>NC_132925.1:53830707-55080707 GCF_047675955.1 Chlorocebus sabaeus
TTTTCCCCATTTATTCTCTTGGCAATCAAGGCAGCATGGAGATGGAACCTCCCTCAATCTGGTTGTCTGAGTGAGAATGACACAGGGCAGAGCTCACAGCCAACCCATGGTGGACATGTAGCATCAGTGAGAAGTAAGCCTTTATTTTAAGCTATGGCACACTGGTCATGTTTGTTACTGAGCATAAATCAGTCCATTCTAACAGTTGCCTGTAGGGCATGGACTGAAATAATCACAACTTGTTTGGAGATGTTTTTGAGTCTTTTCATTCCTTCAAGAATGATGCCAAAAATGTTAGTGTTTGGGTGTTACGAACACAAAATAGGGGAGAGACACGGCCCTGCGAGGTAATCTAGTCTCCCTAGCATGCACGGCATATGTTGACTTCTCCAATTTCACCCTGTCCTCATCTCTCCATGCTATCTCTCCATCTTCATACCAGTGGGCTTCCAGCTACCCAGTGCCTGACAAGTCCACAACATCTTTGAAATGGGACACTTGTTTGCACATCTCCAGGCCTTTACTCATGCTCTGCCTAGAATGGGACATCTCCCAGGAAATCATGCTATTTGATGAGTGACTTGGGTGGAGACAAGCACATGGGGGAGAGGGGAGCATTGGGCTTTTTCTGTGAGTCACAGAAGGCAGAACACTTAAGACAGAGAGTGATATTTCTGTGCAGTGTGAAAGAGTTTGCTACCAATAGAGCTTTGTCTGGTGCAGAAATGAGCTCACCACACTAGAAAGTTTCCAAGCAGAGGCGGGTGTCATGGAGGGGGATCCAGGTCATCAGAAATATAGCACACTCTCCAGTCCTGTCTCACACGACTTTCAGGAAGATTGCCCAAAGTAGGTTGATTTTAGCTGTGACTCTATATGTATTTTTTTCTCTTTTCAAAATAAAAGTAGCTTTTTTTTCACATTGTCTTAGTCTGTTTGTGCTATTGTAAGAGGCCACCTGAAACTGGGTAATTTATAAAGAAGAGAACTGTATGGGTTCACAGTTCTGGAGACTGAGAAGTCCAAGAGCAAGGCACTGGCATTTTCTGAGGGTTTATTTACTGCATCATCTCATGGTGGGAGGTGGAAAGGTATGAGTGAGGGACAGCAAGAGGGGGCTGAACTCACTTTAAAAACAAACCCAATCTCACCATAATGAACCCACTCTGGAGATAAAATCATTAATTCATTCATGAGGTCAGAGACCCCATGATCTAATCACCTCTTAAAGGCCCCACCTTTCAACACTGTTGCACTGGGGATTAAGTTTCCAATGCATTAACTTTGGGAAACACATTTAAACTATCACATCCCCTAACTATAGAGATGTTACATAATGATTATAGAAAATTCAAGGGGTATTGAAAAATATAAAGAAGAAAGTGAAACTCTAATTAAACACCACAAAACAGAGCTAATCTCCATTAATATTTTGTCAAATGTCCTTCCAGACATTTCTCTATGATTGATAAATAGATATTCTGTTTTTCTATCCCTTTCTTTCACTCAGTAATAATGGTCATCTTAAATATCAATAAATATACCTCTACCTTATATTTTATAAGTGGCTTTGCCGTGATTAATGTATTCCTTTCTCATGGGCATCTAGGTTGTGTCCAGAATTTTACTACTATAGACAACACTGTTATGAACATTCTTTTATGTGGACCCCTGGGCACATGTCCAGGCATCTTCTGAGGATAAATTCCTAGAAGTGGAGTCAATGAATCAAAGAGAATTGTTTAGGGTGAAAGAAGAAAAGAGAGCTATGATATGATCAGGTAAAGAAATCCTTCCTGGCTTAGAGGCAGCTTGCAAAAGGTCTGACAGAAGAGAGATGAATAGGTGACTGCGGCTGGGCTGGAAGACTGGAGGGAACCAGGATATAGGAAGTAGAAGAGAGGGAGGAGGAAGTAGAAGGAGCTGGTTTTCATGGCCCATAGGGCTTTAGAAGACCATCCCATAAGCAAAGGGTAAGAGTGGATGACAGTTATGATTTATGTAGAGTCAGGTGATTACAAGTGCTTTCATGTGCACAGTCCCTTTGGAGCCTCACCACCACATTGCAAGGAATGTCTCCATCCCCATTTTACGGGGGAGTAAAGTGAGGCCTGGAGAGGATGTGGCAAAAGGAGCCATTGTCCTCAATTATAGTATGTGGGCTCCTTCACAACTCCAAACCTATCCTTTGCACATACCCCAGACTGGCTCATGCCTCCAGTCTTTGCAGATGCCGTTTTGTGAGAAGCCAGCTCCTGCTCACCCTTGCAAAGGAAGACCAGTCACATGAGACTTTTTGTGAAACTTTTCCTCAGACTCCCTTATCCCCACCACCCAAAGCAAGGCAGAGCTGGTCAGGGTCCAGGAGGGATGTTCTGCAGGCCATTGTGTTAACCATTGTGTACTAACTGTTGAGCCAGGGAGCCTGCTTTTGACTTCAGTGAATTGGATTTTCTGACTCAGCTGACTTAAACATATGTTCCTTTCTCATCTCACATAATCAAAGGTGGATTAGCTCTGGAGTTGGTTGGCCCAGTGGCTCATCCATGCCATCAAAACCCATGGATGGTCCTTCTGTCTTTCTCTCTGCCATCATCAACCAGAAGGCATTACCCCTGTCCAGAGCATCCCCTGAAGATCTCACAGCACCCCAGGGACAAAAGGCAGGAGGTATCTCTGTGTTTCTTTTATCAGGGAGGAATTCTTTCCCAGACATCCCAGCTAACCTCCTCTTGTGTCTCATTGGCTGGAATTGGGTCACGTGGCCATGCCTAAACCAATCATGGCCAAGGAATGAGCCCAGCAGGGATTAAATGGACCAGGACTTATCTCTGAGTCAGTTGAGAGCACAGGTAGAAACTGAGGCAGTCAGGGCTCTGCCAGCCAGGAAGTAGCAGGGAGTGTCCACTGGGGAGCAGCCCCTAGCATCTGCCCCAACTGTGCGCTGATTCTCCTGCCTCTCATCTAGGCAAGGAGCTATGTGAGAACAAGGATTGAGATTTATTCCTTCCCAAGTCCCTTGAAGGCTAGCACAGGGCAAGGCACGTAGTAGGTATTGAGAAAGTATTGGCTGAATGAATGAATGAATGAATGAATCAGTGAGTGAAATCAGTAGATGTTTCTCCATCAAACCCTGAGATTTAGGATTTGCTGCACACCTGTCAATTTGAGGGGATGGTTTAGGTACTTCAGAGAGTGTAGGAATGGCTTTGTCCTCAAAGATGTTGCAATTTAGTTGTGGAGAAAATACTAGAACCTAAGAAAAAGTTGGACTTGAGGCCTGGCCTCTAAGCAGACTGTATGTGTCATGGGGTGGGGGACAGGGATTGTATCCATAGGAAGAGGTGCCACAGATGGGTAGAGGTATGTGGTGGAGAAAAACATCTGTGTCCTCGAACAGTGGAGGAGAGTGCGATAGAGACTAAAGGGGACTCTTTCTGGAGGGCCTACTGTATGTTGGGTATTGTCCTTATACTTATTTTATCTCATCTTTCCTGTGTCTCTATGGAGTAGATCCTTCTATCCTGATTTTATAGATGCTGACGCTCAGAGGGTGAGGTTGCTTACCCAAAGTCACACAGCCAGGAGGTCATAGGATCTGGCTTACAGCACAGATCTGTTCTGAAAAGCTGGCTCCCTTCTGCAAAGGGGCTGTGATGACCATTCAGGGCTCACTTGAGACCAGCAGGTGGTGGAGTGGCTCAAAGGGAAGCCTGAAAACTGACAAGAAGGCCTAGGAATGGCGTGTGGTGCAGTGAAATTGCAGAGGAAAAAAAAGATGATGGGAGAGGTGTTTGTAATAGGATTCAGGGTGGGCTTCAGGAGCCATGGTCTTTGGCATCACATCTGACTTCAAATCCCTGCCCTGCCAGTGAACAGCTATGTGACCTTAGGGAAAACACTTCCCTTCCCTATACCTCAATTTTCCATCCGTAAAATGATGATAATAGTTCAATGTTTCCAGTACAAAGCATATCACAAAAATTTAATAATGGAGCTATTCTTACTATCAATAGTGTTGTTATTGGTTTGGAACTTGGTAGGTAACCAGACCTAACGGTGACTCCTTGGTGCGGGGGCCCTGGGCTCCCATTCTATCTTGGTTACTACCTCCACATTTCACCTTGACTCCATTGGCTTTCCTGCCAGTCTGGCTTTCCATTCTTCACCCGAAAAGTAAGGGGATTGGGATGGTTGGTTTCTAGCATTCTCTCTTGCCCAAACTCTGCGCTTGTGTGAGGTGGAAAGGGGAAGCTGCAATGACTAAAGGGATCAGAACCAAGTGAGGGGGTGTCAGGGCTGCTTTTGTTTTTGAGAAGCAGAGGGAGGGCAGGGCAGGGGATGGAAGGAAGAGCAACCAGGAGCCAGAGGAGGCTGCAGAGTCAGCAAGTCCAGGCAGCTGTGGAAACCCCGCGCCGGGCAATTTGGAGATGGGCACGGAGAGGAACGGCTGAAACCAAAGGAGGCAGAAAAGTGTGGAGAACATCTGCATCTGACACCTGCCCTCGCTGTGGGAGAACCAGAGAGAGAAAGAGGAATCAATTGCAGCTCATCCTGATGTTTAATACCTGGGAGGCAGGGCTTTGAAGACGGTGTGTTCAAAGACTGAAATTGAATTTCCCCAAAGTTTGCAGGAACACTGCAATTATGCCGGAGAACATGTCTATGAAATCCCCTTGGAATCTATTTTTGGGCACAGGGTTTTATAACCAGAGTCAGAAATTGAGTGGAAGTGTGTGGGAGGCTGACCCTGGACAGTTTCCATGTTGGAGAGGAGAGGAAAGTATTTTTATCTGCAAACACCGTGTTTCATAGGGTGAGGCTGGGGAGGAGGCCGTTTCACCACTTTGGGTTTCTCACCCACTGTCTTGTTAAGACGAGAACTATCTTTGACAGAAGTTGTTCAAGTTCCTTACTCAGAGTGGGTGGCTGGGGGCTGGGGATTGAGGCGGGGAACTTATGTGGGACTTTTGTATGTTGCAACCAAGACATCTGAGACTGACTTTGCCAGAGACTTTTTCAGATCTGTCTTGTGGGGATGTCACCATGCGCAGGGAGCTTTGCCTAGCCGAAGATTTCCTCCTGCACTGCTGTATCACTATTAGCGATTACCACGTGACAAACTGCTCCAGAGTCAGGATCTTAAAGTAAAAAGTATGTCTTGTTGCTGAAAAATCTACAGGTCAGCTAAATGATGCTTCTGGTCCTGGCTGGGTTCTCTCACTTGTCTGTGGTCTGCTGTAGGTCAGGTAGGTAGCTCTGCGGATCCTGGTGTGTTTTCTCACTTGTCTGTGGTCTGCTGTAGGTCAGGTAGGTAGCTCTGTGGATCCTGGTGGGCTCTCTCACTTGTTTAGGGGTTGGCTGGCTCTAGGCTGGTCTGGGATGACCTCAGTTGTGACAGCTCTCCTTTGCTTCATGTAGTGTCTGCACTAGCCTGTGTTTGTTCTCGCGACAGTGGTAGAGTTATGAGAGAGAGAGAGCAAGCAGCATGCAAGGACTCTTGAGACTCAGGCTCAGAATTGGCAGTTGATATGGTTTGGCTGTGTCCCCATCCAAATCTCACTGTGAATTCCCATGTGTTGTGGAAGGGACCTGGTGGGAGGTGTTTGAATCATGGGAGCAGGTCTTTCACGTGCTGTTCTTGTGATAGTGAGTAGGTCTCACGAGTTCTGATGGTTTTAAAAAGAGGAATTCCCCTGCACAAGCTCACTCGCTCTCAATCTCTCTCTCTCTCTCTCTCTCTCTCTCTCTGCCTGCTGCCATCCATGTAAGACGTGGCTTGCTCCTCCTTGCTTTCCACCATGATTTTGAGGCTTCCCCAGTCATGTGGAACTGTAAGTCCATTAAACCACTTACTTCCATAAATTGCCCATTCTTGGGTATGTCTTTATTAGCAGCATGAAAATGGACTAATATAGCAGTGTCACTTCTAGTGGCACTGTTGGCCAAAGCAAGTCACAGGGCCACCCAAAATTCAAAGAGTGGGGAGATAGACCACCCCTTTTAATCACAAGGAGCCACAGCATCACACTGGAAATGGCTTGGATACAGGCCAACCATTAATTAGGGCCATAGATACCGTCAGTTTGCACAGCTGCCAACATCAGCATTGACCTCTAGGGCTGTCACCAGAGGGGGAGTGGGAAAGGGGACAGGCAGACATTCGTACTTAAAGTCTTTATAGTGCCCAAGATCCCCTTAATGTGCAAAGAGTTTTCCAGAAGTGTTTTATTGGTAGCATCAGGAAAATGTATATCCCCAAACAATGAGTGATCAATTTTCACTCAACAGAGTGACAGAAATTGAAAAATGTGATGCTATCAAGTATTGGTGATAATGGAGAGGAAATAGGTGCCATATACTCTGCTGGTCAGAGTTTCCATGCCACAGCCCATTGAGGGAAATTCAGCAGCACCTACTTGAATTAAAAATGCATTCATGTGTTAAACAGCTGTGGTCCATCCACTCCATGGAACAGTACTCAGCAATAAGAAAGAACAAACTATTGACACACGCAACAACCTGAATGAACCTCGAGGAGTGCAAAATGCCAGTCCTAAAAGGTTACATATTGCATGATGTCATTTATGTAACATTAGTGAAATGACCTAATTACTGAGATGAGAACAGACTGCTGGTTGTCAAAGGTTAGGGATGGGGGAGAGGGACATTCGGCCGTAAAGGGGTAGTCCAAGGGAGTCTTGTGGTGATGGTCCAGTTGAGTACTTTGATAGTGGTGGTGGTTATGCAAAGGTAATGTGATAAAATTGCATAGAGCTACATATGCACTCATGCACACACACACACACATACGAAGATGGGTGCCTGTATAACTGGTGAAATCTGAAGAAGCTCTGTGGATTGTATCAATGCCCATTTCTTGGTTTTGGTATTATACTTTATTTATGCAAATGTTAACTTTTGGGGAGCCTGGGGGAAGGAGTGTATGTGTCTTCCCTGTACATTTCCTTGCAACTTCCTGTGAACCTTTACTTCCAAATAAAAAGTTATCAATAAAGACACAGGTGCTCTGGCCTGGTAAATCCACTGCATGGCGCCTGCAACAGAGACATGGTCCCATGCCCAGAGAGGCTTATGCAGAGATGATCACTGAACATCATTGGATATCAAAGCATTGGAACGACCTAGATGTATTTGTTCACCTAATAATCATCTATTGGCTGCCTACAATGTGCCAGGCACTGTGCCAGGCTCTGGGGATATAACCATGACCAAAATAGACCAATTCCCTGTCCTCATGGGGTTTGCATTCTAGTGATTGCCCCACAAGAGGGAGCTAATTCCATGTAACAAACAAAGAAATGAGGTAGGCTCATATCTCATATCATTGCTAGAATAGTTCTATCTCTGGAACACATCACTGCAAAGAAATAGCAAGAAGCAGAATCAGGCATTTGTTACGCCGTTTGTTTTAAAAATAACAAAAGAACCACAGTCAAATGAAGGAAGGGTCAAGCTTTGGTGTGCACTTTACTGGGAGTTAATCCTGTCCACCTAACTGGAATGGAAGCCTGTGAGGGCAGGGGGTTTTGTCTTTTTTGTTCCTTGCAGTGTTCCCACACCAGAGCAGGCCTGTCACATAGGAGGCACTCACACATCTGCTAGGGAAAAGAGTAGATTGTACCCATTTCACACGTTGGCCGATGGAAGCAGGAGGCCCTTAGCCATGGCATATTGGATTCTCCACTATGAGAGTTATGAAATGTGCGTTGTATATCCATGACTTTAAAAATACCAGATACCATTTCTTTCAACTTTGTCATCAGAAACATATTTCCCCAGCCCCAAAAATGTGTGATTGTCAAGCCTTAGGTCCACAGGTTGTTGGTTGTGGAATGACTTCACACTTTTGTGTTTTGCCATACAATGTGTCAGGCAGGCCTTCCTGCATTATCTCATTTAATGTGTCTATCAATCCTTTCTGGAAGAAAATGGACATTCATAGATCTTCTATCTGCCCCCAGGCCCCAGCCCCTGAGGTAAGTTTGTAGGCACACAATGACAGGTGACTGGAAGCAGAAGAGCCTGTTGCAGGATCCAGGGCCGCCAGTGAGTAAGGCCCAGTCACCCACCCACATAGGAATCCCCTGGTGAGTGCACAGTGTCTGGCGGGTGTGGGCTCCCATTTTCCTCTGCTCCTGGCTCATTCTGTCCCCTACCACATGTCCTGGGGTCAGTGACTGCTCCTGGGCATATCGCTGTGAACCAGGCCCAGTGCTGTCCTCATAAACTTGCAGGCTAGTCGGGAGGACAGAGAAGCAGGCACGAGGTCTGCCCAGTGTTGCCCTGGGGAGCCCGGGAACCTGCATCCTGGAGGTTCATAACCCACAAGGTGCTGCCATTCCTCACTGTTCCCATCAGAGGATCATAAACCATCCTTTCCTTTCAAGTGCCAGCCAAGACGATGAAACATGAAGATGCTCTTGAGGTCACCAAGAGAATCATTTCAGACCCAGGGATCCCCCCAGAACGTGCGCATCCAGTAGCTGTGATTGTGACCTCGATGTGTCCCCTCATCCATCTCCTGTCGGGTGCCTGTGAACGTTTATTACCCTGCTGCAGAAAAAGTCTGCGAAGCCAGATGACTTGTCTGCAGCCGGCAAGCCTCGGCGCCCACAAAGCAGAAATTAATGAATGACGGTTGGGGAGAGAGGCAGGGAATAGGACAGCAGCTATTTTAGGCTCACTCTGCCAAAGCAGATCCTAATGCCTGCATCTGTGTGTTAACTCTGTCTGCCCTTTGAACAGAAATCGAAATTACATTGGCTGGGATTTTGTTTGCTTGCCAACTCCAGGCTTGTATGTCTTATAAAAATATGCAGATTTTGAACTAACAAAAATAGAGCTACTGTGAAAATCAATTCTCTCTCTCTGATTTAATATAATTCATAAAAACTTTCTCAAACCCCGTAAAATAAAGTTGGAATGACATGAGTTCAAATTCTGACTTACTTTCTAACTGTAACTAGGTCTCTCTGGGCTTTAGTTTTTTCAGTTGTAAAGTGGGGATCAGACCATCGCAGTGCTGGAAGATGAAGCAAGATATATGGGAAAGCTCCTAGCACCTGTCATTCCTTGGGTATGAGACTCCTTAGACATAAAGGAAACCATCACCCCTTTCTGCAACTATGGAAATATGGTGTTCATGGATCATCTACTTTTCCCTGAGTACCTCCTAAGTGCAGGCATGTAGAAACCCTGGAGAACCTGTGGTGACCTCTGGAGTTGGCATTCAGCGATGGGCTCTAGTGTTGTGGAAATAGACCTGTGTTTGGGTGACGTCTTGTCTCTGAAAAGCAGCAGTTTGTTTCCATGGATAAGCCAGAGCATTTCTCCTCCTGGTTTCTGGCTTTGTCAGGCCCAGAGTCAGGGAGCTGATGTGGAGAAACAGAAGAGGTGAACGTGAGCTGGGTGGTGATGGAGCAGACTGCTGAGTGAAGCCCTAGGGCCCCACAGAGGAGCTGTCTGGATGCTGGGTCCAGGGAACCACAGCTGGAACAGCCAGGACTTCAGACCCCTCCAGGACAGAAGGGACAACTAGTCTTGGTCCTCCCATAACTACTGAGGTACGTGGGGCCTGGAAACCAGAGAGGGAAGAGGCTTAAAGTGGTGGCCCTGGGGACCTAACTCATGGTACTCATGGCACAGAACACCTTTCTTCATGGCATGATTCATTGTACACTGTATGTCACATTGTACACATTGTCACCACTGTATGAACAAGAGATGTAGAGTTATCCCTATCCCCATGTTGCAGACAAGACCCCTGAGGCCCCAAGAAACTAAGGAACCTTCTAGAAGTCACACAGCCTGCAAGTGGCCAGGCCAGAATTTCTCTGCAAGGCTTGTGCTGTTTCCATTCCTGTTTTAAAAGAAATATTCATATTTGATTTGAAAGCATCTGGTTAGAAAGAACTGGACACCTTGAGTAGGCTTTCAGAAAGTGCCTTCTACATGGATAAGTAATTCAATAAAGGAACAGCAAATACTTGTTCAGCACCTACTTTGTGCCAGGTACTGTCTTAGGCATTTGAGATTCACCAATGAATAAAGTGGTTACTTAATAAGTGGTTATGGATTTGAGTTGGAAGAATTTGATCCTAAGGCTTTCCTAAAATGGGTGTGGGCCTCTTATAATTAATAACCAGGTGAGAAACATCAGACATTGCCCGTCAATAAGTGAATAACTTTCCTCTAGAATCTGATTTCGCAGCCCTTCTTTTCTTCTCCACGCAGCCCTGGTGCACTCGGGCAAATCCTGCATGGCTCAGCCACTCTTCTGTCTCTGGGGGTGGTTCTGAGAAAAGTGTTATGCATCTGCCTCATGCCATTTAATCATCAAAAGGAAAGTTTAAAGTAGCTTAAGAATTTGAGTAAGGTGGCAACCTTTAGAAACCTCAGTTTCCTCATCTGTAAAATGGACAGAATGTGCCTTTTATTAAGGGGTGATGGATATATATATATATATATATATATATATATATATATATATATATTCTGTTTTTCTCTGTATGTTATCTCTCTATCCATCTCTCTATCTCTATCTGATTGCTCTGTCTATGCCGGCATGTGCAAATGCTCAGGAGGTGCCAGCTGTTAGGAGGATGACGGGGTGCCATTCTGCAGCAATGGCTGCCCACCCAGTGGATTGGATGTCGTGTCTCTTACTGATCTTAAAGGGGCCTTCTTCAAGAATCAGCAGTTTGTCCCCACCTATGTCAAGCCTGGACGGAGAACAAAGTTGTAGCTGTGCCTTTCTGCTTTGCCCTTTAAAAATGAAGAATTGTATGCTTTTGACATGAACTTTATTGTTGCTGTTTGACTGCCCCCAGAGCCTTTGTGTCTGCTCTGCAGTTGGAGGACAGAATCCTCTGCATGTGGGGGACAGGGATAGGCGGTGGATTGGCGGTGGATTGGCAGGCACTGGCACACTCCCTTTGGTTCTGGACTCTCTGCAGGGCCTCTGTGGCTGCCCACTGCTCCCTCTTGGGTGTTCCCCTTTCCTCTGTTCACCCAACCCTCACTGAGGACCTACTTTGTGGACCTGCCTACCCAAGCCCACCTCAGGGTGGAGGGTGTGCAGCAATGCCTGGACAGCACATCAGAGTGTGACAAACCAGGCCGGAAACTCACATCCACCAGCCTCCCTCCATGTGCCAGAGTACAGCATCTGAGTGGTTTCCCAGCAACCAAGCCAGGCCAGGGCAACGCTGGTCCATGACAGGGTTCCCCATCCTCGGCAGGAGGAGGAGGACGGTGAGAGCTTTCTAGAAAGCTAAGAGAAAGGAGGCCCTTTTTGTCCTGAGATTGTAGCCTTCCTACTCTTTCAGTGTTAAAATGGCCCTTCTTCTATGATGTTGATGACCAAGAAGGTCTTATTTTTTTTAATGTTGGTATCTGGCAATGCTAGATTGACTCATTTCATGTTTTCTTTGTTTTGTGTTAATTTTACTGGCCTAAGACATCCTTCAGTCTGGGAAACGTTGAATTCTTCTATTTGGACAGGAGGTGTTATTTTATTTAATTTTACTGCCAATTCTGTGAAATAGATACCTTTCCCATCACACAGTTGAGAAAACTAAGGTGTAGAGAGGCAGCTTCTCCAGAGCTGCAAAGGCAAGCTTCAAACCTGGTTCTGACTCCTGCCAAAACCCTCATGTGCCCCGCCACCCACAAGCGCCAGGATACTCTAAAAGAGGCTCAGAATGGCCAGCAGTGGTAGAGATCATAGAATATATGGAGATCTGCACCAGGTAATGCAAGGATTTGCTCCTTATCTAGATCACAGGAAGGCTCAGGTGTCCCCGTTAGCTCAATGGTGCTAACACGTGGGCCGATAGCTTTGGATCTTCAAATCTGATATCCTTCGTGTTGGTCAAACCTTCACATGCAATCCAAAGAGGATCTCTCCACTAGTCATGGACCTGCCCTCCTCCCCACCCCCACACCAGGTTATGACAGGGTGGACGTCGGCCAGGTGGTTTCCACATCTGCACCACGGAGGGAAAGAGTCTGGTGATTGCTTCACTTTGCCTTTTTCAATCGAAGGCCACCCTAATACCTTTGTGGGCTGCATCCCATGATGTCTTCACTGCATTTCCATCCTCAGTCAAGCGAGGAATTCCATCTCACGGGTCCAATGTCCAGGGGTAGTTAATGGCTTGCATTTTGGTGAGTCAGCACTTTGAGGGTTTTGTAAAGGACTTTGCTGGTTTGGCTGCATCCACTGGCCATAGGAGGCCTGGTGCAGGAGACATCACACTGCTGTGAAGGACTGCTCACCTTAACGTTGTCCCTTTCTGAGAGCAAATTTTCTTTCTCCAGTAGCTTTCTTGGGGGACCTGGGTCATTTGGCACAAGCCAACAGGGACAAATCTCTAACTAAAACGGAGTTGGACTAATTTCTGAGTAACTGTTTTCCCTGCTGATCTTGAACAGCAGGAATTAGAGGCAAAAGCCCTGAAGAAACGTGTTGAATGAAGTAAGACAAGCCCCCATTCTGGGTCTTCACTCTGGAGAGTCAGTGTGCAGTTGATGACAAGCTCCTTAGGGGCCAGTGTCTCCCCTTGGAATCGATGTGCCCTTTCCCCCCACCAGTGGGGTCCGCTGCTGGGCTGGAGCTCAGTGGAGAACAGCAGCCAACTCTGATTGTTTTCTGGGTCTTTGCATTTGAGGAGCAAACACACACCTCATGTGTTTTGTCTTCTGGGCATTCTTAGGCACCCCAGGGGGCAGACAGGTGTGGACTGGCCTCTCTCACTATTGGGGAAACTGAGGCTAGAGGCAGGAAAGTGATAAACCTTGGTTTCCTTACCTAGAAAATGGAAACAACATCTAATAACTTCCTCATAGGGGTCATGGTGAGAATTTAATGAATATATAATATGAGTAAAGACGTGTGTATTTTATATTTATATATATTTATATATGTGTGTGTGTGTGTGTATATATATATATAAAATATCAAAACCAGTGCTTGTCACATAGGAATTTTCAATAAATATTGGCTTTAGCTGTTATTATTATTATTGTTATTATTATTATTTCTAAGATCACCCAGCTAGTAAGTGGCAGATGTCTTGCGGCCTAATGGTTCTTTTTTATTGTTATTTTTTGAGTCAGAGTCTCGCTCCATCACCCAGACTGGAGTGCAGTGGCGTGATCTCAGTTCACTGCAACCTCCACTTCCCAGGTTCAAGCAATTCTCAGGCCGCAGCCTCCCAAGTAGCTGGGATTACAGGTGTGCACCACCATGCCGGGCTAATTTTTGTATTTTTAGTGGAGATGGGGTTTCACCATCTTGGCCAGGCTGATCCTGAACTCCTGATTGGCCCTTCTCAGCCTCTCAAAGTTTTGGGATTATAGGCGTGAGCCACCTCATCTGGGTCCAATGGCTCTTTTTATTTCCATCTTTGAATCACCTAATTCTTTGTCTTCCCACTAAAATTCAAAAGTCTGCTCAGAGCGAGCTTTCTCCAAAGTTGTTCCCAGAAGATTCTAAACTGAAGAAAACTATATTGACCTGAAATACTACTGGAAAGGCAGCTTACATTTGATTCATTTTGAAAATCAAGCATCAAAAACATTCCATAGCCCACCAAGATAATATAAGTTAACAGTACCTGGGCACTCAGTCTGGACCAGGCACTGTACTGAGCATTTTATGAGGATTATGTTGCTTCATCCTCACAGCAACACTTTGAAGAAAGGTACTCGTGTTGTTCCCATTTTAAGTATGAGGAAACTGGGGTGCAGAAGGGTTAAGTGGCTACCCAAGGCAGC
The DNA here is from genome assembly GCF_047675955.1 of Chlorocebus sabaeus. Classification (NCBI taxonomy): domain Eukaryota; kingdom Metazoa; phylum Chordata; class Mammalia; order Primates; family Cercopithecidae; genus Chlorocebus; species Chlorocebus sabaeus. Next base: position 53,844,511 of record NC_132925.1, read on the forward strand.
AAGTAAAAGGCAGAACTGATCCCCAAACTCCTGCTTTTTAATCCCTAAGGTGTATGGGTATTACAAGGCCTTCCATGTAGTTGCGACTTTCCTGTACTGCTATTTGGGCCTTGCATGACCCACATCGTGGCCCCTATGAGCCGCTGAGAATACTGAGAATACTGAGTGTATTCTCAGTACCCTCTGGGCTTTCAGAAGGCAGGGCTCTAGCCCCTCAACTGTGCCTCTCTAATATCCCAGACTCCTCTTTGTGCCTCAGTCTCTCCATTTGTAAAATGGACATATTAGGTGGCATCTATACTGCACGCCACCCCCACCCCAGTGATTCAGAACTAGTGGCTTTCAGGAATCAAGGCTCACTTCCTTTGCTCTTGGTTTTATTTGTTAAAAGGTATAGGGCTTACTGGTGAGAAAGTGTTCTCAATTTACTAATCTGTGAAACAGGGTGATTCTGAGGATTTAGTGGGAAGGCAATAAGCACCTAGCACAGTGCCCAGAACACAAAAAGTGCTGAATGACTGCCCGCTTTTAAAAACAGAAGTGATACTTTTCTATTGAGACACTTGTCACAGATACTCATGGGTGTCCCAAGATATAATCTCTGTCCTCCACAAGACTAACATCAGTTTGAGGAAACTGTCTAGAGTATGAGTGATGTCTTGGTGCTTTTCTGTGGGGAACAGTGTGACCCAGGTTGTCTTTTATCAGAGAGGCATTGACCTGTCTGTGTTTAAAGAAATTAAAGTTTCTACTCTATATGCTTCAGATGGGGGCAGCCAGAAGGCATTAGGCCAGTGGGAATGAAGAAAGGAGGAAAGGAAGACGGGGAACCAGGAAGAAAGATGAGATGGAATAAGCATTTTGCAGCTTAGCCCCAAAAGGAGAATGAGAGACACATTAAAACAGTCACCCCTGCTGCAAATGGATTCATTTGATTGAAGGTGGTCACAGATGTCACATAAAAAGACATTTAGTTTTAGAAATGGGAAACCTTCTCATAGGGGCTTAAAGAAGAAATCAGTGAGGAATGGAACTACAATTCTGGTTGCCAAAGATGTGTCCATCATAAAAGTTCAAGCATAAGTCTCTGCTGTCACACATGTATGGGGTCATGTGTGTTCCTGCATGTGCACACATGCCCACCACTAGACCATAGGGTGCTTTGGGGCACATTAGGAATAGGCGGCCCCCTCTGGCTGGAAGCAGCCACCTGGCACATTGCTTGGCCAGTGGACAGTGGGCTGGATAGAAGCCCCCTCTTCTTCTCTGCCCAGGAGTGTGTGGCCCTGCACGGGGTACACACACACACACATACACTCTCTCTTTCTTTCTCTCTCGGGCAAGTGAGGAGACCTTTAGCCAAGGTCTGGTAATCTCACAGTGAATTGGAGACACGTCAGCCGGAGTCCCCACAGAACACCCAACAGTACTTGCCTTCCAAGAGTCATTTCCACAAAACCCACAGCTTCACGCTCGCTGCTTGCTCAGCTGCTTTCTTGAAGATAATCTGTTTTGTTCTGTGCCTCTTCAGGATCTATCTGGTCCCAGTGAGCACACTTACTGGCTTGACTTCAGAATACGATTTTATCCCTGCCATTGGATACCTGCTTTTGCTGGAAAACAAGCCTCGGGCCTTTGCCATTTACAGAGTGCCTCATTTGATCCTCTCAGCAACCCCAGGTATTAAACAGTGGAGACTTAGCACACCCAGTTTACAGATGAGGAAATGTTCTCTGAGAAGAACCTCAGAGAAGGAGAACATCATGGGTGGCCTGGATTTAGAGAGTCTGTCCACCGTCACCTGGTCTTGAGTGATCTCAGTTTGGCTTTTGGTAAATTACCTCGAAACTGTGAACATTCATCTTCTCCCAGGCTTAGTTTGTCCCCTGTCCTGTCTGACCTGAACCTCCATCCTGACCAACTGTCTTCCATAATGAACTTAACGACAGCAGAGACTTAAGCACTGTCTTGATTTTATCATTGTTCCAAGCAAAATAGCCATCCAATTGGCAAAGATCACCCTTGGAACTCGTTGCCATAGACTTAATTAGACTTTGTTGCTAGTGTGACCCCTTTGTGGCCATTGCCATGGTCATCATTTGCTACAAACCTGCTCCTAAGAGCTGGACCTTGATCCAGACATATTGGATGCTTCTTTTTAGAAATTGCTTTCAGAGCTTAGGTCCCATTGCCCCAAATACTTAGTGATGATAAAACTGCATCCTGATTTTCATTAAGACATATAGCATATCAGTGGCAGGCCTGGAGTGGCTACTAAATAGATAATTGTTGAATTAACCTATTAATTTGTGAATCCTTTGAGGGCGATGTTTAATAAGATTCTTTCAGTTGCTGGGGACCAGATCACAGCACAAACTAGTTTAAGCAAGAAAGGGATTGGTTCACATAACTGCAAAGTACAAGGATGAGGGTGTCAGGCACAGCTGAATCCAGAGGCTGAAATCATATTACTAGGGCTCAGTTTTCCTCTTCTTCTCTCAGCTCTGCTTTTCAGCATTCAGGTGGTCACCAGTTGTTCTAGGGCTGATGTGGCTCTTATATCCAGTTCACAAACTGAAACGAAGATTAGTCTTCTCCTTCTTTTATCCATAAACAAATCCCATAAAGGGGCTGGCATTGGCCCTGCTTAGGTCATATGCCATCCCTTTAGACCAATCATTGAGTACCACAGGATGAGCTATCATGATTGACCAGACCTGGGTCACTTGCCCACCCATGAGATTTGAAGGCAGGGAAGCATGTGATTGACAGCTTTACTCAAGCCCCATTGGATGGGAAAGGGACTATTCTCCAATGGAGCTGCTCACTGTAAGGGTAGATGAGTTTTCTGGAAAGAGCACAGTGTCAGAAGGGTAGTCTAACAAAGATTATAATTTGAGTCCCAGATACTTACTTGGGAGGCTGAGGCAGGAGGGTTGCTTGAGCCCAGGAGTTCGAGGATGCAGTGAGTGATCTATAATCATGCCACTGCACTCCAGCCCAGGTGACACAGCGAGACCCTGTCTCTTCACACACACACACACACATATAAAAATGAGATAAATAAAATAACAAGTTATTGAATGATTTACCACTTATCTTAAAAGTGGTGCTGGCAGTGATAGTTTCATTGCTAGCAGCCTAGAAAGAACTGATCTGGTGCCTCTCTTGGGGACTGCTTTGTCTGGCAGAGGATCTTAAGGTTGGAGTTTATATTATTCGGTTACCACATTCCCCTTTCCCCAGTTCCACATGAAGAATGAGTAGTGCCATGAACTTAGCAAACCCCAAGAAACACTGACCCTGTTCCCACCTTCCCAGCCCATGAGGAAGTTTTCCAATATCACAATTAATTAGCGGTATCTTTCCTCACATTCCTCCCTCTGTGCCTCTTTCTGTGACTCATCCAAGGGATTGGAGAGTGTGGTTACAAGCATAGGCCCTCTGGCCACATGAACCTGGGTTTTGATCCCAGCACTCTCCCTTGTGATTTGAGTTCTATGAGCCCAAGTTTCCTCATCAGTAAAATAAAAAAAAAAAATTTAATTTTTAAAAAACCCGGCAGAGTGGTTTAGAGGTCAGATGAGATAATGGAGGTGAAGTACACATACAAAGACTCAATGGCCATTGGCATGATTATTATTAGTAACTACATTCATTTTGTGTCCCCATCTTTTATCAAATTGCATACGGAAGGCCAACACGGGCACAGCACATTACAGTTTGCAGGATTGTGTGCACACGATGAATGGGTTTGCCTCCCCTTCTGACCTTTGTTCTTTGGTTACAAAGCTGCTTCTGTGGCCCCCTGCCATGTGCCTGTGGTTGTCCCATCAGAAGCTGGTGAGATCATGACCTGACACAGTAAGGCCTTCCACTTTCAGCTCTTTGTTTAACCAATGGTCACCAAGCACCTGCTCTGGGTAGGGACAGACTAGATATGGAGGATCTGGGGGTTTCTTGTGTTAACCTTGGATCCATTTACCCAGGCCCTCACTGGACCTGCGTCTGCCCTAGTGGGAAGTTCTTGCACTCAGAGTCTACAGGAAACGAACCCCCAAACACCACCCATCTCCCAGGTCTGTCCTCTTAATAGGTTATATTCACTAAGCATTTCCCGTGCACTTCGTGAAGATGTAACATCTATTATTTAACCATCACAATGGCCCTACAAGAGAAGCACTGTCACTGTCTTCATTTACAGCAAAGAAACTGAGGCATAGAGAAGTTAAGCCATTCCAACTCCAGGTGCATGAAGGAGCTGGGGGCACAAGCTAAGCCCATGGTCTCAGCCAGTATCTGAGACCACAGTGCTGTGATTTCTCAGGTTTTAATCTGGGGGTCCTCCCTACCTCTGGTGGTAACACATTCATTTAAATGGGAGTCAGTGAGTGGCCCAAACTTGCTGTCAGGGCAAAGAGGATTTCAGACTTTGTGGTGGAGGCAGATGGAAAGTCCATGGCAAAATTTATGAGGTTTCTTTCTGTCAGTTGAGGTTTCTTTCTGTCAGTCTCCAGCATTATGGAATCAGTATTGAAAGAACAGGGGATTTGAATATGGAGTCCTGGCTCAGATCCTTGCTGGTTTGCCTGGTGAACTCCTACTCATCCCTCATGACCCAGCTGTAATGACCTCCTCCTTACAGCAGCCTTCCCTGACTGCCTCAGGTATCTCTGATCACCCTACATTGCCAATCATCCATTCATCTAGCAAGTACATTCTGAGCATCTACTATGTGCCTGAACATCATAAATTCTCTGTATCAAATTGCAAATTCTCTATATCAAATTGCAAATTCTCAAAGACAGGAACTGGGTCAGCAGAATAGTTAAGTTTGCAGGCTTTGGAGCCTGTAGGTTTGAATACTGGCTTCTCCATTTACTAGCTGCATGACTTTGGGCAAGCTCCTTAACATTGATAAGACTTGGTTTCCCCCTCTGTTAAATGGGCCTAATATTAATAGGAACTGCATCTTATAGTGTGGTGTGAAGATTATAGTCTGAGTGTAGTAGATACCCAATCATTGTTACCAAGTAGTAAGTGCTTAATCAATGTTACCCTTTGTTGTGAAGTCTGTTTTTCATACTTGTATCTTGAGGACCAACCACAGTGCCTGCACCCAGTGGGCGTTCAGTAAATGTTTGCATGAACAGGTGAGTTAGCGAGTGAGTGAGTGGGTTGGGCACTTTACCCCTTTGACTGTAGAGCCCCTCATATTTGAAATGGGGAGACATTTTTCTGCCTTCCAGCTTGTGAGGATTAATGGGGGTGCACAGGGTATGACAGCACCTTGGAAACAAGGAGGTGCCCAGCACACAGCAGAGAGATTGCAATCATTTTGCCTCTGGTGACAAGGGCCTGGGGCCAGGCCTCCACCACCCCCAAGCATGGAGCTGCTGAGGGACGTGGGCACACAGGGAAGGTTGGGGAGTGTGTTAGGCCATTCTAGCATTGCTATAAAGGAATAGCTGAGATGGGATAATTTATAAAGAAAAGAGGTTTAATTCTCTCATAGTTCTGCAGACTGAGAGTACAGGAAGCATGATGCCAATGTCTGCTCAGCTTCTGGGGAGGCTGCAGGAAGCTGATGATCATGGCAGAAAGTGAAAGGGGAGTGAGCATATCACATGGTGAAAGCAGGAGATGGGGAGGAGGTGCCACGTGCTTATAAACCACCAGATCTTGTGAGAGCGCACTCACTATATGAGAACAGCACCAGAGGGATGGTGCCAAACCATTCATAAGAAATCTGCCTCCACCATTCTGTCACCTTCCACCAGGCCCCACCTCCAAATGGAGAATCCCATTTCAGCATGAGATTCCATGCAAACAACATCCAGACTCTATCAGGAGGGGTGTAGGAATCTGCTGACTGGGACATCCAGCCCTCAGGAGGCCAACCTCAGACATGTCCTGAGGGTGCCTCTGTTTTCCCAGGAAAGCCATACATGCCAGGGAGCTATGCTCAGGACAAATGTGTAAAAGGTTTCTATTAGTCAATGAGAGGATCAGCACCCACCACCCTGGCCCTTACATTTGGGGGACACCAAAGGAGACCTAATGTTCCCCAGGTCCTAGCCTCTGACTTGTGTGCTGAGCATGGATTCACTGTTCATCCTCTGGATGAGGATGCCAAGGCATCAGGACATGATGGCCTGCCCAAGGTCACTCCCCTGGTGAGGACCAGTGCTGACACGCACCACCACGCATCCCAGCAAAGTCTGGCCTGATCCTTGCAAAGAATGAGGGTAATTTTCAGAGCTCGATAAAGAGGTCGCTCCCACAGAGACAGACGTTGGCTGCGCTGGTCTGTGACAACCTCCATAGCCCAAACTACCACTCACCTGGGCCTCCGGAACCCTCTGAAACCACAGGCTCTTGCAGCAGGAGGAAACTGAGATCAGCCCATGCAGCTTCTCACTTTACAAATGGCAAAGTGGAGACCCTGAGAAGACCGGTGATCTCCCCTAAGGCCATAGAGCAAACTGGTGGGTAGAGACAGGACATCTCTGGCGCCAGGGATCTTCAGGATGTTCTTTTTAAGATGCATGTCAGGATCTGACAGAGAACAATGTAACCAACACCACTCATTCATTCATTCAACAAATGTTTACTGAGTACCTACTATGTGCCAGATACTTTTCTAGGTGCTGGGGCTCCAGCAATGAGCAAAACAGACAAAGATTCCTCATGGAACTGACAGGTTATTAACATCCTCGAACCATATACTGACCACCAGCTTAAGAAAGAAAACATTATAAATATCGTTGAACCCTCCTGCTCTCTTACTCCTTCCATCTTCTCTCACCCTGGAGATACCACAATCCTGAATTGGGCTTACCAGTCACAGGCACCAGATGTATGTTTTTAAACTTTCCATAAATGGCATCAGATTGCACCTATCTTTCTGCAACTCATTATTGTTTGAGTGCATATTCACATGAACCTGCTTCATCTTGTGCTGCTGTATAGAATTACCTGGTGTGACTATACAACAATGTGTTCACCCATTCTCCTGCTGAAGATATTTCCAATGGTAGATAAAGCCACAGTGAACATTCCTGGGCACATCTCCCTGTGCAAATGGGCAAGAGTTTCTCTCCTGCTCCAGCTTTAACTTCAGTGTTGGCCCCTCCTGACTGTCCCCCAAACTCGACAAGATCTGGAAGATCTTTCAAGCCTCTTCAGGAATCCTAGGCTGGGATGGTGGGTGTGATGGGAGGGCGTGGGAATATCAGAACATTCGTACTGAACAGACCTCCCTAGAGATGGTCTGGGTCCCTGCCATTTATAAGGGAAAGAGGATCAAATAGTTGAGCACAGGGTGGGTGTGTGTATGTGAGACAGCACATGCATTTTCTCATAAACATTCCTGTGATATAAGGTATCGGTTGTCTATTGCTGCATAACCACTTACCACAAACTTAGTGGCTTAAAACAACATACATGCATTATCTCATAGTTTCCATACACCAGAGTGCAGGCAAGGATCCTCTGCTTGGGGTCTCACAAAACTGCAATCCAGGCTGTGGCCAGTGTCTCATCTACCAGCTCAGGGTCCTTAACCAAGCTCACATCGTTGGTGGCAAAATTCATTTCCTTGCAGCTGTAGACCTCATGGTGCATTGATTCTCTCTAAGGCCAGCAGGAGAGAGAGAGAAGTCTTTGACTTCCAGATCCCATACTAAAGGATCACCTGATTAAGTCAGGCCCACCCATGACAATCTACATTTGGCTTAAAGTCAACTGATTGGAAACTAATTACCTCTGCAAAATCTGTTTACCTTTGCTATGTAACCTCACATGACCATGGGATGATATCCCATCATATCCATAGGCCCTCTCCACACCCATGAGGAGGAGATTTTTAGGGTATGTACACCATAGACTGGGAATCTGGGGATAATTTAGAATTCTACCTACCATGGATTGGTACTATTATTATCCCCATTTAACTCAGTGAAGTTAAGGGGGATAACCCAAGTCACACAGCAAGCAGGTAGGTGGGGCTGGGATCCCAATTCAAGTCTGAGTTGGGAGTACAAGCTCTCTCCCTGCTTCTAGGAGCTCTTAACACTTTTCTGATAGGCCCCCAGGCTTCATACACAGACAAGCCTTTCAGCTCCCAGGCCCCTTCTAGGAAAAGGGCCATTTTCTTGGCTAGACTTAGGCCCCCAGAAGCCAGGGCCAGCATCTTGGCCCCCAACCAACAAACACACAATAAGTGCTCAGCAGATGCTTGCTTGCTGAGGGAAGCTTGCCTGTCTCTTCCTGTCCTCTCTCTGGGCTGGCCACCCCTGGGAAGTGCCATGCACATCTCTCATCCAAGAAAGGAGTCCAAGGAATACCAACTTCATTCTACAGAATCTCATTTCACAAACAGTTCAATGAGGGCACGATGTTCCAGTAAACCTAGGGATGCCCATCCAGCCTTTATTAAACATTTTATTATCTTTCCCTTATTATAAAAGCAATACATATTCGTTTTGGAATAGAAAATGCCAATGAGCAAAATAATCTTAAAACATTTTTTAGGATCCCAGTGTGTGAGAACCACGGTTTGCCCATTGGCGTCTACCTGCAGGCAGTGTAGCAACTGGGAGAGCCTGGACATTGGAGCCACACTTCCTGGGGTTTAATTCTGCCAGCTGTGTGACCTTGGACAGTATTTTATCCTCTCTGTGCCTCAGTTTTCTCATCTGTAAATGGGCATGTCCACAATATCTGCTTCCTAGGGCTGTGGGAGAAGTGAACAGGATAATACATAAGAAGTACTTAGAGCAGGGCCTGGCACACAGTGAGCTTTATGGCTCGAAAGCATAGTCATGGCATACAACTTAGCCATGAATGTTGCTTTGATAAAAAACAGGATCCTATTTCATATATTACTTTGTAACGTGTCTTCATGTCACATATTATTGTTTGCCAACGAATATTCATCTATGAAATAATTTTTTAGCCACTATTTTTTAAGAGTAATCTTAGGTTCACAGCAAAATGGAAAGGAAGGTATGGGAGAGAGGTCCCAGAGACTCCCTCCCCATCAAGCAACATTCCCACTGCCAATATCCCCCACGAGAATGATAAATGTATTACAACGGATGGGCCTACATTGACACATCATGCCCATTATTGCATTAGGGTTCACTCTTGGTGCTGTACTTGCTATGGGTTTGGACAAATGTATAACAACATGTTCACTATTATAGTATCATACAGAGTAGGTTCACTGCCCCAAACATCCCCGCTCCACCTATCTATCCCTCCCTTCCCCAACCCCTGCTGACCACTGATCATTTTCCTGTCTCCGTAGTTTTGCCTTTTCCAGAGTGTCATAGAATTGGAACCTTATAGTATGTAGTCTTTTCAGGTTGGCTTCTTTCACTTAGTAATATGCATTTGAAATTCTTCCACGTCTTTTTATGGCTTCATAGCTTGTTTCTTTTTAGCACTGAATAATATTCCATTTTCTGGGTGTACCACGGTTTCTCCATTCACCTATTGAAGGACATCTTGGTTGCTTCCAAGTGTTGGCAATTATGAATAAAGCTGCTATAAACATCTGTGTGCGGAATTTTGTGTGGACATAAGTTCTCAACTACTTTGGGTAAATACCAGGGAGTGTGATTGTTGGACCACATAGTAAGAGTGTGTTTAGTTTGGTAAGAAACTGCCCAACTGTCTTTCAAAGTGGCTGCATCACTTTGAATTCCCACAAGCAGTGAATGAAAGTTCCTGTTACTCCACATCCTCACCAGCATTTGGTACTGTCAGTGTTCTGGATTTTATCCATTCTAATAGGTTGGTACCATGACATAGTTTTAAATGGCTGCATCACCTTCGGCATAATTTATTTAAGCAATCCTCTATTTTGGATTCAGATGTAGTTTCATTCTTTAACTATTATAAACAACAGCATAGGGAACTGCCTCATAACCAGGTTTTTGTGCCTATCCTTAATCCTTAATTTTCTTCCCCTTAGGAGGACTTTCTAGAAGTAGGATCAATGGACCAAAGAGCCATTCTGCTTATTGGAGAAATATTTGCGGTGTTCCTACTGGGTGCCATGCGTATGAAGTTAAATTGTCTCCCAGAAAGGCCTTACTACTGGTTTACTGCTCATTAAGGGTGTGTGTGTGGTTCTGTTCTCCTCCCTCCACATCCCCATCCCAAGGGGATGAGTGTTTAAACTTACCTGCCCAACAGGTGAGCAAGGATGATGGTAGTTCTGTGGTTGTGATAGCTCCTTGCATCAGCCAGCTGCCACTGTCTTGCTCATAGAGGTCCTGAGGGTAGACCACTATGGTTGGCTACAGAGTTCCTCAATGCTCAGTGGCATCCCATCCCTGGCAGTAGAAATGGCTGGAACCCATAAAGGGTATCCACCTGAAGTACAAACCAAGTTCCAAGAGACTGGGGTCCTGCTTTTGTCCTGCTCTCCTTCCTCCCTTTTCTCACTCCTTCTTTACCTCCCTCCTTCCTTTCTTCCTTCTTCACTGATCTTAGAAAATGCCAGATCCTGTGCTAAGTATTTAATGCACCATAAAAACAATACACATCCAATCTCTGCCTTTATGGAACCGGTGGAAGAGACAGATACTAAATACATACATTCACAAGTACAGCATCACAAATTGTAATCCAATCACAAAAGGAAAGCTTTGCACTGCTATGAGAGAGAGCAATGGGGAATGAACCCTCAGGCTGGTCATCAGGGAAGACCTCTCTGAGGAATTGGCACTTGTGCCGAGGGCTGGAAGATGAATAGGAGATCATGAAGAAAAGGGTGGGGAAAGGGCATTGCAGGCAGACAGCACAACATGTGCAAAGGCCCTGAGGCTGTGGCCCTGCATGTGACTGGAGTGCCTCCTGCCTAGGGAGGAGGAAGACAGGCCGATCACCAGGGACTTGCAGTTCTGAATAGCAAATCCAGAGGCTGGTGGGTGGCCCAGCTCAGGGTCAAGGCCAAGATGTGAGCAGGGCAATGTTAGCATGGATGAGAGTAGGCCAGAGACAAGTTACAGGCACCCTGGACTACACCTGAACCCCTGGTGGTGGTTGCTGCTCCACTTGTGAGCAAAGAGGGGTCTGTTGATGGGAGAGCCAGGACTGCACCAGAGCCTCAAATTTGTTTTTATGGCTGAAAACATATGTGTCCTGTTTTACTCTTTATTCCTGTGAAAATGATATACCAATAATCATAAATTGTATGAACCACAGATATACATAGCGACATGGCTGAAGCTCACAAAAGTCATGGTGAAAGAAAGAAGGCAAACCCTCAAGGGAATGTGGTCAACAATTCCATTCACATGAAGTTCAAGAACAGGCAAAACTAATCTGAGATGACAGAAATCACAGGGGACCCAGCAGAGGCACAAAGTGGGGGTTCTGGAATGCTGGTCATTTCTGTGTTTTGACACATAGTTGCGCTCAGTTTGTAAAACTGCAGTGTCTAGTCACTTTTCTGAATGTCCGGGCTACTTCAATAAAATGTTTACTACAAGCAAATCCCACTTCCCACGTCACCTATGTAGAGTTCTTGCCTAAAATGTTTAATAGGAATTGAATCATTGGGAAACAACTTGACAAATCCAAAGTAAGGGAATTCCCCAAAATATCAATATTGCAAGAAAGAAAAAGCCTGGACCATTCTAAGTGGAAGGAGACTAAAGAGACACAGTAGCTAAACACATGATATGATCCTGGAGAGGCAAAATTAGCTTTAAAGATATCAGCACAACGGGGGGAATTTGAATGTGGGCTGTAGACTAGATAATACACTGCGTCCCTGTTGACTCTCCTGGCTTGGGATGGGTGAGTTGTGGTTGTGTGGGACAATGTCTTTGTTCTTATGCTCAAGCACTCAGAATTGAAATGAACTGGTATCCCAAATGGTTCAACAACAAAGTGTACAGAGAGACAGAGGGCACAACTGAGAGGAAACATTAACTGGTAAATGTAAGTGAAGGATATGTGAGTACTTACTACACGGCTCTCGCAAATCTGTAGAACTAAAAGTTTTAAAAATAAAAATTTGGGAAATAAAAGAGAGAAAAATATGTTACTTCCTATTTTAAATAAAAGGAAAATCCCTACCACTCATCACTTTGCAGCTGTGTGTCCCTTGCTTTGTGAGGCCCTTGCTATGTATTGTGTATACTCTCATGAGCCACCTAGGTCTTTACAAGTAATAAGAATCCAATTGAATAACTGCAGCATTTACTGGCTCACATATTTGAACAATCCAGGAGCAATAGGTTTCAGGTCAGGCTTGATCCAGGACCTAAAATACATGACCCATTTTCTCTCCCTCTGTTTTTCAGCTCTGCTTCTTCTGGTTTGGTTTCATTTTTAGACACATGCTCTCTTCCAGGTCAGTAGGTGGCTGAGAGGATCAACCAGGTAGAGCGTAAATTCCCCAAAGAGAAGAGGGAAAGGGTGCTAGGAAGGCCCCCTCAAATGGTTCTCACACAGGCATGTAAGCCACAAGGCAGATGGTTGTACTCCTTGTGTATTTCAGGAACTCAGAGAGCTTATTTGATTCTTCCAAAGTTTCACAAGGAAAGGACAGCAGGGATTTGAACCCTGGATCTGCCTGCCCCAAAGCTTAAGATTGGCTCTTTTTCATAAAACCGCTTTTCTTATCATGGAAAGTGTGAGAAAATAGCAGGAAAAATGCTTCTGACCTCCACCCTGACACCATCATTTTCGTATGTTCTCTTTCATATGTTTTTTCACATCCAAAGGCTTTCTTTCTTTCTCTTCCTTTTTTTTTCTTTTAAACAGGGTCTCACCTTGTCACTCAGGCTAGAGTGCAGTGGTGCCATCACGGCTCACTGCAGCCTCAACCCTCCCAGGCTCAAGCAATACTCCCAACCCACCTCAGCCTCCCAAGTAGCTGCGACTACAGGTACATGCCACCACACTTGGCTAATTTGTGGTGAGCAGAAATGATCTGGCAGTCTCAAGGTCTCTTCTATGAGACCTCTCAAGGTCTCTTCTATAACATAGCAGACAAGGTCTTGCTATGTTGCCCAGGCTTATTCAAACTTCTGGGCTCAAGCAATCCTCTTGCCTCAGCCTTCCAAGGTGCTAGGATTACCGGTGTGCACCACCATGCCTGGCCTTCCTCTCTCTCTCTCTTTCTCTGTCTTTCTCTCTCTTCCTGTCTGTTTTTTTCCCTTCTCTCTCTCTTTCTTTCTTCTCAGTTTCCTAGTTTGAAGAAGGGGAATTTCTTTGTTTCTCTCTTTGTCTCTTTCTTCCTCTCTCTTCCTCTCTCTCTCTGTCTCTTCCTTTCTTTACATATTGAAATTAGATGTGAGGACCCTTGAAGAGCTACCTGGACACATTCCATTAGGGAGCACCTAGGGTCAGCTGCTGCAGAGATGTCCTGGGAGCTGGCCTAAATTTGGCATTAATCCTTCTGGATGTCAGGTTCCAGCTCTGCCTTTACCACTTGGTAAACTGAGTCTATTCAGGCAGCTGATGCATTTGCGGGAAACAAAAGTGATGGTGATGGAACTGATGGGAAGTCCCTTGGGTTCCAGATACTCTCATATTAGCACTCACGTCTAAAGCCTCACAACATTCCTAAACATGGACATTACTACCCCCATTTTCCAGAGGGGGAAACTGAGGCTCTGCAAGGAGAAAACTCACCCAGGTTACCCAGAGGCAGGAGCTGAGCCACACCCAGTGCTGTTTCTGTGTGTCACAGTGGATGTTCTCTGAATAGTTCTGGGGCATCCTTTCCCCCCACTGACATCCCCTAGGGATGTCAGCATGGATCCCCTGTGGATTATAAGAATGTGAATCAAAGACTCCTCTGTTGTTAGAGAAAGCCCTTTGGCTTCACTTCAGCCCAGAAACATTATCAAGTCAAGTGGTAGGATTCATGCTAATAAAAACAAGTGTCATTTTACAGCACTTTCTATAAATCTGTTAGTGACCTTTAATAAAAATTTATGACCCTAATAATCTTGTTCAGCACACCCTGGTTGGATTACTGCTCAGTGGCCAGTAATCTGCAAACCTTTAAAATGTAGTGACAGCGTCCTGGGCCCACGCCAGAGGTTCTGCTCCAAGTGATGGGAATGGCATGTGTAATAATTAATCCAAACTGCCTTGTGCAGAATGCAAAGCTGTGTTTTTGACACAGGCCACTGGGCTGGGGATCCTAGAAAGAGCAGGAACTAGAAGACAACGGGGCTTTCCAGAGAGCCCATTAAACCAGCTATTAACCAAACTTAGCTCCATCTGCCTGACCTTTTCCTTTTGCGCCTTTCTGTCCCTCCACGTCATCAGAGCAGGATGACAGAGATAAAGGGTGCCTCATACCCAACTGTTGTGGACAAAATCCAAGGGTCTCGTCTGAATCCACAGTTATGTTCACACTTTGCTTATGGGCTTCGAAGCTGGAGCACCAGGAGGTTGGAAAGTTATAGTGGTTTGTGTTTTGGGCATCTTGTTTGTTCGTGGTTCTCTCCCAGCAGAAATCCAAGCCTGTGATTTTAACCAGTACAGGTGTATTATCTCCAATGATCACCAAGAGTTTGCAGGTCCAAAACACCTTATGAATTGGTAAACACCTTATCCAAACACCAATTTGCATGTCTGTCACACTGCATAAAATCATATTGCTTTTGCCCCGAGACTCTCTGGCAGTCAAATACATACATTTGCATAAATATTACTGTGTAACTCAGGACCCTCTGCCCACAGTGTAAACTGCAGGGGCCTCAGTCACTTTGGCTTTATTGATTATTCAGACTTCATGGAAATATGGCATCATGGTGATTTTAAGGAGATGTTTTCCTACAGAGGTTACGGACTCCTTCTGAGGCCACCAGAGTCTTTGGGTCCCTCCTTGACTAAGCAGACAAACGTGATCATCACCTCACCCTACACTAGGTGGCTTTTGAGCTTCACCACCAGTTTCCTAGTTTGAAGAAGGGGCATTTAGTAAATCACCGGGGCATCCACCCCAAGCACTAGAATCAAACTGGGATTCTAGGATCACAGACTCCAAACAAGAAGAGACCTTGAGACTGCCAGATCATTTCTGCTCAAAGTGTGGGCCTCTGACCTACAGTATTGGCATCACGTGGGGACTTTCCATAAATAAAGACTCTCAGACTCCTCCCTAGGGTGACCAATCATCCTGGTTTGTCCAGGACTAAGAGATTCCTAGGACGTGGGATTTCAGGACTGAAACTGGGTTGAGGACTAGACCTACTGAGCTGGAATCTGTACTTCAACAAGGGCCGCACATGACCTGTGTGCATGTGGAATTTTGAGAAGCAATGACCTAGCCCATACTGCCTGAAGGTATATTTGGAAACCGAGGCACAGAGAGGGCCCCAAACCACAGAGCAGTCAATAGCTGAACTGGAACCAGTTCTTCGGACTTCTGGTTTTCTGCCTACCACTCCATCCCTTTTACCACCACCTCCCATTGCATTCCAACTCTGCTTTCTTCAGGGAAAAATCTTGATTCGGGAGATTCAAGAGGGATCCTAAAATCTTAGGGTATCTCCAGGATGGTGTGATTCAGGCCAGCCTGCTGATCATGCCTGCTGTCCCAAAAGAGAACGCTGTTTAGATGAGACATGACCGCATTTGGACCTAAAATGTTCTAGGATCTTGGAATCAAAGGACCTTCAAAGTCATCTGATATACCCTCCCACTCAATGCAGAAAACTCTTTTACAGGCTCCATGCACCAAAGCCAGCTCTCCTTTGGATGTCTGTAGTGATGGGGAAGTAGCCACCTCCTATGTCAGCAGCTCTGTTGTTAGAAAACACTAATTGTTCTTGTATTCTTTTCCAATATTAGATTTATTTCTGTCCTGGCTGCACCTCCTATGTACCAATCCGGATTCTGCTCTCTGGAGTAGTTTAGAAACACCAGGCCTTCTTCCACACAAACATCCGTTAGATATTTAAAAACTAATATCAGGGCCGGACCCGGTGGCTCACGTCTATAATCCCAGCACTTTGGGAGGCCAAGGCAGGCAGATCACCTGAGGTCAGGAGTTTGAGACCAGCCTGGCCAACATGGTGAAACCCCATCTCTACTAAAAATACAAAAAATTAGCCAGGTGTGGTGGCAGGTGCCTGTAATCCCAGCTACTCCTGAGGCAGAGGCAGGAGAATTGCTTGAACCCAGGAGATGGAGGCTGCAATGAGCCGAGATCACACCACTGCATTCCAGCCTGGGCAACAAGAGTGAAATTCCCTCTAAAACAACAACAACAACAACAGCAACAAAAACCTAATATCAGGACCAGGACTTACCTTCTCTAAGCCAATCTTTCCCATTTAAAAACAATGTTGTTCTTTGGGTAAAAGTGATATTTAGATGTCACCCCTACCAGCAACCCCAAACTACCATCTCGGTCATTATCTTCAGAGAGAGAGCTGCCTGGCGATGACCCTTTTAAAGGAAGTCAAATAGCACCCTCCAGCGAAGGCTTGTTCAGCCCAGCAAAGAGGCCATCATTACCATGCTTGAATACATACTCGACCTCTTTTAACGCAACCTAATTTTAATTTGGCTTTTTTTATTTTAAGCAACTGCATCACACTCTTAACTCATATTAACCCTGTCAAATATGCCTCTCAAATTCTCAAATCTTTCTTGCATAAACTACCACCAGGCAAATTCCCCACTGATCTGTACCTAATTTTCTTCTGAGTCCAGATGCCTGACTTTTATCTATCCTTGAATACCATTTTGTCTATGGCCAGCCCAGTGCTTCCGCCTGTTGGGATAACTTTGGCTTTTACCTTGTGAATGAATCATCTCTCCCAACTGGACTGACCTCAGGTGACCTACACAAATTTACAGAGCAGCTATGGAGGTGTTCAGGGTCAGACGATATGAGTGTGGCATGTGTTCCTGTCTCTGTGGGGTGGAGGTGACAATTGGGTTGTAAAATGAGGACTCACCTCCAGGGCTCAGAGGTGATGCAAACCATGGCCAGGGTCTCTGGGCACAGTCCCTGAGGGAGCCCTCGTCTAGGGAGGCTGTGGATGGCCCACAATGAAATTGCCTGGGAACTTGTCAAAAATATTTGTGGGTGCCTGGGCCCACTCAACTCACTGACCCAGAGTCTATGGGAGGGGCCCAGCTCCTGTATTTGTAACTCCCCAGGTGATTCTGACACAAGCCACAGTTTAAAAGGGTGAAGGAGATGAGGTTGAGGAGGTGAGCCCCAAACACAGCATTCAGGGAGGAGTTAGGAGATGAGGAGAACGGAGGGTGGAGCGGGGCCCTCTGGACCTGCAGAATAGGAATGGGGTATGGGCTGGGGATATCTGGGGACAGGAAGAGGCTCCCAGAAGACTCTGCTGGGAGGAGGTCTGGCCCAGGCTGTACCTCCTAGTCATGCCCTGCTCAGGAAAATCTTGTAGGCTCTCCTTGCTGTAACCCCAAAGATGCGGCCCTGGGTTCAAGACACCATTCATGTCCTGCCTGGGGTCCCAACAAGTCCTCTTTGGGACAGGAAGAGAAAAACATTTGGCAAATATCCCCAAACCCTGGTTTCTCGAGGGCTGTGGCTTCCCAGAGGGTCCCAGCCCCTGGTTCTGAGACAGATTCCCCCTCCCCTCTTACATTCTGAGCACTTTGTTGTTGGATGTTCGCTTCCTGAGGCTGAATGTAGAGCAGTTGCTCTACCATTTGCAAGCCATGTGGCTCAGGACAGGTCCTCTAAGCTCTCCATCTGTAAGGAGGGGACAGAACAGTGCAGCTCTCCCCAGGTTGCTGTGAGCAGTCACGATTGTACATGATCCACTGAGCGCCTACTGTATGCTGCCTACTGTGCTGTGCTCCATGCTAGGGGCTGGGGATACAGCAGAAAGCAAGCAGGCGAGGAGCCTGCCCTGAGCAGGGTAAATTCTCATAGCAACAGACGGCAAGCGGAATGCAGGAGTTTGTTAGATGGTGGGATGTGCCATGGAGAAAAATAAATAAAATAGGACCGAGGGATCGGGAGTTTGAAGTGCAGAAGGGGTGGGGGGTACAATTTTAAAAAGGAGGTCAAGGAAGGTGACAGCTGAGCAAAGACTCAAAGGAGGTGAGGGATGCAGCCCTTAGGATATCTGGGAAATAATCTTGTGGGATGGGAACAGCTACTGCAAAGGCCCTGAGGCAGGGGCACACCTGGAGGCAAGAGTCAGTTTAAAGTGGCCTGGCGCATAATGTGTGGAGAAGCTGCTCAACATTCTTGTTATGGGCTCTCCTTACTGGTGGTGTCATTCCTGGTAGAGTCACAGGATTTCACTTCTCAAGCATGGGGCAGTTAGGGCATGATTCAGGAGTTAGATTGATCTGGGTTTGAATCCCAACTCTAATTCTCAAGCTGTGCAACCATGGCCAAGTCACGTAACCTCTCTGAACCTTTACCCAATGGTGACAACAATGAGACCTATAGTTCAAGTTTATTTTGGGGATCAAATGCACAGAAGCCTGGAGCAGACTCTAAAGTGCAGGACATTGAGCCCCCGGTGTTGCCCTCCTATCTTACAGGCTGGGAGACCACACCCCAATGCCACAGGCCATATGCCTAAGGTCACGCAGCACCAGGAGGCCGGATGCTGGGATGGGGCCCCAGCAGCCACCCTGCGGCCACTGAGTGTCCCCACCCCTGCCCACCCCTGCACGGTCTATCCTCATTCAGCTATTTCTTTTTAGAAAGGAAACAGCAGCCCTTGATTTTGAAAATAGATCAGAGTTCTCTACCTCCAATGACGTTGTCTCAGTTGTTTATTTTGCATAGTAAGAAAGGAGCTTGAAATTTACCCAGAAGACTGGAGAGAGTCCTGGACTGCCGGAGGTTTTTGGCCACCAATTTCTGTCTGCCTGTCTCCCCATCTTGTTCCTTCTAATGGCAGCTCTCCTGCTCAGAGCACGCTGGATCTGGGGTTGAAGGGATCTGGGCTGCCACTAGGAAACATGTTAACTTAGGCAAGGAGCCCCTCTCCCTCGACCTCTGTAGAATACAGTTACCTTCACTTGTCCTGCTGAGCCCTAGGGCTCTTTATAAAGATCAGAAATGGTCCCTGTGAAAGTCGCCAGTCAGTAGTAGCTCATGGGCAGAGCATTCTGATGGCGTGGCACTTCATTGGGACTTCCTGATGCAGACTGCAGCCCACGCTGACACGCCGAGTGCAGGAAACCCCAGAAGGACACGTTCACACCCGGCCTTTCCCCGCTACCTGGCTTCTGCGGTATTTTTATGAAGAAAGGGCAGACTCAGGGATGCGCCCAGCCCCTTCAGCCTCCACAGATGTCTGAATCACCCAAGGACATCATATTGCGGTGTCTGAGAGGCCCAGGTTGAAATTCCCCACCACCACTCACCGGTGGATGACTTTGAGCCAGTGGCATTACCTCTCTGCCTCAGTTTCCTCATCTATAAAATGGGGAGAATGCCTAACTCCTCTGGCCATTGTGAGGACTGCTGGACAATGTCCAACAAGGAGTAGGTGTTGGTGGGGACCACCTCAGAGGTGGTCCTGCTCAGTCCCTTCATTCTCCAGACAGAGAAACTGAGGCCCAAGAGAGGAAACACAGCCAGAGGCCAAGCAGGGTCTCCTGGGTACCCAGGGCTCTGAGCCCCAGTGAGGATGGGAACTCTGCCTGGACCCTTACAGGAATCTAAAGGAGTGGAAGAAATAGTCCCGGTTGCCTGGTAACTCCACTAAAGTGGGAAGCCTGGAAAACATCAGGTGGTGGAATTTTAAAACTCAGAGAGTTGTGGGGGCAGAACACTGTGTTCCTGAAGGGGCAAGAGAGCCTCTCCTGGCCAGCTGTCACTACCCAGGGTCTGCAGAAAAGCGGGTCTCAAGGCGGGGCCTCGTGCCTCTCAGCCACTCCCAGGGCACTCCTCCAGCAGAGCAAGAGGAAACACATGCAGGGGCCTCCAGAGCTGGAGGGGACTGAGCCTCCTTCATTTATCCATTGACCCATTCTCTGGGCTTCCACCCATCTTACTAGGAGCTGAGCTGACAGAGAAAATGGAATCTGCTCAAAGTTTCCTTATCTGGTGTATGCATAGAAATCCCTTCCTGAACAAGAGGCTGCAGCACTGTGCACCTGTGAGAGCTGGGCACCACCAACCTCTGGGCAGGCATCCTGGAAGGGGAGGGATTGGTCGGGCATTGGTGGGGTGTGGAGAGTACAGTGACTTACTGAAGCAACTCAGTGCCGATCAGCACCTGGGGTACCAGGGAGAAGAAAGACAGTGTTATAGAGAGAGACAGGAAGGAGCTCTGGGCTCAGAGGAGTAAGGTTCCACGTCTGGCATCAGGCTCAAGGCCAGGGGTGGTTATGCTTTTACCCCTGAAGGGAACAGTCAGTGCCCCCGCCCACTCTGGTCATCTCTCTCAGTTGTGGCCAAGTCTCTGCTTTTAAAAGCAGTGTAATGGCGGGGAGCTCTAGGGCCAGGGGAGAGGGAATGTCTGACCCACCAAACCCGATAGCACTTCTGAGTTAGTGTCTTTGGGGACTCCGTGCCCAAGGGACTCAGGGAGGGCAGCCAGGGGTGCTGTGTGCTGCAGGAAAGCTCTAAGCAGGTGAACTCGATTCTGTCCCTGTGGTGCCACAGACTTTTTAAAACCAAAAGCAAGTTCTTAAGTGTATCTGACTCTTGCTTTCTTTCCCTATGAAATGCTTAGTGGGGGGCATTCAGGATACCCCTAAGAAGACTCTTCCACCCTGAAGAATCCCTCTCTAGGTTTTTCTGGTGAGAACAGAAGCAGAGCCCTTCCCTGGTTGGGTGGAGCAGCCCTGGTCCCTTTTTCCTTCTGTGATTGATCTCCCTCTGCTGCCAGCTCTGATACCAGCTTATCCACTGCTGGAGTCGGGCAAGACTCCCAGAATGAGAGATGACACCATGCCTGTGACTCCTTCAGGAACTTAGATGCCAGGAGGGGAACTAAGCCTAAATTTTAGGAAGAAATTGAGCTTTGGCATGTCCTCTAAGCAACCTCAAATGCAGTTTCAGCTGTAAATTCCCACACATCTTTGCTTTTGTTCATTGATTCAGGCAATAGTTATGGAGAGTCCTAGTAGGTGCCAGGCACTGTGAATGTGCTGGGGATGCAACGGGCAAAACCAGATGAGGGTCCCTCCCAGCCCAGCCAGGAGGCAGCCCCTAATCCAGGAACCCCACAGTTATGTGTAAAGTTGGGCTTAGTGAGAGATATGCACATGCCACACATGGAGCTGTGGGAGGATAGTAGGGGACAGCAGGGACAGCCCAACCAGCATGCTCAGGAAAGGCTTCCCCAAGAAGTGACACTGAATGGAGGCCTGAAGGATGAGGAGGAGTAAGCTAGGCTGAGGGAGGACTACAGAGACAGAGAACTCAGCCCGTGCAAAGGGCCTGTGGCCAGAGCTCCATAAGCAAGAAGGGCATGGTGAAGGCTGAGGTGCATGGGGGCCAGGCAGGAGCTGTATGGATTTTGTTCTTCATCCTCAATGCAAAGGGAAGCTTTGGGGGGCTCAGAGCAGGGCAGCAGGTGTATGCAGTGACACGAATCAATTTTCATTCCCCAAAGACCAGATGGTAAAGGGATGGGGTGGACGGGAAGCCCAATAGGGAGCCACCATGGTTGCCTAGGCTGGAGATGCTAGTGGCTCAGAGGAGGAGACAGCAGTGACAGGAACAAAGAGGAGCAGCTGGGTCTGAGAGCACCTTGGACACTGGTGATGGAGTGGGTGAGGGGAGGTGTCCAAATGGCTCCCAGGTTTCTGGATAGGCATGGGGGCCATTGCTTGTGCCTTTTTCTGAGCTGGGAGGTACTAGAGGAAGACCAGAATTGGTAGAAAAAAGATCAATGTTTCCTTCTTCCCCAAATCAGGCAAAAGTGGCTTTCTCTATTGCCTTCCCTTTTCAAGGCACCCGCGAGATCAAATACCTTGCTCTTGTGTTTCCAACAATCTTTTATCATCTCTCTTACCTCTGAGAACAAGCATATTAAAAATGCGCCCAACAGACCCAGATCCCAGGCTCACAAAAGTGTTCTGGTGAATAGGATTAGTTCCTAAGTCTCAACAAAGCTTGTGGGGCCATGCCAAGAGGAGGGGAGCTGTGTAACTTGCGGAAAAGCCGAATCCCATGACCAAGGAGCCTTCTAGAGGTGCCTTCGAGTGACATGCTGTTGTTGCTGCAGACAAATCTTTCAGAAAACGAACTCCAGCCTTTGTGAGTAGCTCAATTGCCCTGGAGTTGGGGGCCAGGCGACAGGGGCTATGGTTTGTGGGAGAGGGGGCCCGTGGGGTATTGGAGGTGTGGGTCTCTTTGGGGACCCCAGAAGCTGCTCTGTTGTTAAGGATAAACCAAATCCTCTCAGCCGCTGATCATGGTAGGGTGGGGCCCCAGGGGGCTTCCAAGAAGTGGTTTCTAATGATCTTCTCATTAGAAACACGCCACAGGGGTGACAGCTGCAGGTGATAAAAGGGGAAGGGAGCAGGGTGCTGGCTCTGGAGCTCAGTGATTCTGAGTTCCCATCCCCACACAAACACTCCCTAGCTCTTAGACTCTGCTTAGCCTCCCTGAGTCTCTCTTTCCCCACCTGTCAGGTGGGGGCAACGGCACTACTGCGCTTCTGGGGTGGACGTGAGCAGTCAGCGAGGCCATTTGTGAGATGCTTGCCGTCCTGTGGGGTCACAGGCTTTGGGGTTAGTTGGTATCATTGTTAAACAATATCAGTGATCCCACCTTCTCCATCTGAAAATTCACCCGTCATGATTTGACTCCAAAGGCCAGTTTTCTTCTACCCTGCAGCAAGTGATGAGGACTACAGCAGAGGGAGACATCAATTTCCAAACGAGGGCGAAGGAAGGGACAACAAATTGTGATGTTTAGACCTGAGGGTGGGTGGTAACCCTGTGTAGCCCAGGGAAGCTCAAGTGGGAATTTTCAGATGGAGAAGGTGGGAATGGCGTTGTAGGAAGAGGGAACGGCATGTGCTAAGGCACAGGGGTGTAAAAGGCACTGCTTGTTGGTGGAACTTCTGTGACCCCCTCTTCCAGCCTTGTCATATTTCTCCTGACTGCTTCCCTGCTTCCACCCAAGTCCCTCCAACCTATTCTCCAAACAGAAGTAGCCAAAGATGTCTTTTAAGAATGTAAATCTGATCACATCTCGCTGAGCATCTTCTCCAAAAACAAAAACAAACAAACAATAAAACCTTTCAGTGGCTTCCTCTCCCATTTGGAAAACAACAAACAAAAAAACCTTAAACCCCTTTCCATGTCCAGCCAGCCACTGGCCTCATCTTTAGCCCTGCTCCCCTTCACTCACTCCAGCCCCTGGTTGACTCTGTCCTCTGAAAGCTTGCTTCTGTCCCAGGGCCTTAGCGCTTGCTGTGCCCTCTTCTGGGGGAAGAAACTCTCTTCCTCCAGAGCTTCCCAGGGCTGGCTTCTTGTCCTTGAGGTCTCTGTTTATGCCATGTCTTAGAGAAGTCGCACCCCAGCACATTGCCCTGTTGGTTCCTTCAAAACACTTGTAATATCTCTAGTCATCAGACTAGTGCCATTATTTTCTAGTCCATTTTGCATCTCTTCATTAGAATGTGAGCTATGTGAGGTCAGGGATCTTATCTCTCTCACCTCCTCATTCCAAGTGCCTTTAGCAGTGCCTGACACATAGTATGTGCTCCTGAAAAATTGCTGCATTTGACTGGTGTGTGTGGAAGACCCAGAGGTTGGGCAGGAGCCAGGGTGAGGTGGTGAAAGGCCTTGAATGTCTAGGTAAGGCATTTGGACATCGTCCTCTGAGTAAGAAGGAGCTCCCAGTGACGGTCATTTTCTCAACCATATCCTGAGAGGAAAGGAAGGAAAGATACAATGACTGCAGGGTGCTCTGGGATGTTGAGAGCTGGACAGACTGGCTGTCAATCCTGAAATCGGCTGCTCACTTCTTCCCGTGCTCAGCCCCTGACCCCATCCTGTCTTAAGGGTTACAAAAGAGAAATGATGCACTGTAGTGGGCCTGGACCCGTGGTTGACACCCTTGGGTCCTTCACACCTTCCCACACATCAAGGCCTTCCTCTCTTTAGTTCCCAGCAACTTCCTCATCATCTTTTTCTCCCCCCACCTTCCATCCTCCAAACTCCCAGCCTGTGATCCCCACTGCCTGTGAAATAAGTCAGATACCTATTCAAGTTTCTCCAGGACAGACCTTTCCCCACCCCTGTGGACACTGAACACTTATTCTATTTGTACTCATCAATCCAGGGGTTGTTTTACCCCCACTCTCAGCTGTGTTCTCCAAGAGAAGAAATGTTTTGTCCTCTCATGGCATTGAATTGTAAAGTGTTATTAAATATACCAAGGAATGGTAAATAAAGCATTGGTGAAGAAGGGGGAGGCACGTTGAATTGGGTAGATTTTTAAAATCAGGTTTCCACAGTTTATTATGAGAGAGGTTTTCTCTTGTTACTCCTGAAAGCAAGTTTTGAGTCAGGCTGCTCAAAAGGAAAGAAGGAACTTCTCTTAGCAGGAGGAAATAGAGAGAAAGATCACTTCTGAAATGGTTAAGTGGGAAGGTGGAATTAGTGTAGGCAGGCGACTCCACGTAAATCTGGGGACATGGAGCCTGTTCTTCCACTGATGTATGTAGCCATCACCTGGGCTCTTGTACTGCGGATTTGATGGGCTCTGGGATCTACTAACTGCCAGGTGATGCTGATGCTGCTGGTCCAGGGACCACACTTTTTGAGTATCAAGGGTCTGGATGACTGGAGTTCAGTGGCTTGCAACCAGGTTGGGTTCTTCTGAAGAGCCCAGGGAATTTACAAAGTAGAATTTACTTGGTCCCAACCTGGGGGATTCCAATTGAGCAGGTCTGGAGGGAGGCCCAAGAATTTGCATTTCTAACAAGCTTCCAGGCTGCCGCTCTTGGTGCAGGGGCGTTGACGAACTCAGAGACACAGCTGTCTTAACAGGTTTCAAATCCCAGTAGGAGAGGGAGGAGAGTGGAAAGGGTTGAGAAAGGGAAGAGCAGAGTTGAGCGACAGAGGGGTTGGTGTAGTTGAGAGTGAATGAGAGACAGCACATAGCTTGACATTTCCATTTGACCAGCAGTATTTCATATTATGTCTTGAACTCTGAGCAAGCTGGTTATTCATGATTTGCCAGGCATTTGTGTTTTTATTGACTAATTCCTGCTTGTTGGAAAGCTTACATGGAAACATCCTGTGCTCTTCTGGCATTTTTAAACTATGCAGGTCTTCCAAGCACATTCCAGGCTGAGAGGCCCCCACTGACAGCCCCTACAATAGTGACATGGAGATGAGGAGGCCACACACCAGTGGCTGCGACAGTGTTTCTCTAAATGTGGTTTGTGGACAGCTTCAGAATCTCTCGGGCATTGTGAAAATGCAGTTTCCTTGGCCCAAGGCCTTGTGACTCCCAAGGGAGCCCCAGAGTTTGCATTTTTTTTTTACCAGCTTCCCAAGAGATTTGAACACACTGAGGACCGCTCCCCGATGGAGACAGCCTCCCAAAACACTGCACACCCCACAGTTCCAAGCACTCCTGTTACCACTTTCCTCCTGGGACCTTCTGCACTAGGTGGCACAGGATAAATCTATGCTGGAGGGAGGCGGATCCTTAGGTTCTCCTTTCTTAGCTTTTTGGAATCCCCTCTTCCACATCTTCCTGGGAGGTCCCCACCCTTTCTTTCGGGACCTGCCCACTCCAGGCAGCCTCCCAACCCACACCTGTGTCTCCTCCGCTTCGCTCATCTATGTTCATTTCCCGCCTCATCCACTCGGATGCTCAGCCTGTACAGCCTTGAACCTCTGTCGTCTCCTCCTTGAGTCAGCCAACCACTAATTGAGCAAATATTTATCAAGACTTTTGATGTGTCAGGTTCTAAGTAGGCCCTGGGTTACAAGATGAACTGACACTGCCCTAGAGAAGCTCACAGTCTAGTGTGGGAGACAGACAGATGCACGGATACAGTAATAAAAATACCCTAGTAAGGACTCTGGAGTCAGGCTGCCAGGGTTTAAGTTCTGAGTCCACCCTCAGTATCTGTGTGATACTGTGTGATACTTGGGCAAGTATCTTAACCTCTCTGTGTTCCACTTTTCTCATCTTTAAAAAAGGGAGAACAACAAGGCCTGCCTCAGAGGGTTTGTGGGAGGGACAAGTAAGAGAATGAGTGCAGAATGCCTAACTGATTTCCAGGAGCCAAGTAAGAGTTCAGCAATAATGAGGTTGATGCTGTGTAGGAAGGAATGACTCCTCAATCTGCCTAAAATCATCAAGAAAGCCTCACAGAAGAGGGGGGTATTGGATGTGGAGGGACAGGATGAGAAAAAATGTGTTGAGTATAGAAAGGAGAGGAAGGGCAATCCAGGAAGCAGAAGCAGTATAGAATATGAGAAAAAATGCTGTAGGGTCTGCTCAGCAAAGCTGGAGGGTGGAGGATATCACAGGCTATAGTGAGAGGTAGGCTGAGGGCTCTCTCTAAGGCTTGGTTTCCCCATCCGAAAAGGGAGGGCAATAATGGCACATGACTTATGGAGATAGAGTGAATATCAGATCAAGTAATCATAGGAGCTCAGTATGCTACGCTCAGTAAGGGTTAGCTGGGGCTGCTGTTATTGAGGCTACGAAATACTCGTTGGTGAGTGACTAAGGTGCCCATATTTACATCCAGGGATTCTGCCTTTAGCGGAGCATTCTGGAAACTGCATTGGGAGCTCCCTTGTGGGAGAGTGTATCAATCCCCGCTTGAGGCCATGCTTGGTTTCTGATGCCCCCCAAGTGGGTCGCTCAACTCAGGCACCTTCCCTCCCCATCCTGCCCTGTTTCCATCAGGTGTGGTTGAGTCCTTTGGACTCTTCAGAAAGCAAATTCACCCACAGCGAATGAAGACCAGGCACGTTGAAGTCTTGGAAAGAAAGTTCCCAGGATGAGGTGATGGGCAGCAGCAGATAAGAGCGGCTGTGTGTCTTTCACATAAGCGAAGGGGCGTCAGTGGTGGCTGGCCTGGTAAGCCTGGCCATGGAGGAGATGCGCCGGCCTGCTGCTCTGGGGCTCGCCTTGGAAATACCTCTCTGAGAACACTTCCCTTTAAATTTATTTTTTCGCTTTGGTTTTTTTTTTTATTGAGGTGGGATACACATAACATAAAATGTACTATCTTAGCCATTTTTAGGTGTACAGTTCAGTGGTCTCAAGTGTATTCATATAGCTGTGCAACCATCACCACCATCCATCTCCAGAACCTTTTCACCCTCCTTAACTGAAATGCTATACCCGTTAAACACTGACTCCCTGTTCTCCCCAAGCCCTTAGCAGCCACCACTCACTTTCTGCCCCTAGGACTTTGACTGCTGTATGTACCTCATGAGTGGAACCACACAGTATTCGTCCTCTTGTGACCGGCTTATTTCACTCAGTAGAACATCCTCAACATTCATCCTTTGGATTTCCTTTCTTTTTGAGGCTGAATAATATTCCACATAATATTCCACTGTGTGTGTATACTCCATTTTGTTTCTGCATTCATCCACTGTTGGACACTTGCGTTGTTCCCATATTTTGGCTATTGTGAATAATGCTGCTATGAACATGGGTGTGCAAATATCTGTTTGTGTCCCTGCTTTCAGTTCTTTTGGATGTATACTCAGGAGTGAGATTGCTGTATCACATGGTGATTCTATGTTTAAGTTTTCGAGGAATCGTCATACTGGTTCCATCTCTCTACATACAGTACTTATGCACCAAGACCTCCCTGGATTCACGGCCCCCTGTAACATCAATGCATAGTGTTATAATGACACTTAAGTGACTAAGTCATAGCTAAAGTCTAGTTTTCTTTGTGAGCTGCAAAGATCTTGCCTTATAGCCTCACCTCATTTCTGACTCCTACAGAGGACTGCCCATCATTTTATTTTCTCTGATGTAGCTAGGGAAGGGTGGTGGACTTCACCTGAAAATGGTGAAAACCTTTCTGCTTGAGGATGGCCCAGAGTATCTGCCCCTCTGATCTGGGGCTCAGGGACTCCCTCTGGGCCATGTGGTGGGGTCACCAGCCCAGAAAAGCTGATTTACACCAACCAGGCCACATCTGGGGCTGGGGTGGGCAGAAGAAGGCCTATTTATTTGTTTACCACAAAAAATAGCCCCATTATCTGGAATAGAATAGTCACTCCTTGAAGCCTCAGGCTCCATAGATATCCAAATCAGAAGAGGAGACTATTGTACTGATTTTCCAGGGACCCATCACTACCCCAAACAGAAACCTGAACCTGGCATAGTCCATTCTCTCCAAGTTCACAAGGTTACATGGGCATCAGAAGACAGCACCAAATTGAAACAAGGGACTAAGACAGATGGAGCATGACTGGCATTAAGCTAAAGAACTGCATCTCACAATGGACAAAGGCTTTCCAGAAGGTTACAATCCTTGACACTAGCTAAATCTACTACCACCTTCATCCATCCATCTATCCATCCATCCATTCATCCATCCATTCACCCATCCATCCATCCATCCATTTACCCTTCCATCTATTCACCCTTCCATCCACCCATCTACTACCCACCCATCCATCCACCCACCATTCATCCATCCACCCACAAACACATCTATATGACTCCATTTTCACGTGGCTGAGAAAGACATATCCAAGACTGGGCAGTTTACAAAAGGAGGAGATTTATTGGACTTACAGTTCCACGTGGCTGGGGAGGCCTCACAATCATGGCAGAAGGTGAAAGGCACATCTCACAGACAAGAGAAGAGAGCTTATGCAGGGAACTTCCCCTTTTTAAAACCATCAGATCTTGTGAGACTTATTCACTATCATGAGAACAGAACAGCATG
Organism: Chlorocebus sabaeus; assembly: GCF_047675955.1. NCBI lineage: Eukaryota > Metazoa > Chordata > Mammalia > Primates > Cercopithecidae > Chlorocebus > Chlorocebus sabaeus. The sequence continues at coordinate 53,873,373 of NC_132925.1, forward strand.
GGAAAGACCTGCCCCCACGATTCAATTACCTCTCACCGGGTCCTTCCCACAACACCTGGAAATTCAATATGAAATTTGGGTGGGGACACAGTCAAACCCTACCATTCCACCCCTGGCCCCTCCCAAATCTCATGTCCTCACATTTCAAAACCAATCATGTCTTCTCAACAGTCCCCCAAAGTCTTAATTTATTTCAGCATTAACTCAAAAGTCCACAGTCCAAAGTTTCATCCAAGACAAGGCAAGTCCCTTCTGCCTATGAGCCTGTAAAATCAAAAGCAAGCTAGTTACTTCCCAGATACAATGAGGGTACAGGCATTGGGGAAATACAGCCATTCCAAATAGGAGAAATTGGTCAAAACAAAGGGGCTGCAGGCCCCACTCAAGTCCAAAATCCAGCAGGGCAGTCAAGCCTTAAAGTTTAAAAATGATCTCCTTAGACTCTGTGTCTCACATCCAGGTCACATGGATGTAAGAGGTAGGCTCCCGTGGCCTTGGGAAGCTCCACCCCTATGGCTTTGCAGGGCATAGCTCCCCTTCTGGTTGCCTTCATGGGCTGGCATTGAGCATCTGTGGCTTTTCCAGGCGCACAGTGCAAGCTGTCAATGTACCTACCATTATGGGGTCTGGAGGATGGTAGCACTCTTCTGACAGCTGCACAGAGCAGGAGGGGCCTGGGCCCAGCCCACAAAACCATCTTTTCCTCCTAGGCCTCCAGGCCTGTGATAGGAGGGGCTGCTGTGAAAACTTCCAACATGTCCTGGAGATATTTTCCCCATTGTCTTGGAGATTGACATTCAGTTCCTTGTTACTTATGCAAATTTCTGCAGCTGGCTTGAATTTCTTCTCAAAAATGGGATTTTCATTTCTATCACATTGTCAGGCTGAAAATTTTCCAAACTTTTGTCCTCAGTTTCCCTTTTAAAACTAAATGCCTTTAGCAGCACCCAGGTCATCTCTTGAATGCTTTGCTGCTTAGAAATTTCTTCTGCCAGATACCTTAAATCATCTCTCTCAAGTTCAAAGTTCCACAAATCTCTAGGGCAGGGGCAAAATGCCACCAGTCTCTTTGCTAAAACACAAGAGTCACCTTTGCTCCAGTTCCCAAGAAGTTCCTCATCTCCATCTGAGACCATCTCAGTCTGGATGTTATTGTTCATATCACTATCAGCATTTTTGTCAAAGTCATTCAATAAGTCTCTAGGAAGCTCCAAACTATCCCACATTTTCCTGTCTTCTTCTGAGTCCTCCAAACTGTTCCAACCTCTGCCTGTTACCCAGTTCTGAAGTTGTTTCCACATTTTCGGGTATCTTTTCAGTAGCACCCCACTCCTTGTACCAATTTACTGTGTTAGTCTATTTTCACACAGCCAATCTTTGTTGGCATACCTGAGACTGGGCAATTTACAGAAGAAAGAGGTCTGCTGGACTTACAGTTCCACGTGACTGGGGAGACCTCACAATCATTGTGGAAGGTGAAAGGTATGTCTCACATGGTGGCAGACAAGAGAAGAGAGTTTGTGCAGGGAAACTCCCCTTTTTGAAACCATCAGATCTTGTGGGACTTATTCACTATCATAAGAACAGAACAGCATGGAAAACACCTGCCCCCATGATTCGATTACCTCCCACCAGGTCCCTCCCACAACATGTGGGAATTCAAGATGAGATATGGGTGGGAACACAGCCAAACCATATCACCATCCATCCATCCATTTATCCTATCCATCCACCCATCTGTCCTTTCACCCACTCATCTCATCCCCTCCCTCCCTGAGCTGAGGTCAGAGAGAATGGGAGATACCTAGTCTAAAAAGAGAGAGGAATGCTCCATCTGAGGGAACAGCATATGCAAAGGGCCTGTGCTGGAAGAGAGTTTGTCAGCCAGTAGAGCTGGATCAGAGAAATTGGCAGAAGGATGACACAAGATGAAACTGGAGGGGTGAGCAGGGAACAGACCCTGTGTGCTTATGGGACCATTTAGGGAGTTCTGTCTATACCAGTGGTATCCAATATAATGTTCTGTGATGATGAAATATTCTGTAACTATGCTGTCCAGTATAATAGCCACTGACCAACATGAGCACTTGAAATGTGGTGAGTATGACTGAAGGATAGAACTTTTGATGTTTCACTTTAATTAATTGAAATTTATGTCAGATGTGGTGGCTCACACCTGTGATCTCAGCACTTTGGCAGGCCAAGGTGGGAAGATCACTTAAAGCCAGGAGTTTGAGACCAGCCTGGACAAAAAAGGAAGACCCCATCTCTATAAATAATAATATTAATAATAATAAAATTTAAACGGCCACATGTGGCTAGTGGCTGCTGCACTGGAGGTGCAGGTATATACTCTGAAAATGGCTGGAGGCCAAATGAAGGGTTTATGTAACAGATGAATCAACATGGTCATGGTCATCTCTGGCTGCTGTGTGGAAAATGAATTGGAAAGATGATGAGAGGATGCAAGAAGACTCAATGAGGAAGCTTCTCCTGTGGCCCAGAGAAGAAATGGCAGCATGACCTGGGGCTGGGGGCAGAAATGGAGGCAGGGAGAAGTGAAGAGATTTGGGAAAGACCAGAGATGGAAAATTGGTAGGATTTGGTGCTGGGAGAAATGTTGGTGATTTGGAAGCAAAGCTCTTGGAGTTTCTCCCAGGTTATGTCTCTGGATGACATAGTGGGATGGAAAGTGGTACTTTCTCTGAGATAGTGAAGGAACCCAGGACCAGGTTTGGGGGAGTTTGGGAGTCCTGAGGTCGGCTTGGGTCACAGTGAGCCTGAGTGGCTTTTGAGTTGTCCAGGTGGAAATATCAATTAAGAAACTGGGGCTCTGGCGAGAAGTATGGGTTGGAGACAGAAACTTGGGTTTGTGAATATGTAGAAGTCAAAGCCATGGGCCTTGATGGCAGAGTCAGGGAACAGCAGGAAGTCTAGACCCAAGCCTCAGGGGCCTCCCACATTGATGCTGGGAGGAGAAGGATGTTTCCACAAAGGTGACAGAGAAAGCATGGCCAGAGATGTTGGAAGAAATCCAGGAAAGTGTTAGTCAGGAAAGCCGGGAAGGTGTTAGGGCAGCCAAGGGAAGAGATTGTCTCCAGGTGGAGGGGTAGGGAATAGGTTGAGAGCTGTTGAGAGGTCAATCTAGCTAAGAACAGAACCACTGCCATCGGATGTGTGGGTGCAGAAGTCAGTTGTGACCTAGCTCAAAGGCAACTAACTGCGGACAGCCAGCAGCCCTCAGGCCGATCTCCTTGCTGATTTGCTGATAATAACCACCTTCTCCTCCCAACTTACATGCCCAAGTGCTCCTATCACCGCAGCCAATTGCACTCCCTACTCTGTTGCCAGTCCTCCACTTTCTCTTGCTGACATCTTTTCAGGTGCATTACGTGGGAAAGCAGAGGGCAGCCTGGAATCAGATAATGAAGACCATTGTGTGTGGAATTCATCCTCTTCCCTTCACCTTTTCTAGATGTCCACCTCCCTTCTCCCTGTGAGAGAAGAGTTCTTTTGTGTGCTTCTCTGGACTTTGCCCATTAAGTTTTATTTCTTCACCTGTCTGCTCTTTTATTCATCACCATCAACTTCTTTTCCTCTCTTCTCAGACCTCTTCAGGTTTCCCTCTATTGAGGAAAAACTATTCCTTCCTTTGATGCCTTCACTGTCCTAGGAACATCTACTATCCTCTCCTTGGCTTCCCCAGTCTGAGTTTCCAAGTGAGAGCTCCCCATTGGCTGCTCCCCGCTGCCTCATTCTCCGAAACCTTAGCAGGACCATCCTCCTGCTGGGGACAGATACAGGGTACCCTCCTCATGTTCATCCTCCCCACTTCCCCACAGCAGTTGATGCAACACATGGGGTGGGAACCAGTGCCAGCCATCCTCTTATTCATGAAAATCTGTGCCTTGGCTTCTTCAATGGCAAGTTTTGAACCTAGATGATTAGAGGAAGCGAGAGAAGAAAAACCAAACAAAACAAAGCAGAGAGCTAGGGCTTGTTTATTCTCATGGTGAGATGTCAGCACCCTTTCCCGTTCACCCCACCCTGCCTTCCCTGCCTCACATCCACCACTTGCCTTCCTCTTTGCCCGAGTCCTCTGAGTCCATCTCCTCTCCTTCCTTATTGTTCTAGTGGGCCCATTTCCCTGCCAGTCATGCCTTCTTGTCTTCACCTATGGAAACCCTCCCCATGGGTTGGACACAGCTCAGATTCCTTGTTCTCCACAATCTTTTCCTTTCCCAAATCATTGTACTGCAGAAGGGGCTGCCCCCATTCTCCCTCACCCCCATTGCTCCCACCTAGCCCTGGAACCCCACTGCTTTGCTGAATCACAGTGTCACATAATTTCCCTTTGCAGTCCATCGTTCACCTGGCAATTAATCACATCCTGCTGTGCCGACCTCTGATGCTGTGCACTTGCAGGGCGCTTCTTGCCTTGTATGATTATGTAACGCCCCACGTGTTGTCTCCTCACCCTGAATTCCGTTCCAGTGGGAGTTGCGGGAGTAGGCAGGGGTGCCTTATCTGTCTTTGAATCCTCTGAAGCTCTTAGTGGAGCGCCTCAAACAGGAGATGCTCAATAAACGCACAATGATTGATGGGCTTGTTGTTGGTTTTTCTCTAGCCCATGCTTTATTCTGCTGTCAGAAAAATCTTTCTCAAGGATAATTCCCATTATATAACATGCTCTGCTTCCTCGCTTTAGTCAGCAAGTGTTATTGAATGTCCGCTGGGTGGGTGGCGCCAGGGAGGGGCTTTGGGGGTAAAGAGGGGTTGAATGAAGAAACAGCTGATAGAGGCCCCCATTCTTCAGAGCCCACAGAGTCTGGCACACTCAGGAAGTGATGACAAGCAAAAGACATATATGGAATTAAGCCATGAAAGGAATCACAAACGTCACAGGAAGCCAGAGGATCGGGGGTGTCTTAATGGTCTCCCAAGCATCCAGGCTGACTTGGGGAGGTGGAGGGACTTGAGCTAGGTCTCCAGGATGAGATGGTTTGGGATGGGACAGGAAGAGAGGAAAGGATTCCAATCAAGGAGAATTTTGGGAGTGAAGTGATGCAGTTGCCAGCACCATCATTTCGGCATTTTTGACCTCTCAAGTATCCCCAGGACAACGTGAGAAGGTCAGAAACCACTCTGATTTGCAGAAACCTAGGAGTGTTTAGCGATTTAGAGAAGGCCTTCAACATGCCAGAATAGGCAATTTGTATACGCTCCCACAAACATTGATATCGGCCAGAACTCTCTCCAGAGAGGCAGAAGGGGTGGGCTTTGGATGAAGTCTCTGGGCAGGGTCTTCACTGGGGCTCTCAGCTCGCCTGTGATGGACAGCAGCGGCCAACTAGCCAGGCTCCATGTGTCAATGTCTTTGCAACAGGGGTCCTACCCAGGATCAAGTGGGTCCTCCCAGGTTTGAGGGGAACACATCAAAGATCCCATGAATGCCACAATGCCACAGGTCTTCTGTCACACACAGGAGGAGGGTGGGGCCTCCCACCTCACCCTTTGACGCTTTCCTGGTCACATAAGAGGCTTTGAAACATTTGAGGATGAAAGGAAACCCAACTATCACCCCAGCTGGAACTAACCAAAGATGAAGAAATTGGGACCTTAGGGGGCATGCTTACACATTTTCCAGGCATCATACAGGATGATTAGTGGAGACAGATGCAGACTCAATGCACAGACCTCATCCCTCAGGCCTGCCTCCACTTTGACTCCTTTTTCACTTCCGTGACTGTTTTTGGGTGAAATCTCAAATTGCAAGAACAATACAAAGAACTCCTGTGTCCTTTATCAGAAGCATCATTGTTTCTACTTTCCTCGTGTGCTTTATCTATGTGCGTCCATGCATGTAGAGATGCATCTTTTGAGTAAGTTGCAAACCTCCTTACACCTCACCTCTAAATACTTTAATATACACTTCCTAAGAACAAAGACACTCTCTGATAAGCCCTGTGAAATGATCAAAATTTGCAAATTTAACATTACTCCACTGCTATTGCTTAATCCACTGTTCATATTCACATATCATCAACAGCCCCAATAAAGACCTTCAAAGCTTTCTCCCACTAGCTTATTTTGAGTACAACCCCCCTCCATTATTATTTTTAACTTTTTACTTAGCAATAGTTTCAAACTCACAGAATACTACAGAGAACAACCATGTTTTTTACCTAGACTCACCTTTGGTTGACATTTTACCCCACTTGCTTTACCATAGTCACACATTCTCTCTCTCTCTCTCTCTCTCTCTCTCTCTCTCTCTACCTCTCTCCCTCTCTCTCTCTCTCTCCCCTCTACCCCCACATACATAGTATTTTTTTCCTAAACCATTTGAGAGTAACTTGCATTCAACATATGCCTTAACCCATAAATCCTTCATGGTATATTGCCTAAGAAGAAGGAGTTCTCTTATATAACTCTAGTGCAATTTATACATTCTATAAAATTAACATTTTGATATGATATGATACTTTTTTGTTCAGAGGAAATTCACATAACATAAAATTAACCATTTTAAGGGAAATAATTCAGTGGCATTTAATACAATCACATTGTTGTGCAGCCACCACCTCTATCTAGTTCCAAAACATTTCCATCACCCCAAAAGAAAACCCATCTGCATTAACCAGTTTATCCCTATGTCTTCTCCCTTCAGCCCCTGGCAACCACCAATCTGCATTCTGTCTCTACGGACTTATTAATTCTAGACATTGCATATAAATAGAATCATGGAAAATGCAGCCTTTTGTGTCTGGCTTTTTTTTTCATTTAGCATTTAGTTGTAGCATGCATTAGTACTTCATTCTTTTTCATGGCTGAATAATATTCCATCGTATGTACACACCACATTTTGTTTATCCATTCATCATTTGACGAACATTTGGGTTGCTTCCACCTTTTGACTTTTGTGAATAGTGCTGTTGTGAACATATGTGTATTTATATTTGTTTGAGTCCCTGTTTTCAATTTTTTTTGGCATATACCTAGCAGTGGAATTGCTGAGTCAGATGGTGATTCTATGTTTAACTTTTTAAGGAACTGTCAAACTGTTTCCCTTAGCAGCTACCATTTTCTATTCCCACCAACAATGTACAAGCGTTCCAATTTCTCCACACCCTTGCCAAAACTTTTCTCCTTAACTTATTATAGCCACTGTAGTGGGTGTGATCTCATTGTGGTTTTGATTTGCATGTTCCTGATGGTGAAGTTGTTGAGTGCATTTTCATGTGTTTGCTGGTTATTTGTATATCTTCTTTGAGGAAATGTCTATTCAAGCCCTTTGCCCATTTTTAAATGGGGTTGTTTGCCTTTTTATTATTGAGTTGTATGAGTTTTTTTATATATTCCGGATACTAGACTCTTATCAGATCAATGATCTGCAAATATGTTCTCCTGTTCTTTAGGTTATCTTTTGACTTTCTTGATAATGTCCTTTGATGCATGAAAATGCTTTATTTTAATGAAGTCCAATTTATCTATTTCCTTTTTGTTGCTTTTGCTTTGTGTGTCTGATGTAATACTTTGATCTAATCTGATGCCCTTATTTTGTCAACTTTGTCAATTGACCCATTTTTTTCCTCCAGCACAGGATCCAGTCTAGGATCAGACACTGCATTCGGTTGTCATATCTCTTTAGCCTCCTTTACTTTGAAACATACGCCCAACCTTTCTTTGTCTTTTATAACATTGAAATTTTTTGAAGAATATAATCCCTGTACTTTTTAATAGAATGTTCCTCATTTGGGGTTTGTCTGTTTCCTCATGATTAACTTCCAGTTATGCATTCTCAACTGGAATGCCGCCTCAGTGGTGCTGTCGTTCCCAGGCCTGTGATCCCTTGTGCCCCACGCTGGAGATGGGAATTTTGACCACCTGGTCAAGGTGTTATTTAATTTCTCCACTGCATCATTATTATTTTCGCCCCAATCTGTGGGGAGATGCTTGAAGACTAGGCAAATAATGCTACTTCTCCACAAAGTTTCCCCTAGACTTGGCCTCCATTGATGATTCTTGCTTGATCCATCTTTACTATGATCGCTGATTTTGCAACTCCAGCATCCCACATTTATCAAAGAGGCCTCAGCATGCTGCTCCAAGTAAGAGCTCTCCGTTCTCTCCCATGGATCCACAGATGCATCCACTCTTCTATGTGAACTCATGAATTCCCTGGTTTTGTTCCCCCAAAGACTTGTAGTTCATTACTGTATTAATTATTTTGGTGCTCACATCATCCCAGATTTGGCCACTGGGAGTCCTTACAAGCTGGCGTTTGCGTCCTAGTGACATGCCTCCATCTTTGCCTTGCTGTTGTTGTTATTGTGTGTGTGTGTGTGTGTGTGTGTGTGTGTGTGTGTGTGTGTGTGTGTATTTAAGCATCTCCTTGACTTTCTGGCATAACAAGATGTTCCTAGCTCATCCTGAACCTGGCCTGCCCCAGCCCTGCTGTCAACCATTTCTCCCAGGATCTCTGATTCCTGTTAGAGGAGAATGATTAATTAGAGACCAAGACCTGGGCACCAGGCGAGCACACCCCTTCGGTAGGCTTCTCAGCATATGGGGATGGGGCAGGGGATGCTGAGCTCAGGGCTGGGGGGCCAGAACTGCTTCTCTACCCTATTGTGGGGCTTAGGAGTCCTCTGTGGTCACACATGGTCCCAGCTCACCATGGCAGGGACCCAAAGCAGATTAGCCACGGACATTGTTTCATGCTGCACTTTTTTTTTTTTAAGCTAAATCTCTATGCATACCTGTGATTATTTCCAGGTGAATAGGTCATGAAAAATCATGTGTTTTTTAAACACAGAAATGGATTATTTTGATAATATGTGAGCACAGAGCTCACTGGGTTTTACACAGGCCAGATATTGTGTGTGTGTGTGTGGGCGTACATGTACACAGTGTCTTTTTTGTTCTATAGGGTGAGATTGTAAAGTTATCTGGTTGCTGCTCTGTTTCTTCCAAGAGACTATAGGCCCTTGAGGCCAGTGACTGTGCCTGCTTCATCCATCACCCAGCACCCAATGCAGTGCCTAGCCCCTGGCTGGAACTCTGTAAATGACTCTTGGGTTAATACTAGAGGCCAAGTATAGCTCTCCTATATGATGCACTTGCAACACACCAGGTACTGTTCAAAGTGCTTTACATGAATAGACTGTTCTAATCCTCGAAACATTACTTTCATCATCCCTATTTTATAGATGAGGAAATTGAGGCTCAGAGAAGTTGAGTACTTTGCCCAAGTTTATACAGCCAGGAAGTCACAGAGCCAGATTCACTCCTAAGCAGTCTTGCTCCAGAGTCCATGCTCTTAACTACAATAGTATAGTAAGGGAGGGGTGGATGATGGATGGGTGGATGAGTGGGTGGGTGGATGGGTGGATGCGTGAGTGAGTGAATGGGTTTATGTAAATATAAATGGTTGGATGGGTGGACGATGGATGGATGGGTGAATGGATGGATGGGTGGGTAGGTGAATGAGTGGATAGGTGGATGGTTGGATGAATAGATGGGTAGATGAGTCAACCAAACACAGTGGCTCAACTGTTTCTCTCCTACTCTTTTAGACTTCGCTTCTCCCTGGGAGCATCTGCATGCCCTCCTTTCCTGGTCCCTCAGAACTCCTTCCTTTCGCAGCACATCTCCCTCCCAGAGATGTACCCTCAGCTGCATCCAAGTTAGAGCTGAGCAACCAGACAGAGAATAATCTCCATTCTTGTTCTAGACCAGACATTGCCAACTAGCATCTTAAAGGTGAGATCTGGCCCCTGAATGTATTATCTTTGACCAAAAGCAGATGAAAACAATGGTAACAACTAGAAACAATATTTAGTATTTAAATATCAGGCAGCAATGGTCTGGGTGGGGAATGGGGGCTGGGGTGAGGACATCACAGCCTTCCCCACACTTTTTCCTTATTACAAGGGCCCTCTTCCTCCAGAAGCCTTCTGGGAATCCCAGTGAAGGTAACTGCCTTCTCCCTGAAGCCTCTTCCCACTCCTGCCTTCTGGCATCCAGGTCTCAGATCCCTGAGATCACATCACAATGCCTGTACTTCTCCGGGATGTCATTCATCTTAGTGGCCACAAAATGGCAACCCCCCTAGAGAAACCAAGACTTCCCAAGCCAGTGCCTCTCCCCTTGCTGCCTCCAGTGCCCCATCCGCAGAATTTGCAGCCTGAAAATGATTCTCCTTGACAGAGAAGGCAGAGGCTGATTTAGAGAGGAGCTGTGCTATCTTCACCTCCCTTTGGGCCACTTGTGTCTGTCTGTCCCCTGGAAATCCCTGTCCTTTCTGTCCTGACCTCTGACGTAGTTTCCCAATCATTCCCTAACTTCATAGCACGTCCAGTAGGGTGAAAGAGCACCTTAGATAGACATGCGTTCAAATCCTGCCTCCTTGCCCTATAGATGAGTACCTCAGCCTCTCAGACCTCAGTCTCCTCATCGGTACAAGGGGAATAGCAACATCGCCCAGCACAGACTGATTCCCATTCACTACCGCACTGGGGTGGCCAACCATCCTAGTTTGCCTGAGTCTAAAAGGTCTCCTGGGAAATGTCTAGACTTTCAGTGCACCAATAGTCCCTAAGAAAGCCTGGATGTGCAGCACCCTCTGTCCTTACTCAGAGCCATTCTCCCCTCTTCGCCTTGCTCTGTGCCCAGGTAGGCTGATCTCTAGGGACTGCACCCCTGAGCACTTCTGCCTTCCAGCCTTAGCTCGAGTTTAAGCAATGGGAGGCATCAGCAAGAGACTAGAAGGTGGCAGGAGAGAGAAAGGTCAGGCGTTTCTTCCTCACCTCCTTTCTGCTTTAAGGCCTGCCATGGTTCTAGCAGTCACTGGGCTCCACCGACACTCTTTCTCCTCTTTGTCCCTTCAAAACTAGGTGTGGCAACAACTCCCCACCCAGTCGTTAGTCTCTGGGTGCCTTGATACTGCTGGGGTCTGAATGCTGTATCAATGTGACCCCTCAAAATTCCCATGTTGAAGTCCCATCCATCAAGGTTATGGTATTAGGAGGTGAGGCCTTGGAGAGGTGATTAGGTCTTGAGGGAGGAGCCCTCATGACAGGGATTAGTGACTTTATAAAAGAGACTCCAGAAAACCAGACAGTCTCTCCCACCATTTGAGGATACAGTGAGAAGGCACTGTCTGAGGCCCTCTCCAGACTCCAAATCTGCTGGCACCTTGACCTTGGACTTCCCAGCCTCAAGAACTGTGAGAAATACGTTTCTATTACCTATAAGATACCCACTTAATTGTATTTTGTTATAGTAGCCAGAATGAACAATATTCTTCCCATAACCCCATGCCTGCATTAAAGTCTCTCATTGGAGCCATCTGGAGTGAATTCTGCTGGGCTTTTCATGACTTTTCATTTTCTTAATAGTGTCTTTCCAAGAGCAGAAGTTTTAAATTTTGATGAAGCCCAATTTATCTATTTGTTCTTTTATGGATGGTATTTTTGGTGATGTACATAAAAAATATTTGCCCAACTTTGCCTAAAGTTTTTCCCAATAGTTCTGTCCCTTGATCTATCAATTATTGAGGGAGAGGTATTGAAATCTCCAACTACGATTGTGAATTTCTCTGTTTCTCTTGTATTTCCATCAATATTTGCTTCATGCATTTTAAGTTCCCTTATTAGATGCTTAATCACTTAAGATTGCTATCTCCACTTTAATGAATGGACTTCCTTAGCAATATGAAATTACCTTCTTTATCCCTGCTGATATTCTTTGCTCTAAAATCTACTTTGTCTGATATAAATATAGCCACTCCAGCTTTTGATTATGTTAGCATAGCACATCTTTTTCCATCATTTTACTTTCAACTTATTCGTGTCCTTATATTTGAAGCACATTTCTTATAGACAACATAGAGTTGCACTTTGCTTTTTAATCCAATCTGACAATCTCTGCCTTTTAATTGGGGAGTTTTGACTACTTACATTTATTGAGATCATAGATATGGTTAACTTTAAACCTATCGTCTTGCTATTTGTCTCGTGTTTTTGCGCACTCTTTTTCCCTATTTCCTGTTGTCTTTGAGATTAATTGGATATCTTTACATTATTTTATTTCCTTTGTTAGCTTATTATCTCTAATTCTGTATTCTGTTATTTTAGTCGTGTTTTTAGCATGTATAGTGTACATCTTTAACTTATCACAGTCTATCTCCAAGTGATATTATATCATTTCATATACAGTATGCCTTACAAAAGTATACTTCGATTTTTCTTCCTCAACCTTTATGCTATTATTGTCATACATTTGACTTTTGCATGTATTTTAAACACCACACTTCTTTGTTGTTATTTTTGTGTAGGCAGCATTCTCTTAACATTTTAAATGTTTTTTAAATCCTATATATTTGCCTATATAGTTGCTAAATACTATTCCTTTCTTATGAGGAGCTATATTCCATCTGTTATTTTCCTTTTGTCTGAAAGACTTGCTTTAACGTTTCTTATGGTATGGTTCTGTTGGTGATGAATTCTTTCAGCCTTTTATGTCTAAAAATGTTTTTATTTTACCTTGATTTTGAGAGATATTTTCACTGGCATGTATACAGTGTGCTTCTTCTTTTTTCTTTTCATCTGAAGATGTTGCCCCACTGTCTTCTCACTTGCATTGCTTCCAGTGAAAAAAATCTGTCATCATTATCTTTGTTCTTGTGTTACAACACGTTTTTTTTCTGGCTGCTTCTAAGATTTTCTCTTTCTCACTTGTTTTCCACAACTTGATTTTGATGTGTCTTTGTATGGTTTTCTCCATGTTTCTTGTGCTTGGGGTTCTTTGAGCTTTCTTAGACCTGTGTGTTTATAGTTCTTATCAAATTTGGAAAAATTTCAACCGTTATTTCTCAAATGTTTGTTTCTACACTACCTCTCCTTTCTCTTCTCCTCTGAGGACTCCAGTTGCACATATGGTTGGCCATTTAAAGCTGCCCCACAGCTCACTGATACTCTTTTCAGTTTCTTATTCTCTCTTCTCTCTGTGTTTCCTTTTGCTATCTTCAAGTTCACTAATCTTTTCTTCTGCAGTGTCTAATCTGCTATTGAGCCCATCCAGTGTCTTTTTCATTTCACACGTTGTAGTTTTCATCTCTAGAAGGTTGATTTGTGGTTTTGTTATATCCTCTATGTCTTTACTTAACTTTTTGAACTTATAGAATATAGTTATAATAACTGTTACAATGCCCTGGTCTGCTAATTCTAACATCTGATTCAGTTCTGAGTTATTTTTTATTGATTCATTTATCTTTTCACTTTGATTGTAATTTCCTGATTCTTTGCATACCTGGTAAGTTTTTACTGGATACCAAACACTATGAATTTTACCTCGTTGAGTACTAGATATTTTTGTAATCTTATCGATATTCTTGAGCTACATCTGGGACATAAAGATACTTGGAGACAGTGTGATCTTACTGGGTCTTGTTTTTAATATTTGTTAGATAGGGACAGAGCAGTGCTAAGTCTGGTGTTAATTGTTCCCCACTGCTGAGGCAAGATCCTTCTGAATACTCAACTCAACATCCATGAATCTGAGATGTCCCAGTCTGGCTAATGGCAACAGGCACTATTTCTAGCCCTGTCTGACTGCTAGGCCTTGCTCCTACTAATTATTTCCAATGGTTCCTTCCCTGGACTTGAGTAGGTTTCTCACACACCGGCCCTGATTAGCACTTAGCTGAATACTCAAGAGGGACCCTCTGCAGGTCTCCAGGGTTCTCTCTGTAGCTTTCTGCAGCTCTCTCCTCTCTGATACTCTGTCCTGGACTCTTAGCTCCATCTCCTCAACTCAGAGTCCACTGGGCTCCACCTGGGTCCCCCCACCCTGACCCATGGCCTTGAAACCCTCTCAAGGCAGTGATTTGGGGCAGCCACTGACTTACCTCTTGTTTTTCATCTCTCAGTTATCATTGACCATTGTTGTCTGATGTCCAACATCATGCAAACAAACTGTTGTTTTATATATTTTGCTCATTTTTTCATTTTTTGCAGGTGAGAGGGCAAATCTGGTCTCTGTTGCTCCTTCTTGGCTGGAAACAGAAGTTTCCCAAGCAGTTTAAATCAGGGAAACAATGAAACAGTTTGACCGTTAGAACAATTCCTCTTTCTAGAAGTTCTTCCTAATCTCCCTGGGATCTTAGACATCCAGCCCCCTTGGCCTGAGTGAGCCCATTCTCCTAGCCTCCTGCAGCCCAGGAAGGAGGTTTTAGTATGAAACCAGTCTTTCAAGACAAGCCCTAAGAGGAGAGGCTGTGCATCTCCTGGGAAATGACACAGCCTGCCCTACTGTCACCTTGCATTTCTGTCTGCAGGTCCCTAGCACTCTGAGGCAGGAGTGCTTGGGTGAGTGAAGCGGCATGTCATTGTTGGCAAAAGCAGGGGAACTGTTGCTGGGAGAATGCTCATGGGCTGCAGGAAGAGACTGGCCTTTACATTGGAACAGCACGTCTCGTGCCAGTCTTATCCACATCTTGACCCCTATGGGGTCAGCAAGCAAAGACTTTCATCCACCTCTTAGATGCTTAGGTGTAAGAGGTCTCCAGGCTGCTAAATGGCAGAGTTTGCATCCTTGAGCACTTGTGCAGAATTTGGGGCCCTGGGCATCTATTTGGGTAGCTCCAGGGGGCCCTCTGACCCTACCTACATCCCTGAGAGGCTCAGCAGGAAGGACTGGAAGTGACACTTGCAGCCGTCACTGCCACGTCCCTTGCCAGCAGGAATCTCTTTGAGCTAAGTCCAGGGAGTGCTCTGTGAAATACCCACCGGGGGACCATTTATCGACTCCAGCCTGGCCTGGTCAGTGCAAAGCTGGCAGGGACTGATGAGAATGACCAAGAGGGCACAATACTGGTCAGGCAGGCACACGGCCATATGGAAGGAGGCCTGCAGATGCTGTGTCCTTGTCACGTGCAAAATGCTACCTGGGAGGTGCTGGTGGAATTTTCCACCAAGGCCAAATTGTGGCAGACCATTCTAGGCAGCTGTTTCTGATTCTTGTCTGCCCCTGCCATCCTTAGTGCTCAGAACACTGGAGAGGGAGAGGGGAACCCGATGGGCTTCAGAGTCTCTGGCACATAAGCAGGATGGAGAAACTTCACTGCTGTAGGCACCTAAGAGCTGGAAAGTCATGTTGCTTGGTGTCCTCAGGCTGTCACTGGAGCAGGAAAGAGAAATGCAGGAGGCTTATAGAGCTATTTTCTGATTACTTGGGGTGCAACATTCCTAACCACTGGAACTCTCAACCAGAGGCTCCAAACTGGGGGCTTCAGGCAAAGTTTGTGACTATGGTGAAATTTATGGGTTTTAAACTGGAATTAGTTGCCAACATCCTCAAATTGAGAGATGACATGGAAGTATCTGGATTTCCAACTTCTCTTGAAAATTGGAAGCTCAGGTAACCTTGAACTGAGCAGTGACACCCTCCACATCCTCACAGTACCCCCTGCTCCGTATTGTCTCCCATACGGAGGCCAGTGATACCTGCCCGATTCCCGGGGACATTTATCTCGGGGTCCTGCCAGTGTTGGAAGGCCCTGTCTTCCATCACGTAGGACCAACCAATTCCATACGCTGTTATGTCTCCATGACACACCCACCCCAAACCTCTGATCCTCTGAACAAAAGCCCTGGTTCCACATAACAGGGCTTCCCCACCAAACCTGCCCCTCAGGAAAGTTCCCTGAAGCTCATACTTAGGAATGGTGGAGATTTGTATTTTGGCAGAGGGCATGCATGCTGATGGTGGAGTTCTGGCTGCCAGGAGGCTCACAGGGGAGCTCCTTTAGAGGAGTAAAAGTCCTTCCTGGTGACTTGTCATGGGGTCAAGGTTCAGAAGGCATTCATGCATTCTTCTTTGGAGAAGATGGGTCACCCTGCTGGAGGCAGGCGACTGACTCAAATGACTTGTGACTTGTACTGGGCTCTCTCAGCCCTCAAAGCCTATGGCTGAAGGCTCCCAAAGATGTGGTTTATATTTTCTGTATATCACAGTGACCCCAAGAGAAGACCACAGAGAAGATCCTGGGGCTCTTTTTGGAATCAGGGAGATTGTTCAGTTGGCTGGCATCAGGGGCTGGCTTGGGGCATCTGTGAGAGGCCATGGAAGCTACGTTTTCCTAGTGGAGAAGTTGTTTGGGCCACCCCTGGGGATGTCTCCAAGGATGAATTGGACACGGCCCCAGTGGGGTCACCTTGGGATATGGTGCTATGGCAGATACTGGAACCATGGAAACCAGGGTCTCACCATGCAGCTGCCACCAATTGACAGTGAGATGGCTGTAAACAAGTCACGTAGCCTCAGATGCCTTGTGCATCACTTAGGAGAACTTTGCCTGTAAATAACAGAACATGTGATTGAAAGTAACAAAGTAATAAGTACCTGGTAGTAGGAGGCTCCTGGGCTGATTCAGAAAGAAACTCAGGCACCATCTCATTGTGTCAGCCTCATGGTTGCAAGATGGCTGCCATGGGTTCAAGCCTCACCTCCTCACAGGGAAGCATCCAAAGTTAAACAGAAAGGTGGCAAGGAAAAAGGGTGCTCCTTGTGTATCTCTCTCTCTTGATTGGGTTGGGGGGTGAGGCATTCTTACCTGGGATCCTTTGAGCGGAAGTCTTATTGGCTAAAATGGGTCAGATGGCCACCCTTAGCTGGGAAGGAATCTAGGAAAGTGAGTATCAGGCATTTCTTGCCTCTGCTATGTCTTGGCAGCATGGAGAAGGGGGAGGAGAATAACTGTTGGGGGGACAGCCAATAGAGGCTGCCCTGCCTCAACTATAAAATGGAAACTGGACGGAAGATCTTGTGCCCAAGGGTGCAGGTTTACCTAAGCTTTGTTGCTCAGAGCTATTATTTCAGAAAGTGCTAGAATATTAAAGGCTAAGTTAGTCTACCTCCCCTGGCAGGTTTTCAGTTTTTCTTGCATACTGGTCGCCCTTGTGAAGGGCCTAGTGCTTCGATATCATGCCCTTCCTTCATTAAAATCTCTATCGCCATGTATTACCATCAGGGAAGAAGGCATTTGATGTGAAGAAATTCATACTAAACTATTAGTGGCTAATAGATGCCCTTCTTGGTCCATGTTGATTAATAAATGAAGGCTTGTTAACTTCAAAAAAAGGAAACATTATTAATAGGTCTTCAGACTTTTAAGAGAAACAAATTGTTTCTGGGAAGTGGCAGCAAATCCAGGATGGAGGGCATCCTATCTGCTGTTATTGCATCAGTGGATGGCAACCCTGATGGGGAAACCTTTTGGAAGTGGAGGCAGGGTGGGAGAAATGGCATTCATGAAAGCACTCGTATGTGTTAACTCATTTAACCCCCACAGCGATTCTATAAGACAGCCATTAGAATTCTCATTTTCTTGATGAAGGGAGAGAAACTCAGAGAGGTTAAGTCACTCATCCAAGGTCACACAGCTGGGAGGTGGAAGAGCAAGGATTCTACCCCTAGGCCCGTATGGCTCAGGGTCCCTGTTCCCAGCCAGCCCCTGCATCTCTTTCCTTTTTTTCAGCTTCATGTTGAGGGAGCCTTGGTTCAGCCAGGCTGTCTGAGGGCGTGGTCAGAAGTCACACGGAAATGTGGCCCCCTCCATTTGAGTGTCCTCAGATGCCCTTATGGCAGGGCTGTGCCCTCCAGCAAGTCAGGGCGAGGGGAGGAGAGCAGGATAGCTGCCAGGGGAGCAGGGATGAGCAGCAGGTCTACTGGGCCTCCCTGTTCCTGGGCTGTCACCATTCCTGGGCTGTCACTGCAAAGAGGCCCAGTAACATTGCGGGGACAGAGCCAGAATTTGCTCAGTGCCCAACCCTGTGCAGGGCTGTGTCCCCAGAGCCACCTGCAGAGGACTGGCAGAGCTGGCTCATCCTCTTTAGATGCTAACAGAGAAACCCAGGGCAGGGGAAAGGACCCACCCATGCCCAGTGTCCCTTTGTGGCGAGGCCGGAGCTCAATGCCAGGCCCTGCCGACTCCTCATCCAGTGTTTACTCCAGCTTGCCACAGTCATTAACTTTGTCTCAGATTGTTTCATCAGAAATTTATGACGCACCTACTGTGTGTCAGGCCCTGAGGTAACGAGGTTGAGTATGGTAAGATCCCTGACCTCACTGAGCCTTAGAACAAAGACAGATACAGTGTAGGGACATTCTTGAAAACAGTAAATGTACCACATAAAGACCCCACAGAGGATACTGGCCTGCCCCGTGGCAAACTCCAGTGTCCCCAGGGCCATGCTGATGCCATGCTGCGTGAAAATGGGGAGATGAGCAGTTGGGAGTGGTGGGGACTGCAGCTCTCTATGAGAGTAGTCACACCGGCACCAGACAGTTGTTAATCTTGTGGGGAGTGTGAGATCCAGGAACCTGGTATTCCCATTTTTAAAGAAAGTCCAGAAATCTGCGCTTTTATATGTCTTCTTCCTAGTATTTAAAACTCTCTCCAAGCCCACCATAAAAAAAAAAAAAAAAAAAAAAGACATCTGCAGGCTGGATTCAGCCCATGGCTCCCACCCCACTGCTCCTCAGGCAGAGAGAAGGGAAAATTTTTTTCTAAAGTCACACAGCGATAGCAGTCAAGCCAGGCTTAGAACCTGAGGCTCCCAGTCCAGGCTGAGGACCTCATGGAACCTGCTTCACATTAAGGTCAAAGCCCATTCTCTCTTCTGAATGTGCAACAATAGTTCATCTTTAGTAGCAGCTCACTTTGGGTAAGAGATAGCCCTCCTGAAACCTCTCTTATAAGAAACAAAACTAGGAAATTAGCAGCAAGCCACGTTAAATCTCCTGGCACTTTCCAAATACCGCTCTGATTTTAATCCTGATGCTATATTTGATATGGAAACATTTCTGATCCTTCTTTCTTAGCATGTAGGGGACCTGAGGCTCCTTTCTAAGGGAGGCAGAGCCCATTGTATGGAACCTGAGGCTGTCTTCCAGGCTGCCAGGACCTGTGCAGGGCCAGCCTGGGGGTGGGAGTGAGGTCCACTTTATATGGTCTGTCCCACCATGTCCACAGCAGCCGCCTTGCAAAGACCTCCCTTCCCAAAGCCTGGACCTCAAGGAGCTTGAGTGCCATTAATTAGAGGGGTGGCAGTTTGATTAATAGCACAGGCTGAATGAGCTCAATTGGAGGCCTTGCTCTGCCACTTGCCAACTGTGTGACCTTGGGCATGTCATGTCACGTCTCTGAGCCTCAGGATTCTTCATCTGTAAAATGGGTTAATAATGTTTATCCTAAAGGAAAGATGGACCTGGCACTTGGCTATTAATAGTAATATTAATTACAACAAATCAACGTGTAGTTCAGCCACATTAGGAAATAAAAAAGGTTGGGCAACAGCAAATTCTGCAAATGTTTTTTTCTTCTGATGTATGCCTAGGTATTTAAGTAGCATTTTACTAAGTGCCAGATCCTGTACTAAACACTTTATAAATACTGACTCATTTAACCTTTGTGACCACCCTCCCAGGTAGATGCTACTTTACAGAGTTACAGATAAAGAAATTGAAACACATAGAGTAAGTAACTTGCTCCAGGACACACAGCTGGGCTGCAAACCAAGCTGTGTGGCTCAGGGTCTGTGCTCATTACTACTCCCTTCTATTCTGAAACACATTTTCCAATTTGGAATCGATCCACCAAAAGAAGAAATTATTCTTTCTCTGCCTGAGGAAGTAGTTGAAAGACTGTGCCACTGGGAAACCAAAGACGTGAGTTCAAATCACAACCTGGCTTCCTGCTGGCTGTGTGCTCCCCACCCCCCAAACTTAGCCTTGCTTTCCTCATTACCAAATTGGGCTAATAGCACTACCTACCTCTCAGTTTGGAGAAACATGGAGCCAACCACTGGGTGTGAAAGTGCTTTATAAAGTTTTCAGTGCAGTATAAATGCAGAGTATTAATAACAATAACTTCCCCTGAGCCATTTTACAAATGGGGGCTCTGGAAAATTAAATATGCAGGATCATAAAGCTGTGTTACCCAATAGCAAAGGCACGGAATCAACCTAAATGCCCATCAGTGGTAGACTGGATAAAGAAAATGTGGTACCTATACACCATGGAATACTATGAAGCCATAAAAAGAACAATATCGTGTCCTTTGCAGGGACATGGATGGAGCTGGAAGTCATTATACTCAACAAACTGACGCAGGAATAGAAAACAAAATACTGCATGTGCATGTTCTCACTTATAAATGGGAGCTATATGATGAGAACACATGGACCTGTAGAGGGGAACACCAGTTACTGGGACCTCTTGGAGGGTGGACGGTGGGAAGAGGGAGGGGCTCAGGAAAAATAACTAATGGCTACTAGGCTTAATACTTAAGTGATGAAATAATCTGTACAACAGACCCCTGTGACACAAGTCTACCTATGTAACAAACATGCACGTGTACTCCTGAACTTAAAAGTGAAAAATAAAAATTTTTGAATGAAGCTGTGTTACCACTCAAAGGTGGCCAGCGTTTAAGTGTTGCCTGCTGCTGTCTGTGAGGATGGGGGAGACTCAGTCAAACCAGCAGGCAAGGAGCAACGCCCCACGCTCCCAGCCATGGACGGGCAGCGAGAGGTCAGTCTGTCCCCGAGGATAAGGGGTCTGTCCTGGTGGCTTCTCCACTGGCTCTGCCCCATCTTTGTCACAGATTTGGGTGTGTTTACAATCAGACACTAAGAGGCTCAGCCCTTCCACACGCACAGCATCGATACCCATGTGGGTTGTAAGAGGATTTCTGCTTTTGCGTTGCTTGGCAATATTTTGTTTAAATGAATTTATGCCAGGGATTAATATAGTTTGTGAGCTGAACTGCTTACTTGGCAGGAAGTGGGAAATAAAGAGGGCTTGAAGAGATTTGGTGTGAAAACAGCTTTTAGAATGAGAGCGTGCAGGTGAAGCCTGGGCAGTGGAGCTGGACTCTGGAGGAAGCATCCCTGGGTTTCATCCCTGCTTGGCCACTTCCCAGTTGTGGGACCCTCCGCCTGCAACCAAACCTCTATGCCTTTGCCTCCGAAAAACAACGCCTCTACCCACAGGGCAGGTGAGGGTCGGCTGAGCTGATGCCTGTGGTCTCCCAAGCACCGGAGAGGCATGTGGTACACGGAAGGCCGTCGGGGGGAAGTGGGCCACACCAACAAATGAGTGATCAACACATCCTACTTCTTTGTGGAGTCCATATGCGCAAGTTCGCCTCCTCCTTAAAATGTATATACCCAGATAATGTGTATGCCCAGATCAATACTCACAGTGCTTTTGTGGTGATTTGTAGGCGTGTGCAGAGCGGTGGAAAATGGGAGTTGCCCGCAGCATGTCCCCAATGGAGGTGGAGCCAGGTGACGCTCTGCCTTCCTGCTTTAAGCTCGTCCCATAAGCAGGGGTGCCTTCTGCAGTCTGTGTGGTACCGCATATTTCCCACTCTGTGTGCTTTCTGTTGGTGGATTTACTGTTTGAAATAGCCCCGAAGCGCGGTGCTGCCGTGCTGTTTTGTGTTCCTCAGCCAAGAAGGCCGGGCTGTGCCCTACGGAGAAAACGGTGTGTTAGGCAGCTTCATCCAGGCGTGAGTTATGGTGCTGTTGGCTGGGAGCCCAACGTTAATGAGCCAATGATAGGTATTAAATAAGGCATCTTTAAACAAACAAAAAATACTTAAAACAAGGTTATATATTGATCTGTTGGTGAAAATGTTGTGACCAGAGGTTCCCAGGAACCTGACCCCCTATTTCCTAGGAGCAAAGGTTCGGTATTTGCCAATTCAGCACCCACAGTGACTTTATAGAGCAGAACTACCACAAATAATGAGCATCAACTTTATAACCACAGTCCCACCGTGGTGACTGCCTTTCTACTTCCAAAGGGATGCAGGAAAGAGGTTGGTTTTGGGTTTTCCCACCGTGGCAGTTGCTGTGAGGAGCGACTACGATAAAGGCTGTGAAAGGAGATTGTAAACAGTGAAGTCCGTGGGTCGGAATTGTGAACGCCATCACTTTCACTATTGCATGGACGCCCTACTACAGGGAAGTTGTCCTGTGCTGAGGCCTGCTTCAGGCTGTAGGGCTGTGGTTGAGCTTCAGGGCCTTAGGAGAGAGCAGTGAAAGGAGGCAGAGGACGTCCTAGAGGACTCCACAGGCATCTCTTCCCTGCACCTCAGTCATTCACCAGAGCTTGGAGAAGGACTGCTCCTGGCTGCTGTTCACTCTGTGGCCACCACCCAGTCTGGCCACCATTGCCTCTTGCCTGGATGGTGGCATGGCCACCTCACTGCTCTCAGCCTCCCTCTGGGAGTCCTGCACCCACTGTCTACCCGCAAAGGACAGACTTCTCACCCTTCCACTGTACATTTGTTAATGGCTCCCCATTGTTCTCAGGAGAAAGTCCAAAGGCTCCTGAGGCCCTGGGTGGTCAGGCCTCTGCCACATCTCCAGCTTCGTCTGAGGCCATGCAGGTCCTCACCCCCTGCTGCAGCCACACCGGCTTCCCCACTGGTCCTGGAACGTGCCACACCCCTCCCGCAAAAGGCTTTTGCATCGCCCAGCCTCTCCCCTGCCCCCAACACCTGTACCTGCTCCTCACCTGCATAGCTTCAGGTCTCAGCTTGAGTCGCCTCCCTGATGACCCTGGCCCAGGATCATCACACAAAGTGGGCCCCAGGATGTAGCCCCTCCTCCACCCCACCTTTTTTACAGAACCTATCTCAGGTGACATTTCGCACTTATTTGAGTGACTATTTGGTAAATGGCCATCAGACTGTGAAGGCCACGAGGTCAGACACTGGGGCTGCCTTAACTCACCACCACATGCCCAAAGCAGGGGAGAGGGCCTGGCACATGGTAAGTGCTCAATAAACATTTACTAAGTGGGGAAATTCCTAGTGAAGAAGATCCAGGCTCTTCCCTTGCGGTTCACAGACTGGAAGGACAGTAAGCTAGCATCTATTACACCCAACCTTGCACAAGGCTCCAGCGAGGGGGAGCATCATCTTTCTCACATTTTGGAGGATGATGAGGCTCAGAGAGGCTGGGAGAACTGGCCCAGGGTCACACAGCTAAGAAGTGGCAGGAGCAGGATCTGAACCCAGGACTGGCTAACCCAGAAGCCTCTCCCTCCTGCCCCTGCCCTGTCCTCCCACCTTTGTTTGTCCAGGCCTCCATATTACAGCTTTATATAGGAAAGGAGGCATCTCTTAGGGTACTGAAGCCTTGACCTCATGTCACCAGTCTTTTCAATATTCTCTCCTTTACATAAGCTGGTCCCAAAGGCAGAGCAAGATGCTGATGCTGCCCCCAGGGACCATGTGCTTGTCTGGCTGGCTCTGGCACATCCCCTTGCAGGAAAGCACCTGCCTCTTAGAGAAGCCCAGTCTATCTGACAGATTCAGAACCTGCCGTCCACACTGTGGGGCATGGGGAAGCTTTGGCGTCTGGAAGGCCTTAAAGGAGCCACAGGATGATAGGAGGGTGGGACTTAGTTGACTCACTCACTCTTGTTTTACACATGGGGAAATGGAGGCCCAGAGAAGGGAGGCAACTCATCCAAGTCTGGGGAGTGAGTTTCAAAAGCAAAATGAGAAGCCCGGGCCCTGGACCCCTGGGCAATGTCATTTTTGTTTGCCTCAGTGTCTCACTGGTAAATGAAAAGGGTGTGTGTGTGTGTGTGTGTGTGTGTGTGTGTGTGTGTGTGAACTTTCTGCTAGTTCTCTAAAGGAATGAAAATAACCTTGGGTAGGTAATGGGACAGGGAGAATCCTAAGTCATCAGCCAAATTATTTATTCATTGACATCTCCACCCATCCTTTTATTCACTCATCCTTTTCTCTCCCCATCTGTATCTCCATCTATTCATTTATCAACCTCTCCAACCACCAATTCATCCACCAACCCATCCATCCATCCATCTGTCCATCCCCTTCTCTCTCTATCTGTATCTCCATATATCCACTTTTCTTTCTAGCCATCCATTCATCCATCCATCCTTTCACCAGGTTCTCACTAAGCATCAATTCTGCGACCGGCTCTGTGGGGTAGAGATGTAAAGGCTCACTCAGTTCCAGCCCCTACAGAGCCCCCCAGGACCCTGGGGGCAGCAGGTCGATGAGCCCACATTCCCCCCACCCCGCCCAACCTTGTGAGGATCACACCAAGAGAGACATTCACATCCTGGCCTCACAAAGAAGAAACAACAAAGTGGAAAAAGGCTGGAGTCCCCAACTCTGAGTCCTTTACCCTGCCTCAGTCCTTTATAACGAGGTGTGTTTGGGCAATGCCTCTGTCTTCTGGGACTCAGTGTGCCCATCTCTGCTGTGGGTAGGTTGGACTAGATGAGAGTTTCCCAAACTCCAGTTGTTTCTTTCCCTCCCTCCACACCTGGAGATCAGAACACCTGTGCTAAAAAGTACTGAAAATCTTTATTCAAATGAGCTCACTTTTTTTTAACCAAAATAAACTTATTTTAGAGTGAAACTTTATTGCTACCATAAATGGGAAAAAATGGTAACAGCTGTCATAAATAGAAAGTAACAATTTAAAAAAACTTTAGAAAAAGAAGGCAGACTGCTGATGCTATTAAATCCTGGGTGGATACTGCATCCTACCAGTGGAGGTCTGCTCTCCTTGTTTAAGAGAGAATTTAGCAAGCGTCGGGGAGGTGTTAAACATAAGATACGCACACTAAACTCAGACTTTCTCCTTGGAGAGGTTTCCCAGAGTGTGCCTCCCCTCCCTGGGTGGCAATGGGAGGGGGTCCCCGCTGAAGGTCCCTGAGTGTGGGGGCACCACTCCTGCCAGAGGGGTAGCCCTGGCTCCATCCTGGCCACTCTTCTCCAAGCCTTCCGAATGCACCCTGGACCCGGCCCCTCTTGAAAACTCAACACCTCCCCCTCCTCCACAAACTGCCCAGGAAGCCAAGGGTCAGGAAGCCATGATCCGGATTCTGTAACCCAAACCAGGGAGTATCTGCGTCAAATCCTGGCCGAGTAGGAAACCAATACGGGAATCTGAAGCCATCCCATCCGGGAGCTCAGCAGGTGCCAGGGGCAGCCCATCACTCAGAGAAGGCCCTGACCCTTTCTTATCTCCCCTGCAGCTGCAAGACTCCTCCCCCTGGCTCCACCACCCCTCACCCTCTCACTCTTGACCCAGGCCCCCGAAGCCCATGACAGCATGGGGTCCCAAGGTGTGGCATTTTTGAATGTCCCTGGGGCACTATCAAGTATAATCAGGAAAAAAAATATGTCTCTTAGCTAGGCCAATGCCTTAAGTACCCACAGACTGTTCCTTCCCCTGCAAGGCAGGTAGCCTCGAGGAGCCAGAGACCTTGTGTAGCCAGAATACCCACGTTTGGGTTGGGTTGTGCCCCAAGGGCGCCCTGCACGTTCTCACCTCTGAGTTTCTGGGGCCTGCTGAACCTCCTGCAGCAACACTGACATCAATGGTATTATTTACTTGAAAAATTGTTTCATTTTGGATTCAGATTTCAGAAGGGCATTTGAAATACCAAAGCTGCTGCCAGCTCTGTTAAGGACACAGAAAGGCCTGCTTTCCCATCTGGCCTTGGCTCCAGCCTGGTGCCATGGTGGGAGTCCGGTATCTTTGCACCACCAAGCCCTCACCCGCACATCTGAACAGCCAAGCCAGAAAAGTCCAGAAAAGGGAAAACATTTTAAAAAAACAACATTGGGCTTTGCCTTAGAAAGTGCTTTTCCTCTTTAGTTAATAGTTACAATCTCTTATACAGGTCTTATATCTCATTCATTCATGCATTCATTCATTCCACCAGGGCTGATGTTTGACTGACAAGCAAGGTCAGGAAAGCCCTGTTAGTTATTTATAGCTAGCATCCCCCTTGGCACATGACAAGGTCATGCTGCTTGTTAAATACTTAAAACCTCACCCCTGTGTTCAAAAACTTTGATTGAGCATACACTGACATTTCAGGCACTGAGATTGTCAACCCCCGGACACACCAGCGTCCAGGAACAGTCCCTCCTTCAAGAGCATATGGCCACTGCAGGCTGAGACACACCCACCAATGCAACACAGGGATTCTTGTGACGGAGACCCAGACATAGAGCCTGCCCTGAGCGCTGGAAGAGGCAGGGGGGCCTCATATCTCGGCCAGAAATAAAGGAAAGACATTTTGGAGAAGTTCCTGAAGGGGTGAAATTCCACACTTTAGACTTACTAAATCTCTGAATGACAGCGAAGGAAGGTACCTGAGAGATCTTTGAGGCCACCATTCCCTAAAGTATATTCTAAGGAATGCTAATTTATTCCAAAAAGGATTTCAAAGTCTAGTTAATATGGGAAATGCTGGGTCAAACCAAACTAAGCTGGTTTCTATGCCGCAGGACTTATCAGAGCCTTAGTCATTGCCTTGTGAAATCTACAAGGGGGATGGGAGCTACAGGGAGCTTCTTGAAAGACTAGTGCTCCCCAGAGCTCACTCTGAGGGACTCTAAGCTAGTCCAACCCTTTTTCCACAGACAAGGAAACTCAGGCCCCAAGAGCAGCTGGCATTTGCCTAACATCTCACAGGGAGCAGAGGGTGGAGTTGGAATTAGAACCCAAGGCTTCTACCTTGGAAGCAGGCTGTTTAGGGCATGTTGTTTGGGCCTTGGGTGCTACTGGCACGTGAGAAGAATGAGGTTCATGTGGGCTGAAGCAATCCTGAGAGGCTTCCTGGAGGAGACAGGACTTGTGGAAATCCTGGGGCTCCTGGAGCCAATGACTCATGACTTTATTGACTGAACAGTGGTATCACAGAGAACCAGGTACACACTGGAACCTCATTGCCAGCCAATTTTCCTAGAGAGAACTTCAGGATGCAGGCAGGACTTCCACCCGAGGAGATTAGTCCCTGAGCTTTCGAAGGATGAAAGTGCTTGGAGGTGTATTTTCATCTTCAGTGAAGCCTCCCTGATTGCCACCGCCAAGTTAAAATGATCCCTCGCCTCCAGCCCTGATTTCTCCCCTTCCATTCTTCCTTTCGAGTTTTGTTTTTGGGCTGTGTGAGATCCTCACTAGTTTATAAACCATTTGAAAGTAGAATGGGTAGTTTATTCTTCCTTGTTTGGTTGTTGATCAAGAACTCACCAGTCAGGCACGGTGGCTCAGGCCTATAATCCCAGCACTTCGGGAGGCCAAGGTGGGAGTATTGCTTGAGCCAGGAGTTCAAGACCAACCTAGCAAAATCCCATTTCCACAAACAAAATTTTTAAACAATTAGCCGGGTGTGGTGGTTTGTGCCTGTAGTCCCAGCTACTCAGGAGGCTGAGGCAGGAGGATTGCTTGAGTCCAGGAATTTGAGGTTACAGTGAGCTGTGGTTGCACCACTGCACTCCAACCTGGGCAATAGAGAGAGCCCCTTCCTCAGGAAAAAAATAAAATAAAAAAAAAATAAAAGGAACTGACCAAGGCCAGGCAGAGTGCTCAGTGTTTTCTATACATCCTTTCCTCTTACCTTCACCACAGCCCTCTGCAGGAGCTGTTTCTACCCCCATTTTATGGAAAACAAAACTGAACCTCAGGAGGCTGAAGTGACTTGCCCAAGAACATGGGCCAGGAAGCTATGGAGCCAAGATTCAAGCCCAGGCGATGATTTCACTTTGCTGACTGACCTGTGAAATTAGGCCCACCTGAGTCATGGATGATCCCACAGGCATCCTGCTCTTCTGGGACAGTGGCTTACCTGGGCCCTGTTCCTGATTAAAGCCTCTGCAAGGCCCCCAGGCCATGCTCTGAGCTCAGCCCCATCTCAGCTGGTTCACTGTAAAAGGATCCAGGGTGAGAGGTGCGGTCACCTGCAATTTAGAAGGGCAAGAATCATAGATTCCAACAGCTGGGATGGCTTCGGCCTCTCACACCCACTGCCTGCTCTGCTTGGACTTGCCCCTGGCCTTCTGGGGGCCTAAGCTCAGTTACTCACGTATCATTCCAGAACCATCCATGTTAGAAGTCAGGGGATTTTTCCAATTTCACCAATTGTTTTCCATCCCAGGCCTTCACCTTCATTTATGGACAGAAAAACCTGTATGCAGGGTTCATGGCTGCTGTCAATGCAGATGAAATTTTAACGGTGGTGACATCCAAGAACCGTCCTCCCCACAGTCCTGGTTTGGGCCAGGGGCTGGGGTCTCCTTTCTTCCGTAATTAAAAATTTACTAGTGAGGACAGATCACTCATCAATCTTTCATCCCAGCAGTCCCTGTTGGAGAAGACGTGGGCACCACTGATACAGACAGCCGCCCACAGCCCTAGGATGACACTACAGTCTACAGGAGTTCAGGGCCTTAGGCAGGGAGCAGGTGGGCCCAGGGGAGCCTGGGGAGGCCCCTCGAGCATGGCTAGAAGGTGCT
Source organism: Chlorocebus sabaeus (assembly GCF_047675955.1). Taxonomy (NCBI): domain Eukaryota; kingdom Metazoa; phylum Chordata; class Mammalia; order Primates; family Cercopithecidae; genus Chlorocebus; species Chlorocebus sabaeus. Next base: position 53,901,745 of record NC_132925.1, read on the forward strand.
GGGCGTGACAGGTGGCCAGTTTTCAGCTTTCTGCCTCGTATGGGCATCAGGGAGACATCAGGGAAAGGCCCACAGAAGGTCAGCAGACGTGGAGACGTGGGCCTAATTTCACAGGTCAGTTTGCTCCAATGCGTGGAACAAAACAGTGAGGGCATCTCAATGACCGTGCAGCTAGTGATGCTCCAGATAAAGCTTAATGGGGCACTGCATGTGAGGGCTTCTGCACAGGGCCAGCCCGGGAGCACAGCCTGGCCAGCGGTGCTGGTTATTCTTATCGTCATGTTGACGTGGTTGCTTCTGTGCTGTGAATACCATGTAACTTCCCTGGGACTCAACTTCCTCACCTGTAATGTAGGAGTAATAACAATGCCCACCTCATGCAGTTGTAGTGAGGAGTAAATACTCTGGGGTTTTAGATTTAGATTTAGATTTCGTGCCTGCTCAGAGGAACCCCTCCAAGTTGGCCTTATTAGTAACACTGCTATTGTCAAAGGGAGCTAACTCCAGTCTCCTGACATGGCCACGGCCTCATGGATCCCAGACCAGAAGGAAGGGGCAGCCTGTGAGCAAACAAAATACTGGCACTGCCACTCTCTGGCTGTGTGGCCACTGCAAGCTCCACCCTTCTCCTGACCTCAGTTTCCCCATCTATACAAAGCAGGTGCTGAAGCTGACGATCACTTCTAATTCCAGGTTCCAAGAAACCCTGCATTTGGCTGCCTCTTGTCGGGCTCATGTTTTTCCCAGAAAAGATTTGGGGCAGGGAGCTCTAGGGTTCCGGAGCTGGCCCCGTGACTGCTCTGTGTTGGCCTCGTGGCTGTGGGTTCCCTGCAACTGGGCTCCTGGATCACTGTGAACTCTGGGATGGGCTGTTTTTCTGGGAAGGGGACAGGCTGGCTCAACAGTGGTAGGAATTTGAAGGGTGTGCAGTAGAAGAGAACAGGCTGGAGGGAGGGGGGAAGGAAGATCAGGGCCCAGCAAGCTCCAGGTGCTAAGGTGAGGGTAGCAAGGGCGGGGCGCCAGAGGACAGAGCAAAAGCTCAGGTTCAGGCCAGCTGAGCAGCACAGCGGAGCTCAGGAGGGTTCGGCACCAAGTGCTCAGTGCCAACTCATAGTCAGTGAGGTAGAATGGAGCCTTCAGACACTTTGTAGGACCTGGTTAGCCCTGGATTGGGGCCTGAGGGTGTGAACCCTGTGAGTGAGTAGGGCACAGGGAGGCAGGGCCATGGTGCCGGATGCCTGCCATTTGCCCCTCAGGATCTGCTCAGCACTGGTATCCTGCCTGCTGTGTGTCCAGGGAGGTGGCTGGTAAGGGCTGCACCAATGGGCGTCCTCTCCCTCTGGTTTCCTGTTAGGTTTGGCCAATGAGTAGCTCTGGCGAGATATAGAGTGACCAGGAGGGAAGTTAGAGTGTGTAGCCTCCCAACTCCCTCCCTCAGGGTCAGGGTCCCTTGGGCTGGCTGCATGCTTTGATCACAGGTGACAGCTCCCATCAAGCATCTGCTCTGCACAGCCCTCTCTGGAAGCTGCCCCGTCCTCCCATCTCCTTCAGGACTAGGAGTGCAGGAAAGGAATCCCCCCCGCCTCACCGCTTTCGCTTGTCCCAGGAACCGCACCATCCTTCCGGGTTTCCCTACTCCTGCCACACCTTTGTAGAGTTCCTTCCTTAAACCCTCCTCAAATGACAGGGATGCCCCCAAATCCCTGACTGATTCAGTCCCCAGAGCCACAGGCCAGGGATATTGGAAAGGGCCCCAACCCCAGACTTTGTCCAGAGCCTGACTTTACCTTCTCACCCTTGGTTTCTCTAAGAGACAAGCCCAGCTGTCTTCCTCCAGAGTTCCCAGTTTGTGTGTCTGGATCCAGCAAAGGGAGGGGAGAGGGGAGGATGCCCAGCCAAGCCTGGGAGATTTGTCTCTAGGGAGGAGGCACAACTAAGCTTTGCAGGTCGCAGCATCAGACACCAGAGCAGAGGGGAGCCCATCCTGCTGGCACCTGGCCCAGAGATGCAGCCCTCCCCAGCAGAGCCAGAAAGCCTGACTTTTGCATGAAATCCTCCGGTTTCTATACTAGGATTGGCTCAAACAGTACATTTAAAACTGTTTCAGTCAGATCTGAATCCCTGGCCCCCAGTTTCTGACTCGGAAAATACAAGCTGCCTTAACGTGCTTTTCTGATCTCGTTTTCTCTTAGGGTTCCCTGCACTTACAGCGTGGACCGTGAACCCCAAAGGAGACGGTGAGTGTGAGAGCCATGGGTCCTGGTTCACCTGGGGGCACCCATAGAAGCCTGCTCGCATCTGTGTGCATCCAGAGCTTCTGGCTGCCTTGATTTAGAAACACCCACCGCCTCTCTGCACAATCATCCACCCCCATTCCACCCCCATTGTCCAATGCCCAGCCTCCCTAGCCCACTTCCCAACACTGAAGCCCTCAGCAGTGGCTTTCAAAAACTCCTGCTATTAGTAGAGGAGGAGTAAAGGCAGAAGCAGGTCTGAAAGCTGCAGTTTGGGCTTATATCCAGCGGGTGACCGCCTCCCCAGTCCTCACAGAGCCTACGCATTGCCACTTTACCTTGGTGTGATATTCTACCAAAAGAGAAGTGTGCTTGGCTTACTAAATGTCCTTTTGAGATAAAGAGCAATATTCCTGTGTGGGCCCTGGGCTGTCATATCTGTCATCCACACGTCAGCATCTTTTAACACCATCAGATGGTTTTTCAATTACTATCTCCCTGAGGTCAGTCCACTGAGGGGTGTTTTTGACTTGAAGCCTTGAGAAAGGGGAGCCTGAGTGGGTCCTGGGAGCCTACAGAGGTCCTTGGAGCTCAGTGGCCTTTTGCATTGAGCTGGCCCTAGGAGCACCGTCTTTGGCCCCTGTCTTGGGTTAATGGGGCCACTGTGGGCTAGCCTGAAACCCTCATCATCATAGTGTCTGTGGGAAAACAAGCTTGAGGCTCTGAACCATCTGTTTACAAACAAGTCTTAGGAGACACAGCCTCTTTCTCCTGGGGGGACTACCTGGGAGTTCTCTGGAATGGACCAGCAGATCCCCTGCCAGTGGCTCTGGGGTGGCACTTTCCTGACAGCCTTGCAGGTGGGTGTGTGTGGAACTGGCTTCCTTCCTAGGCTGAATTAGCCGCTGCTCCAAAGTTTGACAAGAGAGAACCTGCCCCACCCAACACCCCCTCCCCGTGGACCTGTCACAATGCCCAAATCACCACCATGCGTGTCGCTCCTTGGAAGAGCATGGGGAAGGAACCTTGAAAGCTTCCATCAAAATATCATCTATAGGTCAGCTGTGGTTACCTCTAAGTTTAGAGATTATGGGCAATTTGGGTTTTCTGTGTTTTCTAAGTTTTGTGTAATAAGCACATGTTTCTTTCATGGTTGTTTTCTCAAGTGCTCTCTGGCGTGGTCTAGAAACCCATGGTCATACATGTGTGTTGTAGAAGTGATCTGACCAGATTGGCCCCAGAAGAGAGCAGGGCTCTGGAAACTGGGGCGTGGGTACCTTTTGATAGAAAAGCAAAAGGTGATGCTGGGGAGAGACTAAAGAGCTGGCAGGGGTGAGGCATGCCTCCTCCTCCAGTTTTGCTGCCATCATGAGCTAAAGACCGAAAGCATGATAATTTTCTGAAAATAATGTGGACTTGATCTTTCACTTCTGTTCCACTGCTCATGACCTCGATAGCCTTGTCTCTTCCTCTCCACACTCAACTCCTCCCAAGGTAGGGCCTTGTCTCCTTGTTCATGCCTGGGGCTTAGTGAGGTGCTAATTTGCGTGAGAACTGGTATTTGCCATGTCCTACCATGTGCCAGGCACGGTACTGAGGATTACCTCTTACATAGGTTCATCCTGAGAACAAGATGCAATGATTATCCCCATTGTGCAGGCAAGGAGACTGAGGCTCAAAGAAGTGAAGTGACTTGCCCAAAGTAACTTGACCATTCAGGCGCAGGACTGGAACCCAGTCCATCTGACTTCAAAGACCTTATTTTGCTACCACATCCCTACAGAAACAACATTACATTTGTAAAAGACTGGACAATGGATAAAACAATGTATTCATAATTTCACTTCCCTGCCGTGACATGTTTGGGGTATTTTTGTTCTCCCTCCTGCTTTTATCTGTATACATGTTTTCATTAGTGCATCTTTGTCTGGGCTGTTACACAGCTGTGGCTATTCTAGTGGGGTCAACACAGCGATGAGGGTTTGTGTTCCAGATGAGCAGATGGCCAAGTGGGCATGTTGGCCATCACCTGGTGAGGGTCAGGTGTGCCGCACCAGCTTGTGCTCCCTTAGGGCACACACCAGCTTTGCATCTTCCTGGTCCTGCACACCCACTACCTCATGTTGCTGGCAAGATGGGAAGGCAGAACAGGACACCAGGGCTGGATCTGGGAGTCGTCCTGCGGCTGCCCTACTCAGGAGTTTGTTCCTGTGTGAAGACCAGCACTCACAGACCCTCTGGAATAATGGCCAGGCCCTTGGTCTTTGGAGTCAGGCAAAATTGAATTTCAATCCTGACTGTTTCTTTCTCAAGCTTTGCGTGACTTGGGCACGTGGGTGACTCTACCCCTTTGTGCCTCCATTTCATCATCTGTAAGATGGGTGTCCACTCCACAAAATGCTGAGAAAACAGCCAGGCCACCTCCTTTCCTTCCTTTCTTAAGTAACCAGGCTCTCACCTGAAGGGCAACTTCATTTTATCTGGGGATGGCTGTCACTTTCTTGTATTGACTATAGGCAGGTAACTTGGGTTTTATTTTGTTTGTTTTTATTTTTGGAAGATGTCTAAAATTATAACAGAAACCCTGGGAATCTTTTAATATGTGTGATGAGAAATTGTTACACCCTTGAAAGTGGCATAACCTACTAGAAAGTTTCAAAGGCTTTTAAAAAGTTTCCTCTTTCAAAATATAAGGAACTAGTAATTTCACTTCTAGGACATTTGCCCTGAGGAAATAACCCAAAATATATACAAAGATTGATCTACAAGGATGTGTATCACAGCAGTATTTATATTAGTTAACAATAGGAAACTACGCGAATGGCTGGCAACAGGGAACTGGGAGTCGGTTGTGGCAATATAGATCACAGAAGGAAGATTCTGGGCAGCCATTGAAACTGTTTGAGATGAATTTTTAATAATGGAGGAGAAAGTGTTCATATTTCGGTATTAAGTGAAAAGGCAATTTGCCAAAATTAATCCAAACTGTATTTTTTTAAATAGGTAGACAAAAACAGAAGTAAGCAAGAGAGAAAGGATTGGGGAGAGAGAGAAAGAGAAGATAGAAGAAACAGATATAAAAGTGTGGGAGGATAACAGGTGACTTGTTTTTTTCTTTGTGCTTTTCTGCACTTTCTAAATTTCCCCCAGTGGAATGTTCACTGTTTATATAATCACAAAGAGGAGTTAGAGTTAAGAAAAAATCCTCTGCCCCCACCAGTGTGTGTGTGTGTGTGCATTTTGCTAGTCAGCTGTATAAGAAAAATGGTTATGTTGGCACTTTTCATTCTAAAGTATTCTTTTTCTCAAAAACAAATTTTTTTTATTCAAAGCCAATGTCAATGTCACATAGTCTTCCTTCTGTCCCTGGAGCTGCAGTTCTGAGAGAGCTGGCTTTGGGACTGTATTCATGTATTCATGTTAGGGCTGCCATAACAAAGTACCACAAACTAGGGGGGCTTAAACCACAGAGATTCATTTCTCACAGTCCTATAGGATAGAAGTTCAAGACCAAGGTGTTGGCAGGGCTGGTTTCCTCTGAGTCTTCTCTCTTTGGCTCCTAGACAGCTGACTTCTTCTGTGTCCTCACCTTCCGAATATGTCTGTGCTCAAATTTTTTCTTATAAAGACACCAGTCAGATTGGGTAAGGGCCCACCCTAATGACCTCATTTTAACTTAATCACATCTTTAAAAACCCTATATCCAAATATAGTCCCATTCTGATGTGGCAAGTGTTAGGATCTCATCATATGAATTTGGGGGCCACAGTTCAGGCTGTAACAGGCACAGCTTGTTCCTGGCAACTGTGACCATTTATTTTGCAGAGCACAGAACTTGGAGCTGTAGTGGGATCAGGGGAGAGAGTTGAGTGTGGAAGGAAAACTCATGTCTCCATCCTTAAGAAATCTCTGGAGAGGTGTGATGCAGACACCTAAGTAGATGGTGCACTTGGTTACACCTTACCTTCCCAGCAAGACCCAGAAGCAACAGTACAACCATCCCAACTGAGCCCATCCACCACAGAGTAGCTGCTCAAGGCCGTAGCAAAATAGTTCAGCCTGCAAACATTAATTTTACTAAGAAACTCTCATGAAGTGAGAAGCAGTGAGTTAGAGATAAATAATTTGACAGTTAAAATGGGCTTCTGGACATTAAAACCTGAATATAAAAAATAATTTTTCTTAGCATCAACTCCAAAGTGATTTTGATTTATAAAATCAGTGGTGGAGAGACGGACTAGGATGAACAAGTTGGATGTGGTTGGTGATGGTTGCTGAGTGTAGCAGAAACAAAGCTTCACCTCTGTGGACCTTGACACTGGCTTAAAGGTCCTCCTGTCCCTTGTCAGCTGACCTTCTGAGATCACTGTGAGTCAAAACCACTCTGAGGGGCTGGCAGTTGGACTGTTGGAGCTCAGTGTAGGGTAAGAGTGTGGCAAAGCTACCTTTAAATATCTCTGCAAATGTCTTACTTCCTGCCTTTGCCTAAATCCAAAACTTGGAGTCATCCTTGACTCTCCCTTCTTTTCTGCTCGTGTCTTGACTGTCATTGTCTTCTATCCACTTCCTGGGGACATCACAAAATCCAGGCCACTGCCGTATCTTGCCTAGACCACTGGGTCAGCCTCCTGGTTGCTCCCACTCCTACACCTGTCCCTGATCACCCACCCTGTGGCAGTAGCCAGAGGGTTCCTTTAAAAACACAGATCTGCTCACATCACTCCCTGACTATAACCCTCCAGTAGCTTCCTGATGCCCTCAGGCTAAAATCCAAGCTCTCCTGACAATAGTGGCTTAGGGTGCTTCCTGCCTTCACCTCTGGCCTCTGATCCCACCAGCCCCCTGCTCTCTGTGTCCAAGTGATGCTCAGCTTCCGTGTCTCCAATGCTTCTCACTCACTCTACTCACAGGGTAGAATCCAGGACCGTGCCTGAGATCCTGGAATTGAGGGGACAGTTGATTAAGGAAACAGCCCCGATAAATACAACAACTTGGCTTCGGCATTTTTCTCTTATTCTCTTATAGCAAAGTCTCTTCTCTCAGCAACTTTCCTGAGAGACTGAAAATTGGTCACTATTCCTAGAGGTCTACTTGGTACTGACTCTTTATTTCTTGCCCAAATGTCCTGGGACTCCATGCCCTTGTAGATGTTAACAAATGAGTCAACCAAATAAAGTCCTCGGGCCTGCTGCCATCCTGCCTCTCATAGAACCCTCACAGCCACTCTGGGACATAGGTCGGTGGTATTACCATTATCCCCACTCTACAGACAACAAAACTGAGGCACAGAGCGGGGAGGCCACTTGCCAAAGCTCACCCAACTACGATGCGGGAGAAAAGATTAAAACCCAAGTCACGAGACTGCACATTCAATGTACTTTTCTCACTTGTGTTTCCGTGTTTAATCTTGCAGTGATTTTTGAAGGAAATGACCTGGTACATTGTGCTTTCAGAGCATCTGTTTGTTACCTACTAACAAAGCACTTTTTCTCTTGAGCTCAAGCTGTTGAAACTGTACAGCCCTACTGTGATTCCTGCCACATCTGTGTAAATAAATCCTTATAACAACCAGCTGGAAAGCAAAACGTTCCATGAGGTACCAGATCATTTATATGATACCTCTTCCAGCTGGCCAGTTTTCTTGGTGGCACGCAATTTATTCATTCATTCAGCAATACATATGGAGCCAAACACTAGGAATACAGCAATGAACAAAGCAGACATAGTTCCTGCCTTCAGGGAGCTGACATTCTCCTGAGAGAGATGGACAATAATCAAATAAACAAATGCACATGTAATATGCTGTAAAGGCTGTCAAGGAGAATACACCTGGGTGAGAGGAGAGACGGTGAGGGGCTACTTTATATAAGGTGCTCAGGGAAGGCTTCTTGGAGGAGGTGACCTTTCAGGCTGGAATGAGGGAATGAAAACCAAGAACAACATTCCAGGAAAAGGGACAAGCAAAAGCCTGAGGCAGGCTGAAGCTTTGGGTGTTTGGGGAACATCAAGGAAGCTAGGAAGCCAAAGGACAGCACAGGGGAGGGAGAAGTGAGAGGTGAGGTCAGAGAGGTAGGTGAGAGGCTGTGCCTTAATTCCAGGTGAGGTGGGGCACTCAAGGGTCTTGAGTGGGCTGGGTGGGGGATGCAGGCTCCCCCAGCTGCTGTTTGGAGAATCTGCTACAGGGGGCAAGAGCGGAAGTAAGGAGAATGTTGCCATTATCCAGGTGAGAGATGATGGCGGCTGGGCCAGGACAGTGGCAGTGGAGGAGAGAAGTAGCTATGTTCCAAACAGATGTGACAGTTGAGCTGACCTGACCTACTCTCACATTGGGGGTGAGATTAGAAGGAAAAAGAAGAATCAAAGGTGATGGGGTGTGCTTTGACACCAATGGTGTTTTACAAGTCATCAAGGGCACTAATCACCCAGAGCTAATGCAGACGCCACAAGTTAAAGGGCACAGTCCCCAGTAAGACTGCCCCCACTTAGACGCCAACTACCAGGAGGGTCCCCAAGCTGCCTGCAGTTCTGACCAGCTGGCAACAAACTCAGGGGTTCCCACAACCCCCTCTGGTTTGGTAGTTCACTAGAATGACTCACCACACTCAGAGAAGTGCCACTTTTGTGATTACTGTTTTGTTATAAAGGATATAAATCAAGACCAACCACACACAGGGTGAGGCCTGGAAGGGCCCTGAACACAGAGCTCCCACACATTTTTCAGGGCATGAAATCAAGGCACATCACCTCCCAGGAACATCATTGTGTTCACCAACTGGGAACTCCACTGAGCTTTGGTGTCCAGAGTTTTTATTAGAGCCTCATCACATAGGCTTGATTGATTGAATCATCAGCCATGAGACTGAACTCAGTCTCCAGCACCCTCCCCTTGGTGGATGCCAGGCTGGCTCAAAGCCCCAACCCTGTAATGGCATGGTTGTTCCTTCTGGTGCCCAGCCCCCATCCTGAGTCATCTCATCTCTTAGCATAAACTCAGGTGTGCTCTAAGGGGTTCATGAATAACAGAGATGCTCCTACCACTTGGGAATTTCCAAGGAGTTAGAGTTTGCCTTCCAGGAACCAGGGGTGAAAGCCAGTCAAATTTTTTTATTATACAACCATATAACCGGGTGGAGGCTGGTGCTATTTACTAAGACTAGCAGAAGACCAGAGAAGGGGCAATAGGTTTGGTACAGGAAAACGGAGGGTAATGGTGTGGACATGTCAATTTTAAAGTGTTCATTACATATCAAAGTGGAAATGTAACTTAGGCAGTTGGAGCTATGAATCTGCCGCTCAGGGAGATATCAGTATATAGATCATATTTAAAGCCATGGGACTGGATAACCGAGGAAGCCAGTGTCTTTAGGGAGATTAAAAAAAAGAGCTCACAGCTATGCCTTGAAGCATCCCACACTTAGTTAGTGGTAGGGAGAGGAGGGGCCAGCAAAGCAAATAGAGGAGGAGGGGCCAGAGAGGTAGGAGTAGAACCAAGGGAGTGCAGGGTCTCCAGGCAAGTGCTTTGCAAGGAAGGGTGAAAAGCAGTGTCAAATGCTACTACAGGCCAAGGAAGGGGAGGACCAAGAAGTGGCTTCTGGACTTGGCAAGATGAGGGCCACAATAATCTTGAACTGAGTGGTTTCTGGAAAGGGGAGGTGACAAAAGCCAGTCGAAGAAGACTAAGGTGGGAATGCTTGGTAAGGAAGCAGAGATAGGGAACGAAGAGCCCAGAGGGGCTGGGAGCCTGGGGAGGGGTTAAAGTGGGAGCTGTCATAGCACACCTGGTGACCAGAGAGCATGTGCAACACCTGCCATGTGCCCAGTGCTGAGCCAGGAGTTGTAGGTGACTTCTGAAAGCTCAGAGTGTGGTTGGAGAGGAGAGATGGGAGTCACCATCCATACTCTACAACAGCATGTGTAAAATGCAAAGCTGGCCAGCAGAAATGTACACAGGAGAAACCATTTCTAACTGGGGATAATCAGGATAGACATAACAACCACAGCTATTTCTGTTGAACATCTTCTGTGTACCTGGGAACATGCTGGGCCCCTGAAATGCATTCTCTTATCTAACACTGAGGACACTGGTGTTGTCTCCATTTTACAGGTAAGAAAACTAAGGCTTAGAGAGGTGGAGTCACTGGTCCAAGGTCACACTCTTAGGAATTACCAGAGTTAGAAGTGAATGCCGACTGGAAAGGATGTTTATAGGCAAAGTTTGGTAGAGAGAGGGAACAGGCAGAAATGAGGACTTAAACACAAGAAAAGCCTATGTGAGTTTGGGAGATCCCTGGGTGAGCACCCACTCAGAGCAGAAGTGGAACACGTGAGTCCCATGTGAGTCGCTCAAAAGAGGGACCCAGTGCCCCCCAAGCACATGTCACTGATGGTATGGGCTCAAGCAGTTCCTTGACCCCTTGGGCTGCCTTCCTCTGGCCAGGGAAGAGTGCAGATGTCGGTGGACAGGACTGAAGCAAGAGGGAGCTGGAGGGGAGAGGAGTGGAGGCTGGACGACACTGATGTATCCCTGACCTTTGCCAATACTTTTCCACACCCCTCTGCCCGAGCTCTCCACAGCCACACCCCAATGCCAAACATGCCCAGGCCAGAGAGGTGCCCCTGCTCACAGCCCTCACAGTTCCTTGTCTTTAAACAGGGTCAGAGGGCCTTGCCCACCCCTGCCAGAGAGTGTAATTATGACCTAAAATAACATTTGGGGAGCAAGCACTTCGAAGAAATGTCCCGCTGAAACCGGGAGTCACACCCTCATTCAGAAGTGGTGGGAACCCCCCATTCTAACAGGCAGAGGGGTGAAGGCGGACGGTGCCTCCTGAGGGCAGATTTGGAGCTGTTTGATTTGAAAATGTCTCTGATCTATGGAGGCACCCCTGCGAGCCCTCAGGTTCTGGTTTCTCATCTGTGAAATGAGTGCATCCTGGTTGAGTCAGGCTGCGGGCTGCCTGCTGAGAGGGACTGCCAGCGAGCCCAGCCGGGCAGGATGCACTGTTATAACCTTGTGTGGTCACCAAGTGAAGTTCTCCAGCCTCTCCTGGGCTTCATACAGTCGCACGGCGTGCCAGGGCTGCAGGGCTCTTCTATGCCTCCCAGTTCTCACAGGGGTAGACTGAGGCCGAGAGAAAACAGCCTAAGGTTGCCTCCAGCATGTATTGGTATTTCCTTCCCAAATCTTTATAGCATGAAAGCAGAGGAGAGAGACAGGAAGGGAAGGGAAAAAGAAAAGAAATTGGGAGAGGGATAAGACCCAGGAAGATATGTAGATTTGGGAGGATGGAGCCTCACTTTTGTTTGCAAGAAGGAAACTTGAAGATTGAACAAGGCCAAGAACATTCTTAATCTGGAACCTATAATTCCATCACTTTACCTGGAAGTCCATGACCCCACTACTCCATTCACCTCATGCAGCGAATATGTTAGGGGTTTAGTTGCAGATTCTGGGGGTGAGTGGGCTGAGGAGAAGCAGCTAGAAGCTGAAAAATGCCTAGTGATGCCACCTCGAAGGCATGACATCCTGCTGTGCTTGGGCGCATGTGTTTTTGAAAGGGGCTCAAAAATCAGGGGTAGGGAACGGGGATGGATAGAGTCTTTGATCTAGAGGCTGGCTGTGAGTGAGCTGGGGATGCCTGCCCCTTCCTGCTTTTGCCACCCTCACCTGGCAGCTGCAGGGCCAGTTCTTAAAAAGCCAGAGACTGCTTTGCTCTCCCAGGGGGTCCATGCTGCCTGCCTTCCAGAAACCCTGATTTGTGCACCTCCTGGGCAGGTTCCTGCTGTGGGTCGGATTTCACAGCTTTCTGGAACCTCCTTACTAGTTCTCAGTGTCTTCCATAAGCCCCTTGGAAGATTTGGGGGTGGGGTCATTTGGGAGAGAGGAAATCAGGTCTCTGGAGCAGCTGCTTGGTGCAGAGTGTGAGCTGGGAGTTTTGTGCACGCTCTCACTAAAGATGACCACGACGAGGAAGGGTGGGTGCCACTCTCTCCATTCCACCATGGGCAAACTGAGGTTCAGAGAGGCTAAGTAGCTTGTCCTGGATATCTTAGCTGACAAGCAGAGGAAGTGAGATGGGAAGCCAGGTCCATAGGACCACAAGCCTGGGCTAGAGTCTGCTGCTGCCCGGCATGCATGCCCCCTCATGCTGGGTCCCCAAGGCTGATGCTGATATGGATCCAAACGCAATTCCTTGGCTGCCCTGGCTGTTCCCTTCCCCTATCCCTCCATCATCTTTTCAAGCCAGATGGCCCACTCTCCTCAAATGCAGTTCACACTGATCCCCACCCTAAGAACCCCTTAGCCTCAAAACCTAAAGAGCCCAAAATGTCCTAGACTTGCCCCCAAATTAGGCCGCTCCCCAAATAGCCAAAGGGAATGAAGGCTTCAGGAATCCAGACGACAGGACTAACTTTTAGGGTTGGAAGAAAGGCTTATGCCCTTCGGCTTCGAGGAATGTGATCATCAGACCTCCAATGCCAGAACTTGAAATAGTGGGCTAGACAAAAATATATATATACACATACACATGATATATATTTTTTCCTGTCTCATATATATATATATATATCTCCTGTCATTCATATATATATATATATATATATATATATATATATATATATATATATGATAAACACAAGAAGACAAAAAGAGAAGCAGGAAGGAGCAAAGGAACCAGGAATGGTCAGACTGAGTCAGGATTTTTCCAGGGCTGCGATGAGCCCATTGACGGAAATGGAGATGGTGAGGTGACATCAAAAGCCCCATTGTGGCCGAAGACGGGAGAGAGGGAGTTGCAGTCCTTGAAGGGTTACTCAGTGCTGGGCCAAACAGCCCACTCCCCCATGAATTGATCAGAGACACTGCAGTGCCCTAGCCCCTTAGGATGACAGTGATGTTCACCTCATCAGCCCTGAGCCATCTAAAGGTGCTGAGAGTACCAGTGAGGGCTGCTGCACCTTGTGATTTTGTATGCATTCCTATTAAAACAAAACAAGACCCAAAACCTAGTTGGCAGAGGACTTGGCTCTTAAAGGGTTAACGCTCAGTTACCTGGACCTCCAGGTAGCCCTCCCATTGCACACACCTGTCAGAGGACCTCCCACTGCCCATCCAGTGGCATTTCTATACTGGCAAGTGCTTTACAGTCCAATCCCCCACCGATGGCCTCTGTTGGCTGATTTTCTTTCATTTTCTTTCTTTTTACACACACTTGGAAAGCTCCTGGCTTCAGCCAGGCGTGCTGAGGAGGCTTGGAGTAGCAGAGCTGATCGATGCCGGGAGGCTCCTTGCGGCTGCCAGAGCCGCAGTCCTGGGTGGGGGTGGCTGTGGGTTCTGCAGCAGCGGCTCTCTGTGTCTCTGCCCTGCCACTGGCAGCCAGAGCTCCAGACACTTCCTTGCCCTCCAGACCCTCAGCCTGGAGTCCCAGATCCCAGGGCACAGGAGAGGACCGCTCCTGGGGTACAGCTTGCCTGGCACACACCCAGGAGGGTAAGTGAGGGACGTGGGTGCAGTGGACCCATGGGGTTTGGGAGGGAGCCACAGGACCCTGGGACAGAGCTGATAGAGCTGTTGGTGCCGGGGCTATAGCTGTTGCGAATGGAGGAGGAAACAGCTCAGAGTCCATTCCTGCTAATTCTGTGAAGCAGCAGCAGGACTTGGCTCTGCCGAAACTCGAGGCAACCCGGAATTCTGGGAAAGAAGGTTGCTGTTGGCTTGCAGTCAAGGCAAAGTGGTTATAGGACTTCCCCGAAGGACCTGAGCTCCTTCCCTCATTTTTTACCAGATCTTTATTGAGGGCCTTGTGCACACCAGCTCCCTGCTAGGCACCAAGGGGTTCCGTAGGACTGAAATAGGCCTCTCCCCATCAGTGTCCCTAGTCTTGCCAGGAGAATGGTTGCTTAAGTAACTATAGTACCGTGTGAGGTGTGATAAGAGAGTGTTTGGCCAGGGGAAGAAGAGGCCTGTGGGGCCTCAGGGTGCTGGAAAAGATTTTACAGAGGATGGGCCATTTCAACCAGGTCTTGGCAGATGAGTAAGAGTTCTTCAGGGAACAAAGGGCAGCCAAAATCTTATGAGTGACTGCAAAGAGATTTGAACATACAAAATGTGATCATATGTGGTGATAGGCTCAGCAGGTCTGAGCAGAGACTGCAGAGAGCCAGCAGAGGAAACTGACAGGCCTCCAAGGCCAGATGAGGGAGTCAGGACTTGTTCTTACAGGCGGGTGAGAGACACTGAAGATTTTAATTTTTTTGTTAAGAGGTAAGGTCTCACTATGTGGCCCAGGCTGGAGTGCAGTGGCGCAATCACAGCTCACTGCAGCTTCAAACTCCTGGGCTCAAGTGATCCTCCCACCTCAGCCTCCCCAGTAGCTGGGACTACAGGCACAAGTCACCACGCCCAGTGGCACTGCAGACTTTAAAATGGGAGCTTGATGTTGTCGGCTTTGCATCTTAGAAAACTACGGTGTGGATGGAGTGAGGAGGGAGACAGGGACCTTCCAGAGAAGAAAGCTATGACTTAAAAATCATAGAGACCAGTGCTTAGAACAAGGTAGTGGAGTCAGGAGGTGGAGAGTGGGGGACAGCTCAGCTGTTTTCTGAGTTTGAGTGACAAGGGTCAATTGTGAAGGAAAAGGAAGTGTCAGGGATGATTTCAAAGTGGACAGTGGGGCCTGGGTGGGTGATGCTGCCTCTTGATGAGAGAGGGGGCAAGGGGAGAAGGAGCAGGTGGAAGAGAGAGGGAGGGAGGTCATAAGGTCAAATCTGGTCATACTGGGACCTGACTTTGATATAGTATCACCCCCAGGCCCTTACCCTAGCAAGCTTCATGGTAAACCCTGGTGATGCTGAATCAGTGCCAGATTTATCATCCACACACCCTCCAAATCTACATGTGGTCACTGAACTTGTGACAGCCGCCACACTCAAACAGAAAGATCTTACCCTGCACTTACGGCAGGCTTAGCTTGGCCCTCGCTGCTTGGGGTTGCACCCCGTTTCCATCTAAGTGCAAGTGTGGAAAGTGAGTACCATTTCCCTAGTGTGGGCAGATTTTTCAGATATTGAATGGGAATGCCACTGGGCATAGGGTGGTGCAGAGCCTACCCTAGAAATGGATCATTTAGAAAGGCTCTGTGTCCTGGTCAGGGTACCACGTGTGCAGAGGTCAGGGATACCTGGGGTATGGCTAATGGGGCACCACCTTGACCCACCACTGACCCCTCTCTAGGGAGTCCAGGGACTCTGTCTGGCTTTGGAAAAGACCTTGGCTTAGGAGAAATGGAAACGTCAGGGAGCAATGGTTTCTAAGATCCAGAACTGGAGGTCTGGGAGTGTCCAGCTTTGTGGGGGATTCCTGGTTGGAAGTACTGCAACTAAACAACTTCCTTTGCAGCTTCCTCCACTGTTTCAGGCTCTGTTCTGGGCTTTCCACTGCCTGGACTTTTTCAACCCTCACACAAGCAGATCAGAGAGAAACAACTGGCCAGTGTCACACAGCCAGTACGTGGTCAACCAGCTTCCTGCCCAGGCCTGACAGACTTGGGTGCAGGGCTTCTCCACTCACTCCCCCAACCACCAAGCCAATGCCGCATCTTGTCTCTGGGTGAAGTTGGAAAAGATAGAACATTTAAAAACAGTATGAGATTCATACCTGAGTTGCCAAATTAAATGTTTTTAAGACAAAGGTTGATGGGAACAGTCTCCCTCTGTCTCTCTCCTCTGTGTGTGTGTGTGTGTTGTGTGTGTGTGTGTGTAGACTCTGTCATTACACTTTTTTGAGCTCATTACACATTTATTGAGCACCTACTATGTGCCAGGCCCTGGGGATACAGCAGTGACTGAGGGAGACTTGGGGAGGAATGGATAGTCTTATACATAAGCAGGTGTATAAAACACACACACACAGACGTGTACATTTGTGCTCCAAACCGTTGTAAAAGTAGACACATTTACCTGGAATAGAGACACAGATACACATCCCCAAAACTCCCCTGCATGCATATGCCTACCTCTGCTGCACACATGTCCATCCACAGGATTCAGACTGACTTCCAGAGTTAACTAAGTGAGGGAACTGGACCTCCAACCCAATATACAATCCAGGAGGATTTGAAATCTTGCACTCCCTACTTCACCGAAGACTAGCAAAGGACCTTAAGCCTGGCTTTTCTCTCCACCCCACTGGTCAGGGGCTGATCTCCCGGGGTTAGATGGTGCAGACTGCAGCTTTGCCCAGGGACTCTGCTAAGAGTCATTGACACCATCTATTACACACAAGCCAGGCTCTTGGCATGCATTGCCTCCTCTCACATACACTCTGGCCCTGGAGGATATGGGTACAGTACTACCCTCATTTTAGAGATGAGAAAACTTAGCCTCAGAGAGACGGGTTGTCTCACCTGGGGTCTCTTGCCGATCACAAGCGGCAGAGCCCAGATTGAACACTGAACTCCTCCACTGGAAACAGCAGCCCGAGTCCTTAGGTTTGTTGTTGTTGTTGTTGTTGTTGTTGTTGTTGTTGTTGTTGTTCACCCAGGCTGGAGTGTGGTGGCGCGATTGTAGCTCGCTGCAGCCTTGAACTTCTGGACTCAAACAAACCTCCCATCTCAGCCTCCAGAGTAGCTGGGGCCACAGGTGCACACCACCACAGCCAACTAATTTAAAAAAAAAAAAAAAAAAAGTAGAGGGCTGGGCATGGTGGCTCATGCCTGTAATCCCAGCACTTTGGGAGGCCGAGGCAGGCAGATCACTTGAGCTCAGGAGTTCGAGACCAGCCTGGCTAAAATGGTGAAACCTTATCTCTACTAAAAATACAAAAATTAGCCAGGCATGGTGGTGCATGCCTGTAGTCCCAGCTACTCAGGAGGCTGAGGCAGGAGAATCACTTGAACCCGGGAGGTGGAGGTTGCAGTGAGCCAAGATTGCACCACTGCACTCCCACTTGGGTGACAGAATAAGACTCTGTCTCAAAAAAAATAAATAAATAACTGTAGAGATGGGGTCCCAGTGTGTTGCCCAGGCTGGTCTCAAACTGCTGGCCTCAAGTAATCGCCCAGCTCCAGCCTCACAAAGTGTTCTTAGGTCTTTCCTTTACTTCCTGACAAGCTAGGGAGCCCCAGCTCTGGTTCCCAGAACTATTCCCCAGCCTCCCCCCAGCCTGCCCTCTCTGGGCCATGACTTCTCAGGTGGGAACAAAGAAAGACTTTGAGCCAAACACATGCCCAGGGATGGTGAACAGGCCAGCTTTGGAATCAGACCCTGGGCTCCAGCCTCAGTCTTTCCATACGTAGAATAGAGATGATGCTAGCATCCCACATTGAGCTCTGTTGAGCATTAAATGAGAGGACGTGTGGAAATGCTTAGCCTGGAGTCCAGCACGTAGGCTAGTTTCGTTGTTGCTATTGTTTTGTTACTGTCAGCATCTGCCCATCACCCATGAATAATTTCCTGAAGACCCATTTGTGAAGTAGTTAGAGTATTATTCCCTAGAGATGTGGAGTGGGATCATATTCTAGTGGGAGAGATGCAAGTATTAATAAACAAGGTTGCTTTGGTGTAATAGATGCTTGGAAGGATGTCTGTACAGTGGAGACACAGAAGGCTGTGGTACATTCTATTAAAAGCAGCAGGAGCACTTTTAATAGACGGGGTGAAAAGGGCATTCCAGGAGGAGGGATCAGCAGGGGCTAAAGCTCAGAACAAGAACAGTTGAATGCACTGGAAAAGCTGTACATGGAGCAGGGGGAGCAGGTTTTAATATCCACAGGCCCACACCCATGAGCTGTGAGAAAAGCAGGCTGGGTATAAGACAATATGGAGTGGTGGAGACTGTGGCCAACTGGAAAGGGCTTGATGGCTCTAAAGGGAAGTAGGACTGCACTCCATGCAATTGTTAATATGAAGAAAAGCTGGCCTACTGTTACCTGATCTTCCAAGTTTTTCAGAGATGTCAGGGACCCAGGTTTTTTTGTGGAATCTCCTGACTTCAAAACACTGAGCCAACACTGGGAAAACCAAACAGAATAGAAAGGGGCTACCAGTTTGCAGTCCTAGTTTAGACCCAACAGTGGGGCAGATGGTGGTAGGTGGTATGAGAAGCTATGGATTCCAGACTCTGGGCAAGCAGGCTGTGTCTCATAGCTGGGGGCCAAGACTTGGCCCACAAGAAGCACCCAATCAATACTTGGTCTGCAAAGGAGTTAGGGAGTTTAGACTTCATCCGGAAGGTTAGGGGAGACTGTGAGGTCTGGAGTAGAGAAGTGAAACAATGGGAAGCGTGTTGTATGACTTTAGCCCACCTGCCACGTGGAGGCTGACTTGGAGAGGAGAGATGGCAGCTAGGGAGGTGGGTGGACGTCTTAACAGGGCTCTAGGCAGAAGGTGATGGTGACCTGGGCCATAGCTATGGGGTAAGAGGAGAGGATAGATTCTAGAGGGGTCAAATTTACACAGAGATTAACTTGGAGAGTGTGAGAGAGGTGAGGCTAGGGTGCCTGCCAGCTCCCTGACCTACCTGGGCAACTTGGTGGTGTTTCTCACCAAGATGGGACATCTGGGAGGAGAAAAGTGTGGAAGCAGAGGGAGGAGGGGTGATAATTCTAGCTTGGACTATGTTAAGTTTAGATGCCCGTGGGATACCCAAGGGAAAACCTGCCACCCAGTCAAACATATATCTCTCAGGGGAGGGAGGGCTGAAGACAGAATGATACGTCCACCCAGATGGGGTCTTACCCTCCTCCAGGCACCCATAAGATCTTCATTTCCTTTGTGGTTGCTCTGTCATCTGAGAGTTAAGTTTATTTATTGGGCTTAGATTTGGGTTTTGTTCCTGGAAAGACTGAAGGAGAAGGTGGATTGATATGTAATGCCAGAACAAAGATCTGTGAACACCTCAGCTCTGATTTATTTTTCTTAGCCCTACCCCCACAATCTGGGCAGCTGAGGGAGGGGGAACAGAGAGCAGAGAACACCTGGGTTACCCGGGCCTCACAGTAACCACATCAATAAAATCTCATTTCCAGGAGCTAGGTCTGAGCTCTGTTATCCTGAACGCTTGCAAGAGGGTTCTTACCTGCACTTGACAGAAGAAAAGGGTTTGCTAAGCAGATTGATGGTTTAACAAGCCCACTTAGGAGAGCAGGCTTTTAGCAGCATCATTTGCATTCCAACAATGAGTGTACAAATTATAAATGACTACTTCTCTATTTTTAAAGCGATTTTAAGACTCCTCATCTGCTGTCAAGAGTGTCACTGAACATACCAAGGACACTCACAGCAATGCTGTGATCCTTTTGAAAAGAAACGATTCTATTAGAGAACTGACATGTATTGAGCATCTGCCAAACACACCAGGCACCGTGCTAGGCATTTTAGAGGCATCGGCTCATTTAGGCCTCTATCCCAGGGGGATAGAGTTATTATTTTCTTACCAAGGAAACGAAGCCAGGCCCAGGGAAGGTGAACTGCTGCTGCAGGCTTGCTCAGCTTAAGAGGGCCAGGGTCACCGGGGTTGGATGTGGGGTCTGAGTTCTTCCTGACACACCTCATCATCGTTTCTCACTAGTTCAGGTTTCTGCCTCTTGGCCAGTGGAAGGATGGCCTTAAATAGGGCTTCACAGGGTTGACAGAACAGAGGGGATGTGGGAGAAAGTAAAAGAGAGGGTGTTGAGAAGTTAAGAAAAGAAGGAGGCTCAGTTCAGAGAGAAGAGAAATGAAACAGCCCCAAAAGTGCAGGAGGAGGGAGGCTCTGAGGGGTGGTACAAGGTGTGGCCCAGTTCAAAGCCCAGTTTGCCAGGAGCTGACCTTGGGCAAATGCTTTATCCACCTGTGAAGGGTGGAGTATGTCCTCCATGTCAGTTTCCCTCCAACTCCAGTCATTCGTTTTTATCTGTGAACCACCCACGCGATTACCCATTTAGTCTTGTTTTCATCAGTTCACCATTTTACCTGATTATGTTTGCTTTAAAAGAAACTTTTTAATGCAATTAAGTGGAATATAATACTGCTTGTCATCAACAGAAGCTAAGCATTAAAATAAATACAAAGAAATACAAATCATCATATGATTAAATTCCACCTCGCTGGCACTGCCTGAGTTCTGCTCTGTGTCTCTCTGTTAGGAGGGAGAAGGTCAGAGGTGTTAAAGGCACATTAACCCTGAGCTGGGTCTTTTCTCGCTGAGACAACCTCCCAAGAATGAAATGGTGCAGGCACCATGTCCCAACTGTGCGGCCTGAAATCCCTTCTCTGAGCATCATGGTCTAAGGACACACTCTATGGAAAGTGAGGGCCAGCCGTCATCTTAGAACCTTCCAGAATGGCAGAGTCTGGGAAAGTCCAGGGATGTGAGCAGCCCGACAAGGAGAAAAAAAGGGGGAGAAGAGTGGGTGGGATTCCAGAACAGACCCCCACATTCTGTGACCAAAGGAGTGAGAATTTTTCAGTGCTTTCTCCATTTTGATGAGGGCAGGGAGGGGGCAGAGGCCAGGACAGGAGGTGGGGAGGGAGCTTTGAGGGCGCTTCAACCCAGCACTGCCTCTGACTGCCAGGAGAGCCGCTGGAGCCTCAGCTCTTCCTCTGCAGGTGCGGGGAGGACGTCCTGGGCCTTCTTCACCGCTGGGCCTCAGGTTGTCCGGGGTCACATTCAGGCTGAGGCAACCTGGATCCCTTTAATCCCATATTAATGAATTATGTTCCCAAGAGCGGGCTTAACTGGGAGGAAATGAAGAAAAATACAAAAGAGAGTAGGGAGAAGGGCCATGGCTGGAAGGGACTTGGTGGATGGCTCCTAGTGGGGCTCCCCTCAGCCCTGAACTCTGGGGACCTCCGTTTGGGCTCTGCCCAAGTTCCAGGGTGTGGGTCTCCCCCGCAGCTCTTGCTGCTGTTAGGTGTGAGCTGCTGTGGGTACATGCAGGCTCCTGGGCCTTCCCTTCCCCAGGGGCCTTCCCTGCCAGGCTCTGCTGAGCCACCAGCCTTAATGGGGAGGTACCTGGGGGAAGAGTAGGAACCAGATTTATACTGAATGACCGAGACAGACAGAATGCTAAGTCGAACAGGTCTTAGAGACCTTCTAACTCACGGTTCCTCCACAATCAGCGGTTCAAATTATGACCTCCATTTATAGATGAGGAAACCAAGACCCAGCAAGGGGAGACTCTCACAGCCAGCCTGGAGCACAGCCAGGCCAGATCCAAGGCCTCTGACTCAGGCAAGTCCTCCCTCCCCATGTTATTCCTCCGCTCGGGGCTGAGGCTGAATACACCACGATTGGAGCCTGTCCCAGGGACCAGCCAGTGGCTGCCCCCCTTGTTATGGGCCCAGGACTAAGGGTATGACCCAGCTGGACTCCTCTGTGCCAATTCTGAGTGTTCCCGGAGTATCCTGGCTCACCCTGGGCACCAATCATGGCCTCTGGGGACACCTTCTTCTTTTCTGCCTAGAGAGTGTGGCCACTCTCCTGCCCTTTGCTACACTTGGCACACTATCCCTTCTGTCCTCAGAGATTCTTTAGAGATCTCAGCAGGGCGAGCCTGCGAGGCCGGGCCTGGTGCACAGTAGGCTCACAGACCCACGGGGGTCTCCTGGCTGCACTCTGTGCTTGCTGTAGGCAGAGAGAATGTCCAAGAATGTCCAGGTCTTGGAAGCTGGGGTGTTGCTGGGTGGTGAGTCACAACCATATGCCCGACCTCTTTCCCAGGGACTGCTCAGTCTTGCACTGCCCCACACACTTCATCTGGGCTTTCGCCTGACCGCCACATGTTTTCTATGGTCAACCCCCTCATTCCAGCTCATCTCCCTCCCCATGCCCTCGCTCAGCCCTCTCCAGGGAGGGAAAAGGTTGGTTTTCTGGGAAGCAAGGTGAGTGATCCCCAGGTGCCCTCAGAACAGTTGCAGGCAGGCCCTCAACTGGGCAGAGGGCCCCTGGGCAAGCCAGAGTCAGCACTGCCGGGCTGGGGGCAGGGAGAGGGTGGCAGATCCCGCTGATTGGGAACCAGAGCACCAGCCCCGTCTGGAGTTTGAAACCAGAGGCTTGTGAGTAAATCCACGGCCAATGCCTGTAAGCAGAGCCAGTTCCCGCCATGAAAGGGCCCTTTGTTTTACCCCTTGGTTCCTGGGTGAACTGTGATTCCATTTTAATTAAATATGCAGCTGCTGGGGCTGAGCAGGCTGCCCTCACCCTCAGCTCCAGGCTGGTAGGGGGAGATGACTTAGGGGAGATAGAAGTCCAATGTCTGGACTCTTTCCAGCCAGAAAATGGTGAGCAAGGGGCGGGCACAGAGCCTGGGGGCACGTGACTGGCTGCCAGTCAGCAATGGGTTACTGCTCGGTGCAGAGGAATCCACCCTGTAAGGTGCCAGCTCTCCTTGGGCATCCGGTTAACAGCACTTCTGGGGACTCATTTGGGAAATGAAACCCCTAGGGCAAGAGAAATATATTTTCTGATTTTGCACAGGCCCAGCAGGGGCTCAGGGCAGAACCAGTAGAGGGTGGTATGGGGGTGTGGCCCCCATGGCCCCCTACCAGCCCCAGCCCCTCTGCTCTCCAATACTCTGCTCCTACCACCTGTTGGCTTCTTGCACAGAAATGGTGCACTGTTCAGCAAGGCGGTGCAGACGAAACTCTGAATGGAGAGGCCTGTGGGAAAGCCTAGCCCAAGCTACCTATCCTACCTTCCCCTTGGTTCCGTGTTATCTCAAATGTCTTCTTCTCCAAGAAGCCCTCCAGAATCCGGGTAATCACCTTCCACCCCCTGTACTACGTTCCGCCTCACTCAAAAATGATCTTGTTTATCCATTTGAATGCTTGCCTGTCGCCCCACCCCCACCCCCTTATAGAACATGAGCTCCATGAGCACAGGGCTTTGTCTATTTTTCTCACACAGTTCTGGTGCAGATCAGGTACTCAGTCACAGTTGAATGAATACACTTAGGTAATACCTGGGGGCAAACACTCCACCTAAAAAAGTGACCTAATTTCCTGGTTTCAAAGTCCACTGTGAACTCCATGATGCTGGAGCTCGTTCAGTTGGGAGAGGTTCCTGAGCCCTTGTCAGATTCGGGAGCATGCCCGTGCTGGACAGTGCTGCGGGTACAGAAATGAAGCTGGCACCATGCCTGTCCTCGAGGGGCTCTCAGTCCAGGGGAAAGACATTAAATTAGAGTGCACCTGGGAGAACAAGGTGATGTGGGGGCTGGAGGGAGCCCCAGCAGGGAGGGGAAAGCTTCCTGGTGAAGAGGAGGGTCTGGGAGCATGAGCAGGAGTCTACCTCAGAAGAGCCAAAGGTGGAGTGCTCAGGAGGGTGAGGCCAATTCTGGTGAGAAGCAGCGGAAACAGGTGAAGCCCAGGGGTGTGGAGTAGGTGGAGACCTGTCAAACCCACACCCAGCCTCCAGACTTTGTTCGGAAGGCCATAGAGAGCTACTGAAGGTTATTCAGCAGGGGCAGGGAGCTGCCTGAGCTACATGTTTGAAAGACTCCTCTACTAGCATCCCAGAGTGTGGACTAAGGCCCCAAAGATTCAGGGCTTGCTTCCGCTCCCCCTGGGGAAATGGAATATGATCCTGGGCACTGGGTCCCTCTCTGAAGCCGATTGTTACTGCAGGCCTGGGCAGAGGGCTGGGACAGTAACACGGGGCAGGTGGGATCACTTACCTGTTATCAGGTATGCTTTTCCCTGAAGGGGATAAAATAAATGTCTTATTAGATCCATGGCTGAGAGAACAGGTGCCACATCAGCATCCCCTTGGTGTGTGCTCCAGGCCATGGGCTTCATACAGGTCATCAATCCTGCTCAATTGTTTCTAGGACTGAGAAGCTACCTTGGAAATGCCCTCTTCTTGGTTAAATGCATTTGTGCAGTCAATCAGCAAACGCTGATTCTGTGCAGACTCAGGTTTCTGTATGTTTGCTCGCTTGCTTGTTTACTTTGATCTGCTCAACCACAGATCCTCCTAGAGCTTAAGTAGGTGTGGGAAGTGCAGGGATGAAAGCTCAAAGGTAAGAATCTGTCTAGAGTAACTTGAGGAGGAAGTTGAGGGTCATTCATTTTAAATCCCCGTAGCCTCAGGGTGGTGTTCTCTTTTTCTCAGGAGAGTACATAGTTGGGAGGGGTAGGAGCCAAATTTTGTCACTTAAGAACATAAGTGTATTATGTTCCCTCCAAATTTTGTCACTTAAGAACATAAAGCTTGTGACATTAGGCTACATGTATAACATGTGTCATCACTCTTAATCTTGGTAACAACCAATGAAAGTACTGTAATTACCTCCACTTCACAGGTGAGTAAACTGAGGCACAGTTGACGTTAAGCCACTTGCTCAAGGGCACACAGTTTGGAGGCAGAGTAACTGGGATTTGAACCCAGGGACTCTGGCCCTTACACCCTGTTTTTAATCTCTGCGGAGGTACCGCATTCTTCACATGCCCCTGCAGCAAGCTTCGTTTATCTCAAATTGGCTCAATTCACTTCTTTGTGAGGCCTTTCTGGAATACCTCACAGAGAATCCTGTCCCTTCCCTGAATTCCTATGAGACTTTTGTGTTCTGAGGGGTCTTTTCCTGTTTGTCTCATCACTTACCTTCCCCTGATATCTGCCTTTGAGCAGAAACTGTGTTGTTCATGTCCCTGCCCCCCAGTAGCCCAGCTTGGAGCTTAATCCAGCATCCTGTTCAAATCGGCCCTCAATATGCGATGTTCACCCAATAGATGATGTCCTCTTCCAATTTAGTCCTTGTCATGTCCTTTTGAGGGCTGGTAGCTTCAGGGCCATTTAACAGAGGAGATGACCAAGGCTCAAAGGCTTGAGGACGATGGCAACGATTAAAAACACACGGCAGCAGCTGAAATGTATGTAAAGTTTACTTATAGGCAGTAGATACTATTATTGTTGTTCTCTTTCAGCAAATGGGGAAACTGAGGCACAGAGTTCTGCCATAAGTTATCAAAGGTCACAGTTAGCAAGAGGTAGAACCGAGATTCAAACCCACTAAGTCTGGCTCCAGACCTGACATTCTGAACCATTTCACTCAGCTGCCACACAGCTGGCTCACAAGGGTGAGGGGCGACTTGGCAAATATTTGGGGATGGCTTGATGGCCAGTTACTTGTCCCTCCTTTAGCTCTGCTCGTGGTTTCCTCCTTCTTTCCTTCTTAACCTAGGGGCTTCCCCTAACTTCCCTGCCATGCCTGCAACTCCCTGCAGGAGGGGCTGATAGAAGTCCTGAGAGACTGTGTGCCTGTGTGTGTGTGCGCGCCTGTGTGCGTGTGCCTGTGTATGGGCGCCTGTGTGTGCCTGTGCCTGTGTGTGTGCCTGTGTGTGTGCCTGTGCCTGTGTGTGTGCCTGTGTGTGTGCCTGTGCCTGTGTGTGTGCCTGTGTGTGTGCCTGTGCCTGTGTGCCTGTGCCTGTGTGTGTGCCTCTGTGCCTGTGTGTGCCTGTGCCTGTGTGTGTGCCTGTGTGCCTGTGCCTGTGCGTTCCTGTGCCTGTGCCTGTGTGCCTGTGCCTGTGTACCTGTGCCTGTGTGTGTGCCTCTGTGCCTGTGTGTATGTGCCTGTGTGTGCCTGGGTGCCTGTGCCTGTGTGTGTGTGCCTATGTGTATATGCCTATGTGTCTCTGCCTGTGTGTGTGTATGTCTGTGTGCCTGTGCCTGTGTGTGTGCCTGTGTGTGTGTCTGTGCCTGTGTGTGTGCCTGTATGTGTCTGTGTGTACCTGTGTGCCCATGCATATGTGTGTGCGTGTATATGTATGCTTGTGCCTGTGTGCCTGTGTGTGTGTGTGGCCCTGTGCGTGTGTGTGCCTGTGTGTGTCTGTGTGTGTGCCTGGGTGTGTCTGTGTGCATGTGCACTTGCGTGCGTGTGTGCACGCATACTCACCTGTGGTGTGCCACGTGCCTTGGTTTGCTAAGAATTCCTCATAGAGAGTGTGCCTGGGGGAAGCCACGCATATCAGAGCTCTCTCTGGCTCCCTGCAGCCTCCTTCGTCTGGGAAAGAAGATTTTCTCAACTGTGTGTTTCTCCCATCCCTGAGCTGCTGCTGGCAGCTGACTGTAGAGTTTACGTCTTAAAGGACAGAGAGAAGTGGCCCTTCAGAATAATTTGAGCCCCTCTTCAGGAAACCCTGGTTCTCTTTTGAAACTAAGCCAGGGAGGAGCAAACGGCCAAGGAATTCACAATCCTGTCTGGGACTTTTTGTTTTCCTCTTTGAAGAAATATGAGCTCTTTTGATTGCTACTAAAGTGATGCTTAACCATTCTACAGTGACAGCTTCTCCCTCTGCATCTGTTATATGGGGCATGCTACTAAAAATGTTCTAAGAACTTTGATTTCAAAGCCTTGGCATCTCCCTTGAAGAAATCAGAGACACATTGGAGACATGCAAAATCTAAATTTGTGGTCACTGCATGAGACAGATTATGAAGTTTATTCCTTCAGCAAACATTTATTAGGTGTCTGCCCTGCACATGATGCTGGAAACACAGTGATGTTCATACCCACAGAGTCCCTGCCCTCATAGAGCTTTGATTCTAAATAAGAGAGAAAGAAAATGCACTACTCAATCAACTGAATTGTTTCAGAGTGTCATGAACAAATGCCTCCCACCTCGACTTGGAAGCCATTGAAGGGCTGGGTCTTCTGCTTTAAATGGGTCTTTAAGGTGCTGGCAGGTGTCTGTGCTGGGGAGGATATAGAGCAAGGTGATGTAGTTTAGTGAATAGAGGCTACTCGGGTAGTCAGGGAGGGCCTCTCTGCAGAGGGGACCTTTGAGCTGAGAGCTCAGTGACAAGCAGGCAGCTTACAAAGATCTGAGAGGAGAGACTTCCAGGCAGAGGACCCAGTCAGTGCAAAAATGCCAAGTTGGGAATGTGCTTGGCGCATTCGAGGAGCAGCAGGGAGGTTGATGTGGCTGGAGTATGGCACTCAAAGGGGACAGCAATAAGAGATGAGGTCAGATTGCTGGGCAGGGGTCAGTTCACATACAGCCTTGTAGGCTATGGAAAGAAGTTTGGATTTTATTCCATTAAGCAATCTTCATTTGTGTCGATTAACACATGATGTTTGAATCCTGAAAATGTGATGGAGTATGGTCATATTTACAGGTGACTCTCAAAACAAAATTTCCAAGCATCAAGTAAACATAATTTCGATAAATGTAATATCCTTAATGGAAGGCAATGTGGTCTCTTTACATGAGATGTGGCAACTTGGTGTAATGATCACCAGGGTTTAAGTTTCAGCTCTGAGATTTCTTGGCTGTGTGACTTTGGACAGGTCATCTACTATTTTTGAGCCTCTGTTTCCTTGTCCGCACTGTGAGGGTAATATTTTACTTACAGGGCTGTTGTGAAGATGGAAAATGATAATGCCACAAATAATTATTTTATAAACTGGTGGGATGCAGCTGGAAACGTGTATTATTCCACTGAGAACTCTTCAGTAAGGTACACCTTACTAATTAGGACCTTAGATTGCACCTAGAAGAGGAGATGCTCACTGGAATGTCTAAGAAGACTAACACCCCACTTCATGACCTGAGAACCTCCAGCACACCTCCTTCCCCAAAAGGCCCCCAGACATCTGACAGTGTCCTGTAACTAAAGGCCCACTTACAGCAGCAAATGCTAGCCCTTCAACGGCTTCCGGGTTGGAGTGGGAGGGATCTGTCCAGTGTGGGCCTATGAGAACCTAGGAATGCACTGAGGTCAGCATCCTGGAGCCAATCAACTCAGAGGCACCTGGAGCTCTCCAAGGTCCTGATCAGCAGGGGGCTCCCGAAATATTGCAGTACCTTTGAATCGGTCTGTCGGTGATTGCATTGGTCTTCGAATTGATTGTAGTTCCTGCATCTGGACTCAGTGTGAGTATCTGGGAAAATAACTGCATTTGATATCAGGCAGACCTAAGTTAAAACCTCTAACCAGCTGGTGATCTTAACCACTTAAGCCTCCATTTCCTCATCTATAAAATGGGGGTGATGATACCTCTTTCTTTTTGCCTGTGTGGATTAATAAGCTAAAACATTGAAATAATCTAATACAGTGCCAGACAAATATAGATGCTAATTAAATAAACTTGTTCTGCACAGACAGTGAACCCTCAGAGCCTATTCTAGGCCAGGGTATTGGTAATGAGAGCATGAACTCTGGAGTCCCTCAGACCTAGTTCAAATTCCAGCTGTTTTCTCGTGGCTGTGAATGACTTAACCACTCTAAGACTCAGTTTTTCATCTGTAAAATTGGGCTAATACTGCAGACTTAGAAGGGTCTAAGAACTAGAATTTAGTAAGTGCCCAATGGAGACTTATGGATTTTGATATATTTTTTAGGTGACCTTCCTTTTATTTTCTTTCAAAAATAGAATTGAATTTGAAATCCATCTCTAACCTGACAGCAGGTGTATGATGCTTCCCTGAGGCCCATTAGAAGACATAGCAAATGGGCTGGGCATGGTGGTTCATGCCTGTATTCCCAGCACTTTGGGAGGTCAAGGCAAGTGGATTGCTTGAGCCCAGAAGTTTGGGACAAGTCTGGGCAACATGGAAAAACCTCATCTCTACAAAATTACAAAAATTAGCCAGGCATTGTGGTGGTGCATACCTGTAGTCCCAGCTACTCAGGACGCTGAGGTGGGAGGTTTGATTGAGCCCAGGAGGTCGAGGCTGCAGTGACCCATGATTGTGCCACTGCACTCCAGCCTGGGCAACAGAGCTAGACCCTGTCCCGAAAAAAGTGGGGAGAGGGGACAGTAAATGGAAGCAAACAGTCATGTTCCAGGGTGGCAGTGGGAAAAGAAATGAAAACTAACTTGTGTTTGGGTTGAGCAGACAGGGCCACTGTGGGAGTGCCATAACTCTCAGGACAGGTGGAAGAGGTGTGGCCATGGATGTTTCATGTTCATGATGACAAGACAAAGATCCATTCTCAGAAGGGACAAGGCCCTGGAGATATGGGAGGAAAAATGTCTGCAAGAGTTATTACTCAAGTTTCCATTTTCAAGGGGAAAGAAGAAGGACACTCTGGGCCTTTGCATGCCCAGAATTTTTCCAACAGAAAAGCACAAACCTGGGATGGGCGGAGTCTCTGTGGGGCACAGACCAAGGGGCATGGGTGTGGGAATCCCCCAGGCTTGGCCTCTGATCCCTGCTCCACCACATAGGTGAGTGACTTTATTTATGTTTGGCTTATGATTATAGATAATCTCAAACATTGAAAAACTCTTTTCAAATCTCTCCACCATCCACTTCCCTTCTTTTTGTATTATTTGCCTCCATTGAGGCAAATCAGCCCAGGGGCATTATGTATTCATGTCTCTTAGTCCTGGCCTCCTAAGCTGCAAATCAGGGATGGTAGAGATACCGAAAGCACTAGGAAGATGCAGGAAGAGAAGGATCAAGTCATTACCATGGCTGTTCTCCATATCTGTGAGTTTCTTCTTCTTCCCAACCTTCCACATGGTTGAGCCCTGGACCAGTGCAGGTCTCAGATCTCCTTCTCCACCTTGAGGTCCTCTGATCTGCTTCCTGCTCAAATTTGACCTCTGCATGCACACCTGCTTTCTAGAACTTGACCCCTATTATTCTAGATGACCCTCACCTTTGGGTATCTTGTCTCAGTCCCTCTGGCCTGCCCTGATCCCTGGCTGATGAAGGTGCCCTGGAATTGAAGGTCAGGAAACATGGGTTTCTATGGCACTACTTAAACGGCCTTCAGCAGTGCAAGCCTAAGTTCCCACATCTGGGATCATACCAATTTGGTGTTATAAAGTGCTTTCCAAACTTGAACTATCAAGACTGTTAGAATTCTTGGCATTATAGTTATTCATCCATTTTGAAGCAAGCATTGTAGGATAGGATTATAGCCATAGGGGAAAACAGAAATTGAGCAATAAGAGAAGCTGACATCAAGGAAGGGCGTGTTTTTAAGACAGGTGAGTGCATGCCGTGCTTGTATGTGGTAGATTCATGGATCCATTGAGTGATCCAGTGGAGAGGAGCACGACGAATGATTTGAGGGGGAGAGAGCAGGGGCACCATAGCAGTGAGCTCTATGCGAGGCTTTGCTCTCAGTGACCTCTGGCCTTAGAGGCTTTGGGGGTCAGCTAGTGTGTTTGAACCTGATCATTAAATCAGTGAGACCATTGGAAAGTTTTGAGCATGGGGTTGGCCCCTGCTGTGTGGAGGACAGGTTGATGAGGGCAAGTCCGCTTGAGGAGACCCACAGAGTACATTGTGGACATGCAAGTGAAGGAGGCTGAGTGTGCACTGCACTGAACCCCCAGTGCCTGCATGAACTAATGAGTCAATTACACATTCACGGAAGACCTGTTTACAGTGCTTCAAGGACGCCTACTGGGGAGGTTCATCCGTGGTGGAAAACCCAAGACAGATCTTCCTCTCAGAAGGGTGAATTGACTTAGGGGTCACCAGCACTGTGGTTATTCCAGTTGTGGGCAAGCAGGGGATTGCTGAGATAAAGCACATGTCGACCAGGAGTTATAAGCTCACATACCTACAGGGACAGGGCATGGGAACAGGAAGGTGCTTTGGAGCCTTCAACAGGAAGTCCTCACCTGGTGTCACCACTCCCTGGCTTGTAAAGTGTGGGGACTAGGAGGTCAGGGAGCTCAGGAGCTGAGCCTTGTGTCAGTGGACATGAACAGCTGGCCTTTGAAACTTGGTCCTCAGTCCCCAAGTCTTGAAGGCACATGCACGGGTGCACATGCTTCAGGCTCTTCCTCCATGCTGATGTTGTGAGCACAACTGGCCTCCTTCCTCTTCAAGGGTTTTATTAGGCAGGAGAGTGCCTTGGAGCAGGAGAACTCACAGAAATCCATTGCTCCCATGGCCCTGGGTGGCCACTGAGAGCAGTCTTCCACTAAGAATGACGCAGAGCGAATCCAAGAGCAGCTGTGCCTCTTTCTCCACATTGGAGGGGAAAGGCTGGGCTGCCATGCAGGGGAGGCAGGCACCTGCCAGCCCTAGGCAACCCAGGGGAGGAAGGAATGACCCAGGAGGTGACCCTGGAGTCTTCAGCAAGGCTGAAGGACACTCTAGAAGGCTTTTGTTCTATTTTTTAAAATTAAGAAATAATTTTCATACAGTAAAGCATACCCCTTTTAGTGTACAGTTCGGTGAACTCTGACAAATGCATACAGTTGTGTAACTACCACCCTAATCAAGGCACAGAGCAGTTCCATTACCCCCCAAATTCACCCCTCGTCACTTTGTGGTCAACCTTTTCCCTCCTCCAAATTCCTGGCAACCACTGATATACAGATTTGCCTTTTCCATAATACCATTGAAAAATGGAATCATATCAAAAATCATATCATATCAATGTAAGCTTTGGGCCTTGCTTCTCTTAACACAGTGGCTGGAGATCCAATTGCATGTATCAGTAGTACCTTGCTTTTTCTTGCTGAGTAGCGTCCATGGGAGGGATGCACCAGACGTAGTTTATCCATTCATCTCATCGTCCATTGAGAGACATTAGGATTGTTTTCAGTTTGGGGTAATGATGAATAGAGACACTTTATTTTTTTGTTTGAAATAAGTTTTTGTTTCTCCTGAGTAAATGCCTAGGGGTGGGGTTGCTGAGTTGTGTGGTAGGTTTATGTTACACCTTATAAGAAACTGTACAAACTCTTTTTCAGAGTAGGTACCAGCAACAGATGAGAGCTCCAGTAGTTCCACATCCTCACCCACACTTGGGATTGCTGGCAGTGTTTATTCGTTCTCATTATTACTTCAGCCATTCTGACAGGTGTTAGAGACTTTACTAAGTACCTCATAAGTGCTGGGCACTGAGCTAAGTGCTCTAAGCACATAATTTCATCAAGGACTGGGTCTATGATCCCATTTGGAAAACTGAGGCCCACAAGAGTCTCTGAGATCCTGTGGGACAAGGGCTGGTCCTGTGTTTGGAAACTTGATTGCCTGACCCAAAGCAGACCCTGTCCCACAGCGCCATTCTTCAGGGACAGCATTAACATACGCTTGCATCGCAGTGGAACTGGGTTTGGCAACAGGCTCATCTCTTCCAGTGTTCTAGCACGCTTCTCAGCACAACCATTTCTAACCTGTCTCCTCTGATGGTCTGTAAGCCCTCTTCGGGGCTGTACCTTAGTCGTCTCCATATCTCCAGGCTTGGGAAAGACTCAACAAAAGTTTACTAATGAACTTACTAATGAGCAAGGCTGTGGAGAGACCAAATCCTACAGTGGGTCTCTATCCTTCTAGGACTCTGATAGCCTCTCTGGGCCACTCCATTTATCCCCTAGAGTGGGGATGGGCAAATGGGAGTGGCTGGAGTTCAGGGGGACCAGGCCGGGGGTGTGCAGCTCTGCCAGCAAGATCTCAAAGGAAGCCCACCCTGACCCATCCCCACCCACAGGTCCAGTTCCTCCCAGTGACTGGAGTCCCAGAGCCAGATGCACCCCTACCCAGGTGTGTGGACTTTGTCCCCTTCTTGCTGCCTGGCTTATGTCCTTAAAAGATGTCAGGATCTGGGAACCTTGAGACCAGCCCCAGATTCCTCCTAATATCTAACACACAGGCTCACGCAGCACTGCCAGCCGCAGACAACTCTCTTTGAATCCAGATGGACTTAAATATAAAAGGGAGGCTATTTCCAGTTGCATCTATTTCTAGTTCTTTTCTTCTTGAATTTCCAGTCACTTAACCTCTCTGAGCCACACTCTCTTCGTCTGTAAAAATGGGCATAAAAAGCATCTCTACCTCTTAAGATTGTGGTAGAGATTCCGTGAAATAGTGCCTGTCAATCACTCAGCAAGGGAGCCCTAGAGGAAGTGCTGAGTGGGTGCTGGGTGAGAGATATGTGGGCTGAGATCCTTTCCTCCAGAAACCCATGCTTCCCTCCATTCTGGTGGATACTGGTGGAGTCAGGCTGGGTGATGCCAGCCCAGAGATAGGCAGAGGAGGTGGTGTGCTCTTGTGCTTGCCTTTGAAGCAGAGTCAAGTGTATGGCCTCAGTGCCTGACCGTGGAACTGCTGCTATGAATTGTGGAACAGGTTGCCATCAGAAGGTGTCTCGGGATGTGGAAAGGGTTCACAAATATTGATGAGTGCCAATTTATGGGCACTCGAGACAGCATAAAGTATGCTGATCCTTTACAAACATTCCCTCTCCTCCTCTAGACCAGCAAGTCTCAATACGGTCCATTTCTGCCCACCCTTGCCCTTAGGGACATTTGGCAATGTCTAGAGACATTTGACCATCATGACTAGAGAGGTGCTGCTGGCATCCACTGAGTAAAGGCTAATGCACAGTGCAACCCCATATCAAGAATTTTCCAGCCCTAAATGTCAACTGCACAGTAAGATCCCAGTGCTGAGCACAGCACCTCAAATACGGTGAACATGTGATAACTAATATTTGAATGAATGAATTTGCAAAAATACATTTGTATCCATGAATAAGTAAAATCCATGAGAGAATACTCCTCAGTGTACTAGTGGCATGGGGAGATTGCTGAAGGTTCTTATTTTCCTCTTTTTTTAAAAATTCTCACTATGGATTTGTATTGCTTATATAATAAAACTTTTATTTAAAGGAAGAAATCTCAGAATAACATTAGGAAGGCATAAAATGTGGACTGAGTATATACAGTAATTAAATGCATTCACTTAACCAATATTATTGATCTCTGGCTGTGTGCCAGCCTTGTTTCTAGACACTAAGAGCATGACAATGAGAAAAAAATAAATAAAAACACAGAAACAGAAACACTTGCCCTCTTGGAGCTTATGTTCTAAAAAAAGAAGACAATGAAGAATTAAACTAAGCCCAGGGCAGTGGCTCACACCTGTAATCCCTGCACTTTGGGAGGCCAAGGCAGGTAGATCACTTGAAGTCATGAGTTCAAGACCAGCCTGGCCAACATGGTGAAACCCTCTCTCTTCTAAAAATACAAAAATTAGCCTGGTGTGGTGGCATGTGCCTGTAATCCCAGCTACTCAGGAGGCTGAGGCAGGAGATTCGCTTGAACCAGGGAGGCAGAGGTTCAAGATCAAGCCACTGCCCTCCAGCCTGGGTGACAGAGTAAGAGTCTGTCTCATAAATAAATAAATAAATAAATATAAAATAAAATAAAACAACTAAACTAAACAACCCTGTCTCTCTCAATATATACATATATATTGAGACAAGGTCTTGTTCTGTTGCCCAGACTGGAGTGCAGGGGTATGATCGTGGCTCACTGGACCTCCTGGGCTCAGCTGATCCTCCCACCTCAGCCTCCTTAGTAGCTGGGACTACAGATATGCGCCACCACACACAGCTAATTTTTTGTTTGTTTTTGTTTTTTGTAGATATGGGGTTGCCAGGTTGATCTCCAACTCCTGGACTCAAGCAAACTACCTGCCTTGGCATTCCAAAGTACTGGGATTACAGGCTAGGATATTTATAACACAATAGATTATCTGGTGGTGCTAAGTGTGTGAGGTAAACTCACTCGAGGTCAGGGCGAGATGTGAGGCAGAGATGGGGAGGACTGTGTAGCTGGCCAAGGGAGAGGCCACTGAGGCAGTGCCATGTGAGCAGGGACCAGAGCAGAGCCGGGCAGTGGGGTGTGACAGAAGGACTCAGTCTGGATGCCATGTGTGTTTAAGCAAAATGTGCACCACCTTCTCTGGAAGGTCTCCATCAAACTTTGAGGAATGGCAGGAGTTCTTGCTTTGGAAATGCAATCCATCCAGATGCTCCCTCTCATCCTTCTGAGGAGAGGCTGGTGGCATGCTTCTAAGCTGTGCCTCCCTCTGAGAAGGGGACAGAAGAATGCACAGCCATTTAAAGATGGGATCCTCAGGGGCGAAAGCAAAGATTCTCTCGAGGAACCTCAGAGGTTCATCCCCTGGAGAGACAGACTAGTGCCAAATCCCACCACTTCCCAGCTGTGTGACTTTGGGAAGGTTGTTTAAACTTCTGAGCCTCAGTTTGCTCGTCTGCAAAATGGCAAAAATAAGATCTTCCCCTTGGGATGATGGAGACTCAACTGAGAGGACCCAAGAAAAGCTCCTGGCCTGAAGACTGGCACCCCAGGTGCCGGCAGGGTCCCCTTCCTTTCTCCGCTCCTCTGCTCCCAGCATCCTTCTCTCATTCTTGCTGATGACTTGAGCTAAGGGCCCAGGTTGCAAATGTGGGACACTGGAGTCTCCAATGACACTTTTTTCAATCATGACAGAGCAAGGACATAACTGGGTAAAAATGATGACATCATGGCTTTGGTCAGAAGTTAACAAATACCACTATCTATCTCCTCTAAAAATATCTTTGACTAATAAAAATGACCACTGCGGGGACAGCACTATAGGAGGAAACACACAGCCTGGGCGAAGGCAGGGAGGAAGTCAGTATGTCAGCAGCTGTTATTGAGCATCTACTATTTGCCAGGCAGGGTTCTAGATTGAAGATAGGAGATACCCCATGATTAAACAGAGAGTTTGGAGAGTCTAGGTTCTCATGTAGCTTATATTCCAGTGACAGAACAGAGGGAACACGTAAGCAAATAGAGAAGTTAATTTTGAGGGCACTACCAAATAGTGTGATGTGATGGAAAATGACGAGGGAAAAAGCATTAGGGAGGGAGGTAAGGGAAAGCCTTTGGCAGAGAAGCCCTGGAGCTGAGCTCTGAATCACAGAGGGAGGTAGACACACATCTTGGGGAACACGTTTCAGGTAGAGGCAATGGTGAGTGCAGAGGCCCCAAGCAGGAACAAACTTGCATGTTGGTGAGACAGAAAGAAGGCCAGTAGAGAGAGTGACTAGGGAAGTGAGGCAGAGAAAAAGCTGAAGAGACGGGCAGAGTTGGGTCTTGCAGGCCAGCAAATGGAGCTCTCACTGGATCTTAATTACAGTGCAAACCATTGGAGAAGTTTGATCAGAGGTGTGACATGATGTGACCTGTGCTTTGGAATGAACCATCTGGCTGCTCTGTGGGATCCAGGCTATAGCAGGGCAGGTGTGTGAGCCAGAGAGAGTTGCCAGCATCCAGACCAGAGGTGATGGCAGCTTGGACCTGGGTGTGGCAGGAGCAGAGGGGAAGAGGTCCAATTCAGGATCTATTTGGAGACAGCACCAGCAGAACTTGTGGATGGGTGCAAGGCATGCGGGAGCAGAGGGGTCTAAGAGAGCTTCCTGGATTTTGTCTGAACAACTGGGAAGATGGCAGCCATTTGCTAAAGTGGGAAGCCCAGAGGAAGAGAAGGCTAAACCGGGTGAAACTGTGTTATGCTTGGGGTGCCTGTTAGATATCCCGCAGTGACATGAGTAAGCAGGTGGGTATTTGTGTCTGGAATCAGGAGTGAGTGCTGGCAAGTGGTAGAATGGGAAGTTAGGTCCTTAGCATTGACCGAAAGTGTACAATAATTAAGGAGTTAAGGCAGGAAGGTCAGGGAATGCAGCTCCTGTGAGCAGTGGCTGGGAGGATAGTCTGTGAATATCAGTCACAAGCAAAATTTCCCTTTCCCTCTGGAAAGAGTGGGCAGCTCAGCTCTGTGGACATTCGGGACTGTGACCTGTGCTTCTCCCGTACATGCAGTTCACCATGGGGTACAGAAGAGCCCATGGGTGTGAGGATGCACCTACAGAGATCCAGGGTGGCACCTGTAGAGCCTCCACGGTTGTGCGGGGACACTTGTGGGCTGGGTCAGGCCGCCAGGAAGGGAACAAGAGCGTTCCCAAAGTAAAGCCTTCTCTGAACTCAAACTTCATGTCCCAGGGGATGAGCTGGACTCCAGGTGCTCCAGCTGCCTTGTGGGAAATACCTCCGTAGCCTCATCCCCTGCATGTTCTCCTGGTCCCCATTCCCACCAAGCTGGCCTCTGGCTCCTTCCTCTGTGTTCTTGCCTTCCCTGAGCTTTCCAGAAGCCCCTGTCTCTGCCCCCTCCCACCCTATCTCCACCCGGGAAGCTCCTGCTCTGCCTCAAGTCCAAGCGGAAAGTTCTCTTCCTTGCAAGTTTCTTTGGCTTAATAACCACCATCCCTTCAGACTGTCCCTTGCAGGAGGGCAGCCTTGCTTGCCACGATGTTCCTAGGGTCCAGCAAGCAGTAGGCACCTGGCCTGTGATTAGTGCCTGGAATTTGCCAAGGAACTGCCGTCAGGGTCCTGGGCACAGCTGCTCTGTTTGCTTTCCAGTCTCTGTTGAGTTGTTTCTGATGGCAGGAGGTCAATGTCCCATGTAACTCCCTCCCAGCCCCATGACAAGACACTGAGCTTTTGCATTTGTATTGGCCCCTTGCAATAGAAAACAGGGTGCAACTGGCAGTCAGAAGACCCAGGTCAATCCGAACCCACCAGAGACTTCCTGTTCATCCCATAACATCCTAAGGCCTCACTTTCCTCATCTGTAAATTGGGAGTCATTAATTCCCTTACAGCAGGGATTAAATGGATCACATCTGCAAAGTTGCCTTACGTTCATGAAGTATATTTAAAACAACTTGCATCTTTTGCAGTCAGCTACCTCAAATGAGAAATTCCTGAATGCAGTATGGGATCAGGGCACGGAGCCTAAGATCCCAGCATTCTCCCACTGGGTGAGTGAGAGAGGTCCCAGGTAAAGGATCTAAACCTGCTCAGGCTAGGAAAAATAGGGCTTAGGGTCAAGGAACCAGCTTTTCCTTTATGAGGCACTGTTTGGATATAGTGCAAGCTAAGTGGAATACTCCACAGGCACTTTATTGGGAGTGGGGGAAGTTCTGAAAGAAATAATTCATTCGTGGGCGGGCTCTCTTGTTGTTGTTGCTGTTGTTCCCTAAACACTTGGACATCAACATTTCACTGCAACTGCAAGCATCAAACAAAATTCAATCCTTCCCAGCCAAGGGACTTCTAGGTGTCAGGGCCAAGATATCACAGCCTCTTTGCAAGGGCTTCAAGATGCTGCACAGTCTAAATCATAGCATGCACTCCTTTTGCCCAACAGTTGAGCAAACAGAGGTCGTGATGAGAAATGCACAAGAACCTTCTGAAAGAAAGCAAATGCAGGAAGCAGATGCTTGATTTAAAAACAAGCAAACTTTAATTAGAGATTGAGGGCCTGCTGCTGACATGGAAGTTCAGCTGGGTTTTATGACTAGTCATTAAACATTTATTAAGTACCTACTGTGTGCTGAGCACGGTGCCAGGACAGAACTGCCAGGGTGAGCAATCCATGCTGCTGGTAGATGCAGAATGCATGGTACCAGCCGGAGCCACATGGTGTGGCTTCCCCTTGGTGTCTTGTGTGGTCTGACCTGCCTCTTTCTCCCTCTGACTCCCAGACAGTCCCCTGGTAGCCCATCACAATCCAGGGCCCTGCCCTTCTCTTTGATCGCCAGGCTTAGCCCCCTCTGGGACTCTGCACTTACTGTTCTGCCTCCAGCACACTTCCCAGATCTTAGTGGCTCCTCCCTCTCATTCCGTTCTCAGCTCAAACATCACCTCCTCTGAGGAGAGGCCCTCACTGCCCGCCTACAGACCTTCTGCCCCCACCACAGGTACAGGAGTCTCTCTATCCCACTTTCTTATTTAATTTTCTTCAAAGCACATATAATTCTGCAATGATCTTGATAGTTTATTCATCTCTGTTCATCATCTGTCTCCCCACTGGAACGTCAGTCCAAGAGTCCATCCCTGGATGGGCGCAGTGTAGGCAAGTATCAGGTGTCCCTGTGTGCTGTTGAAAGAAAGATGTAGAATCTCTCCCCAAAGACCCTTGGTCCAGAGAGAACCAGACAGAACTATGGCCATCAACTTGGGGGTTGAATCAATGACTTGCAAGGTCTGTCTCCAACTCTCAGCCATGGACACCTTCAGCAGCCCCTGCAGCAATTCTGGCCAACACCCCCAGAGCCCAGGTCCCCCCAAGAAACAACGACCCCAAAACTAAGGATTTCTCCCTGGACCTGGTTGCCGCACAATGCTGCTTTGGAGGAACAGGGAAGGTATTTTTAAATGTTCTTGCAAGTGCCAAAGTATGTCTCGTTAAAAATAAGGTTTGTGTTCATTGAAATGCCGTTCAGGTTCACCTCTCTGCCGCAGTGTTTAAATTAACCACATTGTGTGCCCAGCGAATTCCGACCAGTGTGGGAATCATTTGGGGTGAAAAAGTTGGGAGCTGATATTTGCTGAAGTTGGATCTTATTTGTGCTCTGTGTTTACCTAACAAATCCTTCTCTAGCACTTACTCTGTGCCAGGCACTGTTCGATGTGCTTTGCAAACATCAATGCCTTCAACTGTCACGCAAACCCATGATGCTCCCCATTTTACAGATGAGGAAATTGAGGCTCAGAAAGTTAAATCACTTGACCAAGGTCACATAGATTGTGCCCTTGGAGGAGTTTTTTCCAACATTTTGGCCACAGGGAAGACCTTGTTTCTCACCAGCCCTGCGAAAAGGTATGCACTTTCACTTACGTCCTTTTTAGGGAATTCAGAATTCCTTGCGATGCCTAGTGAGGAATTTCCTGCAGCATTTCCCTTCTTCTCCTGCCTGTGGACTTGGCAGCCTCTTGGGACCCTGTGGATGAATCGCCCACAAACATCATTTTTGGCATCTTTCTGCAGTTCCTCATCACCCTGGCTGTGGGCCAGCCCTCCCCGGCTGGCTCGTGCCCCTGCCTTGCCCCAGTTCTCTGGCCAACCCTTCTGAACTTCCTTTGTGGGCTCTTCCAGATCTCTTATCTTACCATCCCCACCATCCGGCTAAATCTCCTCTCCCTGAATGACTCAGCTCAGATTCTGCCTCTTCCCAGAGCCTTGCGGGGCTCCTCTGGCCCCATTTACCCTCATCTTCAGAACTTCTCTTCTCTTGCACTTGCGGAATCTACTTGCATTGTGCAAGCTAGTCCTGTTGTGTTTGCAATAGAATCTGTTGCAGAATATAGGGACATGGCACAGTGGATTCAAATCCTGGTCCTGCTGCCTACTGGTTGCACGACCTTGGGCAAGTCCCATCATCTCTGGGCTTCGATTTCCACATCCGTAAAATGGGCATAACAGTCGTCCCCAAGCTCCTGTAGGGCTGTTGTGAAAATGTGACAAAATAATACATGTAAAATCTCATAGCCTGTACTTCATCTATGACAGGGGTCAGCAAACTTCTGTAAGAGGCCAGATTAAATATTTCAGGCCTTGCAAACTGGATGACTTCTGTTGCAATGATTCAACTTTGCTGTATAATATGTGAAAATGGCCATGGATACGCATAAATGAATATGACTGTATTCAAATAAAACTTTACTTACAAGAAGCCATCGAAGCCTGATGTGGCCACAGGCTGTGGCTGGCGAGCACCTGGTCTGTGGAGAAACCTATCTCATCTCTGAAATGCCATAAAAGATCAGAGAAGAGAGAGTTCTCGCCCCGCTCCCAGGCTGAACGTTTCTGTGAAGAAGAACAAGGCGTGGGAGCAGGGAGACAGGGAGGGGGAGGCAGGGAGGAGGGGCTGCGGACAGGGATAAGGCCCAAAGATGAAGAAGCAGAGGAGGGTGGTAGGGGAGGAGCTGCACTGAGCATTTTACAGGGGTATCGTGGGAAGGGCCGGAGGTGTCGGTTGGGACCAGGCCAAGCTGACCTTACACGCCACCCTCGTCCACAGAATCACTGCTTCCCTTATGTGACAAGTATTTGCTGAGCACCTACTATATACCACACGGTGTTCTGTGTGCTGAGGCCACAAGAAGAGCAAGACACACAGAAACCCTTGCCCTCATAAGAGCTTCGGTTCCAGCGGAGCAGGGAAACTGAGACCCAGAGAGGCTACTGACTCCCCCAGGGTCACATAGCTGGTACACAAGTGTTCTCTGGTTTTTAGAGCATTCCGCATTTCATATTGATATATTAAGATGAGCACAGGATTTGGGGTCACACTGACCAGGACCTGAGTCTCGTTCCCTTGCCATCCAGCCCTTTCACCTGTTCCGAGCCTCAGTTTCTCTGCCTGTACATGGCCTGTGATCCGTACTCCCCCTGTTGATGTAGGATGACCGGAAGAGTGGCTGTCAGTGGCTCGGACCTCAGCCTATCCCTGCCAGTAGAGCCCCTGGATCACTGCCTTCTGAGTCCCTTGGGCCTCTCTGTGACCAGGGTGCTCAGAACTTCCACCTGCCAGGAGGTGTTAGAAACTTTTTCAAGCCAAATGGAGTCACCTGTGCTACATTCATGGAAGGGAAAAGGGTGGGGTGGCACTTTGAGGCCCACCTTCTGGGTCTGTTTCTTTGTTTTGTTTTGTTTTCAAGATGGAGTCTCTCTCTGTCGCCCAGGCTGGGGTGCAGTGGCATGATCGCAGCTTACTGTAACCTCTGCCTGCTGGGTTCAAGTGATTCTCCTACCTCAGCCTCCCAAGTAACTGGGATTACAGGCGTTCACCACCATGCCTGGCTAATTTTCATATTTTTTAGTAGAGACACTGTTTTGCCATATTGGCCAGGCTGGTCTCGAACTCCTGACCTCAGGTGATGTGCCTGCCTCGACCTCCCAAAGTGCTGAGATTACAGGCATGCACCACCATACCCAGCTAATTATTGTATTTTCAGTAGAGATGGGGATTTCACCACATTAGCCAGGCTGCTCTTGAACTCCTGGCCTCAGGTGATCTGCCTGCCTTGGCCTCCCAAAGTGCCCGGATTACAGGTGTGAGCCACCACACCGGGCCCTTCTCGGTCTGTTTCTGAGTGAAGGGCGGCCGCACAGGCCCCACCTTGGCCACTCAGGAGGCGAGCCCTGTTCTGGGCACCTTTGCAGCATCATCTCTGTGAGCCGCAAGCTAATTATTCCCATTTTACTGAGCAAGAAGCTGAGGCCCAAGAGAATGAGAGGTGCCTCCCCTACGAGACTTCAGCTTGTCCTTAGCAATCTTTGGTTGAGCGTCCACTAGGAGCAGGACACATGGTCTTCTTTAGTACCATTCTCAGAACTTCCCTGGGAGGTAGGCCTGGTCCTCCCCATCCCTCCCACGTGGCTTACTCTTTCTTTCTCTCATTGAGTAAAACTGCACAGTACAATGAGCAAATCTCAAGTGCACTCCTGGGTGAATTTTTACCTCTGTTTCTGCATGCATGACCAACACCCAGATCCAGCTGTAGCAGTTGCCACCTCCCCAGGAGGCCACCGCCCCTTCCCAGTGGATCCCTCCTTACCCTCCAGAGACCACTGCTCTCACCATTACCACAGCAGATTAGTTTCACCTACTCTGGAATCTCATATAAATGGAATCGCATG
This sequence comes from Chlorocebus sabaeus, assembly GCF_047675955.1. Classification (NCBI taxonomy): domain Eukaryota; kingdom Metazoa; phylum Chordata; class Mammalia; order Primates; family Cercopithecidae; genus Chlorocebus; species Chlorocebus sabaeus. Next base: position 53,944,196 of record NC_132925.1, read on the forward strand.
GTGTATTCTCTTCCTGCCTGGCTTATTTCACTCAGCATTGTGAGATTCATCCATGTATCAATGGGCCATTCATTTTCAGAGCTGTGTGGTATTTCATTGTCAGACTACATCACAAGTTGTTCATCTGTTCTCCTGTGGGTGGGCATTTGGGTTGCTTCCAGTCTTAAACTATAGTGAGTCAAGTCTCTATGAATATTTGTGTACAAGTCTTTGGTGGTCATATATATGTATATTTTTTTCTTTATTTATTTATTTATTTTTTTTTTGAGATGAAGTCTCACTCTGTCACCCAGGCTGGAGTGCAGTGGTGAAATCTTGGCTCACTGCAACCTCTGCCTCCCGGGTTCAAGCGATTCTCCTGCCTCAGCCTCTCGAGTAGCTGGGACTACAGGCACGTGCCACCACACCTGGCTAATTTTTGTATTTTTTAGTAGAGATGGAGTTTTACCGTGTTAGCCAGGATGATCTCGATCTCCTATATATTTCTGTTTCTCTTACGTGGAGTGGGATTGCTGGGCCATAGGGTAGGTGTAGGTTTTGCTTTACTCGAAACTGCCAAAACTTTTTCCAAAATGGCTGTTCCATTTCACACTCCCACCGGCAACACATGAGAGCCTCTGTTGCTCCATGTCTCCAGCGACATTTGATACAGTCAGTCATTATAGGTTTTGCCACTGTGGTAGGTGTGTGATCATACCCATTTCAAAGAAGCAGAAACTGAGGCTCAGAGATGCTGAGCCCCTTACTCTAGAATCCAGGGCCTAGATCTCAGGGTTACTGATGACAGAGCAGAGACTTGGACTCTGGGATTCTGAATTCTGGGACTGTGTCATAGCCACAGTTAGAGTCATGGAGCTCATGGACAGAATCAGAATATAAGCAATAGTTATTAGTGTTTTCTGCACATGAAGTAGATGGTTGAAAACCATCAGCAGCAGTGTTGGGCCAGGCTCTTGGTCCGTGGACTCTCAGCTCAGTGCTCATCCTCCTCTGGCACTGTGCCTCGGGTTCCCTCTGGCATCCCCAGGGAGATCCCAGGCTCCCTGGTAACCCTGCCATTCCGAGTCACGCTGCCGGGAATGCATCCCCATGAGCTTGCCAAGAAAGATTGTTCTTTTGGGAGCTGGCAGGACACCATCTACATTGTGCAGCCCAGGGCCTTTTCGGAGTCCCCCTCCCAGGGGTTCTGTTGTCCCCAAAGGCACTGATTGTTCCTCTCAGGAAAACAACCCATTCTGAGGTTGGGAGATTAATGAGGATGATGGAGCTTCAGGAGACTCCTGCTTGGCCCCGGCCCAGCCTATGGCTTCTGCAGCCCTGGGATCCCCTGATGGCCTTGGGGATTAAAGCTGAGGAAGAGGACACCAAAAGTCTGAGATCCTATGCCAGCTCTGCTCCTGTCTTGCTGGGTGACGTTGGGAAAGTTACCTCCTATCTCTGAACACTCATCACTTTCCATAAATGGAGAGACTGGATAAGAAGCCAGGAGTCTGGGTCAGTGTCTGGAACCTCAGGGCCTCCCAGGATTCCCTATGGCAACTTGGCAGTTTTGCCACACCTGTTGGTCTCCCAGCCTAGTGGTTCTCAAGTCCAAAGGTGCATGTGATTTTCCAGGAATCCTGCTAACTGCAGATTCTGGCTCAGTAGATCTGGGATAGAATCTCAGTGCCTGGACTTCCATCAAGCTCCTAGGTGATGATGAGGCTGCTGACCCGAGGACCACACCCGGACAGCTTCTATTTTTTATTTTTTTGACACAGAGTCTCGCTCTGTGGCCCAGGCTGGAGTGCAGTGGCGATCTCGGCTCACCGCAACCTCCACTTCCCAGGTTCAAGCGATTCTCCTGCCTCAACCTCCCGAGTAGCTGGGACGACAGGCATCTGCCACCATGCCAGGCTAATTTTTGTATTTTTAGTAGAGATAGGGTTTCGCCATATTGACCAGGCTGTTCTCAAACTCCTGAGCTTGTGATCTGCCCGCCTCAGCCTCCCAAAGTGCTGGGATTACAGACATGAGCCACTGCACCCGGCCCTAGCTTCTTATATTGACCTGAAGGCAGCCTCCCACATTATGCCAAGCTCGTCATGCCCTCCAGCTCTTCAAAAGGACTCTGGAGCTTTAAATAATCATTCTGAGCCAGGCATGGTGGCTCATGGCTGTAATCCCAGCACTTTGGGAGGCCGAGGCAGGAGGATTGCTTGTGGCCAGGAGTTCAAGACCAGCCTGGGCAACATAGTGAGACCCCCCCCATCTCTACAAAAAATTAAAAATTAGCTGGGAAAGGTGGCACCACACCTGTAGTTTCAGCTACTCAGGAGATGGAGGTGGGAGGATTGATTGAGTCCAGGAGGTTGAGGCTGCAGTGAGCCGCGATCACACCACTGCACTCCAGCCTGGGCAACAGAGCAAGATGATGTCTCAAAAAATGACAATAATAATAAGGACAATCATTCTGATTGAGCTCCCTGTTCACCATACACTCGGCCTAAGCAGGCTGAGTGAGAAGGGAAGCCCCAGAGCGTGGAGTGAGGCCGTATGAGAAGCAGGCTCGTGCCTGCAAGGACATTCTGCCGAGTGTGTGCAGGGCATCCTCGGCCCTGCCTTTTCTCTGGTGCCAGGTCCATCCACCGGGGCAGTCAGCCCAGGGGCTAAGGCATCTGGAGACCCAGACGCCTCCAGTCAGCAAACCTGGCTTTGAAACTTTGCTCTGCCAGCAACTAGCTGTAGGGCCTAGGCAAAGCCCCAGCTTCCCCGTGTGTGAAATGAACATGTTAGCAGCATTTGAGGTACAGGGTCATTGTACGGAGGAGTGAGGCCATCCATGCCAAGTGCTTGTTAAGGGCCACACATGCTTGGACATTAGGGACGATTTTAAGGTTTCCTATCTTGCTCAGAACTGAACACATGGGGTCTCTAAGGCCCAGATTTTGGATAGTTTCCAGAAGTCAGATTCTCCCTCAAATAACTAGCGCTCGTCTAGGTTATCCTAGAAGCCCATAGATTTGGGCAAAACTCCCAAATGCAGCCCTACATAGAGCCTCTCTGCCAGCACAGCTTCCCCCAGACAGAAGAGACAACAGAGGGCTGCCAGCCAGCAGCCCAGGGGAAATTCTCCTCTCCAGGTATTGGTGCGTTTATGCACATTTCTCATCCTCTCTACCCCAGACATAACCTGGTGTGCACGAGTTGCCAGCTAAGTCTTCCCAAGTCAGTGTCCACCTATCACTGCGCCTGCTCAAGAACCTTCCATAGCTCCCAAAAGTGTGTAGTTCAGCAGCATTAAATATATTCACATTATTGTGCAGCCATCACCACTATCCATCTCCACACATTTTTCATATTCCCCCAACTGAAACTCTTGTCTGAAGATTTTATATGGATTGTTTTCACTGAATCCTCCCTAGAACTCTAGGAGGTCATTTTCCCAATGACCTCTTCTCTATAATCATTATATCATCTGAGCCCCATTGGCCTTAGTTTTCTCATCTACAAAATGGGCCTAATAACCCTCTGAGTTTTACAGACATATAGGACCCTCAGGCTCAGCCCTCTCGCACCTCCCCTCAGGTACACCCTCTGCCCATTCTGAATTGTGATCCAGATGGCTTTTTCTGGTCATGGAGCCCAAGTGGTAGGAGGAGGGGCTGGGGAACCTATCCCCACTTCCAGCCCTTTCTTCCAGCTTTCTCCCCAGGGCGGAAAGGCTGTATTGTGACCCCAAGCACTGAGCAGTTGGCAGGGGGGACTTCACCAAGGATTCAGAAATACCAGGGTTTACTCAGGCCCTTGTTGACATGTGGGGTCTGGGTGTGTCCCAGCCCGACAGGCCCTGAGACTCAGGCCCAGGCATCAAGTCAGCCAACCCTTTGTGAATGGCTGTTCCCACCACACTCCCTGCAAGGGACAGACAAACCTAAGAATCCCACCCTCGTATCCCCCTCCCCACCAGATCTTCCATCCCCACACATCCTTCCCCTCCCCCGCAGGCTCCCACCCCTAAGTAGTTCACGCCTCCTTCCCCCACCCAGCTGAAACCTGTTTACTTTTTAAATTAATATTGTAAGCTTTGCAGGGTTCCTTACACTCATGACCTAATTTAATCTTAAAAAGACCATTCCAAGTAGATATTATTACTTTTAAATATATGTTTTCCATGTTTTACAAGTGACTTTGTGTATAGAGAAATGTAAATAATCATTATAAATTAGAGATAAGGAAAAAGGAAACTAATAATTACCCAAAATGCCCACCAGGGAGATAAGCATCATCTAGACCTTGTTAAAAGGATGAGATGGACAGAAAATCAATAGAAGAAAAGGTTTATATGGAGAAAGCCCCTTACCTAGTATGCTCTGAGAACGCCAGGCAGACAGATGGCCCAAGCAGATCCTCCAGGCAGAGGACCAGATGATTCTGCTCTAGGGAAACTCACCAGCACCAAAAGAAACAGCCATCACCACTGCTGTGTGGGGGCTTCCCGGGGCACAGCTCAGCCTCAGTGAAGCCCACCATTCAGTGATCACCTTACCCCACAGAGCTCCCAATCAGCAGTTTCATGTTTCCCCCTTATGTGGAATATACTCCCAGGCTCAGCGGGCATCTGAGGGAGGCAGGAACCAAAACCCAGAAGAAAGAAACTGGGAGAAAATAGAGGCAAAGCAGAAAGCAGAAGATAACTTCCAAAACCCACTGCAATTAATTAACATTTCAGGGAGATAAGAGACAGGAGCAATAAAAGGACCCCTGGGAGAACAAGAAGAATCTCTGGAAACAAATTTTTTTGAAATAGCAGAATTGAACATGTCAATAGGATTTATAATGGGGGGAGACAGGCAGAGTCTGACTGCTGAGTGAATGTTTGGGGAAGGACCAGTGAGAGACCAGAAAGGATCTGGGTTTGAGGAAGCAGGACAAGGCAAAGGCCGTAATTGCTGAACTGACAGCTCCCACAGAAAAAGCAAGTTGAAGGAGGCTTCATTTTAGATGAGTTTAGTTGGGGACCCTCCAGGATGTCCCAGTGAGACAGTTTGTATAGAACTCTATACAAACTCTACCAGCAAAGAAGCAGTAGATGGAAACCCAGAAAGTAAGATGGCGTTGCTGTCAGAGGCTGGAGCCTGGCTCAGCATAGGCTATTTCTATCCCAGCCGGTTCTTGCTGAAGGGTGGTACCCAACCAAGCCTCTGAGATGCTTGTTAACAATACAGAGTCCCAGGCCTGGGATCAAAATCTGGGTGAGGATGCAGGAATATGCATTTCAACAAGCTCCCCCAGAAATCTGAAATCGACAAAAGTTTGAGACCCTCTGGTTTCAGGAACAGGTAGAGATCAAAGTTCCAGGGAAGAGATTGACCATGCAGTCAGGGAGGCAAGGGGTGAACAGGAAGTAGAGGTGGGGTGCCATGCAGAAGCATACTCTCTGTGCCAAGTTCTGCCATCCTGGTGCAGTGAACTTATCACTAACTTCAAAATAGCAGCAGCTCTTCGATATTCAGCAGCAAAATCACTGATTCAGGAAGCAATTAACATAGACATTCAATCAATTATTCATTGCGTTACTAATGTGTAGCAGTAATCAAATTGGCCTTTTAATATGTATTTTTTCTTTTAATTAACCCTGTCCAAAACTAGATTCTGTGCAAAAAAAAAAAAAAAAGTATTTGGCTTGATTTTTAAAAGAAAGAAGAGAAAAATAAAAACCATTTTATCCATTATCCTTGTGTCAAAGGAACCTGCGGGCAGAAATTGCTTTCTGTGTTGATTGTCTTGTTCACATGGTTTGAGATGCACCAGGAATCCGCACATCCCATCTGCAGATGCCTGAAATTCCATCATTAGTGATTAGATGAAGCCTTATTGTGTTCCTGTCTCTGGTAGAATAGAAAGAGCACTGCACTTGGAGCTGAGAGATGCAGCTTCCAATTTTAGAGCTGCGCCTGAGTTACTGAGAGACCTTGGGTTACCTCTGTGAGCCTCAGTTTCCCCCAGTGAAGAGATTGAAGTTAGACACTGCCAAGAGGTCTTCCAGTTCTGACATTTTCTCATGTGACCCCTGCAGATGCCCCTTCAACCCATTCGTATGAATGAGCATTTGCTCCTTCCTGGAGGAAATGAGCAGAGGGGGCAGGCACCATCATTTCAGAACCGTTAATCTATCATTCCATGTAGTGTGGTTGGAGTATGTAGTTTCACCACACACCCCCTCCTGCTCCTAACAATTGCTAACATCTACCAAGTGCTTTCTATGTGCCAGGCACTATGTGGTATTTTTTAATTGTGCTAAAATACACATAACATAAAATTTACCATTTTAGCCATTTATAAGTGTGTGGTTCAGTGGCATTAAATATATTCACATTATTGTGCAACCATCACCACCACCCATCTCCACAAATTTTTCATCTTCCCCAACTGAAACTCTTGTCTAAGGATTTTATGTGGATTGTTTTTATTGAATCCTCCCTAGAACTCTAGGAGGTAGGGTCTATTTTTGTGCCTGTGTATTAGTTAGCTGTGGCCATACTGATGCTGTGTAACAAACAACCACAGTTCCTCAGCCAGATACAGTAACACAACAGTAAGCACTTCTTAGCTTAGCTCCCGAGTCTGCAGATGGTCCGGTGGGCAGCTGATCCAGGCTGGCTTCATTTGTGTCTGAGCCTCCACCTGCAACCAACAAGTTTATCATAGGAATGCTCTTCCTATGGTGACAGCAGAGGTATGGGGGCAGGTGGAAACCCACAGCACCTCTTAGAGTCTAGATTCCAGCTTGGCACACCTTGTTCTGTTGGACAGAGCAAGTCACATGGCCAAGCAGAAAGCCAAGGGGTGGGAAGTTGACCCCCTTAATGGGAGAAACTGCAAAGTCACTTAGCAAAAGACATGAATTTTGGGGAGGCTCAGGAATGGGAGCCAATTACACAATCTTCCAGAGCTCCATTTTAGAGATAAGGAATTTCTACCTCACCAGGCTGTTTAAAGGATTGGCCAAGATGCCAGAAGTGACACAGGACACTGCTGGGTGCTGAGTGGGAACCCAATGATGCTCATTTCCTTTAGTTAAGGAGTCATCCAGGGTGCATTTAAACAAGGGAGCGCCTGCGCCCCGCCCCCACCACAATGATTGTGACTTTCTTCAGCCGCTTCCAAGTCCATCCAAAACTTTGAGCTTGGCATTCAGTGCTTCTAGGAGCTGATCTGAGTAGCTTGGCTGAGCTTATCTGGCTTTCCTCTCCTTCTAGGCCCCCAACTCTTGCCAGACTGATGGTCCCATGCCCATGTCCATGCCTTGCTCACATGGACTCTTTCTTGTGGAAACAGCCCAGGCTTCTGCAGCCAGTTCAGTGGTCTCTCCTCCAGGCAGCCTGCCTCTAGGGACTCCAGGCAGCACGCTGGCTCCCCTGGCCTTGTGTGACACAGTGGGTTCTCACAGCCCATGGGGCGTGAGGCCACAAGTCACCTACCTGTCCCTCTGGCATCCCTGCTGAAGGCTCTGTCCCTGGCACCACCAGGCAGTCCTCCTGGCCCCATACAAGGACCTTCCCCAGCTTCTGCCCATCTTGGGAGAGCTAGAGAACCCCACAGCAATGGCATTGGCCCTGTGGACACCAAGTTGGTTTGGGGAATATCCTGCCTTCTTCACTTCATGTAACCACAGCATGAAGAAACTTCCAGAACAACTTCTTCCTCCCCAGATTCCCACCTTTCCCCACCACCAGTTCAGTGTGAATTCTTAGAGCAACTGAGATACAGAGAAATTTGTCTCTTTTCATTTGTGGCTTGGGATATGTGAGAAGAATGAAGCAGGCCAACTCACCGACCCAGAATTTTATATGTAAACCTAGCTTTCCTTGTGTGTTCCAGTAATGGCAGTGAGAATTTATCTTCATTAAGGATTGAAGAGCAGGGGCCTCGGATGGGCAAAGTGGGCCTCTCGGGGCATGGCAGTGAGGAGGGCCTTTCAGGCCTTGGTCAGTACAGCAGGGCGTTGAGGTGCTGAGAAGTCCTGGAGAGAGCAGGTCTCATTGCAGGGGGCAGGAAGCTTTTGCCTGTCGCCAATGGAGTTTTGGGCTGGGCTCCAGCAGGGACTCATGCCAGGTCATTGCTCAATACGCCAGAGGGGTTTCCATGTAACTCTCTCCACCAAGAAGTCAGCCTTTGTGTTCAGATAATTTTGGCTGGAGAAAGTGAGGAATCCACCTCTTAACCCTGCCTTAATTACAAGGGAAAAATCAACTGAGATATTTTGACAACTATTTCATTGTTTCAGGTGCAACAAGTAGAGCCCATGATGGCTCCAGCCCAGCCTAATGGGGAGACATTGGTTTCTTAAAATCACTAACAATGGACCAAGCTGACCTCACAGCTAAGCAGAGTGGGTGGTCGCCTTAGTGATGTGAGTCGAGGGGTGCCAGGCAGCTCCCTCTGCTCCAAATCCCTCCCACTCACCAAACTGCTGCCGCCTGCAATTCCACAATGAGCACTTTAGTCATCAAATCATAAAATGTCAGCTTGTAATTAGCCTTGGAACCTGTCTAGTTCAATTTCCTAGCTCTAAGTGCTCTTGGAAAATACCTGAACAGGCCCTTTATTTTAGAGTGAATTAGTGGCAGAGCTGGGACTCGAGTCTGACCCTGCACAGTGAAGGATGCTAGAGGCATCTACAGCTTCTTGAGTGGGAAGGTGGGTTCTGAGTCACAAGATGGGCAGCTCCCCATACAAAGGAAGGGGTTCAGACATCAGGCATCCAAAGTAAATGACCAGTGTCCTGGGGCAATCTGGTGGGCCAGGCTGGATTTTAAATATTCTTCCATCAAAATGGCCCCAAGCTAGACTACCAGTTTAGCTTCCCAATTTTGTTTTCTATCTTTCAACTCCTGGAACTTCTCCAAAGACTTCTGGCCAAATAGGTATCCCAGTCTGTGTTAGGAAAATAGAGCCAGTAGGTGGAGGCAAGCCTGGGACCAAAAAGGGCCGTCTATGCTGTGAACCTAGCTTTTGTGGGTGTTAGGGCTTAGCCTCCAGCGGTTGACCCTTAGCAAGTCCCTTCTCTTCGGGGGCCTCTCCTCCTTCACTGTCAACCCAGAATGCTACACCTGAGCCCCTTCAGGTGTAACACTTTTTGTACTCCACAAAGCTCTAAATGGTACACCTTAATATTCTTCCTTGAATTGACTCCCTGTCCTCATTGTCCATCTTTAGCTTCATCCTAAGGATTAATATCCATGAGGTCAGGGATTACATGCTAGATGCACATTTTGTTCTGGTTCATAAAAATAATCTATAGCTACTAAAATAAGAAAAAAATACTGGCCAGGGTGCCATCTAGAAGCATCCGTATCACTCCTTGGAAGAGGAAAGGAGTGAGAAGAGTTGGCCCCCAGTCCTGTTTCTAGCACTTCCTCACTGTGGGACCGAGGGCAAGTCACTTCACCTTCCCAAGCTGCTGCTTCTGTTTTCTCACCTGCAAAATAGGGTTAATTCTTCCCACTAGGGATGTGAGTGAGGGGTGACTCCAATTAAAATATATCACCTGCATAGCCAGGATAGTGTCTTGCATAGAGTAGGTGCTCAATAAAGAGAAGCGATTGTTTTTATGGTTGTCACTTTCATCCCTATTCCTGTTGGTTGGAGCAAGGGCTTTGGGGCTACATGAGGACTTGACACTTGGCTCTGATACTCCCAGGAGTGTGAGCTCAGATCACTCATGTCACCCCCTCCTCAGTTTCCTCATCTGGAAAAAGTGAACAGTGATATCACATCCCAGGGTTAAGAGGAGGATCAGTCGAGATGGGGAAGAGACTGCAAATAGCAGCAGCTGCAGAAGTTATATTCGGCAAGTTGTTGTTTCTAGCTGATGGCAACTCTATATTCTTTCTTTTTGTCCCTGACACTGTCGGCTGGTAAGGTTTTATTTTGCCTGTCTGTTGTTCAAACAAAAGGCAGGCAGGGAAAATGGAAAACCGAGGCTACGTGACAGCCACAGCCGCTTGTCTGCATTCTGAGCAGTGGAAACCAGGCAAACGGAAAGACATGGCTATAGGTCTGGAGCCAATGGCTGAGCCTGGGAACACATTGGGAGAAGCATCTGAGTGGTTATTCAGGCATGTTGCCTGAGCTTATAAGGAAGTCACACACTATTCCCAAACCGAACAGGAGGCCGTGGTTTCCTGAGGCCTTGAGTCCAAAGGGACATTTCTGAAGCAGTTAGAACCATAAATAGCTGGTAGTAGACTAATTGTTCAACAGTCAGCACTGAAGTGCAGGAAGCAAGCTTCCCCCTGAGTTTCAGCCACCAGAACCCATCTCTTTCAAGCTTAGAGAATCTAGGCTTTCTCTGCTTGGCCTCATGTTCAGGAGGTTTTTCTTTCTCTGAACATCAATTGTGAGGGTTTTCACACCAAGGGACACCCATGAGCCCTGATCCTACCAGGTGCCTAAAAGCTGCTTTGAAAACCTCCTGGACACTCATGGCTTTGGTGTGTGGCTGTGGAGGGTGGAGAATATGGCACTGGGTGAGCAAGCTGGCTTGGTTCACAGTATCGGGGTCCAAGAAAGCACCTCATGGGCCTCCCCATTCTTCCTTTGTGGCCGGCAGAGGTGAGCGAGCTGTCCCTTGTGTGGCAGCAGCCCTGCACCTAAGGCTGCAGGACCTATAGTGTCAGGGCCACAGCCTGAGTCCACTCTTGGCAGGACCAGGCTCGCCCTCTTGGTTCTTAACTCTGCTGAGGGACAGAGCCTGCTCCAGCCACAAAGGGCCTCTTCCCCTTTGCCTTCCCCTCACCTGGGTACAGGTGTCATTTCTGGAGTTGGTCAAACAGGATATACTGTCTTAGCCCTTCTCAGAAGACAGTCAATGCTGCCACTTTCACACAATTTACTCACTCTTCATGGTCCCTATAGGTACAGTTTGACCATTCATCAATCCTCACCATGAAACCAATAACCATTCATTTGTTCCCTGAGCACCCACTGAGAGGGCCAAAGTGGATGAAATGCAGTCTCAGCTCTCAAGAAGATCCCAGGCTGGTATTGTTTTCCATCACCACATCCCACTCCTCAAGTCAAGCACATATTCCTCATGTTCCATAATTAATTGTCGATAGAAATAGTAACTACAAATAACTAATACTTACTGAGGGCTTGCTCTAGACGAAGCATCATTGGAAAACACTTTGCGTGAATTTTCTCATGAAATTTTCACAATGATCTTGTGAAGCAGCCCCTGACATCATCTCCATTTTTCAGAAGAGGAAACTGAGACTCACAGAAGTCATGCCCAAGACCACCCAGCTGATAAGGGGTGCTGTCAGATTGCAGAGCCAGGCTGTCAGGCTCCTGAGCCCACACCCCGCTATATGGCTCTCCTATCAGCATGAACAAAATTAGACTGAGCAAATGCAGGTTAGATTTGGCTGTCTCCTAACACAGGAGACATTATCATGTCCATTTGGTGATCCCAGAAACAGAAGCTCAGAGAGGCTGCAGACTTCCCTGAGGTCACTCAGTTGAGACTTTGGTTTCAGGACTTGTGATTTCAAACCCACCTTTGCTGCAACATGTGGCCCCCTAAATTCCAAAACGGCATTCTGTCCCTGGGTAGGCTTTGATTAGCTATGGCGAAGATGAAGCCTCTGGCCCCAGTTAGATTGTGGTTGGGAGGAAGACTGACACCAGGAGAGATACTTCTAGAAGGAGAGGCTGGTCTCGATATCAATGGGTCTCCCCAGTTATGGCGAGGAGAGGGAGTGGGAGAGTTCTAAGCTGTCACAGTGGCAGGGGGCAAGAACCAAGCATTGAAGACCTATCATGCAACTGGCTCAGTGTTGGATGTCTTATTGGATGTTTATATCAGTGGAAACCCTGTTTGTACGTATCTGAGCCCAGAACCTGACTTTGTGTTAAATCTTAACCCCCTAACATATCCTGAAATTTCCAGGAATTAGACAATCAAGGAAATTGATGGAAAAGTGTCCTTCATTTTGTTCAGAACTTCACCAAGAACTGGCCCCATGTTAAAAACTCAGAACTAGCATGTCACTCAGTTCCCGCTGCTGATACAGCCACCCTGTCTGTGTTAGTAACTGTCACATTTCCAGTGATTTGATATATATCTATGAATATATTTATTTAGCCCTCACATCAAAATGTCAACTATAAAGAAAAGAGGCAACAGTACTCCGTTGAACATTGCCTTCTCTTCAGTCTAAACTAGTTCATCCCAAGTAGGATCCATTATCTGACTGTCTCATTATAGTCACACCCAGGCATTGTGAGGTGGAAAAGCACATCTCGTTGTTATAAATGACTTTCTTTTTATTTCTCTTCTTTATTACAGTTGGGGCATGATATGCCTTTTTGAAATTATGTGTATTGGTAGGTTATATGATGTGTGAGTTTTCTTGGAAGATAAAGAAAAAAAGTAAAATGACGTTGGATCCAATGGGATCAAGAGCCACCAGCGCAGTGGACAGAAACAAAGGCCCTGTCCTCATCCCTGCCCTGCCTCCTAATTAGCTAGGACCTTGGATATAAGCATGAACATCAGCTCCTACCCCAGGTCTCTGAAGTCATTTATTTAACTTGGTTTTCCCACTAACTAGTGGGTGAACAGTGGGTATCAACAGATAATGGAATTGATGGACAGATGCATAAGCTGGATGGATGGATTGATAAGTGGATGGATGAATGAGAGAGTTGGAAGGTGGGTGGAGAAATCAGTGGACAGGTGGGTGGGTGCATGGGCAGATAGGTGGTGAATATACAGACTCATGGATGAATAGACATAGTAGGTGGACAGACAGATACGTGGGTGGGTGGATGAGTGGGTGGACAGATGGGAAGGTAGATAGGTGGATAGACAGCCAAGGGGGTCGGTAGGTGGAAGGATGGATGGATGAAGTGAGGGAAGGCAAATTATGAGGCACAGAGAGGTTTACTCGCCTGCCCAAGACCACACCTAGTAAGAAGAATTGGGACCCAGACGCTCTAACTCCAGAGTTCATTCTCTTAATGACTGTATTACGTTTGTTAAAATAACTTAGCCAAGTCACCCGCTAGCAATAGGTGAAGCCAAGATTTGAATCCAGGTCTGTCTGACTCACTACTACCCCTCTGGGCTGAAGACTGGAGGCTCCACGTTGAAGACCAACTGTGAATGCCACAGGAGTCCGGACCTCAGGCAGCTGGGGTTTAAATCTGACAGTCACACCATCAAGTTCTGAGTTTAGAAAAATAATTTGCCCAACAATTTAATGGCTGGGTTGGAGGGGACCCCAGTGATCAAGAAGCTATTGCAGTAGTCCAGGCAACAGACAATGAGAACTCGAGCCAGAGATATGGCCAAGGAGGCAGAGAAGCAAAACAGATTCAGGAGGCTTTCAAAATTAGACTTGTCAGGATCTGGTGACCAAGCCCACAAGAGAGATGGGGGAGAGCAGAAATCACAGAGGTCTAGGGAAACCCGGATACAGTCATTTACCTTCCCAAGCTGTGCTTGCTTCATAGCATGTATTAGTTAGGATAATAAAGGCTAGGTTGCTGCAACAAAGACACCCCCAAATACAGTGACTTACGCAGGGTAGAAGCCTTTTTCTAGGGTCTAAGTTGGCTGCTCTAGCCTGCCAAGAGTGCTCTACTCCGCGAGGTCATGCATTGACCCAGGTTCCTTGCATTCTGTTGCTCTGCCACCCCTTAGGATATTGTCTTCATTTACCTGGTGGGATCTGGGTCCCAGGCACATTGCATTCACAGTTCCAGGGACCAGGTAGAAGACACACATGCCCCAATGTTTTAAGTCAAGGCCTAGAAGTGACACATATTATTTCCACTCATCTTCCATTCAGATGACAATTTAGTCACATGGCTACACCTAGCTGCAGAGAAGGCTTGGAAATGTGGTCTATCTAAGCAGCCATGTAGCCAGCCAACTCTCAATTACTCTAGAAGAGGAGGAGAGTGCATTTGGGAGAACAACAGGAAATCTGTCCTATCTGGGAATTGTTGAATGCAGAGTTATCATCAGAAAAAAATGAGATCATGTCCTTGGAGCACCTGGCAGCACACAGCTGGCAAAAGGTAGAAGCCCGGTAATGGTAGATGTCATTACCATCATTCCTAATGGGTGTGTAAGTGGCACATAAAGGAGTAGCAAGGCCTCTAAGAATTAGGAGGCTCTGGCCACAAAATCAATTCACAGTGGAAGAGATCAGGGACATCCTGGGACAGTTCCAAAATGAAAAGTCATACACACTAGAATCTGTAGGGGAGAGGGGAGGGGAAGGGAATGTTTTAGATAGAGGGAGACAGGATCAGCCTGGAGCCAGGGTTGAGCTAAAGGCAGACGATTCTGGCAAGGAGCATGCCCCCACTGTTGGGGAGGAGGATGGGAGGAGCTGCTGACTTAATAGCCACCAGTGGAGCAGACTTAGCTGGAGAATAGGAATGGAGGGGCAGGGAGTCAATCAGGAAAATAGAATCCACTCCAGGTATTTCAAACAGAAGGAATTTAATGCAGGGAATTGATTGCACAGGGAACAGAAGAGCTGAAGCCAAACAGAGAACAGCCCAGGGGAGCAGCAACAGAAGAAAGTTTCTGCCAGCCTGTGGGTGTTATTGATCAGCCCCCAAGGGATTGGTTTTATGAGTCTTTTTCTGACAGACAGGTCTTCTAGACTCAGTTGACAAGATCGAGATTCTAAGCCTCAGCGCCAAGGCTAGACCTAGAATGGATCTGGCTGTACCGTGACATTTCTTTCTTACCAGGGCTTGGGGTAAGTTCCTGGAGTGGCAGCCCCATGAAAACACATGGTCAGAAGTGTGAGCTAGTTTGCTATAGTTCCAAGGTGGAACCGAGTGGGGAAGTTAAGGCATAAACAGACTTGGTTCTAAACCTGGCTCTACTGTGTGTTCTTGGACAAGAAACTGTGTGGTTTTTGACAAGTTGCTTAGCCTCTCTGGGCTTCAATTTCCTCTTCTGCAAAAGGGGAATGCTAATACTGTCCTCTGAGAGTTGTTTTCAGAGAGTAAATGAAATATTCGTAGTCAGGTGGCTGGAACGCTGGCCTAGTTTACTTCCTATCCTCTTTCAGAAGCCTGGGCTGCACACTACTGGGTGCTCAGAGGCAGCAGCCACAGCATCAGCCCCAGTCTTGCCCTGTCTGTAGTCAGACTGTGCAGCTGATGCAAAGAAAGCATGCAAATAGCAGGAGCCGGGTCCCCAGCCTCTGGACTTCCCCACCCTCCAGGTGCAAGGAAGCTCTGATTCCCAGACCTTACACATCAACCCCAAACCAACAATGCCTGACCCTCTCACCTGTGACAGTGGAAGGGGGAAAGCCACATAAGATCTTGGCCACCCAACCAATGAGGGTCAGAGCAGTTTTGTTGTGGCCTAATTGGATTATTGATTTGCCAGGAGTTAGTGTGGAAGAGTTGTTAGGACGCTGGCTCCTAGGGTCAGGTGAAAATGGACTTTATTCCTGATCCAGCCACTGCTCAGCAGTGTGACCCTGCAAAAGTCACTTAACCCCTCTGGGCTTCAGTTTCCTCATCTGTAAAGCAGTGTTGATAGTGTCTCCTTCATTGGTTAATGTGAGAATTAGATGAAATAATACATGCAAAGTTCCAGCTCAGTGCCTGGCATATAGCTAACCCTTAATATAAGTTATTTATATCATTACTGCTCTATCAATTTTTTAAAAAGAAAAAACAGAAAGGACTTGTGTCAGCCTATTTATACAATATGACAAAGTTGAAAATAAATTAACTATGGAATCAGAAAATAATGGTAGAAAATAGGATGGAACCATAAGAAGGTTCATTCATAGCATGTATGCTTTAAATTTGCTTTAGAGTTTCCTAGCAGCCAAAGCAAAGAGGAAAACCAGATTGATTATACATACCTACATAATTGAAACATACCTTATGCAAAGAAAATCATATTCCTCATAGATTATATGGATGGGCATTCCATAATTTATTTAATGAATCCCCATTGATGGGCATTTAGGTTGTTTACAATTTTTTTAATAAGCAATGTTGCAGTGAATATTCTAGTACTCATATGTTTACCTGATTCTGGAATATTTACATAACACTGCTACCAATTCAGTGATCAATTTGAGGTCTAAAAATTCCTAGTCCTCCTGAAGAGAAAAAGACAGTTTGGGCAGGGTGAAGGCCCTAAAAAGAGATGGAGGACTAGAGATTGGAAGGGGCTGGAGGTGAGGGGTCAGGAAAAGGGGTGATTCAGGGAATCAGACATCCAGCTGCTGTTGCCCACTGAGTCTTCCCTCCTTCCCCAAGACCCAACAAGAGAGGACCCATAGACTAGTGAGGGAAAATGAGGCCGAAGCCCCACCCCTGAAGGGCAGCTCATTCTGAGAACACACCACTTAGGAGACTAAGAATAGTAATTCCCCCACCCATGTACAAGCTCATGCCCAACTCTTCAGCCACACCAAGCTACTCACTGTTCCTCCTCATACCAGTCAGACTGCCATGGGACACCCCTTGCTGTCCTGCCACCCTGGGGAGCCTTCCTCATTTCCTGTAGTCCCTGGTAAGCACCTGAAGATGCAGCTCATCCTATCTCTCTACCATAAGGGCTTTTCTCCCCATCCACGGCACTCAAGAGAATCACAGCACCACCCAGATGCAGTGTCACAACTGTTCGTGTACTAGCAGACCCCATCCACACTCTGAGTCCTCTAAGAGCAGGAACATTGTCTTGTTGAGTCCCTCACAGAGGCATGTTCTAAAATGAACAAGGGATACAGCTTTTGCATGAGATGCTGGGTGGTCTTCTCCAGCCCCTTAGAGAGGCAGGATATTAAGTGCAGAGTCAGACTGGGTTCAAATCCTGACTGTGATTTGCTAGCTCTGTGACTGTACTAGCCTGTTCTCATGCTGCTAATAAAGACATACCTGAGACTGGGTAATTTATAAAGGAAAGAGTTTCAATGGACTTATAGTTCTATATGGTTGGGAAGCCTCACAATCATGGCGGAAGGCAAAAGACACATCTCACATGGTGACAGGCAAGACAGAATGAAAGCCAAGTGAAAGGGGAAACCCTTTATAAAACCATCAGATCTTGTGAGACTTATTCACTACCATGAGAACAGTATGGGAGAAACTGCCCCCATGACTCAGTTACCTCCTACCGGGTCCCTCCCACAACACGTGGGAATTATGGGAGCTGCAATTCAAGATGAGATTTGGGTGGGGACACAGCCAAACCATATCAGTGACCTTGGGCAAATCACTTCACCTCTCTGAGCCTCAACTTCTTCATCTGTAAAATGAGAATAATGATAATACTAGCTGACACATTCTGATCCACTCCCCTGTGCCAAGCATCGCAGGGATTCACTTATTTAAATGCCAGGGGACCACCTGGGGGTTAACCACTATGATGCCATGCAACATACAGTGTGTCTCATGAAAGGCAGCTGTGTCCTGCCTCGTCCCACTCTGGTTATGTCCATACATCCACTGACTTATTCCCATTACTCATTCAATCTGTTGAGCACTGTCTATATACCAGATGCAGTGATAGGTTCTGAGGGTGTCATCGTACATAGTAAAAATGTTCTCTGCTCACAGGAACTCTCAGCCTGGTGGAGGAGACGGAAATTAAATCATCACACAGATGACTACAAAATGACCACTCCAGGCTAAGTGCAAGGGAGACTTGTACAGAACCCTATGTGAGCACAATGGGAGTGGCTTCTGATTAGAGGGTGATGGAAGGTCATTCTTCAGCAGTGACCTGGATGATTGGAAGGATTTTCTAGGAAGAAAGCAGGGCACAAGTGTTCCAGGCAGAAGCAGTAGTACATCAATAGGCCCTGAGGTGACAATGAGTCTTCTGCATTGGGGCCACTGAAAAAGGGCAGATGTTCTGGAGCCTAGAGAGCAAGAGATGGTGCTGTGAGGGGCTGGGGAGACATGCGGGGTTTGGATTTCATCTAACTGCAGGACGGCTGTCAATGGATGTAAGCTATGATGTGCTTGAATCCAGCCTCCAGAAGCCCCTTCTGTTGGAGAGTGTATCACAGGGGGCAGTCATGGAGACCAGGTCGATGCTGGGCTGGCAAAGGAGGTGGTAGTGGAGGGGAGGATGTGCAAGGTGCTAGATATAGAATCTACAGGATCTGGTAATGGGGCAAGGGGCTGATGGGAGCCAGGCAGCAGGATGACCAGTTGTGGGGCCATATTCCAAGATGGGGAAGACTGAGGGATGAGCATACTAGAGAGAAAGATGGGGTCAGCTGGGGCCATGGGGCGTTTGAAATGCTTTTCAACTTGAAAAGCCTGGCTCTCAGAAGACGGCCCGGCTGAGGGGATATTCCTTCAGTGCTCTGATTGCATCAGAGCAAGAGCCTCAGTGAGGTACCCCAGGTTGCCGCACCTCCCAGGAACATCTGCCGAGCTCCATCCCTCCTGGAAGGACAGGCCCTGGGCTGACACCAGCCATCATCAGAAGCTTGGAACATTCCCCCTGCGGAGCTCCAGCACATGAGGTTTCCCGCCCCGGCCTGCCTGCGATACCCCATTATAAAAGCCATCTACTACACGGTGCCTTTCGCTGGTTTGTTCAGAAGCCCAGCGACTGCCTTTGAGTGGCTCCCATCTCATTATCCCTGGAGTTTCTACTTCTTTTCGTGAAAATTTAATTGTCTGCTACACTTGAAAGGGTCTGGGCCAGCTGTTAAGGTTTGAGAAGTCAGAGTGAAATACACCGTGATCAAAGGCTGCGAGAGGCCAGCGTCTTTCATGTTGGCAGCTCCTTAAAATCGGAGCAACTTTACTCCTCCCAAAACAGAAACCAAATCGCTCAGCGTGGACGCTTGAGAGAGTGTTCAGCAAGCCCCAGCATTTGAACTGCTTTCTGCATCTTTAAATCGTTTTCTCCCTGGAAATGGAATACCCGGGACCCATTCTGAGCTCCCCAGGGAAGGAACATGTGCAGAGTTATCACTGGTGGAACTTGTGTCTCCTTGGATGTTCCTTAAACATCAAGCCCAAGATAAATCTTGAGGAGCCAATGAGTTGTACAGATTATCTCCAAACTCCCAGAGCTTCTCAGAGAGCCGGGGTTGGAAGTCAGGGGACTTGGATGCAAGCTCCAGCACCCTGGGCTGGTTGACCTTGAGCACATCTCTCTGCACCCTGGATCTGCATCTGTAAAATAGGCCTAAAGACTTCCCTGCCTATTTCACTAGGGTTTTTTTTTTTTCCTTTTCTTTTTAGTGGACACACGATAATTGCACATATTTATGGAGTACAGAGTGATATTTCCATATGTGTGTAATGAGCAGATCAGGGTAATTAGAATATCCATCACCCCAAACATTTATCATTTATCTGTGTTGGGAACATTCAAAATCCTCTCTTCCAGGTTTTTGAACATGTACAGTAAGTTATTGTTAACTGTATTCACCCGCCAGTGCTATAAAGCACTACAACTTATTCCTCCTACCCATTAACTAATCTCTCCCCGTCCTCCCCTCCCCACTACCTTTCCCAGCCTCTAGTAGCCACAGTTTTACTCTCTACTTCCATGAGCTCACTCCAAGCTTAAAGAAAGTGTGAAAATGCTTTGTAAACGAAAGCATCACATCCATCAGCAGTTAATATCGTTCATCTTCCTACCCCTGCCGGGGGACTTGCATTTCAAAACCGAGGAGCCTAGATCAGCAGACAGTGTTTCTTAGGGAAGAAAAGCATTTCTGAAATGTTGGAAAACAAATTAGTGTTTGAAGGGCAGGGATAACAGGTGTGAAGTTATGTTGAGAGCCACAAGGTATATAAATAGCAGAGGAGGTGACAGGAGCAGCTGGCCTCACTCCTGGAGGGTGCAGGGCCACCTTCTGTTACTCTCCTCATTCGTTCTCTCCTCTCCTCTTTCCTCCCCTCCCCTCTCCTGTCTTCTTTTCCTTCTGTTCCTGTTCTTCTGTGCTCTCCCCTCATCCATCTTTCTCCATTTTTTTGCTTCTGAGTTCCATTCTTTTTTTTTTTTATTCCAAAAAGTCTATGAGCTGTAGACATCAGGAGTCTTTCTCTCAAATGCATCTCAAACAGGGTTAAGCACAAAAGGGATTAAGGGCTTAACTGGGGGATTTCCATTATTCCATTTATTGGCTTGAGTAACTGAAAAGTCATAGGAGATCAGGCTTCAGGCACAGCTGGATCCAGGGACTGGGAAGATGTCCAGAATGTATGCACCCCTTCCTCTCCATCTCTCAGTCCTGCCTCCCCTGTGCTGGCTTCACCCTCAGGCATCCTCTCCTTGTGTGGTGGTAAAAATGCTCCCCTCCTCCCACCTTCTCAGAAGCTTTAGATGACTTCCTAGCTCAGCCAACCCAGCAGAAAAAGAGAAGGGAGCACTTCCTTCCCTGCAGTCCGAGCAATGATCTTCGGGTTGCCTCTCAGTGGCTCACAGACCACATGCACTTTCATGAACCAGTCGCTAGCTGGAGGCTACACAGCTTGGTCTGGTGATGGCTGGGATGAATCATACCCATCCGGGGAGCCCCAACAGGGTCAGCCCCATCAGAGCCTCACAGTCTGAAAGTGCGGGTGCTGGGGAATTGAGCATTTCCCCAAAGGCAATTCCGGCTGCTCTGACCCAAAGAAGGAGGTAGAGATGCCAGCAGAGGTCCCACTGACATCCATACGG
Source organism: Chlorocebus sabaeus (assembly GCF_047675955.1). Classification (NCBI taxonomy): domain Eukaryota; kingdom Metazoa; phylum Chordata; class Mammalia; order Primates; family Cercopithecidae; genus Chlorocebus; species Chlorocebus sabaeus. The sequence goes on from NC_132925.1 coordinate 53,964,882, forward strand.
AGAATAAGTTCTGAGGACATGCCGGAAGCACACTTCAGTCTGCTTGGGAGCTTACTGGGGACCTGTCCTCTCCTTCCTTGTCTTGCCTTATTTCTGCATTATTTTCCCGTATCACTGCCTGATGCCTCCATGCTACCATCTCTGACCAAGATGCATCGCCACACCGGGGCATGCCTGGCCACACCCCTTGACCTTCGAGTCTGCCCTCCTCCCCTATAAGCTTGGTCCTGCCACCACAATGACCCACCTTCCTGTTCTTAGCAGGATGAAATAGCAACAGCATGGACTGCAGGCTCACACAGAACGGAGTTCAAACCCGTGACTGCCACGTGCTGAGATAAATGACAGTGGGCGAAAGATAAAAACAGAATAATGGTGTAGAATGTACCCTCTGGTACACAGGCCCCACTCCAGTCACTTCAGACCATTCTTCCTGCCCTGAACTCAGCCCTCAGTGACTGTGCCCTGCGGTCCCCACCTAAATGCCCAGTCCGTTTTTCCTCCATCCCCACGAGACCAGCTCCAGTGCCCGCTCCTCTAGGAACCTCAGCCCCTGGGTCTCGCTGCAGCCAGACCTCTCCAGGAGCTCTGCCCACCTCTCCTGCATTGGCTTTCCTACCAGAAGGCTCTCCTGCCTCGTTCCATCACACTGCAGCAGGGCCACAACCTTCCCGGGAATCTAGCCTCATCCAGACAGCCCAGATGCTGCAAAGGCGGTGAGAGACCCAAGCCTATCTGGCAAAGCGTCAGCAGTCTGACTTTTCTGATGAACTTTTTATAAGTCCTCAAAAGTTCGCACTTCCCAAGTGTCTGCCTACTCTCTGACATCTTCATTTATCTCCTCAGTGGGTGACATTTCTGGGCCCCTGGAACTGTGCCTTCCAGAACACAGTGGCCACCCAGGACCTAAGCTGCATATTTACCTCTGCATCTCAGAGCAGAGACCCAGGCTGGGAGGCCAGGGATGCCAATTAGAAACACCTAGCCAGGAGAGGAGAAGGGAACCACTTCCCAGGGCTCAGAGTGACTTATGGTGGGACAGTCTGGGGGCTTCACCACCATCACAGCCTGGTGTCTGGAGAAGGAAAAAAAAAAAAAAAAAAGCATGAACTGAAATATAGTCTAGTCTGGGATTCAAATCCTGACTAGCTGCCTACCAGCTATGTGACCTTGGGCAAAGCACCTCACCTCTCAGAGCCTCACTTTTGCACACCTGCAAAATAGGGACAATTGCACCCACCCCAGAGGGTTGCTGTGAGCATTCAGTGACAAGATATGTGAAAGAGGCTCAATGAATATGAGTTTCTTATTAATAAAATAGGAAAGAATACACAAATTCCTATTTGTAACTAAAGTTTAATAAAACAATATAAATGACAGAATAACATTTCATTTCTGCATGTGTTCTCTGAGCACACACTATGTGGTGTCCTTGCTGTTTCTCAAACACACCAGGCACACCCCACCTTCAGGGGTTTCGCCCTTGCTCTTCCCTCCCGTAGGAGCCTTCTTCTCCGGACATCTGCGCTGCTCACTCTAGTCTGTGCTTAAGGCCACATCTTGGGAGAGGCTTTCCCTGCCCGCTTCTATAAGACAGGAGCACTCCCTGTCACTTGCCACTCACCCTGCCTTGTGCTTCACAACAGCAGTCCTCTCCTGACACACTCCATTTTTATTTAGTGTTTAGTTTGTTCAGCATTTGTCTCCCCCACCACTAGAAAGACAGCTTGAGAGAGCAGGGAACTTGTTCAACCCTGCTCCCCCAGTGCTAGAGTACAGCCTAACACCTACTAGGTGCTCAGTAAAAATTTGAGAGCAGTCACGAAGACAAATCAGACATATCCCTGGCCTGGAGAACCTGGGTTTTCCATGAGCACTGCCTGTCATAAAATGGGCTTCTGGCCAAGCACAGTGGCTCACGCCTGTTATCCCAGCACTTTGGGAGGCCAAGGAGGGCAGATCACTTCAGGTCAGGAGTTTGAGACCAGCCTGGCCAACATAGTGAAACCCTTGTCTCTACTAAAAATACAAAAATTAGCTGGGCATGGTGGTGGGTGCCTGTAATCCCAGCTAGTCGGGAGGCTGAGGCAAGAGAGTTGCTTGAACCCGGGAGGCAGAGGTTGCAGTGAACCAAGATTGTGCCACTGCACTCCAGCCTGGGTGACAGAGCGAGACTCCATCTCAAAAATAAAATAAAATAAAATAGTAAGATAAAAGGGCTTCTGACCTGTCTCTCACAAAGAAAGCCACAGAGAAGGTGGGGTCTGGGCTCTTGGATCCTAATCAGGCCAGCTATGCAGGCATCTGAGATGATAGTAGCCATTCTAATGAAAACAGCCACTGCCATTTACTGCATGTTCACTCTGGACCCTGCAAGGAACCCTTCCCACAATGCATCTTATGGGCTCCTCCCCACCAGCCCCATGATGGAGGTGCTGCTATTTCTCCCATTCAACAGGGGAGGAGACAAAGCTCAGAGAAGAGGTATAATTAGTCCAGAATCACTCCGTCAGGGCCAGAGATGTGTTAGAGCATTAGAGCCCAGATGTGTTGGTTGCCATGGTCGGAGTCCTTAGCACCAACACCAAGGTGCCACAAGGAAGCCAGAAGCCCAGCACAAAGAGATGAATGTGACCTTGCCCAGGGAGGTCAGGGAAGGCTTTCCGGAGGAGGCAGCATTTACTCTGGACCTTGACAGATACATAGGAGTTTTCTAGGTGAAGGGGAGGAGAGAAGCATAATAGGTGTTAATCCTGTGGGCCATTCAACAGGCATTCATTGTACTCCTGCGTGCTGGGCAGAGATAATGCCCTTCTGGGAATAAAGCCCTCAGATTCCAAAGGAGGCAGAGAGGAAACAACGTATTGCTGTGAAACACAGAGCAGGACCTGGGTCTGCCCGAGAGAAATCTAAAAGCAGGCATTGAGCACCTACTGTGTGCTCACATTTTATCCTTGCCATTTGATGTGGAAGGTGTGTGCCCATTTTCAAAGAAAGAAACAAAGGCACTGAGGCCATAGGCTTTGGGCTGCCTGTGCTTGGCAGAGGGGAAAAGGAGGAGAGTGACCTCCTGCCTGTCATGTAATGGGTCTCTGACCTGCGTGTGCCCAAGAAAGGTACAGAGAGGATGGGTTTGGGGTCTGGGGTCCTGATTAGGCCAGCTGGCAGAGAATGGCAGGGAAGGGGCCTAGAAGTTCCAACTCCCTGGCAGGTGGTCTCAGTAGCCTCAACAAGGTCTGACCTACACCCAGAGGTGCCTATCACTGTTTGTGTTACTTGCTTTGGGACCTTGAGTAAATCATTTTATTCCCCTGGGCCTTCTGTTTTCTGAACTCCAAAAAGCTAAATGTGATCTTTGAGGCCCTGCTTCTGGCTTAGGCATTGCAGATTTCTAACTGTAGCGTATTAGGTTACTATTGCTGCTGTAACAAAAAACCCATAGACCGGGGGATTTAAAATCGATCAGCTGACAGTTCTGTAGTTCAGAAGTCTGACACAGGTCTACCGGGCTGAAATTGAGGCAAAGCCACATTCTTTCTGGAGGCTGGCGGGAGAATCTGTCTCTGGGCCTTTTCTATCTTATAGAGGCTGCCTGTTTCCTTGATTCGCAGACACCGACTCTTCTACCTCCCTTTTCTACTTTTAAAGGTCCTTGTATTCCATTGGCCCACCCAGATCATCCAGGGTGACCTCCCCTGTCTTAAAGTCAGCTGGTGAGCCACCTTCACTCCATCTGCACCCTCATCTGCCTTTGCTATACGCTGACATATTCACAGGCTCTGGGGTTTGGGATGTGGGTGTCTTTGTGCAGCCATTATTCTGCCTTCCACACCTGGAAACTGAGACATTTCTGGGAGGCCTTGGGCAAGCTGTCTCCCCTTTTTGAAACCAGTTTTCTCTTCTATGAAATGGTGTGGCTGCTTTGAAAACAAAGTGAGGGGATGAGTGTTCACGTGGGTTACAAAGGGTCAAGCACCGTACATGGGATTAATTCTTTATTCTTGGGATATTTCTATTGCCAGCAATGGCAGCTGGCGGCCTCTCACCGGGCACTCATGCCTTCCTATGCCTTGTTCTGAAAAGCTGCAGCCCCCGCGCCCGCCCCACTAGACCCCCAGAAAACAAACGTGGGTCTGTGGACTGCTCCTGCTCATTATAATCTCTTGCTTCTTTTCACAAAACCCCAGGGGCCCCTGGGATTTGGGAGCTAGGGGATGTCACTCAAGGATGCCTATTGAGCGCTAAACAATGGCCCCCTCATGAGGTCATAGGGCCGCTTAGCAACCACCCAGGCCCTTAGTAACGGGCCCAGAAGTGTTGATATTTACCCAACAGAAACTTTGGATTATCTCGATAACACCCAGTTCCTTCCAGAGAACTGCAGGCATTAAAAGCAAGCTCCACCCACTCCGAGTTGCTGTTCTAGCTCTTCCAAGAGTGGGCCTGTTGGGGAGCAGGGAGTCCTGGGTTTCCTCCCAGCTCTGCAATCCTCTGAGGGCCTCAGTTTCCCCCACAACATGGAGATCAGACTAAATAAGCACTAAACATTTAAGTAGTATGACTGTATGTCCCTGCTGGCCCATAACAGTTCCATTTTATCAAGAGTATTAAAAGAGGCGTTTTCATTCTCAAGAGCTGGAACGTCAACTTTCCGGTCACCCACCTCTAAAAGGCCACTTCTAGCCCTCAATCCCATTGTTCTTCCCCTCCACCCTCTTTCCCAGTCCTGAATTAATCCTGAATAGTTTCACGTAGTTTTTCAAGGTCCCTCTCTGTGCCAGGCATGGAACAGGGCACTTGGGAAACTAAGGCAAACCAGACATGGTCCCTGCTTTCAGGAGCTTCCAGTCCAGGAAAGAATGACACTTAAGCACTCTGCGGAAATCTAGGACTGAATCCAGAACCTTGCAGTTCTCAGACTTATTTGCGTTCTCCTCACTAAGCTATTTTAGTAAATAATAATACTCCATAGAATTCCGGTAGCATTTTGCAGTTTCTAAAGCATTTCCATTATGTTACCTCATTTAACCCTCATCATCTGAGGGTGTGACTTTAATATATTCCCATTGCACAGATGGGCAACAGGAGGCTGGAGGCCATAGAGGACAGAGCAGTTGGGTGCCCTTGGGGAGCAATTCAGTCTCTGCCTCCTTGCCTTGGAAATGGAGATATTAGCTCCCGCTTCGTAGGACTATTATGGAGAGTAAATGAGACAGCAGATAGAAAGTCCTTTGAAAAATGACAGCTGCCTAAAATGAGTGTTTCTGCCCTGAGCTGTCTGTGGCCTCAGCAGTTGCGCTTCCTGGATGTTCTCCAGTTCACCTGCTTCTCACATGCCCACAGACACCCATTTGGAGATTTCCTGACCCATTTTGGAGAACAGGGAGCACATCTTGGTTGGAACCCCAGCTCTGCCTCAGGGCAGCACTGTGGCCTCGGGCAACCTCTAGCCTCAGTTTCTTCATTTGTAAGAGGAGATAAGAACAGGTTGTCCTGAGGATGGAAAGAAGCAAACCACATAAAATCAGTGCTCGGGGGAGCCAACCCAGCACACAGCCATTGCTCACAAACGGGAGGTTCTGGATTGCCTTTCTGATGTCAAGTATGTGAGGAGACTTTGAACCTGTTTGTGTGAGAGAGAGCTAGGGAGGGCAGTACCCACAGGATGGGATTTTTCCCCTACCCCGGGAGCCAGGCCAGCACTCACTTTGGGCGGAAGGCAGGACACTGCCACCTTCTCTAAGGTTAGCTTCCAGCCACGTTGCAGCAAGGGGGTTCGGCTGATGAAAGCTGTTCCCTCTGCGCCCCACTCACCTTGCAGGAGAAGGGCCCCCTCTTTCCCTTTTCTTTACAGAGTAGCTCCACAGGGGCAAATCTGTCAAATGCCATGGTGATGCCTAAGTGGATTCCCGCCCACGCCCCTCGCCAGTGCTATGAGTCACCAACCGGCACCAAGGCGGCGGCCGTGGGAAGGGTGTTCCCTCTCCGGCTGCAGAAATGCTGCTGCAGGCGAGCTCTAGAAAGCCAAAACTGGTCCCCAGGATAGGCACAGCGAGGTTCCTTATGCAACTTTTGACATTGTTCAAAATCAGTGTTACAGAAAGCCCAAACCCGGCCCCGTAATAGGCATGGCTACTTTCCTTATTTAACCTTGGCATTGTTCAAAAGCAATGTTAATGTTCGCAACTTCCATTTGCTGAGGGCCCTAGAGAGCTGGCCCAGGCTAGACTTCATGCCCGGCTTCCCACAGCCCAGGAAGAAGCTGGAGTCCCCTTTTCACAGATGTGGAAACTGAGACATGCTTGGGGTCACATGGCCAGGACATTCCCAGATGTGACTCCCCTTTACTGGCAGACCAAGGTAGCTTTTGGAATTGGAGACAGAGCAAAACAGGTAAATATTGGTACACTGTGTTCTTGTTTGAATGAAACATAATTGTGAGCAATTGTGTACAGCTGCCGAGCTGAAGGTTTGAACTCTGATTTCTTAAGAGGAAAGAAAAATCTATCTCTAAATCTGAGTTAGCCTAGAATACAAATATGTTTTATAGCAAAATATTGCTTTATACAAAACTTTGAATTGCCAAAGCAGGGCTGTGGAATATGCGTGTGTGTTAGTGAGATATTACAGAGGAAGGAATTGTATTAAGGATTGTATTTTGCAAGTAGCAGTGACGGTGATCACAGATCCCCATTTGAGATGTTGAGCTTGGCCCCTTTGGCCCCATCTGTGCCTGTGGTGGGCTTGATAATCAGCACGTCCATTCACCACTGCCTTGCCAGGTCCTAAAGCCATGCTACCTGCCTCACTGCAGGCTTGTCTCTCATCTTTCCCCCACTGAATTCACTAATCGTTCCTCCCTCAAATACTCTAACTCTCCCATGAGCTCGTTAAGAATAGGAGCTGAGGCCGGGCGTGGTGGCTCAAGCCTGTAATCCCAGCACTTTGGGAGGCCGAGACAGGTAGATCACGAGGTCAGGAGATCGAAACCATCCTTGCTAACCCGGTGAAACCCCGTCTCTACTAAAAAAAATACAAAAAAACTAGCCGGGCGAGGTGGCGGGCGTCTGTAGTCCCAGCTGCTCAGGGGGCTGAGGCAGGAGAATGGCATGAACCCGGGAGGCGGAGCTTGCAGTGAGCTGAGATCCGGCCACTGCACTCCAGCCTGGGTGACAGAGCGAGACTCCGTCTCAAAAAAAAAAAAAAAAAAAAAAAAAAAAGAATAAGAGCTGAGTTCCAGGAGGCTATGTGTTGGGAGAAGCGGGCAGTAGAAAATACGTGTAGTTATTTGAGCGACTTGGTATGCCTGCCGTCTCTGGCTGGAGTCCCCTTCATAAAACATTCGCTCAGGCCAGAAAGAGACATAAATAAGAGTAGAGGGAGCAAAAGGTCTCCACACACATTCCCACCTGCCTCAGTGCTGTCTGAGCCTCAAACTTGCCTAAACCAAGTCAGATAAAACCAGACTGTACCATTTAGCCACAGGAACAGGAGGCCGGGCCGTATACTGCCAGCAACCTGCCTGATCGGAGGGTATACTTTGCAGCCAGGGCTTGGCGACTGTGCATAACAGCTTCCGTCTCAGAACAACTGTGAATGTTTCCCCTTTGCTTTCACCATGACCTCACCCGGCATGGATTTCCTACTATTTAAAACTCTTCTGCAACTCGTTCCATAGACCGGGGTGACATTGATCCTTGCTATAATCAGAGGAGTGTGTGAAGCTGGTGCCCAGGCAGCCTGGGACCCTGGAGGGATACATTAAGTCTTGACAGGGTTCCCATGAAATGGATTTCTGTGCATCAGAACCCGTACTCCTGTTGACTTTCATTGGAGCATTGAGAATGTGCCCTGCTGGAAGGGAGAAGTGTTTGATGCAGCTGTACTTCAGAGGGCACTAGACCTTTTTTAAAAAGTATCACGTAGACAAAAAATGTGCTTTCTGGGGTGAAAAAAAACTGGTCTGTAATATTAGGATCAAGTTTATTTCTAGCTAAACAAAAAAGGGAAAAATCAAAATTTATTATATAGTTAAATTCATCTTGAGGAGACTGAAGAAAAAGAAACCAATAATATTCCATGGCCAGGTAAAATGCTCTCTCTACATTCCAATACGGTCCTGATCTTCAGGAGAGTGTTCTGTTGCATTATTGCTATTTAATTCAGTCCTAGGTTTCAGGAAAAAAGTTAATATGTCTTATCAGCCTCTGTAGTAAACATTTATTGCTTTTATATTGGTCTCAGATCTTCACTTGCTTTTTCTATTGAAACTTCAGAGGCTCTATTCTCTGTAGCTAGCCAGCCGCAAGAGACTCCCTTGGGCTAAGTTCCCAAGACCTGTCATGTGATACAAGTCATTGTTGTTATTGCTTCCTTGGGCTGTTAGCAGAATGTGATCCCATAGCAGGATATTAGAAATATATAGGATTTGGAGTCAGACCATTTTCTTGCTATGTGGCCTTAGGCAGTTGACTTAATCTCTCTGAGCCATGTGGCTTCCTCCCCTGAGTTCTAGCATCACTAGGTAAGGTCAGATGGCCCTCCTCAGTGGGCCCCTCAGTGGGCCACTTCCCTGTGCTGGCCATTGTTTACCACCCTGTGCTGTCTCGTTCACTTTTCTATCTTCCCTGGACTCTGAGAGCTCCCTGCAGGCAAAGTCTTTGCCATCTCTGTCCCAGCACAGGGCCTGGCAAGGAGCACAGGGCAGGGGTTTGAGATGGTTGAGAAAAAGAAGGAAAAGAAAAAAGGAAGTGAGAGGGAGAAAGAGAGGTACAGAAAGAGACAGAAAGGAATAAAAAGTATGGAAAATGCAAACTTTAAACTTCTCTGCAACTCAGATATATTTTGCCACTGGCTGGCCTAAGTGATAGGACATGCTAAAAATTATAGTATTGCTGCTGCCTCTCACTTTCCAATGTTCAGCACCAGCGTCCCCATCATCTTACAGATAACACATATTGAGCACTTATTTATATGCATGAGCTTGTTTGCTCTCCCAGGAGCCTGTGTGGTAGGCATACTTTCTCTGTTTTTCTCAACCATCTCAAACCCGTGCCCTGTGCTCCTTGCCAGGCCCTGTGCTGGGACAGAGATGACAAAGACTCTGCCTGCAGGGAGCTCTCAGAGTCCAGGGAAGATAGAAAAGTGAACAGCACAGCACAGGGCGGTGAACAAAGGCCAGCACAGGGAAGTGGCCCACTGAGGAGGGGCGTCTGACCTTACCTAGTGATGCTAGAACTCAGGGGAGGAAGCCACATGGCTCAGGCACACCCATTTGATAGACAACAAATCACGATTCATAGGAGAGGTTGAATCATTCACCCAAGTCACACAGCTGGCACATGGTTTTAACCTGATCCCCACAATCCCAGAGCCAGTGCATTTAATCAGTGTACCCTCAACACTTAGTTTTTGGCTTGACAAGTAATTGATTTCAATAAAAAGTCTTTGAATAAATGAATGGACCTGGTCATTTATCTCATTAGATGCTCAGTCTCACTCTGAGTTCCATCTTCCTGGCATATGTGATGACTGAAACAAAACCTCTGAGGTTAAACAAGCCTGGGTTCAGATATGAGCTTTCTGCGTTACCCTGGGCAAGTCATTTTCTCTTCTCTAAGCATTGGCTTTCTTCCCACTAAAATGGGAATAATATTGGTGCCTTCCTCCCTCAGACTGGGTTCTGCCAGAAGCAGATCATAAGATGAGAATTCAACTGCAAGTAATTTATTTGTGAGGCATAGGAATGCTGGTAGGGGAGTAGGGAAGTAAGACAGGAAAGGGAATGAGGTGTTATCAAGCAAGTTAATTATTACTATGGGCACCTGGATCTGGGAGCCAGTGTAGAACCCACAACTCATGGTTTTCCCAGCTGAGAGGGAAGGGAGCTGGGGTATCCATACACTGTCTGTATACCAACTCCCAACACCCATCAATCATTGGCAGAGAGCTGCTGGGGTTGGTGAGTTGCATGTGCTCACTGCAAAGAACATGCTCAAGCAGATGCTGTGTGTGATATCAAACCAGCTTGCCCCACGGTGGTTAGATCTGTGGGATTATGGACAAGGAAATAACAGCATCTCTGCACCAGCTCTTAGTGTTGCTATGATGATTAAGTGGGTTCATTTCTATAAAGCTTGGAGAATAGTCCTTGGCACAGATTAAGCCCCTTATGAGTGGCAGCTTTCAGGGGTCTTTTCCTAGCACTCTCTGTGAGATACAAACAGATGCCTTTGGGCTCTGCTCCCTAGAACCTCATCACCAGTCTAAAAACAGTGATGTGGTCCTGCTGAGTGTCAGGTGATGGGCACAGCCATGAGCTTGACCAGCTCTCCAATGTTTGTGACCCCTTCAGGTAGGCAGAAGATGAATGAGAAATGACAGAGGCAGTGCCCAGACTCCTTGTCCAGTGCTCCTCCCAAATGCCAGGGAAATGGGTGTCATGCATGTGGAGGGTGTTGGGAAAATAGTCCAACTGGGATGCCCAGTAAGTATTTTTGTAGCGTAGGAAACATGTTCAGCAAATGTCTAAACTGAGAAATTTCCTGGGGAGATTCCCTTCCACTTTGGCATAAGATGATTTTGCCTTAGAAGAGACTTCAGTTTCCCTAGACAGGGACTTGGAAAGTCCATGCCTGTAGCCTCCCCAAGGACTAATATTCAGAACTTTCATGGAACAGATGCATAAGAACAAGGATCTGTCTTCCCTGCCACGGATCAGCTGTGTGGCTTTAGGCAACTCTCCCTCTCTGGGCCTGTTTTCTCATCTGTGAAGTGGGTACAGTGAGTGGAATGATGGGCATAAGAGTGCTTTGGGAAATGTAATCCAACTATGTCTTCTGGGGCAGGAGATATGACCATTGTCGTTACTGTTGTTGCTGTTGTTAGGAAAGGTGTGACCATGGGCCAGTCACTTCTTCTCTCTAAGAATCCTTTCTTCCTGTTGCCTGTGGTCAAATCCTAAAGGGCCAGGAATGTGAAGACAGCCCTGTGTGTCTTAGTACCACAGAATATGACTTTACCAGGCCTGAAAGGACTCATGTTCCTTGTAGCAGGGAAACTGAGGCCTAAAGAGGAGAGAGGACTTGCCTGAGGCCACATGGCCTCAGTGGCAGTCAGTTCTGGGCCCAGCCAGAGCTGCTGAGTTCCAGCCCACTGCTATTTCCTACATCTACTGTGAGCTGTACCCGCCTACCCCTCTGCCCCCGCCCTTGACCCGAGCTGCTCTCCTCTCCCCAGACCGATACAATTGACCCGCCCCAGCCAGGAAAGTCTAGGAGGGCACAGGGGCCTCTCACTGCTCAGTTCCCGGCTGCTGGAGTGTTCGTCTCTGCAGCAAGTCAACATTTTTGCCTCTGAGTTGGTGTGTGGCAGATGGCACAGCAGAACTGAGCCTTGGGGTCTATTTTTGACTCAGAGAGGACATTGCGCAAATGCTCAATGCTCACTGATGGCAGCGGAGGGTCTGGAGGATGGGACAGCATTAATCTATTGGCTTTGGAAGACCCACCACCTGGGCTCAAATCCTGGCTTTGTCACCATTAGCTGTGTGCTCTCAGATACGAGGTCTTCCTCTAAGAGCCTCAGTCTCCCCATTGTAAAGCAGCAAGATCAATAGGTTGTACTTCGTCAATTTGATAGGTTGGTGGCCTCTCAGAGGAAGATGAATACATGGTGGTGGGACTTTGGGGGCTAATTTACAGCTCTGAGAAGAGGAGGCCATAGGAAGGTAGGGACCTCAAAAGGAAGGAGTTCCTGGCAGGCCCAAGTCAGGGTCTGGAATGGAGCTGTCTAATGTGCAGCCCCTTCACACCCCATTTAGGGGCTGAGTGGCCCCCACGGGGTGGAGAGGCTGGCAGCTGGGGTGGGACCAGGCAAAGCCCTGGGAACAGGCCCCTTTGTTCTGAGTAGATGTCACTGGACAGAGGGGCTGGGTGGGGTGGGCCCAAGGGAAGGAGGCGTCCGGCTAAGGTGGGTGAGGGGGACACACAGGCATCATTTGTAGGGGAGGCTGAAGGTGGGAAGGAAGTGGATATGGGGAGAGGGTTCTCAGCCTGCTACCTCCCTGTCTTGCCTCCTGCTGGAGTCAGGCAGATGGAGTCTTATTGGGCAGAATCCCAGCTCCAGGGGGTAGTTGGGGAGGCTGAGAGATGGGTGTGGAAGAGAGGCTGGCTCACAGAGAGCCTGCTGCATGCACAACTGGCCTCCGGCACACATGTCCCTGTGTGTGTACTAACATGTTTTCTTCCATGCACATTTACTATAGAAAATGGGGAAAATGAAGACATTTTGTTTAAGAATCAAACATCTTAACCCCACCAACATTGACATTTGGGGAATACTATATCTTTCTCCTTATATCTTTTTTCCATACCATAACCATAGTAAGTTTCTTGTTGGAATCATGTAAATGACCCCATATCATTTTAGTTCTCTACTCTGCGTTTTTTATTTGAGGTTATTGAGATATTTTCCTAGGTCATAAAAATTATTTGAAAACATGCTTTTTGATACATGCCTAATATTCTATCCTATGACTCCTCAGTAATTTACTTAACTAATCCCCTAGGACTGGACATTTAGATTGTGTCCAAATTGTTGCCATGATTTTAAAAAACCACTACTAACAATAAGAAAACACCATGATGAACATCTTTATGATCAAATTATGTCTGCATTCCCAATTATTGCATATTCCAATTTTGCAAATTTCTGTCCAATCCCAGAGGAAACAGACCACTTCTTTGTTTTTTTCAAAATGTTTGGGGTTTTTTATTTTGTTTTGTTTTGTTTTGTTTATTTATTTATTTTTGAGGCAGATTCTTGCTCTGTCAGCCAGGCTGGAGTGCAATGGCACGATCTCGGCTCACTGTAACCTCCATCTCCCGGGTTCAAGTGATTCTCTCACTACAGCCCCCCAAGTAACTGGGATTACAGGCACCCACCATCATGCCTGGCTAATTTTTGTATTTTTGTAGAGATAGAGTTTCACCATGTTGGCCAGGCTAGTCTTGAACTCCTGACCTCAAGTGATCCACCTGCCTTGGCCTCCCAAAGTGCTGGGATTACAGGCGTGAGCCACCGCACCCGGCCTAAAAATGGTTTTCTTTCATGTGTATATATGCTTACAACACATATTATTTAGTTTCATTTTTGTCTTAGTCCTTTAAAATGGCATCATACAGTATGTAATCTTCTGAGACTTGCTTTTTCACACTTTCTTCTACTGGGAAACGTTTCTCAGACTCATCCCTGTGGTTCCAGCAGATGTAGTTTATGCATTTTCGTAGCTGTGCAATATTCCGTGGCATGACGATACTACAGTTTATTGACTCATTCTCTGGCTGGTGGGCATATGGTTGTTTCCAGGATTTGGTTCTTTCAAACAATGTTGCTGGGGACATTCTCAGCCATGGTGCCATTTTCCTAGTAAAGGAACACAGGAGGAAAAACAAATTCTGAAAGAGTCGGGTAGAAATAAGAGTTGAGCACATACAGCTTGAAGTGAGGTGTCTGCAGGACATGAGCTGATTTTATTTTGGAGGAAGACTGTCAGGAGCATCATCTGTGGGCTTGGCTGAGCTGCAGAGTACTTAGCTTAGGCTTAGCTGCCTGTCAGTGATCTGGGGCTCTTGAGCACAGGTGGAGCCCTCTTCTGTGCACCCCTTCAAAGAGGCAGAAGCATCATTTGTGAAGGGAGCCTGATCCATACACCTGTTCATCTTGGTGCCATTAAAATCTGAGCCTCCCAAAGTGTGGAGTGTCTACTTTCAAGGTACCTAAGAGAATACAGGATGTTATTAAATAAGAGCTCATCACCTGATGGGAAAACTAGTCCATTTCCTGTTCTCTTTCCATCTTCCAGGTCCATCAAGGCAAAAGGTTCTGCTGGAAGTAGTCTATTTTTAATGACTTCCCCCACAAATATTTGCTAAACTCTGTTTGATGAGAGACCAGACTTTGGGACCAAGCCCCTAGGCAGGCAATAGGATCTATCAGACATAAGGATATGCTGTTGTTTTCTTTGCAATTCTTTGTTGTACTCATCTCCTATTTGTGGTGAGTGGCCCTGGTTTTGCACTGATGGTAATGATACAATTTTCCCTTTAATAAAATTGTTTAACCTTAAATCAAGCAGATTAGGGAAAACACTCATGAGCTCAATGATAGGAGAGATAGTGACCATGATGGCAGTCATATTTGATTGACTGAGGTTTGAGAAATGCTGACCTAAATCAACCATTCTCGAACTTTTTGTCTGAAGACTTATTATGTTCTTAAAAAGTATGAAGAACAGGGTCAGATGCAGTGGCTTACACTTATAATCCCAGCACTTTGGGAGGCCGAGGCAAGCAGATCACCTGAGGTCAGAAGTTGGAGACCAGCCTGGCCAATGTGGTGAAACCCCGTCTCTACTAAAAATACAAAAATTAGCTGGGCATGATGGCATGTGCCTGTAGTCCCAGGTGCCCAGGAGGCTGAGGCAGGAGAATTTCTCGAACCCGGGAGGTGGAGGTTGCAGTGAGCTGAGATCGCGCCATTGCACTCCAGCCTGGGTGACAGAGTGAGACTCTGTCTCAAAAAAAAAAAAAAAAATTATGAAGAACCCTCAAAGAGTGTTGATTGTGTGTAGGTTATATCTCTCCAAATTTACAATACTAGAAATTAAAACAGATTTTAATAATATTTCTTAATTCATTTAAAAATAGCAATAGTAAATCTATTATGGTAACGTAAGTAACATAGTTTACGAAAATATAACTATATTTTCCAAAACAAAAACAATTAGTCAGAAGATTAAAGTTGTTTCATATTTTTACAAATCTCTTTAATGACTTACTTGAAGTTAGTTGGATTCCTATCCACATCTGCATTCAACCTATTATGATATGATTGATGTTTTAATTGATGTATATGAAGAAAATCCAGCCTTACATAGATATATTTTTGGAAAAAGGAGGAGTATTTTAATAGTCTTTTCAGATCATTGTAGATACTTTTCTTTAACACTACACTCTCAAACTCAACAAGCTTAGTGTATTCAAGCTCAGACTGCCACAACAAAGTACCACAGACTGAGTGGCTTAAACAACAGTAATTTATTTTCTCACAATTCTGTAGGTTGGAAGTCCAAGTTCAGGTTCAAAAGCAGTCTGCTATTAAGCACATTGATCAAGTTTTTTAAATTTTATGTTCTGACTTCAGCCAGGGGTCTGCCAGGAATCAGTAGCAGACCAGAAGGGACAGAGGAAGCAATCATTGAACTGAGATATAGAACAATAGAAATTACCTACCTAATCAAAATAACAAAGAGAAAGTAGGCTGGAAAACAAAATGAACAGAGCCTTGCAGACCTGTGGGACTATAACAAAAGATTTAACACTTGTGTCATTGGACTACTAGAAGGAGGTGAGAAAAAGAGGGTGGGGCTAAAAAAGTACCTGAAGAGATAATGACAGAAAACATCCCAAATTTGGCAAAAACACACAAACCAACCCTACAGATTTAGGAAGCTGAGCAAATTCCAAAGAGGATAAACCCAAGAAAATCCACATCGACCCAAAAAATAAATTTCTAAAAACTAAAAACAAAACAAAAATCTTGAAGGCAGTGAGAAAGAAATAACATCTCACTAATGAAGGGTAAAAATTTTGAATGACAGCAGATTTCTCTTCAGAAATCATTACAGTCAGGAGGAAGTGGCACCTTTCTCAAATGCTGAAAGAATAGAACTATCAACCCAGAGTCCTATATCCAGCAAAAGTATTTTTCAAAAATGAAGGAGAAATCAAGACATTCTCAGATGAAGGAAAACTAAGAGAATTTTTTGCCAGAAGACCTATCCTAAAAGAATGCCTATAGTTCTCCAAAGAGAAAGGAGACAGTTTTTTTAAAAGAATTCCTGGAACGTCAGGAAGGAAGAAAGAATATGGTAAGCAAAAATATGGGTAAATGCAATACACTTTCCTTCTCTTCTTGAGTTTTCTAAATTATGTTTGACAACTGAAGCAAAAATTGTAACACTGTCTGATATGGTTAGAAAGAACAAACAGAAAACAATATAAAATGGCAGGCTTAAACCTTAATATATCAATTATTATATTAAATATCAGTGACCCAAATACACCAATTCAAAGACAAAGATTGGCAGAGTGAATTGAAAAACATGACTGACTACATGCTAGCTACAAGAGACTCACTTCAAATATAATAATATAAGCAAGCTAAAAGTAAAAGGATAGAAAAAAATCACATGCAAACGTTAATCAAAAGAAAGTGGGAGTGGCTATATTAATATCAGATAAAGTCAGCTTCAGAGCAAAGTAAATTACTAGACATAGAGAAGGATATTATAAAATAATGATAAAAGGGTCAATCAGGAAGACATAGCAATCCTAAATATGTGTGCACTAAACAATAGACCTGTAAATATGTAAGGCAAAAACTGATAGGATTGACCACAATTACAACTGGAGACTTCAACACTCATCTGCCAATAATTGATACAGCAACTAGGCAGGATATCAGCAGGAATACGGAAGAACTTAACAACACCATGAGTCAACAAAATCTAATCAACGTTTATAGAATGCTCCCCATAACAGCAGCAGAATACACACTGTTTTCCAGCACCCACAGAGCATATGCTAAGTTAGACCATATCCTGGATCATAAAACAAACATTAGCAGAATTAGAATAATTGAAATCATGGAGAGTATTTTTTCTGGCCACGGTGGAATCAAACCAGAAGTCAATAACAGAAAGATATTAGGAAAATATTCAATCGCTTAGAAACTAAATGATGCATATCTAAATAATCTATGGCCAAAGAGAAAGTCTAAATGTAAATTTTAAAACTACATTAAATTTAATGACAATTAAAATACAACCTATCAAGATTTGTGGAACCAACTAAAGCATTGCTGGGAGGGCAATTTATAGCATTATGCATAACTAGCAAATAAAGAATTCTGAAATCAACAATCTAACCTCCTAGTTTGAGAACCAAGAAAAGGAAGAGCAAAACAAACCCAAACCAAACAGAAGAAAGGAAATAATAAAGTTAACAATAGAAATCAATAAAGTTAAAAACCAAAAAATGACAGAGAAAACCAATGAAACACAGAGAGAGTTCTTTGAAAAGATTAATAACATCAAAAAATTCTAGCAAAACTAACCAAAGAGAGAGAACAAGGAAAGAGAAGACACACATGAACAAAATTGAGAATGAAACAGAGAATAACACTACAGACCCCACAGACATCAATACAATAAGGAATACTGTGAACAACTCTGCACATATAAATTTAACAACCTAGTGGAAATGAACCAATTCCTCAAAAAACATGAACTACCACAATTCACCCAATATGAAACAGATAATTTTAATATCCCTATAATTACTAAGGCAATTGAATTTGTAATTTTTAAATTTCCTAAAAAGAAACCCCCAGGACCAGGTAGTTTCTTTTTTTATATTATTTTTTATTTATTTTTTAAATTATATTTTAAGTTCTAGGGTACATGTGCAAAACGTGCAGGTTTGTTACATATGTATACATGTGCCATGTTGGTGTGCTGCACCCATTAACTCATCATTAACATTAGGTATTTCTCCCAATGCTATCCCTCTCCCCTTCTCCCACCCCATGACAGGCCCTGGTGTGTGATATTCCCCACCCTGTGTCCAAGTGTTCTCATTGTTCAGTTCCCACCTATGAGTGAGAACATGCAGTGTTTGGTTTTCTGTCCTTGCAACAGTTTGCTCAGAATGATGGTTTCCAGCTTCATCCATGTCCCTACAAAGGACAGGAACTCATCCTTTTTTATGGCTGCATAGTATTCTATGGTGTATATGTGCCACATTTTCTTAATCCAGTCTATCATGGATGGACATTTGGGTTGGTTCGAAGTCTTTGCTATTGTGAATAGTGCCACAATAAACATATGTGTGCATATGTCTTTATAGTAACATGATTTATAATCCTTTGGGTATATACCCAGTAATGGGATCTCTGGGTCAAATGGTATTTCTAGTTCTAGATCCTTGAGGAATCACCACACTGTCTTCCACAATAGTTGAACTAGTATACAGTCCCACTAACAGTGTAAAAGTGTTTCTAGTTCTCCACATCCTCTCCAGCACCTGTTTTTTCCTGATTTTTTAATGATCGCCATTCTAACTGGTGTGAGATGGTATCTCATTGTGGTTTTGATTTGCATTTCTCTGATGGCCAGTGATGATGAGCATTTTTTCATGTGTCTGTTGGCTGCATAAGTGTCTTCTTTTGAGAAGTGTCTGTTCATATCCTTTGTCCACTTTTTGATGGGGTTGTTTGATTTTTTTCTTGTAAATTTGTTTAAGTTCTTTGTAGATTCTAGATATTAGCCCTTTGTCAGATGGGTAGATTGTAAAAATTTTCTTCCATTCTGTAAGTTCCCTGTTCATTCTGATGGTAGTTTCTTTTGCTGTGCAGAAGCTCTTTAGTTTAATTAGATCCCATTTGTCTATTTTGACTCTTGTTGCCATTGCTTTTGGTGTTTTAGTCATGAAGTCCTTGCCCATGCCTGTGTCCTGAATGGTATTGCCTAAGTTTTCTTCTAGGGTTTTTATGGGTTTTAGGTCTAACATTTAAGTCTTTAATCCAACTTGAATTAATTTTTGTATAAAGTGTAAGGAAAGGATCCAGTTTCAGCTTTCTACATATGGCTAGCCAGTTTTCCCAGTACCATTTATTAAATAGGGAATCCTTTCCCCATTTCTTGTTGTTGTCAGGTTTCTCAAAGATCAGATGGCTGTAGATGTGTGGTATTATTTCTGAGGGCTCTGTTCAGTTCCATTGGTCTGTATCTCTGTTTTGGTATCAGCACCATGCTATTTTGGTTACTGTAGCCTTGTAGTATAGTTTGAAGTCAGGTAGCGTGATGCCTCCAGCTTTGTTCTTTTGGCTTAGGATTGTCTTGGCAATGGGGGCTCTTTTTTGGTTCCATATGAACTTTAATGTAGTTTTTTCCAATTCTGTGAGGAAAGTCATTGGTAGCTCGATGGGGATAGCATTGAATCTATAAATTACCTTGGGCAGTATGGCCATTTTCACAATATTGATTCCTCCTATCTATGAGCATAGAATGTTCTTCCATTTGTTTGTGTCCTCTTTTATTTCACTGAGCAGTGGTTTTTAGTTCTCCTTGAAGAGTTCTTTCACATCCCTTGTAAGTTGGATTTCTAGGTATTTTATTCTCTTTGAAGCAATTGTGAATGGGAGTTCACTCATGATTTGGCTCTCTGTTTGTCTATTATTTGGTGTATAAGAATGCTTGTGATTTTTGCACATTGATTTTGTGTCCTGAGACTTTGTTGAAGTTGCTTATCAGCTTAAGGAGATTTTGGGCTGAGACAATGGGGTTTTCTCAATATACAATCATGTCATCTGCAAACAGGGACAATTTGACTTCCTCTTTTCCTAACTGAATACCCTTTATTTCTTTCTCCTGCCTGATTGCCAGAACTTCCAACACTATGTTGAATAGGAGTGGTGAGAGAGGGCTGTCTTGTGCCAGTTTTCAAAGAGAATGCTTCCAGTTTTTGCCCATTCAGTATGATATTGGCTGTGGGTTTGTCATAAATAGCTCTTATTATTTTGAGATACGTTCCATCAATACCTAGTTTATTCAGGGTTTTTAGCATGAAGGGCTGTTGAATTTTGTCAAAGGCCTTTGCTGTGTCTATTGAGATATCAAGTGGGTTTTGTCTTTGGTACTGTTAATATGATGGATTACGTTTATTGATTTGCGTATGTTGAACCAGCCTTGCATCCCAGGGATGAAGCCCACTTGATCATGGTGGATAAGCTTTTTGATGTGCTGCTGGGTTCTGTTTGCCAGTATTTTATTGAGGATTGTTGCCAATATCCCTGTTCATCAGGGATATTGGTCTAAAATTCTCTTTTTTTGTTGTGTCTCTGCCAGGCTTTGATTTCAGGATGATGCTGGCCTCATAACATGAGTTACGGAGGATTCCCTCTTTTTCTATTAATTGGAATAATTTCAGAAGGAATGGTACTAGCTCCTCTTTGTACCTCTGGTAGAATTCGGCTGTGAATCTGTCAGGACCAGGTAGTTTCACTGCAGAATTTTACCAAGTGTTTAAAAAATTAACACCAATTCTAAACAATGTCTTCCAGTAAATAGAAGAGGAAGAAACAATTCCAATATATTTTATGAAGCTACTATTATCATAATAGCAAAACCAGACAAAGACAATACAAACAAATACAAAACTACAGACTAACATCTATCATGTGTATACATGTGAAAATCTTTACCAAAACATGAACAAACAGAATTCAACAGTGTGTAAAAAGAATTACGCATCATGACCAAGTGGAGTTTATTCTAGGGATGCAGGGTTGGCTTAACATTTAAATACCAATTAATATAATCCACCATATTAATGGATTAAAGAAGAAAATCACATGATGGTATCCATCAATGTAGGAAAAGCAAATTCAATACCCATTCGTGATAAAACACAGAAAAAGTAGGAATAGAGAGAAGCTTCCTCACCTTGATAAAGAGCATTTTTAAAAACTATCTTATACTTATACTTACTGAATGTTTTCCCCTGAGATTGGGAACAAGGCAAGGATGTCAGGTCTCATCATTATATTCAATATAGTGCTGAAAGCTATAGCTAGTGCAGTAAGACAAGAAAAGACATACAAATTCAAAGAAAGAAATAAAACTCTTTTGCAATGACTTGATTGTCTACATAAAAATCCCAAGGAATCTGAAAACACAAACACCCTAGAAGTAATATGTGAGTTCAGGAAAGTTACAAGATACAAACTAAGCATACAAAAAAAATGTATTTTTATACACTAGCAATGGATATGTGGACACCAAAATTTTAAATACAATGCCATTTACAATCACTCAAAAAATGAAATAGGTATAAATTTAATAAATCTATAGGATTTATATGATGAAAATTATTAAACACAAATGAAAGAAGTTTTTAAAGCCTAAATAAATGAAGATACTTGTGTTCGTGGATTGGAAGACTTAACATAGCAAAGATGTCTGTTCTCTGCAATTTCTATCAAAATCTCAGACAAATTGGTATAGATGTGGAAAAGATTCTAAAATTTGTAAGGAAAAGCAAAGAGTCTAGAATATCTAAAGCAATTTTGAAAAAGAATGAAGAATCAGTTTATGTGATTTCAAGATTTATTATATAGAAATCATGACAGTAGTATTGACAGAGATATGACAAATAGATCAATGGACTGAATAGATGACCCAGAAATAAACCCACACAAATATGTGCAACCTATTTTTAACAAAGGTACAAGAGCAATTCAATGAAGTAAGATGATAACCCTTTCAACAAATAGTGCTAGGGCAATTGGACATCCATAGGCAAAAATAATGAAAATAATAATAACTTCAACCTAAGTCTCACACCACATATAAAAATTAACTCATAATGGGCCATGGACTTCAATGTAAAATGTAAAACTATAACACCTGTAGACAAAAAGTAAGAGGCTGGGTGTGGTGGCTCATGCCTGTAATCCCAACACTTTGGGAGGCCAAAGTGGGAGGACTGCTTCAGCCCAGGAGTTCAAGACCAGCCTGGGCAACATAGTGAGACCTTGCCACTATTAAAAATAAATAAAATTAGCTGGGCATAGTTGTGCACACCTGTAGTCCCAACTGTTCAGGAGGCTGAGGCAGGAGGCTTGCTTGAGCCTGGGAATTCAAGGCTGCAGTGAGCTATGATCATGCCACTGCACTCCAGCCTGTGTAACAGAATGAGACCCTTTCTCAAAAAGAGGAAGAAAGAAGAAAGAAGGAGAAGGAGCAGGAGGAGGAGAAGAAGGAAAAGGAGGAGAAGGAGAAAGAGGAGGAGTAGGAGGAAGGAGGAAGGAGAGGAAGAAAGACAGGAAGAGGAAGAAGAGAGAAGAAGAGAAAGAAGAAGAAAGAAGATGAAGATGAGGAAGACAAAGATGAAGAAGAAGAAGAGGAGGAGGAGGAGAAGAAAAGGAGGAGGAGGAGGAAGAAGAAGAGGAAGAGGAAGAAGAAGAAGAGGAAGAGGAAGAAGAAGAAGAAGAAGAAGAAGAAGAAGAAGAAGAAGAAGAAGGAGGAAGAGGAAGAGGAAGAAGAAGAAGAAGAAGAAGAAGAAGAAGAAGAAGAAGAAGAAGAAGAAGAAGAAGAAGAAGAAGAAGAAGGAAGAGGAAGAGGAAGAAGAAGAAGAAGAAGGAGGAGGAGGAGGAGGAGGAGGAGAAGAAGAAGAAGAAGAAGAAGAAGAAGAAGAAGAAGAAGAAGAAGAAGAAGAAGAAGAAGAAGAAGAAGAAGAAGAAGAAGAAGAGGAACTAGTGGTGGAAGAGGAGGAGGAGAGCACATCCATAAAACAGGCAAAAAATATCCTGTGACAAGGATAAAAAGCTAAGCTATGCACTAGAAGAAAATATTTGCAAACCACAAAACCTGATGAGGTACTGATATCTGACATATACAAAAAAGTCTCAAAACTCAGCAACTTAACAATCCAATTTAAAAATGGGCAAAAGATATCTCAACAAAGAGTATATATAGATGACAAATAAGCACGTGAAAAGATGTGCAACGTCATTAGTCATTAGGGAAATGAAAAATAAAACCTTAATTCGATATTATTACACACCTATCGTAATGGCTGAGATAGAAAATAGTGACAATACCAAATGTTGATGAAGATGCAGAGAAACTGGATCCACTCGTACATTGCTGGTGGGAATGTAAAATGCTACAGTCATTTACCATACTGGAAAATGGTTTGACACTTTCTTAAAAAAAAAAAAAGAAAAGAAAGAAAGAAAGAAAAAGAAAAATCAACTGCCATACAACCCAACCCAACAATTGCACTCTTGGGCATTTATTCCAACAAATGAAAACATTTGTTCACACAACAAACCTTACATAAATGTTTATAATACCCCACAACTAGGAGTAACACAGATGTCCTTTCACTGATTGGTAGTTAAACAACTTGTAATGCATCCACGTATGGAATACTACCCAACAATAAAAAGGAGCGAACTCTTGTTACACACAACCACCTAGAGGAATCTTCAGGGAATTCTGCTGAGTGAAAAAAGCCAGTCCCAAAAGGTTATATACTGCATTATTCCATTTATACAACGTCATTGAAAGAACAATGTTAGAGAGATGGAGAACAGGCTAGAGGTTGCCAGGGGTTAGGGATGAGGGGCATGACTATAACGGGGTAACCCAAGGAAACCTTGTAGGGATGGAACAGTTCTACATCTTGATTGTAGTGGTGGTGGTGACACAAAATTGCAGGTAACATTTCGTAGAGCTACACACACACACGTCAAACTGCTACATGTAAGCTCTGTAGATTGTATGATGTCACATGACTGGTTTTTATGGCGTGCTGCAGTAGTGCAAGTTAACCTTGGGGAAGTCCAGAGGGAGGTGCATGGGATCTCTCTGTACATTTCTTTGCAATTTCATTTGAATCAATAACTATTTAAAATAAAAAGTTACAAATAGGGCTGGGTGTGGTGGCTCATGCCTGTAATCCTATCAATTTGGGAGGCCTAGGCAGGTGGATCTCCTGAACTCAGGAGTTGGAGACCAGCCTGGGCAACACAGTGAAACCCCATCTCTACTAAAATACAAAAAAGTTAGCCAGGCATGGCAGCATGTACCTGTAATCCTGGCCCCTTGGGAGGCTGAGGCAGGAGAATCGCTTGAGGTTTCAGTGGGCCGAGATCGAACCATTGCACTCCAGCCTGGGCAACAGAGTGAGACTCCATCTCAAAAAAAAAATACAAATAAATGAATAAATGGATTGAGAGAGAGAGAGAAGGAAACTGACAGGGAGCCATGTAGCACCCAGTGCCCTCTGCTTCTGCTGTTTATTGGGTATTTCTAAGACCCACGGCACTTACGCATATTATATTTTAGTTACCCCTCACAAAAATCCTGAAAAGTAGGTATTATGATCTCTATCCTCCAGATGGGGAAAAGGAGGCTCAGGAAGTTTAAGTTACTTGTCCAAGAAAGTATCTCTGTCTCTCCAGGACACACACCACTCTTTCACACTCCTTCTGCCCTCACAGGCCACACTCAGGCCATCTGTAAAATGGGGACAACAGTGGCATCTTATGAAGATCCAGCAAAGATAATTCATGTAAAGTGCTTAGCAGAGTAGCTGGAACATAGTAGGTGCTCATGAAATACTTATCAAGTGAATAGAACTGCTAGGTGCCTGATGCATGTTAATTCAATGAGGCAGCCCTGTCTCTGGGGCCCACCACTCAGCCTTCCCAGTCTCAGACAGGGAGACCCCTCCTTGAGTGCAAGCAGGTGGACTTGCACCCCTGAGATGGGCTCCGGGCCCAGGAGGGGCAAAGCCCACCCAGGCTGGTCTGAATGCAGAAGGCAAGAGCTAGGTCCTTGTCAAACCTGTCCCTAGCCTAGAGCCAACACATCGGGGACACTCCACACCACGGTTACCTTCCCTTCTCCTTTCTGACCTGGGTCCCTGTCATGTCACCCACCCCTAACTAATGCCATCTTTCCCCTTTTCCAGAGCTGAACTTCGTCACCAAGTCCCTAGAGCCAGCAAGACATGGGCCTCAGTTTCCAAACCCTGACACCTCTCATTTAACCAGAAGACGTGGAGGGGTGAGTTGGAGATGGGGACTTGGTTGGGGGGTATCAACCTGGGAAGAGAGATGCTGGGAGTGCGGGTTGCCAATGGAGGGTCAACTGAGCAGGAACACAGTGTTTGAAAGCAGCTGTCTTCTCTGTCATCCTACTGGGGACATGTATCTTATTTATGCAACATTGGGACAGTTTGGGGAAATTCCCTGGAAGCCCTATGGCATTTGAATTAGGAGCATGGTGTAGACTGTGGAGGAGGAAGCCCCATCACATCACATGGTAGATGGTTATCAATCCAGGTTCTGTCCCAGCACTGACACTGGGGAGCCCAGGCGGATCTGACACTGCCTCTGCCCTGGGAGGATAGACTGGTGCCTGAATGAAAAGCCAGCCACCTCACCTGGTCCTGCTTCGTTCTTCTACCCTCTGGGTCATGCCCCAGCCTGCACATGAAGACTTGGAGGTGGGGTAGTCAGCTGGGCTTGCTGGGACACGTGCTAAGTGCTGACAGAGAAGACAGGACAGACCAGCTGGGTGGCAGTAGTATGTTTATTGGTTATTGAGAGTTTGGCAGCTGGACTCAGTCCCAGGTTCAAATACCAGTTCTGCAACTGGGACAGCCCCTCTGAGTCTCAGATCCCTCATCCATAAAATGGTATTTTGCAGATGATTCATGTAAAATGCTTAGCAGAGTAGCTGGAACATAGTAGGTGCTCATTAAATTCTTATCAAATGAATAGACCTGCTAGGTGCCTGATGCATGTTAGTTAAATGAGGCAGCCCTCTCTGAGGCCAGAACACCACTCAACCTTCCAGAGTCAGCATATATGGCAGCTCTGTGAGATTTCTGTGGCTCCTTACTGAAATCAACCATGTCTTCCTCTGTGCTCCTACAGCCCTTTCTTGGGGCCACTGCTATTTGCCTTGCGTGACCAACCTTACATTAGGGTGATATACAAATCTTGGAGTGCATGCCTAATGGACCCAACATGTAAGAGATCAGAGCTCTCACTGCTCATCTTTCAGCATCAGACACAACTTCTGTTGCACAAGCTTGTCCTCTGAGCCAGAGCTTAGAGTCGTCATCTCGTTTGACCTTCCCAGCAGGCGCTGTTAGCCCTTTTCACACATGAGAAAACTGACGCCCAGAGAGAAGAAACCTTGCAGCCAGCATGCAACCCTGAGCTTCTAACCGTGCAAGGCAGCATCACTGGCTTCCTACTGCCTTTGTGCCTGCCTGAAGATAAGTAACCACAGACTCAACTCAGGGAGGGAGAAAACAAGCAGACGGGCCACGTGCCTCCCTGCTCAGCCCTCAGACACCACCCAGACCTCTTGCTTTGCTAAAGTTTGGTTTCTCGCCCAAGCACTTTGGGACGAACCAGATTGTTTCCAAACACATTACATAATTGCTCACATATTTATTTAATGCCATCTCTTGAATATTAAATGATCCATAATACGGAACAGAAACTTGAGCATCTAAACCCAGCAGCTTTTGATAGGCGTGGGTGGGGAAGGAGGTTGAGGAGAGCCATCCCTGAGCCATCCTCAGGGAGAGGCGGTGACATCACTCCTCTCCTCCTCCTGAGATAGGTTGACGAAGGCTTCCCATGCCCATCGGTGGAAACCAGGTAGTGGAGTTTTCACCACGGAGTTCAACCTGTTTTATTATATAATAACAAAGATGCATCATCTTCTCTCTAAAGGATGCTTGAAGCCAGGGCTTAGCTACCTGTTTATTTGGTTACAAGGGTTTACTGAGCACCCTCTATGTACAGTCATTGTTATACATTTATTCACCTCTCATGCGCCTTTATGAATGGGACAAAGAGACTTCTGGCCTCAGTGGGACTGGGGAGGGATGAACAGGGCCCAAGATAACGTGGTAATGTGAGCAGAGGGCCCCTATAAGGAGTTTGAATCACAATCTATGTGCAGTGGTGAAGTTATTGGGGTTTCCAGTAGTCCGATCAATGTTTGAGAAACATCCCTCCAAAGCCAGGAGAGGATGGGGGGTGAGGGGCACATCAGGAAGGGCCAGGTCACAGTTCTAGGTCAGGGGTGCCAGGGGGTGGGGCGAGGAGAATCCAGGGAGGACATGAGGGCCACCCAGACCCTAAGTGGTGACCTTCTAGCCTCAGAAGTGAGTCTGTCCAAGTGATTCTAAGTTTCTCCGAGGGCAGCGATGGAGGGCCTGGCCTGATGGCCAGCAGGAATCACAGTCACACCAATGTCAATAATCATCTCAGTGCCTAGGAGTCCCCAAGCACTCACTGCATGCCAGACATTGCGATGAGCCCCTTGTCCTCACCACCAGCCTGTGACATGTACAATTTTGTTATCCTCATTTCACAGAAGAGGAAAGCAAGGCTCAGAGTGGTTAAGTCCAACGCCTGGGTTGCCAGGAAGTAGCATCTATCTCCACACATACAACCTATGTTGGTTGAATGAATTCATAGTAACAACAATAGTCACAAAAATCACCATAGCAATCACTTAATGCAGGGCTCACTTTGTGCCAGGACCTGTTCTAAGTGCTTTAAAATGTTTAATCATTTAGTGCTCACAACAGCCCCATAAGACATACATGACCATTCTTATCCCCACTGTACAAAGGAAGAAACTGAAGCAGAGTGTTCAGTGTTAATACCACCCAAGTTGGGATTTGAACCCTGGTAGTATGGTTCTGGAGTTCAGATTTTCAGTAAAATGCAGTGCGGGTAGAAGAAGTAGCATCTGCTGGGAACCAGCACTCCCACCCCGTGCTGTCTGCATTTCCAAGTGGGGTCAAAGCCACTGGCTCACTGTCGATGGGACATTGAGCAGCACGCCTTTTGGGGCAGACCTGGGCTGAGCCCGAGGGGAGGGAGTATGTGCCAGCAGACCCTAAACCCTGAAGACTGACCTGTTCTCTCTGGAGCCAGAGCAAAAGGGCCTCCCAAAGCTTACCCCTCCTGCAACTGCCAAGACGTTCCAACCACAAAGCAGCTCAAGTCACTGCCTCAATAAGGGAAACAAGGAATCTTGTCACTCTCTGCCAACAGGAACATCCAGAGAGGAAAACCAACTAAGGGAAGTTGTGGAGTCAGAAAACGTTTATGAAAAATGTTTTACCCCAAGACTGTGCCAGAACAACTAAATCCTCCCCAGCAGAAACCCTTTCTAAGTAAAAATGACAGGCATCTTTCCTTATACATAAGTTCAATCGGCAGAATGTCCACGTCAGCAATGTATTAGGCAGTTGTAATCAACACCACTTTACAAAGCAACTGACTCATCCTGCCTTAAAATGTGGACAATAATTCCCATCTGAGGGCCATGCTGGGGGATGGGAACCCCACACTCAAGAAAGTGCTTTGTCAAAGATGGAAACTGGCACAAAGGAGGGTTTTAAAAGGACTTGAAGATTCTTAAACAGTTTATCCTTTTGGGGAGTTTGAACTTTTCTCTGCATTCCTGTTCTCTTCAATGAGAGAACGAAGGAAAAAAAAACGAGAGCCCCCTCTGTGGCCAGACTTCCCCAGTCTAAAATTCAGGGAAGTGAACAAAGAGGTTGCATCAACACACACCCCAAACCTCTGGTAACCACTTGTCAGAGCCAGGGAGCCATCGCACGAGGCCTGTCCTGGGGAGGAGGCGTGGTGCAGTGGGACACTCCGGCCGCAGGTCGTCTCCCCTCTGCCAGGTGCAGGTCCCAGCTGTGCAATCCTGGACAAGTTACTTAAGTGCTTCCCACCTCAGCTTTATATTCTTTAAAATGAGAGCCCTCCTTTTTGAGGATGTTGGAAGGATTCAATGGAAGAGAAAATAGGATATGCCCAGCTTAGGGCCTGGAATATTGACGACTGCTCGGTGAGTTTTGTTCTTTTATTGGTCCCCAGTGGGAACAATCGCCTCAAATGGTGAGGACCCCAGGCACCTTTGCTGGGACCGTGTTGGTCTCTCTCAGCCACCTGAGGACTGGGAAAACAGAGTCTGTCATCTGTATTAGTTTGTTAGGGCTGCCGTGACACATGACCACAAACTAACAGAAATGTGTTGTCTCACATTCTAGAGACTAGGAGTCCAAGATCAAGGTGTCAGAGGGCTTGGTTCCTTCCAGGGATGGTGAGGGTGACTCTTTCCCGGCCTCTCCCCCAGCTTCTTCGGAGCTCCTTGGAATGGAGAAGTAGCACTCTAGTCCCCTGCCTTCATGTCATCTTCCCCCAGTGAGTGCCTCTGTGTCCAAAGTTCCCTTTTCATAAGGACACCAAGTCATTCCAGGTTAGGACCCATTCTAATGGCCTCATTTTAACTTGATCACCTCTGTAAACACCCTCTGTAAATGCCCATCTGTACCTCACATTCTGGGGTATGAGGGGTTAGGACTTCAATCTATCTTTTCGGAAGGATGTAGTTCAACCCATAGCCCCATCATAATGATTTGAAGCTGATTCTGGACAGACCACCAGTTCTTTCATGACATTTAGGTTCCCAAATAGACTCGAAGAATATTTTACATCATTCTCTAAAATCTGACATCCTTCTAAAAATCACTGATGTCTTAGCTTCCAGGGGATGCCCATTGGCCTTAAACTCCAATCTGGGACTGTGGGATCATTATCTTACATAAAGAGTCTGTAAGTTTAAAGCCGAGCGCTTTCTCTGCACAACTATGTTCTAGACTCCAGAAACACGGGAAGCCAGGGACTTAGCTTTCAAGGTGGTTACAGGCAGGAAGGCCACAAAACAGGTAGGTGTACAACTGGCTGTTGCTGGATAGGGGAGTGCCAGGAAGATCATTCCTAAAATGATCTTCAAAGGGTGAGAGAAAGAGGTTTTCTTCCTAGATCACCTCCTGTCTTTGTTTCCCTAGAGAAGTAATGTCCTTCCTGGGTGGTCTGAGAACCTCTGGGGAGCCCCTACTGCCTCTCGTCAGTCACTTGACTTTCATTCTGAGATGACACCCGCTCCTGAGTCTTCCCCCAGGAAGGTGGGAAGTGGCACAGAGACCCGAGCCCATCACCCCCGCTTGACTGGGATGCCCAGAGAGCTGGGGGGTCAATGCTGGACCCCCTTTATTGCCAGCTCTCCATTTTTTCCTCCCCAGTCATCTCATGGATCTGAGAAAGTTAACTAAGCTTCCCCATCCCGAATATGAGCGGTTCCCACATTGCTTGAACTGAGAGCCTACAATCCGTATTCGCACCCTGACACCAGCACCAAGCAAGTAATCGGGATCACAGGCATGAGCCACCGCACCTGCTTAAACCGTATTTTTAAAAGTAAAAGGCTGGAAAGCGAAGGAAGCCCCTAGATTGACTAAATAATATGTTTGCAGCGTAGACGTTCTGCTATTTGTCAAACAGGAGTTGCTGTGATTAGCAAAATATCAATTCACACAAAAGTGAAAAAATATATTCAGGGGTATGTTCCTTACACCAGAAATATTTAAGATAAAACACATGTTGCCACGCGAAGGGGGACGATTACAGTAGCTGGGAAACTTGCTCATGTGGAAAGTGCTCCTTCTCCAAGGATGCTGGAGGAAGGACAAGCTGCTCAGCAGGAAACAATAAATGTTTTCTTCCTGTTTCTCTATGAAGAGAAAGTGATCAGGCACATTATAGGGCACAAGCAAGGAGTGTCACGGGGCCCAGAGGCAAGGTGGGTAGGGGACTCTGTTACCCTCTTTTCCCCTTAGTCCAGAGAGGCTTCCTGGAGGAAGCAAGATTCTGTGCTGTTTGGCCCAGGCTCTCCTGGCCTGGCATCTCCCCACGTGACCTGTTTCAGTGGAAGCCTCCTTGGGTTGGGCCAGATGCACGCATCATAACCACCCTTTCCCCATGTTCCCAGGGCTGCTCCATGCCAGCCAGTTGCACAGAGAGTCCTCAGAACAAAAGAACTTCCAGGTAGCCAGGGCTGAAGCCAGGGTGTTGCTGATAGGATCAGGAGCCTTACGCTTGTGAGAACAAAGGCCCAAGAAGAAGCCAGGGGCGCAGAGTAATGCCCGCCTCCCACGTTGCTTTTGACAGAGACTACTGTTTTGCCAATTACCACACTGTGGAGGCCAGCCCACAGACCCTGGTGGCCAGCCCCGCTCCCCTGCCCCTCCTCACCCCACCTCCCTCCTCACGGATCCCCAGGCCAGAAAGGGAGGCAGCCCTGCTGGCAGCCAGGCCTGGGCGCCGTGGCCACCTTGCGGGGTGTGGCCGTACGCTGCAGACTTCTGCAGTGACTGTAGGTGCCAGAGCCGAGCAGTCAGAGAGGGTACTTGTGTCTGTGGCCTGGGACCCAGCGAGGACACCGGGTGATTCACCGTCATCTCTGGCCAGGTATGAG
Source organism: Chlorocebus sabaeus (assembly GCF_047675955.1). Taxonomy (NCBI): domain Eukaryota; kingdom Metazoa; phylum Chordata; class Mammalia; order Primates; family Cercopithecidae; genus Chlorocebus; species Chlorocebus sabaeus. The sequence continues at coordinate 53,995,885 of NC_132925.1, forward strand.
AGGCTGGGTTCGCAAGGCCCTCCCCACAGCCCTGGACTAGTTGGTCTCCCCAGGAGCCTGGGTCTCCAGTCCAGGGCAGGGCAGTGGTGGGGAGGTAGGGGGCTGCTGAGATGGAAAGGGTGTAAGGAGTGGAATCTGTGAGGCTTTGAGTCCTTGTCTGGGAGGGAGAGTAGAGGGCAAGCCCTGGCCCAGACAAGCTCTTTAGGTATTGATGAGGAGCCCCAGGGGGCACTATATCTGGCCTCACCCAGCTCCATAGGCGTGCTCCCTCCAGAGGGCGGTGAAAGCAAACAAGAGCAGGGGCTCTGGAGCCAGAAGACCCAGGTTCACATCCTGACACCCAGGAGTCCACTGGGACATTTACCTCCATCTCTCTGTGCCTCAGTTTTCTACCCTGTAAAATGGGGTTGGTGGTAACAGTTCCTCTTTCATAAGGCTGTGTGAAGATCAAATGAGATAAGCGAGGGAGCCCTTCGACACAGGCAAGTGTCCAGTAGCTGTTAGCTCTGAGCTGCCCCCTTTCCCTCCCTGAACGTGGGAGCCACCCTCAGAGGCAGCAAGGCTGATGCTGGAAGGAAAACTAAGAGACCCTTGAGGCTACCTGCCCATCTCAGAGGTGCAAACAGGGGAGATGACCTAGGTCGTGGTGTCAGTTTCTGATCAGACAGACTGGAGTTTGAATCCTGTGTCTGCAAACGGTTTAGCTGGGAAAGCTTACACACGCTCTCAACCCCTTGACCCCATTTTAAAACTATGTGAAATGGGGATAATAATAGGACCTAGCTGATGGGTTATATATAAAGATGAAATTACGCTGTATACATAAAGGGCTTATCCCATGCCTTATACTTAAATTGGGAGCTGCTGTCACCATCACCACCACCATCATCACTATCATCATGATTGTTACTATTATTGTTATTATTATTAGGAAATAGAGACTCAGAGAGGGGAAGGGACTCGCCAGCAGTCATGTAGCAAGTCAGGGGGCAAGGCAGGACTCAGCCCTGGCCCCCTACCCCTCAGTCCCTATTCTTTCCACTCCCCTCAACCCCTCATTGGTCCTAATGGGTCCTTCTTGGCTTTCTGCACACTCATCACAGACAGCTCCCGCTGACTTCACTGGTTCTGGGCATGACTCTGGGGGTGCCACACAGGGGAATCTGGCATCCCCCCAAGAGGCTGAGCCAGCAGACAGCCCAGGTTGGAGGTTACTTTGTCTCCATGATCCACAGCACCCCTCTAAAAGCCCTCCCAATCCCTGTGTCCAGGGATCACTGGCCAGGGAAAGTCTCTGAGGGGGCAGGATATAGCTTTGGAGGAAGCTGTCTGGGAACTGCACGCTCCTCAAGCTCCTCGCACCCCAGGGAACTCCTTATATAGGGAATGATTGGAACCCTAACTTCCACCAAAGCTTCCCTGGGCTTTGAGGACTGTCTGGGGGTCATGCTGAAGGGTCTTCTGCTTCTGTTGGCCGGTATACACCATCTTTGCAGGCTTTGCTCTGTCTCTCCCACCTCCTGACCCTCCCAGGCAGAGATGAACAGAGACAAAAGAGGAGGCAGGGGAGAAAGGAGAAGGAGAGGATGGGGCTTGCTGTAAGGAGAAGGAAGGCTCACACACCTCTTTTAAAATTTCAAATATTACACACACAATCATCATTCCTTTTTACTGAACACTTATTATGCACCAGGCACTGTGTTAAGGACTTGATACATCCTGTCCCAGTTCATCTTCACTACAGCCTTATCAAGTAGAAAATTATTATACCCACTTTGAAGATGAGTAAACTAAAAGGATCTTATTCATCTACTGTGTAATGAATCCAGTTGCGAAGCAGATGATACAAAACAATGACAGAGAATGAGTGAAATGTAACAGGGAGTCCTGGGGACTGTGGCAAATTGGAGAATCTTTTTTTTATTGAGGCATGACACACATGGTAGATAAAGTGCACTAATTTTAAATGCACCACTTTCTACACGTGTTTACACCTGTGTAACCACCACCCAGATTAAAATATTTCTTGTAGCCCAAAATATTCCTTCTGAGGTATTCAAAATTAATTTTTTCCAAATAATATTCTGCAAAACTATCCCAGCTGAGAGGAACCTAAGGAGACACGATGACTAAATACAATGCAGCGCCCTCGATGGGAACCTGGAAGAGGAAAAGGGTGTTAGGTAAAAACAGAGGCAATGTGAATAAAGTATGGGGGTTAGCTAATATCAATATTGATTCATTGATTATGAGAAAGGTGCCATTCTAATAGAAGATGTGACTAATAGGGGAAACTGAATGCAGCACAGACAAGAACTCTCTGTATTGTCTTTAGGAATTTTTGTGTAAATCTAAAACAGTTCTAAAACAAAAAGGTTATTTCAAGATATTTTACAGATAAGGAGACGGAGGCCCAGAAGAGCAAATCCTCTTCTCAGGGCCCCACAGGAGCAGTGGACTAACCACAATCAAAAGGCTAGCCGGTGCTCTGGCTGCCAAGGGTGGGGTCAGGGGATGAGGGTGTCGGGGGTGCTGGGGTCTCCTTGAATCCGTAAGTGCCTTACAGTGGACTCACCTCTGCAGGAAGCTGGCCACCCAGCTACCCCTCTGCTCCCTCCTCCTGAACTCTCCAGGGCTCTTCGTTGAAAATCAGTTCTCCCACTGGTCTTGGTCCCAGAGGGAGTGTTCATGGGCAGCTCCTGTTCTGAGAGCAGGATGTTACCTTCCCACTCCTGCCAGTCTTGATGCAGGTGTCTCTGAGCCCCCCATGCCCAGCACAGGGGTGGCATGAGCACAAGGCGTTGGTTGAGTGTTGGATGGATAGATAAGTGAAACACTGAAGGAGGGAAGAAATGAATGGCAAGCTGGGTGGTTGAGGGGATTCCAGGGTGTTAGAGAGTGCCAGGAGCATGGGCTCTGCCAACAGATGGCCAGAGTCAAATCCTGACTCTCCCACCTCTAGCCAGGAGAGGTTACTTAACCTCTCTGTGTCTCAATGTCCTCACCCCAACATGGGGAAAATAGTGTACCTGTCCTTAGAGGGCTGTTCCGGTTAAAGGAGTTGATTGACATGAGGGAGGGAAGTAATAAATAGAAGAGGGAAGGAGAGCTGGGGAGATGATGAATTAGTTGTCATATTGAGAGATGGAAACTTGGACAAAGCCATAAGACTGGCCATTCTCCCAGAAAAGAGGAAAAGGAGCAGCATTGTACAATGGTTAGAGCACAAATTTGGAGGCAGAGCTGCCAGGGATCAAATCCCAATGCCACCACTTACCGGTCATGTGACTTTGGACAAGCGAGTTAACCTCTCTGTGCCTCGGCGTCCTCATCTGCAAAATGGGTGTGATAGCAATGGCACTCACCTCAGGAAGTGGCTATGAGAACTAAGTAGTTGCCTGGTGTGGGTATAGTGCTTAGAATTGTACCTGATATGTTTACTACAACCCTGGCATATCATGAGTGTGTTTTAAGTAAATAGGAAAGGTTTTGTGCCAGAAGCCCACCCCCTCCCTTGAAGGGGCTCCCACGTTCAGGATGCAGGTCCAGGCGTCACAAACTCACTTACCTCCTGAGTCCAGGGGAGAAAGGGCCCCTTAATGAAGTCAGGTGGAGAGGGGATGACCTAGTGGCCACATTTTCATCTCTGTGGCCTCACCCGCCTCCAGCCAACTCTGGATGGGCAGTGCTCACAGTATTTTAAGAGAAGATAGAAATCTGGATTCTTACGCACTATCCCCCAATTTTTAAACATTGGCATTTAATTCAATTTTATTTTAAGCTCTGAGCAAAACAAACAAATGTATTTTCAGTGGGCTGCTCTCACAAGTAGCTGGTTTGTAGATTCCACTCCAGTCTAGTCCTGCCAGTTCACTTTCTTTTATTTTTTTTTTCTCCTGCATTTTAGAGAAGAGGAAACGGAGGCCTAGAGATAAATACTTGGGCTCTGATATATCTGATCACTTAGTGGAGCCAAGTTCTCCTCTCCCCTGCTACCAGCCACACCCGGGATTCCCGAGGAATCAATCAAGTAGGGGAGGGAACATCAAGGGGGCATTTTCCCTGTGGACCAGGGTTTTTCCGATAGCATATTTGAAATATGATTTAGGTTAGCCAGACACCATTTACACCGTGTGTCAGAGGTGCTGCTGGGCATAAAGCAGGAGCCTTCACCACTTCCAAAGCAATAGCAAAGATTTGCAATTTATGGAACCCAACGTCACTTCTAGCCCTGGGTGGGCACCAGGATTTCACCTTCCATGAGCAATGCTAAGGTGGCATGCCAGAGAGGAGTAAGTTCTACCATGAAGGAAATCACAAAGTAAATGCTAGAGAGGCCAACAAAAGTAGGGAGACATGTTCAGGGGAGACATTTAAGTGTGATATTTTTTAAGAGAAAGTTAAGTTAAAAGCTTGTCACACTCTGAACTTGAGTTGTTTTACTCTTCTCTGTTGAAAACTGCTATCTGGTTCCCACCTACTTAACCTGTCTGCACCTCCACCTTCCCATCTACAAAATGGGCACAAAATCATAACTCACTTTGTACAGCTTGTGATGAGGATGGAATATGACATTTGTGGAGGATTAAGCAATAAAAACCAGCTATTGTTGTCACTGTCAGCAGCTGCCAGCCCACCTGTTTGCACAAGCAGTGGCTCAAGAGCCTTTCACTTGTGGCCTCTCTTTACCCTAACTATCCACATCTGTGACCTTCGCTTGGAAGAGTCCAGTGCCTCTACCAGCTGTGGAACACCTAGTGTGTGCCAGGTCCTGTGCTAAATTCTTCCACCTGTGTTCTCTCCTGTAGTCCTCAGAGCAACCCTGGGTGCCAACATCATCATCACCATCTCTGCAGCTGAAGAACCTCAGGCTCTGGGAGAAAACATGAGGCATCCAAGGTCACCCCCAGGTGTGAATGTGACTTTGAGCAAGCCCCATTACCTCTCTGAGCCTCTAGCTTCTTCATCTGTAAAAGGAGGTTCAGGACACCCACCCCAGGGCTGCTGTGAGGCTCTATGAGGTAATGACTTTGAAAGTGCACTGTCAGCTGTAGATCCCAGACAAACAGACGGTGCGGATGTGAGTCCTTCAGAGGCCTACTCCTGTTTGGGATTCAGCGCATTTTAGCAGTAGGGGCTACTGAGAAGTTATTTCAAGTGTCTTTTTCTTGGGTGGTTTCAAATACATCTCCTTTCTCCAGCTAACAAGCCCAACGCTGGCTTCAGCAGAAGCTATGCACACAGAAAGTTACTTCCAGTGGAATGACCAGGAGGTAGAAGCGAGATAGGCATGATGGTCACAGGGGAGACAGGATCCCAGAGAAGGTCTCAGGCTATGCAGTCAAACAGATGTAGGATCAAATCCCAGCTCCTCCACTTACTAGCTGTGTGACCTTGAGACAACTAGCTAACCTCTCTCAGCCTAACACAGAGGGTTGTTATAATGAGGGGGATAAGCACAGCAGCTGAGAAAAAGCAATACACGTGTACTGGAAAGGAAGCCTGCTCAAATAGGGCACAGCACTACACATACATGGGACCACGAGGAGCTGGAGGGCAGACACTGCACTTTTCATCTTGGCAACCTAGCTCACAGTATTCATTTTCAAAAATAAAATTTTACATTCATTTTCCTTTCTGCCTTGTGCCCACCCACTTAATTCCCCTTGCCTTTCAACCCCCAGCCCCACCATCCCACCTCTGCGAAGTGTGAAAGAATACAGACTCTGATACCTGACAGACCTGTGCTGAAATCCAAACACTGCCTGCCTGGATAGTCTTGGATAAGTTACCTCCCCTCGCTGACTCTCAGTCTCCTCTTCCGTAAGTGGGCTAATATTGCCTCTCTAGCAGGGTTGCTGTAACAGTTAGAGATGATGTGTGTGGCTGGCATGGCCTCTGACACAAAGTAGGCATTCTGAAAGTGGCAGCAGAAATGCTGTTGTTCCTTCCAAGTGTAGCCTATGGCCACCTCTGGCTCTCCACTCACACTCAGACTAACTTCCTGAGGAGTTTACAATCAATTTGTCTCTACATCTCAGATGTCACCATACAAGCACCTTGGGTGTATACATCTCTAAAGAGTGGCATTTCACCTCCATTTCCACAATCACTTTACACAATTTCCACACTCTCACTGCTTCTATATTGGTTGAACTTGGAGGGATTAACAATGTCCTTAAAACACCTTAAAAAGGAGCATCAACAGACAAATCATTCTGGATCAAGACCAAATGGTTCAGAGATTAAAACACCTGTCCATAATCACTGACATTAGCCACTGGTCATGGGTTTACTCATGCCTGTGAAAGTTCCCAGACTGAAAGTTCATGAATGAAGGATTTTCTGGTCCTGGATACCATCTTATCCTCAAAGATAGCCTGCAAACTCTTCACTGTTACTTAACTAATAGTTTATGGGGGCTTCTCTGATGCCTTCAGATCAAGGCTAAATTATTGAGAGGTGGGATTGGCTCTGCTTCACTGTGAGGATTTGTGTGGGGGCAGGTGCAAGGCTTGGGAAACCCACTAAGCTGGGTCACACAGGGGCTGGGAAGCCGCTGAGGGACAATCTGCTGCTTGGAAAGTGTGTGCCCGGAAGTCTGACGCTGGCAAGGGTCTCAGGCAAAACCTTGCCCAACGTCTGGCTAATATCCACTTACCCTGCATGCAACGCAGTCCCGGTTCTGGGACCCCCTCCTCAAAACTGCGAACAGAGTCTGCCCTGTTTTTAGCTGGAAAAGTCTGGCTTTAATACCTGACATTGTGGGAGGATTGCCACAGCCATATGCCAGGGGCTTGGAGAGTTTATCTGCAGTGACATAGTCCAGTTGCCACTCTGAACCTGCAGTGATGTGTGGCCTGCAGAAGCCACATATGCCATATAGTTTGTTCCAATGCAAATCAAAATGGAAAGGCACTCCTTTCGATTTGGGTAGACAAAGAAAAAAAAGGAAAAATAAAAAAGAGGCCGGGTGTGGTGGCTCATGCCTGTAATCCTAGCACTTTGGGAGGCCCAGGCAGTCAGATCGCTTGAGGTTAGGAATTCAAGACCAACCTGGCGAAACCCCATCTCTACTAAAAATACAGAAATTAGCTGAGTGTGGTGGTGTGCACCTGTAATCCCAGCTACTTGGGAGGCTGAGGCACAAAAATCACTTGAACCCAGGAGGTGGAGTTGCAGTGAGCTGAGATTGCGCCACTGCACTCCAGCCTGGGTGACAGAATGAAACTCTGCCTCAAAAAAAAAAAAAAAAAAAAAAAAAAAAAAAAATTTTTAAAGAATTATTTTTATAATCTGTAAGTCCACCCTCTTTTCTTCTGCATTCATTTAGGATTTCTCTCCACCTGCCTCCTACAGTGAGGAGGTGAAGGGTTTTCCCAGCCTCCACAATTACCTGGCAAGGGCAGGAGTCTGATCTTAAAACCAGCACCCCGCTCCCCTGCTGCTTGCTCCAACGCTGGCTCCAACACCTGGGCCTCTCCCTCCAGGCCCCTGAGCTAATTACAGGCTTCCCTAAGTCATTGTAAGGAAAAGCTAATTAAATCAGGGTCGGCCATTAATTTTCTGGCTAAGGACAGGCAGCCTACATGTCTCTTCAATTCCAGAATCCGGAAACCACGGCTTGGAGCTTCCTTCAAGGTTGGGAATAGGGTTTTATCTGTTAGGGCTGATTTTAGGAAAAGCAGCATGTCCCAGTGACCATAAGGGATCAGGTTGGGAACCTGAAAAACTGGGCTGCAGCCGAATCTATATGGGAACGGGTATGAGGAGGTAAAGTCAAATGTCCCTGCACCCACTATTAGCAATTTGTTGTGAGAAAAACGCCTGCATTCGATCCCAGCCCTGCCACTTGCTATGCAGGTATCCTGGTCCATAAGTATCCACATGCAAGGCAGGCAGCGTCAGTGCTGGCACAGAGAGTGGAGTGAGTTCTGAGCCAATGTTTGTTGAATGAACAAGTGACTACTGAGTGCCTGGCTCAGTGCCACACACATAGTAAACACCCAAACAATATTTGTTCTCTTGTCCCTCTTGGAATCTTCTTTTGGAACTATAACATTCATGGGATGAGGTGGCTTAAGTTCCTAAAACCAATATCAAAACATTCATTGGAAACTTTCCTCCTTTGAGATCAGGCTGAGAGATGTCAGAGGCAGGGTAGGGGCAGGGAACTGAGTTCTCCACTCCTAGAACTCCAACGCCTCTCACGTACCATCAGACACCAGCCTGCCCTGCCGTGCTGCCGTGCATCAGCATACCTCTCTGTCAAGCTGGGCACCTTGACAGGGGTCCCAGCTGTGACTCTTCTCCCTTTCTTGCTCTGTTCCCTCATTAGCCGGCGCTTGGCTGGGAGAAAGCCGGTCAGGAGTGGGCTCAGGTGAAGCCGGAGAGCTAGGCCAAGGAAAGGTTTTGCTAGGGTGAGAGTGGCACTCTCAGCTTGGGGGCATGGTGGCACCCCCAGACCTTTGTCATGGGACAAGGCCAGATTCCCAGGAGCGCCTCCCCTACCCCTTCTAACCTCATTAGCCAAGTCCTCAATAACCCCTTGAAAGGCCCAGGCATTGCACATTGCACCTTCGTTATTCGCTCCCACCTCGGCCACTTTATTGCAGATGGAGAGTGATGTGCTTAGCTAATTCAGGGGACCCCTAAAGGTGGGAAACAAATAGGGCAAATCTACAGTATGGCTGAGGACCACTCTGTGTGTCAAGTTCAGCTCAGTGCCCGGAGTACAGATTCCGGAGTCTGGTTTGAATCCCAGCTAGTTGTTTGACCTTGGGCAAGCTGCCTAACTTTTCTGTTCCTCAGTTTCCTCCTCTACAAAATTGGCATAATGATAACAGTATGTCCCTTGTGGGGTTGTTGTAAGAATTAAATGAGCTCATAATATGCCAAGTGTTTAGACAGGGCCTAGTGCATAGTTGGTGTTCCATGAACATTAGTCATTACTCATGATCTCAGAACGAATATCTCAGTTTACATTCGCCACAGGCCAGCCTGGCCAGAGAGTATGATGGCTCTCACTTTACAGATGAGGTCCAGGGAGGGGAAGCCACTTGCCCATGGCCGCACAGAGCAAAATCCCTGCCCCACACCTGTCCCCGACAGAGGGGAGACTGACAGCACCTGCCAGTGAAAGCGGGGCCGAGGGCAGGGCAGAGGTAGTGAAAGGAGCTTTCAAAGAAGGGCCAGGTCTCCCTCAGAGGCATGAGTGGAGTTGGGAGGTGGCTATAAATACACGAGGCGAGGGGCTCTGTAACTAGGCCAGGAATGTGTGTTAGTCATTGAGGTCAGCACGGCCTCAGCAGCACTTGACTAGGAGAAAGCGGATCAGGAGTGGGCTCAGGTGAAGCTGGAGAGCTGAGGCTGAGGAGGGGTTTTGCTGGGGTGAGAGTGGCACTCTCAGCTTGGGGGCATGCTGGCACCCCCAGACCTTTGTCGTGGGACAAGGGCAGATTCCCAGGAGTGCCTCCCCTACCCCTTCTAACCTCCGAGAAATCCTTCTGTAGCCCAGATCGGATCAAACCTCCAAGCTGCCTAAACCCACAGTCCTGGTTCCCAAAGGCAGACGCAAGTCCCCATTTTGGAGCGGGGCAAGCACACCCTCTCTAGTTTAATACCTGTGCACTTACTTTGATGTGTTAGGAGAAAAATACAACTGGCAAGGCAAATCCATGATATTGTGGCTGTGAATGCTTAAGATAACACTAAGTAGAGATATATATATGTTTCTAAAAGGGAGGTGATTTCAGGACAGATGCAAAGTATATGCTAGAACTTGCAGACTGGCAAACATCATTACTGGAGTTTGAGGGTTTCTGGTCCACAGACTAAATGGGAATCTTTTTGCTGTGAGGTTCCAAGCCCTACCCGGCCTTCTGATACTCCCACCCCAACCCCACCCTACCTTCATTCTTGCCGTGCCCACTACCTGGAGTGCCCCACTGGCAAAGGCCAGGTGAAATGTGCTCCTCACTGCAACCTGCACAGGCCGCCCAATCCCCCGTCCATCCACTGCCATTTCCCACACTGCGTGAGGCCATCCTATCTGCGGCCATTGCTCCCTCAGCAACAGGGAAAGCAAGTTCTCTGTCTGTCTTCCTACCTGCTGTGCCCAGCACGGTGCCTAGAGCCAAGCACAGGCCCAGGACATAACACCCGGTTCACATCCTGGAGCTGTCACTGCCTGGTGCAAGACTGTGCATGTGCAACCTTACATCTCTGGGCTCAGTCACCTCCCCGTGCAACAGATGGGAATGACGAGCTTCCTTCTCCAGTGGGGTTGCACGGATTCAGTGAGTTTACTCCACCTCAAGGCTTTCTTAGCCCAGCGCCTGGCATGTGCTCAGCACTCCACAAGTAGTGACTGAGTAGTAGTATCATCAATGCTATTGTCGTTATTAAGGGCCAGTGGATATTCATTAAATGAGTCCATAGTGTTGCAGGCTGAAGGGGAGAGAAAAAAGAATGGAGCATGTGTGCATTTAGCCTAGAGAGAAAACTATCAGTGGCTATTTTCCCCACCCCTCTCATTTTGAATATGGGGAAACCATGGCCCACACTGCACCCCTAGGACCAGGACCCAGAACATTTGCCCTTCAGTCTATGGTGCTCCACCATCACCTCCCTCCCCAGGCTGGGGGAAGGGGAAGGGGTGGCTGAGGCCAGATGCACCTGCCCAGTGAGACACTTGCAGGCTCCCCACCCCCAGCCTTCCTCAGCTCCTCGGTGTAGACCCAAGAGACCTGGTTAGGAGTTCCAGGGCTGTGGTCTGCACCGAGCTGGCAGGAGAGTCCTCACTTCACTGAGGCAGTGAATCAAAAGCCTCATTCTTTGCAGACTCCTCAGATAGGTAGAAGCAGACTTGACCTTTGTCGTTTGTTATTTTTAGCAGAGCAGGCAAGGAATGATAAAAACCTGTATAGGAGCTGGCTATAAATAGCACGCCTGTGGCTTTTCTTAAGAAACACACACACACACACACGCACACACATCTGAAAATTGTAGATCTAAACAAGCATTGCCCTTCAAAGTAGAATAACAGCATTAGCATGACACTTTACAATCAGCAAGCCCGTTTAAGCTGTCACTTCAGCTCCGCGCACAATTCCACAGGGTGGACACTTCCATCGTCTCCATTTTGCAGATGAGGAAACAAGGAACGAAGTCAGCCAGGAAGGCTGTGGGCACGGCACCTGACACGTGGCGGAAGCCCTGTAAATATCGCTTTCCTTATCACTGAATCTCCAAGAAGTTGAGTAACTTGTCCAGTGCCACGCCAGGAGAAGGAAGAGAAGCAGGACAGACGCCAGGGCCACCTGTCTCCAAGTCCATGAGTCCCCTGGCTGGGGCTGAAGGAAGAAGAATTAGACCTGGAAAGGTCAGAGGAGTGGCACTGGATGTTATGGGGACAATGGGTTGAGAACTGGAATGACAGGGTGGTATCCGAGGTGCTGGCAGCTGAGAGGGGGTGGCTGTTTGGGAAGTGCCTCTGGGGTCAGCAATGAGAAAGAAAAAAGGAGGAGAGGAAGACAGAAGATCGCTGGCCAACAGTTTTTTAGGGCAGTGCCATGCCAGGGTCACCTCATCCGGCACTGCCCTCCTTTGGGCAGAGTGGGAAATGTCGGTAGGCTCCGTGGCAGGAGGGCTAAAAGCAGGTTATCAACACTGGGATGGGAGCCAACAGAGGCCCAGGGGCTGGGGCCAGGGCAGCCTGCAGCAGGGAGGAACAGGTTGAGGGTAACCAAATCAGAAAGGGGTCCTGAAACTTGAAAGGTAATGAACTCCAGGTAACCGTGTTGAGGGCCTGCCCAGCGTTCTGTGGTGTGCTGGTAAATGTTTCACAACCAGCTCTCAGGGAGGTGGATGTCCTGCTCTCCAGTGCTTGCTAATTTCTGTGGTGTCAATGCTCCCGCCTTGGCAGATTGTAAGCTGCCAACATGAGATCACTGACACACACAATCGGCTCTCACGAGTCAGTATAAGCAACTCCAGAACAAGACTGCTGCCACACCATGCCACACAAGATGGAGATACTTATGTCCTGCTTGTTTCAAGGGAAAAGAGAAGGGGCTTATGGGCAGTTTTTAAGCTATCATTAATTGTGCATGTAACACATGACAGGCAAAGTATTTTACAGGCACTATCTCAGTTAATTCTCAGTACACAACTGCAAAGTACATATCATTGCCACGTTAATGATGAAGAAACCAGGCTCAGAAGGGTGAAGTGACTTGCCCAAGGTCACAAAGCCCAGTGAGTGGTGGAGCTCAGACTTAAGCCCAGGCCTATGTGAGTTCAGAGCCTGTACCCCAGACATATACCACCTGGCCTCTAGCCAGGGTAGTTGTGGGAGCTCAGTTGGGCCTGGGTTTTCAGGCAGAGGCTGTGGGTGGGTTCCTCTGCAGGGCTGGCAGCTGAGAGCTCCCACCAAGTCACAGGGGAAATTCCTTGGGGAAGGTCCTGAGAAGATTGAGACAACCCCCATGGGGAGAAAGCAGAGCAGGAAACGACCCTCTTAATACTGAAGAAATAAACCAATGGTATCTTCAGATTACCCCTCACTTTGTTTGAAATCTAAGATCAGATTGTCTATGAATCAAAAGTGTTGTCACCTTTGCAGAATAGAGATGAAAAAGCGAGCTAGATGTCCCTGAGCACCCACTATGTGCCATGTACATATGTATTACTCATTACGCCTCCCAACACTCCCATGATTGCAGGTGTTATCAGTCCCATTTTACAGATGTATTAATAAAAACCGAGGTTCACATTGGCCAAGTGACTAGCACAAGGTTACCCAATGGTAAGTGGCAGAGCTGGGCTTCAATCCCACATCTCTTTGATGCCCAAGACCCTGCTCTATCCTCTGTGTCCCCCAGAAAGAAACAACACCTTATATCCAAGAATCTACTTACAGTTTACAGAGATCCTTCCATACCCTTCTTTTATTTGGCTACTGCTAACCAGCCCCTGGGGAGGTTAGGAAGGCTGGGGGGATAAGGTCAGCACTCCCCGGGCCCACGGCAGCTGTCTTGCCCAATAACTCCTGATCTAGTTCTCTTCCCACCCCCCTGGAGCTGCCTGCCGGGGGACGTGCAGTGAAAGAGGTGGCCCAGCCTTTCAGGAAGTCTCATCCACAGAGGGCCTGCAGAGTGGCCACAAGGCTGGGGTTGTCCCCACTGCTGGTGGCAGGCTGCCTTGGAGAGCCTATGCTCTTTGGAGCTGTGTCTGATGAAGATGAGCCCTGAGAAAGGTAGCCCCACATAAGGGGGGTTCCTTTTGGGGCTAACAGGCAACCATGGAGTGAGTACTTGCTTCCAAGCCATGGTCTGGCTGAGTGTGCTCAAGGCAGGTGGTGACCACTCTCTGGGCCTCAGGATCCCTATCTGTCAAATGGAAAGCTAGGGCTGAACAGAGGAATGCAGCAGCACCCCCAGCCCTGATGCACTGCAAGTCCACATAAACCAGCCCCAAAGGCAGATCCCAAAGGGAATTTCATCTCAATTGCCCATGACCCTGGCCTCAGTCTCCCCTTGTGCCAGGGTGCCCCCTCAGCCCCCTGCACATTCGAGACTCTGTGAATGTCTGCTGGCTGTTCTCCTCCCAACTGTGGCCCTGTGAAAGCAGGGCCCCTTTCCTCCTTGCTGATGTGTCCTGGGCTCGGAGTCCACCCCAGATCACGGCATATTGAGTGGGTCATAGGACCTGCGGAAGGCAAGATATGACTGTGCCGCACTGCTGCATTGCAGATGCTATTGCATGCAGGGCCTTCACCGAGGGCTTCATGTTCATCATTGGGTTCCATCCTGAAAACCCTTCCCAGCTGCCCCGCTTCCCATGGTGAGGACAGAAATCTGTAGAGTGGTCCACAGGGGCCCCCACTGCCTCTCCTGTCCCTTGCCCACAGCCATCCGGGCCTCCTTTTAATTCATTGAGAACTACTAAGTTTTTCTGGTCTCAGGGCCTTTGCACAAGCCACACCCTTTGTCAGGAACACTGCCTCTCCTCTTAGCTACTGAACTCCCACTCCAGCCTGCAGAACCCAGCTCAGTCCTCACCCCCTCGAGGAAAACCTCTGTGATGCTTCTTCCTCTTGCCAGAGACACCAGGGGCCTCCTGCTGAGCATGCTCTCACCCCTCTGTAAATACACATTGGTTGGTGTGATCATTTCATTTCATGGCTGTCTCTAAACCCTCTTGAGAGCAGACCCCATGGGCGTTTCTGCTTACCACCGTATTCTCAGTGCCTAGCACAGAACCTGGGAAGGAGATGCTCAATGGGTATTTGTGAAATAAGTAAGTCGATGGAGAAGCAGGAAGCATATGGCCTCGTGCCCATTTTACAAATGAGGAGCCTGAGGCCAGAGAGGTTGAGGGACTTGCCCAAAGTTACACAGCCCATCACGGTAAAGCAGGGATTTGAGCAAGGGCCACCAGACTCCAGCTCCCAAATTATTTCTACCACTTCAGAATTGCCGCCTGTGGGTGCAATGGAGGACTGAGGCAGAGTCCCAGAGGGTGGGGCTGGAGTGACAGGAAAGGGCTGTGGTTGCTCTGAGAACCCTGGCTGCCTGCAAACCTCACAGGGAGGGAGCCCGCAGCCCCTCTGCTCCTATGCAAGCCTTCCAGGAAAGATCTGAGCTCTCATTCTGACTCCGGGTGTGTCATCCTAGGTTTGTTACCGCCACTCTCTACATCTCAGTTTCTTCATCAATAAAATAGGGGTGATACTCTCCACATAGCAAGACTGTTGGGGACAGAAGGAGGCTAGGGATATGTGTGTGTGTGTGTGTGTGTGTGTGTGCGCGCGCGCGCGCGCGCGCGCGCTTTAGCACCCAAGAACACACTCAGCAGAGGTAGCTGATGTGGCCCCTGTGACCTCTGAGCCATTCAGGCTGGACATGCAGGCCCCTGGGATGACCACATTTTATTCCCTAACTTCTTACTGGTTATATTCCCAGCAGTGTTGACCACCCAGTGAGTCAGCAGTTAGGCTTGCCAGTTCACAGCATTCTCAGTCGTCACCCCTCTGCTCTAGGAATCCTCTTTCCCTGCTGGGTCCCCAACCCTCTTCAGCAGGAAGATGACAGAGAGATCACAGGCTTCAGGGAAGACAATACATACCTGGATCCTCAATCCTGTGCCACACAGCTGTGCACCCTTGAACAAGCCACACACCCTCTCTGGGCTCATTTCCTAGCCTCTAGGTTGAAGACTGATAACATCAAACACTGCTGGGGTAGTAGTTAAGAGCCTGGCACACAGTAGGTGCTCCATAAATGTCAGGTTCCCTTTCCTCTTCTGACATTCCTGGATTCATCATCCCCACCCGCTCCCTTTCCTCCTTTCTTCTCCTCTTCTTCCTTCAGGGAGGCAGCCTTTCAGCAAGAGTGAAAACACACACATGTCAATGTTAGCTAGGGATCCCAGTACAGAGCCTCACATTCAGTGAGAGCTGAATAAATATTTGTTGCCTGAATGATCCAAAGAAATGAATTACGAATGGCGGAGTGTCAGGCTGTAGGTAGCTTGGAGGGGCCGTTTAGGGATAGGGGCTCTCCTTCCTAGGTGTTCAGTTCACCTTGAGTCCAACCCTGGACTCAAGCACCCTGGTCCCAGTTGGGACATCTCTGGGCAGTGGGATCTGAGTGGAGTTGGGGTCTCCCTTGACCCTTCCCAAGTTGGGCATGGGGAGGGAGCCCCATTCATTGACAGCTCAGGAAATAGCAACTCCTAAGCCAGGACCCCTAAATGAGTTCAAAGAATATTTCCAGAGCCACAAAGAGATGCAAACACCTTCCAAAACTACTAGAAGAATTGCTTTTCATTCAACAAACCTGCACCCATCAGTTCAATCAATATTGAGGATCTTTTTCCAGTGCTGGGAAGTGACTCAGGCAAATGACAGTTTCCTATTCCTGGGGAGTACCCCAGCCAGATGGACAAGACGGATGCATAGAAAAACGTTAATTGCAAAAAACTCTTCTTGGGGCACGGGGAAACAGGGGATAGAGGGAAAATTAAGGAAGGCTTCGTGGAGGAGGGGCTGCTAGAGCTGAGTCTTGAAGGATCAGTAGGAGTTCTCCAGGTAGAGAAGTAGAAAGGGAAGGCATCCCTGGCAGAGGGGGTGGCACATGTAAAGATGCAGAGGCATGGAAATGCAAAAGTGTCTTTGGAGCAACAAAGACCCACTGTGGGGTCTGAGGGTAATGGGAGCAGTCTGGAGTAGTTATTCGGGCCTCATGAGCCACAGTGAGGAGTTTGGATTTGATGCTGAGAGCACAAAGGAACCAAAGAAGGGTTTGGAGGAATGTAGGCAGCGCCCCAAGGCTGCAGGGAGTTAGGAAATGGCCAGGGGATGGCAGGGGAGGAGGAGGGAGGACAGTTAGGAGGCAGGATTGATAGCTGGGAGTGGGCAGCATGTATGACTCTGCATTACCAAGGAGGCATTAGCTCTGAGGGGCAGTGCAGATGAGACCATGGCCTTGTGCCTGGGAAAGGCAGCCTGCCCCAGAGTGTCCTCTGAAAGTAGCTCCTGCTTCCCCTTCTTCCAGGAGGAAAGGCACCAGATCCGTCATTGTCTCCACAGTAACACTGTGAGCTCATGGCCCTGACCTTGGCCTCTGGCCTTCCGGAGGGGAGGCAGGGTCAACCATCACCACTCACCTGCCCCACACAGGTGGAAGCCTAGGGTGGGCCCTCATGGGGCTAAGGTTTTCTAAGCTGTGTGGCCAGAAAGATATGCCCACCGCTTTGGGAAACCTAGGTCCCAAGTGGTTCCTGGACCCAGGTTCACCCCACCTCCCACAGGGCTCTTGGGCTCGCCGCAGGGCCTCCTACAGTTCCTGTTTCAAGTTCCAATTCCCCTACTCACTCTGTGACCTTGGGCTACATTGTTTTACCTGTACCTCAGTTTCCTCATCTGTAAAATGGGAATAAAAATAGGATCCACCTCCCAGCGTTTTGTGAGGAACACACAATGAGGTGTGTGCACAGAATGCCTGGCACATAGTAGGATGTCAGTGTGAATGGTGGCTGGCCAGAATTCTCCAGAAGCCAGGCCTACAACCTCCTCCCTGAGGGAGCAAGGACCAGTAGGAGGAGGAAAGAACTGGTGACCTGCGTTCAAATCTCAGTAGACTAGAAACCAGCCCAGCCTCAGCCCTGCAGGTGGCATCTAGGAACCCTTATCTATCAGCCAGAGGAGGTGGAAGGCACCCACTCTCCACCAGCGTTTTCCCTGGGGCCTGCTGGAGAATCTCCCTTCTGTTTCTTCCACTAATAACAGCTGCCATTTTCCTTTAACTTGCAACCCCGCCAAATAGGTATTATCATACCCATTTTGCAGATGAAAAAAAAACTGGGACTCAGGGAGGTTGAGTCATTTGCCCAAGGTCACACATCCAGTAAGTGAGGGAGCCGGGAGTTGGACCCAGGTCTGTGTGGACACAAAGCCTCCACTTGAGATCTGGTTGGCTAAGGGAGTTTCAGGCCTTGGTAGGAGTGGGGAGTGGGTGTGAGGCCTCCATGCGACTGGAGAGAAGATTTTGGGCAAGCCAGCCCATGTGGCCCCCTGGATCCACAGTCCATGGCCCCTCAAGGTCTGGGGCTAGAGATCCTGAGTTGTGTGCTTCAGACTTGGGTAACTTTAGGCAGGCGCAGAGAGAAGGGCCTAGGGTTTGAGCAGGACCCTCGATCTTACTTTGGTCCTCACCAGCTCTGTAACTTTTAAGTAAGGCCCTTTGGTCTCCAGGTCTCAATTTTCTTTTCTGTAAAATGGGAAGAAGCCTGGGCTCTTTGAGAGTAATCTGTGGGGATCAGAGGAGACCGTCTCATCCCCCGAGGAACCCAGCTGACAGCTCTCTGTGGCAGCAGCGACCTGAGAGCTGCCCCAGGACTCCTACCCAGGTGTCTGCAGACCCCGAGCCAGGCAAGGCAAGGGCAGGGGTAGCCTCATCCATGCTTCCCAGA
This sequence comes from Chlorocebus sabaeus, assembly GCF_047675955.1. NCBI lineage: Eukaryota > Metazoa > Chordata > Mammalia > Primates > Cercopithecidae > Chlorocebus > Chlorocebus sabaeus. The sequence goes on from NC_132925.1 coordinate 54,013,861, forward strand.
AAGAGGAGAGACAACAGAGAGCCCACATCTCATGCTGAGGACACAGCTGGCCTCTAATTACATTCAGTACTCTCCCCTCAGACCTGCCTGGACCTACCTCTTCTACTGCCCTCATGCAGAGAGCCTCCAGTAGCCTGGGCGAAGCTCTGTGTCCCCATTCCTAGACAAACTGACCCTCTTCACTCACCCTGTGTCTCAGCTCCAGAACCCCTCCCCAAGGGAGAAAAACGTGGTCTGGCCAACTAAACACAGAGTGAAAATCAGATTGGCTGGCTCTCCCCTCTGTCCCCCTCCCCTATTTCTCATACTTTTCCCTAACCCTGACTCTCAATCGGTGTCCACCATAAGCCAAATCATGCTGGAGGCAGAAGCCATCAGTAATCCTCCTAGCTGGCCTCCTGCCTCTTTTCCCCTCTTCCCTGTGGCTGACCCTGACCTGTCATTTCCAACCTTCCTGGAGTTGCAACACTAGTGCCATTGTTTGTCTAATTTCACAACACCTCTGCCTGTCCAATACCCCCTGCCCCCCAACACATCCTGGAAGGACAGGCCAGATGACCCAGGTGTATCTGCTGCAGGAAGGGAAGGCAAAGGGGACGGGGCAGGGAACAGATGTTTATAGCCAGATTCTACCCTCAAGAATGACCTTAGGCAAGCCTAATCTTTTTCTTGAGGCTTCGCTTTGCTGAACTATAAAATGGGAGAATTTGATAGGAGTTCTCGAGGGTCCAGCAGAGTCGTTCAAGCCTTTACTGCACCATCTAACTCATGCTGGGACCTGAGACCTGGGATGCTGGAGACATGTCTGATGTGGTCACAGCCCAGTGAGGGAGACAGACGTGTAGACTATCAATACAGTGTGGTCAGAGCTAGAACAGAGGCATGAACCAACTCAGTTGGTGGAATCAGGAAGACTGTCTGGGGAGGCAGCATTTGAGTTGGACTTTGAAGAATGAGTAGGAGTGGGCCTAGAACCGGGGTATACCCAGAAGGAAAACCTTCAAACTGTGCTGTTCAATATTTGCACTGCCTCAGGAGATGGGGGCATCCAGTCACTGGGTGCAGGCACTGAAGGACACGGGACCTGGAATGTCAAGGAGATGGGAACTTGGCCAGGTGGCAGTTCTAGTCTTAGGTTCTGAAAACCAAAATCCACAACTGCCTGAGAGTCTGGCTGCTAGTGTATGTTGGTGAGGGCCCAGCCCATCCCAGACAGGGACCACTGGACAGGCAAGACTCAGGACTTGGGAGCAGATGAGTGTTAGGGCTCCCAGTGAGCCCACACTCATGATGGCCTTCGCATGCAGGGAGCCCTGGGCTTGGGTGCTCACGGCAGCCACCCCAGAGGTAGTTGGGAGGATCAAATGACTTGCTGTTTTGTAGGTGGCCTTTACAAACTGTAAAGTGTGCTGGACACAGAAGGCAGTGTGATTGTTGAAATGTGTGGCTCATAACAGGCTGCTTCTGGGGCTATTTTGTAACCAGGGAAAGTGGTTTGCCACCAAAGATGTTGAAGTAATAGTGGTGGGATTCCTGCACAGACGTGAAGGCTAGCAACAGATGGGAGGTGCAATGGGCCTTTCCCCCTCTGCCCATCTTTGCCCACCCTCACCCCAACATCTCAGAACACTTTTACATGGGCCTGTTTTGGGGAATGGAGAGACTGTAGGCTTTGGGGAAGGGCAGATGCTTGGCCCTGGTCCCTGGGGTAGAGCTGACTAGGGACTGCTGACTTAGAAGACCACCCAGAGGGGTGGCCAGTGGAATCCCCCCAACTATACCCCTAAGAGGAGTAGAGTTCCCATCTGCACCCCCAAGATGAGGCAGAGATGAGGCTGCTTTGGAAGCTCCCAATCTTGGGCTGTTGGTGTGGGGGCGAGATCCTCCCTGAGGGGTGTCCTGGGCTGCTCTGTCAAAGCCCCAGCAGGGAGCCTTGCCTGGCCTCTGAGTCACACCCTTGCCCCAGTGGAGTCCAGGGCCTTGAATGACCACCCAGCCCTTGGCATCCGTAGCTTCTCAGCATCCTCCCTGCGTTGAAGCCACCCTACAGGCTAAGGGGCAGGTGGGTACCCTTCCATGGGGCTAGGGGGTGAGAAGCAAGAAGGTCTCAGCATGGCCTCCTGGTGGGAGCCCCACCGCAGGCGCTCCCAGCTCTCTCCCTCCCGCGGCCCCTCTGCACGGCCGGGTTCTGATTTTGGTGCAGTGCAGACTTTCAGCTTAACGAGACAAATTGATATTCTGTGCCAGCCCAGGGATAGAGCGGCAGCTCGGGACGCTCGGGCGGGCAGCTCAGAGGTGGGCAGGAGGTGGGGGCAGGGGAAAGAGGCAGCTTCTGCCTAAAACTGCCTCCTGAGGCCACCTCCAGCCCTGCCCCTGTCCCCCATGCACCCCTCCACCCTGACAGGTGCCCTGAGACACTGGTCCTGAAGGTCCTTCCACCTTCAGTGCCCTCCCTCCAAGCAGGGCACCCCTCCTGGAGGGGGCAGGGCAGTGGAGGCCAAGGCTTCAGAATTCTAAAGAAGCCCCTCGCCCCCAGTGACCTCCCAACCTTGCTCTTAGGACTCTTCTCCCACCCATCTGGAGTTAAAAGAGCAGCAGTTCTGACAGAGATGAGGCAGGAAGAGGTAAGCAGCTGGCTAGGGGCTTCCAATCCTACAGACTCCTCACCGGGGGTCCCTGGCTTCCCCTGGAAGTGTCAGTCAGCCCACAGTCAGCCTGCAACTCATCATAGATGTCCTGAAGATTAGGTGGGTGTACAGACATGCAGACACCCCTACTGGTGGGCACCTGGCAGAGAAAAGGCCCTTTGAGGCAGGCCCTTCTGCCAAGCCAGCCCCCACCACCACACCCCCTGAGGGCAGGCCGGGTCGCACACAGGCAGGGTGGGTAGCACTTCAGGGCAGCAGAGAGCTGCTGCCGGCTCTGCTCCACTGGTCCTGCAACCACAGATGTGTTTAAACTGTGTTGAGTCCACTTCTCTCCACTTACGACCTTTGCCCCTTTGTCCCCCAGGTCTGGGGGTGCCTTGACTACAAAGAGGGGGCCAGAGCGCCTGACCAACCAGATAAGTCCCCCAGAGAGCAAGGGAGGACTTGGGGCCATTTGAGCAAAATCCTCCCTCTCTGCTCCCGTTCCCCCCACCACCACTCTCAGGACCCCCTTCCCTCCAGCACAGCCCAGCCCTAACCTCTCCGTGCCCTTGACATTCCCTCCTGCTTCTGGGGAGCGGGCATATTCCTGGGACTCTGCCAGCTTCGGTTCCTCATGATCCCAAGGGAGGAATTAAAACCGCAAACAACACCGTGGTGGTTCGGTCCACACACCCCCCGCCCCCCACTCTCCTCCCCCGTCCCCCCTCCAGAACTGGCCCTCCCTGTGTCCCTCCCTCCCTAGTCCTCCCGCCCCCATCCCCCAGCCTCCAGCAGCGGCAGGGGCGGCCTCTGCCTCCCCCGAGATTGCATTTTGCCGGCGAGATGCTCTCCTAGAACCGGCGCCGGCGCCTCCGCCCCCCGCCCCCCACCCGCTCGGGCAGGATGGTACAGTCTGCAGAGGGGCCCGGGCACGCTGGCTGGGCTCAGCCGCGGCACCAGCTGCCGCACCGCGATTACGGGGCTGCCCGCCGGGAAACCGTGCAGGATTGGTGGTGATTTTCATAGCCAAGTAAGTACCGGCATCCCCCAGCATGAGAAAATAAAAAATAAAAAGCGCCCCACTCCACTCTCCCCTTCCTCCCTCACCCATTTTATTTTGTTTCATTTCATTTGATTTTTCTCAGTGCTGATGGTGGTGGCGGTGGCAGCGTGAAGGGGGGGTGGGAGAAGGGCTTGTTTATCTGGCAGCAGCCGAGGCTGCATTGGGAGCCGCCGCTGAGGGAGACACTAGTGTGAGGGTCCGCGTGTTTCGGGGGACGGCTGGATGCTGGGGACTAGGACAGGGGGGCCTCGGACAAGCGGATGTCCGGGGTCTCAGGTAGATTCCGGCAGCCTCTGGACTGCAAATGCCCCCTAAGGATGTTATGCAAGGGCCAGCAAGCTGGTGGTGAGGGACAAGTTTCTCTTCTCTCTGAGCCAGTCCCAGGGAGACCAAGAGGACTGGAGGGTGCCCCTTGCCCACCCTGGTCAGTGTCCCAGGAAAGAGGCAGAGGGAGGCCCCTGTGAAGGGTCCCTTTGGTGGGGTGGGCAGCTGTGTGCCGGGACCCATTGGGTCAGGCCAGCCGGGTCATGTGGTGGCAGGGACGTGTCCCTGGGTCCCCTCCCTGGCCAGGAGGGTGGCAAGAAGGGGTGGCCAGGCCATTTTGCAGCCGTCATGCTGGGTGGTGGAGTCGACACCCTCTGCCCAGAAGCCCACTTCCTAGGCCAGCCTCAGTGGTCTCCAGCTGAGGGCTATGGCACCTGAGGCTCCTCCGTGCCCCCTGCAGGGTCAGGATGGGAAAATGCAGCAGGGGGCCTCAGGACTCCCTGAAAGTGGGTTGCTGCTGGCAGCCACCCCTTTCTAGCCAAGTAGCCATTCCACACCACGGCTGTCCTCTGCTCACCCAGGTTGGGGGTTGGGGGTTGGGGGGTGCTCTGGACTGGCCTACCCCAATCAGGCAAGGGCCCTGGGGGTCTTGAGTCCTCCATGCAGAGGCCCAACCTGGCTCGACCTTCAGAAGGGTAAGTGAGCAGGCAAGCCTGACCAGCCGGCAGAGGGTCTTAGTGCGATGCTGCATGCCCTGAGCCTGGCGTGGAAGGGGCTCCCTCCTCTCCTGCATTGCTCTCTGAATCGCTGGGAGGAGGCAGAGCTGACGTTTGGGGTATTTCCAGGAGCAGCGGGCGCCATCCGGAGAAATTCTCCTTTGACGTGTGCAGTAGGAGGGGGCTTGGAGCTCAGGCCTCGGGGGCCTCCGCCTGTTAACTTCGTTGAAGGAGCAGTGGCAAAGAAGGGGCTGCAGCTCTGGGGAGTCCTGTGGGGGATTGGGGGGTCCAGGAAATACGCTGATGGCCACCATTATTTAGCCACCTTCACACCCTAGTCCCATTCACATCAGGGCATATTCATGCCCACAGATGCACACATATGCACAGATACAAATATAGTACCCATAAGTAGTGTATCATATATGTCCAAATCATATACACACATATGGGATGCCCATGCCCACACTCCAGCACCTGTAAATACAACCTACGTTCCTGAACACCACATGCTGACATGCAAAACACAGCACACACACGAATGCAGTACACAGACACACATACACACCTGTGCATGCAGCGTGCCCACACATGTGTGTAGCACTAACACAGGAAAGCAGTAGGCTGCACACATTGCCCTGCAATAGCCACAAATGTGTGTACCCACGTGAGGGCTGGCTCAGGTGTGAAAACAACAGGCACGCACATGTGGGGCTCCGAATGCCATCTGCGTGCCTGCCCGTGCACTGGCAGGCACATGGCATGCTGGAATGTGCCCACAGGTGAATGTCAGTTGCACACATAAGAAGACGGCCGCAGGCACACAGATGCAGCACCTCTGCGGACACTGCGTGCACACACCCGCCCCCTCAGCGTCCAGGAGGCAAGGTGGCTCTGTGGGTGCTAGGGAGAGCTTGCCCCTTAAGGAACTTCCGATGAGGACAGAGGGATACTGGATCCTAAGTGCCCGCCACAGCCTCACACAGGCATGGGGGAAGGGCCAGCCCATATTCCCAGGGAGCTGTGATTAGACTCAGCAAGGCCATCTTGGGTTATTGTTCTTCAGAGAAGGCTGCCCAAAGTTGGAAAGGAGACAGAGGCAGCCAGGAGTGCAGCTGCTGCCCGTGGCCCAGACAGCCAGGAGCCCAGACTGGCCCCACCAGCCCTCTCCCCGGCACCAGGAAACCAGCCCACTGCTGTGGGGTCTCTGAGACCTGGAATATCTCTCTGAGACCAGTCTCTCTGAGAGCTGGGGCCTGGAGCATCTTCAGCGGACTCCAAAGTCCCCTCCAGACTGAAGGTCAGAGAAGCTGCTGTGGCTCACGTTGTATGCAGAGCCTGAAATGCTGGCACCCTCCTATGCTGTCCCGCTGCCCTCCTCTGCCTTCCCCCAGCTCAGCCGCAGGTATGCGTCAGGGGACCCAAGTAAGTAATAGTAATCCAGCTAGCATTCACCCAGCTAACTGCTTTGCACGTATCATCTCAGTGAGGACACCCACAGCCCTGTTACCCCCATGTCCCAGATGAGGACACTGTATCTAGAGAGGTAAAGCCACTCACCCAAGGTCACACAGCTGGAATGTGGCAGAGGGGAGGTAGAAGCCAGGCCACCAGGCGTCTGCCTACCCGTTTTGACCCTTTGACATGAGGCCAGTTTAAATTGGGGCACCAAAATTTTGGGAACCTATAGCTCAAGAATTTAGAATTTTTTGGCAAGATTCCGAGAAAGAGTGAAGAGGATCTCCTATGGATGAAGGTGGAGGAGCCTTCCCCAGGTAGGCGTGGCCCTGACCTAGGCAGCCGGACCACTCTGCCATCCTTTTACCCTATGGAGTTGCTGATGCCTAGAAAGCCAAAGCAGACAGATGCCTTCTTAGGCCACCTAGCTGGGACCGTTTATAAAAAGGAAACTGAGGCCCAGCCAGGCACAGGGGCTTGTCCAAGGCTACACGGTGTTCTGTAGAGAGCTGGACTTCTTGCAAGTGCTCTCGGGCCCCAGACAAGAAGCAGCAGGGGTGTGTGTGGGTCCCTGGTTTTCCCCAAGTATTTGACTCTAGGTCAAAGTATGAGAACCCTGGGCCCAGCCCCGCTTCTGACCAGCTGTGTGATCTTGGCCAAGTCACTTCATCTCTCTGCCCTCAATCTTCTCATCTGTGACCAGGCAGGCCTATCTCTGCCCTGCGTTATCCCACAGCTGCCTGAGAGCCCTGGACACTGTAGAGGGTTGTGCACAAAGGTGTGATTGGCATTAGGACCAGGAGCCAGAGTAGGTGAGCACCTTGCTGCTGCAATTGGCCAGCTCCGAGATCAGAAAGGAAAAAGGGGAAAGAAATATCTAGTTTGCAGACTGGAGGTCAGAAGAGCTGCCTGTGGCTTATGCTAAGTGCAGAGCGTGAAACACCGGCCCCTCCCCATGCTGTCCCATTGCCCTCCTCTGTGTTCCCCCTGCCCAGTCACAGGTTTGGGTCAGGAAACCCATTAATGCATTAATTAACCTAAAGATCACCTGATGGGGGCAGATTTCTGGGCCCCACTTTGATGAATTGGGAGGTCCCAGGGGCTACATTTCCACAGGTAGCCCTGGATTTTCACCCATTTCACTCTGCACCCCGGAGAGCTGAGGTGCTTAAGAGTGGGCTTGGTGGAGCACATGGGCCCTCAGAGCTGGGGTTGGCCTAGACACCATGCTTTTCCCCCTGTGCCTGTCACATCTGGGGAAACAGAGGTCTCCAGACTAGTGGGTGACTGAATGAGACGACTGAAACTCATGTCCTCTCCCCACCAGTCCCCTACCAACCCCTGGCCCCTGGCTTCACCCTGCACAGCTAAATCAGGCCCTCCTGAGGACCAATCAAAGCTCAAATCCAAAGCAATGCCATCTTCTCAGCAGGCAGCTGGGAGCCATGCTACAAGGGCACTCACCAGGCCTTGGGTTCGAGTTCTGGTGATGCCTCTCCCAGTCATATGGCCTTGAAGCAAATGGCTTCTCCTCTCTAAACTTCAGTCTTACAGACTTAAAGCAGGGCTGTTGGGAAGATCTCAAATCACGTGTGTGAGGGAAGTGATTCACACACAGTAGGTGCAAGGTCAGGGCTGGGGGCCTGGGAGACCCTAAGGTGCAGGACATGACTCCTCTCAGCCCCCGCCAGCTCCCAAGGTGCTGCCTCCGGGCTGTCTGGTGCCTCCTGCACACATTGCTGCTCCTGCCTGGAATCTGGGCACCCAAGCCTCCCCACTGCTTTCCAAGGCTAGAAGCTTGAACCTGCAGAAATTCATTTCTCTCTCCCAGGGGGAGCCTCAGACAAGTACATGTTTAGGGAGAAATTCCCTTGGACATAGACAATTGGTATCTGGCTTTACCCCTCATTAAGAATTGGTAATATACTGAAAAGATATACCAAGGCGAGGCCCTGGGGTTCAAAAAATGGGATGGAGCCACAGTTCCCCCATCTGTAAAATGGGATAATGGTAGTATCCACTTTGCAGGCTAATGTGAGGGGCACATGGAGAAGCTGTGGACGTGAAGTGCTGAGTTTAGGGTGTGAATCCTATTTGAGGCACAGTGGATGAAAGCTGTTGAGACTGAGAATCCATCTGGATTGAGAATCAGAGGGTGTGAGTTCGAGACCTACCTCTGCCTCTTGGGAGCTGAGTGCCCTTGAGTTAGTCTCTGCCTCTTCAAGCTTTGATTTTTTGATCTGTAAAGTGGGAGTATGTTACCCAGGCTGTCCATTTCAGAGGCCTGCTGTATGACTACAATAAAGAATGGGTGAGGCTGGGTTACGCCTGTAACCCCAGCACTTTAGAAGGCGGAGGTGGGAGGATATCTTGAGCCCAGGAGTTTAATATCAGCCTGGGCAACATAGCGAGACCTCATCTCTACAAAAAATTTTAAAATTAGCAGGGCATACGCCTGTTGTCCCAGCTATGCAGGAGGCTGAGGTGGGAGGATCGCTTGAGTCCGGGAGGTCGAGGCTGCAGTGAGCCGTGATTGTGCCACTGCACTCCAGCCTGGGTGACAGAGCAAGACCCTGTTTAAAAAAAAAAAAAAAAAAAAAAAACACTTTTAAAAAATGGGTTATGCTATGGACAACTCCAGGGACCTCCTGCTGGGCAGTGTGGCTTGGGCTTCACCCTGATCTTCACTTGACAGCCTGGATGGAGGCAGCGGGAGGCAGGGGGAAGGGGGAGTGATGGTAAAGCCTTAGAAGCATCATTCACAGTCCAGGACATCTCTGCAGGGTCAGAGAGTTCCAGATATGTGGCCAGGGACCACGGCTGGCAGGGCCAGGAGGGCAAGGTGACCAGGCCCGAACAGGGGCGACGGCTCAGGTTCCTAAAGCAAGAGAGATCCCTGGGTATGGGGGAGAGTGCGCTGGTCTGAGGATCGGGAGAGCTGGGTCCCAGGCCGGCTCACTACTGGCAAGCAGCCTTGGAAAAGCTGTGTCAGCCCTCTGGTCCCAAGCTCTCCCCTTGTGAGAGGGATCAGTGATCCTGCCCTCCAGTGTCTTTGGTGAGGGCAGCTTCTCCTGCCCACTGCCCCTTAGAGTGAAGGGTCAGAAACACTGCGAGTCTCAGGAATTAGCAAGGAGAGCAACTGCAGGGACAGCCCGTTGCGTTTGTTTCCTGTGGCTGCCATAACAAATGACCACAGGCTAGGTGGCTTCAAACAACAGACGTGTATTGTCTCCCACTTCTGGAGGCCAGAAGTCTAGAGTCAGGAGCCAGCAGGACTGGCTTTTCCTGGAGAGGCTGAGGAAGAGCCTGTCACTTGTCTCCCTAGCTGCGGGCGGTGGCCGGCAACCCTTGCTCTTCCTCAGCTTGTGGCTGTGTGACGCCCATCTCTGCTTTCATCACCTCACCTCCTTCCTGTGTGTCTTTCGGTGTCCTCTCTTCTGCTTCTAAAGACATTGGTCATTGAATTTAGGGCCCAACCTAAACTCAAGATGATTTCATCTCAAAATCCTTAGCTAATTCCATCTGCAAAGATCCTATTTCCAAACGAGGTCACATTCTGAGGTTCCAGGTGGGCATGAACTTTGGATGGGACACCCTTCACCCCACTGCAGTCACTAAGATTTATGAGGTGTTTTTTGCTCATAAGACCTGCACACAGTCTTACCTCTTCCTCACCATCACCCATTTTACAGATTACAGAAGCCAAGGCCCAGAGACATTAAGAATGTGCCCGGTCGGGCGCTGTGGCTCACACCTGTAATCCCAGCACTTTGGGAGGCTGAGGCGGGCAGATCACGAGGTCAGGAGATCGAGACCATCCTGACTAACATGGTGAAACCCCGTCTCTACTAAAAATACAAAAAATTAGCTGGGCGTGGTGGCGGGCGCCTATAATCCCAGCTACTCAGGAGACTGAGGCAGAAGAATGGTGTGAACCCGGGAGATGGAGCTTGCAGTGAGCCGAGATTGCACCACTGCACTCCAGCCTGGGCGACAGAGTGAGACTCTGTCTCAAAAAAAAAAAAAAGAATATGCCCAAGTCGGGCTGGGCGCAGTGGCTCATGCCTGTAGTCCAAGCACTTTGGGAGGCCAAGACGGGTGGATCACCTGAGGTCAGGAGTTCGAGATCAGCCTGGCCAACATGGCGAAACCCCGTTTCTACTAAAAATACAAAAAAAAAAAAATTAGCCGGGCCTGGTGGTGCATGCCTGTAATCCCAGCTACTCAGGAGGCTGAGGCAGGAAACTCGCTTGAACCCGGGAGGTGGAGGTTGCAGTGAGCCAAGATCGAACCATTGCACTCTAGCCTGGGCGATAGAGAAAGACTCTATCTCAAAAAACAAAAAAATGAATGGGGCCAAGTCACACAGCAAGTGAGGGGCAGAGCTGAGATTTGAACCCAGATCCCTGGTGCTCCTTCACGTTTCCACCTTTTTGTAGCTGGCTGAGGGATACCCAGAGACCCCTTAGGGCCCACAGCTGGGAACCCTTGGGGCAGGAATTCTAGCCAGCCCTATGAAGACCCCAGGTCTGCAGGGGCTCCTGGGCCCCAGAGAGAGGCTGGAGATAGGCAGGGGAGCTTCAAGGTGTGAAGGGGTCCAGCCAGGGCCCCAGGAGACCAACATGTGGCAGAGGATTGAGAGCCACAGTTCCTTATCTCTGTCACTGACTCTGTGAACATCATTGTGCTCTCCCGGAGAATAGGGGCAGCAGCACTGACTTTGTGGGGTAATTGCCAAGTACCGAAACATTCATCATAATAGTACTAATCGCTAAAATGTGTCCACAAGCACTTTACAAATGCTTTTTTTTTTCCATGTAATACGTGGGAGGGGAATTGCTTATTCAGTCGTGTGCATTCAGTTGTGTGTAGTTGATTGAACTGGTGACTTCGCCTCAGTTTGCTCCTCCGTAAACCGAGGGTTAGATGAGCACCTATCTTGCCAGTTGTCGTGTGAGGCAAACGGGATCCAAGTACAGTGCTTGGCCCGGGTGTGGTCCAGGTCGAGGCTCAGAGAATGCTTTCTTTCCTGTAAGATGGGATAGTGTAGTATTATGATGATGCTATTATTTGTTGTGTGAGGATTTGGTGAAATAATGCAAAGGAAGCACTTGGCTCAGGGCCTGGCCAGAAATTGATGGAAAGTTGCCTCCTTTGTGGCATCAGAAGACTTGAGTATAAATCCTAATGCCAGTGTTTACTACTGTGTGACCTTGGGCTGGTAGCTTTGCTTCTCTGAGCTTGGCATCCTGATAAGCAAAGCGGAGTGGGGAAAACCTGCCTCACAAGATTGTGCCATGAGATGATGGGTAGGTAATGTCTCAAATGGAACCCTCATCATGCCAGGCATTAGAAATATGTTGAGTTTCCGCCCTGCTTCTGGGCATCTTAAAGATGTCCCCAGAAGGTGCACATCCTAGTCCAAGGAGGGTGGATTTGATTTCTGGGAAAATTGGGAGCAGTCGTGCCATAGTGGAGCGTATGAGGTTGCTGGAGCCTACAAGAGAAGCAGTGAATGGATGACACTGTTTGGGGTCCAAGCACCATATAGCTTTGAAGGAAGGAAGCAGGTCTCTGCAAGCTTCTGCACCGCCTCTGAAGATAGTTTTCTATAAAGCAGTGCCTTTTCCGTGCTGGCTGGGCTACTCTACCGGGCCGTGTCTGGCTGCCCCGGGACCATTTTATAGGAGCCATGGGGAGCATCATCTGGATGAACTCATTCTAGCCCAGCTCCATCAAACACCTGCCTTGCAGGCCCAACAGGGCTGTGGAGGCAGTGGAGGGCGGGGGATGCTCTGGCGGCCATTTGGGATGCCTCCCGCATGCCTGAGGCATCCACGCTGAGTGAGACCCACAGGCTCATCCAGAGCAGAGGGTGCTGGGCTCCAGCTCAGTGATCCTTCCGAAGTTTTTAAATCTGTGCCCATGGGCAGGGCACGCCATCCTACATGGGCCTGACTTAGCGGTGATGTAGCACAGTAGTCGAGGACAATGTCTGGGCCCAGGTTGCTTGGGGTCAAATCCGATGCCTGGCCGCTGACCAGCTGCATGTCCTTAATCCCCAGCCTCCGTTCCCTCCACCGTCAAACGGAGATGACAACACTGCCTGCCTCATCAGGTTGTTGTGTCGGAGACTGAACTGTGTGGATTCCAAGATATACATTTTGACATCTCTGAAACCAGGTTGTGCCTGACAACTGGTGGTACAACACAGTGGAAACAGCCATGCCTTTTATTTCTTAAATATACATAAAGTAGTGATTCAGGTTAGAGTCAACAAAATATGATAAATAAGATCAGTTTTATAAGGGGCTTAGAACAGGGCCACCAGGCTGTTGGGAAGAAGGCAGGATTGCCACCTGCCTCCCTAGCTCAGTTGCGGTGGGTCCCTCACCGGGGCCTTTGTGTCCGCTCTAAAACAATCAGCAAAAGAACACCTGCCTGCCGGAGCAGTTGTGAGAAGTCGGCAAACTTATGTGTGTATCACATGACCAGCAGAGTGCCCATATGCAGTAGGTGCTTAATAAATGGCCATGCAAAATAAACAACAAAGACCATAGTACAAGGAAGAATTTAAAGCACAGACTCTGGGATTCTAATTCTTAACTTCTCTGTGCCTTAGTCCCACCATCTGTAAAATGGGGATAACAAAAGGATCCAATTCATAGGATTGTTGTGAGGATTAAGTAAAATTAAAGTGCTTAGGACAGCACTTGGCAGAAGTGTAAGCAATTATTATTTGATGAACTTCTAATGAGCCTCTTCTAGCTCAATAAATGATAGCTAAAATAAACACTAGGCTCAATAAAATAATAGCAATTGAGGCTGCACTTGCTTTATAGCTGAGAAAACCAAGGCCAAGATGCATGCTGGTTTGCCCAGAGCCACATAGCTGGCTCCCAGCAGACTGGAACCACAGCCCAGTGTCCAGACACCAGCCCAGTGCTGCCTCTTTGCCCATGTTGGTTCAGGACTCTCTTATGGAGAAAGGAGTTTTTGCCATAGGAGGGAGGGTTTCTAGAAGAAGCCACCACCAGATGCATCACCAGTGCTTCAGAGATCCACAGGGTAATTAGGGCCCTCATTAGAAGTGGTTTCCATCTTCCCTCAATTTTCTGCCTGTCCACCACAAACAGTGGAAGGGGCTGAACTGGGATGCCCACCCTGCCCACAGCTGCCCAAGGTCAGCAGAGCCTGCCAACCATCCTGCCAGCCTACCAGCCAGCACTCTCCTGGCCTCCAAGTGGCTTCTGCAGAGTTGACACAGCAAAATTCCCTCCTGGAGACAGCAAAAGCCATGGCTGGCCAGCTGGTCCAGCCACCAGACAGGCCAGGGCCACAAAGTGGATTGGAGTTTGTGGGGGACAAAGACCTGGGTGCAGCCAGCCATGACAAACACTTCAAGTGACCTTGGACAACTCACAGTCTGTTTCTGAGCATCAGTTTCCCATCTTTGAAACAAGCCTTTTGGGGCCCGATGGGCCCCCTGAGACTTAAAATGTCTAAAATTCAAAGTTGCCTGGACATTGCTGATGTCCAGGTCATGGGGGAAGGGGCAGGGCTGGAGGGATGGAGCTACTGTCTGCGTGTGGAGTGCAATGTGTATGGATCTTGGGTTGGACTCCCTGGGAGCAAGCATGAGACTGCGCTCAGGAGAAAGGGGCTGAAAGGAAGCAAGGTAGGGAGAGAAGGAGAGAAACAAGCATGTGGCCTCAGCTGATCCCATGGAGGATGTGAGGCACGAACTGCACCCCAGGGTTGGCTCTGCCTTGAGGCAAAAGAGCTGGCCTTTCATACCCCGTGTCAGATAGTTATTGGCCACGGCTGCCCTCTGAGCAGGATGCTGTGTGCAGTTGCCAGGACAGGAGCTCCTGTTCTTCCCAGGGCAAGCCTGCAGAGAAGGGGCAGCCGGGAGCTCTAGCTCCCAGGAGCTGGGATGTGGGAGCTGCAGACTGGTAAGGAGGACTAGGGTGGGCACCAACAGTGTCCACTCTATTATGTGCATTTGGGATGCAAAGGTTGCTGGGTACCAGTCTCTTCCTAGCAACTATCTGAAGGCAGCAGATTAAGAGCTCTTTAGGCCACTTCTAAATTTATCAACTTATATGACTCACTTCAGATTAAAATGAAGCCCTTCTCTCCATCCCACCCCCAGCCAGTTTCAGATTTCTGAGCTCAGAGCATCCTGAAGAGGGTATAGAATGTAAATCAATAAAACCAATAGCTAAGTACTTGGTGTGGACCAGGCTGTTTGTCGGGCTCCTTGCTGAGCTCAGAGATGAATCAGCTCCAGAAACAACTCCCGCTGGGAGGCCAAGGCAGTCCCACGTAGAAGGTGGGAGCCGACTTCTGGTGCCCAGCTTGGGAGCTAGGCCATGAATAACTTCCAGGACCGAGACTCAGTCTCACCACCAGTCTTTAGAGCTTCCAGAGCCTCAGTTTCCTTATCCTGAAAATGGGGCCAGTGTGGTGAAGAGTACGTGGCCTGGGCCACTGCTGCACTCAGGGAGTGGCAATAAAGTAAAGCGAGACCGGGCACTGGGACCCAGGGCTGTTTCTAGACACTTCTCTGCCCTCTCAGAGGCCTGAGTCTGCCCCATGACCTCAGGGGAAGGAAATTCTGAGCTGAATGGAGACATCAGCTTCCCTGGTCCTGGGAACGTCTACAGTGGGCTTCACTACAGCCCCCCGGGTAACCTGTCATAACCAAGACAGCTCTCATTTAGCGAGCAATTTCCCTGCTGGGGGCTCCGCGTGCATAAGTTTCCTTTACCCTCACCACTGCGACTGGATCCATTTACAGACGAGCAGACGTGGTCTCAGAGATGTGGGATGGCTTGTCCAAGGCCTCTCAGCTAGCCCCTCTGCTCCTGCCCCTTTGCATTGGACCCAAAGGGAGACTGAGGCCGGAGTGGAGTTGACAAAGGCTGCAGAGTAGAGTCCAAAGCCCAGCACTCTGTCCATGGTATTAGCCCCTCCCCGAACTCTCCAGGAAAGAGGGATGGCTCAAGACCTCAAACTGGGAATAGGGTGATTCATACCTGGCCCATGTTCCAACACAACTGCCCACGGGGACAAGTTCAGGGTATCCTTGAGACTGACTCTTCAGCAGCAACAGGCCTGGCCCCCAGGAATTGACCGTGTCCTTGGTCTTTATCCTGCCTCCCTAAAAGACAGCAGGTGACTCTTGAAGGTTTGGAGCCACACTGGCTCCACATTTGGGGAAGAGGTGGTTTACATGTCTTAAGCACCTGCCACCTACTATTGAGGAAACTGTGATTCAAATTCCAACTTTGCCACCGACAAGCTGTATCCCCCTTGGTGAGTTATTGTTCCTTTCTGAGCCTCAGGGTTTTGACGTCTGTCTTGGGGGAAAATGACCATAGCCATTGTGGAGATGATTTGAGGTATGTGCATAGCCCCCACCCAATGCCAAGGGTGATGATTATCACCCCGGGTAGAAACATGTGGGGCTGAAGTCTACTCTGTAAGGGAGGCATTCTTATTACACTGCACAGATCCTCAGAGAGGTCCAGGGACTTGTCCCCAGTCACACGGCAGGTTAGCAATAGAACATGCGGGTCAGTTAATGTCCGTTGAGGAGTGTGTTGTGGTGTTCTTGAGGCCTCAGAGGGCAGCCAAGGGCACTTCCCAAAGATTAAATCCCAGGATGCAGAATTGTGGCATCTTAACTGGAGGAGAAGGCACAGGGCATTGGTTAAGAGCAGACCCTGGAGCTTGAGGGCCTGGGCTTGATTCCCCAACACTTCCTAGCTATGTGACCTTGAGCAAATGACTTAACTTCTTCATCTGTAAAATGGGCAAAAATACTAATACCAACCTCATGGGATTCTAGTGCAGATTAAGTGAGTTACATGTAAGGAGCCTAGAACCATGCCTGATGCAAGGGAATCTCTACGAAAAATCAGCTATCAGTGATAGCAGCAGTTGTGGGATCAGAGTTGGCGGGGCAAGGTCCCACCTTTCACCATCTCTCCCTTAATCTCACCCTAGCCTTCCCCATAGCCCCCATGGCCAGCAGGGGAAACTTCTCAGAATGTCCACTAGGCCTGTCACTCTGGTCAAAGTCTTCAGTGCTCCCCACTGCCGAGTGGATAAAGCCTAGACTCCTCGGTCTGTGTCCAGTGCATTTGTGATGGAGTGCCTGTCCCTGCTGTACCTTCCCAGCCCCACACTTCACCTTCATGCCACTTTTCCCTTGTCAGGTCGGTTAGAAATGTGGCCATGTGATATGAACTGGAGCACAGGCTCTATTCACACTGACCCTTTTCCCTGCCTCTGAGCCTTTGCCTGACTTTCAGCCCCTACCTAAGTGCCTCACCGTTGTGAGGGCCTTCCTGCCCCTCCCTTTGTTGTAAGTTCCCGGGCAGCAGACCCTGCGCCTCTGGAGTCATGATCTCCAGTCGGTGTGTTTTGTTGGTTTTGTGTTTGTGTTTGTTTTCAGTGATTTCATTAGAACACTGTTGAGTGCATGCTTGTAGAATAGATGAAGGGAAGGGCCTTCCCTAATGGTCCCCCAGATCCTTTCTTGCCCTTTTAATTGTCTGTTCTTCCTGTGTGGCCAGAGAAATCTTCTTTAAGAATATAAATCAGATTGTAGTGTCGCTACTTGAAACTCCACAGTCCTCCCCTTGATGTACAGGAACAAGTCCAGACTCCTTTCTGCAGCCTGGAAGCCCTTCTGGGTCTGACCCCTCATCCCTCACCCCTCTCCTGGCTTTTCTCTCATTTACTGCCCTTCTTTCTGTGCCTCAAACTCATCAGCCTCTTTCCTGTCTCAGGGCCTTTGCACATGCTATTTCCCCATCTAGACTACACTTTCTCCTTCTGTTTATTTCATAGATTCCTTCTCATCAAGCTGAATGGTAATTCCTCATTGAGGCCATCCCTGATCTATTTGAAAGAGCTCCCCTGACCCCCTCACCAATATTCCCTGTCACAACACTTGTTTTTAAATAGCAGGTACCACAGTTGGCATTATTTTCTGTATTTATTCTCTTGTTTGTTGTCTGTCTGTCTTCCCTAGACAATCAGTACCTTGAGGGCAGGAAGCATATCTGTCTCATTCACTTTTGTATTCAAGGGCCTAGGACAGGGGAGGTGCTCAGCAGATTTTTGTGGAATGAATGAATGAACAAATGAATTGGTCAGATATGGAGAGGTGGTACTGGGGAGGGAAGAACAAACCCAGAACAGCCCTTCTCTCGAGGGAGGTAGTGGGAGCAGAGAAGGAGATGCCATCCTAGAAAATGTCCTTTGAAAGCCATCCTGGGTGACAGCCCCGGCCAAGTTCAAGTTCCATCTGCTCTCTTTTGCGCAGCTGTGAAAGGGACACCAGTATCCTCCCTCACCATCACACTTGACCTGGTATCTGCAAGACAGGAGAGAAATGATAGTGAAGAGGTTGCCCAGAAATCCCCGCCTCGATTCACCTGCCTTTCCTGAGTCTCTCTGGACCCCCCAGAGAGAGAAGGAAGAGGGGTGAGAGGGAGAGCATGGGCAAAGGCGTTGCAGCCACAAATGAGACAGCTGCAATTCACAGTCTCCCATGGCATGCTTTCTAGCTGGGGAGAGGGCCAGTGCAGACAGAAGCTCATCTGGAACGAGTCTGACATCAGGTAGCAGCCGTGGAGGGAGGCCAGAGAAAGAGGGCAAGGCTCTAGATTGGAGGTGGGGCTCAGTGAAACGGTCTCCAGGGAGGAAGAGCACTCAGCTGTCCCATTCTTTGGAAATTTGGGCTTTGTCGCATTGTTTGTGGCTCCACTGTGTACTTTCCAGCTTAAAGAGCCCTTAATGAGGGATTTGGGGAGCAGGCCTTAATAAAGGGAAATTTCTGCTGATTAGACCCATGCAGACCAAGCTCTGGAAAGAGGCTAGTGCTCCTTGCCTGGTGCTTACCTGCCCCACCCGCCGACAAGCCCCCAGCTTCTCCCCCAGCAGAGCACCCTGGAGAAGCCAGCAATTACTGTGTCCCCAACCCACGAGGTGGCCAGAAAAGAAACCAGGCAGCAACAGCTTGGAAAACCCTATTTTCCTTTTTTAAACTACAGTCATTTGAATTACAAAAATAATGCATGCTTGTCGCAACAAATGGAATGATACAGAAGGATCTATGGCAAAATGAATAATTTTCCTCTCCTCACATCCCACATTTACCTGATGTAACCACTGTCAATACCCTATTTTGTCAATTCTGGGATGCACTTTTTTCCCCACATTTTAACATCTCTGAAGTCAGGATATGTGTTGCAGTTGACAGCACGTCATAGTTTTATTGGAAGTCCTTTTTTCTTTCTTCATGGTATATAAAATCATGGCTTGACTTACAATTGGACTTAAATCTGAGGAAATCTGATAACTTGCTGTTTCTTTCTCTTGTTTGTTCTTTCATATACTGGCAGATATAAGTTTGGAGGGGGTTCATTTCTTTTTTAATGATATCATTTTTTGTGTAGCCCATGACTTTATTTTGTCACTTAGCAATGTACCATGGTCATCCTGGTGGCTCAGCAGTCATGGAATGAGAAGTGGCAGAAGCTAGTGTAGATGACAAGGACCTTGTTGCTGCCAGCCCTACTGTTTGCCAGCTATAGGATACCCACTATGGGCCCCATTAAGGAATGAAAGAGCCAGGCCGGGCGTGTTGTCTCACACCTGTAATCCCAGCACTTTGGGAGGCCAAAGTGGGCAGATCACATGAGGTCAGGAATTCCATACCAGCCTGGCCAATATGGTGAAACCCCATCTCTACTGAAAATGCAAAAATTAGCCAAGCATGGTGTTGTACACCTGTAATCCAAGCTACTCAGGAGGCTAAGCCAGGAGAACTGCTTGAACCTGGGAGGCAGAGGTTGCGGTGGGCCGAGATGGTGCCACTACACTCCAGCCTGGGTGACAAGAGTGAAACACTGTCTCAAAAAGAAACAAAGAAATGAAGGAGCCAGCACATGTGCAGTGCCCGGCACAGGCAGGCTCCTAGTGGATGCCCGGAGTCAGAGCTTCCCTGTGGAAGGTGTGCCACAGTAGGATGCATTTTTGCCCCCTCCCCAACCAAGCACCCCTGATACCCAGAGCAAGGGCACGGAGTCTGAGCTCAGATTAAAAGGTCAGATGCAAAAGGTCAGCTTTAAAAAGCTACACACAAACAAGGGCAGGAGGCAAAGTCAGAAAACAGGCTCAAAGGTTAGAAGAGTAAACAGCATAGCAAGCAACACAAAGCTGAAAAGGTGCTTCCTTCACCCCCAAATCAAATAACAGATATTTTAAAATATCAGCAAAGCAGATAGAGGCTTCTTACTAAGGAGAAAGTCACAAGAGGCCAAAGTGATCTGCCAGTCCCCCTGGCTCCACCCCTGCCAGGTGCAGGGGGCCCGGGGCAGCTACGGGCACCTACTGGATGCAGCTCCTGAGCTCCCAGTCTGTAGGATTTTCTGAATAAGAATGATGTGGATTGCTGGGTGCAGTGGCTCACACCTGTAATCCCAGCACTTTGGGAGGCTGAAGTGGACGGATCACTTGAGGCCAGGAGTTCGAGACCAGCCAGACCTGACCAACCTGGCCAACTCTACTAAAAATATAAAAATTACCTAGGCATGGTGGCATGCAGCTCTAGTCCCAGCTACTCAGGAGGCTGAAGAACGAGAATTGCTTAAACACAGGAGGAGGAGGTTGCAGTGAGCCGAGATTTCACCACTGCACTCCAGCCTGGGCAACAGAGCGAGACTCCATCTCAGAAAAAAAAGAATGCCATGGACTGACATGTACTGTTCCAAGTGCTTTGCTGGACTTATTTGATTACAATATCCGTCTAGCAGTTATTATTCCCATTTTACAGATAAGGAAATTGAGGGTCATTGATACACAGTGACCTGTCCATGGGCACTGAGCCAGCCGGCTTGACTTTGAGGACAAGGGCACTATGACTCAGAGCATGGGGTCTAGCAGAGAAACCAGTAATTGTAAGTCAGTGTAATAACAGCCAGGCTGGAGGAAGCCAGGGGGATGCAGGAGCCAAGGGGAAGCCCTGGCCTGTTGTTGGGGCTGTCAGGGGACAACCTCAAGAGGGTTCCATGAGGGCAAGTGGAAGGCTAGCTAAGAGCCAGCCAGCTGGAAAAACAGGGAGCCAGGGAAGGGTGCTCTAGGCAAAGGTACCGCTTGAGCAGTGAGGCCGCTGAGGCCGCCACCAGCAGTGCAGAGCAGAAGGCACCAGGCCGGGGTGGCCAGCACATGGCAGGAGAGGTGGCCTGATGAAGCCCAGGGCTGTAGGCAAAATGGTTGTAAACTGAGGAGTGATGTGGCCAGCTTGGCCCTTTAAGAGCATCCTGCAAGGACAATGATCCTAGTGAGGATAATGGGTTGGAGGGATGAGGCTGGAGGCTCACGGTGCAGCTAGGGTAGGGCAGAGGCTGAGTTGAAGGCAGGTTCCCAGAAGAGCAGGGCATGGGATGGGCTGACAGGGCTTTGGGACTGATAGGAGGCAGGGAGAGGAGAGGCATGGTGAATCACGGCAGGCAGTGAGTCCCATCTGGTGGCATTCAGAAAGGGACAGAGATGGTGAGAAGGGAAGTAGTCAGGGGAAACCATGAATCCCATCCTGGGAAACGGCCTGCAAATCCATTTAATGAGAGGCCAGGAGGGTTATGAACAGACACATTTGGGAACCGCTGGCAAAAGGCATATGCACGTCCTCTGTAGAATGAAAGCAACCAGCCTTACCTAAAGGGGCAGGGAGCATTCATTCATTTGGCAAATGCTAGCTGGGGGCCTACTGTGTGCCAGGCAGTGGGGATACCACACTGAACCCAACAGATCTGTTCACTGCCCTGTGGAGCTTGCATTCAAGCAGGTGGAGACAGACAATAAGTAAAGACATAAGTGAGTGGATCGTCAAGGAGAAAAATAAGGCAGATGTAGGGAGATGAAGAGGGTTGTTTTGAATCAGGAGATCAGAGAAGACTTTCCTAAGAAGGTGGTCTTTCAGCAGAGACCTGAGGGAGCCTCATGGCTGTTTGGGGAGAGGATTCCAGACTAAGGAATGGCCAAGGCACTGATGTGGGAACATGCTCGGTGGGTTGGAGAAACAGCAAGGGAGAAGTGGGGTGGTGGAAAGTGAGGAGGCAGGGGTAGGAGATGAATTCAGAAAGCTGACAAGTTGGGGGCTAGGATCACACAGGGTCTCGTGGGCCATCGTAAGGACCCTGGCTTTTCCTCGAAGAACAATAGGAGCCATGGGAGCTTTGTGAGCAGAAGAGGGACTTGATTTGTGTCTGACTGTGTGTGAAAAACAGACTGTGGGGGGTGAGATGAGAGGCAGGAGAGCAGGAAGGAGGCTACTGCAATGAGTGTGGTAAGAGAGGATGGTGACTGGGACCAGAGAGGAGACTGGAGTTGGAGAAAGGGGTCACATTCAGGATAGCTTCAGAGGTAGAGCAGACAGGATTTGCAAGTAAGTAATGAGATAATTTTTGTTTTAGAATTGAAGAGTTGGGTTGACCCTAGAACCTAACACATTGTCTAGAACCTGGTAGAACCTGGTAAGCACTCAGTAAATTGGAAGGAAGGAAGGAAGGAAGGAAGGAAGGAAGGAAGGAAGGAAGGAAGGAAGGAAGGAAGGAAGGAAGGAAGGAAGGAAGGAAGGAAGGAAAGGAAGGAAGGAAGGAAGGATTTGCAGATGGATGGATGGATGGATGAATGGATGGAGAGATGATTGGGTGGGTGGATGGGCAGATGGATGGATGGGTGGGTGGATGGATGGATTTGTGGGTGGGTGGATGGATGGATGGAGGCATGGATGAATGGATGGATGGATGGATGGATGGATGGATGGATGGATTGATTTGTGAGTGGGTGGATGGATAGGTGGGTGGGTGGGTGGATGGATGGATGGATGGATAGGTGAGTGGTTGGGTAGATGGATGGATGGATGGATGGATGAATGGATGGATAGATGGGTGGATGGATGGATGGGTGGGTAGATGGATGGATGCATGGATAGGTGGGTGGGTGGATGGATGGATGGATGGATGGATGGATGGATGCATGCATGCATGGATAGGTGGGTGGGTGGGTGGATGGATGGATGGATGGATAGATGGGTGGGTGGATGGATGGATGGGTGGGTAGATGGATGGATGCATGGATAGGTGGGTGGATGGATGGATGGATGGATGGATGCATGCATGCATGCATGCATGGATAGGTGGGTGGGTGGGTGGGTGGATGGATGGATGGATGGGTGGATGGATGGATGGATGGATAGATAGATGGATGGGTGAATGGTTTGGTGGAGGGTTGGAGAGATAGATGGATGAATGGGTGAGTAGACGGGTGGACAGAAGGATGGAGGGGCAGAAGAATAAGTGGATGGATGGGCAGGAAGATATGTATATGGGTGAATGGAGGAATGGATGAATGGGTAGAAGCAAAAAGATAGTGAGGCAGAGAGAGAAAACAAGCAGTCTTCCATTGCCAGAATAAGTATAAAATTTTACTCAGAGGCAGTGGGAGCCATTGCAGGTTACTGTACCGGGACATGACAGGATGCAAGTACTGTTGGAGACACTTTCAGATCGTGGCTCTGGGTGGTGCCTGGTACCATGGCCCAAGCTCGTGACTCCCATGAACATTAATGGCCAACTCTCTCTGTTTCCTTTCCTGCTGTCTAACCTCCCACCCTCATTCATTTATTCATTAGCAAGTTTTCACTGAGTACTTACTCTGAGCTGAGGGCACTGGGGACACAATGTGAAGAAACCAGACACAGTCCCTGCCTGTAGGACACATTCTTCAACCCCCATCAGGGCCGTGGAACTAGAGACTCACAGGGCTTTGTGGCCCACTGGCTTCATGCTGAGAATTGATGAGTCGCCCTCTGCCCTTGTCGGTGATCTTGACTTCCCACAGCCTCAGTGGAGATCCTAAGGTAAGCCAGGCAGGACCTGACAACTGGACTCAGGACCCTGGTAACCCCTAGCATCCTCCTCCTAGCACAGGGTTTTCTTGTTTGGGGTTTTTGTTCTTTGGTTTCATCTGGAGATTTGTTTTGAGGTGTATATTTCTGTGTGTCTGTGTGTGTGTCTGTGTGTGTGTGTGCACACACACATGCTTGTGGGGAGAGGCTGTGCTAAGCATGGGTAAAAGAAAGGAAAGGACCAGCATGCTTTAGGCTTAGTACATATTATTTGTTCCTGTAGCAAATATTTATTGAACTCTTGCTATATGCTGGGTACATTTGAGGCAGTGGGTATATAGTGATAAACAAGACAGAGGAGTTCTCATTAATAACTAAGATTAATAATTCCGGTTGGGGCCGGGTGCAACGGTTCACACCTGTAATCCCAGCACTTTGGGAGGCCAAGGTGGGCAGATCCCTTGAGGTCAGGAGTTCGAGACCAGCCTGGCCAACATTTAGTGGAGATGAAACCCCATCTCTACTAAAAGTACAAAAATTAGCTGGGTGTGGTGGCTCACACCTGTAGTACCAGCTACTTGGGAGGCTGAGGCAGAAGAATCGCTTGAACCCAGGAGGCAGAGGTTGCAGTAAGCTGAGATCATGCCATTGCGCTCCAGCCTGGGCGACAGAGTGAGACTCTGTCTCATAATACTAATACTAATAATAATAACAATAATTCCGGCTGGGACGATTATTATAAAGAAAATGAGTGAGAATCGAAGGGGCTGCCTGGGACAGCTTGAGTAGGGTGGTCAGGGAGGACCTCGCTGGTAGGTGACGTTCAAGATGCCACCATCTGGTAAAGAGCAGTTCCAGCAAAGGAGTCAGCCAGTGCGAAAATCCTGAGGTGAGAACATGCTGGGCACGTTTCAAGACTCCAGCGGTTGTGACTGCAGCAAAATGTGTGAAGGGGAGAGCGGTAGACGATGTAGAAGTACAGAGGGGCCAGATCTTTTGGTGCTTTGTAGATCACCCTGTGGAAATCGGGACTGATCCTGACATAGAAGCGTCTTATGCAGGGCTGAGATACATACACACACACCCCTGGCTGCAGTTTGAAAAACAGATCGTCATCTCATTAAATCCCTGCAACAATTCTAGGCACTTGATGGTGAAATCCCCATTCTACAGACAGAGAAACTGAGTCACTCAGCTAGTGGGTGGCAAAGCAAGGTTTGTTTGACCAAATCCTATGCTCGATGAGTGGGCACCCACAAAGCCTCCTGGGTGATGACGTGGTATGAGTATGGTGGAAGTATGCTGACCTGGCCACTGGCTGAGGGGAGATGCTTGAGTCCTGGCACCTGCCCTGGGTGCCTCCATGCCCGCTTGTGGCCTCCTGTCCTCACTTACCACCCCTCGGCCCGATGTCGCAATGGCGCTGGCTGCGTTTCGTGATGCCCTGGCCCGCACATCCGCTCAGCGACATTGTGGGGTGGGTGCTCAGAGCATGGATCTCACAGGGTTCTGGCACACAGCACCCTCCTGACTCAACCCTTCCCCATTCCCAGGAGTACAGTCCCCACCCAGGGACAGCCCGGCCTGCAGGCCTGAACCAGAGCTGGGAAGCCCCAGCCCCACAAAACATCCAGACCTCAGACCCCAGGCCTTGTGATTCTCTGCAGAGGCGAGTAGGCGGATGGACAGGCTCTCTCCCCACTCCACTCCCGCATTACCACCCCGTTCTCTGGAGAAAATCTGGAGATGAGCAGAGTAAATTTGGTGTCTTTGCTGTGATTCACAGGGGCCTGCTTTAGAAAGCTCCATACGGAGGCACGGAGAAGCGGAGGGAGTGGGCGCAGGAGAGGAACCTGCTGCGGGGCTGCCAAGGCAGGAGGAGGCTGTGCCTGGGTGTGCCCCGGCTTGCCCTGAGCTCCCGCAATCCCCTACCTCCTTTTCTAATCCCTCTGCTCACCCTTTGTCCCTTGCTGTGCCCTCACCCAGCACAGAGCTCGGGGCAAAGCTCCCAGCCCTGTCACCCACCAGCTAGGCAACCTCACCTCTCCTAGCCTCAGTTTCCACAGCTGTAAAATAGGGATAATAAACCTTTCCGACAGGACTTCGGTGAGAAAACCACAAAAGGAGGGCACCATAGTAAGTGCTGATTTTAAAAAGCAGATACCGCTTTTCTGGTGGTGGTGATGACTTTGGCTACTGGTCTCCTGTAGCCCCCTTCACTTCTTGTCCCCTGCCGCTTGCCTCTGTCTCCCTCCTCTCACATCCCTTCCTGAAGGCACACAAGACCCAGACTGAGCCCTCACCCAGCCCCTTTCACAGAGGGGGCCTGCGTCAGGTCAGCTTAGGGCCTGTCAGTGCCAGGCACTGTGCCCAGGGCCTTCATCTTATTCTCACCTTATCCAGTGCAAAGGAAACAGCCTCAGCCCATTTCACAGCTGAGGAAACTAAGGCTCAGCACTGTGAAGGAATCTGCACAGACGTGAGCTGGTACCCAGATGCGGGTCTATGTAGGACACAGACTCGTTTCTTCACCCTCAGGGGATTCTTCCCTGGCTGATGGTTGAGGTATTATATTGCGGGCCTCTGATGTGTAAGGTTTCTTTTTGCATCTGGAAGCAATGTACTGGTGTACTGGGCAATTCAGCTACAGCCTCAGAGTTACGGCTCAACCCCCAGGGCCATGGGGGCCCTGCAGGATGTGAAGCAGTGCAGGGGCAGGGCTGGAACATGCAGACACCAGCCCGCTGGCAAGTGGAGCAAAAACACAGTGTGGGAAGCCTGGGGACAGGCCATGAGGCAGAGGGATGGTGGCAGCAGCAGGTGGGTCATGGAGAGCTCAAAATGCCACAGAGACCCCCCGCGGCCAGCAGTGAGGTGGCTGTGGGGATAGGGGGGAGACGCTGAGGGCATCCCTAGGATCCTCACCTGCATGCAGGCCCCGCAGCCTGTCCCTTCTGGAATCTCACGGAAAGGCACCTGGGCAGCCCGTGCCCACGGGAGAGGCAGACAGTGGCCGGAGGGAGGGGGCTGCGTGTTCACCCCTCAGTGAGCTCTTCAGGACCTGCCCCCAAGGTGTTCAGGGCACTCTCTCCAGCCCTGGAAGCCTCTGGTCCCTGGAGATGCCTCCAGAGTTTCCAGGAACTCAGTTTTTCTGCACCTGTCCTGGACTCACCCCCAGGAACCTTGGGAGACCCAAAGTCAGGGCCAGCACCATCACGATGCTTCAGACCTTTGACAGCATCCCACCAACGCTGCCTGTCACAGCGGAGATGGACTCAGAGAGGCCTAGTAGTTGCTCACAGTCACAAGGCAAGCAGGTGGCAGAGAAATGGAGCCTGGGCTTGTGACTCACTCCCCAGGGGGCACCTTTCTTTGTTCTTTCATGAATCCCTCCAAAGGGAAGACCCCTTTATCCCTGGACTGCCTTGATCCCTGGGCCTCTGGGTGCCCAGCTCTGTGCCGGGGGCTGATGCCAATGCACTGGCCCCCAAGTCCTTCCGTGGGTGGCTCCAGCGCCTGTCTGGCCTGGAGAGGGCCAGTCCCACAGTTTCTTTTTGGAAGTTTTTTCAGGAAGGCGTTTGGAGGCCAGCCAGTGGGTGTTTTCCACCACCATGGAAATTTCCAACAATAGAATTATTAAAGCCTCCCATGGCCCTTCTCCCACCCCACTTTGTTTTGAAAAACAGCTCCTTGGTGGCCAGGCAGGGGACAGAGCAGCTGAGATCCTAGAATTAAGCCCGTGGAGAATTCCCCAGTGAGAGGCTTCCAGGTAGATCGCTCATCGGACTCAGGAGATTCTGGTTTGGAAATCCAGGCCACCCCTCAGGAAGGGATTCCAGCCACTCAGGGCCAGGAGCCAGGATTGCCTTCTGCTGTCAGTGCTCGGGGCGGTGTCGGCACAGGCCAGGCCAGGGCCTTGCCCATCGTTGCCACTCGAAAAATGTGGGTTAGTTGTTAGATAGGTAGGGACATAGGTAGGTTGATAGGAAGAAAGGATTGGAGGGAAGGTGAAATAAGACAGATTCCCTTAGGAGTCCTCCCTGCCCTGGGACCTGGGCCAGTCATTAACTCCTCTGCTGTACAGCCTCCTCATCTGTAAAATAGGGACTGTCACACCCATCCTACCAGTTGGCCTGAAATAAGAAGCAATGTGTGCAGGGTCTGACTCCAGAAATGGCAGCAGTTTTGTCAGCCCCGACATTACCCTCACCAGGGAGAGAAGGTAGGATAAACAACACATGAGTGAGGGAGACGCACCTGAATCCACCTCTGGGAATCCTAACCCTGCCCCTATGAACTGTGTCACGTTGGGTAAGCGACTTCACCTCTCTGGGCCTCAGTTTCCTCATCCATGAAATGGGTAGAAAATACAGTGCCTACTGCACGGGTTGGTTGTCAGGGTCCAGTGGGAGGAAGCATTGCTTCCCCCAATGCAAATCCCCTTGTTCTGACCTGGACAGACAGGGCCCTGATGACCAGGCATGTTCAACAGGGCTGGGAGTGGTGGCAGGCCTGGGATGGCAGACAGAAGCTGCAAAGGGATAGATGCTTCTTCAATTGAGGCTCCTGTGGGTGAGCAGAATTCAGACTTCCTCACTCTCAGTCAGAAGGCTCAGGTGGGCCCCAACTGAGAAGACAGCTGTGATTGGCAAGGCCTCAGGAAGACCTGGCACTGGTGGGGCCTGGGCCAGAGGTGCCCTAGGGACACACAGGTTAGGGAGACCACCTGTGCTGGCCACCATGCTCTAGGGTTCCAGCCTTGGTGCAGCTTGACCCTAGCCCTGGCACTGCCCTCTTTCTCCCTCTCCTCACCATCAGCCTGGCCAGGAAAGGGCTGCCTTAGGCCAGTGCTCACCCACCCAGGTGAGGCATGGAAGGGTGGCCCAAAGGTAGCAATTTAGGCAGCAGGGGTCCAGGATCAGTTGGCTGAGTGAAGCAGGCAGTGACAGAGAGGTGTGCTGTGGGGAGCAGTTAGGGCGTGGCCTCTGGAGTGTGGCAGAGCTGGGTGCCAGTACTGGTGCCCTGCTGCCCTCACCATGTGGCCTGGCAAGCAGCTGAAGCTTCAGGCTTCTTATCAGTAAAATGCGGGCAACAGTACAGCCCACCCCCAGGCTGGCTATGAGCATGCAATGAGACAGTGCACATAAATGCAGCCCAGGGCCTGCTCTCACTCATCCACTCAACTAGACATTAAGCACCTACTGCGCACCAACACGGAGCTGGGCAGTGGGATTTTACAGCAAACAAAAGCAGTCTAGGGGGATTAACATGTCCAGGTTTGTCTGGGACATTTCTGATTTTAGCACTGAAAGTCCCACATCCCAGGACACTCCTCAGTCCAAGGAAAACCAGGACAGTTGGTCATCCTAACACAATCTCTGCCCTTGTGGATTTATAGTTTAGTGGAGGGACATAGACAATAAGTAAATACATAATATACATAGTGGGTGTAAGTGTTATGTTTTAAAATATAGCAGAGGTGGGACACAGTAGATCATGCCTGTAATCCCAGCACTTTGGGAGACCAAGGCGGGAGGATCACCTGAGGTCAGGAGTTTGAGACCAGCCTGGCCAACTGGCGAAACCCCATCTCTACTGAAAATACAAAAATTAGCTGGGCGTGATGGCAGGAACCTATAATCCCAGCTACTCAGGAGGCTGAGGCAGGAGAATCACTTGAACCCAGGAGGTGGAGGTTGCAGTGAGCAGAGATTGTGCCATTGCACTCTAACCTAGGTGACAGAGCTAGAATCCATCTCAAAAATAATAATAATAAAATAATAAAATAAAATATAGCAGAGTCAGTGGGAAGAGCATGATGACAAGGCATCTTATTTTTGATGGGGTGTTCAGGGCGGGGCTGTCTGAGGAGGTGCCATTTGAGCAGGCACTGCCTGAGGTAGGGGACTGAAACGTGCAGACATCTGGGGGAAGAGCACTCCATGCAGAGGAGACAGTGCAGGCAGAAGCCCTGAGGTGGAGTATGCTGGTGTGTTGCAGAAACAGAAAAAGAGATGGGGTGGGGTGAGGGAGGATCAGCCAGTTGGATTCATTGGGACTCCCTTTAGAAACAAGTGATATAAATACCAACTCAAGTTAGCTTGTAGCAAAAAAGATGCATTGGCTCACCTAACAGAAAAAAAAAAAGTGGGATTGTTGGCTTCAGGTATGGCTGGATCCTAGTGCTCAAATGAAGTCTTTCCATTTCCCAGCTCTGCTTGCCTCTGTGTTATCTTCATTCTTAGGAATGTCCTGGTAGCCCCAGGCAAACTTCCTACCCGTGTGTAACTGAACAAAAAGAGAGGGTCTGCTCTGAGACCAGGTGTCAGTTGGGATGGACTGAGATCTGGTGTGGGTGGAGCAGATAGTGGTGTGAGATAAAGACAGGGAAGGGTGACAGGGCCCTCTGGCCCTGGCCTTGCAGACCCCACTGAGAACTTTAGCTCTGCATGCACTAGAAGCCACTGGGAGGTTCTAAGCAGGACAATGATGTGATCCAATTTATGTTTTAGGAAGATCATTCTGGTTGCCATGTGGAGAAGGGGTTGTAGTGGGGAGGGGTCCTCAAGGGCTTGGCAAGGAAGCTGATGCAGTAGGCCTTGTGGGCACTGATGGCAGAAGGGGAAATGGTGAGAACAGGATGGACTTGGGAGGAACCTAGGAGAAAGTCTGGACCAAGCTAGTGGTCTAGGCTGGGGCTGGGGGTGCTGGCAAAAACGTGACAGGGTCTTGGGCCTGAAGGAACTGGCATATGACAGGGAGTTCTGTCCAGGAACAAGGTAGAAACTAGTCCCTGGAGTTGGGACCTCTTTGCCCAAATGACATGAATCCTCAACCTGGAGGTCTGGGATCTTCTAACCTTCTCTCAGTTAGGGACAAGTTGAGCCCCAGAACCTAGAGCGTGCAGATGAGGTCCAAATGACCCTGGCTATGAGGACAGGAGGGGTAGGAAGTCAGGAAGTCCAGCCAGCAGACAGCAGGAGGTCCTGAGCTAAAGGACCTTCTGCTTCAGCTGTGGTCATTTCCCCCCTACCCCCAGTCCTGGGTCCAGGCCAGCCCAAAATTCCCTTAGAAGAACATCAGGGTCCAGGCTGGGTCTTGGAGCTTCACGGGATCTGACCTGGCCTTTACCTGGTTCTGGGTACCAAGGGCAGCTAAGGGGTCTCTGCCTACCAGAGAGACTGGCTGAAGCCACATGAGAAGGAAGAACTGCCCAGAGTGTAGGCTTGCTGGGCACAGCAGGCCCACACGGGGGTTACCTACCTTCTGACACAGCAGACTAGATGAAATGACTTTGGGCCACTTCTAGAATGCATCTAGTTATGGATACCCAGGCATATGAGACATGATCATTTTTCCAAGGTTTCTGCTCTGGCCAGAAATCAGACAGACTTCAGGCATGTCCAGATCCAGGTGTAGCTGAGGACATCTCCCAGAGCACATAGGTGGGGGGCAGTTCTCAAAGCCTGCGTGCTTCAGAAGAGACACTCAGGTCTCCCTGTACCATTCTGGGGATGTGTCCCTGCCCAAATCTGGCAGCTGATGGAGAGAAGACTGAGGCCCAGATACCCCCAGAGGGTTTGGCTTATTTGGGAGTGTGGCTGGGATCAAGGTCAAGGTCATTTATGAAGCACCTATTTGGTGCTTGACACTTTCATATGCATCATCTTTTCTAATCCAGCAACCCTGCCAGTCAGTGTTGTTAGCCTCATTTTACTGATGAGGAAACTGAGTCTGAGAGAGGGCCTGCCTGGGCATTTGTTACATAATAAATTCTCAGAAAACCCAAAATTTATAGAAAGTGAATACCACCCTTCCCCTTGGAGAACATTATAGTTCCAAGGGATCTGAGAGCCTTCATCTTGGGAAGGAAATTAGTGAGACAGGGTTTCACTCTGTCACCCAGGCTCTGGATGCAATGGCACAATCATGGCTCACTGCAGCCTGAAACTCCTTGGGCTCAAGCAATCCTCCCACCTCAGCCTCCTGAGTAGCTGGGACTACAGGAATGCACCACGATGCCTGGCTAATTTTTGTATTTTTTGTAGAGACAAGGTTTTGTCATGTTGCCCAGGCTGGTCTCAAATTCCTGGGCTGAAGCAATCACCTTGGCCTCCTAAAGTGCTAAGATTATAGGCATGAGCTGAGATTACAGGCATGAGCCACCACACCCAGCCAGAATTAGGCTTTTTACTCCATGCAAATTAGCCTTTCCTCTCTCCCTCTCTTCCTTCCCTCCTTGAACTACTTACAGATAACCTGTTATGTGCTAGACACTGGTAGGCCCTAGGAATACAGTAGTGATGAAAAAATAGACACAGGCTTTAGTGAAAGGAGATAGTAAGTATATATATAATATGCATAATAGCTATAACTGTTATTTTTTAAATTATTGGAGAGTCCAGGCCTAGGAGGTGATGATAAGGCTTCTTATCTAGTCAGTGATCTAAAATCAAACAATCCAACAGTCACACAAACACGTTTAAAATACAACCAGGATGTGATTTCATAAGTAAATCAAAGAAGACCTCCCAGAGAAGTTGGGATTAAGCTGAGAACAGGAGGAAGAGTAGGAGGTTACTAGGTGATGATAGGGAGGGAACAGCATTCTAGGCAGAAGGAACAGAACAGACAAAGGCCATGTGGTTGGGGACAAGCAGAGGAAATGAGAGAATGGGGTCCTTGGGGGCTGGAGGAGCAGGGCCAGGCCACCCAGTGCTTTGAAGATCACATGCGGGAGTGTTTTCTTTATCCCAAAAGCAAAGTGGGCAGGAGGAAGTTGTGATGTGGTCAGCACTGCTTTTCCAAGTGGCAGCAGAGAGGCCAGTGTATTAGTCTGTTCTCACACTGATATAAAGAACTATCTGAAACTGGGTAATTTATTTTTAAAAAGAGGTTTAATTGACTCACAGTTCCTCATGGCTGGGGAGGCCTCAGGAAACTTACAATCACGGTGGAAGGCAAAGGGGAAGCAAGGCATGTCTTCCATGGTGGCAGAAGAGAGCACCCAAAGGCGGAAGTGCCACTTTTAAACCATCAGATCTTGTGAGAACTCACTCACTATCATGAGAACAGTATGGAGAAAACCACCTCCATGATCCAGTCACCTCCCACCAGGTTCCTCCCTTGACACATAAGGATTACAATTCAAGATGAGATTTGGGTGGGGACACAGAGCCAAACCATATCAGCCAGTTAGAGGCCACAGCTGTCACCTAGGCAAGAGATGAGAAGAACTAGGACAAGGGCATGGTCTGTGCAGGGAAATTATGGGTTTCAAGGAATGTAGGAAGGAGGCAAAATGAATAGGACTTTGATGATGGGGATGAAAGAGGCAGGGGTGGCTCCAGGATTCTATGCTGACCACCTGGAGAGAAGATGAGGCCTTTGGCAGCAACAGCAAATCCCAGGGGTGCAGGAGGTTGTATGGGGAAGCTTAGAGGTTGAATTTCAGATATGTTGCGTCTAAATCCCTACCTCACACCACACACAAAATTTAATGGAGACAGAAGAAAAAATAGGGGAAAGCTTCATGACACTGAATGTGTAAGTGATTTATTGGTATGACACCAAAATTATAGACAATGAAAGAAAAAGTAGATAAATTAGATTTCATCAAAATTGAAAACTTTTATGCATCAAAAGATACTATCAACAGAGTAAAAGGACAACCCATGGAATGAGAAGAAATATCTTCAAATTGCATATCTGATGAAGATGAAGATTCATATCCAGAATATTTAGAGAACTCCTACAACTCAACAACAAAAACACAACCCAGTTCAAAGATTGGCAAAGGACTTGACTAGACATTTCTGCAGAGAAGATACACAAATGACCAATACACACATGAAAAATGCTCAACACCACTGGTTATTAAAGAAATGTAAATTAAACCACAGGGAAATACCAATTCATACCAATTAGGATGGCTATCACCAAAAAACAGAAAATAGATATTGGCCAGAACGCAGGGAAATTAGAATACTCTTGCATTCTAGTAGGACTGTAAAATGGTGCAGCTGCTGTGGAAAAACATATAGTGGTCCCTCAAAAAAAATCGAACATAGAATTATTCCATGATCCAGCAATTCCACTACTGGGTATATACCCAAAGGAATTGAAAGCAAGAACTCAGATATTTGTCCACCCATGCTCATAACAGTATTCTTTAGAATAACTAAAATGTGGAAACAATCCAAGTGTCTATGAATGCATCAATTGATAAATCAAATTTAGTCTGTTCATACAATGCAATATTACTCAGCCATTAAAAGGAAGGAAACTCTGAGCCATGCTACAACATGGATGAACCTTGAGACATGATGCTACGTGAAATAAGCCAGCCATAAAGGGAAAAATACTGTTCTGATTCCACTTACATGAGGTCACTACAGTAGTCAAACTCATAGAAACAGAAAATGGAATGGTGCATGTGCCAGTGGATGGGGAAGGAAAAGGGGAGCTGGTGTTCGATGGGGACAGAACTTCAGTTTGGGAAGAGGAAAACGTTCTGAGATGGATTGTGGAGATGGTTGTGCAACAGTGAGGATGTACTTAATGCCACTTAAAAATGGTTAGAATGGTAAATTCTATGTTATGTAGACTTAACCACAAAAAAAGAGAAATGTAGATGAAAAAATTAAATTGAGAATGCTCATAGACCTACATGTAAAGATACAGCTACGAAACTTCCAGAAGCGAACGCAGAGCATCTTCCCCACCTAGAAGTAGGGAATTATTTTTCAGAGAAAACACACACAAAAAAACACACCAATCATAAGAGGGAAAGCTGAAATACTGGTCTTGAGACTGTTGAGGCTGAGGTGTGGGGACAACTAGCGGGAGAGGCCAGGCAGGACACTGGTGTCTGCTGCATGGTAAGGCCTGGCCTGGAGGAAACCACACATTAGGCTCCTTATTTCAGCTAACATTTCAAGCCAAAATCTGCATTTGGAGCCTATCTCAGGTCACCCTTCTTATGACCTACCAGACTAGACTAAGTGACTTTGAGTGGCTTCTAGAATGCTCTAATTGCAGATGCCCAAGTAGATGAGCCCCTGAGTGCTTCCCCAGGTGCCAGCTCTGCTGAGACCCAGCACCCCCAGGGTGTGGCATAGACCCTCCGTCTGCTTCCTCTCTGGCCAGGCTTAGGGCTCATCTGCATAAGCAGCTCTCTGCCCAGTTCTTTCACCTTCACCCCCTTCCCCAGGGCTAGTGGAGGAGGCAGAAGAAATTTAATTTTCTCTAAACTAGAGGCTGATCAATTACGGTTAAAGGAACTTGGTGTCTCAAATAATTAGCTTTGCATTTGCTTGGGAAAGAATACCATCCACATCCTTTCTCCCTCCCGCCAAGCTGGCATGGAGGGGAGTTGGTAGCTACAGGATCCTGTGCCATGAAGCCACAGAAAAGCTGCAGAGACTCACAGTGAGGGGTGATTCTCTAGTGCCTTACCTTACTGGCGGTCTCCAAGTATGGGGCCCCAACCTTGACCCTTGCTCTCTCTAACCATCCCCACGCACCCATTGTTCCTGTGCTTTCTGGGTCTGCCATCTTGGTGCTATTTCTACACAGCCTTTATTGAAAAGCAGGGAGTTGACTTGGTCCTACTAGGCCTTGATTTTGAGTCCTTGTGGGGCAAGGGCTTCAGGGATTCCTTTGAGAAGCTAGTGAGAGTTAAAGGCTTCCTCCCCAGAAAAACACAACCTTTTACAAAGAATGTTGGTAGATTCATGGCCCCCTCTGAAGCTCTCCACGACTTCAGCTAAAGATGGCCTGATCTGGGGCAACCTGTCATAATGCCAAGGCCCTGCAAATGCTTCCCACTTTCATTGGCTGGTATCTTTTGGGGGTGATATGATTATGCAAATTTTGCAGACGGAGAAACTTGCTTAGCGGAGTAACTCATGCTTCCTGCCTGGTCCCTAAAGGAGGAAATGGACCTATAAGCCAGGAATTCTCAAACTCACCTTCTCCTCCTGTGCAATCTGGAATCCCCATCTCCCTACCCCTGGCTGCTCTGAGTGGAAGGAGGGGGTTATAAAGTAGTGGTCGAAGACCCTGACCCCCTGACCAAATCAGCAGCCCCTGGAGGACAGAGCTTTTGTCTGAATCCCCTTCAAGTCCCCAGCATCCAACTCAAGGCTCAGAATCAATCAACTGCAGGGCCAAGTAGGAGACAGCATGAGGTGTTGCAGGTGGGGAAGGGGCCTTTGACTTTGGCAGCAGAAAGGCACTTAGACATCAGCTCTGTCCACCCTGGCTCTGCCCTTTGAGTCTTTCTTTCTGAGTCTCAATTTCCCTGTCTATAAAATGGGAACCGCAGTACTCCTCTAACAGGGTTAGGCTTAGCCAGGCATGTGTAATGATCCCTCATCTCAAAGATGAAGAAACTGAGTCCCAGAGCAAGGTAGTGGCCTGTCTAAAGCCATGTGGCAAGTAGTAGAGCTGGAATCAGAGCACAGGTCTGCCTAACCCCAATCCGTGCCCATGACCAAATGTGTGGTGCCCAACACATAGTAGGTACTCAATAAATCATCCAGTTGTCCCTCTCCCCTTACCTGTTCCCCAGCCAGAGAGGTTTTCTGCAGGAGCCTGCAAGTGGTAACATTAAACAAGACAAAGCAATAGTAGCCCAGAGGGTGGGGGAGCTCTGACATGACCCCTGCAGGCCAAGTTCCCAACCTCCCGTATGTGCTACTTGATTTCCTACACAATAAAGTCTCTTGTCATGAGCGCAGAGCAGTAGTGAAGAAAGATGAACTTGATTGCTCTTTTTCCTGCTTTTGTCTTTTCATTCTTTCCTCCTTCTGCTGCAGTGGCAGGTGGGAGGCTCAGCAAATGTTCAGTGTAGCCACCCCTCGTGCTGACGCCCGCTCACCTCCTCCCTCTCTTAACCATCCTTCCTCTGAGTCTTCAGTGCAGAAGCCCAGGCTCAAACTGGAAGTGGTTAATTCGGACATTCTCAGCCCACCCAAGCTGTGATGATATGTTTCAGACATGGGGTGGTGACATGGGGACACTGAATGCATGAAGGCTCACCATGAGCTATGGACATGCTGGGCAGGGGACACAGAGACAGGTCAGCCCACTCCCCACAAGGGACTCCCAGAAAGACAGTGATAGCATAGTGTGTCCAGAAGGCCATGGAAACACAGGGACAGGTGTTGCCGAGTCTGCCCAGGATGTTAGAGAAAGCTTCACTGGCCAGCACTTTAGAAGAGCATTTGCCTTTGCCCATGGGAGGGCATTTCTGGCAGGGGGACTGCCTGGGCAAAAGCCTGGAAGTGTGGAACCTTACAAGGTGCTTATTACCGCAGGAGGGAATGTTACAAGGAACGGGTGGAAAGATGTGAGCCTGAAGAAGCAGGCAGGGCGTGTGTGTCAGGCTAAGGATTTTGAACCTTGTTCTGAGGGCAGTGGGAGCCATGGAAGGCACCTAGTCAGGTCTGCCAGGATGGCCACATGGCTCCAGTCTCCTCCTCTACCTGACCTCTAATGGCTGGGGCTGGGCTCTGAGCCTCTTCCCTTCTCTGGCTGAGCTCTGTCCCTCGATGATCTCATCCCGTCCCATGGCTTTAAATACCATCTTTAAGCTGCTGATTTCCATATTTATATCTGTAGTCAGGGCCTCTCTTCTGAGCTCCCAACTCATGCATCCAACTGCCCACTTGGCATCTCTACTTGGACGTCTCACAAGCATCTCAAAGTTAACAAGTCCAAAACAGGATTCTTCATCATGCCCACCCAACCTTCTCCACCCACCCCCAAAAGCCTGCTCCCTTCCCCGACCCACCGCAGTAAATGGCGCCACCATCCACTCGCCCTCTTCCTAAAGTCGCAGCTCAGGTTATCAGCCTACTGGTTCCACTTCCTAACTCCTACCCACCCACACCTCTCCAACACCACTGCTGCCCCTGTAGGCGGGACCTGTCCCTACCTGCCTGGATGACACAGCAGCCGCCTCACTTCCTCCCTGCTCTCAATCTCACTCTGCCAGTCCATTCTCCAATGCATGACAGATCTGTGAAAAAGGAAAAGGTATGTTAATCTATCACCTAAAATTCTTCAGAGGCATCCCTCACCACCTGGGATAAAATCCAAGTTCCCGGGGTCTTCGAAGCCTGGCATGATCTGTCCCTTGTGCTTCTCTGAACTCGCTTTACCTCATTCTCTCTCATCACAAACCCCAGCCATGCTGGCCTTCTTTGGGTCACTAAAAGCATGTCTTGCCCCTTCCCACCTCCAGGGTCTTTGCCTATGCCGTGCCCTCTGCCTGGAACATACTGCCCCAGCTCTTTGCACAACCCCTAGCAAAATAAATGCCTGGACAGTCTCAGTCACAATGCCTTATTCTCTTCATAGCACTTTTTTTGTGTGACAGAGCCTCATTCTGTCACCCAGGCTGGAGTGCAGTGGTGCGATCTTGGCTCACTGCAAACTTGCCTCCTGGGTTCAAGTGATTCTCGTGCCTCGGCCTCCTGAGTAGCTGGGATTACAGGTGTACACCGCTGCACACAGCTAATTTTTGCATTTTAAATAAAGACAGGGTTTCACCGTGTTGGCCAGGCTGGTCTCAAACTCCTGGCCTCGAGTGATCCACCTGCCTCCACCTCCCAAAGTGCTGGGATTACTGGCGTGAGCCACTACGCCTGGCCCACCACTGCTCTTCATAGCACTTTTCATAGTCTGTCTTCCCTAACAGAATCAAGTGTCAAGGCAAGTACAGTATGCTTGACACACAGTAGGTACTCATTAAATGACTGTGGAGTGAACAAATCAGAGAATAAGAGAAGGGGACCTAGAAGTAGGAGATAGGGCAAGAGAGAGTGAGACTTGAAAGGACAAGGCAAATAGAGGAAAGGAACCAGCATTAGGCCAGATGTTTGGACTTAATCTTAGGGGCACTGGGGAGCCATAGAAGGTTCCTGAGCAGAGACACAGACATGGAGATGATCATTAGCATGGGGGAGGCTGTATGCCTGGTGGTCGTGTAAATGGGCTCTGAAATCAGACACGCTTAGGTTAGATCTTGGTTCAACAACTTACCAATATGGGTCCTCAGTTTCCTCCTTTGTAAAATGGGACCTGCTGAAGATCCTACAACTGGGGCTACTGAGATAATAAATGAGGCAGCGCACATCAGGTTCTTGTGTAATAAACGTTAGCCGACACTGCTACTGTAGGATTGCCACTTAAGCAACTTGTGTGTGTCTGATGTTGCACTTGGTGCTGGGGAAACCCGGGGAACCTGAATCAACCCCTGCTCAGTCTGGTGGGAGATGTTTACCTGTCTGTAGTTCCCCAGGATCCACTGTACAGAAGGTAGAAACCAGGCAGACAATTAATTCTGGGAGAATCAGGGGAGGCCTCCCAGAAGTGACATTGGATTTTGGGGAGACAGTTTCCTTGAGAGAATATTTTGAGTCGGCAGCCACTGGCCCTCGAACAAGAGAAGAGGGGTGTGTTTTGGCTGCTCAGCTCCCAAAATAACCCGAATCCGAGGGCGGACAGCCCCGCAAGCCTCGGGAGCTATGCCATTTCAGGCCAGGATCCTGCAACCTTGGAACAGTCCTTGCCCTGCCCTACGGCGTCCCCCGCCGCAAGAGGTCTGGGCAGACAGTGCAGGCACCACAGACCCAGGCCCTCTCTCCCCTGGCACATGGGTCACTGGGCTCTCCTGAGACCTGACTCATCTTTGCATTTGGGCTTCTGAACCAGTGCCTTGACCAAAGACCAGCAGGTGGCAAGAGGGCAGGCTCAGAGCTCGGCCACTGCCCTCACTCCTGCCTCCGGGCCTCCTGGCTCCCATCTCCCTGCTTCGGTCTCTGTGTCTTGGCTTCAGTTCCTCTGTGTCTTCCTCTGTCTCTGCATCCCTCCCTCTCCCTCCCTTCTTAGGTCTTGATGTATCTCTTTTTTTAAGAGAAAATTAGTATTACTTTTTTAAAATTAATGAATCATAATTGTTTACATTTATGGGGGACAACATGATACTTTGATATACACACACACACAATGTGGCATGATCAAATCACACTAATTAACATATTCATCACCTTCCTTGTCTATCATTTTTCATGGTAATATCGATTTCTGTTTCGAAGTTAGCCTCTGTTTCTCTCCCCTCTCCCTCTTCTGCCTCCTTTCCTCCCTCCCTCCCCTCCCACTCCTAGCCTCTCAAGTTCTTTTCTGCCTTACTGTGTCTTTCTCTCCTTTCTCTTTCTCCTCCTCCCCTACCCTCCCTCTGCTCAACTCCCTCCAGTAAGAGGCTTCCTAGAACACACACACACACACACACGCACACGCACACGCGCGCGCACACACACACACACACACACACACAGGTTTCCTGAACCCCTTTTAAAACCAAAGTCCAAGCTGTAGCCTCCTGTGGCCTGGAACACAGGGAAGAGGGTGGGATTGGGCCAGAGGGGTGTGTGCTGAGGCTAATGGTGGGGAGAGGGGCTCCTGCACCCTGGCCTTCACCTCCACCCTCACAGCTGGGTGCCGGAGACACTGTGCCGGGGGCAGGGAGGAGGCTCCTGAGCAGATTGTGTGTGGCTGCTGGGCTTCCCGGGCAAGTTGGACTGGGCAGGTCGGACTGCGGATCGGGTTATTGGGCCCATTCAGCAGAATTATAAATAGCAGCTTGTGCCTGGCCTGGCCCAGAGAACAACCAGGGCTGCTGCAGGGCCCCCCAGGCCCCCCGTTCTCCACCCCTCCAGCCATCGCTCTGAGGCAAGGCCTGTCGTCCCCCTTGCTGCCAGTGGGTCCCAGGTCAGTATCCGATGTGCTGTCGCCATGGCAACCTGCATGTCCCTGTCTCAGGTTACGAGACATGGGGGTGGGGGGACTGAGGGATAGGTCCAGTGGCCTGGAA
Organism: Chlorocebus sabaeus; assembly: GCF_047675955.1. Classification (NCBI taxonomy): domain Eukaryota; kingdom Metazoa; phylum Chordata; class Mammalia; order Primates; family Cercopithecidae; genus Chlorocebus; species Chlorocebus sabaeus. The sequence goes on from NC_132925.1 coordinate 54,053,804, forward strand.
TCAAAGGTCACTGCTCTGTGCTGGGGCTTGCTGACTCTCTTGGGGGCTGGGAAGTGGGGTCCTGTCCCCTTGGAAGTCTCACCAGGCTGGAGGAAGCTGAGGCAGAGCTGCCCCGAGGCCTGGCAGAGGGGCACAACCCCAGGACTCTGCCAGTGAACTTGGCACAGTGGGTCACGCCCAGACGTTGAAGCCAGAGAGACATAGGAAATCCTTCATCCCCACCTACTGCTTAGCTCATCCTGGGACCACCATTTAACCCTCTGAGCCCAGCATACTCCTCACCCCCTGCCCCAGTGTTACTGAGGAGATCAAAGTCAACCTGGGAGGCAGGTCCCTCAGTCCTGTACTTAACTCATTAGTCCTTGGGGACAGTGTAGCTCAGGGTGAAGCTCACAGACTTTGGAGCTTCACACTGGCCTGGGTTCAGATCTGACCTCTGCCATTCACCAGCTAGGTGATCTTAAGTAGGTTGCTCAATCTCTCTGAGCCTCAGTTTCCCCATCTATATAATGGGCATGAAAACAACACCTACACCTGTCTTGTTTGAGAGTGAGATGGGCAACAGTGGCAGAAGGTGCATAGGCCCAGGCCCTGAAGGTGGCAGCTATACTTGTCATTGTTGTCACTTTCTGAACTGCTATTTCTATTTCAACCTCCTCGTCAGAGACAGCCCTGCCTTCCTTAATAACCCCCTGGGTCACTTCAAGTGATTCCTTTTCCCTCCCAGGTCTGTTTTCCCATCTGCAAAATGACCACAGGACCACTCAGGCCCTGCCCAGCGCTGAGATCTGCCTATCTTAAACAACCCCTGTGGGGGCTGGGCTGTTCTATTATTATATACTGACACCCTCACCTGGGCCTGGGCTCCTGAAACCTGAGCTTGGTGTGAGTGACATCCTGCGTGGTTGCCAGGCAACCAAGGCGCGAGCTGGGAGGCTTGGGTGTCAGGGTGTCCATCGGCATCCCTCCCCCCAAAGGCTTGAGGGAGGAAGAGGGCTCAGGGCAGATCCTTGCCTGGCTAGCCCAGGAAGAACTGCCCCTCCTCTCATACCTGCTCAAGTCTATCCTGTCTTGGAACCCACTTTCTCAGAGTGAAAGGGGCTGCTGGCCTGGGATATTTTTGTAGATGGAGCACGTGGTCAGGCTCAGAGAGAGAGAGAAACTGGAGCCTCCTTGCACTGCTATCTGATACAGCTGCTGTCACCATCACCCTCTTCTGGGAAGTCTGCAGCCTAAGTGTGCCCAAAAGCATGGAGAATTCCCTGACCCCCTCGGGGGGCCTGACACTGGCTTCTGGAGCTTCCAGGGCTCTTTGCACCGGCCTTGAGCCACGCTTAACAAATCATATCACCCTTATATTTACCTAGCCTCCCTGCATGACTTCTTGTATTTTCATTCCTTCACCTAACAAATGCTGTATTGAGTATCCATCCCAGCTCTGCTGTGTTCTGAGGGACCTTGGGCAAGTTACTTGCCTTAGTTTTCTTTTCTGTAAAATGGGGATAATAAGAATACCTGCCTCATAGAGTTGTGATGTGGATCAGATGAGATGATGTGTAGAAAGTGCCTCTTGCAGGGCTTGGCACATAGAGAATGCTCCATAAATGTTAACTTATTATCATTAATTTTATTCAGTTGTTATCATGTGCAGGCCCCCATGCCAAGTTAGGAGGGAGCAGTACCAGGCTTTCTGAGGACAAGGGCTGTGTCTGGTTCCTCTCCATCCACACTGCATTACACATCAAAGTCGAGCCACAGCAAAAGTTTGTGAGATGAGTGGAAATAAGAAATGAACAATTTCCCCTGAAATTCATCACTACTCAGTGCACGTGGAGATATTAGCTTTGAACATCCTTTATAGCTCCAGGTATTCCTTAGACTCTCTTAACAGCTGCATCATCTACAAAACTACCAAAGTGTGTTTGAAATCTCTTTGTCAGTTTTCAGTCTCTGCCCTTTGTTTGGGGTGGGGTGGAGCAAGTGGGCCCATGAGTACATCAGGCTGACTTAAATGGCAAGACAGACAGATGGCAGAGGGAGCAGGACTTGGCACTGATAGGAACCCAAGACGAGACCTGCCTTTCATTTTACTCCTTCAGCGCCTCACTGGTCTCACCCTGGTCCCAGCACTGTCTGAGTGACCTGTGTCAATCAGGTCACTTGTCCCCTTGGAGCCCCAGTCCCCTCATCTGTCAGATGGGAACCTTGCTCCCACTTTCCAGGGTTATAGGTGAGACAAAGGAGGCTGTACTGTGATGAATTCCCTCAAATAACAGTAATTATTTATAACAAGATAACGGTGTGTAGGAGAGGGCTGGGCTGGTGGCCGCTCCTCCCTGGGGCCTGCCATGCGTCAGCAAATCAACATTGGGTGGCCGCCAGCCCTCTGGCCTGGGGCCGTTCCTAACAGCAGGTGATGCGGCCAGGCTGATGGTGCCAGAATTTCATCCTTGACTTCTTCCAAACAGGAAGGGGCTGCCATCTGCTTCCCACCCCTCACACCCAGCCCGCTGGGCCAGTCATGGCCCCTGCACTGTGCCCCACTAAGGGCCCTGGCCTTGCACCTGTCAGCCCCTTAAGAGAGAAGCCTCCCACCAGGGGTTCCCTTAGTGGATGCTGAGCTGGAGGTACCCTGAAAGCGTCCTCCTGTCTGTCCCACAGCCCACATGGACACTGGCGGAGAGGAGGGAAATAGGGTGGCCCTGTGTTTCTGTCTCCCCCAGAACCCCGCCTCCCACTTCCCTGGCATCTCCACCAAAGGGCAGCCCCATTAGTGCTCCTTCCAGATCCGGGAGTCTACTGAGTGCAGAGGTCATGTGCACAGCCTTGGGACGCAGGTTCTAATGCAAATCCTGGTCAGGCCATTCCCTGGCTGTGTGACCTTGGCCGATCATCCCACCTCCCTGAACCTCAGCTTAATAAGGGTACCTTCCTGGGACCAGGGGAGAACAGGATTATTGAGATGCTGCCCGGGGAAAAGGTGGAGACGAGGAGCAGCAAGGGGTGGTTATAAAACTTTGATGCTCCTCTCCGTGACTGCCGCTGCTACTCCAACGCCGTTACAACGTTGGCCATCTCCCTGCCAAAAATGTCACCTCGTTTCCTCCGGTTCAGTAACAGCTTCTATCCTACCTGGAGGCTGGGGCTGGGTACACAGCAGGTGCCCAATGCATGTTCTCTGCCTTTGTATTCAAACATAAGTGTGGAAGGAGTGGATGAGTCCTGACCCAGGAAATCTTGTTCTTTCCCAGTTTCTGGGGTCCAGCCACAGGTTTCCATGGCCACTTTTCCACGTACTCACTCAGCTAGCTTTTGTCATGTGCCAACTGTGTCTGCCAGGTGTGCTGGGAACTCAAGGATGGTTGAACCCTAAAGGGCATGAATGATCACGCCCCATGGAGGGATCAGCTGACTGCCTGGAGAGTGGGGTTAGCATAGGGTTTACTCAGGAAGGGGTCCCTGGAGCAGGGCACTGAAGGGTCAATAGGAGTCCACCAAACAGAGAAGCAGAAGGCAGGGAATAGCCTGTGCTAAGGCATAACCAGTGGTCCACAAGGCAGCTCTGAGTTGGTTTTTTATTATTGAAACAAGAAAATGTCCCCACATAGATGTTTCAGTGGCCAGAATATTACTCTGTCTGATTCAAGGACACAGACATGCCCATCAAAGTAGAGGTTGAGGGTGTCATGACCAGAGAGACCCCTTCCCCTGGGCTCCAATTCAGTGTCAAAGACTTATCACAAGTCAGCATGCAAAAGTCTCTTAGAAGCCATCTAGCCCAACCTCTTTAGTTTTCAGGTGGGGAAAGTGAGGCCAAAGAGGGAAGAAGGTGGAGTAGGAACAGCTAATGGCAGACCTCATTACTAGGCTTGCCCGATGCCCATCCACCCACGGTGGGGGTAACCAGTCATGGGGCTGCATGCTCTGTGCATGACTTTGAGGTGCACAGTCACCCCCTGGAGCTGTCACTATCTCTGGGACCCAGTGCAGGCCCCTGATCTCTCTAGCCTTAGTTTTCTTACATGTGAAATGGAAATGGTCAATGGATCCTTTTGAGCTTAAAACTGAAAAGCATCTTATGAACACTCATATAATTCCATTTTGTTGTTGCTGTCATTGGGTTCAGGGTAAACCTGAATGGCAGATTTTCCTGAAAGCTAAAGTCATCTGTTGGCATGGTTTGGGAGTTCAGGGGCCACCCTGCAGACAGCTCCAGAGGCAGTGATGAGGTTTCTGCTATAGGTTAGCCTTTTATTCTCTTCTGGAGTCTTCACGGGTGCCCCCTTTTTTGCTACCCATCCACCTTCCAAACTGAGACACTAAGACCCCCACTCCAGGTAGTAAAACTGTTCGCCCTAATTGCTTCCTCACACCCCACCACACACACATAGTCTAGACAGAGTCTTATTTCCGAAATGCACACACTTTCTACACACCTCAACACCCACCCCACTCAGGCGTGTACAGGCTAGCTTATACACAACCACACACACCCTGGCCTGCACAGACACACATCTATGCATGCGCACGCAGCCATGAACTTCAGTGAACAAGAGGGAGCAGGGCTATTCTGTGCTGCCCTGATAGTAGGTCATAAAACACCCAGTAAATGTAAAACAACAAAAAATGTTAGTAAGAAGAAAATCTCAGTTCAACCTAAAAAGCTTCGTGACCACCAGCATTGACACAGACTGTCATGGACAGAGAGAGTGAACTCCCTATCAAGGGGGGCATGCAAACACAAGCAGGACTTAACAGAGATGCTGTAAAGGGCTTAGGCATCACAGGGATGTTGACCTTTAAGGTCCCTCCTGGTCTCTGGATTCAAGCAGGTTTGGGGAGTCAGGGCCTCTTCTGAGCTTTGTAAACACTGTTCCCTTTTGGTGGCCTCTGTTCTAGAAGTGACCTCTTCTTCCGAGGGTACTTAAAGGCCTGGTGGTTAGGAACCAAGTCAATGTAGGCCTGGTGCCATCAGGATCTGGGTCAGCCACTAGAGATGCATATACCTGCACACATCCCCCAACCTAGCACCCATTTCATAGCAGGACCAAACCTGGAGAGAGAAACAGAGGTGGCAGCTCTGACCTTGTCAGTCCCTTGTAACAAAGAGTCAGAAGTAGTGAAGACGTGATTTGAATGTTACAAAGCAGGAGGTCTCAGGACTAAAATATCTACAGGGGCAGGGAGTAAGTATGGTAGGCTGGAGAAAGATCCTTTGACTTGGAGATTTGAACCTAGGTTCCAACCCCACATCTTAAACCCAAAACCTAAACTCTCCTAGATCATGTCTCACAGAGGACAGATCCTAGAGGCAGCATGACACAAGGCCTGGGATTCAGGGGAATTTTGAAATGCAGAAGGATGTTGCTGGAGGAGCTGGGGCTGTGCCCCACTGGGAAAGAGGGAAGCAAACAGCACCTCCCACCCCTTCTCTGCCAAGTTACATGTCATCAGACCCAGGACTTCAGAAAAAGGAGGCAACTGCAAGACTGAGAAAGCAGAAGGGAGCAGAGCTTGGCGGGGCCATTGCTAGGGGCAAGGAGAGGCTGCTGGACATGAATTCTTGCAGAGTCTGAGGTTTGGGGTCTCCTAGAGCTTTGAAAGCACTTTGGCACTTGAGCTCTTAAACATTCTGGCTGAGGGATCTGGGCAGGACTTGAACCTGCTTTAGAAGCTGAAGGAGTCGCACCAGGGCTCAGGGGAGAGGAGGCTTGGGGCTGGTTCTTGGCAAGTCGTGAGGACAGAGTATCTTCAAGGGATCCCTTAGGCCTCCCCAGGCCAGCCCAAGATTAGAGAAGGGCCTGGCACTCAGGGAAAATGTGGCCCAAGGATGAAGGTGGGACATATTCCTGGAGCATCCATCCCTGGAGTAGAGGTGGGTAGCAGGCTTAGGGAGGTGAGGCCTCTGACTGGCCTTGGGCCTGAGCCCAGCTCTGCCAGCACCTGCTCCGTGGCCTTGTGCCAGAGCCTTCCAACTCAGGGACTCCATTTCCCCATCTAGAAATCACTGTCATCCCATTTTCTAGTTTCTCTCGCTGGCCAAGCTCTGGGCTGACCCCTGTGCCCTGCATTAACTCACATTTTCCTCCCAAAAACCCTAGGACGGAGGGGCTGTGATTGTCCCCATTTCAGAGAAATGACAACTAAGGCCAGAGAGCTGAATTAAGTGGTTTCCATAGAAGGTAGAGGCTTCTGGGGATGGAGGAAATTCCCAGGAGGAGATGGCCCTGGGGGTTGCAGATCTAGGGACCCTGAGATGGAGAAGGTGGTAACAGGCAGAGAAGAGAGGAGAGGGCATTCCAGATAGCGATCTTGGTCATGCCATGATGTGCAGATAGGACTGCTGTGGGGGCCATAGACTGTGGGAATGGAGGGAGCCAAGCTGTACCCCGCAGTGTCCGGGCTTGCTTTTATTTGGGGGACTTGGAGCCTCAGCATCAAGTCCTTGGCTCTGTGCAGCTTCAGCAAGGCTAGGGTCCCCTGGGCCCGCATCCCCCGGGAGGCTGCATTCGCATCTGTCCCCGCGCAGATGGCTGGTGAGCACAGCTAGCAGCCCCCACCCCCACCCGCACCCCCTTCTGTCGCGAGGACTCGGCTGCGCTGGGGAGTGTGGTGCGGTGTTATTTTTAGAAGTGGCACCATCTGTTCAAGGTGCCGGGTGGATTCTGCTCGTCTCCGCAGTGGCCAGGGACAGCCATGCCAAGTCAGGGGAAGAGCTGCAGAGCTAGTCGGGCCCCCCATGGTCACACTTCAGCCAGGATGGTCACTAATCAGCATGCGCACAGGGCATGGGATTCCAGGGTCTGGGGTCTGGGGCTTAGGGCTGCCAGTGGGGCAACTGTGGGGCCAGGACAGCCGACGCAGAGGATGAGTTTGAGGTAGGCAGTGGCATGTGCCCCCACACACCCCACCTGGTCCCTGGGACTGGGCCCAAGGGCTGCTTCCTGGCAGATTCAGAGTGTCCTGGCCCTGACCTCCAGGTTTCAGGGACAAATGGAGAATAGGCAAAGGAGAAAAGAACAAAGGCTGGACCATAAGGATCCTCAGTGGGACCCAGCACTGGATGTGGCAGAGACATGGGCCTGGCCAGGGTAGCCCAGAGGACTAGGACATCTCCCTACTCTTGACCCACATGCACCAGTGTGTTCCACTGCCTGAGGGGCCACTGTGTAACACTGTGATCCACAGCAGGGGCTCTGAAAGCAGCCTTCCTGGGCTCCAATCCAACAATTATGTGACCCCGCGCAACCTCTTTAACCTTGCAAAGCCTCCATTTGCTCATCTGTGAAAGGGGATACCAATAGAAGCTCCTTCCTGGGGTTCAGGGGTAGATTTCCTGGTTTGATGCCTGTAAAGTGGGGCACGTGTCTGGCCCTCAGCAAGGATGCATTTGGCATAAGTTATTCCTACCATCTGGTTGGCCAGTGTCTGCTTTGAAAGGCAGGTGTCACCCTAAGATTCCTCGCTTCCAGTGTCATTCCATAGTCCAACTGCTTTCTCAGTCATGGCACCAGAGTTGGTGGAGGCCCATTCTGTGCTGGGGACTAGGGAAGCCCTGTTCCTGGGGAGCTCAGGGCCTACTTGGGGAGGCAAGCTGGCAAAACCCACCCCAAGGCAGCAGATGGAGGGTCAAGGTATGGAGTTAGGAGTGAACCACACGTGACAGGCTGGCAGAGGAAAGAGAGTTGGAATTTGGAGCGGGGGAATTGGAGATAACTTCAGAGAGAAGTTGGCATGAGGACTAGATCTTGAAGAGTGAGGTTTGGATTAATGGAAAAGCGGGTGGTAGACCATTCTGGATCCAGGGAACATATATCCAAAAGTTGGAAGGCAGGAACTTGCATGAGTTGTTCAGAAAATGGCAAGGACCATAAGGTCCCTCAGTAGGACCCAACACTGGGTGTTCACTTAGACCAGACTCCAGATACACCAACTCAGACCCCAGGGAGGCCAGCTCAGACCCCAGAGAGGCCAGTTCAGAGCCAGTCAGGTGGGATATGAGAAGCTGTAGTCATGAATATGTTCTCTTAAATAGGCATTGGTAGCCAGTGAAAATTTTTAATCCACAGACAGGCATGCTCAAATCCAAAAGGCAGCATAATGTGTTGGCTTCAGAGTCAGACAAACCCAGTTCTACTCCCGTATCTGTCACTCCCCATTAGCTGTGTGAGCTTGAATGTAATGTTATTTTACCTCTCTGAGCCTCAGTCTCCTCATCTGTAAAATATGCATAATAATACCTACCTCATGGGGTTGTTGAGGGATAAGGTATGAGCAGAGCCCCACACAGCCTCTGACATGCAGAAGCCACTCTGTAAATGGCAGTCACTGTCAGCTTCACTCTGGGGTCAGTGAAGGAGGGTGTAAGGCTAGAGAGCCGGGGGCTGAGGGGCTGTGGATGAGGAGCCTAAACCAGAGTCTGGAGCCTGGGGAGGTGAGGAAAAGGAGTTAGGCTGAGCCTTTATGCTGATGCTTCCTGGGTCTGGTCACTGGACTGGACATGAGGGAAGGATTAGAGTCAAGGGTGGCCCAGAGAGTGCTGTGGATACCCTAAGCAACACAGGGGTCACAAAAGAATGAGGAGATTTAGGAGAGCCTGAGGGCCTGGAGGACCTTTGGAGGGGGCATTTGGCAGCCACAGAAAGGTCGGTTCTGGAGTTTGGGAGAAAGGCCATGGTGGAAAGGTCAGTCTGGGAACCACCCTTGTTAGGGTGAAAGTTGCTGCCAGATGGGTGGCATTGCCCAAGGAGAGGCAAGGCATTAAGAGGGCAGGACCATGGCAAAACCTACAGTTACCCCAAAACAGAGAAGCCATAGACTCCTGGGCAGACATGGTTAGAGAAGCACAGGAGAGTGGGAAGAAGGAAGGGAGGTGCCATCAGCTGTGGGCAGGGATGTGAAGACTGAAAAGGGCCCTGGAGTTTGCCAGTGGGGTTCCTCACCAGAAGCCACCCAAGGGTCTGGCCTACCAAGAGGTGGCATTTGGGTGGTTAGGGCCGGGGAGTTGGAGATTATTTTGAGCCACAGACTGAGTCACAAAAGCAAGGCAGGACTTTAGAACCCAAAACCAGGAAAGTGTGGGCTACAAGAGGAAGGAAGCCTAGAGAAGGTGGAACAGGAGCCCCAAAGCACGAGGACAAGAGTTCTGCTCATTTAAAATTCACAGCCCCAACCATCCGCTCATTCATCTCTGCAGGATGGGGGCTGCAGACCTGTATTTTAACCAGCCCTCAAGTGATGCCAACGTAGGTAGCCCTCGGGGAACCACTTTGAGAAGCCCTGTTCTGGGGTCCTTGAGCTCCACCCAGAGAAGATTTTATCAGGAGAGGAAGGAGAGAACACCTTTACCATGAGGGAGGATGCAGACCCAAGTGCAAACCTCTGCTTATCCCCTCGTGCCCTCAGCTGCTCCTCTGGCTTCCTGGCCTTTTGATTTTCCTCCTTCAGATCTGAGGCCAAGTCAGTAGCCTCACAGAGATCTCTGGCTTTCTGCCAAGGCAACTCTGGGTGGAGATAACCCGGGCTCAAGTGTGGAAGATGAGTGCACAGTCACCAAACCAGGGGTACCTCTGCTTTAGCCTAGAAGAAGTAGAACAGTGTCTGACCACAGTAGTGAGAAATAGAAGCTAAAAGACACTTCCACCCATGCACATACGCAAATCCCTGCTGGTACCTGCATCATTCTCATTTCCTCACTCCTTTGAATCCAAGAGTCCTACTTTCTGCTGTTTTAATCTCTCTTTCTCAATATAGCTAGATTTCCTAGCATCTGCATTCTTGGAACACAGAAAGACTTTCCCCCAAGCCTTAGCTTCCTGTTTTTCTGATCTGGACCCAAAGAACTCACTCAACTGTTCAAAAGCAATCTCCCAACTTAGACACATCCCCTGGGACCTCTGTGGGTGAGTTTTTCCTCCCTCACCCCATGGAGGAAATAATTTACTAAGCTCAGTCAGACTGAGATGCTACCACTTAAATATGCTCCCAGGTCTGGCAGAAACCATAGGGAAAGGACCACGCACGGTGCAAAAGAATGAATCACTAATGGTGGAATTTCTGGCATCAGTGGCAGATGGCACTGATGGACTGAGATGGGTCCTCGGTGCATGCACTTCAGTGACCCTGAGTCACCTTTCACACAGTATCATTTTGTTAGCTCAGGCCTGCCCCCTCAAAGCCTAAAAAACAGGCTTTGAGCATCAGCACTAAAATATGGGGTCAGCTCCCCATCTTACTCACAGAACTCATGGAAAAGGCCCAGTGCCTTCCCCAGCACCCACACCCAGCACCCTAGGTGTTGGGAGGCGTTTGCACCTTTGCCTTGGGTTTCCCAACCCCACTCTTCATTGATCAGCGTTGCTGTCCTAGAGAGTTCCTAGGGGTGCTTAATAATATTCTACTCTGTGTCAGCACCTCAGCGTGTGGACAGCTCCTTCACATGTTGTCCCTAATGCCCACCTCCACCTCCCTAATCAGCACTGTGCCCTCGAGGACAGCTCCCAGTGGAGCCAGTTCCCCACTGACAGCTTTGTCCTCCCCAGGGGTACTGTCTTTCAGCACCAGGACCACATGGACAGCTCTCACTCCCAGCCTAGGTTGGTCAACCTGCTGGGGAGAGAGGGGCCTGTGGTTATCAGGTTCCCTGACCTCAGCTACCCAATCCCTCCCCAGCACCCACCTCCATCCATCCATCAGCACTTCATTCCCAGATACAGCTCCCTGAGCCCCAGCCCTCCACGGTCAGAGGTGAAGCCTGAGGCCTCACCAACCTGCCAGTGACCTGTTGTGTGTGGTCAGAACACTGACCGCAGAAGAACCCTGTGCGAACTGTAGAAACCAGAAAGAAAAAACAGCAAGGAAATCGGTCCACTGGATAGAAGGGTGTGAGCCTAGGTTGCTGTTAAGAGTGCCTGTGTGTGAGAGAGGGCTGGCCCTGCCACCCCTTAACCATAAGACCTTACACCAATCACTGCACACTCAGTCTGTCTTCTCCTGTATAAATGGTGGGGCTGGAGTACCAGTGCAAAGCATTGTTGTGAAGGATTAAACAAGCTAAGTGCATAAAGCAGTGCTGAGCACATAGCAGGAATGATGATGATGTTGCTGTTATCATTTTTTGTTCTTCTTCCAAGCCTCGGCTTGTAATCCACAGGGATAGAGCAGACAGTAGGAGAGAATGAGGGGGATGAGGGCAGAAGAGGACAGTGTCATGTTGGCCAGTTAGGCCAGTTAGGACCTGGAGGCTGGAGGCAGCCAGTGCTGCAAAGAAGACCTTAAGAAGTTCAATGCAGCTGTAGGGAAAGAGTTGAGCAGTGTGAGAGAGGATGCTGGGATGTGGCCGAGGCATTTAGCTGAAACCAGAGTGCAATGTCCAGAGCCGCTGGCCCATCCCAGGCAGGGCCACCATCCCCAGCCTTCCCACTGCATGTTCCCTCTCTTGCAGCCCAAAGTGAAGCTTCCCCAACACTTTTCTGCCTCAAACAGGTTGTCTTGCCTCCATCTGCTAGTGTTTTAGCTTCATTAAAAACCCAATAAATATTTTTTTAAGGAAATTATTTCTAAACATGGAGCACATAAAGGGTACAAATTTTGGAAGACAGACACTGCAGTCAGAAGCCCAAGGGTGGGCAGTGGATGTCACAGGCAGAAGGTGAATTCTGGTCAGCTCATGCCTCCCTGATTCTAGGGCATTTCTCCTTCCTTCGGCCTCCAGCCAAGCACGACTTGACCTGCAACTGGGATGTCCATTTCTGCTAGAGAGAAGGCAGCAGCAGGGAAGCCCTGGGAACTGTGTGTGACCCAAGAAGCAAGGATGCTTGAGGATGGGGCTAAAATAGCCTTTCAATGCTGAGCTTCTGTCCAGATTGCACCCTTACGTTACCGAAGAGGAGACTGAGGCAGGAAGGGCCATAGTGCAAGTTGGTGAAGGACAAGTTGGTAAAGGACAAAGGAAAGGCAGAGGCTTTGGATGGAGCAGACATATTGAAACTATGCCAAGTCCTACCCATATGGCGTGGCCATTGTGGCCTCTCTGAGCCCCAGTTTCCTTGCCTGTGAAGTGGGGAGAGCAACACCACACAGCCACGGAAGGCACTTGCTAAGAAATTGCTGTTAATCATAGTCATCACGCCAAGATCAAAATTGAGTGGATCTGATTCCCAGGAGTAACCTGAACCAAAAGTTGGCAGAAATCCCTTGACCCAGCCTGCACATCCTGACCGTGAGGTTGAGGTTATTTGGGGGCTCTGTGTGGCAGAGTGAGCAGACCTTAAACAGCAGGAAGGAGGATCTGAGCATCTTTCTTGCTCTCCTCATAATCCCAGTGCCCAGGGCAGGACCTGAGATGCAGCTCATTAGTTTTATTGGGTAGGTGAATGAACAGATGGATGGAAAGATGGATGGATTGACAGATGGACAGACAGCTAATGGTCAAGCAGACAGATGGACGGATGGACGGATGGACGAATGGATGGATAGATGGATGGATGGATGGATGAGCAGAAATGGAAGGTTTTTCCTGCCATCTAAAATTGACAGCTCCTCTGAGAACAGAGGACAGTGGAGGTAGTTGACCCTGGTAGGAAGGTAAGGGCTGGACCTCCCCTTCCTCAGGCCAGGCACGAGGGTGAGAAGCTCCACAAGAAGCCCTGGATCCCTGTCGCTGCCTGTCCCTTAGGCCTACTTCTGCCACCTGTGCTTTCAAGGCTGATGCAAGGCGGTTTCTGTGGGATTTTTTTTTAGATTTTCCTTTTCTGGTTAACAGAATAGGAGTTGTCTAAAAATAGCACTAAATTTGCTTCCGAGGTATTCATTTTCAGTTCCCTTCCTCTTTCCCTGTTCTCTCTCCTCGACTGTGAGAATTTGTGAAATTGTCTTCTTCAGCTTTGAGCACATGCACACACGCACTCATACATCGTGGGACTTGCACACTCAGAGACAGGTGTGGCACAGATACTTGGGCTTGCTCTCTCTCTGTCTCTCTCTCTCTCACACACACACACACACACACTCGTGCTGACATGCTCCAGTAGACCTGTGTGGCACACCTTGTCCTTTGGGGTCACTCACACCAACCACATGTCCACTAGTACATTGTAGGGACCCTCTCTCCTACACACAAAGCACAGTCACTTGCTGGCCTACTCTAGGACCAGCATTTGCACACGTCTTCTGACACAGGTGTGCCCCCAGACCCTGTCCCACTCATACTAAGAAAACCACCATAATGCACTCCCACTGATGCTGCACACCCACACTCACCTTGCACATCTATACTAGCCCTGCACACTCACACTAGCCCTGCACCCACGTATGGCTTGTATGCTCACACACTCCACATACCCACACTCAGCCTGCACAGTCACACAAGCCTTGCACACCCACACTGGTCTAACACACCCACGCTCACCCCGCACTCACACACAACCTACAGACACACTGATCTAGCACACTCGCATTGGCATGCCCGCCTACATCCACACTCACCATCAGGCTCTCCCACCTTACGCACACATGCAGAGGAAATTGCCTCCCCCAGAGAGGGATATCTAAGAAAATGGCTAAGGTTCTCTGGGTGAAGACAAGGGAGGAGCTGTTGGCCCTCCCTTGCAATGAGCTGACTACAAGTGAACCTATTGCAACCATGAGGGAGGAACATTTGCTAACATTTAGTTCACCTGTTTCCTTGGGCTCAGCACAGAGGAAGAGAGTTCCCCATCACTGGGGCAATGGGGCCCCCACAGAAAGGCCAGAATTTGCAGCCAGAAGAGGAAAGCAAATATCTTACCTCATGGGAATTATATGTAGTTCATCAAGACCAGAACAGAAGGGAAACTACCCTTGTTTGCTGTACCAACAAGCTGGAGGCCTCCCCAGCCATCTGAGAGGTGACAAGGAGCCTGGTGGGCATGGGAAAGTCAGAGCTGAGTTCCCTTTGAAATATGGCACTATGGGGTACACGCTGGTCTGGGAGCAATTGGAGGCAGGGAGTAAGTTAAATTATCGTAGGACAGTCACCATTTAACAAGTGTTTCCTCATTGCCAGAAACTGTGCTAGCTCTATCTCAATTAATCCTTACAAAACCCTGTGAGGTAGACTGTAGGGTTGTCTCCATCTTGGGGAGGGTAAACCAAGGCACAGAGGGTGAAGAGCCCTGCCCGAGTCACATAACTAGTAACTGGCAGAGCTAGGCTTCCATCACTGGGGATCTTCAAACTGAACTTGTGCCCCACATCAGTCATTGATGGTTCAAAGGAAAAGTGACCTTAAAAATACACATTAAGGTAGCAATTAAATTCAGCATGTCTTAAAACAGAAAAATTTGGCATCCAGAAGTTATTTTTAGCACATAATTCATGTACGACTGTCCCAGCTACCATCCTTCAGTTAGGATTTGAAAAGCTGTTGGTTTGGGGATTTGTTTTGTTTGTTTTTTATTCTTCCTTCGAAAGATAGATTCCTTCTTTGTTAAATTAACTCCACGCACACACAAAAATTGCTCCTTCCTCTCTCAGCCTCCCTTCTGGCAAAGACTTTTTATTAAGGCACCCCTAACCTATTCTTGAGTCATTGAAATGTAACAATACAGAGTCATTTAAATGCTAATAAGATGCAACTGAAATGCATAAATCCAATATTGTCAGAATGTTCTCCTGGATTCTGAAGGGCTTGGCACATCAGAGCCTGAAGGGACTCCAGAGAGTACTAATCCAATCCCTTCACTTCCCACATGGGGAAACTGATGCCCAGAGAAGAAAGGGGCTTGGTCAGTGTCATACCGTTGGAGCTGGGAAAACAAGGAGGAGATTCTCACTGGCCTTTGGTCTCAGTTGGCTGTATGGCCCCCGGTGTGTTGCTCAACCTCTCTAGGCCAGGTCTGGTTGTATGCGCTGCCCAGACCTGTGTGCCCATTGCTTAGGGCAGGTGTGCTCACCAGTGCAGTGTTGAGAGCTGACTGCAAGTGAACCTTATTGCAACCATAAGAGAGGAACATTTGCTAATAACTAGGGGGAGGGGAGCAGGGAAGCCAGTGTTTCATTGTCTGCTTTGGGCCAGGAGCTGGCTCTCATTGAGTCATTTGCCTGTCAGACAAACAGGGTCATCCCCACTTTACAGAGGAAGCCTAGCAAAGTTAGATGACTTCTCCAAGGTCACACAGTTCATTTAGTCTCTCAGCCATAGAGTGGTAGGTCACATGATATTTGGATCAGGGAGCAAGAACCTGAGAATCTGGTGGGGTTGTGGCTGAGGGCACAGCTACCTGTCTCAGCTTCACCCTCACACTGATGCCGCATTACAAAGAGGGGAAACTGGGCAGTGGAGGGCAGCGGATGCATCTCAAAGAAAAACTATTACTGCTGATTTTGTTATCTTTCCTGACCCCCCAGAAAACTCTTAAGGTAGGCAGGGCATGAATCAGTAGCCCATCTTACAGATGAGAAAACTAAAGTCTGAGGACCTATCTAAAGTCACACCTTCCACAGACAGTAGACTCAACACCAAATATTTATTGAGTGCCTTCTGGATGCCAGACACTGCACTAGGTACAGAAGAGACATGGCAATTGCCCACGTGATGCTCTCAGAATCCTGCGGAAAGAAAACGGTTAAGCAGGCTCAAGCAATACAGTGTGAAGTGTACTACAGTCCAGGGGGCACCTGGAGGTCAGGAGCATTTATGCAGTCTAGGTGGTCAGGAAAGGCTTCCAAGGAAGGGACACTGAGGCTGAACAGGACAGCAGCTGTTAGGGAGGCAAAGGCCCAGTTAGTGAAGTGTTCTGAACAGACACATGGCACATCTGTGGAAGTCAGGCATCTGAGGGATTCTATGCAAAGTATAGGGCACTCAGTTCTGTCCATCTGTGAAAAGATCATTTGTATCATATCATACAAGTAGCTTTTGTGCTGGTGGACTTCACACTTTTCCAGCAAATCTCGCTGTCAGAGCAAGCACCAAAGTGGGCTCTACAGCTTGGAATTAAAAAAACGAAATGCCCAGATAAGGGGTGACCTCATGTTTGTACCCATGAGATGTAGCAAGGATAGGGAACAAGCCACATCATAAGAGGTGGAGAAGGAAGTATGAGATCAGTCACCTTAAGGGTGGAGTTCTGATTTTTTATTGATTTTGTTATCCTAGAGTTATATCCCTCTATACTGGCTCACACTCTGTTCCTTCTGCACCTTTTACTAACAGACAGTTGTGTATTTCAGTTTCTTCATGTTTGATCTTTTCATTAAGTCCTTCTTTACCTGAAGAAAAAAAAATCCCTACTTGGAGCTGAGAGGAAAAGCATTCCTGGTTAGCCTGGGCCAGGTCAAGTCTTCCTGCTTTGTGCGTCCACAGCACCTGCAGGTCCCCATGATGGCAAACCCTTCAAGTCATAGAAATCACTAATTTAGTTGTCTTTCTTCTTCACTGTGAGCTCATAGTGGACAGGGATCCTCTCTGGATTGTTCAGTGCCTGGCACTGTGTAGTACCCAAAACAATCATTGAAGGGATGGTTAGATGGGTAAGTGGATGGATGGATGGATGGGTGGATGGATGGATGGATGGATGAGTGGATGGGTAGATGGGTCGTTGGGTGGTGAGTGGGTGGATGAATGGATGGAAGGGTGGGTGAGTGAGCAGGTGGATGGATGGATGGATGAGTGGATGTGTGGGTAGATGGGTGGATGGATGGATGAATGAATGGAAGGGTGGGCAAGTGGGAAGGTGGATGGGTGGGTGGGTGGATGGATGGGTGAGTGGGTAGATAGATGGTTGAAAATCATTTTTCATCTTATCACAGTAGTCATTAAAATCAACAGTAGCCCATTAACTCATGCCTACTGTTGTGATCACAGATATAATTGCTGCTAACGATTCTCATAGCTTGCTTGTACTGTCAGAAATGTAATTATCAGTGCCTGTAAGCCACGCCGCAGGTAGCACGGGCACAGATAGAAAACAGCACCTCGGGTTTAGAAAGTCCCTTGTGGATTGCAAAGTACTTTCATTCACATATGGCACTTCATTTAAGTGTCATAAGAACCTCATAAGGGAGATTCACCAGGGGAAGCAGAAAAGCATCCTGATTAGGAGTGTGTCTCTCGACCCAGACTGCCTAGGTTCAAATCCCAGATCCACCACTCACTAATCATGTGATCTTGAGCAATTTATTTCATCTCTCTTGGCCTCAGTTTCCTCATATGTTCTAGAGATAATAAGATCTCATAAAGTGGTTTTATGGATTGACAATAATAATCACAATCATTTGAGTGCTTACTATGTTCTGGACTTGGTTCTAAGTATTTTAAATGAAATAACTCATTTAAACCTCATAACATCTATGAGGTAGATACTCCTAGTCCCCTCTGCTTTTTGTAAGATAATGAAATCAAAGTTAATTTCCTTCCCATTCAGCTGGGAGATGAAGGAGTCAGAATATGAACTCAGAATTAGTGGTTTCCGGAGCCCTACATATAACGCCTTGCACTGTCTCTGAGATAGATGTTTCTGTAAAGCACTGAGAGTGCTTGGCACCTAATAAGCACTCAATAAATGCTTATCATGTGCCCGTCAGGCAATGTTATCAAATATCAGTAGCCCCAAATTATAGACGCTGAAGCTAAGACACAGAAGCCAGGCGACTAGCTCAGAATCACAGGTGATTTCTACTGCCAGTAAGTTTAGTGCAGGTGTGGGGTGGTAAATGTTCACCAGCTTTGCCTTCACCCAATCCAGGCTTGTTGCTTAAGTGCCAAGAACTGAGGCCTCCTGGGGCTCCAGGTCAGTCCCAAATTCCTTCTGGACACAAGGTCTGCATCTCTGCATCTCCTCATCTCAATTCTTGTCCCTGAGTAAGCAAAGCCTGTTCTGGAAAGTTCTTAGTCAAATCACCTCCCCGGCGCTCGCCCCTCCAGCGGGCTTCAACCTTCCCCCAGAATCTGAGACCCATCTCTCCTAGAAGCCCCAGCCACTGCACTGGCCTGAAGGACCTCTGACCTCATTTCCTTCCTTGTGCCCCAACTGTAGCCCATTTGCCTCACTTTATCCTTGTCTTACTCCTGCCATTTGGATTTTCTCTATGCAGTTTCCTGAACATACACCAAACACATTTACACTGAGCAGGCAGCAGGAAGAGCACTGCTTAATGAAAAAGCTCCCGCCCAGTCCCTGCACGGACCTAGTGCCTCATCCAACCCTGAACAAGGTCCCACATGTTCCCAGAGGTCTCTTCTTGCCTCCTATGGCTGGCCCTAGACTGGGGAGGGAGCCGTGTTGAGGCTCTGTACTAGCTTGTACCAGGGGGAGGAGAGCATTTGGCCCAAATCCCAAATGCCAACACTCTCCCCAGAGAGGTTCAGCATCCTAGACCAGGCCCCTACCAGGCCCTTCTTATGGGGTGGTAGACAAGAGTCCAAGGTCTAAGGTTGAAAAGATCTTCCACTCCCTGGCACCTCCCCACTGTGTGACCTTGGACAAGTGACTTCACCCCTCTGAACCTCATTCTCTTGACCTATAAAATGGAGATAATTATAGTATCCACTTCACAGGGTTGTAGAGAATGAGATAGTGTCTTGTTTGCTTTTCGTTCATTCATTTATTCATTAACATTTGTTTACTAGGTAGCTACAAGGAGTCAAGTGTTTTTCTAGTCAACTCTCATAGAATTTACCTTGGATGGATGATACACAACTCATCCCACAGTGCCTGGTACATAGTAGATGCTTAAGAAATGGCAGGGGAGTATTGGTTTTTTTATTCACATTCTTGGTCCCTACCTCTCCTGCTCCTCTGAGGAATATATTGTTGGGGTCAAAACTCATGGATTCTATGGATGGTGTGTGTTCCATCCATGGCCAAGGAACATGGCCTCTCTTGCGTATTGTGAGTGGGAGCACCAAGCATGCAGTTTCTTCGGTGTCTTGTGTCTCTGTGTCTCTGTGTCTCTTCTTGAGGCATCATATCCATTTTATGTTCTATTCTGTAAGAGACCTGTTGGTCCCAGTGTAAAAACAATCTTCCTACTACATCCCTGAATAAAAGTGTCCCTTGTGTAAGACATTTAAGGTTTCTCTTGTGGCTCCAGCACCCCGTGACCCAAGACTGGGAAGCCTCAAATCCAGAAACACACTGGATTTGAATACGGTTTATAATTAGTTCTCAGTAAATTGGGAAGTAGTCAGGGGTGGGGGTAAGGAAGAGTGACTGTTTTGTCCGCAATTTACAGATGAGTGAACCAGGACTCCAAAAACTGAAGGAAATTCCCCAGGGTCCCACAGCCAGGATTTGAACCCAAATCGCTCTGATGCCAGTATACTGTGTTCTTAGCAACTGCCTGGCACAGTCCTCCCTCCCACCAGGGCTCTTGGGAGACAAACGCGGGAGCACCCCCTAGGGGAAAGGGAGGAGCCCGGGGCTGTGAGCCAGGAGACCATTTCCTTCTGCGCTCCTCAGCACTCTCACTCCGTGTGACTCTGGAAGAGTACTTTTCCCTCTCTGACTCTGAGCTTCAAGTTCCTCGCTGGGAAAGTGACTTAGCCCTAGAATGCCTCAAGCTCTAAAATGTGTGAAAGATGAAAGATTAAGATAGAGATAAGGCAGGGGAGGAGTTGGAGCTTGGGAGGGGGTCAGTCCTGCCTTCCTTCCCTTACCCCTTCCCCTCACTGTCCTGGGCCCAGGATGACCAGCTGTCCATGACTGCTGGGCAGGGCCGGTCCCTGTGCCAGGCCCAGCCGAGCTCAGCTGGGGCCCTTTGTCACCCAACGCTTGCTGGGGCCTCGGCCTCCGGTGTTGGGTGTCGGGGCGGATTGGATTCTCTCCTGGCAGCCCCACAGATGCCGCAATCCTGCAAGGGTGGCCGGGCGGGCAGGGAGAAGCCAGAGCTCCCACCTCCTCCTGGGCTCCAGAGAGGGTCGGGCAGCCGCTGTCCGTGGTGCTGGTCTATAGGGACCTCCTCCCCGCGCCAGGTGAGGGCTCCATGGACCTGAACTCATACTGGGACCAAGCTCTGGGCTCAATGAATTCTTGTGAATATGCATGAGCTGGCTTCTCCGGCCAGGCTGAGGGCCTCGATTAATACAGTGGGGGCCTGTGGCTGCAGGTGGAGGGCTTTCTCCCATCCCCATGCCTGTGAGACCTGAGTGGGGAGGGATGTGGGAGAAGAGTGTATTGGTGGACACAGGTGGCATGGGTGGGGGGAGGATTTGTGGGGTGGGGGGGAACCTGGGAACTGTGTATCTGGGGGAGTGTGTCCCAGATTGTGTGGACATAGAGCGTGTGTAAACATGTTAAGGATAGTGAGAGAAAGAGGGAAATGGAGTCTGGGTGTGCTCAGAGGGCCTGTGAGCACAGCAGTTCTTGAGGGAAAAGGGTGGGGAGGTTAAGTTGTATGGCTCAAAGCTGGTGCATGAGGCCTGGGTGTTGATGTGTGTGTGGCAGTGGCGCAGGGCACAAGGACATGCCAGAAGGTATGTGTTGGGGGATGTGTGTACACACAGGGTGTGTGCTGTGAAGCCAGTGTGTTCCACAGCACAGTTCACAAATAGGGAGTTAGAGTGTGTTATGGGGCTATGCCTTGAGGGTGGCATATCGTGGAGTGCCTGGGTTGGCAGTAGTACCATTAGATTTACAGTGTGAGCTGGTGTGTTAGGGTGCGTGTGTGTAGTCAGTGTTGTTTGGGTTGCTGTGTGTGTGCCTGGGGCCTTCCTGAGCACCTATCCCATGTGGCCTCCAGTGCCTGGCCTTTGTCACTCACTCTGTACTTATCCCACAGGAGCCACCACCCCTGACCATGTAGATGCCAGCTCCAGGGAGCAGCATGGGCCCTAATGAATGGAGACTCCTGGGTCTACAGCCCTGAGCCCCTCTGGCCCCTGGACCTCGTCCCACACCGGGAGACACCCCTTGGAGCTCATCACCACTGTCACCAGCCCGCCTCGGCCACCCCCACCCCCTGGGACCCGGAGTCGGCCACCTGGTGCCACAGCTGACCAGTGAGGGTGTGCTGAGGACAGCCACAAGCAGCCATCACCCAGCAGCCTCTTGTCCAGCGCTGACCCTCGGGCCCAGCCTGAGCAGGAACCGCAGCAAACATGGGTGACATGACCAACAGCGACTTTTACTCCAAAAACCAAAGAAATGAGTCGAGCCATGGGGGTGAGTTTGGGTGCACAATGGAGGAGCTCCGCTCCCTCATGGAGCTGCGGGGCACTGAGGCTGTGGTCAAGATCAAGGAGACTTATGGGGACACTGAAGCCATCTGCCGGCGCCTCAAAACCTCACCTGTTGAAGGTAAGTGTTTGAGACTTGAACCTAGGGCTGCAGCCTAGGTAGCCACCATCTGAATTGGCCACAGGGGCCATATTCATAATACGTAACAGCAGGGATGTGTCAGAAAAAGACTGAAATGCCAGAATGGCCATTGTAGTGCATTCTAGCTGAGTGTCAGCGCCTCTGAATAGGCTGAGGAACAGGGCTTCATCACTGGTTGGGTGTGACCCAGGCCACCCTCAGAGAGAACAGCAGGAAGAGAGCTGGGTCAAGACTGTGTTCTGGAGACAAGGGGCCCCACAGCCGCAGAGTGGTGAGTTCAACATTCTGTTAATGTGGGAGGCACCAGTCTCTGAGGCAGAGGCAGAAGGGCCACTGGGTAGAACCAACATGGAACCTGCATCCAAGCCTAGGAGGGGATTTGGGGTTCCAAGTGCGCAGGCCCGGTCCTTCCTTCCCCAGGCTCCAGAAATTCCCTAGTGTGGGCTTGAGTGTGGAACTGTAGCACCACCAACTTGCAGCCAATCCCCTGACACTGGGCTAGAATCAAGTCTGTCTCTCAAATCCAGACTCTGGTTGGGGATCGCTGGGGCTCTGGGGCATCGCGGCTCTAGAGTTGCTGGGCAGACAAAGCAGTAGGAAGATGGCTGTGATGGGAAGGGTGACAGATGGCGTTGTGTGTCCTGCCCTGAGGGTGCAGTGGGGCTTTCTTGCAACTGCCAACTTAAGCAGGCCTGGGATCTTTAGAGAGAGTGTGTTTCAGCTCCTGGGGGCTCTTCTGGAAGGGACCAAAGCTAGGTCCTCTGCCCCAAAACAGAGACAAGAGAAGTCAGCCCAACTTGGGCACCAGAGCTCATAGTTTGCGTTACCTGCCACAAGTTACCTTCAGCTCACCATGGAAAGGAAGCGTTCCCTATGTTAACCCTACAGGCATGCGTGTGAGGCTCTGCACTGACGCTCCCAACCCTGCAAGTTTGTGCAAAACTGCACCGATTTCTTCTCCTGGAAAATGGACCAATGCCTACCTGACAATGCCTAGTGCATGACTGGGCATACAGTAGGTGCTCAAAGTGGCAGCCATGATTATTCTAGGGAGAAGTGGATGTCAGGTCCTTCCCCAGATATCGACCACCACCTGGGAGGCAGGCAACATCGGAACTGTTATCCTCTTTGACAGAAGAGGAGCCTGTCTCCTCTGTCCAGTCCTCTGAGCCCTGGGCCCTGCTGGACTCTAGCCCTGGAAGCATTTCTGGCAGCGGCTGCTGGGTCCCACCAGGGCTTGCCTGGCAGTCCAGAGGTCATGTGTGCCTACACTCCACTACACCCAGCAACTCCCAGCTATCTGTCTCTCTGTCTGCTCTCCTGGGTCACAAAAAAGCTAACACTGGTTCTTCTTCCCATATTGACTATTCTCACTGACATTTTGCCCACAGCCTGGGCCCAGGCAGAAGTTTAGAAACACCTTTTCTCACTGGGTGCTATTTGTTTTGTTTTGGCGGGGAGGGTGGGAATAGAGAAAGTCACCTTTCCTCATAGTATGGTTCTAGCATGGGGCTTAAAAACAGCTGCTTGTGGCCCTAAGATGGGCATAGGCTTTGCTTGGAGACTTCTGGGTCCCAGCCTCTTGTGGTCACTTATTCCTGGCAGAATGGTCCGTGCTCCCCTCCACCATCAGGTTGGTACATGAGCACTGCTGGCAGGCAGGGTTGTTCAAGTGGCCTTTGCCTGTTGATTGGGGACTAGGAGATTGCCTTGAATCAGGAATTCTTATATGTCTCTCAGCCCCAGTCCCTGGGGAGAAGCTGATGGGCACTGTGGCCCCTCTCTTGGAAAATCAGCCAACCATGTGCAACAGGTGTGGCTCACACTATTTGTGGGTTTCCAGACCCCCCAAAGCAGTGTTGTGGACCCTAGTTAAGAAAACCACCTACCCCTCCCACCAGAAAGACTCCCCAGAGCTGGGAAGTTGAGCAGCACATGGCCAAGTTCCAGCACCCTTACAGGGCCATTTCTGGCTGGTTCCTGGGAGCCTACTCTGTACTGCTAGAGGGAGCATTGCCTACCTGAGGCAAGAACCTTATTTGCTCTCTCTGTACATCCTGTGCCCAACTTGGTGCCTGGCACAGAAGAGGACCCAGTAAAACCCTGAGACACAGCTACTAAGTCCCAGCCTAAGGTGGGGGAGCTCTCAGACAGCTAAGCAGCCCAAACTGCAGATAATCAAGACCAAGTGCAGCAAGGGCTCCAGGACTCATCACTGGTGAGGCTGCTGGGCAGTGAAGGTCAGGGAAGGCTTCGTGGAGTGAGAGGTGTTTGGACTTGGTTATGGAGGAAAGAGAAGAGAAAGCATGTAGTATGGCCTACAGCAGCGTTTCTTAGAGGGAATTCCACAGAATAACTGGTATGCTGCAAGAAGTGAGGCTTTAAGTGAAAAGTAAAGAACTCTGTTTTCTCATCTGTAAAATGGAAACAATAATGACATCTCTATTGCTGTGCCGCCTGCCAGCCATGTGCGTTTGGGCCTTTTCGTCTGACCTCTCTGAGCCTTGGTTTCCTGATCATTCATGAGAACCAAATGAGATCTCTGATGGGCAAGATCTCTGAGAAGAAGAAAAGCCCATCATAGCATTCCCTAGAGCTCCTGCCACATTGGTCCCTAGAAGCATCTCCCAGGGGCCTGGGAGGTACAGGACTGGAAGAAATTTGGGGAGGGGCAGAAGAGCATAATGCCACAGACCCAAACTTGGGCATCCTAGGTTCAAATCTCAGCTTTGCCATTTGCCTGCTATGGGACTCTTAAGTTACTCAAACTCTTTGTGCCCCTATTTCCTCATCTGTAACTCAGGGACAGTAATAGTGACTACCTCACAGAGCCGGGGGAGGACAAAATGAAGTAGCTTAGACCAGTCCCTGACACACGGGTAGTTCTGTGTGGTAGGATTGACCCCAGCGACTAAACACCTCCATTTCCCCACCAATCAAATAGGCTGTGAATATTGAATAAAATCAGGTCAAGTGCCCAGCATCAAAATGCTCAGTAAATGTCAGCTCTTGTCATTGTTTTCATGATGAGTATCATCACTCGGGAAAAAGCAGGCATGTTCTCCGGAAAGGGTGGAATGGTGGCCAATGTCCGCACCTGAGAAACATTTTGTACAAGGCTGTTATGCATCTCTATGACATGTGTTCCTAGAAACAGGTGCTGTTACCCCGTTTTATGGAGGGGGATATGAAGGCTCGAGGTCACTGCCACAGTTCATGTCAGAGCAAGCTTTGAACTCAGCCCCATGCTCAGACCTGAGCCAAGCACGGTCACCTGGGAACAGTCGTCTGGCGTCCACTGTAGGACAAGGCCTGAATAGTGTGGGGCCAAGGGATACTTCCTTTACTGCCTCATATGGAGCATCTGTCCCACTCTACTTGGCCATCTTCTGATTTAGAGAAATCCTTGGCACCGCCCCAGCCCCAGTTTAAAAGCTCTGTGGTCTGGGCTGTGCCAGCTCCAGACACAGGGACTCAGGTTGACCATTCCCAACACCCCCTACCCCTAATCTGCTGGCGTGAGCAGGGAGCTGGCCTCTGAGTCACACTGCAGGAAATGCTCCAGGCCACACATAAATTAGCCTTCCCATTCAAGTCCAGCTAATTTTAGGCAAAAAGATCTCTGAAAGTGACAAATGGGGTTTGAGGCCACAGGGAATCAGTGTTCACCCAAGGCACCACTGGCAACCAGCTCAGGGTGTGGCTCAGCTCCCACAGCCCGGCAGTACTGGATGTCCCACCTGGAGACTCAACTTTGGTGACACCTGTTGGGTAAACTGGCCCCCCCATGAGGCTGTGAGGCCAAGGGCAGCCTCTACTCGCATCTAAGCTCCACTTCTTTCCTCTTCCACTGTTGGTTCTCTTCCATTCTGATTAACGCCTTTATCTTCTTACCTCTACTGTTCCCTTCCTTTCTACACTGTTCCAGCCAAGGACATTAAAATCCCAGAAATCTGAGTTCCATTCCTGAGTGTCTTTCTCTTCAAGAGACACCGGGAGAGTTCAATTTAACCTCTGAACCTCAATTGACTTATTTGTGAAGTGAGGGTAATAACAGTACCCACCTCATGCAAATAGTGTGAGGATTAAATTAGATAAGCCACTGTGCAAGGCAGACCCTAGACACCAACAGAGTAGTATTTATTATCATTGTTATTATACTCCAGTGTTTCTTTTAAAAACAGCATGCATGGGCCCCATCCCCTTGAAAGAATTAGGCAGTCAGATAAGACAGTGGCAGTGCCCAATGCAGAGTTAACATGCCATGAGAGGAGATGGAAAGATGGGTGGCTAATGCCAGGTGGTCCGGGAGGCCTAGAGGCAGGAGTTCTGTGTCATTCTCCACCATGTCTCCAACACCTGATGCATTGCCTAGGAGCTCAAGAAATATTTGTGGAAAGAAGAAAAGGAGGAAGAAAGAAGAGGCAGAGGATGTCCCAGTGCCCCTCCTTTCATGAGACAGAAGGCTGCAGGCTTGGGGACAGACACAGGACACCCTGTGTCACCCATGGAGCAGATGGCTCCAGTTCCCTGAGCCCAGCGTTGTGCTGCCCTGAGCCATTGCACACACATCCCTCATTGCTCACTTCCTGACACCTGCACCCACCTTGAGTTGTCAGAAAGGGTGACGATGATAGGTTGCTGTTGGGTGTTTGCCACGTAGCATGTTTCCTGGCGGGGTTGATAAGGGGGACAAAGATGGGGCGGCAGCAGGGTGGAGTGGGAACTGGATACTGCAGAGTGCTGTGAAACGGAACCTCCGGTTAATTTTGTATGAATCCCACAGCCTGCCCAAGTGGAGGAGAGAGCAGGGCTGAGGCAAAACAAGAGAGCAGATCATAGGAGATGGCAGGTGCTTTGTGCTGCATGTGAATATGATATTGAACGAGAACGTCCATGGGGCTGCCGCTAGCTGAGTAGCAGGAGGATGTGGAGGCAGGGCCAGGGGTCTTCATGTGTTATTACCACGTTCTAGTTCTCTCTGTGTTCCATCAACCCAAGGATCACTGAGACCCCGAGAGGTCAACAGGGAAGCCAGGGCAGCCACAGACACGGCGGAAGCCTGGGCAGGGTCATGCGTGGAGGCTGCCCAGACACGGAGTCCGCATGGGGAATTCACTGCCTGGCCAGAGATGAGTGGGAAAGCCTTGCAGCCCCGCACCAGGGCTTTCATTGGAAGCGGCCCATGCTCCCTTCTAAGGCCCAGGACTCTGTCAGGTATGAGGCCTAGAGGAGGAAAAACTCCTGAGTATGCAAGAGGCTGAGGAAACACAGCTGCCTTCTCAAATAAATGCAGGGGTGGAGGGAAAGACATGACGACTGGTGAGGTGCCCCAGCCTCGCCTGTGTCACCAAGTATGTGGGAAACCTCAGGCAAGATACTTAGTCTCCCACAACCTCAGTTTTCTCATCTGTGAAATGGGAACTGTACTACTTCCACTCTCTGCCTTTTGCAGACAGTGAGGTGAAAGTGCTTTGAAAGTTTTCTACAGATGAATCTAGGCCCAGTATTTGCTGAGCATTTTTATCCACGAGGGCTCCATCTGACAGAAACCCATCTCAAACTGGCTTATGCACAAAAGGAGTTTTCTGGTTTGTGCAACTGAAAACTCCAGGGATAGGTCTGGCCTCCGGCACGGCTGGCTCCAGGGCCTCAAATGCTGTCAAGAGGACTCTATCCTTCCCTCTCCTACTTTCACTTCTGCTGTCCTCTGTATTGGCTTCATTTTCAGGCGGGTCGCAGCACACGGCGGCTCCAGCAGCTTCAGGTTAACATCCTCCCTTCCCAGCCAACAGGGCAGCCTGGCCTTTCCTGGTACGCCCAGCCCACTTTAAAATCCCAGACTATGCTCTCATTGGGCCACTTGTAGTCACGTGGCCACTCCTGAGCCAATCACTGCAGCTTAAAGATGAAGTAGGCTGATAGGTCAGACCTGGTCACATGCTCAACCAGAGCATGAGGGTCAGTCCACCAACACCCCAAAGAGATTGGAAGAGAGAAGGAAAATGGAGGAGAGGCTGTGGACCCACTTCAGCATGGAAGGTTCCTACTGTGGGCTGGGCAGGAAGAGCAGAAACATTCCCTACTCTTGAGGAGAGCATGGCCTAGATGGGGAGAAAACAGAATTGAGGAGACAGCTGAGGAGAGAAGGTAGGATTCAGAACTACCTGAAATATAACATGGTTAAAGATTCTACCAGCCAAACCACGGCACCATTAGTAATTACACCAGGGTGCTAGGCATGAGCTGGGACTGTCCAGGCTGACTGGGTCTATGACTAGTGTCCCAGTGGGGAAGAGGCCAACTTGGTATAATGGTGCAAATCCTGGCGCCACTTCTTATCCAGCTGTGGGACGTTGGACCAGTTATCTAACTGTGCCTCAGTGTCTTCATCTGTAACATGAGATCATAACAGTGCCTCTTTCATAGGGTCGCTGTAAGCATTAAAGTAATATGTGTAAAGCACTTAGTGCCTGGCACATGGTAGGTGTTATTTCAGCATTACTGTTATTATTCTCTGCTGGGAACTCTCTGTGTGGCTTCAAGGGAGACTTTGGGTTTTAAATAGTGAAGAAGAGAAAAGCAGCTTGTTTGGTAGATCAGTGGGCTTGAGCAATGCATATGAGTCTTGGTTTAAAAAAAAAAAGTCAGTCCCGTATTTGATTTGCAATGCTTATACACCTCCCCTCCCCCATCACCACTACCATGGGGGAAAAAAATCCTTCAAAACACAGTTTAATGTGAAGTTCTGATGAATCATGTGTGGATGCTCTCCAGAATGCTGCCTGCATATCCTTCTGAATCATCAATAAAATAACCCACATGTCAATCAATGCATGCTATCGATGGTCATAGGCTGGGGTGGTAGAGTCTGCTAGGCAAATAATTCTGCAGGCCATGGGGTGGCAGGGAGAGCACAGGACCGATAGAGAAAGATCCTGCCCAGCAGCTGACTGAAAGGCTTCCAGGTGATTCCAGTAAGACTAGGGAGTCTTCATGTCCCATGAGCAATGCTGCTTAGCCCACTAGGTGCTTCCCATAGTCAGGTACCCAGAGAGGTGGTGGAAGAGATGGGTTGTAAAGGCAGCGTTTCCATGGGTCTCACTTTAGGCAGAGCATGAGGCAGACCCACCATGCAGAGGCCTGAGTCCCAAAACTACCCCGGCTCTCATTTACTATGAGCAAACTAAGAGCCAGGCCTTTCCAACACGTTGTTCTCTGGGATCCTCACAGCAGCCCCTTGAGTAGGAAACAAGGCTTGGAGAGAAAAGGGGCCCTGATTCTTACTATGAAGGCATTATTGTTTTGCAGAATCAATATGCACTAATCACTAAGTGCCTCCTATGTGCTCAGAAAAGGGAAGGAATATAGAGACCATTGACTTTGAGTCTCAGCTTCACCATCTAAGTCCTTAAGTCATTCCCTCACTCTGAGCCTCAATTCCCCCACCTGTAAATGATATGATAATAACACTCACCTCCTAGAACTGATGAAACATCTCCATTGCTTCCCCGTGCTTCTAACATGCTAAGCAGTGATGGAGGTGGACAAACATTTATTTATTGAACAAACATATGTTGTGCACCTAATATGTGCAAGCTTGGGCCACATGTACTCTTCTGGGAAGAGACCCAGATCTCTTTCATATGCTTTCTCAGGAGCCAGTGTCTGTGTGATGTGGCCACACATAGGACAGGTGGGCAGATGGGGACAGGGCCAGCCTTCAAGGATGTCGTCTCTTGGTTCAAGGGGGCAGAGGATGTCAGACAGGAAATGCCGGGTGCAGTGGCTCACACCAGTAATCCCAGCATTTTCGGAGGCCAAGGCAGGTGGATCACTTCAGGTCAGGAGTTCGAGACCAGCCTTGCCAACATGGTGAAACCCCATCTCTACTAAAAGTACAAAAATGAGCTGGGTGTGGTGGCGCATGCCTGTAATCCCAGCTACTTGGGAGGCTAAGGCACATGAATCACTTGAACCCAGAAGGCAGAGGTTGCAGTGAGCCAAAACCAGCCTGAGTGACAGAGTGAGACTGTCTCAAAAAAAAAAAAAAAAAAAAAGAAAGAAAGACAGGAAACAACTCCAAGGGCACAGAGGCAGGCAAGAATCAATAGGAAAGATGGCAGCCAGCAGCAGGAAGCCAAGGCCTTGGTGTAGCCAGGAGGAGGAAGGAGGAACCCCTTCCAGATCCCCTTACTCCCCAAAGCTCCCTAGAGATTCCCAGGAAAGGGAGGTGAAAAGGTGGATTGTAAACTGCTCCCACCTTAAGACTCTCCCAGTCTAGCTATAATACTAGTTACTAGCCATGATGCTAGTTATAGCTATGATGCTAGAGAGTAATTAACACATATTGAGCACTAACAGCAGCCAGGCTCCCTGCTGAGGCTTCATGGCATTTTCTCCTATAATCTTCACATCACCCCTGTGAAACAGGAACTGTCGTCATCCCAGCTTACAGATGAGGAAATTGAGGCTCAGAGCACCACCCCTAACAAGTGACCTAGCTAGGATTGGTGCCTACACTGTCTGGCTCCCAAATGTGCACACATGACCTCCTCGGTCCGCTGCTTTCTACTGACAAAAATAACTACTGCAAGAGGAAACCTTCTAAAGGTTGACGAAGGAGGAGTGATCCCCGCCTAACTGGGGACAAAATCAGGAATAGCTTCCTCTGAGTGTGGCCTGGAAGGACAGGGCAGAGTTGAGTGTGCAGAGATGGGGAGGAAAGCACACGCAGTTAATGGGGTGTGAGCAAAGGCCCTGTGATGACAACCAGGATGTGTACAAGGAACAGTGAGGAATTCGCTGTACCTGGAACCTAGGACAGATCGCAAAGCACAGAGAACTCCAGCCCATGAACTACAGATTCATTTTTGTAGACTCTGGTTTTTAGTCTGTTTGTTCGTGCTGTGTATGCAGACTCTCAGGTTGGACAATAGTGTTTATGTCCCTGTGAGTGTGAAATGGGCCTCCAGCTCCATAAGGTGAGGCCCTGAGTACAGCCTTCTCCAGGTGCATGGAGAGCCAGTGAATTCACTGGCTGCAGGGAAACAGAGGGTTGGGGAAATGGTTCTCACACTGGGTTCCCCAGAGCCTTGAGGTTCCACAGAAGTGCCCCATGGGACAAGGGGATGCTGAATGGATGGGACTCTGGGCTTCTCACCCACCATGAACCAGAGACACTCCTTTTTTGTTTTTTTTTTTCTTTTTTTCTTTTTTTTTGAGATAGGGTCTCGCTCTGTTGCCCAGACTGGAGTGCAGTGGCACAATCACAGGTCATTGCAGCCTCGACCTCGTTGGGCTCAAGTGATCCTCCCACCTCAGCTTCCCAAGTAGCTGGGACTACAGGCATGAGGCACCCTGCCCAGCTAATTTTTTTATTTTTTATTTTTTTGTAGAAACAGGGTATCAAAAATTAGCCGGGTGTGGTGGTACATGCCTGTAACCCCAGCTATTCGGGAGGCTAGGCACAAGAATCACTTGAACCCGGAAGGCAAAGGTTGCAGTGAACCAGGCTTGAACTCCCGGCCTTAAGCAAACCGCCCACCTCAGC
Organism: Chlorocebus sabaeus; assembly: GCF_047675955.1. NCBI lineage: Eukaryota > Metazoa > Chordata > Mammalia > Primates > Cercopithecidae > Chlorocebus > Chlorocebus sabaeus. The sequence goes on from NC_132925.1 coordinate 54,084,656, forward strand.
CTTCCAAAGTGCTGGAATTACAGGCATGAGCCACTGTGCCCGGCCTGATACTCCTTTTTAAATGCTTTGAAGACTTTTTTTTTTTTTAATTTAAAAAAATTGTTGAAAGAAAGAAAAAAAAATTGAAAACCTCTGATACTGGAGAAAAATGCTAAACTAGAGTATCCAAAAGCCTGGGTTGGGGCACAGATCACATAAGTTCTTAATGCATCATTTGTTAAATCTGTGAAATGGAGCAGACACTGTGTGGCTTCCAGGGGCCACACTGGCTGTGGATTAAATGAGAGAACACAGCGTGCCTGGCCCAGGGGCCTTAGGTGAAGTTGGTTTTGCAGGGTCAGGGGGATGCATGTGACTGTGCAGGAAAAGGGTGCTTAGTCCACCCATGCTGGGCAGGGACGGAGACCAGCCTGACTTTGGCCCTTATGGACTGGGACTCTCTCCAAGCTCCCTCCACCCTGTTCTGTGCCTCAGCCTCCCCATCTGGAAAATAAAGAATATTGGTCTGGTAGTCTCTGAGGCTTCTCCAGGCTCAGACATTCTACTGATGTGAAACTGTCAGCCTTGATGCCCTCACTATGCAAACATCAGATGGGTCAAAGGGTGGCTGACTCACGGCCAGACCCCAGGCCTCTCTTCACTTGAAAATTCATGACCTCAAAACCCTGTCCCATCAGAGCCCAGGCCAGGGCAGTGCCCTTGGCCCTTTGCCCCAGGCCTTGGCCCAGCAGTCCTTTTCTACCAAGCAGCTTCAGGGCCCTCCCACACTGGCTCCCAAAGGTCAGGTTTAGCGGGGGACCAGAATTTGGGCATCCCTGGCAACAGTTCTCTAGCTCCCAGAAGCCCAGGGACCTAGACCCCAGTTTCCAATTACTTCTCCTCCCTGGGTCTCAGTTTCCTCATCTGTCACACGGGCTAAGGGGTGAGAAATGTTGCTGTATAACTGCAGGCAGGCCGTCTCGAGTGCTAATGGGACCTGAGTCATCCACCCAGCCTGGGTCCCACAAAGGCCCCCAGTTCAGCTGGAGAGATCCTCTGCCTCCAGGCCTGCCTGTCACCTGAGAGGCCCAGACAGGGCGGGTAAGTTATTTATACACGCCCTCCTCACCCCACAACGATTATCTTACTCCTCCTGGTGCAATCCAGGCCCCTGCTGTGGTTTCAGACCCAGAGTTATTTATAGTCAGTGGAAATTAGTGCCTCGGCTGATGGCTCCCTAGGACCCACCTGCCCTAGCCTCCACCCCAAAGGGAGAGAGCAGGCAGCAGACAAAGAAGAAGTCAGAGGTCGGAGGAGAGTGTCACATGCAGGTACAGTGTGATCAGAGTATCTGACACTGGATTGGCAGGCAGTTGGACATAACAATCGCCAGGAAGTAGGACGAAGGAGAAACAGCCCACACTGAGGAGGGCAGGCTGTTGGGTGAGCCCTTGGGAAAGCTCTGCTGGAAAGAACAGCAGAATGGAGTGTTCCCTGGGTCCTCCCCCTTCAGCACACCCCAGCTCAGTGGGGTCAGAGCTGCTGGAATAGGAGCCTGAGGGATTCATGGACCCATGAGACAACAGGTCTGGAAGGGCCTTCAGGGACCATTTTTTTTGGCAGTCCCAGGGTGCACATGGGGAGACTGAGACCCAGGAGAGAAGGGACTTGCTCAGCACACAGTGGGTATGGGCCAGGAGGCAGAGACACCCCCGCCCCACTCCCTGGTCTCCCCTGCAACCTCCTGGCTCCCTACAGAGCCTCAGCTCAGCCACGCCATCCAAAGACCACAAACTGAGTGGCTTCAATGACAGAAATTTATTCTCTCACAGCTCTGGAGGCTTGTCGATGGCCATCTTCTCCCAGTGTCTCTTCACATTATCTTCCTACTATGCATATCTGTGTCTCTGCCCAAAGTTCCTCTTTGTATAAGGACGTCAATCATAGCGTGGATTAGGCCCACCCTAATGGCCTCGTCTTAACTTAGTAACTGCAGTGTCCCTATCTCTACAATGACTCTGTCTCCAAACACCATCACCATTTTAAGGTACTGAGGGTTAGGACTTCAACATATGGATTTGTGGGAGCATCATTCAGCCCAGAACACTGTGACATAGGAAAACCACTTCAGTCTTCAGAGCTGAAGCTTTCGCTTCTGTAAAGTGGGGACGTGAACAAGACAGCAAGAAGACTGTGATGAAGGACAGGCTCACTGCTGTACTGGTGTGTCTGTCTCCCAAGCCCGATGCTCGGTGGGCGTTAAGAAGTGGGCGTTAGGAAGTGGCAGTGTGGTGAGAGAGTTAAGAGACAGACATCCTGGGTCTGAACCCCAGCTTTGCCACCCACTAACTATGTTGTGCTGAGGAAGTGACATCACCTCTCAGAATCTGTTTACTCATCTGTGAAATCGTTCTTATTCCTGGGCTGTGAGAAGTAATAAATGAGCTGATGTGAGTCAACACACTTAGCACTGCCCAGGAAACCCCTGGAAGTGGAGATCATCATCATTATTATTATTATTACTATTACTATTATCATCATCATCTTATAGGTTAAGAAGCTGAGGCCCAGAGAGGGAGGCGTCTTGCCCAACCTCACACAGCCCTCTGGCACAAAACTCAATGAGAACTCAGATCTCCCAATCCACAGTCCCAGATTTTTTAACCATGTCTCTGTGTAACACTAAAGGAGAAAAGAAGACAAGTAATTCCTAAGTGCCCCACATTAGGAAAGTTAGTAAGTGCCTTTTAGCTTTTCCACGTGCCTTTGGGACATTATGGAAAAACATTGTTAGAATGTGAAGCTGCATGGATGACAGATGCAAGGGGAAACGGCCTAGCAGGAAACATCTAGAATGTACCCCATGCTGTGGCTGCAGGGTGACACTGGGTGATGGTTCTTCCCTCAGCCTGTTTCTGCTTGTGTGCCGATGTCGCTCCGCCTGGGTCCGCTAAGGCATGCTGGTCGTAAACAACAGAAGCTGACTGGGCGGCATACTGGAGGCTAGAGGGCAGCGTAGGAGTGGGCTCTCCAAGTTGGACCAAAGGCTGGAAAACCCAGCTCGATTTTCCAGAAGAAAATGGGGATGTGCAGGGATCTGTGGCACAACTCACTGAGTAAAGGTCCCTTTGGGGAATTGCAGATTGGGAAAAATCCACTCCAGCTGCTTTTGGTGCTTGTGTCGCTCAGGATTCCAAAGCACACTGTGCTGGTGAATGTTAACCCCAGCTCTCTAGTTGGGAGGGAATCCTCTTTTGTAGTGGGTACTGATTTCCTTGGTGTAAATACCACCACGTTACCCACATGACATCATTAAATACAGAGTTGGGACGAGAGGCACAGCAGCACACCATTATACGGTATTTCTAACACACGGATACAATAGACTATCTACTAGAGAGAATAGATAATAGTGAAATGTAGTAAAATAATTAGGAGGTGATAAGTTTGGGGTATTTGTTGCCTTTTAAAATATAATTTATGTAATTGTAGGTTTATGTAATTGATTTCTAATGATGGCTGTAATTAACAACTAGCTCACAAAATACCTGAAATTTTAGCGATCAGCTCTCACAAGCAAGTGTGAGCTGGCACCAGCTAATCACTGACTCTACGTCCCAGGAGACAGCATCCCTGGGAGGTAATTGGCCTAGCTTGATCACATGCCCACGCTTAGGCCAGGAAGGTGGGGACACTTTGACTGATAGTCACCAAGACTCCTCCCAGATGGGGAGACCAAATCCCCTAAAGGAAAGCAGAATGCCACTGGACAGCCAAAACTCAACACAGGCCTTTGCTTCTCTTCTTGATAATTTCTTTAAGCTGTATTTTTTTTTCTTTTATAGTATCTTTTCTATTTCTTTTTTAAATTCATAGTGCTTAAAGTCCCAGAGTCTTTTTAAAAGGCTCCAGGGCTTAATTCTGAGAACAGTGAACTGAAGGACCCAGCCAGGAGAGGTACGGAGGCTCAGAGCAGCCATACCCACCTCTACCTCCTCACTTCCCAACCCCTCCCACCTTCTCCGGGGGGTAAGGAAATGAGCTAAACCTCCTGTCCACCTGTCACCCTGCCTGAAAGTCTACCTTTACAAATGCCCCAAAAGAACATAGGCAGCCCAAGTTGAGAAGTATCTTAGGGCAGAGTCTTCTCAAATACCCATAAGGCAGATGAGAGTGAATGGGAGCCTCAGGGGTCTGGAGTGGCCCGGATACTGGAAAGGTGCTCTTGAAGGCTTAGGCCTCACCTCAAAATGTGGGCAGAGTGGGCATCCTAAGCCTAGTGAATTCATGATTGACCAGGAGGCCTGTGGACCCTCCAGGAAGATGTAGGAGCTCAGGTGGCCAGGATGAAGAACCACACCACCCGCACAATGAGAACCTCAGACCCCCCTGCTGCTGCCTGCTTGTTTGGGACCACCTGGTGGCCAGCAGAAGGCCAGAGGATCTGATTTAGGAAGGGAGCCGGAGGGAAAGTGCTGCCCCATGTTCCGGTAATGGTCCGGTTGGTGGCTGACCACCTTGTGTCAACAACTCAGGCCCTGAGGTGGGAGATGCCACTCCTATCCCCATTTGGCATGTGAGGAAACTGAGGCACAGAGGGGTTGACTGACTTGCCCACACCGCACAGCTGTGAAAGGCAGGCCTGGATGAGACCAGACCTCGTGCTCTTAACCATTTGTTAAAGGGAATGAAGGGTCATTCCTAGGACTCTGTGCCCCCATAGAGGGCGCAGGATGCTGGCTCAGAAGCCTGAAAGTTGTCAGTTGCTCCAAACCACACTGGGGCTCAGGCCCAAATATGAGGAAGAGGGGCCAAGGGAGGGGCCGGGAAGATTCCTGATCTGCCAGTGGGGCAACTGAGAACTTGACCCCAATTTCCAGGCCTCACTCATCTGCCTTCTGCTGGCCGGTGACATCCTCAAGGGCACCTCGGTGTGGGCCTCATGGGCCATAAGTAGACAAATCAGAAGTCCCAGACCCAGGGATTGGAGGCTGTCAGTCCTGGAGCCACTTGATACGGCCTGGCCATGGGACACCATGGGACTGGGAGTCCAGCACTGGCTCCTGTGCTCACTCACTATGTGGTCTCAGGTGAATCACTTTCCCTCTCTGAGCCTCAGTTTCTTCATCTGAAAAGGGGGTCCAGATATGCCTACCTATAAGGTTGTTAGGAAAATTAAATGAGAATAATGTATTACAAGCCCCTCCCTTTTTTCTTCCTCTCCCCTGTATGGCCAGAGTAAACTTAAATACAAGTCAGGTTGTGCCATCACCTGCTGAAAACCCAGTGGCTCCCACTGCTCTTAGAACGAAATCAAAACTCCTCACTGCGGCCTGCAGGCCTGGTGTGATCCAGCCATACCCTGTTGCAGGAGGGCCTCAAGGACAGTCTGCCAGGCCCACAGGAGATCAAAGCCCCCAATCTGTAGAAACCCAGAGCTTCCTTTGAAACTACAGAGCTTTCCCCCTCTGTTCCTGCTTCTTACTCTTCCCTGAAAAATTTTGGCACATCCCCTGCTGGGGTATGCCCCACACCCTAGCTGAGACAGTGCATTCATTTACTAATTCAAAGAAGCTTTCTTTTTTTTTTTTTTTTCCTCCACATTAAAGAACAATGTATTGAGCAACTGCTTGGTGCTAGATGCTGTCCTAGGTGCTAGGTATATAGCAGTGAGCAGAACCAACAAAGATACTCTTCTTCACAAAGCTTCCAGGGGTCCAGAAAAAAATATACAGAATAAATTAATGAGCAACAAAATATCGAGTGGATAAGTGCTTTGAGAGTGACTGAAGGAGGGGCAGCTCTAGGTGGGCAATCAAGACAGCCTTTCCTGTGGAGGTGACATTTATCCTGAGCATCAGCTGACATGCTGCATGCCTAGGAACTACCTTCCATAGATTGCTGAGGTTGGGTAACAGTGGGGCCTCTGCTCTTCAGTATTTTCAGATCCCCTATGTCCCTTCCTTGGGTTCTCCCAGGCACTCTACGAGACCCTATAAGCTTCATGGTTTCATCTTGTAACAGAGCTGCTCAGGGGGACACACACTTTTTTACCTCCCATTTATAGTAAAGAAACTGAGGCTGAGAGAGTGACTTGTCCAGGGTCACACAGCGAGGGGGGGCCAGAGTCAGGACTTACCTTTGGGTATCCTAACGTTCCCAGTTCTATCCCCCTTCTCCCACACCTTTCCTCACTGGGATGTTTTTGGAGAAATCATAGTATCAGAAGTAGCACCCCCTACTCTGTTAGAAACTGGAGCTGTCAGCTGAGTGAGAGCCAAGTCTGAAGGGGCCACCAAGTGTCCAGTAAAGAAAAGGGGTCACAGAACTGTGGCCAATCCCTGGGAAAATAGGCGTGTGGGAAAATCCCTGGGTGGGCCCCAATGCAGAATGCAGAGGCAAACTGTAGAATGCTGAGGGTAGCTTTTCTATTCCCACACTTCGCCTCAGCCCATAAGTGGCTAAAGGGTTTCCCGTTCACTTGAGAGAAGTAGCTGGAGCACATCTGGTGGGGAGGCAGGCGCCAGCCTGGGCTTTTGGGTTCCTGAACCATGACAACTTCACTGGCCTCTGAAACCCCAGCCCTAGCAGGGATTCTAAGTAACTGAAAACAGGAGCAGATGCATGCATGTGGAGGTGCCTCTCTGCATACTGACGCCTCCCCCAGCCCACCCCCCACCCCAACCAGATTCCCCAGCCCAGCTCCACTTGGGGGCCACAGAGACATCAGAGAATCTAACCCTGGCCAAAGCCAACAGCAGCCTCTCCGCTACCTCCTTATACATGCCCTGGTCAGGCTTCCCTGTCGTTCCCTCAGTCCTTGACGTAGGAAGCTGTGTCCCTTTGACCCCTACCAAGAGACAGGTCCCAGGGGGACAGCGCTCAGCCCAGAGGGGCTGTGATCTGAGCTAGCGAAGACACGCCCCTGCCACCTCCTTGCCAGCCTCAAGGACACGTGAGTGAGATTCGCTTCTGGCGTGAAGCCGCCAGCATCCTCTTGAAGTCCTGGGAGATCTAATTACCCAGGCGAGGGGAAAGTATTGAGCAAGTGAGCGCTGGGGTTTAAAATAATCAGTTTTTCAACCGCTGCAGTTAACGCGAGGCCAGGCCACAAAATTCTCCCTCTCATGTTCTGGCTCCTGGAACTGCTGACTGTTTGATCTAGAACTGCCAGCTTTTCTGTCATCCCCACCCCCATACCTGCCCCAAGGCATTACTAAATTGTCTAACAAGTACCATCTCCGGGAGCCTGTCAGGCTTCAGGCCTGTGCAGCCTGGATGTGGGAGGCTGATGGAGATCTCGCCTGAGTTGGGGGCAGGTCCCAGCCGTGGGGTTTAATTCTGAGCACTAGAGGAGGAAGGACATGCCCTTTATTATGGCATCTCCTTCCGGGATTATCACTGTCTTACAGATGAGGAAACTGAGGCACAGTGTGCCCAAAGCCATGCACTGACAGGTGACAGAGGTGAGATCCAAACCAGGGCCTGCGTGGCTCAAGGCACTACTCTTTGTGTTCCAGATGCTTTCAGCTTGTAGATATATTTTTCTCTCCCTATTTCATGTATTTAAATTTCAGAGCCTCTAGGACATGTCATTCCAGCTCTCTCCTGAAATTTTGTCCCTGAAAAGTGCTGGGAGTGATGATTTTCTTCTACCATGCTTTCATTAAGGGCTATTTTTATCTTTTGCTATTAATAGCTTTAAAAGAATTGCCTCCAGTAGATGTCAGATCAAACAGTGTGGGGTTTCAGGGTGCCAGCCCACCCCCTTTTTGGAAAAGCAAAACCTAAAATGAAACAAGAGAGCTAAGGCCTCTGAATACCTACCAAGTGCCAGACACTGGGAAATCCAGTTTTTTTAAGTTATTCATTCAGTAGATGTTTCTTGAGCACCTACTATGTGCTAAACACAGTTCTAGGCCCTGGGGATAGAAGAGTAGTGAACAAAAACAACAAAACAATGTCCCTGCCCTCATGGGGCTTACACATTTTGACTTTGTGTGCGTGTGTGACAAGCAAAAAAGCAAGTATAGTCATCCATGTAGGAGATAGTGGGGGTTCCAGACCACAGCAATAAGGCAAATATCACAGTAAAGTGAGTCACACACTCACATTGTTGCCACTTGTCTGAGTCCACAGCAAGTCATCATTTTTTTTGCCAGTTAAGGGTCTTGCCTCAATGCTGATGGCTGCTGCCTGATCAGGGTGGCACTTGCTAAAGGTGGGGTGGCAATGGCAATTTCTGAAAATAAGGCAACCATGAAGTTTGCTGCGTAGATTGACTCTATTTTCATGAAAGGTTACTCTAGCATACAATACCGTTTGATAGCATTTTACCCACAGGAGACCACTTTCAAAATTGCAGTCAGTCCTCTCAAACACTGCCGCTGTTCAGTCAACTAAGGTATGGAATATTCTAAGTCCTTTGCTATCATTTCAACAATGTTCACAGCATCTTTACCCAGAGTAGATTCCAGCTCAAGAAATCATTTTGCTCATTCATAAGAAGCAGCTCCTCATCCACTCAAGTTTGATCATGAGATCGCAGCAATTCACTCACTTCTTCACGCTCCACTTCTCTTTGGGTATCCTAACATTCCCAGTCCTACCCCCCTTCTCCCACCTCTTTCCACACTAGGATGCATTTGGAGAGATCACAGTGTCAGAAATAGCACCCCCTACTCTGTTAGAACCTAGAACTGTCAGCTGAGTGAGAGTCAAGTCCCAAGAGGCCACCGAGTGTCCAGTAAAGAAAAGGGGTCACAGAGCTATGGCTAACTCTGGGGAAAATAGGCATGTGGGAAAAGCCTTATTAAAACCCTTTCTTTATTGGACACTTGGTGGCCTCTTGGGACTTGGCTCTCACTCAGCTGACAGCTCCAAGTTCTAACCAAGTAGGGGGTGCTATTTCTGATACTGTGATCTCTCCAAATGCATCCCAGTGAGGAAGAGGTGGGAGAAGGGGGTTAGGACTGGGAATGTTAGGATACCCAAAGGTAAGTGGAGCGTGAAGAAGTGAGTGAATTGCTGCAATCTCATGATCAAACTTGAATGGAGGAGGAGCTGCTTCTTATGAATGAACAAGATAAGAATTCTCGTTCTCTTGCTATTTTCACCACATCCGCAGTGACCTCCTCCACTGAAGTCTTAAATCCCTCAAAGTTATCCATGAGGGTTGGAATCAACTTCTTTTAAACTCCTTTTCTTGTTGATATTTTCACCTCCTCTTGTGAGTCACCAGTGTTCTTAATGGCATCTGGAGTGGTGAATCCTTTCCAGAAGGCTTTCAATTTACTCTGCCCAGATCCATCAGAGGAATCACTATGGATGGCAGCTATTGCCTTATGAGATGTATTTTTTAAATAAGACTTGAAAGTGTAAATGGCTCCTTGACTTTTGGGCTGCAGAATAGATGTTGTGTTAGCAGGTGTGAAAATAGCATTTATCTCCTTGCACATCTCCATAAGAGCACTTGGGTGACCAGGCACATTGTCAATGAGTAGTAATATTTCTAAAGGAATCACTTCCGTAGCACTTTTATGCTACAGAAATGGCTTATTTTCTTTTTTTTTTTTTTTTTTTTTTTTTTTTTTTTTTTTTTTTGTGAGACAGAGTCTCGCTCTGTCCTCCAGGCTGGAGTGCAGTGGCGCGATCTTGGCTCACTGCAAGCTCCACCTCCCAGGTTCACACCGTTCTCCTGCCTCAGCCTCCTGAGTAGCTAGGACTATAGGTGCCTGCCACCACCCCGGCTAATTTTTTGCATTTTTAGTAGAGATGGGGTTTCACCATGTCAGTCAGGATGGTCTCGATCTCCTGACCTCATGATCCACCTGCCTCGGCCTCCCAAAGTGCTGGGATTACAGGCGTGAGCCACTGAGCCCGGCCAGAAATGGCTTATTTTCTTAAGCTGCATGAACCAACCTCTGCTAGCTTCCAACTTTTCTTCTGCAGCTTCCTCACTTCTCTCAGCCTTCATGGAATTGAAGAGAGTTAGGGCCTCTGGATTAGGCTTTGGCTTAAGGGAATGTTGTGGCTGGTTTGATCTTCTATCCAAACCACTCAGACTTTCTCCATTTCAGCAATATATTTTCATTTTCTTATCATTTGGGTGTTCACTGGAGTAGCACTTTTAATTTCCTTCTAGAACTTTTCCTTTGCATTCACAACTTGGCTAACCATTTGGCACAAAAGACCTAGCTTTCAGCCTATCTTAATGAGACATGCCTTCCTCACTAAGCTTAATCATTTCTAGCTTTTGATTTAAAGTGATTTGGAGGCCATTGTAGAGTTATCAATTGGTCAAACTTCAGTATTACTGTGTCTCGGGGAACAGGGAGGCCCAAGGAGATGGAGAGACAGGAAACAGCCTGTCAGTGGGGCAGTCAGAACGCATACAACATTGACTGATTAAGTTCACCATCGGATATGGGCATAGTTCGTGGTGCCCCAAAACGGTTACAGTAGTGACATGAAAGATCACAAATCACAACAGATTTAATAATCCTGAAAAAGTTTGAAATACTGCGAGAATTAACAAAATGTGATTTAGCAAAATGAGGTGAGCATGTGCTGTTGGAAAAAATGGCACCTGTAGACTTGCTCAATGCAGGGTTGCCGCCAACTTTCAATTTGTGAAAAAATGCACTATCTGTGAAGCACAACAAAGTGGGGTGTGCCTGTAAATGGGAAAATAATAGAGATTTTCCACTGACTTAAGGACTTTGGAGGAAATAAGACAAGGGCTGGGTAGGAAATAACAGAGCGGAGCCTCTCAGAGCCTGGGATCCAAAGACAGAGGAGACCCAGAGGATGCAAAGTGGAGAAGGTGTGCAAAGGCTGGGAGGTGGGACCTGAGTGGGGATTGGGTGGGAGATGAAGCCAGGGGACCGAATGGGGCTGGACAACAGGAGGCTGCAGGAGCACCATGGGTTGTGTGGGCTTTTCCTCTACAGTGAGGGAGTCAGGGAGAGACATGACGCATCATCTCATTTCATTTTTGCCAAAGCCCTGCCAAGCAGGTGCTAAATCCTCACTCTCACAGCTGAGAAGAGGCCAAGGTTCTGGGAGTAGAAACAGCTGGCCCAGTGAGGCTGTGACAAGGCCGCTTTAGGAACTCAGACCTGGGCGAAGGCCTCTGTAATACCTCATGCTGCCCGGGGTTGCTCAGCCTGCCAGGGTAGGCGTAGCTAGAACCCCAGCACAGTGTCTCCTTGCACAGTGCTCTGTCCTCTGAGCAGCTTGGTGCTTTCTTCTGTTCATTTTGCTTTTGTCACTGAGCCTCAGGCTGCACAGAACTCAGTGGACTGTGATTTGAGGGCTCAATGGGAACATTGTTCTCCCCATAAAATTTCAAGTGGCTGCAGAGATGTTGCTAGGCAACCAGGTGTCAACCCAGTGAGGGGAGGGGGTGGTGATTCATCCTGGACAGAAGTGGTTGGTCCAGCCACCCTTCCCTCCCCTCACCCTCTCATAGCACAACCCCTCCTGGGCAGGCAAGAGGATCCCCAGAACTCACAGGACAGGGATGAAATACAAGGCAGGAGAGGGTAATAGTTCCAAACCGACACTGAATGAATTCAGCCCTAAAGGAAAAATAGAAAAAAGGGCCTATTTCCAAAAATGTTGGAAAAGCCTTTTATGACCATAATTGTGGCTCACCCTCTACCACGTGCCACCACTGTTCTAAACACATTAACAGGCATTACTAACTCATCTCATCCTCACCATAACTCGGTGAGATGGGTTCTAGTATAATCCCTTTTATTCAGATGGGAATACTGAGGCACCTGGAGGTTAACATGCCCAGGCCATAAGCAGCAAGGCCAGGCAGCCTAGCCCTGAGCCCAACATCAAGGCAAATGGATGGATGGCAGGTCTAGGAAATCGGATTGTGTGTCAGTAAGGAGAAATAAAACACAGGAAGGATTTACTTAAAAACTGGAGTTGAATCCATTCTACTCTTATTGGAGCTCTACCATGTGCTGGACCGTTGACCTTATATAGAAATGAGGCAGAACACTCAAGCTGGCAGAAAGGGGTTACAGGAAGGTAGGCAGACCCAAACAGGCCTTCATAACAGCTAGCAATGTGGTAGGCACCACGAGAGAAAAGGAAACGCGGCTGGGAGAGGATGGATTGAGGCAGATTCCAAGGGGAGGTGACAGACCAGGCCTGGAAAAAGAACTGAAGGTGGAGTGAGAGGTATTTCAGGTGGAAAGCATGGACAAATGTGTCGCCATCGATTGGAATTAATTTTTTAGGTGTCTCCCTCCACCTTCACCATCCCAGACTGTGTCTTTGTGTCCTCAGGAGATACCACATACCTGACATTTTGGATGCAGCAATCTCAAAATGCTTATTTAATAAAGATTAAATGAAAAAGAAAAGGAAGGGGAATGAATGAATGACCAAGGTTAGGCTTAACTGTCACACAATGGGTGTTAGACCTTATTAGTAAAGCACTTCAGAGTGATTAGAACAGGGTATATTGTGGGTCAGAAGGCAGTGGGCCTCAGAGGAGGGAGACCCACTAAGAAGCCATTGTAGGAATAGCCAGATGGGAGGTGTGGAGAGTCCGAATTCGTGTGATGACCCAAAAGTAAAGAAAGATCAAATCCAAGAAACCCCAGGGAGGCTGATCAATATGATCTGAAAGAGGAATAGATCTGAAGCGAACAATTAGTTTGGTCTTACACTTGCTGAGCTGGAGATGTAGATAACCAAGTGAAGCTTACCTTGTGGATCCCATGAAATCCTGGACCAGGGATTGAAAGAGAGAGAAGACAGGATGAGAGACACTGCTTATCCCTGCTTCCTTAACCCACATCTGTGGTAGACATCACTAATCAATCCCAATGTTCAGACTCCTCAGCTCAACTCCGGGGAGCCCCTATGCCTCAGTCACAGTTCACTTGCAAGATGAGATGTATTTGTTCCCCCTGTCCCAGGGGTGGCAGTGGGAGCCTTCAGATTGGGCCAGTCTCTGAAAGCTAAAATGAAAGAAGGAAAGGGGCAACTGAAGGTACAGAGATGTGAGCAGTGAGTCCCTAAAGTTCAGGTCAAATTGTAAACCACTTAAGGTCTAAGTTAGAATCATGAATTTTTTCTTCTGTGAGCCTTTAGAAAACTTACTTTAAGCAGAATTATCTTGTTATTCATTCCAATTAGTGAAAAATCATTTGTTCTTATGAATAATATTCTGGGAGTACAGTTTGATAACTTTCTTGAGAAGCCTAACTATTCTCAGCTGATTTCAGTGTTATTAATTGGTGACCTTAAGGGGCATGCTCTTCTCTTTCTGTAGGATCTGTAGCCTGCAGTCATTCATTCAGTACCTATTTATTGAACACCTACTATGTGCTGAGCTCTGTTTTTGGTAACAGGGCAGTTTCTACCAACCTCCTCACAGAGTTCATGGTCTGGCAAAGTAGGGCACAACCTGGTCTCAGAGCTGTCTGTGGTCTCACCAGTGGGCAGGCCGTGCAACTCTCCTCCTCCACAGACTGTTTAACAACTGGAAGAGAGAGACAGAGAGAGAGAGAGAGAGAGCGCGCGAGAGAGAGACAGAGAAAGAGAGAGAGAGCGCGCGCGAGAGAGAGAGTTAGTTCTGAGTCTCCTTCTAATTATCATGCCAGTCTTCGAGCATTCCTGCTTTCAACCTGGCAAGACCCTGGCTGGTCAGCAGAGGAACTGTCCCTCCCTCCCAAAGGAGGGTAGTCTCACTTTCCAGCAGGAACGTCACTGCAGATTGACCAGGGACCTGTGAGCCCTCAGACATCACAGGAACTAGATTCCTAAAACCAGACACACGCATCTTCTCTAGTGTTTAGAGTTAGCAAAACGTCAGAAAAAGTTTGCCAAAAGAAGCACTGTCTCCCTAAACAATGCACTTCTCAACAATACTTACAGAGAGAATGGGACCAGTTTCTAGATAGAGTTGTCGATGGATTTTTGCAGTCATTTTGGTGATGACTGCCTGCTGCACTTGGATTCATTGATTATGTCTTTCCTCTGTCACTGTGGCGCTCATGTTAGCATGGGCCCTGTTCAGTCCAGCATCTTTATTGAACCTGGTGCTGTGCTCACCACCATCCAGGTCCTGTGAGGAAAAGGAGTAACTGGCCTCTGGCTGGACGGGGACCTCAGTGCCTGGCACATGAAGTGAACGAGATTCTAGCCATTCTGTGTTGTACGGGCAGCAACAGAGGTAGCCTTTGCCAAATTATTGGAGACAGGTGAAACATTTAAATTACAAAAGAAAATCCAATAGTGTGCAGTTAGGCTTCAGCATGAATGATTCATGTTGCAAATGTTTAACAATTCCCAAGAGAGACACCCTCACACACCAGCGTCATGAGGCAACAAGACCATGGGGGTCTTGTGTAAAGACCTGGGTTCTAGCCCTGGCTGTGCCACTAACAGCTGTGTGAACTTAGACAAGTTACTTCACCACTTATCCACCCTTTAGGGTCTGCCGGTTCTACAAATTCTATAGCCCCTGAGGCCCAGAGAAAGTGAGTGACTTGCCTTGGGTCACACAGCTGGAAAATGGGACAACTAGAGCCACAGTTAGTCATTAGATGCTGTGACCACACAGTTCAAAGTCCAGAGGGTCAAAATTAAGTGATATTTTATTTGTACATATCCCACTTGCTCCTTACACATTTTGAAGCAGCATGTGGTAACAGCGTTACACATAAGGCCTCTGAGTGGGTGCAGAGCACCAAGGAGGGTGGGGTGCTGACATCTCTACTGTGCTCATGGAATGCTGGTACAGGGAGGTGCACAGTCACCCCTGAATGAACAGATGGATGGATGAATGAATGAATGAATGAGCCCAGACACTGTAGTCATTCAGAACAGACTCAAGCCAGCTTCTCTGCCAGAAGGGCAGCCAGGCAGGTGAACAGCAAGGCCAAGCGAGAGAGAAGAGAGCAGGCCTCTCCATAAAGTGACTTTGTCCGTGGGGTGGGGCACCCTCAGTGAGCCCTCTCTCTGAACCCTCCGAAGCAGCCCAGGTACATTCCCTCCCTCTGGTTGGCCAGCACCCTCCACTAGGCGCCAGGGCCACAGCACTGACCCAGCAGCCTTAGAAGGCCCCTCATAAAATGTGAATGGCTTCATGAATGAATGATATGGCTACAAGAGATGTGTGCCAGAGGATCTCAGAATTTTCTAGCAAGAAGAACCCTTAGAGGGCCAATCCAAGCCCCTCAGTCCAGAGGACACAGAGGCCCTATGAGAAAAGATCAACCCAGGAAGCCAGACCCCAGGGCTTCCTCACACCCTGCATGAGCCTCCTTTACCAACCTTGGCACCTGTCTTCATTTGGGCTCCCCCAAAAGCAGAGCCTGGGCCAATGATGGGGTGCAGGTGGAATATTTGGGAGTGATCTCAGGAGTGAGACAGGAGGGAACTTTAAACAGGGAGGAGAGAACTGGGTGTCCAAACAGGACACCCTCTTGAGCCAGTTACTGCTGCAGGCAACTGGGTTAGGCCCGTCAAAGACCGTTGGAGGAAGCAAGCAGGATGTCCCTCAGAATTGTCCCTCTGAGGATACAAGGCTGCAGTGTTTATCCTGACTCCCATCTCCCATTGGGTAGGGTGGGGGTAACTCCCAGCACTTCTGGGCTCCCTGCTTGGGGAGACCCAGTAGCCTCCAAGCTTCAGAGAAAGCCCTGAAACAGAAGACAGATTCAGTGAGTGCATGGGGGTGACGTATGGGCAGCACACCCGGGAGCTGCCCATCGCAGCTGCAACTCAGAATCAGGGAAGACCAAAGGGCTGTGGAGCTGGGTACATAAAGCCAATATCATGGCTCTTTAGGAGATAATAACAGCACCAATAATGGCTTCCATTCCTTGAGGTATTTCCCTGCATGCTTAGCACATTATGTGCATACATCATTTGATCCTCAGACTCATCTTAGGAGGTGGATACCATTTATCCCATTTTACAGGTAAGGAAACAGGCCCAAAGCTGTTTATGTAACTTGTTGAAGGTCATACAACTGGAAAGTGACAGAGCCAGGATTCAAATTCAGGTCTCTCCGACTCCACAGACCCCCTTAATCCCATAGCCACACTGCCTCCCAGGAGATCAGAGGTTTCCAAGTGGCCCTGATGCCAGGATCATGGCAGAGTTAGGTACTCTGAAACATTGCTCTTCAAAGGAGGCAGTGTGCTGCCATGTACAGTCTAGGGTATGGACACAGGCACCCTTGATATGCCTTGAGGAGAGGCACTTTCCCCTCTCTGTGCCTCAGTTTCCTCAACCACAAGGTGGGGCTCCTCGTAATCCTATTCAAGCCTCCTTCTTGAGGACTCACCCAGTTGGAAGAGCTAGCACAGGTTCCATACAGCCCCAGGTTCACAGTCAGGGGTGCAGAGAGGGGGTAATGATGCAGCGGTTAACATTTGAGTGCTAGATTCAGAGAGATTCCATTGAAATCCACAGGATAGATTTCCTTACCTCTCCATACCTCAGTTTCCCCAACTGTAAAATGGAGAGGGGGGAGCAAAATAAGGTCACAAGGAAACCATGAGAAGAAAATTATATAATGTCCATGCAGAATGCCATGATCCATGGCACTGTGATGTCATTAATGTTTTGAAGTTTAGATGTGCAGCCTTGGGTCGGTTCCCTAACTTCCCTAAACCACAGTTTCCTCATCTGCAATTTGACCCTCTTAATGCAGGCCCTGCAGTCTTGAGGCTCAGACACAATCACAGATGTGAATGCGGTTTCTAAATCAACTTTAACAAGGGACCTTCTCTCATGGGGTCTCCATGGGTTTTCTGATTTGCTTCATCACCATCTCATCACCATCTTCCCCCTACCCCCACCGCACCCTCCTATCCTCTGCAAAATTCTTTCTCCCTGAGAAAGAATCTATTTCTAGGAAACGCCTCCTGATCCTCAAATAAGTTCTCTTTTTTAAGAGCAGGGAGGAGCCACTGTCACAGAAATGAAGGCTTCTACTTTCCTGGCATTTATTTCTGATACTGGATTTCACCAACAGCTTTTTCGCCCAGTAGTAACTTCAGGCACCTAAATGGAAAGTTCGAGTGACATCCCAGGCTGAGGCCAAGGCCGGAGATGTGCCTTTCCCCAAGTCCTTTTATAGCCTTCATGGCGTTGGGGTTCTGGCTGGAGGCTCCTCCATCCCTCCTGCCAACAGCAAAGACATGGGAGGCCACTGAGGCGCTTGCTGTGTGGTCTCGGGCACAGAGGGGAGTGACTCCAGGAGACCCTGAGTATCTCTCCAGCCCCCCAGTCCTCAGCCTGAAAATGCCTGTCTTAGAGCAGACATTGCTTTGGAGTTAAGCACTGGCCACTCCTCACCTGCCTTTTTCCTGTGCAGGTGTGTCTAGGAGAGGCCACATGTTTATTGAGTGTTCTCATGGAGCTTAGAGTCAGCAAGGGAATCAGGCATTAAGAAAAAACAACTTCATTAATAATTATTAAAATAGTGATTAAAATGAAAGGGATTTTCAGGGAGCTATGAGAGCATTCCGAAGGGGGTCTAGGAATCTAGGAGGGGGGTTCAACCGAAAGAAGTGCTGAATTAGGTACAGAGGCGGGGGGAAAGCATTCCAAGCAGAGGGAACAGCACAGCAAAGGCCCTAAGGCAGGAAAGCACTTGTGTTGAAGCCTCAGAAAAGAGGCTGGTGTCGCTGGAGCGCAGTGAGGGGAAGCGGGCAATGAGACTGTGGAGGAGAGCAGGGCCCTCTGTGCAGGGCCATCCGAATCTTCTCATGGATTTTCTCTGCCTGCAATGGGAGCCACTGGAGCATTCTGAGCGGGGCTTGACATGAGCACACTGCACTTCACACATTTGAAATGGCCGCCGGGCTGCAGGGTAGAGTGTGAATTGTGGGTGGTGGGAACAGGGAGACAGGCAAGGTGGCTGCTGAGGCCATCCAGGTGAGCAAGGATGGTGGCCTGGACCAGTGTGCACATGGCAGACGGGTGGGGTCGTATCCGAGAGGTTTTTCTTGAGTTTTGCTGGGTGGTGTAACAGGGTCAGGAGGCAGGAGTGGACTCTAATGGAAGACAGGGACAGGACATGGAGGAAAAGAAGATGATGGGGGTACACACTGAATAATTTATTTTTTTTATATATAGATATATATAAATTAGCTGGGCGTGGTTGTGCACACCTATAGTCCCAGCTACTCAGGAGGCTGAGGAAGAAGAATCACTTGAACCCAGGAGGTGGAGGTTGCATATATTTATATCATATGATATATATTCATATATGATATAAATATATGATATATATTTATATATTATATATCACATAATATAAGTATATAAAATATATATTTAATAAATATATAATATATATCATATATATGATATATAGTTATATATTATATATCATAATATAAATATATAAAATATATATAATATATTATTATATATAATATTATATTATATTATATTTTATATATAATATAATATAAATATATATATGTATTTTAGTAGAGACAGAGTTTCATCATGTTGTCTAGGCTGGTCTCAAACTGACCTCAGATGATCCACCCACCTCAGCCTCCCAAAGTGCTGGGATTACAAGTGTGAGCCACCGTGCCCGGCCAAAATTAAAATATTTCAGTCAAAGTTAGAGTCCCCTAGACCACTGCAACTAATCATAGTGCCCTTTCCCTTCCCCAGAGATACCACCTTCATGAGTTTGAGCTGATCCTTACAGACCTCTTGCTACACGTTTACATATATATACTCATGAAAAATAGACTATTGTTTTCTAGAGTTTTCTGTTTTACATAAGTGGAATAAAACTATACACATTGTTCTGCAACTTGCTTTCTTCACTCAGCAGTTTATCTTGGAGAGCCTTCTATGTTAGTACATATAAATGGATCTCATTTTTTAAATCTGTTGTGTAGTATTCTTTGGACTAGATGTACCACCGTTTATTTAGCCCACTCGCTTTCCAAAGACAGAAGTGCATTTTTCTATAAATGATGTAGCTTTTGAAGGACTTGTGGATTTTTTGCTTTTGAAATATAAGATTTTTATTTATGCTAATGGAGGAACCCACACCACAGTGACAACACAAATATTTAGCAACACCCAGCCTGGTGACTAAGTTTTCCCAATTTCCTTCAGGTGCTTGGCATCCCTAGGAACTAGCTCTTGTCTATTGCCAAGTCTCTGTTTATAGCAAAAGGCTGTCTCAAGAGTAACAAGGAAAATGGCAGAGTTGTCAGCTTTGATTTCAGTGCTGCATCCTGAAGCAGGAAACATGATAGGGTGTGAAGACAGTACAGTTCGGAGCCTCAGGGACCTGAGTTCAAATCCTAGCTTTAGCCACATGACCCTGAGCAAGCCTCTTTATCTCTCTGTGCCTCAGTCCGTCTGCCCATAAAAGGAAGTTTAAAATCCGTATCTTACAGAATGGCCAGGAGAATGGAAATGCAAGCCCCATGTATAAAGTGGTCACATAGGAGCACATGTGCTCATTTTGTGCCCGCATGTCTGCAGCCCCAGCCGAGTGGGGCCCATGAGAGGGGCGCTGGTCCTGCATCATTGAAGGGGCCACTTGAGATCACAGAACAATGAGAAGACACCAGCATGCCACCACTGCTGTTGATGCACTGCGGGGGTAGCATTTGAGCTCAAAGGGATTGGGAGAGGGATGTTCCACCCAGGCTGTGGGTGCCAGCTGTGTGCCCACCACCACTGCCCTTTGCACTTGCTTTCATCTACCTCAGCAGGCGAAGCTAGCTTGTCCCTCTCCCCCAGTTTGTGGATAAAGAAACTGAGGCTCAGGGAAGGGGCACCACTTGCAGAAGCTCTCACTAAGTGTCAGGGTGGAGAGTGGAACTCTGCATCCTCTGTCTCTGAAAGGTGTCCTGGGAGGCTGCCTGCAGCAGCTCTGCAGAGCGTCCCCACCTGGAGGGACAGGGAACTGCTTCTTGTCGGCCCTCAACAATGGAAGCCCCTTCCCAGAAGGAGGAAGAGGGGGCTTTTCTGGCCTCCATTTTCCCAAAGGGCTGAGACAAAGTCCTCTCAGAGGTCACCTCGGGGCATGCTGAACCAAATCTCTTCAGCGAGGCTGACAGGGAATATGAAATGGCCATCATTTGTGTGTGTGGTAAGGCTTGGTTCAAGCAAGCCGAGCCGTCGTTCCCTTCCCTCGTCTCTGTGGGGTGCTGAGAGTGCCTGGGCCAGGAGTCAGGGGTCCAGCCCCAGGGAGCTGAAACTCCCTGGACTTGGGTCAAGTCACTTCCGCGTCTCTGGGCCTCCATTTTCCCAACTGTCGAATGGGAGGGTGAGAGCAGCTGGCCATGGGATGTGGAGGAGAGGGGACAGGGAGCCTTAGGGATGGATGGCCAGATTAACAAAGAAAAATACAGGGCATCCAGGGACATTGGAATTGCAAATTAATAATAAGTTGCTAAATTTTTTTATTAGTGGTAAATGATTTGCTGTTTATCTAAAATTCAGGTTTCTCTGGGTAACCTGTATTTTATCCAGTAAACCCTTCTCAGGGGCCCCAGCTTCACTAGATCCCCCCATTCTTTGGTACAGATCATTGATGTTTTCACAGCTTCTAGATGAGTCCTGACCACCCCTTTCCACCCAGATCCCCAGCCCCCACACCCACTTCCCTGCCCATGTGGGAGGTCTGGAGCCCTGAGCGGAGAAGTTTAGTAAAGAATTCCCACAGTGGAGAGAGGAGTGGGAACTTAGCCTGACTTGGAGAAAAGGCAGGTGGTGGGTTTAAATCAGTGGAAACTTGTGTCCACACATGTATCAGATTACAGGAACACAGCCTCTGTGTGCCCGTTGTGTGCCATGTCCATGTGGGTGCACATAAGTGAATGGACATTACATCCACATGCTTGGAGAGAAACCATCCTGCGCTGCACTGTGCACATTCACATCCACAATCTAATGCCACATCCACAATTGTGTGCCACATCTGTGTGTGCATGTGCGTGTCTAGATGTCAGCTCTGTGTATGAGCACATAACCATAAATGAGCTAGGTGGCAAATGCTATCGGGGAGAATCAGGTAAACGCTGCCCCTCTCCACATGACAGAGACTTTGGATTCATAGGAAACTCCACCTAGGACCACTAGGTATCAGAGAGACGTCCCCTACCCTGCACCTTGCCCATCAGGAACCATCAACACCGTGACATCATCATAAACTCTAAGCACTGCGTACATGCCTGCAATGCAAACTAGGCGATAGCCAGACCATCAGACCGGTTCTGAACTTACCTTGACAGCCCATACAGACCGATATCGCAGCAGATGCCCGTGACACAAGTTGTTTTCCCACAGAGGCATTGTCTCTCTGCCCCAAGTCTGTTAAGTGGCTCTTACAGGGGGCACGTGGCCACCCATGTGTGCAGGAGCATCTGGGCAACCTCAGCACTTACATCCCCATCACTGGTCCCCAGAGAGCAGGAGGGGAGGGAGGTTTCCTGAGGACCTGCTGTGTGCTGGTGCAAGCAGCCTCCCTTTAGGGAATGGTGGAATCAGAAACCAGAAGGCAGTAGTGGCAAAGGGTGGGTCTCAGTTGGTGTTTGACCCCCAGGGCCAAAACCCAGCACAGGAGAGATGTGCAGTAAATGTGTGTTAGTGAATAAATGAGCCAGGGGACAAATGCTGTCAGGGGAGGATGAGGACAGATTGTTCTTGCTGAATAAATCAAGGAAGGCTTTCAGAAAGTGGTAGTAAATGTTCATCTGGGTCTCTCAAGACTAACTAAATAAATCGACAGAGGGGTGGGCATCCTGGGTTCAAACCCGGATGTGCCAAGACAGAGGCAAATACCTGGCACATGCAGACCTGTGGCTTGGCAGGAGAGTGGGATTAACGTGGCATGGCTAGAAGTGAGGCAGGAGGAGTCCTTTGGGACAACCTCACAGAGAGGCCACTGTGAGCCCAGGAACTGGATGGTTGTGAGGACATGGGGAGCCATGGGAGGTTGTGGAGCAGGGCAGGGATGCTGTGACAGCCGAACTTGAAGGCCGGCTCCTGGCCCCACACTGCCTCATCTCCTCTTCCAGTCTCCTTTTTCTCACCACTCAGTTTCTAGTTTCTCCTTCTCCAGCCTTCTGCAGCCACCAGCAGGAGACAAAGGGTCAGAGTGCTCTGTGCACCTGGGGACTCAAGTCTGGGTCTGTCAGCTTTTCAGCCCACAGCACTCATGACCTTCTCTGCTGCAGGAAGACAGGTTGTGAGCTTGACTGTTGGCAGCTTTCAGGGAAGGAGATGGGCCCTGTGGGAGCTGGCAGCCCCTACAGAAGAAAAGGAACAGTCGACCCAGGCTGGGTGCAGGCTCTGTCACCCACCTCACTGTGTGACCTGAACAGGCCTCAGCAGTAAGCCCCACGTCTCAGGGTTGTTGGCGAGGCTCAAAGGTGATGCTGTGCCGAAAGCATCTGGCAAGTATTAGGCTTCCTCCTCTCCCTCCTCCCCGAGGCCGGTGGTTCTTCAACCGAGGCTGTATCCCTATTGCCAAGGACAATGCAGCTGGCCCTGCCCCATCCAAGAGTGTGTGAGTCAGTAGGTCTGGGTGGGCCCTGAGAATGTGCGTTTCTAACAAGTCCCCAGGTGATGCTGAAGCCGCTGCTCCAGGGACCACTAAGTTTTCATTCCCTGCTGCACACTGCAATCCCTGGAGAGCTCTTCTAACTCCCAATGTCCAGGCCATGCCCTAGTCCAATTCAATTAGAATCTCTAGTTTGGGGCTCAGGCATTAATATTTTTTAAAGCTCCCTGGTGGCTCCAGTGTACAACCAAGTTAGGAACTAGTGCCTTGGAGAAAGCTCAGTAATAGCAACAATAGCGGCTAATATTAGTCAAGGCCTTCCCATGTGCCAGGTGCCCAGATGCGACCTTGTTTAACTCTATATGGCAGGCACTATCATTATTCCCATGCTGCACATGAAAACACCAAGGCCCAGGCTGGGCATGGTGGCTCACGCCTGTAATCCCAGCACTTTGGGAGGCCAAGGTAGGTAAATCACCTTAGGTCAGGAGTTCTAGACCAGCATGGCCAACATGGTGAAACCCCATCTCAACTGAAAATACAAAAATTAGCCGGGCATGGTGGCAGGCACCTGTAATCCTAGCTACTCGGGGGGCCAAGGCAGGAGAATCGCTTGAAGCCAGGAGGCGGAGGTTGCAGTGAGCCAAGATCGTGCCATTGCACTCCAGCCTGGGAGATAAGAGCAAGACTTCGTCTCAAAAAAAAAAAAAAATGAAACCAAGGCCCAGAGAGGGGAAGTCACCCGCCCAAGGTCACAGAGCTGGAAGGAGTCTCGAGCAAGGTCCAGACCTAGATCCGCTGTCCCATTTCATTGCTTTGTCTTGAAGTGGTGTGGCTTCCCACAGTCCCAGCAATGATGCCTCTGCAAGCTACCCATTCTGTCTGGCCTCTGACGGGATATGAAGCACGTGGTGCCCTCCTCCACTCAGCCCGTGCCACACACCTTTGTGTGCTCGCGTCTGCACACTCACTCAGCCACATCCTCGAGCATGCATGCATGCGCTGACAGCCTCTCATGGGCAGTAAGGCCCACGCCTGCCTTCTGGGTGCCTCGCAGGCTACATTTTAAATACATGAAGCAGGGCCACGAAGCCACCCTTGTGGTTTTTCCTGAGAAAGCACTCACCATTCATTTTATCTGAAATTTCCTGAGCACCCCATTGTCGCAGGAATCAAGCTGGAGTGAATCAGCATTCATGTTGGCTTCCACAGATAGGGTCACTGTGGGACATGTGGAGACACAGCCTACCCCCAACTAGATCAGGCTGCAGCAGGGCAGGGTGACCACTGAGTTCTGTGGCAAGAGGCCTGGCTTGGTTGCCTTCCCAGCAGAAGAATCCTGTGCCTCAGTGTGTGCATCTGCATAATGGGTGCTCAACATAGAACAACTTTACCATCTACAGAGTACTGTCAGAGCCTTGGTTCTATGTGATCCTCAAGTCAGACAGCCCAAGGCCCCTCAGAGAAGCTGAGTGATCCACTCAAGGTCACATAGGAAGGAAAGGTAGATTCCAACCAGGTCTCCAGATCTGGGTAGGGGTGTGTTGTGGCTGTGATGGTGTTCTCTGACACAAGCTAAGACAGTGGCAACACAGACAGAAATTCCTGGGATGCATATTCCAGGCCCAGAGTAACAGTAGTGGTGGTACAGTGGTGGCAGTGACAGCTGCATCTATCCTTTATGAAGGCCAGTGTGTGCCAAGCACTATTTCCACACATCATATTCCCCATCCTCTGTCAACTCCAGACTGCAGGAGATGCCAGAGACAGGGATTTTCTTCCCAGAGGCATTGTCTGTCTGTCCCAAGTCCATTAAGTGGCTCTGAAGGGGGACATGTGGCCACTCATGAGGGCAGGGGCTTCTGGACAACCTCACACACACATCCCCGTCTCTGATCCTCAGAGAGGCAGGAGGGGAGGGAGGTTTCCTGAGGGCCTACTGTGTGCTGGTGCGCATTTATTCCCATTTCACAGAGGTGAAGACTGTGGCTCTGAGAGGGGAAATGATTTGCCCAAGGCACCAGCCCTGAACCAAAGAGCTGCTGGGATTTGAACCTAGGGCTGAGGTTACCCATTGGCCTGCTGCTGCCATGCACCATGCAGCTCATCCCAGCTGATGGCCCCTGGCCCTACAGACAATGGGCCCAGCTCCCAGCCCCCCACTCCTGGAAACAGTCCTACCCTTGACTTAATTCCACCCCCTCACTGCTACCCCGGTGGCCTGGGTGCCTCTGGGGGAGCAATTTGTTTTCGCACTAGCTCTGAGCAGCAGATGGAGAGTTTGGGGAACGTGATTACTGTTGGGTTTTTTTCTTGAAATCATTTGCTCGGGCTGCAGGCAGGTCCACTCAGCCAGACAGTGCCCCTGAATATCAGCCAGCCTCAGTGGGCAGTTAGTGTATTCCTGCTCTCGCCAGGGGCGGAAACAATCTCTGGGGTCCCTTTTCTGGAAATAAAGATGTGCACCCTTGTGGGGCCTCAGAGGAGGCCTCTCCCTCAGGGGAGAAGAGGTCAGTGGTTACCTAGATGGCCTGGAAAACTCACTTGAATCCCTCTCAATTGGCCTCTACTTTTGATAGAGCCCAGCCTCTTGGTGTGAGGTGCCTCACACGTGGGAAGAGTGAAACCCTGCCCTGCTCTCAAGTACAGCACTAGAGCAGAAAGTAAGCTGTATGTTAAATGTCTCCATTCCTTCATCTCGCCCCTTCATTCTGACCCCTAACCCAGCCCCTGCTCCTTTACCTACCTCAATAGCCCTTTCTTTATTCTGATTAATTAACCACATCCTACCTTCTAAGTGGCTTATAAAAGTTTGTCTCATACAAACTGATTTTAAATGACCTAAGTTAGGTCACTTAAAACAGACAAAGAGAGAAGAGAAGAAATAGGATGCAGATTCAACAGCTTGATACATGCTGCTGAGTCCTCTGGTGCAGCTCCCAGAGGTGAACTGCATATTCAGTGCTGAGCTACCAAGCAGGCAAGGGGAAGATGGCAAAAAGATGAGTTACAAAAGCCAAAGTCTCTGTTAGAGAACACTCTCACCCTCACCCCAAAGGCCTGTGTAAGCCTGACCCCATGTGGCATGCTATAAATTCAGTTTCTATCCCAGCCTTTCCTGGCCATGGGGACAAAGGGTACAATAGATGTGTCCTCTTCCTTGGGGACCATCTGACCCCTCTTCTGAGGAGCAAACTAGGAATGCTTCAGTCACTCTGGCCTTTCCCAAGACCTTTGGAGTTTCTTTTGCCTTCTCAGAGCCCCTCTCCTGACCCACACCCTTTCACCTGATCAACCCTCACTCCTTCTTCCAAGCTCACCCAATTACAACTACACTTCTGCCAGGAAATCCTTCCTGACACTCCTGTCTTCCTTACGATAGTGTCTCCAGCATGTAGAACAAAGTCTGGTTTATAGTAGGTGCTCAATCAAAATTTGGTGGTTGATTGAATGAGTAAATGAATGACTGGATGTGCACCATTTTGTGTGATCCTATGTACCTTTTCTACCTTCAGAGGGCCTGAGAAGGGTAGGGGAACTCAGGCCTCCTTAAGACAGGAGGATATTGAGTCTTGAGTGGGGACTGGCATCTGGTGCAGGACACCCTTAGTGGGCCGTCCAGCTTCTATGTAAACATGCTCCCTCCCTCCTTCCTAGAATAATCCATCCATCCTCAGCTCACCCATTAGAAAGTCCTTCCCTTTCATAATGAGGAGCGCCTCTACCGGGCTGCTGCACCATCTGGAATGTGAGGAGCGCCTCTGCCCGCCCCACCGCGGCAACTGTCTGGGAAGTGAGGAGCCCCTCTGCCCGGTCGCCCCGTCTGGGAAGTGAGGAGCGCCTCTGCCCGGCCGCCCCGTCTGGGAAGTGAGGAGCCCCTCTGCCCGGTCGCCCCGTCTGGGAAGTGAGGAGCGCCTCTGCCCGGCCGCCCAGTCTGGGAAGTGAGAAGCTCCTCTGCCCGGCTGCCGCACTCTCTGGGAAGTGAGGAGCGCCTCTGCCCGGCTGCCGCACTCTCTGGGAAGTGAGGAGCGCCTCTGCCTGGCAGCCGCCCCATCTGGAAAGTGAGAAGCGCCTCTGCCCGGCTGCCACCCCATCTGGGAATTGAGGAGAGAGACACTTTCCCCTCCTCCCTCCCCCCGCTCCCATCTGGGAAGTGAGGAACGCCTCTGCCCCTGTCTGGGAATTGAGGAGCGCTGCTTTCCGCTCCCCCACTCCCCCGCCACCTCCAACTGTCTGGGAAGTGAGGAGCGCCTCTACCGGGTCGCTGTGCAGCCCAAGTGTGAAGTGACAGCCTTTTGTGTGATCTTTCTGCCCTCCCCAAGTTTGCATTTTCGACATTAAAGTTTACTTTTTAATTTAAAAAAGATAAAAGAAAAAGAAAGTCCTTCCCTCTCATAAAGCCAGAGGCCCCTCCTGTATCTTTTCCTCCAGGTGCCCAGCTCTGTGCTCTGGGGCCAAAGCACAGGCTCCCTTTGCCCCCAAGAGAACCACTGTCCCTCGAGCTTTGCCTAACAGAGCTGAGGTGGGGCTGGAGTTTGTCACTCGGCTCTCAAACATGAGTTCCAACTCCCATAGGTCTGGGCACATGCCCTTGGTGAGCCAGATGTCGGGATTTCTATATGGAACTGACTTTTTAATGTTTGCAATAAATTTCCATTTTAAAAACAAACACCAGGCAGACCAAATGAAACCTCTCTAATGGCCTGAGACTGCAGTTTGCGGGAGCCAAAATTGGCTAAGAAGAGACAGGAAGGTACCCCAAGCAAAGGAATGGGAATGGCCAGGGCAGAGGTTTAGAGGCTGGGGAAGAGCCCAGGACAGTGTCCAGGACAGCTGAATACAGATACACTCTTTGAGGCCAAGGCTCCTCAAATACCCAGTGACAGCAAGCAGCCATGACAGCAGGAAGTTCCTATACAGCCAGCCAGTCCCTCACTTTGCGCCATGGCTGTCTTCTTTTACATACGTAGTAGGACACAGATTCTGCCCCCAGTTGAAAAATCTGGATGAGTGTTGGAGTGTTTTTTTTACTTTCACAGTAAAAGCACATGCCTTTACAGTTTAGAGAGCTTCACACACATTCCTCTGTGCATGGGTTTCCCCAACCTAGGGGTTATTTTGTTCCCATTTTATTGATGAGAAAACTGAGTCTCCAAGGGATGAAACTGGCCCAAGCTCACTCACAAGTCAGTGGTAGAACCAAGACCAAAACCTGGCTCCTCACCTAGTGCTCTGACTTCTGCTTATAACTATACAGAAAGAAAATTCACATTTGAAAGTCCACAACCCCACATAGCATCTGGACATTTGTGTTTCTCAATTTTCAGGGCCTCGCTGCTTTTGTCCAGTGATCTTTGACACCCTGCATTAATTTTTAATATGCAAAATGGTGAGATGCTCTTTGATCTAAATTGAATCTCAAACGCCATTCATCTCTCACACCAGCCTCTGTTGTTTCTGCTCCCAAAAATATGTGTGTTAATATTCAGCAGAAAGGAAAAGAGACCACAAGATTCAGCTCCTGGGAAGGGCATGACAGGTAGGCTGGACCAGGCAAGCTGTCCCACCTGCAGGTCCTCAAAACCGCTATCTTTGGATACCAAATACCAGAGCCACCAGCCCTAGCCTTCATCCAGACCAATCCTTCATGTCACATGTGGGGAAACTGAGGCCCAGAGAAGGGAAATGGCTTGTCTGCAGTCACAAGGCCCTTTTGCTGTGCCTCTCCTCACCTTGACTGACCCCTTCCTATCTTGTCAAAATCCTGCCAGTTCAAAGTCTTCCTCTCCAGAAGGTCTTGCTTAATCTCCCACCTGGCCTAAAACCTGGACGGTAATAATGACACAGTGCGCCTACCTGGTTTCAGGCACAGCACTAGGCTCCTTACGTGAGACATCTTGCTGAAGCCTCACCCCAACCCTGTAAAATAGGCACTGCTGTCGCCTGCATTTTACAAAAGCAGAAACCAAGGCAGTGAGAGATGAAGCACTTACCCAAGGTCACTCAGAGCTGGGATTTGAAATCAGGCCATCCGAGTTCAAATCCCACCTGTGTTCTTGGGGCTTGGTTTCCTCAGCTCCGGCTTGGCTGTTCTTCCGCTGAGAAGAGGGGAGTGAGCAAGACATTGTGGCCACCTCCACCTTCTCAGAGGCCCCATGTGAGCCTCAGTGCCCAGGGTTCCCATGTTGGACTTTGATTCTGGGATGCTTGTTGTGGAAACTGCCATGGGAACAGCCCTAGCAGAACATACAAATGTTCTTATGCCCTGAGTTGTTATTTCTGAAAAACAGAGGGCCTCTCAGAAGTCTGTGGGGAATGGGCAAGGGCAGGGGCTAGGGAAGGAGCTGCCTGGAAGATGGAGGGAGGGACAGAGAAGCTACCTTGCACTGACCCCTCACCCTTCCAGCCACATCGCCCTGTCCCAACCCATAGCCTTGGGGGTCTCAAACTAGCAACTTAGGAGCTGAATCCAGCCCACATATGTGTTGTACTTGGACCTGGCATGTTTTTAATGGGGAGATTTTACATCAAATTCCAAATGTCCAGCTTCTCTTAGAAGATTGGAAGATCTGCCACACTGGGCCCATATTCCCACACAGGAGCTGAAAAGCAATGGAAGGGCCAAGGTTCTTCACTTTGCTCCAGTTTCTACCACTCCCTAGTGTCTCCCACTCACCTACTTCACTCATTCACAAAACCCACCCAACCCCCACACCTGTTCAAATTTGCAACCCCTACTCTGTCTGCTGTCCCAGGACTCAGGACCTCAATGCCTGGCCTGTGGATTCCCAGCATGACAGAGCCCCAGCATGATATGGCCAGACTTCCAAAATGGAATACCCACGTTATCAGCTGTTTACACTGTGTGTACTCCAGAACGTCTGAACCATGGAACTCAGAAGGTTCAGAGACTCCCCTCTTGGAATCAATCAGGCAGGGCCCAGAAGGTTGGCCAGCCTCACTTACTTTTTTTTGGCGCAGACCTTAATTTGCACCAAATCTTATGAGGAGCTCCAAAATGTGAAAACAGAACCTAGGAAAACCATTTCAGGGCCTATAGATCTCAGAACCCCTGGGATTCTCAGGACCTACCCATCTTATTGAACACTCCCATTGTTGAAATGGGGAAACTGCAGCTCAGAGAAGGGAATTGACTGGCCAAAGCCACAGCAAATTGCCATAACAGGCCAGTATTGGCTGGTCATAGCCCCTCCCTCAGAGGCCCACTGCCCTCTTGAACCCTCCCTTCTCCCTAGACAAAACCCAGCCCAAGGAAAAAGCCTGAAACTCATTCACACCATGGCATCCAGAACTGATGATGGCTTCCCCTCCCAGAAAATCTAAAGGAATTGGAGCTTTTAATGAAAGGAATAAAGGTCAAGTAGAGGAATTCCAGTTGTTGGCTGTGGGTAGAATTGGACAAAAGGAGGAAGACAGGGAAGCTTCCTGCAGTTTCTGGAATCAGTATGTGGATCTCCCAGATGGCCAGCCCAGTAGGGAACAGTGGAGGCAGCGTTCCCACGTGCTTAGATCAAGGCTACCCTCGGCTCTCAGAGCCCAGGAGCTGCCCCACAGCAGCAGCTTGGTCTTAGGGCAGTTTGTCTCCCCATCTATGAAATGAGCCTAACCTGGCTCTGGGTTCCTTCATTCTCACTACATGCAGAACATGGGATCCCAAGAGCTTGCCTGCACCAATAGGCAGGCTAGTGTGAGGTCTCCTAGGGAGGGAGCCATCCCTGGGCTCCCCCTGTAGATGTGTTTCAGCCAGCCTGGGCCTTGGAGGCTCCTGATGGAGATCTCGTGGTCAGCATCTGAGGAGACTCCACATCTAGAACCCCAGACAGACTCCCAAACCACAGGCTGCTGGACTCCTGGAACCACTGAGCTCTTATGTCCGTGGGCAACCAGGTCTGTTCCATGCATATCACACTCCCTAGAACCTGGCACCAGGCTAGGCCCACAGTGGGGGCTCCAGGAATGCAAACTGAATGAATGAATGAGTGAATGAGGCAACAAACAACAGACTGTTAGAACCCTAAAACCATACATTAGGCCACAAGGTCCCATCAGCCACATGGTCCAGTCCTGCAACCCCAGCGGGCTGGTAGTGCTGTTCGCAGGAGTAGACTGAAGGCCATAGGTCTGATGAGGGGTGTGTGCCCCTCCCTGTCCACCCCCCCATCTGTCCTCACTAACACACAAGAAGAGCTAGGGTTTGCTGGGTCAGTGACAGGACTGTCATTGGCCGCCTGCAGGGGCCCATTTGTGCTGCACTGTTCAGGCCAGGCTTGTAATACTCAGACCTGCATTTAGCGGGTGGGACAATTCTAAGGCTTCAGGTGCCAGGCTCTGAGGTACAGGAATCAGACTGGTCTTTGCCCCCAAGGTCCACGGCCCAAGTAGGACACGGGTCCGGGGAAGTGGTAAGCCTGCTGCGGGGAAGGCTGTGGGAAGTAAAGGCAGAGGGCCACTGTCTGCCTGGAGTGGAGGGGAGGCTGCTCAGCAGGGGCCCTTGAGAGGGGCTCACAGTGCCGAGTGGAGGAAAGGCCGTTCCTGGTTTGCT
This sequence comes from Chlorocebus sabaeus, assembly GCF_047675955.1. Lineage (NCBI taxonomy): Eukaryota > Metazoa > Chordata > Mammalia > Primates > Cercopithecidae > Chlorocebus > Chlorocebus sabaeus. The sequence continues at coordinate 54,115,735 of NC_132925.1, forward strand.
GAACAGCAGGAGTAAAGGCCTGGGGGTGTGACAGGACACTTGTCATGGAAAAATAAAATGGCACACTTGGGGTGGCATGGGGCAGCTTGAAAGGAAGGCTGAAGCAAGAAGAAGCACCGACCTCTGAGGGGCACAGCAGACAGTGGACAGAGGGAGCCCTCCCCACCAGAGCCACGCAACCCCTAGTCACACTCCTGAATTTCCTCCATGAGAGGTTCACCCTTCCAGACCCCTCTTCCAAGGTACAGATCCACCTGGGGTTCGCCAATTGTGAGTCGTCCATACCCCAATACCAGGGAGTTTAGGAGGTGACGTATAGACAGGAAAACAGTGGCCAGTGCCAGAGCAGGGAAGGGCACAGCACGGGCACAGTGTGGCAGGAGGAAGGCAAAGTGCTGGCCTGGCTCTGCTGGGAGGAAGCCACATGGCAAAAGTCAAGGCTGCGGACACAGGTTGCGGGTCAGACGAGAGGGCCAGAGTGCCAGGCTGGGAAACGTGGGCTTTATTCCAAAGACAATGAGCAGCCTCCCGATTCTTCCAGACTTGCAAGTCTGGAAGAATTATCTGGAAATGCAGATGGTGGGTGGAAGTGGGCCCCTACCACTCTGTCCAGGCCCCACATGATGAGGGGTGCACCTGGCTATACCTCACTCCCTTGTCCAGAAGAGGAGAAACCATGGGCGTCAGCTCCATGTCCACCAGGCATGCTCCGAGCACATTGCAAGGCATCCACGGCGAGGGCCTTCCCTAAGTGGGCACTGTTCTGTCTGGTGGGCTGCTCTGTTCCAGTGTCTGCAACAGTGCCAGACACTTAGTAGGTGCTCAATAAATGCTCATGGACCACATGAATTACCTCATGTGATATTCACAACCATCCATGGGTTAAGTACAATCACCATCCCCGTTGCAGAAGAATTTACTGAGGCTCAGAGAGCGAGGGCCATCACACTGGGATCTTAATCCAGGCAGTGGCTTCTGATTCTTCTCTAACCACTGCGAGGCATTCAAAAGGAGGGAGAGCGGAAGGAGGGTACCAGTGTGAGGCGGCTGTAGGAGTGTGGATTCGCTTCCCGTGGCTGCCACAGCAAATGACCACAGACTGATTGTGCCTTAAAACAAGGAAAGTTTATTGTCTCATGACTCGAGGCCAGAAGTCAGAAATCAGGTGTGAGCAGGGCCACCTCCCTCTGAAGAGCAAGGAACAATCCTTCCTTGCTTCTTCCAGCGTCTTGTGGCCCCAGGCGTTTCCTGGCTTATGGCTGCATCACTCCAACGTCTGCCTCTGTTTTTACATGGCCATCTTCCCTCTGTGTCTGTGTCTCTTGTAAGGACACCTATCATTGCATTTAGGGCCCAGACAGATAATCCTGGATGCTCTCATCGTGATATCCTTAACTTAAGTACAACAGCAAGACTATTTTCCCAAATGAGGTCACATTCACAGGTTCCAGGGATCATGATGTGGATATATATTTTGGGGGCTGCCATTCAACCCATTGCACAGTGTCTCTGGCTTTTGGCAGGAGCCTGCTTAGGGCCCAGAACATGAAGAGATGTTGGACTCCTGGGCCAGCCGCCTGCAAGTTCTTGCTCTGTTTCTCCTTCTCTGCCCCTAGATTCCCAGAACACGCCTGCATCTCTCCCAGACCCCCAGGCCAACCTCTCTGCTCTCTGTCCACAGGTTTGCCGGGCACCGCTCCAGACCTGGAAAAAAGAAAGCAAATTTTCGGGCAAAACTTTATACCTCCAAAGAAGCCAAAAACCTTCCTGCAGCTTGTGTGGGAGGCGCTGCAGGACGTGACGCTCATCATCCTGGAGATCGCTGCCATCATCTCCCTGGGGTTGTCTTTCTACCACCCGCCTGGCGAGGGCAATGAAGGTAAGACGGACCTCGGACCCAGGAACCGCCCCACACACCTGACCACCACATCCACACCGGGGGCACTCGTGGCTCACACAAATAATCCTCTCCTTCCAGGGGAGGAAACCAAGGCCCAAGGGGCAGGGCCCCGCCCATAGCCAACACAGCCAAAGAGTGGCTGAGCCAGGCCTCAGCCCCGTTTTCCCTGTGTGAAATGCACAAGAGTTGGACCAGCAACAGTAATCATTTTAGTGAGCATTTTTGAGCACTTACAGAGTGCCAAGCCCTGGGCTGAGATGTCGCTCCGGTAACCTCCTGAGGTAGCAGCCATGTTTATGCCTGTTTTAAAGATTAGGAAACCTTGGGTTCAGTGCATACTGCTTGGGTGATGGGTGTACCAAATTCCCACAAATCAGCACTAAAGAACTCACTCATGTAACTAAATACCACCTGTTCCCCAAAAACCTATGGAAATTTAAAAATGTAAAAAAAAAAAAAAAAACAAAGATGAGAAAACCAAGGCACAGAAAAGGGGAGTTACCCTGCTCGAGATCACCAGCTAATAAACAGTCCTCAGATTTTGCTGTGGAGCTTGTTGAAAACACTGGTGTCAGTCCAGGTCCTAAGAGAGCCTGGTTCTCTCTCTCCAGAGTCCAGGGATGGCTGGATTTTGATAAGCACACAGGTAAGGGCGACCCTGACATCTGTGCAGGCTGATCTGTTTTATAATTTGCTTTTTCGGTCAGTAGGATATTGTAAATACTTTTTTGTGATTCATTATGATTCAACATTTCCTAATGAATGTGCTGCATAAATAGATAACCCTACTACAGCTTCAGACAAGCAAATTAAAAGTCAATAGCACATAAGAAATAACATTATGGGCCTCATTTTCCCTAAATAAGAAGATGGCCTCTGAGGTCCCTTGAATATTTGTTGCCCTGCCCCCTCCCAAGCCAAAGTTGCCCAAGAAACTGGATAACCAAGTCTATTAGGCCAACTACCTCAATTTTACACGTAGTAAGTTGATTTGTTTTCTTTCATGACCTCTTTCCGTAGAGGGTTTAAAGACACAAGAGAGATACATCTCACAGCATGCAGTCAAATAGAAAGCCAGACAGAAAAGGAATGGAAGCAAAGAAACCAGCTATAATTGCTACCATGATTGAGATTTAAATCTGACTTGAGGTTCCTGGCAGCCAAGACAGAAAGGGAATTAGGGTGATTTGCTGTGAATATACTAGAAAGTACCGAATTTTTTAAATAATAATAATAAAACAAAAATTTTTAAATGAAAAAATTAGAAACTAAAAGGTAGATTTGCATAGCTCAAATTATCAACAAGGAGGAAACTAGGAAGATGACATTTCTCTTTACAAGAATTCTGGGAGGAACTTTCACATAGCACATTATAAGAAATGCACAATGGGCAGCCTTCTTTACAGAAGTTTTATACCAAATATGAAAGAAGATAGTACATGACGACTTGAATAAGCCTTGAACAAAGCTAAGAGTGTAACACAAATGCGTAATGATAATACTTCTTACTATTTTTATAGCTACCACTAGTTGGGAGCTATTATGATAGAAGTCCATTTAATTATCAATCCTCACAACAACCCCCAAAACCAAGGCCCTGAGATAGCAAATTGCTTGCTAAGGGCACACAGCTAGAAAGTAGCAGAACCATGACTCAGACCAAAGCATTCTGGCTTCTCGGTCCTGTCCCTCAGCTGCGTTTCCTCAGAGAAGGACAGGACTGAATCAGCCCAGATACATGGCCTCATGCAACCCAATTCAGCACAAGATTAGAACTCAGATAGCAGGTGGTGGAGGGGCTGGAAGGGTAACATGGACTGAGCTCCTCATGTGTGCCAGGAGGAGCTTCTAACCCGCCAAACAGGTGAGTGCAATCTTCCGTCTTAGAGATTCGGAAACCAAGGCCCAGAGAGGGGAAGGACTTGCCTGCCGTCACAAAGCTACCTTAGGCCGTAGGGCATGATTTTCAACCTGAGTCGGTCTGTGGCTCGTTCCACGGCTCTTCCCTGCCTCTGGCCGGGGCACTAGCTCAGGCCACGCCCTCGTCCAAGGCAGCTGCACACAATCCAGCTTCACTGGGATCAAAAGTTCTTGGGCTTTGTGACCATCCTGACTCCTTCTCCCAAAGCCCATGCCCTGGCCTGAGATCTGAGCTCTGGGCCTTCCATGTTTCCAGGGCTCCTGTGCCCCAAGTGAGGCTCAGGCTCCACCAATCCCCAGCCACCAAGTGCAAAAACAAACTAACAAACAAAAAGCCCTGAGGAGACATCGGTTTCACCAGGGAAGTTGACAGGGACAGTTATGTGGCCTTCTTGGCTCCCTTCTCCCTGCACACAGCCTTCCAGAGACTGGAGTCCAGCTGTGACTGAGCACCCAGTACACATGGCACTTTATGTCCAGGTTCTCAGTGAACCCTCACACCCATTTCACAGACCAGGAACTTTCGGCCAAAGATCCCCAACAGGGCCCTCCCTGAGCAGCCAGTGTTGAAATTGTGTCATTGCTGTGGTGCTACTGAGTTTTGTTTGAAATCATGAAATGCACCCAATTTCTTTTTGACACCAGCTGCCACATCTTGGAAGGCACCAGAGTCCAGCGATCAGAGCCTAGGCACAGGGCCTGGATCTGCCTGTCTGGCCCTGGACCCAGGCCGGCCCTCCGTGTGCTCAGCCTCAGTGTCTTCATCCATAAAATGGGGTGAATGATAGTACTCGCCTTGTGGAGCTCTTGTGATGATTGAAGGAAATAATGCAAAGCACTTAGCATGGAGCCCTGAGCCAACTTCAGGAAGCAGGTGTCCCCATGTGGCCGATCGCTCCTGGTTTCTGGAAAAGTGACCACATTCTTTTCAACACCCCACAATTCTAGTATCCTCTACAGCAATGCGGGGGTGGACAGTGTGAGCGTATTAGAGTCACAGGTTCCAAAGCCCCAGCACCTGTCACTCTTGCCTCCAGCCCCTGTCATGTTGAGTCCTCAGAGGCCTACTGCCTGCCTCCGCCCCGGGTCTAAAGATCCAGAAGTTAGAGCCTGAGCCAGGCAGAGAGCCTTGCTTCTGAGAGGGCGGGCAGCCCTGTGCGCAGAACAGACTCAGGAAGTTCTACAGAAGGAGCAACACCGGCCCTGTCAGCAGAAGGAAGGAAGGAGGGAGCGCAGGCTAGGGGAAGAAGGAAAAGGAAAGGAAGAAGGAAGGCAGGGAGGGGCTTATTTATAACCTGGCACCCATAGGAAAGATGGACAACATTCCACCACCGGCCTCACCAAATCCCCCGTGCTCACGTTGTTTGAACTCATTCACTTTTATTTCTCACTTGCCATTATCTTAAATGCCTTGGAATGGACATCCTCAGCCCTGAGCTCTGATGCTAGCCAGGTACACGGCATCCCCACCCCCACCCCATCTGGCAGGTGAGGGAACTGGAGCTCCAAGAGGGGAGGGTGGGGACTCACCCAGAGTTGTGGCCTGGGCCCCCAAGTCAGGCCTCAGGCTTCCCGCACTGGGGACAAACTCAAGAGCCAGGGATGAAAGACCCACAACTGGACTCATTCCAGGAGCAGGTCTGGGGGCAGGCAAGGAATGCGGCATGGTGGCAGCGCTACAGGGCTGACCGCCCCCACCAGAAGACACCTCTTTCCGAGAGGGAGGCCTGCTCTTAGCAGATGACAAAGCAGGGCCTTGGGACCCAGTGGGATGTGGGTTCAAATCCAGGTGCAGCAGCTCCCAGCCAGTGACTGCCCCTGCCCAGGCCTTACCTTCTCCCTCTGTCAGACAGGGCTGGTCACTGGCAATATTGATGGGTGGAATTAGAGTCACACATGCAATGAGTGTATGAGTTTCTCGCTGTGCCTGGCCCATTGTAGGTGGTTAGTAGATATAGTCATGTGTCACTTAACGACAGGGACATGTCATGTTCTAAGGCAATTTCATCATCGTACCAACATTGTAGAATGTGCTTACACATACCTAGATGGCACAGCCCACTACACACCTGAGCTGTATGGTGCGGCCCGTTGCTCCTAGGCTCCGCACCTGCACAGCGTGTGACCAGACTGAATCCTGTAGGTAGTTGTAACACAATGGTGAGTATCTATGTATCTAAACACGGAGAAGGTACAGTAAAAATACAGTATTATAATAGTATGAGACCACTGCGGTAAATGCAGTCGGTCAGTAACAGAGACAGCCTCACACAGCGCATGACTGTGTTTGCTGAGTGACCACAGGGCCCTTGTCCAGTGGTGACGCTGTTGCTATCTGTACACACTGTCTAGTTTTACCTAATGCCTGACTCCTGGGGCTCTGTCCCACACGTCATCTTATCATTTTCCCTAAAACCATTGGGCCAAGCTGGGCCAGGCTGGGCCGGATGCCCCCTGATGAGCAGGAGTGAAGAGGTATAAAAGCATCCCGTAACTTAAAGCCAGGAACCCTCGTTTGAGTCCTGGCTATATCACTTCCTGGTGTGTAACCTTGGGAAAGTCTTATACTCATCACTCAGAAAGCAGTTGGGGCAGGGCCGTGGGTGCTGTAGCACTCTGCAGCCTGTTAGTCCTCTACCAACATCATTTTGTACATGAAGAATTACCTGGCTCGGAGACCTCTAGGCACTTGTCCTAGGTCACACAGCGTGTTCATGGCAGGGCTAGGATTGGCACACTCAGTGCCCCCAACCCCCTGCTGGTGACAGCTCCCTTAGTGCCAGAGTGTCAGCAGAGTGACAGGCACATAGTAGGTGTTTAGAAAATGTTTATGGCTCAACTAGTTTTGAGGATCTTTGTTGGATACCAGGCCCTGGTAGCCATCTGGGAGGCAGATTCCCCATTGTACCGGTGAACATGCAGACAGGCCCGAAGAGGCCAAGTGGGTTCCCCAAGCTTACACAGACAGGGAGAGGCCACACCCTCTACAGCCCCAGGTCCAGGGAGAGCAGTTGCAGTCCCTGGACCCTATGGCCACAGTCTCCAGATCCTGTCCCTGCCCCAGTCCAAGGGAGCCCCAGAGGAGACCTCGGCGGGGCCCGCCCGCTCCCCTCTTCCCTCCCCTTCCTATTCTCTTCTCCCTAATTGCTCCAGGGGCAGCAGGAGTTGTTCCTAGGGTCAGACAGCTTCCAGATGGCCAAATCCCTGCCCCAGTAATCTGCACTCCCACTTTCTAGCCATCCCTGGGCACCGTGTGACCATCAGACAGTTCTCTGGAGATAAAAGCTAATCGGCTTTTGCTGGCAGAGTGAGTACCCTTCGAGGCCCAGAGGGTTCCTTGGTGTTGAGTCAGCAAGGGCAGCAGGTAGGGCTGGGAGTTGGAACAGGGTGCAAATCCCACTCAGTCACTGTGCCCTTGGCTTTCAGAGGCCAGTCCAAGGAAAAAAGCTAATGAAAAGGGGAGAGGACCAACTTTTACCACGTATCTATCATGTGCCAGGCCCTTAGCTCACAAATCCCTGGGGTTATCCCACTTCACAGCTGTCTAACCTGAAGCTCAAAGAGGCCAAGTCACTTACCTGAAGTCACACAGCAGAGGTTGGACTTGAACTAGGTCTTTCTGATTCCAGAACCCGAAGGTTTGTCATTGCTCTAAGTGTCCAAATGCTCCTGTAGCTGCTCTAAGGGAGGCCCCATTGAGGAGGCACACAGCAGGGGAAATAACAGCCTTCCCATTTCCAGAGCACATAGCAAGGGGCAGGGGATAACAAAAGTCTTGTAAAATGCAGCATGGGGCTCTGTAATCCCACTCCTTCGCCCTCCCTGTCCCTAAGCCCCAAGATAATGCATTTCCACGTACTGGGTTTCTGTTTAGCAAGGTTCACCTATGTTTCCCAGTCTTTGGAGTCTCTATTGGTGTCATTCATGGTGGTACAGGAGGCACCATTCACCATCTCCTCTCCTCCCATCATCATATGTCACTCAAATCTAGCGGAGCCCCTTCTGTAATGTGGGCCTCAGGGCTTCATAAAGCCAGGCTGTGGAACTTGAATGCAGTAATGCTCACCCACACACGGGAAAATAAGAAGCACCAGCTTTAACTGATCATTTACTGTGTGCTCACTGCAGTGGGTGTTTTACCTAAAGGCTCTCTCTTAAGCCTCTCAACCACCTTATGAGAGAGCGCCTGCCATTTTGCAGATGAGAAAAACCAAAACAAGGCAGGCACAGTGGTTACATAGCAAGTTCATGGGCACCCAGCAGTTAGCGCAGCTGGGATTCAAACGTGGTTACCGTTAGCACAATTATGATTACCATTACTCCAAGCCTGGTCCTGCTGAACAGTTTAAAATTACTGGAAAAGTCTGAAACTCCCAATGGGGGAGAAAGGTGACTTTGGGAACCCCACATGATGGCGTTGTTTCCTGGCCCGAAGGGAACGGCTGGTTCAGTGCAAGACCTGGAATTTTCCAGTGGCACATGAAGCTGGGCCGCAGTGATTCCGTATCTCCCCAGGCTTGGGCCCTACCCTTCCAGGAGCCAAAAGCCCATAAACATTCCTTGAGTGTCACTTGGCCTTCTTGTCATGTTGCTTCTGACCCCTGGCTTTCCAGAAGCTTTCACCGGGGTCTCTTGAAGCTTCTGTTCTTTGTTCCTTGAGACAGACTGGATTTCCAGATGCTCAGCCATGAATCTTTGGCAAACACATGGCAGAGGGGACTGCTGGGCTCGGGGAGAGTGAACAGGCCAGGTCTGGTGTCAGATTCCAGACCTGGATAAATTCCCATTATCTGCTGTGTGACCACAGGTAAGTCTCTGCTTCTCTCTGAACAGCCCCCTTAGGGGTTAAAGTGAATGCTGGGTGCACAGCAGGCCTTGCAGGGTATCCAGTGCCCCACCTGGCCCCTGTGGAGGGGAACTGCTCTGAGTTTTCCAGGAAGGATGGTCAGATGCTGCTGGAGATTCCTTTCCATGGAAATGGCCGCTCCCCAGGTCCCAGGGGAAATGAAGGCTGGGTGTGTCCTGACTGTGGCACCTCACCTCCTGGGCCTCCACCTCTTGCTTTCAGGATCCTTGTGGAGATGGGAAAGGGGCATGGAAGGGCCGTAGGCCCAGCACTGCATGGGTAGGACCTGCCTTTGGGTCTGATGCCTTCAGATGTGATGTGCTTAGGTTCTTCTTTTTCTCTTCACCCCATGGGCCAGGCAGACCTTGAGAGTTTTGGGGGCCTAGACTGGGAGGCTCAGTGGTACAAGGGTGTGGGATGCAGGGTCACTGTAGGTCAGACAGGTGGCCTGCAGCTCAAGCATCAGTGTCCTCACTGTGGAGGGCGGCTCACTCCTCAGCTGACATCTGACGAGGACTGAGTTAGAGAACCTCCTGTGTGCTGAGCTCTGGCCAGGAGTTTCCCCCTTCCTCTCCCTGAGCCCTGGAAGATGGTCTCAGTGATCCCTATTTTGCAGATGAGGCCACTGAAGCTGGGGAAGGGCAATGACTTACCCAAAATCATGCAGAGGCGGTGGCAGGATTAGAACCAGCTCATCTTCCCAACCTGCCTGGGCAATGTAATGAGACTCCAACAGAAGAGGACATCGGCAAAACTGCCTTCTCAGACCCTCAAGCACATGCAGTATTGGCTGCCTTTGTTCCGGGGGAAAAAAAATGCCTCGCTTCCTCTCTTTTCTCATGAATTAGAGAAAATTCCTTGTCTTTTCTCATCAATTAAATTATCTTTTCTCTCCTCTGTGCCTTGTCTGTGTTGTAGAGTCCGTGAACTTTACCACATTGAATTTCAACTCTCACAATAGGTTCCCGAGATAAAGAATATTCTTCTCATTTTACCCAGATGAGAAAACGAGTTTCAGAAAGGGAGTCATTTGCCCAAGATCTCACAGCTAGAACAGAGGCAGAAAACTGAAGGGGCTAAGATGGTGGGCTCTGAAGCCAGACTGCCAGGGTTCACATTCTAGCTTCCTACTTGCCCTTCATAGCTTGGGCAAGTCACTTGACCTCTCTGAGAAACCTCAGTTTCCACATCTGTGAAATGGGCAGTGTGAGTCCCCTCCCTGTGAGACGATCTGCGTGAAGTTCTTTCTACAGGGTTTGGTACCCAGATACACTGAATCGGTGGATAATTATCATCTGATTCTTAACACTTGTTCCTTAGCAGAGCTGAGCTGTAAATCCAGGCCCATGAGGCCTCTCCTACCTGGCTGACCTCACTCTGCCTGCTTCTATCTGGTCTTTCAGGATGCGCGACGGCCCAGGGTGGGGCAGAGGATGAAGGAGAGGCAGAGGCAGGTTGGATCGAGGGGGCTGCCATTCTCCTCTCAGTTATCTGTGTGGTCCTGGTCACGGCCTTCAATGACTGGAGCAAAGAGAAACAGTTCCGGGGCCTGCAGAGCCGCATCGAGCAGGAACAGAAATTCACCGTGGTCCGGGCTGGCCAGGTGGTCCAGATCCCTGTGGCTGAGATCGTGGTTGGGGACATAGCCCAGGTCAAATATGGTAAGTGTCCCAGCCACAGAGCCAGGTTCTAAAGCTGGATTATAGGCAGAGGTGGGACAGGCCAGGCTGATGCGAAGAGATTGGCTCAAGGAAGGGGGTGCCTTCCTGAAGGCTGAACCCAAACCAAGATGTCTTCTGAGATCCTTTAGGAGGTAGAAGGGTATGTCCTAGAGGGGGTACAATCCCAGAATTCATTTAAATCAGAAATGACAAGTACATGGCACATGTGCCACCACTCTCCAAACTTCCACCCATAGCAGACATTACTAATCAGCCACAGCTCAGAGCCTGCATCCAGCCGCAGAAGCCTTCTCAGCACAGCATTCCAACAACCACTAATGCTCAGAATGGGTTTATTAGATGAAATCTGTTTCCCATCCCTGATTTGGCTGTTAATGGATGCTTGTTGGGCTAGAGGAGATGTTAGAAAGCATATAAGTGGATAACTGAATATTCTGGACTTGTGCTACTGCCATGGAGAAAATGGGCAGGCTGGCACCAAAGGGAGTTTGAGCCAGATATGTCCTAGGTAAGTTGAGGCAGAAGGGTAGAGATTGGAGTGCCCCTCCTCACTCTGCCATAAAGGACTTGATTTCCCCTTGACAATGTGACTTGGTTAGGGCCTTCTCTACCCAGCCAAGACAGACTGGTTCCTTCCAAAAGATTTCCCCAAACCATAATTGAGACTAAAGAAGAATGAATTGTTGGGAGACCTGCACTCCAAGTTCAGGTGAGGTCAAGAGAAACACTTCATAAAGTACATGCCTGCTTGAGCGAGGATTGCAGGTCCCCAACCTCAGCCCTCCAGGCCTTGTGCTGTGCACCTTAGCTCCAGTCTTGAGCTGTACATGGGCCGTCTGTGGGCACTGTCTTGGTTCCTACACCCTGTGAGCTCTAGGCATTCTTTTTTTTTTTTTTTTTTTTTTTTTTTTTTTTTTTTTTTTTTGAGGCGGAGTCTTGCTCTGTCCTCCAGGCTGGAGTGCAGTGGTTGGATCTCAGCTCACTGCAAGCTCCGCCTCCCGGGTTTATGCCATTCTCCTGCCTCAGCCTCCCGAGTAGCTGGGACTACAGGCGCTCGCCACCGCGCCCAGCTAGTTTTTTGTATTTTTTAGTAGAGACGGGGTTTCACCAGGTTAGCCAGGATGGTCTCGATCTCCTGACCTCGTGATCCACCCGTCTCGGCCTCCCAAAGTGCTGGGATTACGGGCTTGAGCCACCGCGCCCGGCCGAGCTCTAGGCATTCTATCCCTGATGGCAAACCTTCCCTGGTAATCACACCTTTAAGGGAATGTTCCAGCCTTCTAGCCACCTGAGAGCCTGCTGACTCCCCTGCCCTTCCTCTTGCCAGGTGACCTCCTCCCTGCCGACGGCCTCTTCATCCAAGGCAATGACCTCAAGATTGATGAAAGCTCCCTAACCGGAGAGTCTGACCAGGTGCGCAAGTCTGTGGACAAGGACCCCATGCTGCTGTCAGGTGAGCTTCAGCCTGATGTTGGGCCCATTCCCGTCGCCATGCACAGGGGATGCCTGTGTGTCCCCTTCATGAGGCTGAAGGGACTCAGAAACTTTGATCCTTGGCTCTGGTATCTCCAGCCAGCTCAGCCCCAAGTGAGAACTCCCTTCCTTTTCCCTCACAAACACACACTGAGCCTACTGTGCACTCAGCAACCCGAGCCCTGGGGAGACTGCAGTGAATAAAATAGACAAAGCATCCCTTCCCTCATGGCATTGGCCTTCTAGTGACTTGGTTTACTAAAAAGCTGAACACCGAAACCCACTCTCATCAGAGATGAGAAAGAATCAGTCAGGTGATAAGCGTTCTGGCCATGGCTGTGTGCCAGGCACTGGGCCCGCACTGAGGCTGCAGCAGTGAGTGAGGCAGGAAAGGCCCAGCCCTGAGGAGCTTGTGGCGGAGTGAGGAGCAGGGAGGAGATGTGAAAATTCCTGAGCAGAGAAGTGTGTGAAGAAAACAAACAGGGCACAAGGTGTACTGAGTGTGGGTGATGAGGAGGAGCTGGCCTTGTGACTATCCGAGGAAGAGCACACCAGGCAGAGGAAACAGCAGGGGCAAAAGCCCAGAGACAGGACCAGCTGGTGGCTGCAGTGAAATAGAGTGGAGAGGCCAGAGGTCAGGTCTCATGGGCCATGGTCAGTAGTTTGGAAATTGTGATGAGGATTCTCTGGAATGGTTTTAAGCAGTGAGCTGATCATGTTTACATTTTTACAAGCTCACTCAGGGGCAGAGAAGAGGTAGGGAAACCCTTCAGGGGTGACACACTAGCCAGGTGAGACCCCTTTTCACAGGGACACCCAAAAGGCCTTATTGCCCAGCAGTGCTCAGCAAACACCCTCTGCAAAGCTACTCTGGGTGTTTAGGCCAAGTGCTGGTGTTATCTCCACCCCCAACCCACCAGTGATTCAGGCCCAGCCCCTGCCTATGGGAGCCCCCAGCCTAAATGGCCTTGGGGATTCAGGCCTACCAACAGCTAATCCTACAGTATACGTGTGAGGAAGGTGTTGTGAGAAAGCCAAGGAAGAAGCAGAGCTCCCTGGAGGAGGTAGTGTTGAGCTGGGTTTTAAAGGATGAATAGGAGCTTTCCAAGTCCAATCGTAGAGAAAGGGCCCTCCTAGCAGAGGGAACCACGTACAAAGGCACAGAGGTCTGAAAGAGTGTGGAATGTCCTAGAAATACAAACAGGTCTCCAGGACAGGATGGTAGGAGTAAGAGTAGAGGTGGGGGCATTTATTTATCCAGCATTTATTTAACCAACAATTGTTGAGCACATACTGTGTGCCACTGGTTAAGGGAACAAATAAGGTCCCTGCTGTCCTGGAGCTTAGAATTTAGTAAAGGAGAGAACCAGTAAAGGAACAAGCAAGCAAATATGCAAGGTAACTTCAGATAATGGTAAGTCAGATGAAGATGTTCCACCATTATAGTGAGATATAGAGACCTGCAGGAAAGGCACAGGAATCTGAGTTGGTCAAGGAAGACCTGTCTGAAAAGGTTGCATTTGACCTAAAATCAGAACAATGAGAAGAAAAGTATTCCAGGCAGACAGACAGCAAGTGCAAAGCCACCAGTGTCTCACTGAGAGACCATGGAATGCCCCAGATGACCTCTTAGAACATAGGGCCACATGAGAGTTCAATAAATTGTTACAGCCCTGTGGCCCTGGTCCTGCCCTCTGGGATGAAGTGGTTGACACACAGAACATCCTTGGGGGCAGTGACCAGCTAAGTCCTCTGGATGTGTGGAAGCCTGGGGCAGGCATGGGCCTGAGAGGATGGAAACTTCAGACAGTTTGGAGAAGAGGGAAGAGGGGAGGATGCTGGCAGGAGGCTGGAGAGAGAATGTTCAGAATCACTGGCCTGACAGCATCACAAACCAGCCAAGGAGGAGGGCACAGGTGCAGAGAGACCCTGGAAAAGACACAATGGGCAGAGATGGGTGGGAAGCCAACCAGCCAGCCTGGAGTGAGTCATAGGGTGGCTGCGTCTAGGAACAGGGGCAAGAGGGCCCAGAGGGAACACAGGTGCCAAAAATAAGACAGTGCTGAAGGCAGAGGATGGGAGCAGGAGATTTCAGGATGATATTTCAGTTGGCTGTGTATGCCAACTCTGTCAACAAGCCTCAAAACTTGGAGAGGCCGGGATGTCTCCAGGGAGGCCAGAAGTCCCAGGAGACCAAGAGATCCTATAGGAGAGCTGAGGCCTGCAGGCCCTTGGATACTCAGAAGAGAGCTCACCCCTTAGTGGGGAAGGACAAGGGGACTGAGGACAGACAGAAGGCATTCCAGGTCTCAACAGGGATCCCAGTGAGTCTCGTGAATTCAGGGCTGCTGGGGTCAGCATTGGTCTTGGCAGGATTCCCAGTCATCTTGGAATGGTGGCCTGTGAGCACTGAGATGAGAAAGGAGTGGCTACAAATAGCCACTACAGGCCCTGTGAGCCCAAGTTGAACCAGCGGCTTTGGTCTGAATCTGGCTGGAAGCCTGGGTAGATGGAATAGGCCTGGGGCCTCTGGATGTCAGGAGACATCAGCCAACGTCTCCAGGATGTCCTTGTGGACAGGAAGGAGAGGGGCATGTGGGAACCTGGAGATCTCGGTGGGTTCTTGCTGGTTCTTGGGTTGCTGGTAATCTGGTGGATGGTTTCCAGTGGCCTTCCCTGGAGCTCTGTCCTGTTGCAGTGTGTGAAGTGTTCCCATCAGTCTCTCAGAGCCCACAAGCGCAGGGGGGTGGCAAAAAGAAAGCAACTGTCAGGATCCAGAAAGATGATCACAGGATGCAGGATGAACCAGATGGAAGAAAGTGAAGCTCCATGGCGGGCCTGAAGCCCTGGCATCCTAAATCCAATTGCGTGAGAGTCAGAAGGGCAAGGGAGTGTGGCTCAGCTCAAACTCATAGGGAGAAACTGAGAAAGGGGCATAGCTGGCTCCATAGAAAGCAGTATAAATGGAAAGAGAATTCTGTTACAGTGGGGACCATTATCGGACAAGAGGCTGCCTGTAAGATAGTGAGTTCCCCGTCACTGACTGTCTATGAGCAGGACATAGACAGGCTGCGGGTGGGGATGTTGGAGAGTGACCCGCTGAGTGGGTACTGCATTCAGCACCCCTCCCAACCCTGAGAGTACGTTCACCATGCCCTGTCTCCCACTCTGCCTCTACTGCTGATCCACCTTGTCTTGCTCCCTTCAATCTGCCTCTGCTGAGGCTGTCCTCTCTTCCTAGTCTTGTTTCTTCCTCTTTGCCCACTTAACTTTTTCCCATCTGCTCAAGCCCCACCTCCTCCATGAAGGCTTCCCTGACCACCATTGCCCTGTGGCAGTCACCCCCTGAGCACCTGGGACCCACCTTTAGCCTGTGACACTCCACTTCGTGCTTGGCCCAAACAGACACAGCCCCATCATGGTGACTGAGTTTTGCACTGCACAAACCATCTCAAATAAAATGAAGAACGAAATTCATAGACCATTCCACCACCCAATCAGATCTCACTGGTCGCACTTTTATAGGCTCTGCTGTCCTTGGCCACATGCAGATACACGGCACTACCAGGATGTGTTTCGGCATCAATCCTCTTGCCCACACAGGTCTGGGCAGCTGGGAGCTCTAAGCTGGAAGCTCTCAGAAGGTTGTGCCCAGCTCACCCCTGGGCCCTGCAGACCTTAGGCTGTGTCCTCCAGAGTGAGTGGGGAGAAGCTGTGCAGAGTGGTAGAGCAGAGCGTCAGGCTGAGCTGAAAAGGACCTGAGCTCTCAAGCGAACTTGCTGTGTGGCCTCGGGCACATGGCTTTACTTCTTTGTGCTCATTTCCCTGGGAGGACGATAAGAATGTCGTTCATGATATGATGTAAGTGGATCCACTAGCACAGTGCTGCACAGGGAGGCTCAAGATGAGTTGGTCCCCTTCCCCGTTCCTTGGGTGGGGCCTGGACTTGGGGGTGAAACAGACTGAGTTCCAATCCCAACTCTACTCCTCCTTAGCCAGGGACTTCCAACGAGCTTCTCCCCCTTCTGATTATGGCCCCAGCTCATGAGGTTGTGTTGAAATCTGGAACCTCCAGAAATATCCATTTCCCCCTCTCATCCTTCATCTCAAATATCTCCCCTTTCCCACCTCTCTGGGCTACCCCCTTCCTCTCCATCATCCAACTCCTCCCTGCCTTCAGCCTGCAGTAGCCTGCCTCCCCCAGGGGGTGTTCCTTGACTAGTTTCTTCCCCGGTGTTCTGAACTCCCTGCATAACAGCCATATGAATGCTCATTTTTGTGCACAACCAGCCACCATGGGCCCTTTACATGGGCGGGGAGGCCTTGCAGGGCCTTCCAGTCTGATGATCCTTGACGAACAACACAGAGGGACCAGGCTGGGGACACTTGCGGGGTCCTTATGGTGGTTGAGAAAGCCATAGTGTCATCTCATGCACTGGTTCAGCTTAGAAAAGGGCAGAAAGCACTCAGTTGTGGTCAGTTGGTCCAATCATGCTTGGCCCGTGATGCTGGACAGGTCCCTTCACCTCTCTGAGCCTCTGTGTCTGTGTCAGTGCGATGGTGGAGCTGGTGGGGCCCCCACTGCCTACCCCACAGGGCTGTTGTGGGGACCCCAGGCATGCACACATGTGGCTGTCCTTTGCAAACAAACCCTGCAGGTGTGAGGTGCTGTATGGTGTAGAAGGAACGTGGCATTTGGCGGCAGAACACCCAGGTTCCAGCCCTCCAACTGCTCCCACTGTGGCCTCTGCCCCTCAGAACCTCAGTTTCCCCATCTGACAAATGAGGGCAGACCAGCCTTCAGAAAGACTCAAATGACCTCAACACTCAGGGCACCTAGGAAATCACCAAAACTAGGCAGGTTTCCCCCTACCTTACTACCTACCAAGGACAGACAGGCAGACACAAGCCTGTGTCTGGTGTATCTTCAGATGGCAGAGTAAAAATGTTCAGAAATTGCAAACTCGTATGTCTGCAGGGCCAGGGCCAGGTAGGGAGAGCACAGGTGCCAAACCCAGACCGCAGCTGCTTCCCGTTGCTGCCTGCAGAAGTGCCAGCCCAATCTGACCTCAGTGCTCGCTCTGCAAGAGGAGCCAGAAATCCAGATTTCCCTGTACAAGCTCTCGATGTTTAAGTATTAGCAAGAAATTCCCATTTTTTAAAGTCCCTATGAGTCAAGCCATATATGGGTGGGACCTAGAGTGCAAATTCTGACCTAGGCCTATTTTTTAGCTTTGTGTTTTAAGATAATTTCAAACTTTCAGAAAAGTTGCAAGGATGGTACAAAGAATACGGGCATGCCCTTCACTCTGATTTGGCTGTTGCTAACCTTTTGCCCTCTTCGCTCTCTGACAAATCTCACTCTCCCCCTCGTCATGCAGATGTGATGGCCTTCTCCCACTAGACACTGCAGGTGTATCTCCCAAGAGCAAGGGTATTCTCATGCATAACCACAACAAGCCATCAATTCAGGAAACTTGACATTGATGCAGTACTGTTACCTGCTGTGCCATCCATATTCACATTCTGCCAATTGTGCCTGCAGCATTCTCCAGGCCAGGATCCTTGTGGGGCCCTATGTGCCACTTGGATATCCTGCCTCTTTGGTCTCCTTTCACATGGAGCAGCACCTCATCTTTTCATTGTCTTCCTGGAAAGCCAGTGTTTTTTAAACCCTCCCAGGTCATGAACTTCCGTGAGAGTTCCACTAAAGCAGTGATCCCAGATGCCCAAACACCTGATCTTGCAGCATTTCAGGGGATTCGATGATCCCTAGAGGACCCTGGTCCTATCCCAATTTGCAGCTGGGGCAACTGAGGCCCAGATCAGAAGTGTAAGGCCCCACAGAGGTCAGGGGCAGGGCGGGAGCCAGACCCCAGTTCTGGGCTCTTCCTGTAGCCCCCATGCAGAAGCCTGCCTCCAAAGACAGAATGGACTTTATTTCCCACTAGGGTGGCCTTTTTGAAGCATCTTGTAGTAACTTCCACTGGGAAATGTAGTACTAGACTAGACGCCATCAATGTGGCAGTGAAAGGGGCTAGAGCCAGGGGGCCAGGATGGCGGGGCTGTCTTCAAAAAACAGCAAGGCCTGGCTCCAGCAGGCCCAATGGCTCAACCCCTGCAAGACCCCGACATACCCTCCCCCCTTACCCCTGCCAGACAGAGCACTAACAGCATGAGGTCAAGCAGGGCATCGGTAAACCCTCTGCCCACATCCCAGTGCCTGCTGCCCACCCCACCAAGCAGAAAGCCAGGCATGGGAGAGCCGGACCTGCCACCACTGCCACCGCCTCCAGGGAGCCTAGGACGACACCGTGACTGCAGGAGGCCCAGTATGCTACTCGGCCCGCACTCTCTCCATTACACTACCCTGCCTCTTCTCCATGAGAGGCAGCGGGGTGTAGTGGATAGAGCACGGGTTCAAGTCCCGGCTCCGCCACTCACAGCTGTGTGACCCTGGGCCATCACTCAAGCTCTCTGAGCCAGAAAGTGGTGGGCAGAGGGGCTGGGGATTGAACTTGCGCCAAAACCTACCTCACAGGGCTGTTGTGAGGAGGACACTTTGCCTACTGCCTCGTGCTCTGTGAGCGTGTGTTATTAACTGCATTAATAACAATAATAATGGAAGAACTGTGTCTGGGCTGGGAATCATATGGCTTTGTTTGGTGCTTGTGCCTGGAGGCAGATAGTATCCCCCAGAAATGGCCTCTATCCCTTCTTCACAGCCTCTCCCCACTGAAGGAACCCTTTTAGAGATGACCTCTCCCCTCTCCCTGTCCAGAAAGAGGCCTGGAAGGTCACACCCAGGAGATCAAGGAACCCTAGGTCCAGTGCCTACTGTCCTACATCCTCTCTAACTTCAGTCATTCACCCTTTCTGGGCTCAGAAACCCCATTTTGCAAAAGGAGGCTTCCCAGTTCTGCTACCTACAGCTCAGCATATCCCACGAGCCACCACAGAAGGCTTTGGCTCCAAGACTGCCACCATCTGGACCAGCTCAGGGCTGGTCCTGCTGTTCAGGACAGGCCCAAGGCCAGGATGGGCTTTGAGCCTGCAGCTGGGAAGGTCCTGGCCATTCTCTGCTGCCAGGTCAGAGACCAAGGAACATCCCCTCCACAGGACTAGGACAGGGACAGAAGTTTGGGCAGGATGGGACAGACAGTCCCATCCACGGAAACCACAGTGTTCCCTGAGCCTGTGCTCCCTTTTCCTCCTACCCATGGGATGGCTGGTAGCTCCCCACCGCTCTCCGACCCCCCTCTTGCTCCTCAGGGCTGCTCCAGGCAGCTCTCCCACCAACTTTGTCCCCAAGGTGGAAAGAGCACAAGATTGGAGCCACAGACCAGCTTCCATCCCAGCTCTGCCTTCCTGGGCTGAATACAGAGATGACTCCCTGAGCTGCTGCCCTGTCTGTGAAATGGGGTGAGGCTGACCACTTCACAGACTGTGGCAGCTGAGCGAAAAGTGGCTCAGGTGGAACTTGACACATCATGAATGCTCAGAAGATATTCTCTTCCTTCCTCCGCCTCCACCCAAAAATACTCTCAGTGGCTCCCTATTGAACACCAAGCAAAGACTCCACTCTGTCACTCTCCGCTCGGGCACCTTCTCCCTTAGTGGGCGCTGAGCTTTGGCCCGGCCACCCACCGCCATCATACTGGGACACCTCCCACTTTTGCCTGGCTGTGTCCCCTCCGGCCCGCCACATCTTTTGGTTGATTTTGTCTTGCATTGCTGTAGATCTGTGTGCCTATCTGCTCTCCTTGACCCCAGCTAGACTGTGAGCTCCTGGAGGGCAGGGACCACAGGGGGCCCTCCCACAGGCCCAAGAGCCTGGCATGGAGTTGACACCCCACCATGTCTGTCCATCAAGTGAAGGACTGTGGAGCTGTCCACCAGAAGGGGGTGCCATCCGGTCATTCTGTCCACCAGGCCTCTGCCGGCCTCTCCACACCCTCTTCTTCCTGAGATGTAACTGTCTACCCCACCCAGGACATGCCCTGGGCTCTTCTTCCTGGGACAGAGTGTCGAGACACTATCACTGAGATGTGGTGACCTAAGCCAGCTCCCTCCCCACTCTGTAGATGACAAAACTGAGGTCCAGAGAGGAGAGGGGCTGGCCCCAAGGTCACATAGCAATCAGAATTATACACCAGGTCCCAGGTGCCCTCTTCTGGGTCTAGGGCTCTCTCTCCACCCCTCCCCGTGCTTGTCTTCTGAAGGGCTCCGTGGGCAGTTAGAGGAGGTGGGGGCTACAGTGTGCTGCCCAAGGGACTGTGGTCAGTGAGGTCCCACAAGGCCCTATCAGGGCCTCCATCCCCAAGAGGCTCCCACCTCTGCCCCCTACCCGAAGACCCTGTGGTCGTCCTTTTAGAGGTTTAGCCCACTGCCCTTTGACTTGGACGTCTGTGGCTCTACTATTAATTGCTTCTGCCATGGTGTTAAGCATTGTCCTCTGCAGGGGACTTGTGGAGCTGGAGGGGACAGCCTAGGAAATGCCCCAGTCCTTTGGAGTCTTCCCCTGGCAGGAGGGCCTGGGAGAGGAGAGGGCACAGCCCAGCGAGGTGTGGGAGGAGGGGAACAGCTGGGATGAATGTGACCCTTTGCAAAACATAAAGATGATTTATTAGGGGTGTCAGTATTCCCAATTATATATGTAGTACATACCCACCCTAGAAAGTTCAAAATAGTACAAAAAATTGTGCTGGAGTTGCAGCTCCAAACCAGGCTGTGCGGGGGAGGCCCAGAGGACACTCCCACTCAGACCGTGCCTTCAGGGGGCTCATGGTCAGGTGAAGGAGCCAGGCCTGGAAGCACCCCCAGAGGAGACTGCAGGTGATTCAGAGGAGACAGATGAAGTCCCCTAGTGGGAGTCAGGAGGGCCACCCAAGGCGAAGGGCATTCATCCTGTGGAGGAGGTTTTGAACAAGAGGTGAGGGAAGGGCATTCAGGTGGTCACTGTGAGCAAAGGCCAGGGGGGTGGACACCAAGGCCCAGTGAGCTGTACACGCTCCAAGGGCAGAGGCCATGAGACAGGACTCAGTGTCCAGGGCCCAAGAAGGCTGAGGTCTCATCCAGGGGGTGCTGACTAAGTGGTTTGGACCTCAGGGAGGCTTCCAAACCCTCGAAGAGGGGAGTGGAACTCGGGGGACACAGGTAAGAGCAGAGGCTAGGGAATACCGGAGAACAGACGGAGGGAGGACTGGGAAATTGTGGATGCCCCGTCTCCCCTGCCCTGGCTGTTGCTGGGCTCTGGAGGACACCCTGGGGCATCTCCAGGGCTGGGCGGGGAGTGCTCTATGCCTAAGCCCCTCTCTGGCATCCTCCTCCCACCTCCCTGCCTCCGGATGTGGGTGTAGAGCTGCCAGCTCCCTGCTGCGATGGGAGTGATTAGATTAGAAGGTGATTTGGGGGTCTGATTATCTTGGGTGGAAATTGGCCCCCTGCATCTTTTTCCATCCTGTCTTGGCTTGGGAGGTGGGGAGCAGCCTCTTGGTTGCCACCTAAGCTGGAGAACCAATGCCTTCATATCCAACGAACCTTTCTACTGATGTGTCTCAGACCAGAATGTGAGGGCCTTGTCCCCTGGAGGCGAAGTGGAAGGTAACAAAGACAACAGGCTCAGGGACAGCAGAGAGTTCAAGTCCAGGCTCTGCCCCTCACCAGCAGAGTGACTCGGCAGGCCACTCCTCCACTCCGAGCCTCAGTTTCCTCCAGTTTAAGGACTAGATGAGATCATTGAGCGTGGAAGGCAGTACGTGCCCTGCACACAGTAGGTGTTCTACTTACACAGGAGGTCAGCTTGGGTGGCTGTTACTGCTTTCTGTGCCCTGTGAATGCAATGTAGTGTTCCTTCCTCTTCTTTGAAGAGTCTCCGGTGATACCTACCATGAGACCCCAGTTTCTTATCTGTCTAATGCTGATACATAACAACCTGTCCCCCTGGCACCCTAACAAGCCAAGCCGGTGCCCACAGAGGCATCTTGTCAGCAAGTTATTATAATAAACAAGGCCCTGTTATTGAGCCTCAGCAGGGTGACAGAGGAGGGTGGGGTGCTCCAGAGTCTGCCTGTGATGAGAAGTCACCAGGCCTGGGCTGATCAGCCTGGAGCTAATATCTGAGCTCATTCTGTGGTCCCCACTATGCCCTGCCAAGAGGAAAAAATAAAAGCACTGTCTTTCTGTCCTGGGAATGGCCAAAGAGCTTGCCCTCTGAGAATCTGGGTTCTGCACGCCCCCTCTGTGAGCCTTCGTGACTTGGTTTCTGCATCTATGCATGGAAAGTCTGACATTTACCTGCCTGAAAGGAATCACTGGAGAGTCTGTCTCTCTGTAAAGCCCTTTGAGATCCTGAGATCCTACAGACCAAGAGGCTAGATTGTTGCATGCGTGCACGCACACACACACACATACACACAAGCATGCACACACACACAGGCGCGCACACACACAACATTGGGATATCACTCAGATCCTACAAGGAAAGGAACAAGGTGGATGACGCCACTTAAAAAGTGAAAACAGATTCTTTGCTTAAGGAAAGCTCTTTAGGTCCTGACTCAGAACCCCTCAACCCTTATTTTAGATACAATCCTAATGAGTTTCCTGACATAGATTTCAAATCTGAAGCAAACCAAAACACAGCGAGAGATAAGTTATGCTGAAAACAGGAAGAAGTGGCACCCAGTCTCAAGGCGACAGAAAGGAGAACTCTAAAAAGCAGAAGTGGGCCGGGCGCAGTGGCTCACGCCTGTAATCCCAGCACTTTGGGAGGCTGAGACGGGTGGATCACGAGATCAGGAGCTCGACACCATCCTGGCGAACACAGTGAAGCCCCGTCTCCACTAAAAATACAAAAAAAAAATAAGCCCAGCGTGGTGGCAGGCGCCTGTAGTCCCAGCTACATGGGAGGCTGAGGTAGGAGAATGGCGTGAACCCGGGGGACAGAGCTTGCAGTGAGCAGAGACTGTGCCACTGCACTCCAGCTTGGGCAACAGAGCGAGACTCCGTCTCAAAAAAAAAAAAGCAGAAGTGAGTTCAAGAAGCAAGGCATGGCATGTCAGAGAGTCACTGTCATGCCTGTCAAGGCCTCTGTGACACTGTCCGGCCAGGCCAGGGTCGAATTCTTACTCCTCCATCTGAGAAGGTAGTGTGTCCCGCATGGTATACAGCTTTCTACCCAGAGTAGCAAAAAATAAAAACGGGGAAAAAAATGTGTGCCTGGAGAGCCAACCTTCCAGGATCCAGATTCTTCCAGCACCAGTCAAAGGACAAAGGATCAGCAGTGCCACATTCTCTCGCTGCTAGAACTGGGTGGGCATAGCTGCCGTTCACTTCCCAGACTGGGTCCCAGCTGTCCTCCTGGGGTCATCTTTGCTTCCCCAGTGAGGCCATGGCTTCAGTGGGCTTTTTTTCCAATTTTTAAAATTATATTAATAGTAAAATACACATAACTTAGAATTTACCATTTTAACCACTTTTAAGTGTACAGTTCAATGGCATTAAGTACATTCACGTTGTTGTGCAACCGTCACCGCCATCCATCCACAGAAGTCTTTTCATCTTCCCAAACTGAAGCTCTGCACCTGTTAAACACTAACTTTCATTTCCCTTCCCCAGCCCCTGGCACCCACCATTCTACTTTCTGTCTCTGAAGTTGATGACTCTGGGGACCTCATGCAGGTGGAATCATATGGTATTTATAGTTCTTTTGTGGCTGGCTCACTTACTGCAGTGTCCTCAAGATTCATCCATGTTGTAGCCTGTTCAAGTTTCTTTCTCTTTAAGGCTGAATAATACTCCATTGAGTGTATAGACCACATTTCTTCCCCCTGTGCAGCTTATCCTCCCTCTGAAGCCCTTGCCTGCTGTTGGACAAGTTGCTCTCTGAGCCTGCATGGTGGAGAGGCTGTTTGCAAGCAGCAACAAGACTCTTTCATGAAACAAAAGCTGACACTGAAGCCCCAATGATAAAACAAATAGAAGTAGAGCCACCCTGACCAAAGGCCTCCTTCACCCCCCAATAGCCACCATTCCAGCCCCTGGAAAGAATTTCAGGGCCCTTTGGAACCCAGTTTGAAAAATCTAAAGTTCTAGGAAAGAGGTTCTTAACCTTTCTTGCAGCATAGACCCCTGGAGTAGTCTGGTGTCATCATGTGCCACTCCTACTCCAAATAAAGCCTTGAAATGCGTAAAATGAAATGCTTGGGGTCCCGTAAGATCCCACTGAGATCACAAAGGAAACCAATTATATTGGCATAAAGTAGAAAAAAATGTGTGGTATAGTAATGAGTGTACTTTATTAGAACACTGAATAACAAGATCTGGCAAGAAGTCACATAACCACTTTATTTATAAAATAGAGATGAGCAACAACAATGCTGCAATAGCTGTAAAGTGATATGAAAAAAATCTGTGATTTTTGTAATGTGTGTAGTGGCATCACGGACACTGATAACACTCCTGGAGTTTGATGTCTACGTCTGTAAGTGTGGGAGAGGAGTGAGGAGAAGGAGACAGAAGGAGGAAGTGACCCTCCAGGGCAGGTAGTAGGTGGTGGGCCTGGAGATGTTTGGGGTACCTGAGAACTGATAGATAGCAGTGTTTCCACCCCAGCAGTGTCCTGAGGTGAAAGCATCTTGAAAGGGCCCACCACACACACAGTGTGAATCTTAACCATAGGTGATACCTCATGACCTCAGCAGGCAAAGAGCCAGGAGCTAACTGAGACCACATTTTTTCACTCCTTTGGGGAGAGGGCTTCAGCTGTGCAATAGTAACTTGGCTTTTGTCTCCTTTCCCAGGGACCCACGTGATGGAGGGCTCAGGACGGATGTTGGTGACTGCTGTGGGTGTGAACTCTCAGACTGGCATCATCTTTACCCTGCTGGGGGCAGGTGGTGAAGAGGAAGAGAAGAAAGACAAAAAAGGTAAGCCTAATTCCTTTGCAGACCAAGAGAGGAGCTCTTAAGGCCACATGTTTTTTTTTGGTTTATTTGTTCACTCAACAAAATAGTTATTGAGTGCCTTCTATGTCCACACCGTGTGCTGACAGCCACCTCCTGCATCCTTAAGGCCTGCATGGGCCAGGTAGGCTCTGTCTGTTCCATCTCCAGGTCTTGTCCCAGTCTCTGTCTTGTCCAATCATGTCATGGAGGCCCCTCCTTCCCCTCTGGGCCAGGCCAAGGATGCTGACCATGTTGTTGAGTCTCCAGCCTCAAGTGGTAGAAACAGCCAGCATCAATTGGTCCCATCATTACTCCAGTATTGAGTAGAAATCCCCACCCAAGCATATTCCTTCCAATATTGTCAACTCCACTGAGCAGAACTGAAAATCCACCCAGCATAGATTCATCCAAGACATGGACAGAGGAGATTCTGGGAAAGGCAGCCAGATGCATGACTCCAAATCAACCATTATGAGTTTGCTCTCCAGTGCTCCCAGATTGCCATCTTATCTGAGTTCTAGTTCTTCTTCCTCCTTGAAAATAAGATTCCTTATTCACTGGGGTCTCCTAAATGCAGCAGGCTGACCACCCAGACTAAAACTGTCTCTCAGAACAGAGGGAGAGATGCTCACACAAAAAGCTCAAGTCTCATCAGGCCAGGCCCAAATCCAAAGGCCCAGGCTTCTAGTCCCAGCACAGCTGACTCCTTACCTGTCACCACACTTAATCTCAAAGATAGCCCCCCTTTCACATTTTCAGTCTTTTGTCTCCTTCCTTAAGCTCTAGAGGAGGATCTGTGACATTCAGAACTTCTAGAATCCCAGAAGGGAGATGAGAGGACAGATGGCCCCTCCCTGCATTTTAGGGGCAGCCCTGCTCCCTCCAGCTCTCTGTGCCAATCAGGCACAGAGCTTAGATCAAGACTGAAGATTACTTGTTCCTGAAGGCAAAACCCATTTTCTAGGGGGTCCCCTAAGATGATGGTGGCCCGTTCAGCAGGAACAATGGAGCTGAGCTGTGTTCTGAGAAATTAGAAGGCTGGAGAGAGTAAAGGGGTGCTGAGGCTGAAACTGAGGAAAGAGTCCTGACCAAGAGTCCCAGAGGACATAAGGAGAGTGTGCACATGCTGGGTTTGAATCTGTGGTCAGGATGGCTGAGCCCTATTCCACAATGACAGCAGTTAGGCAGATCTGAGCAGGTAGGCAGGATGCAGCAGCCTGTACCCATTGTCTTCACCTCACTGAGGTTTGGGTGAGGGGAAGGCACCTCCATACTCTTCTGTGGGCCAGATCTGTGGTTTTTAAATGCCAGTAGGAAGACAAACCTCAACTGCCCCAGAAGCACAGTTGAGGGTCCTTCGCTGAGCATTCACCTGCACTCCAGTGAGGTGGAGATGTCAGAAAAATAGCCTCATGTGGAAAGAAGATGGTGGAATGTGGAGGGAACGTGGCAGAGGAAGCCTGGGGGAGCAGCCCAGCATCTCAGGCCACCATGAGCAGCATGGCCTCAGCTGGGCCCCCTCTGCCCTCCCATCCCATCACCTCCACTAGGAACATTGCTTAGAGCCCACCACATGTCCCCATTTCAGGATGACCCTAGGTGTATGGCCATGTGTGTATGCACATGTGTGTGTTTGTGTGTGTGTGTGCGCACGCATGGGCAGATGAGGCTGTGTGCTTCTCCTTCATTAATATGTCTCAAAAATCATCACACAGGTGTGAAGAAGGGGGATGGCCTTCAGCTACCAGGTACAGTAAGACACCCTCAGGGTAAATGGGCTTTTAGAAATAGCAGCAGGCTTTGATCATTGGGCCCTGCCCCTAGACCACCAGCACACAGCTGGAGGAGGCCACATGCCTGTGGGTGGCTCCACCCCCCAGACCCTCCTCTGTGCCCTCGTGTGATGCCAGCCCTGTGGGACAAGCCAACATCCCACTCCACCCTCTTGCCTTTACAGTTCCTCACCCTACCGGCCAATGCCAAGTGATACCACCACCATCTCTACATCACTCTTAGCCCTGCATACCAGCATGCAAAGCTTGCTCATCATCACAGGGCCCCCCTCCCCAGGCCCTGCTCTCCCCACCAGCACCCCCGGGGAGCCCACACCCTCACACAACTGTGTGCTTCACCCAGGGGGACCTCTTCCTGCCCATAGAACACTATTCCCCACCCCCAAGAAAGAGCAAAAGGTGTGAATTTAGCCATCTCATATCACTTTTAATTTCTAAATTAAGAAAAATTCACTAGTGCCTTTTCTGTCCCATATACAAAATGCAATATGCTTCATGTCACCTTTTAAATTTGGGGGGCATCTCACATGAGAGTTCCCAAAGCAGTCTGGAATCCCGGTTAAGGAAGGAGGCAGTGGCCTGAATCAAGAGCATGAATCTAATTAAGTCAAAGTCATCACCATTAGCAAATGTTCTGCCAGAACACCCTGATGCATGGAGATGGTGGCCATGGAGAATACTCATTCTGAGTGGTCCATGCCCACGCCACACTGCCTGGTGAATATTTTTCCACTCCTGGTCCCCAGTGGGCAGCCAAATCCCCTCGTTTCATGGAGCCCTCTCTGCCAGGGGACTCTCTTGACTGGTTGGACCAGCAGGGTCCAGACCTCAGCACAGACCAGCACCATCCCACCTAACTGCCCTGGTCATCCACCATGCTTTATTTGAAAGCCCCTCCATGTCTGAGTTTCTCCCCTTGACCTCTGCGGCATCTCTATGGAACATTTCACCCCCACCCCAAATTTGAGTTTCTTGGTTTCCAACGGAGAATTTTTTTTTAAGAATAGAGTCATGTTATCTCCCTGCAAGTTGGTTCATGTCTTTGTTGTTGTTGCTTTTCTCCATTGTGACACTGCATTTTCCATCCCTCCCACCCCCCTGCAGCAGCAGACGGTGCGGCAGCTTCAAATGCTGCAGATAGTGCGAATGCCAGCCTAGTCAATGGTATGTCTCCCACGGCGAGCTCCTGGTCGTGGTTGGATGGGCGTCTCTCACCCCCACCCCAACTCTGGGCTTTCTTTCCTTGTTCTGGACTGCACAGATCTCGGATGTGCATGGGCCGCTGGGACAGTCACCCTCTCACATGGGGCAGGCGCTTAAGACAGGAGCCACAGCCGGGGAGTCAGCTCTGCACCCTGTCAGCCTCGCAGCTGCCAAAAAGGTGCTGGCTCCTGCCGGGCCGTTGACCCCCATGGAGCCCAGACAAGAGACAAGACTTTGGCTTCGGATTGGCTCCCAAGAAGCAGCATCCCACCTGGCGTGGCCCTCTCCTAAGCGTATTCCTGGCCCTGGCTTTGGGAAGAAGACCTGGGATCAGGGCTTGGGCTGAAGCTGGCATCTGGGTCCCCAGCAAAGGCTCTACTCCTCGACTCTAAAATTTCCTCGAGGCAAGGGGACCCAGGCCAGGATTCAGCTCCTTGACCCTGTCCCGTAGCATGGCTGAGCCACCAGTAAACAGTTCTTCCTCTTCTCTTTCATGGAGCCAACGGGCAGGGGGTTCGCTTTGGCTCGGGCCTGGTTCTGTCCCTCGGATGTGGACTGGTGTTTTTTGCTGTTGCCTGTGCTGGAGCGTTTGTCCTGGGTCTTGGGGTGGAGGGTTGGGGAGAGGGGTTGCCACTGTGTACTGGGGTCTGCATCTTAACCTCCTGACACACAGGCAGGAAGGAATTCCATTCACTCGCCCCAAAGCCTTCAGAAGATTTCGGATTTCTATCCCCTCCTGGTTCCAGAGCAATAGACAAGGCTTCTGTTTACTCAGATACCACCCCTACCCTCAAATTAGGTAACATAATAGTCCCCCAGGCTACTCCTGAACTGCTGAGAGCCATTAGGGCTCCATCATGAAAACATTGCCTCAGAGGAGCCGAGGGCAGGGGAAAATCTTTCTCCCACCGTCTCTGCATACCGGGCACTGGGCTATGGGTTTCTCATCCATTATATCATATCATTCACTCCTCACCACTCCTGCATAATATGGAGACTTCTTCCCCGCAGCCTCCCATCCCCTGCCCTAGACATCTGCCCAAGCCACCTGCATTCAAAATGACCAAAGATGGAAGTACCTAGTAGGTGTCGGGGCTGAGTAAGGCACTTCTGTGAGCAATGCCTTGCCAGGAAGGACTAATTCTGATGTGGGTCTATTTCAGGCACAGGAGGAGGAAGGAGGACAGCTTGGGGAGTGGGAGGTGTCATGCCTCAGGGAGGGGTGGCTGAGGGTAACAAGGAGAACCCATGTGGGCAAACCCATGGCTGAGAGAGAAGGAACCTGGAGGGGCACCCACTTCCCCCGGCAGTGAGCCTGCTGAGCTTTGTCAACATACAGACCCCATCCAGGCTGGCCAGTCCCAGATAAAAAGGGCAGTTTCACTTCCAAACTGCAGCGGAAAACCCCAAATATACCAAGAGAAACTGCAGGAAACGTTCATTTCTCTACCACCTACTGTATACCAGGCACTGTTGAAAGCATTGCATGTTCACCATCTCATTTAATCCTCCTGACACCCCCATGATACAGGTTTTATTGTCCCCACTTTAAAGATGAAGAGACTGAGGCTCAAGGAGACCAAGACACTAGCCTAAGGTCGCAGAGCTAGAAAGTAGCAGAGCTGGGATTTGAACCCAAAACCCAGACCTGGCTGGCTCTAAAGTGTGTGCTTCTCCTCCTGATCCAGGATTTCCCAATGGAGTGTGTCTTGTAAGTTTCACAATGATGTTAAGAGGTCTTCACCCCAAGGAAAGGATTCTGCCGTCAAAGATGTTTAAGAACCACTGGATTGAATTGGTCTCTTCCTGGTTACAGAATTAGTCCTGGTTACAGGACTGCTCAGAGCCTTGAATATGCTAGTGTGTGGGGGAAAGTTCCAGAGTCACACAGAGTTTCCTAGGCTGATTTGACCCATAACATACTCTGGGAAATAATGCCCTAAGCCACTGCCATTCAAAATGTGATCACAGGACCCAAAGCCTGCGCATCACCTGGGAGCTCCTTAGAAATGCAGAATCTTAGGCCCCACCCCAGACCAACTGAAGGAGAATCTGCATTTTAACAGGCTTTCCAGACTCCAGGTGAGAGCACGTTACAAGTGAGAGGCTCAAGGAACCTTGCCGACTGAGAGGGAATTCAGTGTTCTTTCCCCTCCTTCCTCTGAGCCAAATCGCAATGACTTGGATATGGAAAAAAAAATTAGGGTGATAATTTTTCCCTTTGCCCCTGCTCCCCCAATCCCCCAACTAAAAGATGGGTGTGGTCCATTCATCTTGGAAGCGTTATGATTGCCATTATTATTTAGTTATTTTTCTTTTACATTTACTAGTGTGTCACTATGTAATACATGACCTGTAATCATAGTTATAATCACATTTAATTATGCATCATGAGGCCGGGCGCAATGACTCACGCCTGTAATCCCAGCACTTTGGGAGGCCAAGCTGGGTGGATTGCTTGAGGTCAGGACTTGGAGACCAGCCTGGGCAACATGGTGAAACTCTGT
The DNA here is from genome assembly GCF_047675955.1 of Chlorocebus sabaeus. Classification (NCBI taxonomy): domain Eukaryota; kingdom Metazoa; phylum Chordata; class Mammalia; order Primates; family Cercopithecidae; genus Chlorocebus; species Chlorocebus sabaeus. The sequence goes on from NC_132925.1 coordinate 54,146,006, forward strand.
CTCTACTAAAAATACAAAAAAAAAAAAAAAAATTAGCTGGTCATGGTGGTGGGCACCTGTAATCCCAGCTACTCAGGAGGATGAGACAGGAGAATTGCTTGAACTCAGGAAGCGGAGCTTGCAGTGAGCCGAGATCACGCCATTGCACTCCAGCCTGGGAGACCCAGTGAGACTCTGTCTCAAAAAAGAAAAAAAAATTATACATCATGGGCTGGGCACAGTGGCTCACGCCTGTAATCCCAACACTTTGGGAGGCCAAAGCAAGCGAATTGCTTGAGGTCAGGAGTTTGAGACCAGCCTAGACATCATAGTGAGACCACATCTCTACAAAAAAAAAAAAAAAAAAAATTAATTAACTGGTCATAGTGGCACACATCTATATTCCCAGCAACTCAGGAAACTGAAGTAGGAGGATCGCTTGAGCCCAGGAGTTCAAGGTTGCAGTGAACCAAGATCATGCCTCTGCACTCCAACCTGGGCAACAATAATAATACATCATTACTAACTCCCAATGTTTACACAGTGCTTTCCAGTGTCTTTCATAAACATCACCTTAGTTGACATCAGCCCATTTCACAGAGGAGAAAACAGAGGCACAGGGAAGAGAAGTAGTACTTACCAAGTCTCCCAGCTAGTGGTCTGTCTCCCCAGAACTTGTGCATCAGGTCAGCTAACCAGGAATCCTCCCAATCCATGCACTTTACACCCATGCCCCTTATGACGCACAGAGAGAATAGACACATTTGGAAAAGCTGCATCTGATTCCAGACACAGAGAAGGGCCTCTGAGACCCCACCTGAGGGCCCCATCTTGGACCCCATTCCTAGCTCTCCTGAAATACAGCCCATCTCCAGATCCCACATGGGGCCAAAGCTGGCTGTTCCACTGTAGTTCAGGGCCAGGCGAACACCAGTTTGACCAGGAGAGCCCCAAATAAGTCCCTTGCTTCTGAGAAACCAGGCCATCTGTGCCTCAGCACTCCCAGAACATCCTTCCCTTCCTCCAGCATATGCACTGGTGATTATTTTTCTGACCACGTGTTCACTATGGAAATAAAAGAGGAAATTGCTAGCTGCACTTAATGAGTGCACACACTGGCTATTGCATCTGATAATATGCAATGCAAATAAAGGCCCCTTTGAGCCTTCTAAAACCAACTATTGAAGTGGAGTCCCCTGGTGCCCCTGAGCCCAGTCAGTAAAATTATTTTAGAAAATAAAAATAGTTGTTGTCATTCATTCCTGCTTACTCTAAAAAGCTTTTTTCTCTTGTGTTTTTTAATCCAGCAGCAAGAATTTTACAATAGAGACACAGGGGATCTTTCACTTTAAAGCCCAGGGTGGGCAACTGATCCTTTGCCATGGGAGGCCATGGGGACAGCTCTGCACTTGCCCTTGGACAGACAGTGCTGGGCGAGGTTCGGGGAAGCCACTTCTCCCCTCTGAGTCACCCAGAAAGTGGGCACAGTGACAGTGATGAACTAATCCTGCAGCCATGGGGTTATTCCGAGGATGCTCCTAAATGCAGGCTGTCTCTGAACTTCCCTTGGCCTCAGTTTCCCCATCTATAAAATGAGAGTGATGAAAATCCCTCCTGCCCCACCTTGCAGGGATACTGGGAAGACTGACAAGAGATGACACTTGCAAAAGCCCTTTGAAACTGCAAAAGGCTGAACCGTGCAAGTGGTTGTTATGAAGGTAACTGGGGCACTCTGGGAGGTGAATGTCTCATCCTGTTTTATGAAAGTGGAAGCTGATGAAGTTGGGAGATATAAAGCCAGCAGCTAGTTGGTGGTGAAATGAAGACTTCAGGGGAACCCTGTCCTAGCAGTGCCACCTCAACTTCCCTCCCCTGGACTCAGTGGGATTGAGGGGTGTCCATGGTCTCCCCGACGGCAGCTTCTGGAGAAACAATGGCAGGACGGAAGTAGGCACACACTTTGGGGCCAGCTCTCCATTTACCCACTGAGACCCAAGCAGCTCATCTCCCTCTCTGAGCCTCAGTTTCTCATCTGTAAATGGGTATAATACAAGCACACCCTTCATAGGTGAGGCTGTAGTGAGGATTAGATGGAATCTCGGAGCTTATGTGTATGCCCAGCACATGGCAGGTTGTCCTGGAATGTGAGCTGGTAGAATCACCGTTGCAGCCATCATCCATGGGTGGCCAAACTTCTCAGACCCATCCCGAGGGGGCAAGGCCTGTAGGCAGAGCAGGCAGAGCTCCGGGTGAGTGTGCAGGCCCAGTGGATGGGATGAGAGGGTGCTGGTGAAGGCAGGTGTGCTAGGCAAGACACAGAGGCCTCCAGTGCCCACACTGCACACCCAGCCCACAAGCTCCTGGCCAAGGCTGGAGTGGGATCCTCCCAGGCAGCTCTGATGAGTGAGGGGGCCCCAGATGCAGCACCAGCCCTGATATGGAAGGGGGTGCCCACTGACACTACTTAGCCTGCTGCTTTAGCCTGAGCCATACCCCTACCAAGAGGTCAGCACCCCCATTGGGGACCAGGGCACTTCACCAAGAACCCAGCCACACTTGGGGTCCCTCGTATACCACCATGGGGACCCCTGCTCACTCTTTGCTCTGGTCACTCTCAGGGGCATTGGGCAAGGGGTCATCCCTGGGTGGCTTCACACTCTTCAGAAGGAGAAGGAGAAAGATCATCCCTCTTGAAGCCCAAAACTAAGGAACACACTGACCTCAGTGCCTTGTCCAAACCCAAACTCCTCTCCATTCTAGAAACACTGTCCTCTCTCTCTCTCTCTCTCTCTCTCTCTCTCTCTCTGTCTCCCTCCCTCCTCTCTCATCTGCATGTTTTCTTTTATGGGAAAATGAAAAGGATGTAACTGAACAAGTTTCCCTTGGCCTTCTCTCAACCCAGAAAACACCAAATAAGTCACAAAAGGCTTGGTGTGGGGGCCTGAGTGCTTCTCTGCGCCTCCTCCAGCAGATTCTAGTCCCCTGCACCCTCGGATACTGCCCTTTGATCTGTAACACACTAAGGGCCAAAAGTATTCCGGCAGAAATCCCCCTCCTGAGTCCCCTAGAGGATCGGGTGTTGCCCAGCTGGCAAGCCCCACGGCTAAGGCTGTGGCCAGGCCTGCTTCTGCTTCAGGGCCCTCCCCAGCCCGCATCCCCACACAAAGGGATGCAGTCAGCACCGCCCTCCCTCCATCTGTGACATTAATGTCCGTGGCCTGTTGCGTCTTCGTGATGACCGACCATGTGTTGTCTGTTCTCTGTTGTCTGTTAAAATTCTTTGTCGTGTAGGTAAAATGCAGGATGGCAATGTGGACGCCAGCCAGAGCAAAGGTAACCCTTTTGTATTAACCGGCATTTGTGGTCCCTGAGGCCCCTCCCCACCAGCTCTCAGTCACACCAGAGACAGGGACTGGCGGGGGCCAGAGGCAGACACATCCACTCCTACAGGTGTCTGAGGACGCTGGGGGTGTAGTTGTGATTCTCATGGTGCCAGGCCAAATAAAGAGGTGTCCACCGGTGAGGAGGGGGACGCCCACGGGCCAGCATCTCCCTAGCCTTTGAACTCTGCTGACCATTCAGCAGAAGATTTTGAGATCCTTAGAGGCTGAGGGGTAGGGAGTTTGGCTCAGTCTCTGTCCAAAAGGGTCACGGGCCCTCCAGTCCATCCTGCATGAAGAGGCCACGCCAACTGGGATAGTGACTTGGCTCCCATGGCCGCCCTGTTTTACATGTTAAGTCTCCTTTTTAGTCCCTCCTGTCTAGTGGCTACTTAATATCCCACAACAGGTCCCAAGGACCAGCTGGGTAGAGCCCAAGCCTGTCTATCTTGTCTGAATGTGGGAAAGGACAAGGGACCACCTGGGGTAGGACCCACAGGCTTGCTCAGGCCGAGAGGGGGATCCAGGGTAACAGCATCAGTCCCTGCTGTGTCCCAGATTCCAGGTCTGAGGCAGTCAGTGCCACTGGGATCCATAGCTCCAGCTGGAAGAGGCAGGCCCCCCATCACAGGACTTCTGCACCAGTCATGCGGGGCTCAGTCCAGGCAGTCAGCACTTCCCCTGGGCAGGCAGGGGTGGGCGCCAGTGTCTCCACCCTGTGGGCTGACCTGCATGTGTGTGTCTATGTGTCTGTGTGTGTGCACGTGCGTGATCTGCCCCCTGCAGCCAAACAGCAGGACGGGGCAGCCGCCATGGAGATGCAGCCCCTCAAGAGTGCCGAGGGTGGCGACGCTGATGACAGGAAGAAGGCCAGCATGCACAAGAAGGAGAAGTCCGTGCTTCAGGGCAAGCTCACCAAGCTGGCTGTGCAGATTGGGAAGGCAGGTGAGTGCAGCAGGTGGGAGGCAGGGGACAGGGCTCACAGGGGGACTCCAGACAGAGCTCTGCCCCAAGCTCGCTCTCAGTTACCTCATGTGCGAAGTGGGGGGCTTGAATGAGTGCCTGAAGCCCACCATTCTCTACCACAGCACCCAGTTTGAGTCCTGTGTACAGTAGGCACTCCATTAGCACTCAGTGATACAGAAGAGTGAAGCTCAAAGCCCAAGCTCTGGTAGCAGATGGCCTGCATTCTTGTCCGGCAACGGCTGTGAAAACTGAGGAAAGTAACTTCTCTTAGCTCTGAGCCTCCGTATCCTCATCTGTAAAATGAGGATAATAGCTGTCCCCACTTCACAGATTGCTGTGGGAGTTAAAGGAGACTCTGCATACAAGGCATTAGCACTTGGCAGGTGCAGCAGCTGGAGAGGGGCAGGGCCTGAAGTTCCAAGCAACACGGACTTTGTCCTGAGGACAGTGGGAGCCATGGAAGAGACTTGAGCAGAGGAAGACAGGAATGGGTTTGGGCTTTATCATGACCACCCTGGCCACAGTGCAGAGGAAAAACTGAAGAGGTTGAGGGACAGTGTCAGGAGCCCAGGGAGAAGCCCATGGTCTGAGCCCCAGCACAACAAACTGGGCATCCCAACTAAAGTGGTAACTGCAGGTGATGGCTGGTGAGAGCCCCGCTGGCCCAGCTGCAAAGTGAGCCCCCGACCCTCTGGCATGGCCTAGGCTTCCCCTCCCGGGTAAGGAGGTAGCAAACACCAAGGCCTTCCCACCTGGCTGCTCGATCCTTTGTGGCTGTCTCCCCAGCTCTAATTATAGATACCACCACGTGGGGAAGAGAAGCAGATTACAGACTTGGCTGTCTATATTTAAACTTGGGGGCCTGGTGACAGCTCCTGGCTGCTGGGAGCTTGGCTTCCCGCCCCTTCGACTGTCAGACAGGGATGGAGCCGGCTCTGAGGCTCTGCAGCTGGAGGTGGGGGTAGAGAGCTATGGGCTCAGGGATTTCCTCTATCCTCTATCCCACCATCGCCACCGCCACGGGCAGAAGACTCCATGGAAACATGGCACTGACAGGGCCAGGAACTAAGCGACCCGCAAGGGGCACAGGTCCAGGCCAGGGAAGAAGCCAGGGGCAGCTGAGATTTCCAGAGAACTCCCAGCTTCTCCCGATCCCTTGGGAGCTCTGGAGCAACCCAAATTCATCCCTGCCCTCCTCTGCTCAAGCCTCCTCCGTGACTCTCACTGTCCTCAGGATGAAGTCCATGCTGCCCAGAACTCTAGGGTCTGTCCTACCTCAAAGCAGATGGCTGGGCTTTGGGACTAACACGTCAGCCGCTGGATGTTGGCCATCAGGTTGAGATGGGAGTGCATTCCCAGGCCCTTCCCGACAAGCGGACCCAGTCACCTTAGCAGGCTCCTCCTCTGTCAGAGGCTGTGGGTGTGAGCAGTCTCCACAGCACCTGCAGTAGCACCTGTAGCAGATAGGGGATGGGCATGCTAAACTAGCAAGAGGAACCCCCAGGGGATCAGGACAGGTCCCCAGCTGCATTCCTACAGTTACAGCATTTTTCTCGCCTGTGGCTGCAAGCAAGTCACTTCTCCTCTCTGAGCCTCAGTTTCTTCATCTGAAAAATAGCTACCTGCTGTTTCCTCTACATGGAATGTTCTTCCCTAGGTCACTATGCAACTGGTGTCTGCTCAAATATCACCTCCTCCAAGAAGCCTTCCCTGGCCACTCTAGCTAAAGTAACCACTCCCTACCTCCCCGTCCCCCAGTGTCACTTTCTGTCACATCATCCCAGCCTTTTTCTTCACAGTGTGTAGCCATATCTGAAATTGTCTTGTTCATGTATTTGTTTTTTTGTTTCTTGTCTTCCTCCTCCTCTAGAATGTCTGCTCCTCAAGGGCAGGAACTCTTATCTTCTTTACTGCTGTGTCTTTAGTTCCCAAACGAGGAACTAAGATGTGCCTGGCGTGTCATAGGTGCTCAAAAGGTATTTGTCAAATAAATGAATAAATAAATGATACCAACTTTACATCATTATTGTGTGAAAGCTCTATGCAAACCATTCCACCATTTATTCACACAGTCACTTGGCACACATCTCTTGAGCACCTACTATGTGTCAGAATACCTACTATGTGTTGAGCACTATACTGGGCACTTTGCTTGCATTACCACATTTGAGCCTTACAAAATCCTGGGGAGGAAATGTGCATCCCCATTGTACAGAGCAGGAGACTGAGGCTCGGTGAGGATCAAGGTCTCAAGAACTTGCCACAGGTCACAAAGCAAGGAGTGGCGGAGCTGGGAGGTGAGCTGGGGTCAGCCTGACCCAGAGCTCTTTCAGCCAAAGGTTTGGTCCACACCACCCACGGCCTCCACTTCCTGGAACCCCTCGAGCATGTGTCCTTCACATTGCAGGCTTGGTGATGTCAGCAATCACAGTGATCATCCTGGTTCTGTACTTCACCGTGGACACCTTCGTGGTCAACAAGAAGCCATGGCTGCCTGAGTGCACACCTGTCTACGTGCAGTACTTTGTCAAGTTCTTCATCATTGGCGTGACGGTGCTGGTGGTCGCCGTGCCCGAGGGGCTCCCTCTGGCCGTCACCATCTCATTGGCCTACTCAGTGAAGGTGAGAGGGGAGGAGAGCAGGACCGGCCGACTGATGCAGCTGCAGCCGAGGGCCTGGGGGATCATTGGGGCCGGTGCTGGGGTTGGGAGATGAACGAAGAAGCCCATAGACCCCCTGGGAGCTCAAAAGAATGTATGCAGGACCCCAAAACTCTGATGCTTTCATAGAGTCCAGGGGCCTGTGGCAAACCAGAGAGCCATACCCTGGCTGAAGAGGCAGCTGTTATTCAGCCCAGTCACATGCCGTCTTGCAGGGGTGCAGACCCAGCATTGCCACATTGTCACCTTTTTCCAAGAGAAGCCAGAAATCTGGACTTAATGTATTAACTCTCGCGATTTTTAGACATTGATAATCAACTCAAAAAATTTTTAAACATAGTAAAGACATCACCGTGCAAGCCAGAATTCATCCTTACCCCACCAAATTTACACAGAAGTCTGGCGGTCTGAGACATAGGCCCCTCGGGTAACCGTAGCGCTTGTAAAACTCATCTCAGAGGTGGCTCCCTAAAGTGAGAGGGGTAAGCCAAAAACAAAAAGGAAGTCTGATTTCATGGAAGCCTCCTCCCCTCTGGAAAGAGGCTAAAAATATAAGAAATTTTAAAGCAGTTAAATGAAGAGCTGGAGTCATGAATGTTTTCCAAGGACTGGGACCTTTCTAAGCACTACCTGATGGCAGAGCTGCACCTCCACTGCAGCCAGGCCATGGCTGTCTGCGGAGCCCAGTCACTGCCAGTCTGATGCTACTGGGTCACCCCCAGGTTCTTACACCCGGGTCTCATTTTTTCCCTTTGCCCCATGTGTTTTCCACCTGGAAGGGCCGGGCGTAGGGCTCCTGTTTCCAGCGCCCCATGCCTGAATGTCCCTGCGAGGGTGGAGGCGTGGCCATGTTTATAAACAAGGCATTCACTCTTGAGAAATTGGCAGAGCTTCCAGAGGGCATGGTGAGCATCAGTTTCCAAGCTGGAATTTGGGCTGGGCTCTCCGATGTAATTTCATACAGAAAAGAGATCTCCAGACAGGTGCCAGAAAGTGGCAGTTCTTTGTAACAGATACGGCCCTTATCATCTTCCTGTTTTAGGGTTCTTGAAGAAACTCCATCCCCACAAACCAAAGCCCAAACAGGTCACAACAAGAGGCTACTTTGGGACCCGGGGCCAGCAGAGGGTGACTGTCATGAGTAGGGGGCCTCCACAGCCACTTCACTGAGCCTGGGGATGTCCTTGAAAGTTGCACAGAGCTCGTTTGGGAGAATCATATACAGATGCTTTTAGGCTCTGCGCCTTCTGCAGTTCATATCTCTGGCACCCACTACCTTCGCTCGTCTTAGGTAGTGTTACTTTTACAGACACTTGATAAACTTAGGAGAGCACCCCAACACAGGAGAGGCAGACTGTGCCCTCTGTGAGCCTGGACCTGGGAGCCACTATCAGGAGCACAAAGATGACTGACCACTTAGATCAGCACTGCCCAAAAAGAGACAGAATGGGAGCCACATGTGCAATTGTAAGTTTCCTAGTAGCGGCCAGGCGTGGTGACTCATGCCTGTAATCCCCAGCACTTTCAAAGGCTGAGGCAGGAGGATCGCTTGAGCCCAGAAGTTCAAGATCAGCCTGGGCAAATAGTGAGACCCCATCTCTACAAAATAAAATAATTTTTTTAAAAAAGAAGAAAAATTCCTAGTAGCTACATTATTTTAAAAAAGTAAAAAGAAATCAGTGAAGTTGATTTTAATAATGTAATGTACTTAACCCAGTATGTCAAAATTATTATCAATCCAACATGTGATCAATATAATAATTATAAATGAACTACTACTTTTACATTTTTTTCATAATATCCTCTAAATCTGGTGTGTATTTTGCACTCACAGCACATTTCACTTCAGAATAGCCATATTTCAAGTGCTCAGTACCCTATACATGTATAGTCACAATACATGTGACTACCATATTGGACAGTACGGACTTAAAGATTCTTGAGCCCAACAGATGAACCCTCTTCAGAGAGTGCAAGTGGGCTGAGGCCTGATAGAAAGGTCCAGGCTGTGAGGTTAAATGGAGGTAGGTTCAAATCCTGGCCTTAAACCCCTCCAGGTGTGTGATCCTGGGCAGTCACTTTGCCTAGATTTCTTCAATTGCCAAAATGGATTACCAGAATCTTCTCATATGCCACAGAATTCTTATAACATCGGAGAAGACTTTGCAAACTGTAACATGTGTTGCAAATTCAAGTTGCTGTTGATCATTCAACATGCATTTATTATTACTATTGTCACAAGTTACAGTAGGAGAAACTGCAAAAGAATATAATCCTGCTAATACTCATTTTTAGTAACATAAAGCTCTATTACAATTATTCCAACTGCACTTCTTTTTTACCCTGGTTATAACGAGTTATAATGAGGAGCAAAATAAAGGAAATCAAATTCCTAGGCACAGCCTAGAACTCTATCTGATTCAACTGCTATGTCAGGAGGGCCTGCATGAAGAACAGTATTTCCTCGAGAATTACTCCATTTGCATTACTTGTTTGAGAACCTAGAAGAAGGTATGAGTGTGGAGTTGGGCCAGAGAGAAAAAAAAGACAGATAGAAGAAAATATTACATATAGGAATACTAGGAATACTCCATTTTTGTTATAAATTTCAAAAAAAAGGATGTTGATTACAAGATGTACCTAGTTCTGCACGGTAGCTAATAGTCAATATGTTTTCTTTCTCCCTTTTGTGTACATATTTTTTAAAGAAATATGTGGTTTTTATTATGCAAGTGATAATACATGTTAGTCATAGAAAAGATAAAAATCTATAATTCTATCATTTAGCAATAATGACATTAACACTTTGATATTTTTCCAGATATTTTCCTATATCCTAATTTATTTACTTTTGGTAAAATTAAAATGACAGTGAAAGCCAGGCACCAGTGAAAGATGATACATTTGAGAAAATTCATAACCAAATAAGGAATAGTTACTTATGTTAGTCTGTAAGAGAAAAATATTTAAAGTACCCAGAGAGGAACCAACCTTATTTATCTTTCCCCCTTTTTCCCATAAAGAATGTAGATTACTTCTATAATCCAAATTAATAAATTCAATTAATTGAGTCTTTTAAATGGTTCAAATACTAAAAGAGAAAGAAAAGGGCCATGCACAGACAGAAGAAGCCCAGGTGTAGGAGACAGCAGCAACCAAGATCCTTTACAAGTGCAGGAAGCAAAGGGGCAGGCTGTGGTGGCTCTGCCTTATTTACTACATGTTTACCCAGTGCCATGCTCCCCAGCCCCTCTCCTCACTGATGCCCTCTCACTTGCCCCTTCTCCCAGAAAATGATGAAAGACAACAACCTGGTACGCCACCTGGATGCCTGTGAGACCATGGGCAATGCCACAGCCATCTGCTCAGACAAGACGGGCACGCTGACCACCAATCGCATGACAGTGGTACAGGCGTATGTTGGTGACGTCCACTATAAAGAGATCCCTGACCCCAGCTCCATCAACACCAAGACCATGGAGCTACTGGTCAATGCCATCGCCATCAACAGCGCCTACACCACCAAGATTCTGGTAAGTGGGTACCAGGCACATCCACCACCAGAGGGAGCAACATTCATGGGATGGTACAGAGGTACTGGGCAGGTTGAACAATATGATTCATAGTCTCAAATCCTGCTAATATATTTTGGTATGGTCAGATAGTAAGCAACATGTTTCTGTTTGACTTAATATACTATTAATATTGCTATAATGTTTGTGTGACAAACCTTTATTGTTATGTTTTTTAAATCCTGTCATTGAACCCCCACTCCCCCTGCCCACACACGCACAAACTTTTTATTAGTGTGCTTTTGCTGCATAACAAACTACTCCAAAACTTAATGGCTTGAAACAAACCTGTGTATTTCACTCAAAGTCCTGTGAGTCAGCAGTTCAGGCTGGGCTCAGCTGGATGGTTCTTCTGGTCTCAGCTGGGCTTCCTCCTGCATCTGCAGGGGGTCACGTGGATAGCTCTGCTGATCTTGGCAGAACTGTAGGCTGATCTAGCATGGCCTCAGCTGGGCTGGCTCATCCCTGCCCTGTGTGGTCTTACCTCTTCTAGCAGGCTAGCCTGGGCTTGTTCACATGGCGACAACAGGCCTCAAAGAGAGAGCAGAAGTGTGCAAGTTCTCTTGAGGCCTGAACCGCCACATTGTCACTTTTTGCCGCATTCTCTTGGCCAATATAAGTCAGGAGGCCAGCCCAGATTCACACAGTGGGAAAATAGACTTCACCTCTTGATGAGAAGTGCTGTAAGGACATGAGAAGTGCATAAGGACAGAAAGGAGAATAATCGTGGCCATTTTCACAATCTACCACTGATGATGATGTTGTTAGTAATAGTAGTAATATTATCCATTTTGATAAGAAAAACTCTCAACTTACTGTCAGCTAAGCTGCCTAGATTCACCATGCTATAAACCCTATCTGGTTAAGAAGCACAGGTTGCCCCTTTGTAATTAACCAGCACTGGATGAAGAGAAACCCAAAGTTCATCCATCCAGATGTCCATCAGCTCCCAGATGTAGAGCATTTCTGCCTCGTGAGCATCTGGGTGATCTGCTAAGCTTTTTTGTTTACCCTTCCAATGTGCTGAGCCCTGACCTCCTCCTCCTTCTGCCCCTGAGCCAGCTGCAACCCTCTCGATTAGGTTGGTTTGTAGGAGCTGCTAACAGCTTTGTCAAAATGGGGAAGAGAGCGTGGGTCAGCAGCAAAGAGCCAAGGGCTGGTAGGGGAAGGAGGAGGAGGCAGCTCCTGCACCCTCTGCAGCAGCTGAGCAGCCACCCGCATCACCCTGGAGCAGCAGACTAAAGGAGGCAGAACTGACAAAGGGGAAAGTAGGTTAGAGGACCCGTGAAGACGGTGATAGAGAACCTTGGGGTGATGCCAAACTGATGACGCTTTTGTCTTCTTCCCCCACCCCACCCAATTTGGGAATCAAGGGAGATCAGCGATGCTTTATTGTGCTCCCCAGGCTTTCCTAAAATAACTGGGATGCTGATAATGATCTCCTCCTGCAGATGTGGCAGAGAGGGGAACAGGGCAATTCATAGAATGGGCTTTAGCCTTGTGGGCACAGCCCTGTGGGGTGGGCTTGGATTGAGATGTGTGTAGTGCAATTATAGTCAAAAAAGTTCTTGGGATCTGCCAAGAAGGCTGAGGAAACCTCTCCACAGTGATGAGTCTCAATTAAGCAGTGCTTTTTAGCACTGGAGGCAAAGCTGAAATGTCATTTCCAGATGTTGGTGGATTGAGTCTGTTCAAGTGGCATAAAGGACAGGGGTCAGTCGGTCCATCTGAGGAAGTGCAGCTGCTGAGGTTAGAGAGAGGTGGGAACTGGGGTCCTTGGTTTGTAACCCAGGCCAGGTCCCTTACCTCCCAGAGTCCCCTCTGTATCTGGAACTCTGGCATCAAAGGATACCTGCGCCTGTCTTTCTGGGTCTTTCTTGTAAGTTCCCTGGCCACATTATTCTTTTTGCTGGAAGCTGACAGCCATCGATGTGAGAAGGACAGCAGAGCCTCTGTGTGACTGGGTAGTGGTTAAAACTTGGACTCTGGAGCCAGACTGCCTTCGTTCAAATCCCTCACCAGCTGTATGAATATAAACAAATTATTTAACCTCTCAGTGCCTCAGTTTCCTAGGGGAGGGGGAGAATCTTGGATTGTTGTGAGGATAAAGTGAGTTAGTTAATGGAAAGTGCTTAGCACACAGCACTCAGTATGACTAGTATTGTTGTTATTCAGCAATAAAATCATCCACTGAAAGGAAATTCCATTTGTAGCAATGCAGAGGTTAACAAATAAAGAGAGCAGAGACATCAGGACTAGAGAGGGAAAGGCTATTGCCCAAAACCATTCAGCCAATTAGCGGCAAAGCTAACCCATGGATACTCTAAAGCTAGCTGTTGAGTCAGATGTCCAGACTAGGTTCCTGGTCATAGAAACCAACCCTGCAGCACCTCTAGCCTACGGTCTGCTTGGGAAGAAAGGTCTGGGGTCCAGAGGGTGAGATTCACAGCCAGGGCCTGCAAGCCATATGGGGCAAAAGGCCTCTCAGGGGCTCCCCTTTCTAGGCTCAGATGAAGACTGAGAAGAGGCTTGAGCTGCTCGGCTCAGGTCAGACACCTGGCCACCCTCCAAACCAGGACAGGAAATCTAGATTGCAGGGCATTCTGAAACCATACAAAAGGAGACAGGGCAGGAATGACATGCAATGTCCACCAGCTTCACTACCCATCAGCTTTAATTGGGAAATGAGCCTGGACTGGGAAAATAAGACCCTGGGCAGGGCTGGGCTCCCATATGCTGTATTTCCCCCTCCACAAGGAGGCCAGTTCCTCTGTGTTTTCTTGCTGTCTGATGCCAGGCTGTGGGCTTTTTAAGAGCAGGAGACAGCTGAGTCTTCTCTCATCCCCCTCGGATAGACTTTTGGGAAGTGCTGGTTGGATGGGTGATGTAAGTGAATGGACTGGTGAATAAATGTGTAGATGAGTAATCAATGAGATGAGGGGTAGGTAGGGAGAAGGGGGAATGGATGGATGAGTGGTGGGTAGGTAGATGGATGGGTGGATGGATGAATGAGTAGATGGATGGATGGATTGATGGATGAATGCATGAATGGGTGGGTGGATGAATAGATGGGTGAATGGGTAGGTGGATGGATGGATGGTGGTTAGGTGGATGAATGGGTGGATGTGATGGTTGGTAAATGGATGGATGGATGTGTTGGTTGGTGGATGGATGAGTGGATGCATGGATGTATTGGCTGGTGGATGGATGGATGGATGGATGGATGGATGGATGGATGGATGGGATGGGTAGATGTGTTGATTGCTTGATGGAATGGAATGGTGGATGAGTAGATGGATGGATGAATGAATGGACGGATGGATGGATGAATGAATATGTGAGTGGGCGGATGGGTGACTATGAATTTATAGGAGTCCTGAGGCAGGACTGCTGTCTCTCTACCTTCTACTTTTTTGTTCTTGTGTGGCAGCAAGAGGCAGGAGATGGCCTTGGATCCAGTCCCATGGCCAATACCAGTGCTCTTTCACTACCTCCAGCTTGTTGTGTTGGTCTCTTCCACAACTACCCTCAGCCATCCAGGCATCACTGATCCATAGACCTCCCAATTAGCTGATGCATTTTACTGAAAAAAAAAAAGAGTATTTGCAAGGATAGATTGCAAGGTCTACAAGATTCACAAACCATAGAGACTACCTAGTTCAGCCCCCTCAGTTTACTCTGAGAAATGGGAAGGGATTTGTCCCAAGTCACCCCATGGGTTAGTGAAGTTCCAGGTGTTCCAATACCTAGCTCAGGAAGCAATGGTTAAGAGGTTTGGCTCTAAAGTCCAACAGACCATGGTTCATACCCAGCCTCAACACTCATCACCTGTGTGACCCTGAGCCAACCTCTCTGAGCCTCTGTTTTTCAGTCTATAAAGGAAGCATATCATTGTTGCTAACATTTACTTAGCTAGGCTCAATGCCAAGTGCTTTCCCTACCTTGCTTTGTATGACAACCCACAGAGTAGGTGACACCACACCCAATGCATAGATAAGGACCCTGCAGTTAGAGCAGTTAAAGCACATGCCGAGAGTGCCCGAGCAGATCTGAGGCCAAGCCAGGATTGGAACTTAGATCTGTAACAATCCCAAGCCCAGGCAGGTCCCTGCCACTCAGGGCAGAGCTACATCTCTGCCCTGAGGCTGTTTGTCCAAGGGCTATTTTGAAGCTTAGATGAGCTGAGGAGGTGTGTACAGTGCCCCGCACAGTGCTTGACGCAGAGCAGGCCGGCGCTCATCCATGGCAGCCATTACTCTGTTTCCCTCTGCTGCTCATTCTGAGCCTTCCCCTCTGTAGTTTGCTGTGCCAGCCACTGTCTTTCCTGATCCTCCATATCCCCTTCAGATCAGCTGGCCAAACAGGACCATTCCCATCTTGCAGCTAGGAAAACCGCACTGCAGAAACAGAAGGGAACCTGCCAGGGTTGCTCCTCACCACCAAGTGGCAGAGCTGGGCCCAGAGAATTCTGGAGGAGTTCACCAAGCAGGCAGGAGGCAAGAGTATTCCAGGCAGGGGGCACGACCCTGCAGAGGCCGAGAGATCTTAAGATGTGTGACTTACTTAGGAAACATGGTGATTTGTGGCCTGGGCATTTCTGCAGGGCCAGAATGATGAGAGGTGAGGCTGCGAGAACTAGGGGGAGCCAGTGGTAGCAAATAAGCCCCTAATGGGCTTTCTCCTCCCAGCGTTCAGAAGAACCACCCCAGGCACAGGTGGAGGGTGGTGCGAGGGCTGAGGCTGCAGGCTGGGAGGCCTCTCAGGCACCCAGCCCCATCCTGTATCCCATCCTTTCTGAGAATGGCAGAGTCTTTTTTCTTTCCATTCTTTTTTTTTTTTTTTTTTTTTTTTTTTTATGAGACGGAGTTTCACTCTGTCACCCAGGCTGGAGTGCAATGGCGCAGTCTCGGCTCACTGCAAGCTCCGCCTCCCGGGTTCACGCCATTCTCCTGCCTCAGCCTCCCGAGTATCTGGGACTACAGGCATGCGCCACCACGCCCGGCTAATTTTTTTGGTTTTTTTTAGTAGAAACGGGGTTTCACCATGTTAGCCAGGATGGTCTTGAGCTCCTGACCTCGTGATCCGCCCGCCTCGGCCTCCCAAAGTGCTGGGATCACAGGCTTGAGCCACCGCACCCAGCCTCCATTCTTATTTCTAATCATCAGGAACTAAACTTGCCCTCGGAGGGAAGCTGCGTGAATCATCTTTTAGTCAGAAATTGCTTCCCTGCCTCAGAAACCCTAGCACACCCTCAGATTCCCTTTGTGGTCTCCGGTGCTTTGTACGTCAAGACTTCCACTAGCAGCTCTAGCCACCCTGCAGCTCCTCCAAGCCACAGCTGAGCTTTCAGATGGAAATAGCTCTTTCCTCCGACTCTGGAGGCACCGCGCTTCCTTGGGAAAACATTCCCGTGTTCTGTCCATGTCTATTCCGTGTACTGAAACCACCCGAGCGGACTTAAATTTTCTACTTCACTAGACCTCTTTTAGAAGAGATTGACACTACAGTTGACATTTGAACTGTTAAACTGATGGGCACTTGTGGAGCTGAACTGTTGGAAGTTTATGGCATATTTCTGAAACATAAGCTATTGAGAGAGAAACAAATCTCCCTGGAGCCCCTGAAGTGGTTCTGAAGGAAGGCTTCCCCCTGCTGGATGGTTTTCCTGAGTAGATAAGCCAAGCTTCGCCTGGTGAAGCCCCAGGTCCCCAGGACACCCCATTCTACACAGAGGTAGCCACAAGGCCAATAACCCCAGAAGGGAGGAGGATTGTCTGTGTTGTATTTCCCATAAATCTTAAAACCTAGGAGATAGTAGGGAGGGCCGAGGAGAAAGGGGAAGAGGGGAAGCAGAGACAGCCCTTGAATTCAGATCTCCTGGGACCAAACTCAGGGCTCAATCTAATATTCCAGAGAGCCCCAAAGTCCCCCTGAGCCAGGCCACGCCCCGAGACTGGGCTCTGGCCAAGCCAATAGGGTCAGAAGGTGTGGAAGATGCTGGAAGGGACTTAGCAGGGCACTGAGGTGGGGAGATGGGCCATGGGGTATACGGAACAGCAGGGACCTAGGTGTTGAATTCAACAAGGGTTTTGCTTTTGGTGGTTTTTGTGAACACCGTCTCTGGAAGAAGAGTTTAAAGGAAATCACTTCAGATGGGGAATTCCAGTTTTTAACAGAGCTGTTAGTCCCTTCACCCTGATACGCACACAGTGACACATACACACACACCACACACACCACACATACACCACCCATCATGCACATACAGCACACAACACACACCACTCACCACACACACCACACAAACACACAACACACATACACCACCTACCACACACACAGAACACACATAACTCACACATCACAACACACACAAACACACAACACACATATACCACCTGCCACACAATACAACACACACACCACACACACACACCACCTACCACACATATACAAGACACACCATGTACACAAAACACACACCACTCATCATACACACCACACATAGAACACACACACAACACTCACCACACATTTAACACATACAGCACACCACACGCATATACCACCTACCATGCACATACAACATACACCACACACCCCACTCACTACACACACCACATACACCACACATATAACACAACACACACAACACTCACCACACACACCACACATCACACACACCACACATACAACACACACAGCACACATACACCACTCATGAAACACATCACTCATCACACACACAACACACATACACCACCTACCATGCACATAACAACACACACTACATACACAAAATACATACACCCCTCATCACACACAACACACATATACCACATTACCATACACAAAAACCACACACGACACACCACACACAACATACACACACCACTCACCACACACAGTACACATCACACACACATCACACATACCACTCACCACACATACAACATGCAGACCACACATACCCATGCACATACAACACACACCACACACCACTCATCACACACAAACACACAACACTCACCACATGCATACAACATACACCATACACACCACTCATCACACACACTACACAACACATATACACCACATATCACACACATCAAACACACAACATGCGTACACCACCTACTATGCACATACAACACACACACATACACCACCTACTATGCACATACAACACACACACAGCAGCACATATAACACACACTATGCACAGTACATACCATACACATACAGTGCACAACATACATGCCACACACACAACACACACCATGCGCCACACACACAGATCAAACACATCGTATACACACACACACCACACACATACAAGTACACTACACACACACACACACACACACACACACACACACTGCACTGATGAGCTGGGGAAGGCTCCTGGGAGTCTACTCTCCTAGAGTGCAGCGCCTCTGCATTCCAGGGGGCTTCTGTAGTCCCAGACACCCGCACCCACCCCCGCCTCTGGGGAAGACCCCAGGGCTCACTGGCCTTGCGCAGCCACCTCACTCTCCTCAAAAGCCAGGCCTTTAGAGGATGATTCTGGGAACCAAGTTCTGCCAAAATTTCGTGCCACCTGGCATCCTGTTGGCAGCACCCCACACACAAACACAAAATTATTAATTGATTCACTGGACAAATGTTCACTGGCAGCCCATGGCACTGGTGGGGCGGAGATGTGGGCACAAATGAGGCAAACTGCCCTGCCCTGGTGACTCTGAGCCAGTGGTCTCTGCTAGGGAGAGAGGCAGGCTTCTGGGAGAGGTGCTCTGTGAGCTCAGGGCCCAGGCCCCCTGCTTCGGCTCCTAGCCAACTAGACCCTTCCTTGCCGTGCAGCCTCAACTCTCCTGGCCTCAGTTGTGCATGACTGTAAAATGGGAGGAAGAACAGCCCCTGCCCCGTAGGCAGCTGTGAGCCTATGATTAGGTGATGCATGTGAGGAGCTCAGTAGAGTGGTGAGTGCGGAGCAGGCATTTGGGGAAACGGGTATGGCTGCAGCTGTTGAGGTCGGGCCTCCAGGCATCGGGGAGACATCATTGCTGATGCCTGTCCTTAAAGGATGCTGGCTAGGTCACCAGAGACAGCCAATTAGCATAAAGTTGTTTTCTAGTGGCCTCTTAGAAAAACTATCACATTGCAGTTATTGCAGTTTACCATGCTATGGAGTTCATTTAGGAGCTTTTTTTATTATTATTATTTTTATTTTTCGAGATGGAGTCCTGCTCTGACGCCCAGGCTGGAGTACAGTGGCACAATTTCGGCTCACTGCAACCTCCGCCTCCCAGGTGTGTGTGATTCTCCTCCCTCAGCTTCTCGAGTACCTGGGATTACAGGTGCCTGCCACCACTCCTGGCTAATTTTTGTATTTTTAGTAGAGATGGGGTTTTGACATGTTGGCCAGACTGGTCTCAAATTCCCAACCTCACGTGATCTGCCTGCCTCAGCTTCCCAAAGTGCTGGGATTACAGGTGTGAGCCACCACACCCGGCCTGTTTGGGAGCCTTTTAAGCTCTTTTTTTATTTTAAAAATGTGCGTAGGCCGGGCGCGGTGGCTTACGCCTGTATTCCCAGTACTTTGGGAGGCCGAGACGGGTGGATCACGAGGTCAGGAGATCGAGACCATCCTGGCTAACACGGTGAAACCCCGTCTCTACTACAAATACAAAAAAAAAATAGCCAGGCGTAGTGGCGGGCGCCTGTAGTCCCAGCTACACGGGAGGCTGAGACAGGAGAATGGCGTGAACCCAGGGGACGGAGCTTGCAGTGAGCGGAGATTGCGCCTAGGCGACAGAGCAAGGCTCCGTAAAAAAAAAAAAAAAAAATTTACGTAAAATATATATACCATAAAATTTACAAACTTGGCCATTTTTAAGTGTATAGCAGTATTAAGTACATTCGCATTGTTGTACAGCTCATCTCCAGAACTCTTTTCAGGTTGCAAAACTAAAACTCTGTACCCATTAAATGGTAACTTTCCATTCTCCTCTCCTCCCACATCTGGCACCCACCATTCTACTTTCTGTCTATAAATCTGACTGCTCCAGTAGCTCATATAAGTCGAGTCATACAGTTTTTGTCCCTTTGTGACTGGTTTATTTCACTTAGCATAATGTCCTCAAGATTGCTTCATGTGGTAGTAGCATGTATCAGAATTTCCTTCCTTTTTAAGGTTGAATAATAGTCCATTGTATGGATAAATCACATTTTGTTTATCCATTCATCTGTTGATGGACAGGTTGGTTGTGTCCAACTCTTAGACTTTATGATTAATGCTGCTTTGAACATGAGTATACAAATATTTCTTTGAGTACCTGTTTAAAATTATTTGGGGCATATTCTCCAGAATCAGACTTTCTGGATCATATAGTAATTTCACGTTTAATTTTCTGAGGAACTACCATACTGTTTTCAATAGTGGCTGTACCATTTTAGATTCCCACCAGTAGTGTACAAGGATTCCTGTTTCTCCACATCCTCACCAATATTATTTTTTGTTTGTTTCTTTTTTTTAATTGTAGCCATCCTAATGGGTGATACATGCTATGGTTTTTCTGAATCCCATTTTTGCAAATGTTATCCATAACTTGCAGCTCTTCAAGTCATCATTCATTGATCTTAGCTCCATTCACTTCCCAGCATCCCAAAACAAGAGCATGAAATGTCCTCTCAAAGATATGACCATGGCTGCACTATGACCATGGCTGCACCCAGCATTCCCCAAGGGCCCAATACCGTGCAGAGAAATGTACTGGACTAAGCTGGAACTGGAATCAGGGGTTTTGGAGCAGCCTCAGGCCTTACCCTCTGCAGGTCCCTGACGAGGAGCAAGTCCCTTTTCTCCCCAGAGCCTGTTCTCTGTCCCTCAAAACAGGAACAATACCAGTGCCTTAACTCCCTTACAGAGTTGGAGCCCTGGAGATAAAAGGGCTCATGGAAATTCTGCAGCAGGAGCAAAACTTTTGGGTTTGTCCGGATCTTAAAAAGCCACAGAAGAAGAGGGGAGGGTCCCTGATCCTTAGTAATGCATGTAGGCGATTTCAGAGCTCAAGTTCATGGAAATAAATTGAGTTACAGAGGAGGCAGCTCTGCCATTTGCAACCATGGATTGTCTGAAATCCTTTTAGAGGAAAATTAAAATATTTCACAGAGGGTAATAAAATGCTGGGTGTTTTGCAGGCATGACTGCTCGGCTCTCTTGGGCAAATAAGTAATTAGGCATTTTTATTTAAGTCCTCTGTGTCGTCATTTTCTTTCATTAGTAGAGGGAGAAAAAATTGTTATGGAAAATACATAAAACTCTGGAAATCAACAGAAAGTTAATTATAAAATTGCAAATATATATATATGTGTGTGTGTGTGTGTGTGTGTGTGAGAGAGAGAGAGAGAGAGAGATAGCACACAATAACAGCATACTGCAGAGAGAGGGAAGATCTTAGAACTTATTTTCCGAAACTTCAGACATGGGAAGTTGTGTCAAATATTCCTCTGCTTCTTAGTAAAACCTATCAAAGAGACTGGGGGTGGGGCATTTTCCAAGGCACAGGATGCCTCAGGTCAGTCTGGCCATGGGAGCCGGGAAGGTGCTCTGAGCCTTGCTCCCTATCTACCGCTGCCGTACCATCCACTGAGGGATCTGCAGTTCTTCCTCACTCTACCCTCCCTCACCACATCCACTTTAAGGAGAGGGTTGATATTTCTCTGAGCTAGAAAGCATGTGCTCCAGCCTCTCCATCTTACAGATGGGGAAACTGAGGACCTCGTTTAGGTTCAAAGGCTCTTTTTTATTTCCTATGCATCCCCAGGTCTCAGGACCACTGCATGTCGATGCCTGTATTCCCCCCATGTGAATCGGGTCTGCTCTTTGGGCCCGAGACCTAGCTGCAGAAGAGGGGAGAATAGCCCAGGGATATGTCCAGTTGCTGACAGAAGGTCCGCCCTGTCTCTGCACAGCCAGTCATGCTGACATCTTCCTGAGTCCACCTTCTTCCTATCCGGGCTGCTCTTTTGGGTAATATGAGGGAGACTGAGGACGAGGATGCAGAGGGCTCCTTGTGAGAGGTTCATCTGGTACTTCAGGGGGACACAGGCATGTTCATAGCTATTTCATCTTCAGAATTTCTCTAGGGTCTATCTCTGGTGTCTTTCACCACCCCTGAAGCCACCTCCACCTGAGTCGCCCGTATGAATGCTATTAAGTGGCATGAGTGGGTGTGTGCATTGGGGTCAGGGGGTGCACATGGGAGCCACCTGCAAATCTGCACTTTTGCAGCCTCCTGTGAATCCCACATCAGTGCCCATATGGAGGCATCTCATCCTTACCATTAACCTGTCTTCCCCACCACTCTGGTCTGTATTAAACCATCTAGCAAACAGTTAATAAGCACCTGCTGTGTGATGAGCTTTGCACTGACCCTGAGAACCCAGAGAGAAATAGAATGCATCTTGTTTACACAGGGGAAGAAAGACCCACATGGCAGTTTTCAAAAACAAGGAGATATTTGAGCTGGTCCTTAAAGGACAAGAGGAAGTTTGCCTGGCAGGGGAGGGAGAGGGACCCACCCGGGAGGAGCAGCAGAGGTGAAGGTACAGAGGCATGAAACAGCCTGTGTTCAGGCAGCCGTGCGAGGAAGTGACAGGTGCTGGGGAGATGCAGCTGGTGTTCTGGGAGTCTCCAGGACAGGAGCTAATGGTGTTCACACGGCCCTGAGGCGGGCACAGGGCCAGCATGAAGCAGGTGCCAAAGACTGTGTGTCTAATGTGTGAAGTGGAGAGGGAAGTGAGGGAGGGACTCAAGGAAGGGATAAGTATTTGCAGCGTATTCATATCATGGCATCTATAGAGCAGTTAAAAAGGAACACACTAGAGCCATAAACATGAATGAATCTCAAAAACAGAATATTACAGCCAGGCACAGTTACAGCCAGGTATGGTGGCTTACACCTGTAATCCCAGCACTTTGGGAGGCCGAGGCAGGCGGATTACTTGAGGTCAGGAGTCTCATTAGGTTAAACTGCATGAACTTGCCCATATTTGACCATTTTTGACATTCAAAAATAGCAGTTTCCATTGGTTCAACCTGATTGAAATCACAAGGGACAGTCTGTCCATCCCGTGAAATACCACTTAGCAATCAAAAGGAACAGCTTATCAGCACATGCAGCAGCTTGCCTATATCTCAGGGGAATTCTGCTGAGCAAAGAAGCCAAGCTCCGAAAGTTACAGACTGTATGGTTCCATTTACATAGCAGGCTGGAAATGATGAAAGCATAGAAACGGGAAACAGATTAGTGGTTGCCATGGCCAGGGAGTGGGGGGAGAGAGAGGTGATAGCTTTTAAAAAAAGGGTAGTACAAGGACCCTTATGATGAACTGTCCTGAATCTTGACAGTGGTGATGGCCACATTAACCCACACGTGGTGCCATTGCATAGAAAATGCACATGCACACACACACACAAGCACATGTAAAGCCGGTGAAATCTCAACAAGGTCGGCTTCCATCTCCATCTCAGTTGTGGTACTTGTGTTAATACTACAGTGATAACATTGGGGGAAACTGGATGAAGGGTATATGGCATCTCTCTGTATTGTTTCTTATTGCATGTGAATTACAATTATCTCCGAATTAACAGTTAAATACACACAGGGTAATGATTAATGCCAAATTTAAGACAGAAGTTGTTTCTAGGACACAGAGTGAATTATGCATATGGAAAGAGGTTTGCAGAGGGGAATCAGCTTTGTCTATAATGTTTTACTTCTTAAAAAAGAAAAATCTGAGGAAAGTGTGGCATAATGTTAAGATGCTACAAAGCTGGATGGTAGGCACATAACTTTGTTACATCATTCTCTTTCTCATGTTTGAAATAATTCATAATTTTTTTAAAAGCTGATCTTGCTTCACTCCTTTCACCCGGAGCCAGGACTGGACCTGGGATGCAGAACCCTGAGGGTGCAGGGGATGGGCCAAGGGTTCCCTGAGGGCTCAGCCCCCAGCCCAGAGACCACCTGGTGGCAGTCCCAGAGCCTCAGTGGCAGCCGGGGCAGGGGCTCCCCTGACACAGGCCCCACCAGGTGCCAGCCGCTCCTGCCTCTCTCCGCAGCCCCCAGAGAAGGAGGGCGCCCTGCCTCGGCAGGTGGGCAACAAGACGGAGTGCGGCCTGCTGGGCTTCGTGCTGGACCTGAAGCAGGACTACGAGCCCGTGCGCAGCCAGATGCCAGAGGAGAAGCTGTACAAAGTGTACACCTTCAACTCCGTGCGCAAGTCCATGAGCACTGTCATCAAGCTGCCCGACGAGAGCTTCCGCATGTACAGCAAGGGGGCTTCTGAGATCGTGCTCAAGAAGTAAGCGCTGGGCAGGGCGCCGGGGCTGAGGGCTGTGCCCTGGTGCAGGGAGCTGGGGATGTCAGGGTCATACGGCACTGGCCGCCATCCAGGCCAGGCTCAGCAGCCTGCTGGGCTAGAGTGGCCATCTAGCACCCAGAGCCACAGAGGTCCTGCCCAAGGCCATCCAGGAAGATTCATCTTCACTTTCATGCCCCTTGGCCACTGTGTCTTCCACTATATCCTCTTAAACATTTCTATAGCCAGAGTCCTCCCCCTTCTCCTCCCTAAGCCACTGGTTCATCAGAAAGTTCTACCCGTTATCACACTTAGATCTCTCTTATTTCACTTCCTTTAGCATAGAGCCGGTTGATGGTAGCTATTTTCATTATTAGCCACACTTCTCTGACTCCAGAGGAGTGCTGGAAATAAGCCTGGTGAACTAAGCAAATCCCTTCCCTTCTCTGCCCTCAGTTTCCCCACTTGTACGTTGAGAGGATTGTTCTAGCCCCCAGTGGCTCTCAACCCTGGCTACACATTGGAATCACTCTGAGGAGTATTTAAAAAAAATTCACCCTGGATTCACCCCAAACAAATTGAACTGGAACCTCTGGGGCAAGGCTCACACATGGATATTTATTAAAGGCTCCCCCAGGCAATTCTAATGTGCAGGCAGGGTCAAGAACTACTAGCCTGGGTTTTATGTGCTTTGTAAACCACTTCAGCTGTGGGAGTGTTATTTCAGATGAATCTTGTGAGTATATAATACATCAAAGTGGGGCTCCGCTTGCTGAGTGGCCTGGGCAAAAATTGCAGGAAGGACGCCTGATTTCACCCTGCCTGGGGCATGGACTAGATGGGCACTGGATGACCAGCCACAGCCAGCTGGGCATCACGAGGGTGGGGAGGTGGTCTCTGAGCCGTTCAGAAGGAGCATTCCTTGGGCTCCCCATCTCCCTTCCATCCCCCTCCCAGGTGCTGCAAAATCCTCAATGGGGCGGGAGAGCCCCGTGTCTTCCGGCCCCGCGACCGGGACGAGATGGTAAAGAAGGTGATTGAGCCTATGGCTTGCGATGGGCTCCGCACTATCTGCGTGGCCTACCGCGACTTCCCCAGCAGCCCCGAGCCGGACTGGGACAACGAGAATGACATCCTCAACGAACTCACCTGCATCTGCGTGGTGGGCATCGAGGACCCCGTGCGGCCAGAGGTAGGCCCCAGGGCCAGCAAGCTCAGGGAAAGGGGATGAGGCTGGGAGGCCAGCCACCTGGGTGACCTGAAATAAGTCACTTCACCTCTTTGAGTCTCAGTTTCCACACAATGCCCATGGGGATCTCCTTCCCCTGATCCTTATAAGAGAATCGCCCATGAGAAACAGTGTAGACCACACATGGCATGGGTCAGCCTAGAAGGACACAGAACCCACAGGTTGCCAGCAGGTGTTGCTCTGCCATGGGGGCAGTCCTCGAGCTGTCCACCCAGCCACCATGAGCTCTTCCCTCTGGTCCCCCAAGGGACAAGTGTAGGGGCTGCCCTGCCTTAGAAACCTCTTGCCCTGCAGGAGCCAGGATCTCCTGTAACAAATCCACAAACATGGATTCCAGGGTCCCTACAAAGGACACGCCCAATAGCAAGGGTCATTGCACTCAGGAGAACCTGAAGTGTGGTGTCCCTGTCAGTATTTATAGTTTCTCCCAGTGCAGATGCAGTTTACCAGCCAGTTTACCCTAGCAAGCTGGCCTAGGAACACAGCGGAGAGTCCACCTTCATCAGGTTTCCAGGGGAACAGAGCTAGAACGTTAACTGCAGGTCACATTCTCAAGCAGAAGGGAAGGGGGCTGACAGCGCCCACTTCACAAGGATCGAGGGAGGTGATGCCTATCAGTACACCTAGTGGGGTGCTCAGCATACAGTAGGTCTTCAGTCTCCTTCAGCTGAATCTGCACCTGGAGGGGAAGGCCAAGAACTCAGTGCTAGAGCTGCCAGGGTCAGGGGAAGATGAGATGTGTGTGGTCTGTGAGGCTGCCCAGGCTGAAGAAAGGCTGTGGGGAGCAGAGGAAGCTGTCCTGAATCTCCAAAACGCTGCATGGGCGGGCAGAGTGAGTCAGCTCACACCGCCAGGCCCCAGGGGAGCACCCCGGGCATGAGGCAGGGTGCAGGAGGGGCTTGCTTCCCCATCCTCCCAGGACTCACTCAACTGTTGGGTCCAGACCGGATGCCCTGGCCAGGCCCTGGCCGGGTCGATTGGCCTCTGCTGTAAGATTTGGTGCTGATGCTTTGAGGATCCACGTCCTCCACTCCTTAATGGACCTACCCTGACACTGTTCTTTGGGGGTCTCTGGCCATTCCCTACTCCTCTCTGAGCCTCAGCTTCCCTTTCTTTAAGGTAAAAGGGATAGATAAGATGCCCTCCAAGTTCCTGGCCCTGATGTTATAAGATTCTGCATTCCAAAAAAAATGAAACTAGGAGGTCACAGGCATGGACTTTCACATTTTAGGCAGCAGGGAGAGGGTTCAAAGTGTGAGCTCAGACATCAGACAGATCTGTGATCCTGAGTGCCAGCACAGCTGGCTGTGTGACGTTGAACCAGTTACATAACCTCTCTGAGCCTCATCTGCATACTGAGGATAATAATAGTATCACACACACCCCCTCTGGGATATCATGAAGGCTCAGATCATGTATCTACGAGCAACAGGCAGAGCATCTGGCACAAGATAGGTGGGCTACATGTGTGGGTCCCCTTCCTTCATGCCCTCTCCAGTAGATTTCATTACCCTAGATCCAGGGGACACGTAACAGCCCTGGACACACAGTCTAGCCTACCAAAGGTGTTCAGTGAGTGTTTGTGGAATGAATGAGTTGGGGGTGTCATTGTGGCTTCCTCACTCCTATCAAGATCCTAAAACAGCAAAGACAATTAATGTCCCTGGAGCTTGGCAGTGGAACCCACACGTGCTTTCCTGCAAACCTCTCTCTCCATGGACAGATAGGCCATTTATCAGCCTCCCTGTGGGACACCTCCTCATTACCAGCCACTAATGGGTCCAGGCTTCACTGTGATGTGTTATCTCATTACTAAAAACTCTTCATCCTTGCACAGCACTTGAGGCTGGCCTGCCCACACCCCTGTCCTTCCCAATCCCACAACCTCCCCCTTCCTGGTCACTCCCAGAGTTCCTGGCTCACCACCCTGCCTTGGAAACATCCCTTAGATGAGTGGAAGACACCAGCAGGTCCCAACTGTTATTTGACCATGACGCACAATAAGAAATGTATTTTATGTCATGACTCAGTGAACACACACACTTCACCAAAGCAAGAATTTCACAATATAATGGGATGCACTTAACTATTTTCCGTTCTTCTATTTATTTGTTTCTTTTTTAAAATGTTGGTCACCACCCACTGAGCAAATTTCACGACTCTCACAGGGCATGACTTGAGGTTTGAGTGGCTGATCTAGTCCAAACACCTTCCCCCACAAACCCCAATTTCCAGAAGAAAACACCGAGGCCCAGAGGGGGACAGTGATGTGCCCAAAGTGGCTGAGTGAACCCAGATTAGAACAGGTTTTCTGCCTCCCTGCCTCAGGGTCTTTGCCTGGTTACCACACACACACACACACACACACACACACACACACACACACACACACAAAGAAAGGAAAGGAGAGGAGAGGAGAGAGGAGAGGAGAGGAGAGGAGAGGAGAGGAGAGGAGAGGAGAGGAGGACGTTCTAAGTTAAGAGGATGAGCAGATGAGGACAGGGATGAGAGCTCCCCATGCCCAGGGCCTGAAGGGGCAGAGCTGGGTCCCTGGCATTTTCTGTTGACAGCATGGTCATCCAGAGAAGCTGGCTGCAGGCACAGACTCTGGGAAAGGGGGGCCTGGAGCCAACCCCCAACCCCCAACTTTGCCACTAACAAGCCACTTCCCTCTGTGAGCCTCAGTGTTCTCATCTATGAAATGGGAAGTCAGCCCAGGTGCCCCTTGGGTCCCTCCCAAGCTCTGACGTCCCCAGAGAGAGAAAGAGTTGACCGGAAGACTTACCCTCCCATCTTCCCTCACTTCCTTCAGTCAAGGCATCCACATGGGCCACCCTCCCTCCTGTCGGCTCACCCCTGGGATGTCTGTATAGGAGTCATAAACTGTTTCACAGCGGTAACTTACTCAAGTGACACAGCAGACTCAAGGGACATGGGTTCTAATTCTGCCCCTGCCACTCCCTCACAGATGGCCTCAGTTTCCCCACCTGAAAACTGAGAGAATCAGACTGTCCAACAATCACAGTGAGGGACACAGTAGGGTTACAGGTGACACCACTTGCAAGCATAAAAGCTCAGAGTTGATTCAGCATCTCTGAGTGGGGCGGGATGGATGCAGGGCCCAAGGAGACGGGTGGGTATGGTTTTGTTTATTTGTTTGTTTGTTTGTTTGTTTTTTAGGTAGGTCATTCCTGCCCCTTCTAGCTCCTTGGTTCCCACCTCAGAGGCAACCACTATCCCCAGTTTTTAGGGGTGACCTTCAGGGAACGTGTGTGCCTATGGTGACGGTGTTTTTGTCAAGCTCCCCAGGGCTCTGTCCTCCTGGACTCATCCGTTTATACAGAATTCTTTGTCACCCTCTGTAAATCTCACAGGTGAATGCCCTTCCTGGTGCCTCCAGCCTAGGAGGCTCAGCCAGAGGGAGAACCTCAGCCTGGACCATCTCTAGGGCCCTGCAGACACACTAAGATTCATTTTGCAACTGCAAGAAAACAGTCTCTGCCTCCCTCGGTTTCCCTGGCTGTCAAGGGGTTGAATCTCCACATTGCCTTCCTCTCACGAGAAGACCAAAGGCTAGAACAGATCAAAACACCCTTGCCAAAGCACCCCACTGTCGGCCCATATAGTGGGTACATTTTCCAAGGTTGATTGAAGTCAGTGCCGATAAAGCCATCAGGAGAGCAGTGGTCTGGGATTTGCCGGGTTATCCGGGGGTGTTTGAAGCCCTCGGAGTCACAGACAACGGCTGTCACAGAAACAACAGATGTTTAAAAGCTTTTATTTAATGAAAACAGGAAGCACCCATTTCCTGGCTGCTTTTCCTCAGTGAGAAATATCTAGGATAATTTTAGCGACAGAAGTCATGTTTTCCCAAACTTATTTATTTATTTTTAATTTCACAGTAATTTTACTGATGTGGGAAGCGTATTTCAACTGGATCGATGCCTCTGGGGTTTGAGTCTTAAACATCTCCGGATCCTCAGTATCCAGAGCAGTTAGATACTCCAGAGCTGTTTGTCCAATAAGTGAATGAGTGAGCAACAAAACTGAGTCCTGAGAGCGGCTTAAGAAAACATCCCGTTGGGTTGCAGCAATCAGGAATGGCTTCATGAATAGAGCATTTCACTTATAAGATGGGACAGACTTGACACATAGAGGCTAAGGGAGGGAGGGCATTCCAGGCAGAGGGGAGAGCATGAGCAGGGCAAGAAGGCAGGAAGAGATGCGGAGTGGCTGGGGCCTCGTGAATGCCCTGCTGCATTTATGAGAGAAAAGGGACTTGAAAAAGGTGTGCACGTGCCCATCCTGTGCGTGGGCTGTTTGTGCCCTGTCATAGAGTTCCCCCAGCCTTGCTGAAGGGTAGATACTATTGTACCCATTTTACAGATGAAGAAACCGGGGTTCATGTGAAACCCTAGAGCAAAACCCAGCCCAACCCTTTGGTCCCCAAGCCCTCTCTCCACTGCACAGAGGAAAGTATAGGGTCCGTAAAAATTAGTCTCATTTTTCCCATGAAGCCAGCTTGCTTGGAGAGGCCCAGACAATGGCTGATTTTGGCTCTGGGAGACAGTCTTGAAAGTGAGAGTCTTTCTAAAACGCAGCACTGATCGCCTCATTCCTGGCTCAGAACTTCTCACAGTTCCCAGTGCCTGAAGGAGCATATCCCTGGTCCAGCACCTTCTGCCCCTCTCCAAATTCATGGTCTGCAGTCCCTAACCCACATCTTCTCTCAGCCTCAGCCCCTCCAGATTACCTGCAGCATGGCCCTCAGACCCGTTCATACCTCAGGCCTTCTCTGCCAATGCAGAGTGGACAGTGCTCTGTGGCCAGGACTAATCTCTGTTCATCTGTGTAGCCTCAGCCCTGGCACAATGCCAGGAACCAGAGCCTCAGTTGGCAGCTCAAACATCCCCTCCTCCAGGAAGTCCTCCTTGATTTCTCCTTCCCACCCACTTTCTTCTAAAGCAACAGTGCCCTCTGTGCTCTTTCAGTAGCACATATACTCAGCAGTACAAAACCCCCTTCTGTGTTCCCAGAGCCTTTTGTATAGGCCTGTGCCAAAGACCCTGCCTCCAAATAGAGTACAGGTCTGATGCAAGGTAATGCTCTGCTATCTGAAAAAAGAAAGGTTGTGTAAAAAAATCAGCTAGACTTGTTCCACCGTGGAGCAGTGGGCATTAGAGGGAGGGAGTGCCCTGTCATCAGGGGTGTGCAAGCAGAGGCTGACCAGCCCATCTGTTGAGGACACCTGGGAACAGATCTAGACAATGAGCAAAGGGTCAAAGTCAATGACCCAAAGCCCTTTCCAACTCCAAGACCTCCAGCATCTTTGAAACCAAGAACCTAAATTCCTCCTTTTGGGGGCAGGAGCCAGATGAGGTGTGTGTTCCCAGGAAACAGCAGCTCTTTGCTGTTCTCAGGGGCAGGTGAGAACAGGGGGTCACAGCCCATGTTACAGCCGTCATGAGGCTATTAGTAAGTTATATAAACAGGATCTTTGACATTCCACGTCCCCACTCCCTCCAGCTCTGTAAAAATGAGGTCACGTTTGCTTACGTGATTAGCCGCTGTGGCATGAGGCAGAGGCCTTGCTCACATGGCCCCCAAGCCCCAAGTGGGCACTGGAAGGCTTCTCCCCAGGCCCTGGAAATAAGCCCCAGAGGAGGCTGGTGGTCAGCTGGCCCTGCTCTAACCCTTCAACAACAGGGAGATGACTATCTGTCACCACAGAGCCGGTCTCTGAGACAACTCCAGTA
The DNA here is from genome assembly GCF_047675955.1 of Chlorocebus sabaeus. Classification (NCBI taxonomy): domain Eukaryota; kingdom Metazoa; phylum Chordata; class Mammalia; order Primates; family Cercopithecidae; genus Chlorocebus; species Chlorocebus sabaeus. Next base: position 54,176,933 of record NC_132925.1, read on the forward strand.
GCTAGAGAGGCCTCCTTACTGGGACCCTGCCCCTCCAGGACATCTGTTCCTCACACCACAAGACAGCCACACTCAGAACTGTGGGTTTCCTCTTGAAGGCGTCAGGGTGGAGCCCCTGAAAGAGGGCAGCCCCACAGGCTGACACTCAGGTAGGTCACTAGTGGCCAGGGTAAAGAAAGAGCGTCCAGGCAGTGCCCTCTGCACAGAGTACACAGGGAGGGTGGTGCCCTCCCCCATGGCCCCTGCCCTCCTGCCCAGAGGCAGGCTGGGCAATGACCCAGCTTGAGACGATAGTGGTGGGGGCTGAAGGAGTGGTGGGTGCTGCGGATGGGGTGGACACAGGCGAGACAGTCAAGGCCGATCCTTGTTCTTACCATTGCTGAGGGCAGAGAGGAGACCAGGGCAGGGGCTATCCCAGTCAGGCTTGGCCCCACCTTCTAACTGTTTGTACTAGTTTTCTAGGGCTGCTGTAACAAAGTCACACAAACTGAGTGGCTCAATAGCAGTTTGTTGTCTCACAGTCCTGGAGGCTGGACGTCTGTTTGAGACCAAAGTGTCAGCAGGGCTGGCTCTTTCCAGTGATGGTAGGGAGGCGCTGTCTCCGCCTCTCTCTCAGCTTCCAGTGGCTTGCTGGCCACCTTTGGCCTCCTTGGAGTGTAGAAGCAGCACCCCGATTTCTGCATGGCATCTCCTTTGCATATCTTTGTGTCCAAATTTCCTCTTTATAAGGATACCATTCCTGTTGGATTAGGACTTACCGTGATGTGCTCATTTTAGCTGGATTTACCGCTATAATGACCCTATCTCTAAGCAAGGTCACATACACAGGTACTGGGGCTTAGGGCTCCAGTCTGTCTTTTAGGGGGAATATGACTCAATCCATAGGTTCTAACTCCCTCAGCGGTGGCTTGGCAGGTGGATGCTGGAGTGCGCTCCTGGTCACTGTGAGGTGTGCAGGGAGGGAACGTCGGACTGAGTCCTTCCAGGCTGGGGATTCTAACAGGCTGTGATCTTTCCAAACAACTGGATTTTCTGCCCTTGACATGTTCTCTCCCACTGAAAGACGTTCTGCAGCAAATATTATTTTATTATTTGTCATTGCCCTCGGGTAAGAATCACTCGTTCCATTGATTTCTGTTGTGTATAAAGGGCTGCCCCAGCTCCAGGCGGATTTCCGCGGGGGAAACCCTTAGCTCTGCTCAGGGCTGGCTGCTGGGGTGGGGCGGGGCTGGGAAGCCTTGTGCCTTCTGATTGGCTGGCTCTGATCTGGCCTGATTGTCCCAGATATCGTCTGTCATTACAGTCAGAGAGGGAAGAACTATCCTTATTATTGCAGAGAAATGGTATATTTTACATGAAGCGTAATCATTTATACATATTCTAAACCCGTGTCACATTCTGTAAGTAAAATGCTCCCAAATGCAAATATCCCCCCAAGAAACTGAAAATACACAAATGGATTTGTCAAGTTTGCAGGAACTGTGTATGTGGGTGAGACAAGGACAAGTTCACCTGGCCAAGCTTACCTGGGGCCAGATCTGAGGAGGTGTTCGTGGAAGTCTTTCCAAAGTCTTTGCCCAGGTCAAGACAGCCAGTGGTTCTGTCTCAGGATGGACTGTTATGGTCAATAGGTGGTAGCCACCTGGGACTCTGTGATGAGAACCACATCAGGGTTTAATCAAGGGATGTGTGATCGATTAACAATGCCTGCCATGGGCACAGGAAGGGAGGCTGTGGCCCATGTGCCATGTGTGCCATCAGTATCTCATAGTCATCTAGTCCCCTTTCAGTAGAGCTGCCTGTAAGAAGGGCTCCTCTGGAATCCATGAAGGCAGGGGGGATCTGCCTGAGGTGGTACCCTCCCCCATGGCCCCTGCGCTCCTGCCCAGGTCCCAGAAGCCATCCGCAAGTGCCAGCGGGCAGGCATCACAGTCCGCATGGTCACTGGTGACAATATCAACACGGCTCGGGCCATCGCCATCAAGTGTGGCATCATCCATCCTGGGGAGGACTTTCTGTGCCTCGAGGGCAAGGAGTTCAACAGAAGGATCCGCAACGAGAAGGGGGAGGTGCGTGTCCCAGCGTAAAGCATCCTCTGGGGAACGTGCTTAGATGGGGGCTGGGAGGTAGGGTGCTGCATGATAGTACAGAAGCCAGCCAGTGTGCTGCTAAGAGCCCAGTGACTCTGGGCATGTCCCCTCCCTTCTCCAGGCCTCAGTTTCTCTCCCCAACCCCACCGACCCGCCCCCTTCCCCATCCCTCTCCAGATTGAGCAGGAGCGAATTGACAAGATCTGGCCAAAGCTGCGGGTGCTGGCTCGCTCCTCCCCCACGGACAAGCATACCCTGGTTAAAGGTAAGACTTGGGCGGGCACGGGCGATCCTGAAGCCCAGTACCAGGCCAGAAACTGGGCCCTCCTCTCCTGGCACTTGCAGCTTCTTCCCAGAAGGGAAGGGCCCCTCGCCCCCGACTCTTCACACCTGGGTACAGCCTTATGTCGCCCCCTTTTCAGCCCTGGGAGCCTGCAAGGGGCCAGAAGGAGATGGGACTAAGTCTTCTCTCTGGGCCTCCAACTCCCCTAGGAAACAATGGACCTGGGCCTTTGTGGGGTCCCAAACTCCCAGGTCAGGGCTGAATGGGGCCCACAGATGTGTTCTATGTGGCCGGTACAGCGCCTTTTTAAATGATGAATTTGAAAGACTACGCAGACCCTCCTCTCTCACCTTTGACATAGTCCTTATTGCTGCTTGTGGTCCGACACTCAGCCTACTTCACTTGTTCTCAGTCTGGTCTCAGAGCTTTTAGTCTCTTGGTCTGTCTGGTCCCTGAGGCAACCAACCAACATTTGTGACCAGGACCCCAGGGATGCACTGTCTTGGGAATAGCCACCTGAGGGATGAAACCAAAAGCCAAAGTCTTGCTCCTGCCTTCAAAGGGAGGGTGCACCACTTGCTGAGCCTAGGTGGCCGGGTGCTGGGCACTCTTTATTTTTATTTTATTTTATTTGAGACAGGGTCTCCCTCTGTCGCCTAGTCTAGAGTGCAGTGGTGCAATCATAGCTCACTGCAACCTCAAACACCTAGGCTCAAGCAATCCTCCTGCCTCAGCCTCCCAAGTAGCTAGGACCACAGGCATGTGTCAACACGCCTGGATAATTTTTTTTAATTCTTTGTAGAGACAGGGTCTCCCTATATTGCCCAGGCTGGTCTCGAACTCCTGGCCTCAAGCAGTCCTCCTGCCTTTGACATCCCAAAGTGCTGGGATTACAGGCAGGAGCCACTATACCCAGCCAGCTGGGTATTTTTAGAGTCACACGGTCCTGGCTTTGCCACTGACCTGCTCTGTGGCCTTTGGCAAATCCCACTCTGGGACTCTGTTTCCTCATTTGTAAAATGGCTATGGGAGCAGGTGTCCACCGGAGATCAGCCCTAGAACATCTTAGATTCCTCTTTCAAAGGTGCTGCCCAAGGACATTAACGGAAGCAGATCTGGCCTGGGGAGAGAACCCCAGAACCACAAGGGAGCAGAAGGCCCCCAGCCCATCCTTACTCTTATTCATTCACTCATTCTCTCCATAACTGTTCACTGAGGTCCTGCTAGGTGCCAGCCCTGCTCAGGGCAGGCATGGTCCTGCCCACGTGGAATTCCTGGGCCAGGCTGCATGCAGCAGGCATTGAATAAGTGGTCCCTGCATAGAGCGAAAGTCTACACTGCTGGCAGGGGTGCTCTCGGCCCGACACTGGCCTCAAACTTGGATTAGGGAGGCTTTAGGTCACAGGCCATGGAAGGTGGGATGGGCTCCAGGGTTGGTAGGGCCTATGCTTGAGGCAAGGCAGGGAACTGCTCTGCAAAGGGCTGGAGGCAGAAAATCCCCAGGTGCCTTCAAGGATCTGGGCCAGGACCTTGGGACGGGAGAGGGAAGCTACAGGAGACTGGAGCAGGTGGGAGGGCAGCAGATCCTGCAGGGCCGCCAGTGCCCACTTGAGTACCCTGCTGTGGCCTGCACCATGTCACCAGGCTCGGGAACATGGGAGCGTTTAGAGAGTAGAAGCATCCTTTTAGAAAACTTACCCTGCAGTGCAGAGCATGGCCTGGCAGTCCCACAAGATTGTCCCGCAGGATTGTCCCACTGAAGAGCTGTCACCTGCCCACAGTGGTGACACCTCAGGTGGAGCTGCCAGGTGCGGGTCTGAGAAAGTCTGGGTGGTGGAGGGGTCTGGGCTGGGTGGTGGTTTGCATGTCATGGAGGGATGAGGAGCAGGAGTGTCTGGGATCCCATCAGTCTATACCTGTTGGAGAAAAGCATTGGACATCGAGCCAGGACGGACAGCAGGCCTGAGACAGAGTCCTGGGTGGCACATGTGGGTGGGGAGAGAGGAGCCACAGAAGCCAAGAGCTGCCTGAGTGATGGTGAGACTGAGAACCTACCAGAGGAGGCCAAGGGGAGGAGGCTAGAGGGGCAGGAGGATGGCCGGGGGGAGTGGTGCCAGGAAGACAAGTAAGGAGGCCTGTGGAGGAGGAACGTGTGGCTCATGGTGGGAATAATTGCTGAGAGGTCTGCGGGGACAGAACAGAAATGTGGCCTTAGGAGGCGGCCACAGGAAGGCCCCTGGTGACTGCCCACAGTCAGGCCACCCCAGGACTGGAGGAGGGGAGGGGGTCTAGGGAGAGGTTTCCTCCCAGCTTTCCGCACAGCTTGAGCTATGCAAAGGCCCACGCCACCTGGGACCCACAGGGCAGAAATTTGACCCCTCCCTGCCTTGGAGGAGCCCCCAGACTGACTGAGGGAACCATGGAAACTCAGGCCTAATGTCCCAAGGGGACAAGCTTGGAGAGGCTGAGTCCAGGACGGTGGAACTGAGGGCTCACTGCCAGCTGGGTGGGAGCAGCCCAGGACGATTCCCAGAACACAGGGCACTGCAGCTGGGCCTGGAAGAGGGTAGACCTGCAAGGAGCAGGTGGGGGGCACAGTGCCCCAAGTCATGGAACTCAGCCCCTCATTCCACAGGCTGCTGCTGTCTGCTAGGCACAGAACAGAGAGAGACACAAGGATGGAGCAGCACACAGAGTTACAGGGATCTGATTAAGGGTGGGCAGGGATCCTCAGAGGGTCAGAAAGGCTTCCTGGGAAAGGCAGCATCTGAGCCAAAAATACAGTACAGGTGGGTGACAGGAGTACCTCCAGCCAAGGGAACAGCCTGCACAGAGATGGGCCAGCGAGGGCTAGCTCTGTGGGACTGCAAGCACAGATCGGGGGTGGCTGGGCAATGAGAGAAGAGAAGAGGTCAGGGTGCGGGTGAGGCCTGGTCACAGAGGACTTCATAAGTGGAGCTAAGAACATGGATGTTATCGTGAGGCCAAGGGGGAAAGCGGAAGAATGACGTTCCGGGGATGGGTGGGGGATGGGACTGTTCAGACGTGGGTTTTAGAGGGATCCTGGGGTTGCTGTGGGGAAGCAGGTTGGAGGGGCAGCCCGGAGTCAGTGAGAGGAAACCCAGTGATGCTGGCGGCCGAGGGTGGAGACAGAGAGGAAAGGAAGGGTTTCAGTGGGATTTTGGAGCCAGAATTGGCAGGCCTTGGTGATACATTCAATGTGCAGAATGAGACAGAGACACATGGATGCTGACACCCAAATTCCTATCCTGCCCATGGACATCCCTCCTTGCAAGCCCCATGAATGAGGAGTCCCACAAACTCCACAGGTCCCCACCGATGGCATCCTTCACCCACCCTCTTCCACTGGCCCCAGCTCAGCAACTGGGGCCATGTCATTTGTTCATTCTGTTATTTGTTGAATGTTTTATTGAAGATGAATGTCTGGAGAGAGGTCAGGGCCAGAATGGTGGGGCAGAGGTCATTGGCAAATGGCAAAGCCAAGGCCTCCTCAGCAAGCCTGGACTCCCCAGGGAGAAGGTTGCTGGCTAGTGGTGTCGGGAGGAACAGATGGTGGGGTCCTGCTGAAACCCTGGGAGCCCTGCAGAGGCAGAGGGGGCCCTGAGCACAGTTAGAGGATACAGTGTTTCTGGTTAGGGTGGGTGCCAATGTGGCCACGGGTTGCAGAGAGCAAAGATGGGGCTGGAGAGGTGAGCAGGGCCCAGGCCACAGGGGGCCCCAAGCCAGCACCAGCCCAATAAGGAGCCCAGCATGACCTGCTGGCAGCTATAGGCCAGCCTGCAGCTGAGAAGAGCCTGGATGGAGGGGGCGACTGCACAGGGACCAGAGAGGAAGTCATGCCCAGCCAGGCCCCTCCTGAGGACAAGGGCTGGCCCAGACTGCCTCCCACCTGAGTGGCCCAGGGCCTGAGCACACTCCCGCCCCCACAGGCATCATCGACAGCACACACACTGAGCAGCGGCAGGTGGTGGCCGTGACGGGGGACGGGACCAACGACGGGCCTGCACTCAAGAAGGCTGACGTGGGCTTTGCCATGGTAGGAGCGGCCCGCAGAGGGCCTGGGGTGGTGGGGGCTGGGGAGATGGGACTGCACAGCCTTGGACTGGCTACTCAGGAGCCCCAGCTCACACTTGGCCCACTCGCCATCCGCCGTGGGTGCCCACCGTTCTCGAGACTCAGCCTGACCCCGAGGTCTTCCTGGAAGGGCGTAGGATGCTCCTTGCTCTGGGGGAGCTGTGTGAAGGGGGACACTTGCAGGCTGAGGAGGAAGAGAACAGAGCGGGAGAAGGGGCCAGGGTGAGGCTTCCTGAGGGTGAAGGGAGTTGGGTCTGTGAGGAGCGTGAAGAGCGGGGTGTCCCTGTGTGGTCTGGCTGTGCTGGGCCCGCTGGGTGTGTGTACTAGGGAGTTGTGTAGGACTGAGGATGTGGAGGGGGTGAGGATGGTGATGCTAGAAGTGGTCACCTCCCCTGGCCACCCCACCCAACCTCCTGTCCCTGTCCCCACAGGGCATCGCAGGCACTGATGTGGCCAAGGAGGCCTCAGACATCATCCTGACAGACGACAATTTCAGCAGTATCGTCAAGGCAGTGATGTGGGGCCGCAATGTCTATGACAGCATCTCCAAGTTCTTGCAGTTCCAGCTCACAGTTAACGTGGTGGCTGTGATTGTGGCCTTCACGGGGGCCTGCATCACGCAGGTGGGTCCTCAGGAAGCCATACAAAAGCCTGGGGGAGGGCGGAGACCCCACCCAGAGGCTCAGGGGCCTTAGGGTACTCCACTTTGTCCCTGTCACAACAGCCAGGGATGAGGCACCCATCGATGGAGCGCCTGCTGGGAGCCAGGAACTGCATCACAGAGCTCAGTTGCAGGCACTGGCCCCAGGGGAGTCAAGAACATGAGGATCAGAGAGGTGGCGTGACTTGTTCAAGGTCACACAGCAAATGGGAGCTGTCAGGCTCACAGCCTGGCGCTCACTGCAGGAAGTGGGAGAGGGATTCCTCAAGAGAAGGCAGGGCCCTTGCCCACCATGAGGGCAGAGAGAGGCAGGGAAGGGCGTGCCAAGGCTCAAGGGGATCAGGCAACCAGGTGAGGACAAAGAGCCGGTAGGGGCTCTGGGGCCCTGAGTCTGAACTGGAGTGTGGAGTGCCTTAGGAGGTGCTGGGTGGTGACAGCTGGAGGGAGTCAGGGGTCTCGCTCACTGGGAAGGTCACAGAGGAGTCTGGCCAGATACCACGACTGGGTCTGAAGCAGCCCTATGCACTGAGCCTGGCAGGCAGGCCCCGGATGTCTGCAGACACCGCTTCTTCATCGCAGCTCCATGAGGCGGGAACTGTGATGATCCCCATTTTACAGAGGCAGAAACTGAGGCTTAGAGGATGGACTGGCCAAGGACCTGCCATTGTTCTTGCAGTCTCCTGATACTCCCCACAGGGACTGACCAGCCTAGCCGGAGAGGCAAGAATGGGTCTCCTTTAGCCCCAGGGGATCCCCAAGGCCCAACCCTCCCAGTAGCCACCTGGGCAGACAAGCCCATGCCCACAGGAGCCCCCAGAGGCCCAGAGTGCAGCACTGCCCCAACAGCTGTGTGGCACTGGAACACTGCTCCCCTCTGTTGCTTCCTGCGCTGGGGGAATATAGGTGGCAACTCTGGCTACCCCAGCCCTGAGAATCAGAGCCTTGGAAGGGTGGCTGGGGGCTTCCTTTTGCTCAGAAGGGCCCTCTTTCCTGGTCTGTGGATGAGATGCTCCCTCTAGTGGCAGCTTGACGGACACTCCCATGGCAGCAGCAACTTGGAGACCAGAAGGTCTTGACGCCAGATGGGGAAACTGAGGTTCTGAGACGACTATCAGTTTGCCAGTTTGTTTGAGTTGATGGCAAGGCTATGCAGCATTGATAGGAAGACGGGCATGCCTGACCCCGAGGTATATGGAATCGGAGAAAGCCCAGGGGTGGGGAGGACGGGGGCACAGGGAGTGAGGCTGAGGCAGGGAGGAGGTGGGAGAGAAGGCCAGGAACAGGGGCTGTAATGAAACTGGGAGGTGATGAGTGGAAGGGATGCAGGTATATGGGGCTTGGGAGAAGACAGAAGTGGGAAGAGCATCCGGTTTGGGCTGTTGAGCTTACAGGGTCTGGGGGCTTCCTGGAGGAGGTGTTCCACAGGCCATGGATGTAGCTAAAGCCACAGGAAGAGGAGAAGAATGGGGCTGAGGCAGGAATACAGATTTAAAAGGAGGGGAGGATGACGACCAGGAGAGTGGGGTCAGGACTGCAAGTGGGAGGCAGTGGCCAAGTGCAGGGGCGAGGTCAGTGACATGAGGCCGAGAAGAGGTCCTGCAACTCGTGGCACAGAAGGTGCTGGTGACATGGGAGGAGGGCATTCTGGGAGCATGGAGGGGCCAAAGTTTGGCTGCTGTGGACAAGATACATGGGGGTGTGAGAAAGGATGGGGACAGCAGACCCAGCTCCTCTCAGCCAAAGAGACAGGTCCGAAAGGGTCCTTCCCAGAACCTGGACAGTGGTGACCTACAAGTGGTGAGGTCCTTGACAAGTTTAGTTGCTTCTGCTATTCCTCATTTGCCAACATTTCCTACCTTGAAATGTATTAATTTTTGAGTCATAGATACACACAATAATTTTTTAAGGTACGGTGGGATAAGAGGGGAGAAGAAATTGGGGGTTGGGGGATGGGCTCTATTTGTAGGACAGGAGAGCCCGAGGGGGAGGAGGCAGTAGGAGGAGGAGGTAGGAACCCATGCTGGAGGCAGTGGGAATGGTCTTGGCCTCAGCCAGGAGAGACCCCCCTCCTTGGGGGCTGGAGGGGAGAGGGGAAGATGGTGAGATGCTGCTGAATTTACCAGAAGGCAGGGAGCTGGTGGCCATTGGGCCTGGGGGGACTCACTTATCTCCTGGCGGGGCAGATGGGGCTGAGGTGGGCAGGTCTGCGCTGATCTCCAGAGAGGGCATCAGAGAACGGCTCCATGCCTGCTGGGGAGCCAAGGGGTAGGTCGGCCTCCAGCCTCCAGCAGGAGCCTGCGGACACTACACCATGAACCCACCCATCACTTCACAGGGGCAGGTGGGCACACAGGTGACAGCCCTCTCCTGCCCGTCCCCAGGACTCCCCTCTGAAAGCTGTGCAGATGCTCTGGGTGAACCTCATCATGGACACGTTTGCCTCGCTGGCACTGGCCACCGAGCCGCCCACAGAGACCCTGCTGCTGAGGAAGCCGTATGGCCGCAACAAGCCGCTCATCTCCAGGACCATGATGAAGAACATCCTGGGCCATGCCGTCTACCAGCTCGCCCTCATCTTCACCCTCCTCTTCGTTGGTGAGCGCCTCGCCCACCCACGCCTCTCCCAGGCGGGGTCATCACCTTCCTGGTGCACTACGGCTGTCACTCAGCATTCTCGAGTCACAACCCCCTCCTGTTTTGCTAATGGGGAAATTGAGGCTCAGGGAGGTCAAGTAAGTTGCCCAAGGCCACACCAGCGAGTCTTGGAAGAGGGCCTGGCCCTGTCCCAGCTCTGGCTGACCCCAAAGCCATCAGTGGCTTTCTCCACTGGTGACAGCTCCTGGCACCAAGTACAGACTGTGTAAGGCCCTGTCCAGGTGCTGAAGCATTGCATGGCAGCCCCAGAGGAGCCTGAGACTGGGAGGGGAGTGACTCACCCCTTCTCTGACCCATTCCAGCACCTTATCCTGGCCTGGTGGAAGGGACCCTCAGCAAGGCTTCCTGGGGAAGGGCACACACGCTCACACCACCACCGATTCTCACTTGCTTCCACTTGGGCTGCGTGTTTGGGTCTTCCACTTGGTGAGGCAAGCACATTTGCCTCCACCCCGCATTACAAACGAGGGCACCAAGGCTCAGAGAGGTGAGGTGACTTGCCCAAGGGCACACAGCCAGTCTGAGGAAGAGTCTGGGCACAGAACCAGGTCTGGCTGGGCCAAAACTGGCCTGGTTTCCACAGATGCTTCGGAGGCAACCCCAGCAAAGCCTACCGCCAGGTCACAGATGGGGAAACAGAGGCCCAGAGAGGGGTAGGATCTGACCCACAGTCCCACATGGAATCAGGGCCAGTGCTGTCCTTACAGGAGCCTCCTGGAGCTGGCCTTTCACTCATCCTCAAAGTCCAGAGTATGATGGAGGTGGGCATGGATCCATTCCTCAAAGGCAGTTGCCTTTTATAAATTTTGAAAGTAGTGGCCGGGCACGGTGGCTCAAGCTCGTAATCCCAGCACTTTGGGAGGCCGAGACAGGCGGATCACGAGATCAGGAGATCAAGACCATCCTGGCTAACACGGTGAAACCCCATCTCTACTAAAAAATACAAAAAAACTAGCCGGGCGAGGTGGCGGACGCCTGTAGTCCCAGCTACTCAGGAGGCTGAGGCAGGAGAAGGGCATAAACCCGGGAGGCGGAGCTTGCAGTGAGCTGAGATCCGGCCACTGCACTCCAGCCTGGGCGACAGAGCGAGACTCCGTCTCAAAAAAAGAAAAAAGAAAAAAACGAAAAAAAGTAGTGTGTTGTCAGGACACATTTTACTGTTGTAAAACCAATCATGAAAAAGCTTAGAGGAAGCCACAAATATGCAGAATTAAAAGAGATTCAGAGGAGGTGGAGGGGTTGGAGAGGAGAGGAGAGCGGGGGTCCTGGTCAGCTTGCTGGCTTGGTCACTTGAGCAGCGCCTACCCTGGGTAGTGTTGGGACATCTCACACCCAGAAAACTCCACAAGCCTCCTGGCACCACTTTACTCAACTGTGCAAAAGGACACAGGACTTGGCCAGGTGTGGCTCACGCCTGTAATCCCAGCACTTTGGGAGGCCGAGGCGGGTGGATCACTTGAGGTCAGGAATTCGAGACCAGCCTGGCCAACATGGAGAAACCCCATCTCTACTAAAAATACAAAAATTAACCAGGCGTGGTGATATGCACCTGTAATCCCAGCTATACTTGGGAGGCTGAAGCAAGAGAATCACTTGAACCCAGGAGGCGGATGTTGCAGTGAGCCGAGATTGCGCCACTGTCCTCCAGCCTGGTCAACAACGAGACTCCATCTCAAAAACATAACAAAACAAAAATGATACAGGACTGCATCAGACGCCCCATCGGCAGCGTCTACACAGCAGTGCCCCACCATGTGACAGCTCAGGTGTTAGAATGAAGCCACATGGGAGGGTCCAGAGCCAGCCTGGCCCAGAAGCCCTGGGCTCCATATATGAATTGGCATCTCTAGTAACAGCCCCATAAGTCTGTAGAGGTCTCAGCAAGGGACATGCTCGGGTACAAGCAGCAGCACTCTTGGGGCGGCGCAAAGCCTCCCGCAGGTATCCTGTCCTCGTAGTCCAGAATGAGTGTGCCAGTCTGGGGTCACTTTTTAGAAGCCATGTCGCCCACCTTTAACACAACTGGCCATCCACCTTTATCAGGTTTCCACAGAAAAAGTGGAAGACAGTTCCCCAAGGCCTTTCTCCCCCAGAGGTGAGAGGGCTTTGCTGACCCTTCACTCCTACTCTCTGACCAGCCAACAGCACAGCCACCTGGACCCCCAGCATCCAAGCATGCCTCTGTGTCTTGGGGATTCACCTCACCCCTCAGAAGAGGCCCCCACGAAAGGCCGGGCATCTCCCCTCTGATTCCCCCACCGCTGCCTTCAGCCCAGCCCCACCCTCTCACTTGGCAGGCGAGAAGATGTTCCAGATTGACAGCGGGAGGAACGCGCCCCTGCACTCGCCACCCTCAGAGCACTACACCATCATCTTCAACACCTTCGTCATGATGCAGCTCTTCAACGAGATCAACGCCCGCAAGATCCACGGCGAGCGCAATGTCTTTGACGGCATCTTCCGGAACCCCATCTTCTGCACCATTGTGCTGGGCACCTTTGCCATCCAGGTAGTGAGGCCCCCACCCTAACCAGGCCTGGGTGGGCAGCAAGCAGCCGGAGCCCAGCCCTCTGTGCTGGCCCCTGATGGCCTCTCTCTCTCTTTCTCTGCTCCCCTCTGACCTCCAGATAGTGATCGTGCAGTTTGGAGGGAAGCCATTCAGCTGCTCTCCACTGCAGCTGGACCAGTGGATGTGGTGCATATTCATTGGGTTAGGAGAGCTCGTTTGGGGCCAGGTAAGTTCCTGGTAGGTCGCAGGAGGTGCCTTTTAGCAGGGCAAGGGAGACAGCACTGGATGGAGAATCCAGGACCCCCAGGAACCGGCTGCCAGACCCCTGGCAAGCCCCTCCCTGTCGCTGGACATCTGAGCAAGGGGGCTTGTCCCAGGTCCCATACTGGTCCTCTGGGTACTACTGCTCTGATTTTTGCCTTATATCTATCTACCACTGCTCCTGTTGTTTATATAGTTTCTCTCAATCACGTCAGTTTTTTTAACTTAAATTTGTTTTTAAAGGCAATGTCATATTACTAAGAACTGGAAAATCAGTATCACTTGTCATAAATGGAAGCTAACAAAAACATTAATGAGAATGACGTTATGAAACTCCAGCTAGAAGCCATGGCCTGCCAGGGGTTCAAGGCTGGAGCACCTTCTTAGGAAGGGAGATGAATCAATGGTCTGCCGGCGCTGGTGGCCAGCTGGCGTCAATCAGGGTCCTGTAGAGCACTCAGAGGGAATGCAAGCAGGACACAGTCTGCCACACTGCAGTGTTACTCAGTGCTGTGCCTGTGGCCGTCTGAGAGCTGCCTCAGCTCCAGGGCTCCTTGGGCTGGATGCTTTTTAGGGGCCCTTCCAGCTTTGACCCCAGAATACTCTCCCGCCAGTTCCTTTTTCTACGTTTGCCTGCGTTCCAGACCCTGTCACAGCTCTGACAGCATGCAGCTCAAAGGCTCCTGACCCAGGACACAGGCTTGGGAGGAGTGCCCAGAACCAATGCAGGACCTAAGGGGCTTTATTCCCAAGGTGCTCACACACCCAGGCAGAGGGACCCGATGGGTGGGAGACATTGTTCTTGCCTTCAAGCTGTCTGCAGGCTACAGTGAGAAGCTACAGGGGCAAAATTAACTAAAAGATAAATAAGACAGTTTAGTTTCATCCAAAAGGACTTCCTGTAGCCTTTGGGGCTGCTTTGGAGAGTGATAAACCAGGTGTGACTGAGCAACTCCATTCCCTGGGCACCCTAGGGGCCAGGCCATCTTTATCCCACTGGGGCCCACACCCTACGGGAGGCTCTTCGGGGCTGGGCCCAGTATCTGAGGGAAGGATTCAGAAGACTAAGGTTAATGCCAGTGGTCAGTGCTGACTTTACACTCCCAGGGAGCCCCCTGAGGCTGCATTCGAGCCAGTGCCTGTCTGTCCCTACAGGAGATGGAAGGGACCTCTGGCATCTGCCACCTCAGCTTTCCTGTAGGGCTTGCGTCTGGGTCCTCAGCCCCACAGACAAGCCATTTGGCGAAGATTAGGAATGAAGGCATAGCTCTTTCCCATACTGCCTTCCCAGTCCAGGATTGGTTGCCTTCAGGGTCCAGTGATCTCAGGAGGAATAAGAGACAGAGGAATAAGTAACCCCAGGAGGGCTGAGAGCCAGCCACGGGCCAGGCTCATGCAGGATGAGTTAGACCCTCCACCGTGCCCAGTTCTCACCATGGCCAGAGCAGCCCCCACTTTACAGCTAGGAAAACCAAAGTTCAGTGAGGTTAAATGACTTGCCCAAGGCCATAGGACCGGGACTGTCTGGGGTATTCAAAGCCACATCTGTCCAACTCCTAGAGGCCAAGATTGTCCACTATATACCCTGACTCTGAATGAGTGAATTAAAAAGCAAATTGCACTCCAGCCTGGGCAACAAGAGTGAAACTCTGTCTCAAAAAAAAAAAAAAAAGGAAACTGTCAAAGACTGGGCTGAGGAACAGGTGAGGTGGGTAAAGGAGTGGATTGATCACATGCCTGGGTGAGTCGGTAGGAGGAGGGAGGTAGAGGAGTGGGTGTCAGGGAAACAAGGCCACCAGGAAGGACAGCCCCCCCATTCTGACAGCCGGGGTCCCTTGCAGGTCATCGCCACCATCCCGACCAGCAGACTCAAGTTCCTCAAGGAGGCAGGCAGGCTCACGCAGAAGGAGGAGATCCCGGAGGAGGAGCTCAACGAGGACGTGGAGGAGATCGACCATGCAGAGCGGGAGCTGCGGCGGGGCCAGATCCTGTGGTTCCGAGGCCTGAATCGGATCCAGACGCAGGTACAGGAGGCTCTTGGGGGCTGGGCCCAGGCCTGGCCGGGGCGGGCCAGGGGATGGAGGTGAGTGTGCTTGTGCTGCCCCCCAGGGCCCAGCTCTGGTGCTGAGGGAGGGTGGCTACAGAGGGGTCCCGGCCAGCTCTCACCAGCCACTTGCACACCCACGTTGCACACACACTCCCGTGGCTGCTAAGGAACAGCGTGGCCTCCTCAGGGAGGTCCCATTGTGCCCTCTCAGGGCAGCAAGGGGAAGCGGTAGGGGTCGCACCCACCATGGTCTCCAGGGGGATTTCCCTGAGAGGGTGGGGAAGGGTGGCTCTGAGGGCAGAGGTGAGTGAGGGGACTGTCACTCGGCTGGGGGCAGCCACCCAGAGGGACCGTGTGAAGGCTGGACAGAAGCTGCAGGCCAGATCGCCCAGGGTCCCCCAGGGCCTGGTGATCAGGGGGTCCGCCACCTCCACGGGGGCTTCAGTTGCTCTCCCCAGCTTCCCCTAGGGGGTGGAGAGGCTGTGGGGAGCAAAGGTCAGTCATCCCCAAGTACACACAGACACACAAGCACACACCAAGCACACCAGGGGAGCACAGGTGCACGGTGTAGCCAGCCAGAAGCAGGTTTCTTCCCCAGAGCAGAGACAGCATGGCCGCCATGTGGCACACGACACACCTGCGCCCTCCCCACCCTCCCCCCCACACACACCACATGCTCTCACATGGGCCCTTATGCCTGGAGCAGGTGTTGTAGCTCACAAGTGCTGTCACAGCCCTGCGAGGGGAGAGTCAGGAGGGACTCTGTGGGTCTCTTGCCCAGACCATCCGGGAGCTGGAGTGGGAGTTCCTCCATGCCCCAGCATACTTGGGTGAAGTGCAGTGTAGAGGCACCCACCTGGCCACCATCCTGCCAGCTGTGGCCCAGCATCTCATTTCCACCCGATGTAGCAGATAGCTCACCTGGGCCACCTCCCACCCCTCTGTACCCTGTCCCAAACCTCACCTCATGTGACCTTCACAGCCCTGGGATGTAGATGTGACTCCCCCAGTTTTAGAGGTTACCGAGGTCCAGGAGATGGCCCTTTCTACCAAGCTGGCACAGCTGGGGTGGGGGCTGGAAGCAGGTTTCAGACCCAGAGCTGCCTGACACGGGCCTGGGCTCACCTCCCCCGATTAGGACCCTGGCAGCCAGCCCTCCCAGCCTGCCCCCACCTCCTGGGAGGTCGAGGACAACTCAGTGACTGTGGCCCTGGTGCTGTCACTGCCCTGGCAGCAGAGCCATGCAGGGGTCTCCAAATTATGGGAGGAAGCAAGGACTGCGGTTTCTTGAGTGGGCAGGAGCGTCTGTCTTGCCTGCCTCTTGTGGGTCAGGTGCTTTGCCACTTACAGATAACCCTGCCGGGCAGGTGGCATTGACCCTTCTTAAGAACAAGAAACTCAACTCAGAGAGGTGGCTTGCCCAAGGTCACCTAGCTAGTAAGTGACAGAGCTGGAATTTAGGCCAAGCTCTGTTCACCTCAGGGCCCGCACCACACTCTCTACCTCCACGCTTGTACCTGAGGGAGGCTGAACACTGCTCTCTTCCCTCCAGATGCCATGTTTAATCACTGCCTCCCCCACCGGCCTCACCCAGCCCACTGGCCCCTGAGCCACTAGCACAAGACAAAGGCCAGACCCCCTGTGTCCTCCCAGGGACCCTGGGGCCTGCAGGTGGGCCCAGAGCTGAGCAGACATCTTTCAGAGCCTTGGAGTGTGTCTGGTATTTTTGTTTTGATTTAAGTGACATTGTCGTTGTTGCCGTGGCTGCGGCTGTTCTTGTGATGTTGCGCCTGTCAGTCATGTAGCTGTTGTGTTCGTTCTTCTCGCAACTTGTCTCGTTCTCTCCTCCGTTGCAGATTGAAGTAGTCAATACTTTCAAGAGCGGGGCCTCCTTTCAGGGGGCCCTGCGGAGACAGTCCTCGGTCACCAGCCAGAGCCAGGATGTAGCCAATCTCTCTAGCCCTAGTCGCGTGTCGTTGTCCAATGCTCTTTCCTCTCCGACCAGCCTTCCTCCTGCTGCAGCCGGGCGTGAGTGTGACTCCTTACTGCCTCCGGCTGGCACTGCCCACGCCAGCTCCCAGGCGGGCAGGGGCTGGGGCACCAGAGGACATGGGGGGCAGCTGGTCACGATCAGGCCCAGGGGGCTGAAGGGTCACAGCCACCGAAAAGGGTCCCATTGGTCAGGAGAGTGTAACCAGTCATGCAGTGGCAGTCACTCAGTGGACCAGGGTTAATCAGAGGGTCGTTAGGGTCCCAAGTGGCCAAAAGGTCTGGTTCAGTCAAGGGATCAGCAATGGTCAAGAGGACATCAGTGACCAAATGGTCCCAATCCACCACAGGGTCCCGGCAGCCAGAGGGGGACAGACATGGAGGTGACACAGAGTGTCCCACTGGCCCAGGGTCATATGTGGTCAGCAAAAGCCTGGACCACCAAGGCAAGGGTTAGAGTTAGACAAGAGGTCCCAGTCTTGCAGTCAGAGTCAGCAGAAGGGTCACTGTGGGTCAAGGGAAGCAAGCCCCTCAGGGTCACAGTCAGTCACGTTGGGATCCAACCAGGAGAGGGTCACATCATCCAGGCTTTCCCAGCTGGTCAGGGGGCACCCATAGCAATGAGGGTCATGATCAAGGGGGATGGTTGAGCCAAGAGGTCACTGCAGGTCAGAGGTCATAGTCAGCCAGGGGTCCCAGGCCACCTAGGAGCTCACAGCCTGGAGGCTGCACCCCAGCTGTTCAGAGTCTCTGCCCGCTTCCTGTCACTCCTCCCCTTGCACTTTTGACAGCATCAGCTGCCCTGCAGATAGCCTTCCCTGTGGCTGAGCTTGGAGCTTACTGAAGTTCTAAGCCCTTCCTGGAAAGGACAAGGTCCCTGGCCCATTCAGCCTGACCCCTGGTAGAAAATGGTGGGTCGAGCCTCATGTCTTGCCTGGGTGCCAGCAGGCCCAGAGGGACCTGATCTACCCTTGGGCATCCTGCCCTCCTTTATCTGAGGGATAGCCTGAGACTGTGGCCCCTCCTTCATCTCCCTCCTGCCAAGTTCATCTCCTCATGCCACCACTTCTGATCTAGAGCACTCACCGCTGGCTTTGTTTAGCTCTTTCCCGGACCCATGGCTTCGGGCCCCATAGGGAAAAGCCTGTCTTTCCTCCCACCGCCCTGCTTCGCTTCCAGCCAGGCCCTTCTGATCTGCAGGGGAGCCCCTGGCTCTGGTCTTCTCCAGTTGACACAGTGTCTGTCTTAGCCTCCAGCTTCTTTATGAGAAGTAGACTCCAGCTCATCTCTTGAAACTCTATAAAGGGCCTGTACCCCCATCCAAAACCAGAACACCCACAACACACCCCCCTGCAGCAGCGGTAGCCCTGTGTGCTGGTGGGAGCGCCTCTCTCAGTGCCTCCAGTGGAGGCGCAGGCCACAGAAAGCCTGTTGATGGCAAATGTCCACGACCTATAGTGGCAGGACAGAAGCAGAAAGCAGGGAAGGAGCCCCTCAGTGCTCATTCGTCAGCACAGAAATGCAGTGCTGGGGAGGCCCAGGGAGCCAAGATGAAATGGAGATGCATTTCAGCAGATGGTGGCTGAGTCACATTTCCATGAGATACCATCACTAGGCAGTCACTGCCAGGATTTCTAGGGGAAGGCAACACTGGTCCCATCCTCCTCCCCTTTAGACCAGAGAGCTCTCACCTTTGCAGCAGCCTAGCCAGCTGACCTCCCAGCTCCTTTCTGCACCAGCTCAGCTCTGGCCTTGCTCAGCACCCCACCTATCCTGAGGTGCGGTGACCAAGTGTCCTGTCAGGGAGAGCTACATGGGGAAAAATCCGCTTCTTCCCTTCTGCCACCCCTCCTGGTGATTCCTGCGGCCCTCTGGCTGGGGCTGCCTGCCAGGAGTCTGGCTTCTGGGTGAAAGCCCAGTTCTTCATCCATCCCAGTTCAGCCTCTTTCTTGAAGGGCAGCACTTCACCCTGGCCACAACAGAGCACACCTGACATTGCTGGGCCCCCGCACCACCTTTGGAAGTCTTCCCTGAGTTAGCCCCTCATCTTAGCCTTCACAGTCTAGAAGCTAGAACTGTCCTCTCAAACCTCAGCCACTTCTTTCTCAGCTTTCCTTCTGTGTCATTTGTAAAGCCATTCAATAGGGCCAGTCTGGGAATAACACTTCTTTGCAGAAGTACCCCCTTCTTCATTTCTGCAGAAATGCTTAGACAGGAATGTGTCTAAACTGACCTCCTTCCAGGCCACATCAGTCCCCTGTAGCCCGTGGTTACCCCAACTTTGGAACAGTCTTGGAAAAGAAGCCCAGGCAGAGGTTCAGCCAAAGCCAACTTGACAGTCCTTGCCCTGACCCCTCATTCTCTCAGGGGACCCAGCGGGGCTGGCCAGGACCTCCTCACCCTGCTCCCCATCTTGCCTCTCCCCTCTTCACACCTCCCGGAGAATCTCGCATTCCCCCTCTGTGACAGAATCCAGCCTGTAATTCTGGGTCCCTCCTGAGACCCTTCCTGAGCCTGTGGTCTTAAAAATAGCCTGACCAAACCCCTGCCTGAGGGCACTGGTTCCCAGACAGGATCACAGCCTCTGCGGTTTCAGCACACACATTTGGACAACACAGCCTCATGCCTCCTTTGCTTGAGTAGTGTCTACAACAGTGCTGCCTCCTCTGGTCTCCAAGGACTCTGAGGACCCTCTAGATACCAGCCAAGGTCCCTGCAGAAGCCAGTATGCTTTCCTCCCACAGGGAGGTTTAAACAGGTGGCCAGGAAGTGAGAGAAGGGCCCCAATTTGATGGGATGAGGAAGTGGGCTGCCCTACTACCCCACAACTCCTTCACCCCCACCACACCCCACCAGCCTTCTGAGAGGAATCTGCTTCCTGGGGATTCCCCAGCGGAGGAGGCTGCTCATGTGCCTGCCGAGGCAAAAACACCTGCAGCCAGTATGCCCTGGAAGGAGTCAATCCACTGTCCCCTGGGTTATGAAGAGTTGACCACAAAGGCCTGGGACAGGGCCTGACTTCTGACCTGGGACACTGGAGTGAGGAAAGCCCCTGAACACATCACAGGCCCTCCCCTCCCCACAGCACCACTGCAAGATGAAGGCCTCAGCAGACAGACGCACGTGGTAAGCCTGACCGCAGTCATGAGGCACATGGCGCGAGGACACTCGGGAAGGGATGAATTGGTGCACTCTTCTGACTTACTCAAAAACGAGCTTGTTTTTACCCCAGAAACTTAATGGCACACGCCTAGTGCCTTATACCTGAGCCCCACTCAACATTTCCAGGGCAGTTCCCCACTCCCTTTACTTCAAAGATGCCTCACCACTGAATTGTGGGAGGGGAGGACCTGCCAATACATCCATTTCGCAGAGAAAGACACTGATGAGGCCAGGATCACACAGCAAGGGCGTGTGACTCTGGAGTCCCTCATTCTTCCCACTACTTATACCGCTTCCCAGGAGGCCCACAGACCTGGAGCCACAGAGGCTGAACTTCCATTCCGGAACCAGTGCCCATGCCCATAGCCTCACATTCGTGAAAAGGAGTCAGTCCTCCAGGGAAGGCCAGAGAAGCTGTTTCTCAGCTTGAACTTCTACCAGCGTGGCCAGGACTGGCAAGGAGGGCACCTTCCCACTGGTGATCAAGGACCAGATTAGCATCCCACACTTCGATCCAAGGCAAAGCTGCACAGCCTCTCTTTCTCATTGCCTCAAATTCCTAACTCATCTCAAACCATCTTTGTACTCAGTAAGTCTGTAGCAGGCTCCATGTTTATCAATGGAAGTCCTGCTCCTTCAAACCACCCAAGCCAAGAGCCAGCCCCATAAGCCAGGTCCCAGCCACATTCTGGACGCCGTACCTTGCTGGACAGATAGGGCACTTCCTGCTCCCACTTCCCCTGCAGATTCCTGGTTCTGAAGACTCCTAGGGCAAGGAGTTTGCACTGTTAGGGGGAGAAATGAAGACAATGAAAAGGGAAGAAAGCTGGACTTCTCATTAGTGTTTTGGTAACTAATTTAGTGCAACCTTGGGTTGGCGAGAAAATGGCTTGCTTTGTGGGGGGGACCCTAGACCTCTCCGCTGTCTGAATATTCCATGTGTTTGTTTCCCTAGAGGGCTAGAGAACCCTGGACACAGAGTTCAGCAAGAGAGAGTGAAATTAAAAGAGGTTGTGAGTCTTTAACCTTGAGCCTGAAATGAATGTGAATCAGTCCCAGACTCTTGGCTTCCTTGAAGCCGGGTAAACATTCGAGTATGTCGAACCCATCTCAGACCAGGGCCTGTGCGTTTCCTCAGAGCCCTCTGACAACAGGCGTGGGTCTCCCTGCTCCCTTTGTGCTGACGAAACCAAAACATCTGAAATCCTGCTCACTGGGTCCCTTCCTCTCCTTCCCCTCACCCCCACACCCAAATGCAGCTTATGCCCCCCCCAAAAAAAAATCCTACCTTTAGGGTAGGCAGGGAGGGGAGATGGAAGAGCTTTTTTTTCCCATAGTTTTTTCCATTTCAGCCTCGGAGAGAACCGAAGTGGAGACTTGAGATGGCCGTGGCGGGGTGTCCCAAAAAGTCTTGTCCCCACAGTCTTGTCCAGAGCAGTTCATTTTTTCTGTTGTCTCCATGCCAGGGGGAGGGCGGAGGGGCCTCATCTCATTGTGTGTCATCCCCTCTGCGTTGTCAGTCACATGACAGGGTCCTGCCACCATCCCCCTGCCCCACACATACACTAGGTGTTCCAGTCAGCATCTGAATTGCACTTCAGCCTCAGAACACACAGCACCAAGCTAGGCAGCTACAGCCGTGACGCTATTCCCACTCTACAAATAAGAAAGCTGAGGCCAGCAGTGCCTTCTTTGTTTTCAATTAATCAAGGTGTAACAGCTCACTTACCAGGAGATCAGAATATGAACCATCTCTGCAGAGCCACAAAGAGGGACTCCAGGGGAAAACAGCTCAGCAGCCACAGTGGCTGTGATGGAGCACCAGCACGAAGGCCGTGTCTGGCTGGCTCTTGCTTGGCACTTGTTGCCTCTTATTTAAAGCACGATTCCAGCAAGTAGGGTACCCTGGAGTCCCAGCTCACAGTATGCAAGGTGAAAGGACAGAGGTGCTTTTCAGAAAACAGAAAAGTCAGCACTAACTAGTAAGCGATGGCTGAGAGCAAGGGAGAAAAAACAAGCCAATCCATGGGGTCTTACCTAAGACCAAGAAGGATAATTGACAAACCTTACATTAAATTATTCTCTGTGCACTCTAAATTAGAAGTCAGAGGAGCATGTGACATGCTTTAGAAAGAATTCCCTCTGCAACAGTAAAACAAACCTTCAGCGATGACACTTAAAATCATCAACCACTGTCACCTAGAAACTCCACTTCCATGGAAGAGGGCTTTCCCCACCAGGGTTCCACAAAGGAGCTACCCCTGGGTTCCTCTGAGAGCTCAAGTCCTGGGACTTCAAGGGCCTCCCCACGACCGTCTCGTCCAGTCCCCTGCCTCCCCGCAGGCCTGTGGTGTAGGGCAGCCACTGTTCTGCAGGTGGGTGCCACTTGGCCTGCACACAGCAGCTGACTAAGGCTCTGTCCTGGAGGCGCCAATGCCACCTTGTTTTCTCCACCTCTGACTGCACTCCGAGTTGGGGCTGGGACGAGAGGAGGAGGCACCTTTGTCCCAAGTCCCATCAGACTCTTGAGATGACAGGCACTACTGCCCCTCCCAGGAGTCCAGAGAAGGGACACCTCTCTTCCAAGTGAGGGTCCTGTCCCTCTGTACCCTGTGAGGCAGGACAGAGGTCAACCAGAGAGCTAGTGTGGCTTGTCCACAGTCAAGGCACCAGATGTGGCAGAGCCAGGACGCAAGTTGGGTCCTTCTGCCTTCAAGTCCAGTGCTCTTTCCACTAGCCCTTGAAGACTCAATGACCAGCCTCCTCCCATTCTTCAGCGGAGGAAACTGAGGCCCCAGGATGTGTGGTTCACAACTGAGACAGAAAATGAAAGAACTTGCTGTTTTGTGACTCAGTTGCACACACCCCAGAATCCCACTGGGGCTGGGTTTGGCCATCTGATTCCAGCTTCGTTTTTTGGTTTTGTGTTTTCAAAGCACAAATAAATAAACAAAATCCCCCAGGAAATAAGAGACCCCAAAGCAAGCTCCAATGACTGGCTGGCCAGGGCTTTGAGTCTATACTCGAGTGTTTACCTCCCAAATGCATGAAGGAAAGAAACGCTGGGTACAAACGACCTCCGTTCACATTGTCCAGGCTTCCAAGTGTAGCCGTGTGTCTGTCTGTGTGCCGTGTGGCTCCCGACCCCGCGTGGCATGCAGCCCGCCCCCGAATGTCATCTGTCTGCCAGCTCCCGTGTGCTTTCTGGCTGCCTCTGCTCTGCACCTGAGAAAGCCCTGGGTTGGCTTTGGTTTGCTTTGCTGCCTTTGATTTGATGTTCCCATTCTGTTTGGCCCTCATGTGTCTCTCTCATCCCAGCTCATCCAACCGTCTCTCCTTTCTGTTCCTTTTCTGTTGGTGACACATAACCTGTTCCATGTTGTATGGTTTCTTAACTGTGTGTGGTTTTTCTAAGATGAATTTTTTTTATAGCCTCTCCTCTTTCCTACTTGATTCCCACCTGGTCCTCCTCCCTGTCTGCATGGTTGAACCTCTGCTTTAAAGTGAACAAGGCTCAGTCTCTCACTAGGTGTGGGTGCCCGCAGGAGTCGACTGTGCTTCCTTTAACCACTGTTTCCCATCATCTCTTTGATGGTGCTTGGTGATTTCTCCTGTCCTAACACTAGTTTCTACCAAAACCAAAGCAATTTTTAAAAACCAGCTCAAGGATGCCTATAACCTGAGCCCCCTTTTTCACTCTCCCCCATCCTGTCAATGCTAATAACACCCAGCGACTGTGGATTCCAGCCACCTGCTTTGCCCTAACCCTTCTCCCACCCGCCTCTCCTGTGAGCCCCCCGAGCCTGGCTGTGGTCACCGGGCGGTGCTCCTGACCCCTGTGCTTCCCTTACAGATCCGCGTCGTGAAGGCGTTCCGTAGCTCTCTCTATGAAGGTTTAGAAAAGCCTGAATCTCGAACCTCCATCCATAACTTCATGGCTCATCCTGAATTCCGGATCGAAGATTCCCAGCCCCACATCCCCCTCATTGACGACACCGACCTGGAAGAAGATGCCGCGCTCAAGCAGAACTCGAGCCCGCCGTCATCGCTCAACAAGAACAACAGCGCCATTGACAGTGGGATCAACCTGACGACCGACACAAGCAAATCAGCTACCTCTTCAAGTCCAGGGAGCCCCATCCACAGCCTGGAGACGTCGCTTTAGCTGAGGACCCTGTCGCCTGCCTGCCCACCCTCATGGACCCCGCTGCCACCCGCCTTC
Source organism: Chlorocebus sabaeus (assembly GCF_047675955.1). NCBI lineage: Eukaryota > Metazoa > Chordata > Mammalia > Primates > Cercopithecidae > Chlorocebus > Chlorocebus sabaeus. The sequence continues at coordinate 54,200,907 of NC_132925.1, forward strand.
TGGGCACCCATCCATCCAGGCACCCAACTCACCCAAGCAGCAACGAGCAACAATCGGAAACCAAATACTGGAGAGAAAACCAACGTTTCCACCAACAGACCCTTTCTCTGGCTGCGATGCTGTTTGAACTCTTTTTCACTTTGAGGCAAGGGGCGGGATCTCCACTGGGGGCTTACGGGAGTGAGCAGTTTTCCCAAAACAAGCCCTTCCTGGCTCCCACCCAGACATGGACCAGCCATGCACCCGCCCAGCCACCACACCCCCCGCATGAATGTACTGTACACTTTCAATCCTCCCCTTGTTTGGTTTTTGGGGGTTGGGGAGGGGTTTTTTTGTTTGTTTGTTTTCTTAGGCGGGAACTGCAAACAGACTCTTTTCTGAGACTATTTATCCAATCCACTGGTCTGTGAGTTTTTGAAATGCTTGCGCAGCATGGTCTCAGTTGTATAGATTAATTTAATAACTTTTTGAAATTGCAGAGCTTAACTCGCCTAGTAGATTTGCACCAATGGAACCGAAGAACTTCATAGACACTCACAAGGTTATATCCATTTCTTTGTATCTATATCAACGTATACTTCTCCGAGACTGTATACGTCCATATAGATAGGTAGATATATATATATATAAATATATATACATGGATATATAAAGTTTCTTTGCCGGCATGTTGCCTTGTTTCCGCTTAAATTGCTCTATTTTAACTTATTTATGTCCTAAAAGAAGAATGTAATTTGTTTACAAACCTGTAGATAACGTCTTTGGCTATTTGTATGGTTTAAGAACACTGGTGGCTGAGATGCTATAAAAACAGCTCGGCCCAACAGACACTTCCCCTGGGTTGCATCCTTGATGTTTTATGATAGCCATGCTCAGATTTTTGCCTGCTATTTCCGTTCAATAATGTCACTACCGTGAGAGGCTCAGGCAGAAGCCAAATGCTACCGAGTTGCCAGCCTGAGGGGTTTAACAACGTGCTCCGTAGACGAAGGGAGAGGAGGAGAGAAGGCTTCCTGGGTTTACAACACTAGCGGCCATCCGGCCCAAGGATGCCAGGATCTGCAAAGCACTGCTCGAAGACTTTTCTCTCAATGAAACTCGCTTGAGTTTACTAAGAGCATTTCAAAAATAGGTTCTCTTTGGCACTGTCTGTACAGAGATGGAGGTAGTGTTGAAATATTATAAATGGTAATGTGTTGATTTTTTTTTAGTAACTTACAGGTTTATTTCCTTATTAATGGCAGCGTCCGAGCTGTTGGCATATTGGATGAGGATCTGTATGGCTTGCTGCTTTTATTTTTATTTTTGAAGAAGAATAGCCTTTTTCTCTGCACTATTTAGATCCGAATGAACCTTATGATGTGTATATTGAGATGTATTCAGTGTGATTTTAAACCAAATTGTCTTCCTGTAGTCACAATATATACTGTAGCCTTTTAACAGCAAGTCTTGCTTTCCCAAACAGAAAGCCATTCTGAAACCCTACAGTATCACAGGTGAGAAAAGGTGGTTATTTTTCCCCAAGACAACAGCACTAGTAATCCCACTTGATAAGAGCTTATTTAACTGTGTGTCAGCCTCTTGACTGCTAAGCACTTTGTGGGGCTCAGCGTTTTTCATAAAAGAACTTTTGTATTTAATACAAAGTTTGCTTTGAGACTTTTCAGCATATGATCTTTTTCCATAAACTTGTACAGTGCAAAAGACATTTTGAATACCATGATCGATGATGTCCCATGCTTCGAGGAAAACCAAACACTTTCCGCCTCTCTTGCAAAATCCATTCCTCATGCTGACCCTCCTCATGGTGGCTGTGTCAGCCCAGCCCCTTCCCTTCTCCAGGCCCAGAGAACTCTTCCATAAACAAGATGAGAGCCACTCGGGAAAAGAGCCATAGTCAGCTGGGAGGGCCTACATTTGGATGGCTGTGGAAAAACTTGAGGGTTTGGGGTTCAAAGTCAGCCCATCCCACCTGGCAAAATCTTCCTGGAAGGAGGTCCTTCAAGAGCGTACCACCTGAATGTCATGAAGAAGTATCTCTGAATGTATCCAGCAGAGGAAACTGCATACCCAAAGGGGTGACCAGCCCTCAGATGTGCTTATTGGATTCCAGTACAAATGCCACCAAAGCCAGCCCACTGCTCTCCTACGAGGAAGGAAAGACCTGCATGTGTAAAACATGGGGCAGCCTTGGAACATGGTGTTTTTTGGAGTTTCCTTTCTCACAGTTTTCCATCTCCCCACTTCTTTGATCAGTCATGTGTCTGTGACCTCATTCCATGACATCAGGATAGCTGTGTTTGCATGCCATGCTCCATGTTCATTTGGAGCCAGGAGAGGTTCTCAGTGGAGCCTGGCTTAGGGAACAGGGAGCGATGGAAGAATGCCAACATTAGCGTTGGTCGTCTCTTGTCAGGAATGAAGGATGCTTGCACACATGCACCCCCTCACTCTCACACTTGCGCACACATACACACACACGAAATGGTTGGTTTGTCAAAACTCACTGTAGTACATAAAGCTTGCACTCTGCGTCCTATATCTAGCAGCATGGGGTACGTTTGGCAGTTCACCCCATTAGGGGGTAAATAATTTATGACCATTCATCTGTTTTTATGAATTTTTTTATCTAGACAATAATTGTAAATAAAGAACTCACCATCTCTGTTCATTTAATACTATGCAATGGTTATGCTTTCAATTGCTGGCTCTTCTGACTCGCGCAGTGTGGTTCTGAAATGTCTGTGGTTTTAAAAAAAAAAAGGCAAAAAACAACATCAAACAGAACATAGTAAATATATCTGTAATGTATACTTTTTTCTAGTTTGGGACTGCATCATCCATATAGCTTCTTTTCTGCCCTCTAGACAAGGGCTCCAGGAGAAGTTGACAGATTCGGTTCTGAGAGCTAAGCTCACCAACTTGTCTCCCCCTCAACAGATGAGGGAAAGGCAGGGAGCCTCTTCAGTGACTCCTGGCACTGCAGAATCACTCATCTTTGGAGGTGAGCAGGGAGAGCTCTGAGGAGTTTCCTCCTTGCAACTCAGGCGGCGATTTCTTTAACTCAGGAGCAGCCTCCATTGCTCCCGTCAACCCCTCACCATGGCCCCTTGTCCCCTTGTCCCAACCATAGCATAGAGATGACAAGAGGGAGGCGGTCCTATTTCTGAGACTGGACCAATTAAAATGACTGCACTGGCTCAAGGACTCTGAACCTGTCTTGTCCTGGGTCCCCCAGTTATTCGAAGCCACTCTTTTCCCCAACCATGTTGAAATGCCACCTTTACCACACACTGATGTCTTATATAGACTTGGATCTATTTCTGGAACTTCTCTTCCCTTACCTGGGTGGCTCATCTGGCACCAGCCATACAATTTTAACTATTCAATTTCTAATGTCAATTTCTAATGTCTTATTATGTGGTGGGATGAGTCCCTTCACTCTTCTTTTACAAAATTTCCTAGTTATTCTCTCACATCTATTCTTCCACATAAACTTTAAATTGTGCTCAGTCCTCCACCCCCTGTCCTATTCCCACCCCAAATCCTGGGCCCTGTCATTCCCTGTGCCATCATCTTCCCCCCATTGTAATTACTGTCCACTCAGGGCTGTGAAATCGAGTATGTTCTCTAAAGAGGGACAAAAAGGGCATCCTGATCTTGAGGGAAGCCTTCTGTTCCTCCCATCATTTCACCTGCCCCCTAAGCCCAGGAGTTGTCATGAGAGGCCACCAGGCCCCCACTCAATCCCAGCTTGGGAACCAAAGTCACCCACCTTAGTTGTGTTAGGGTGGACCCGTCAACTGTCCCTGGTCCAGATGAGAAAGAGGAGTCTCTCCCAGGCCTGGAGCTGGGAAAGAATGTGTGGCCCAGTTGTCTGCACTTCTAATTCTCATCATTGGAGAAACCTTTATTCCTGTCTCCCTTTCCTGAACTGATTTTTTGTTGTTTTTGTTTCATTTTGTTTTGGGGGGATCGTTTCTTGCTCTTTAATTGGGAGTCTCCAGCACCTTTGGGATGCAGGCAGTTCTTGCCCGGGCCTTCTCAGAACCCTCACTCCCCTAGCCCACTCTTGCGCTACCTACAGGAGGCTGCCAACCTGGTGCACTCTGACAAGCCTCCCACCCAAATCTCTCTCCTGCCATTGTGTCCAAAATCCCACCATTAGAGGATCTTGTAGGGAGGAGAGTTTCTTGAAGGCTTTTAGGCCTTCCAGAGTCAGGACGGAAGTCAGACAACAGCAGGAAGTCCCCAAGCCTTTACAAAGTTCCAAACCAAGCTCTCCTGATTTTAATGTAGAGATCATACCAACCCAGGTAGGGAGGAGGGTCCCCAGCCCCAGGTAGCAGCCATCACCCCCTCCACTGAAAACGATGTTGGAGGCTGCTTTGGGACTGCCCTTCTCAGCCCCCTGAGTCTGTTTTGTAATGCCTGTGGTGCTCTCCCTCCCGGACCTTTCCTCTCGGGGGTCACCACACTTTGCTAACTCTTGTGTGCACATATTTTATAATAGAGTAGCGAGGGAATGGTGCCGCCTCCAGCTTCCATAAGCTGCCCGGGCTCTGGGGTCTCTGGGACAATCGGGGCTGGGAAGTGACTGTGCTCTTATTGTACACTCTTTATTTCTCTGTATCTTTGGCTTGTGCTCTTTGTAATTAATGGGATTTGTCTGCCTTTTCAACACTATACTGAGCAATAACAATAAATGCACACGTGGAAATGCAGACACGGTACACATCACAAGGCCTTTTTCTGAAGGACAGCTGGGTCCCCGCGCTTTGTGGAGTTGAACTCAGGGGGAAACAGAATCCCTGGGAGGGAAATGCCCTTTGCCCAAGGGCCCACGGCTCAACGGGCAGTCTCTCTACTTCCACTAGGTCACACCTTTTGAACACCCACCATTTGAGGGAGACAGGCTTACCCTGCCATGAGCCATTAACCTATGAGGAATAGTTGACCATCTCATAGAAGAAGACTGGGGAACGGGGCCTCAGGAGGCAGAGGAGGAGGTTTGGGGGCAAGGGGCCGGGGGCCAAAAATCAGGGAAAGTTAGCCTGATTTGGGGTCTGGATTAACCAGAGGGAGGAGATGGGGAATACAGACACAGGATATAGGTGGCACCCCCTACTGGGGAGAGCAGTAAGGCAGAGGGAAGCCTGGCACCCAAGGAGTCTGGACTTCACAAACCTCTGCTGAACATTGGCAGAGAAAGAGAATATGCCCAGACCAAGAAGTAATCCCTAAGGTTGGCCCAAGGGTTGAGAGTTACACACACACACACACACACACACTCACACACTCACAATCACAGCTCTTCCTAGGTTGAACTGATCCCCAAATCAAGCGTCATAGGCCCATCCAACTTCCAAATGCAGTTTCATATCCAAGGGTCCATTTAATCCCAGTATCAACCTTCAGAGGAGGTATTAGTATAATTCTCACTCAAAAGAGCAGGAGACAGCAGCTCAAAGAGGTGAAGAGCATGCCCACCAGGTAAGCAGGAGATCCAGCACTGACACCTAGCAGTCTTGATACCAGCCTCTGCACTCTAAACCTCCATATTATAGTGCCTTATGGGCCAAATACCTTACAGCAAATACCTTAATGAATAAGATATAGTTCTGTTGCTTGTCACAAATCCCCAATCTCTTCAACATCAGTGTCTACACAAGGAAATTATTTTAATCACAATTATGCCTCATGCATTATATTTATCTAATATGCCTTTGTCCTCATTTTCCACTCAAAGAAAGTGAGGCTCAGAGAAACGTGACTTGACCTTATCACCTAGAAAGTCAGTGGTGCAGCTATAGATCCAAGGCAGAGCCTGTTCCTTAAAGAACAGAAGATCTGGCCGGGCGCAGTGGCTCACACCTGTAATCCCAGCACTTTGAGAGGCCGAGGCGGGTAGATCACCAGAGGTCAGGAGTTTGAGACCAGCCTGGCCAACATGGTGAAAACCCATCTCTACTAAAAATACAAAAATTAGCCGGGCATGGTGGCACATGCCTGTAATCCCAGCTATTCAGGAGATTGAGGCAGGAGAATTGCTTGAACCCAAGAGGTAGAGGTTACAGTGAGCCAAGATCACACCACTGGACTCCAGCCTGGGCAACAGAGCTAGAGTCCATCTCAAAAAAAAAAAAAAAGGAGATCCAGGAGATCCCCCCAAACCTGCCTTTGTTCCCTGCTCTACCCTAACCACCACCCCCTCACACCCCTGCAACAATTTCTCCACTAGAGGGCAATAAAAAATCTTGAAAGCTGCAGTGGGGTAGAAGAGTTGCCCAGAGGCCTGGCCCTTAGTTCTAACACCCTACTCCCCTGGCCTCCTCTCCAAAGCTCCTTGACAGTCTGGGTCTTTCACACTCTCCGAGCCTTAACATCTTCCTTCAAGCAGTGACCATCTCCAGCTAGGGTCCTTACTCCCAGTTTCAGCAGAGGAAACTGAAGGACTGTGACTTACCCAAGGGGAGTCAAGGCCTACCCCAGCTCACCTGCTTCCTTAATATCACAAGGGCCCCAGGGTTAGACTATATGTGGCTGAGGGGGAGGGGGACCCAGGCTGTGTCCTCCAGTGTGGCATTCTCACTGCGCTTGTGGGGAACCTTCAGCTGCCCTACCTTGGGAAGCCAGAGACCTGGGGTCAGGGATGCTGGGAATTAGGTCTAGGGCTCTAGCTGCAGGAGCCTGACTGAGATCCTTCATTGCCTATGGGGAATCTCCCTGATGGGACTTACTCAGGACCCCGGGGCATCGGTTTGGAAGGGGCAGTCCTATATAGGGGTTAGGGATGGCAGGGTGAGAGGTCCCAGCCTCTGGTGAGGGGCATTCCCTGGCCTCCTCTGCCCTGGTCCCAGTCCTTGGGTCCTGATGGGGGGACTACAACAAGGAAGCACTAGGACAGTCTACTTACTCCCAAGACATCACTCATCCTACAACATTCATCGTAAGGTCAGTCTCACCCAGAGCCGCAGAGAGGCGGGTGAAGCTGTAGGTAGGTAGGTGTTAGACAGATAGATAGATAGATAGATAGATAGACAGGTTTTTTTTGTTTTGTTTTGTTTTGTTTTTAACAAGAGTCTCCCTCTGTCGCCCAGGCTGGAATGCAATGGTGCAGTCATGGCTCACTGCAACCTCCGCCTCCCGGGTTCCAGCGATTCTCCTGCCTCAGCCTCCCGAGTAGCTGGGACTACAGGCGCGCACCACCATGCCCGGCTAATTTTTGTATTTTTAGTAGAGACGGGATTTCACCATGTTGGTCAGGCTGGTCTCGAACTCCTGACCTCGTGTGATCCGCCCCCAGCTCAGCCTCCCAAAGTTCTGGGATTACAGGCATGAGCCACCGCGCCCAGCCGATAGTTATATTAATCCTTCCTTTCGTTTATGGATCTCAGGAAAAGGGCAGACTTGGTCGGGAGAGTAGACCCACCAGAGGTTCAGATTCCAAAGCCCCCCTCGTCAGGGTCACTGCGGCAACCAGAGCCCCAGCCCTCTGTTCTCGGCGTCACTGGAGGATAGCGGCTGGGCCTCGGGAGGGCGGGGCGCGCCCTTTGGAAGGCGCGGAACTGTTGTGAGAGCCGAGCGCGTTGCTGCCCGGAGGCTCCTACGCCACGGCCCGGCGGCTTGAGGGCCGGGCGCCGGAAGTGAGCTATTCCGAGGCGCCGCCGGGAGCTGCCACGTCCGAGACCCGGAGCAGCCACCGCCGCAATCATGGTGAGTGCTGGGACTGAGGAGGCCGAGCAGGGTGAAGGCCACGGTCGCGGCCCTCACGGGTTCCTCGGCCGTGCTGAGTCCCAAATCCTAAGCTCCCCTCCACCGCTTAGAGATCTGGGGGCCTCTGGCCCCGTCCTTGCGGACCATTCCGAGGGGAGTCCAGAGGTGAGGCCAAGGAACCTCCCTGACTCTGCGGGGCGCGCCGCTGCCGCGTCTCCTGCCAGCCTCCCTTCCTTCTTTTCTGTCAACAATTGAATACAAAACGAGGAACAGCAGAGGAGCTACTCTATACCGAGTCCTCAGCATTGTTTGTAATCACAGGCTGCTAACATCCTTGTGAAGAAGGTGCCATTCTTCTCAACACTTTACAGATGAGGACACTTAAGGTTCGGAGACGTGGAGCCTCTTGCACAGCTGCTTAAGTGGTAGAGCCGAGATTTGAACCCTCCTAACCATTCCTTTCTGCCGCCTACTACATCCCCTAGCAGAGATGATTGAACAGTTGCTCGGGGTAGGGCCCCCAGGTAGGATGGGCACCTCGGGACACGTGAAGATGGCCTGAACGACCCTCCGAAGGCAGGGGCTCAGGGTTTTTTAAGTTTCTGTGGCATCTGCAGTGTACATTCACTCCACACTTACTCCTTGAGTGAATGAATGACTGAATGAGAACTAAAGAATGGAAGTATCTGGGCTGAGCCTGGCATATCTAGTACATGCATTCTTTTAGAAACATGGGTGTGCCTCAGCAGCAGGTTTGGGGGAACCTGCAGGAACCTAGAAATCAGAACACTGTGTTCTTGCCCTGCAGAGGGTTAGGTGTAAATCACTCACCTCTGGCTCTTCCACTGCAGGTTAGAGTTGAGGCTCTTATGCTCTGACATTGAGCTCATCCTAAATGAATTTTTAACTCATTATCTGATTTCAAAGAGGTGAATTATTTTGAGTGCAGGTGTTAACAGGGACCAGATAACACCAGGTCCCTGGGAAGAAGTACTCTAAGAAGTTCGTTCTCTCTCTCTCCCCACTCTCTCTCCCCCCTCCCCCTTCCTGCCTCCTTCCTCCCTCCTTCCCTCCTTTTCTCTCCCCCTCCCTCTTTCCTCCCCTCCCCCTTCTCTCTCTCTGTCTCATTCAGAAGCATGGTTCATCAGCTGTGACTGGTGGGTGAGAGTGGTTAGAATTAAATGCTGATTATTTCTAAGGTCCTTTGGTAACCTGGTTGAAACTACCTCTCAGTAAACTTTCTTCCTGAACCTACTTATCCTCAGCTTTACAGAACTCAGTGTAACAACTGCTTTACATTTTAGACAGGCAGCCTGGTGGAGTGAAGTTTTGTGGACTGGGAGTTAGGAGGTTAGGGAATGGGGCTCTTTTCCCAGTTCTGCCTTTAACTAGCTCTGTGACTCTGGCAAGTGCTTTCTCTTCTCTGGGCTTCTTCAGTTCCTTAGTCTGTTGTAGGTCTCTGACTGACTCTGCCCTTGGTACCCTGCCCTCCCCGCCTTCCCATGCACTTTGTAACCTATACAGCTCAGCACATGGAGGAAACTCCTTATTGTCCTTACTTGCCTTTGCAGACTTCGGGGACCTGTTTTTTAGAGAGTCTAGAATTTGATGAGAGAACCTGTGCTTACTTGGTGTGTACCTCTTGAACTACTTTGCAGCCATCCTCTTCCAGTGTCTGCCTTTCTGAAAACACAAGTCAAACTTTATACCTACAGGGCTTGTGCTGGAAAAGATGAAATGGGGAAAATGGTAAGAAATGTCTGTTCCACAATGAAACTTCTTTTAAGTCCTCTTTTCTGTCCCAAGAATTTAAGAGAATAGTGGTTGAGCAAAGAAAAAAAAAAAAACCACCTTTTGTTCATTTACTTATTCATTCAGCAAATAGTCACTGAGTTCCTTCTATTTGCAAAGCACTGTGCTGGATGATTTGAGGGGATTTGAAACTGCAGATGGCTCAGACTATGGATCCGAGGAGCTCACCTTCTAGTGAGGAGAAGAAACGGCATAAAATGTTGTTTGTGGTCAGTGCTGAAAATGTGCAAGAGAGTCCAGCCATTTGAGGATCTGAGAATCAAGAAAGGTGATGGGTGGCCCTTTTTGAGCTGGACCTCAAAGAATGGAGAGGAGGGTGATGACCATGACACCATGTTCCAGCCCTACAAACTGTTCAATCCTGGATCCCACTAGGTGATGGACCAGGGAGCAGCCTCAGGAAAAACTCTAATCAAGTCTCCCAGTCTGAAGTAATGACCTTGTTATGCATAAACTGCCTGGAACATCAGAGGCTCTGTCATCCAGGAAAGGAACACCAGCTGTAGCTCCCTTGGGGTCTCTCCTCACCCTTAAGAGTAGCCAGGACTGCTTGCCATTTTCCCACACACATCAGGCTCTCAGACCTCTTTATCTCTCCTCATGTATTCCCTCTGCTTGGCTGCTTGGACTGGTATTTTCTCCTGTGCCACCTGCAAATTCCTACCCATCATCTAAGGCTCAATTCATGTCTACCACCCCACCCCTCAGGCTCCTATGGGACACTCAAACCACCATTACAGAATTTATCTTGCCACACTAGCATTATTCGGAAGCTTCTCAAGGGCAAAAGTTCCTCTTTGTGTCTGTGTATCTAGTTCCTGGCACAGTGCTTGGCAAAAAGAAAGTACTTAGAATGAATGCTTACTGAGTGAATGAATGAATGAACGAACGAATGCAGTTGTTCGTTGAGATGGTTGTATTCTGCCATCAGTTAATTTACCGGCGATATCTTTGGTTCTAGGTGTCAGTAATTAACACTGTGGATACCTCCCATGAGGACATGATTGTAAGTATTAATATTACCCTCCCTGGAGGGCTGTGGACGTGGGCATTTTTGTGGGAGGGAAGCAATTTGGGTTTTTCATTACCCCTTTCTGTTGATCATTCATGGATCCAGGGTGGCTTTGCAGTGGTTGCCCATCAGCCTGTAATCTCGGGGTATGGCTAGGCTCCCCAGCAGTGCCCTCTGAGTTGTTAGGACTGTGGCAGTCTGGTCACTCTCTGCTGGGAGGAACCTGGGAATAGTTTGTAGTTCTAGGCTGTCAGTGTTCCAGCCAACACAGTAACCTGCTCTCGGATGAAGGCTGAGTGGGTGCAGAGGTTTGACAATAGTCTTCCCACCTGTCTTCCTCCTGCTGTCACTTCTTAGCCCCACTGGAAAGGGGAGTATAGAAAGATGACTCAATACAGAGGCAGAAGGTGGCCACAGTGAAAGCCCCAGGCAAAGCCCAGTCAAACCACCAAGACAATAGGCCAAGCACGGCCCTTTGAACCAGAAGTCGTACTCAGGGCATTTCCGGAGAGGTAAACACAGGGCTCAGTATAAGATGACAGGGTTGTAGGAGAAGGTCCAGAGGTTAAAGTCTACAGCAGGAAAAACACAGACTCTCCGTCATTCAGGGCCAAGCAGCCTTTGAGCAAGACCCTGGACAGCTGACTGACAGTGTTTCATATCAGGGTTCTTGCCCTCACAACCTGTCCACCAACAGTTGCTTTTGGGTTTCTGAGAGGTTGTCTAGTCCCAGAGTTGTATATTTCTCTGGATTCAGTCATGAGTGGTCTAGCTGTGAGACCACGCCTCCTTGGAGATAGCATGACATCATGGGCAGGAAGACCCAATCTGAGACTCCCTAGCCAGTATCTTAACTTTTCTGAGCCAGCCTCAATTTACTTATGGGAAAAATAATAGATATGCTACCTACTTGTATGAGTTTGGTTTGAGAACTAGATGAGGCAAAGTAGTAATGATAAACATTTGCATGCTCACTGAGTATCAGGCCCCATGCTAAGTAGTTTTCTTTTCTTTTTTTTTTTTGAAACAAGAGTTTCACTCTTGTTGCCCAGGCTGGCATACAGTGGCGCAGTCTCAGCTCACTGCAACCTCCGCCTCCCGGGTTCAAGCAATTCTCCTGCCTCAGACTCCTGAGTAGCTGGGACTATAGGCACGCGCCACCACGCCCAGCTAAGTTTGTATTTTTAGTAGAGACAGGGTTTCTCCATGTTGGTCAGGCTGGTCTTGAACTCCCAACCTCAGGTGATCCACCCACCTCAGCTTCCCAAAGTGCTGGGATTACAGGCGTGAGCCACCGCGCCCAGCTGTACTTTTCATTCAATATCTTGTTTAACTTCATAACACGTCTCAAGCACCCTTGAGACGGATGCTATCATTAACCTTATTTAAAGATAAGGGAACTAAGGCCCATAGGATGTTGGTAAATAATAAAGATAAGGAAACCGAAGCTCAAGGAGATGAAGTATTTTCAAAGTTTGCACAGCAAGTAAACTAAGGAGATAGGATTTAGATCTGGAAGGTACTGTGTCCTGCCTCCTTCCACTGAGAAGCATGAGAAGTGCTTCAGAAAAACCCCTGTACTGCCTGCCTTCCAAGAAACCCAAGGCCTGATACAGTGGAGGGAGTTCCCAAAGAAAAATCAGGTTGTGTTCCTCATGTAGGGAGGTGAGAATTTCCATCTGAGGCAGACAGAAGGAGTGCCTTTGAATGGGCATAATTGCCCTTGGTGGCCGTGGGAGTGCAGCTGATAGTCCTGAAACTCCCAGGGTGGGACAGCTGGAGAAAGTGACATCCATTGGAATAGGCAGGGCTAGCAAGCAGGAGGGACCAGGGTATTCAGTGGGGCGGGAGGCATGGTGCCTCAGAGACCATCATCCCGTGGACAAGGATCTGCAGGCAGGGGCCAGGCCTAGTTCTGCATGCTCAGTCAGCATCAAGGAATTCGGTTCACAAGTGGTGAGAGCAGTGACACTTAAGGCATTGTGTTCCTTGGGTGGAAGGTCTGGGAAGCTCTGGGCACACCACTAGGGAAAAGGTCAAGCAGAAACCCCAATACAAAAGTTCACAGAGGATCCAGGACCAGGGCTGGAAGAAAGAGCCCAAATATCTCAATGGAACCCTGTGTCCAGGACAGAGCTGCATCACAGAGGACCTGACTGGGGACTCCAGGCAGTCAGAGGCCCACTCCTTTGGCCTGCTTCCATGCATTAGCATCAGGTGCTAGGGCTGAGCTGAACCTAGGGGTATTCCCCTTTAGCCCACGGAGCCTAAGAACAGAGTAGGGCCTGAGAGGATGGAGGAAGAAGAAGGCAGCTAGGCCAACTTCTTTTCTCCCATACCCACCCTGCGGAACAGGAACGGAAGGGCCCTTCCCTGAGGTATGTAAAGGGTCTGTGACACCCGCTGGGTGTGGCTTGCTTTTCCCTTTCAGAGGGACATTGCCTGTTGGTGAAGTGAGAATGTCTACATGCTAGCCTCCTGCCTGAGGGTGATGATACTTTGAGATTAGATTGATTTCAGGGAGATTCTGGTCCAAACTAGACTCTGTGTGGTGACAGCCCTCACCCTACCTGCCCACCCACCCAGCCTGCAGGCTTCCCAGCTGTCCTCCCTTTGCAGCACGACGCCCAGATGGACTACTACGGCACCCGCCTGGCAACCTGCTCATCAGACAGGTCCGTCAAAATCTTTGATGTGCGCAATGGAGGGCAGATCCTTATCGCCGACCTCAGGGGGTAAGTGCTGGCAAGCCCAGGGAAGGGCTCCAGGAATGGTGTGGGTTCTCAGGCCCTGCTTCAAGCGTGGGAGCAAAGCATGGGAGCCCAGATTCAGAGCAACCCCAAAGTGCATTTGGCAGAGAGGACGCTGGGATCCCAGCCAGCCTGGCTGTCCTCAGCAGACGTCCCCAGGGATGATGCTGTTAAGGGCACAGGTGGATGCAGGTGTGAGTCTCAGCTCTGCCACTTTATATGTACCCATTAGAAGACCTTGGGCAAATGAGTCAGTTTCTGTCTCAGAGCCTTCATCTGTTCATCCTCAAAATTGGGCCAGTGCTACCTCCTATCCAGCTAGTGCATGCAAGGCCCTGACGCAGGGCCCAGCACACAGTAAGTCTTTAGTGCAGGCAGCTACTGCTACTTTTAAAAGTGGTAAACAGTACCATTTCATGCAAGTTTAGCCAGTATGACCTAAAGCGTCACAAAAGCATCGCCATAAGAATAAGGTAAGAATGTTATCATTTTATAAATCCCATTGTTCTGCCTGTTTGCCCATGGCAGGTGTTCAGTGATGATTTACAAATGTTTGGCCTGCCCTGCTTCCTACTGAGATCTTAAGGAAGTTCTGGCTCATTTTTATGGCCACATCTCTACTGCTTTCCCTCAGTTCACTACCTTTCACGTATTTGTGGGTTTTTCTGGGTGCCATGGATCTCCAAGGGTTCTGTGAGTAGAATTCAGGGGTTGATGAATTGGGACAGGGGAAAAAAAAAATGCATTTTCAGTGACTCTGATATTTAGCATTTCCTTCAATTATGGTTGTAGGCCAGAAACTTCAGTAGTATTTGTAGTGCCTGTCACTTTGTCACCAGTAGAAGTCACAGATATTGTTATCACACATCACAGTTACTTAGTTACCTCAGAATATCACTTATGCTCATCACGACTTTGAAATTACAGTGGTTATTAGACCTGCCACTAGAGTTTGTTACTTGAAGTGTTAACAAAGACGTACATGCATCACTATCTCATAAATTGCTTTATAATATTTTGATAATAGGCTGGGTGAGGTGGCTCACTCCTGTAATCCTAACACTTTGGGAGGCCGAGGTGGGAGGATGGCCTGAGCCCAGGAGTTTGAGGCTGCAGTGAGCCATGATGGTGCCACTGCACTGCAGCCTGGGTGACAGGGCGAATCCCTTCTCAAAAAAAAAAAAAAGTTGATTAGTGTATAATTTATAATTGAATTTTCTTTATAAGCCTAGTTCTGTGTGTTTTGTGCATTATTCTGATGAGGGTCCATAACCTTCCCCAGAATGCATAGGCAAGATCAAGAGTCATGACAGGTAGGTGCTCAGCACATGTTTGTTAACTGAATTAAAAAGCAGTTTTTAAACTAAGTCAGTGTCCATTTGGGGAAGTGGGCCTAGAAGTTCCCCTCTGTCTGAGTTCAAATGATCAAGTGACTGAGGAGCCAAATCGGGCTTCTCTATGCAGGAGTCCCTGGGCAGGCAGAGAGCTGCCGCAGTGCAGCTTGTTGGCCAAGGCAGTTATGTTTGCTGTGGCTCTGTCCTTTCTGCTGTTTTTCTTACATTCAAAGGATGTGAAATATTGGAGGGATAAAAAAATTTCCCACCCCATTCTTTTTTGCCTTAGTAAAAACTGTGCTAGTTGTTGGAAGTTTGAGTCTACTCACAGTTTCATTAGCAGCACCTTTGTAGGGACTGGGAATGTCCTGTTGTCCCAGCCAGAGGGAGGAGGAGACTTGAGTGTGTGCAGCCCACAGTGAAGGAGTAAACCAGGAGCAGCACTAATAGCTAATGGGTATTGAGTGGCTTTTTTCTTTCCTTCTACCAAGCATTGTTCCAAACTTTATGAAAGAATTCTTATTGATTTCTCCATTTTCAGGTAAAGAGACAAAAATATCCTTGCCTAAAGAGCTAGTGAATGGGGGAATGGGCCTGGTCTCCTAACCACTAACTCTACCATGCTACTCTACCTCTTGGGTGCTAAGGTGAAAACCCTTCCCTGGGCCAGAGAAATGGTCCCCATACAAAGCCTGGCACAGAGCATTTGCTCAGATAGTACCTGTTATAAGGTGAATGGATAAAGATCAGAAGAGATGGGAAAGACATGCCTTTTGAACAAATTAAAAGAGTAGTGGAAAATATCAAAATGAAACCGATAATGCCTCCTCAGGAAGCTGACAGGAAGGATGAATAGCAAGTGAGTCTACAAATATTTCCTGAGCACTTGTGGCTGGAAACCCTGGACCAATTAATGACTATGCTGTAGACAGTACATATAGACAGTGCTGGCTGCAGTCTGGACAAGTGAGGTTCCTGCCTGGCCAGGACAGGAAGGCTGACCCAGAGGCTCAACTCTCTCTCACAGACTCTGTGACCTTAGGTTGCTTAACCTCTTAGGACCTCAGGCTCCTCACTGTCCACTGAGCACCCCTTTTGAAATGGCATTGTGTAGCTTTCCCTTTGAAGTTCTTAAGCAGTTCTGCCCTGATACATTGTCTCAGGGAGCCATTTAGTTCTGTCCAAAGTAGTGCCTGCAGAGGCACTGTGGGTTCCTCTGGCCTCTCTCTCACTTTGCAGTCATGAGGGTCCTGTGTGGCAAGTGGCCTGGGCTCACCCCATGTATGGCAACATCCTGGCATCGTGCTCCTATGACCGGAAAGTCATTATCTGGAGAGAGGAAAATGGCACCTGGGAGAAGAGCCACGAGCACGCGGGACACGACTCCTCAGGTACGCTGATCATGGCAACAGAGCGGGCGAGGGCAACACTGGGTAAAAAAGGGGGACTCTGTCCCGGCCAGAGCCCTGGCTCCCTGCCCCTCGTGGTGCCTCTTGTCTGTCCCTTGAGCTTTGGTTGGCTTTTCTGCTAGTCTGTCGGCAGCTGAGTAAGGCCCTAAGACCTAAAGCCAGTCCAAAACAAATAAGAAAAGACAAGTGAGTTTCTCTTCAGGATTATTCATTTTAAGGACTACCCTTCATTCTCAGATTGTTGTCCTACCCAGTTTTTCATTAGACAGACTGTAGGTTATGAAATCATGGTATTAGTAGGTGATAGTTTTTTTTTCAGTGTCCTCAGCTGACCAAATTACAGCTTCCCCCTGGTGACTCCTACAGTTGTTTGTTGTGGAAATTTAGTAAAACAGTACATCTGTGGAAGGCGGAACCTGGGGCCGCGGTCTCCCTGCTTTGCTCACTGCACTCTCCCTCTTCCTACAGTGAACTCAGTATGCTGGGCCCCCCATGACTATGGCCTGATCCTGGCCTGTGGGAGCTCAGATGGGGCCATCTCCCTGCTGACTTACACCGGGGAAGGCCAATGGGAAGTAAAGAAGATCAACAATGCTCACACCGTGAGTCCAGCCCCTGCCTTTCCTGCAGTGAGAGTGCTTGCCTTGCCCTGTGTCTGCAGGCTCCCTAGAAGGTGGCAGGGGAGGGTCCCTGCTGTGCAGTGGGCCGGGGAGGGGTCAGCTGACCAGACATGATTGCTATAGAGCAGCTTTGGGCCTTTTTGCTCTGAAACCAGACCAGGCTGCACGGGCCTCATTCAGCCCAGGCAGGACTTGGCACTGCTTCCTTGTTGTGTGCTCCCAAGCAGGGGAGGGCTGGGTACCAGGAGGGTGCAGCAGCAGCCTGCTCACTGCCACCTTAGCTATGGCTGCGTCCAGGTGACATGCCCTGCAGTAGTCATTGGGACCCTGTAGAATGGAGTGGTGTTATTACAATTTTTTAAAAGTATGTGAGCTATGCATACATTTAAGAAATATTAATATAAACAAGGTCATTCTTTACCCAACTTTTGATGAATTAGTGACAGCGGTTGTGATGTTGGTGGTTCAATCAAGGAACAAACGTTTGCAAAGTGAACATCAATGTCCTACCTCCTACCACCACACAGTTCAAAACCCAACAATAACCAGTGTGGGGGGCTCATATGACTAATACCACATCATTTGCTGTCATGCATCTGTGTGATTATTGGATATTTTATGAGTTTTCTACAATAATTAGTATTTATTCTTTTTCTAATCTCATTCCAGTTCAGGGTCACAGGTGGCTGGAGCCTGTCCTGGCAGCTCAGGGCGTGAGGCAGAAGCCAGCCCTGGACAGGATACCATTCCACCAGCGGAGCACTCGCACACGCCCCCACACGCACACTGGGACAATGCAGGCGCACCAGGGAAGCGAACATGCACATCTTTAGGGTGTGAAAGGAAACCAGAGGACCAGGAGAGAGCCCACGCAGACACAGGGAACGCACAGACTCCACACAGGCAGGGCCCCGCTGAGAGTTGTTTTTTTTTTTTATCTTGTCAACATTATAATGAAATGAAATTGAGGATCAGTTGTACGTAGAATCAGACAATCTGTGGTCTTTTGTGGCTGACTTCTCCTACTTAGCATAATGAGTTCAAGTTTCATCCATATCATAACGTGTATCAGCACTCCATTCCATTTTATGGCTGGATAGTACTCCATTGTGAATATAGACATTTTGTTTATCCATTCATCAGATGATTGATGTTCTTGGCCTTATGAACAACGCTGCTATGAACATTTGCAGATAAGTTTTTGCATGAACATATGTTTTTAATTCTCTTGGTTCTATACCTGGTGTGAAATTGCTGAGTCATGTGGTAGTTCTGTTTAACTTTTTGAGGAACTGCTAAACTGTTTTGCAAAGTAACTGTACCCTTTTACATTCCCATCAGCAGTGTATGAGGGTTCTACTTTCTCCACATCCTCACTAACATATGTCTGTCATTTTGATTACAGCTGTCCTAGTGAATGTGAGGTGGTATCTTACTGTGATGTTTTGGGTTTGTTTTGTTTTGTTTTTTTGACACGGAGTCTTGCTCTGTCACCCAGGCTGGAATGCAGTGGCGTGATCTCAGCTCACTGCAAGCCCCGCCTCCCAGGTTCAAGCAGTTCTCACGCCTCAGCCTCTTGAGCAGCTGGAACTACAGGCACACGCCACAACACCCGGCTAATTTTTGTATTTTTAGTAGAGACAGGGTTTCACCATGTTGCCCAGGTTGGTCTCAAACTCCTGGCCTCAAGTGATCCGCCTGCCTAAGTCTCCCAAAGTGCTGGGATTACAGGTGTGAGCCACCGTACCCAGCCTTTATTGTGATTTTTATTTGCATTTTGCTAATCAAAGATGATGGTGAGCATCTTTTGGGGGCTTATTGGCCATTTGTGTATCTTTGGAGAAATGACTGGGAGGGGTTTGCACTCTAACACCGAGTGAATGCAAGCGGCCCACAATAAGAAAGGCTGAAGGGGCGGGAAGAAATGTGAGCTCTGTGATCCTCCAGAGCAAGCCTCTGGGGCAGGCCCCCTCAGGAAGAGGAACTGCTGGAAATGAAATCACAGTTGAGCTGGATAGGGACACAGGAAAGGAAGGATGAGATGTAGACCAACGTGGGGAAGAGAAACAAAGACAGGAACTCCTGAAAGCCATCTCCCACATTTTTTAACACTACACAGAAATGAGGGAGAGTTCTGAGCTTAGACTTTCCTGAGCCTTTCTTATCAGGAAAACTCATCTGACCTAAAAATAACAGAAAGTCTTTGAAGTGAAATTGCATACAAAGTTATTATATAAGAAACAAGAATATGCAAAATACCCTCCCTGTGGACAGTGAGAGTACGTTAGAAAGATGCGCCCACATAACAGAGCCAAGCTGTAACCCGCTATTTCAGATCAAGCCAGGTGACAGTCTAACAATACACAGCATGAGAGAATAGCATAAATCAACATTTTAAAAATCAGAAATAAGGCGACAGAACTCAGGAAAGAATTAGAAATAAAAATCATTTCAGAAGACTAAGTTAGATGAAATGCAAGTGTCGATAAACACAGCAGATCCTGCCTGAAAAGGATAAACAATGTGAAAAAGGAAACATTTCAAGAGCAAAAAAGTGAAGAGGTAAAAAGGTTTTGAGCAAAAGTAAAGACAGGCAGAAAGGTCAAACATATGAATACCAGGAGTCCCTGGAAAGGAAAACAGAATACCAAAAAGTAATCCAGAAAACTCTCTTAAAATTAAAAAACAAAGATTTGAAACTTGAGATTGAGAGATCATACCCTACACTTAACAATATCAGCCAGGTGCAGTGGCTCAGCCTGTAATCCCAGCACTTTGGGAGGCTGAGGCAGGTGGATCACCTGAGGTCAGGAGTTCAAAACCAACCTGACCAACATGGCGAAACCCTGTCTCTACTAAAAATACAAAAATTAGCCGGACGTGGTGGTGCACACCTGTAATTCCAGCTACTCGGAAGGCTGAGGCAAGAGAATTGCTTGAACCTGGGAGGCAGAGGTTGCAGTGAGCCGAGATAATACCATTACACTCCAACCTGGGCGACAGAGCAAGACTCTGTCTCAAAAAAAAAAAAAAAACAAGGCCAGGCGAGCTAGTTCAGCCTGTAATCCTAGTACTTTGGGAGATCGAGGTGGGAGGATTGTTTGAGGCCAGGAGTTCAAGACCAACATGGCCAACATAGTGAGGCCCTGTCTCTAAAAAAAAATCAACCCAGCATCACCAACGAAAAGATATAATTCTAGTAAAATTATTAGACTTTAAATTTTGGCGGGTTCTAGAGAAAAGGAACCTTGTGACTTAAAGAGGAAAGACAATTAGGTTATTGTCAGACTTTTCAATAGTAAGGATTGGTGCAGAAGAAAAAAGAATAACATGTTTAAAATACTCAAGGAAAGAAAGTATGGGCCAGGGATTTATAACCAGGAAAATTGACTTTCAAGTGCACACAAAGACTTATACACAAAAGTTTATAGCAGCTTTACTAGCCAAAAACTGCAGATAGTCCACATGTCCATCAACAGGTAAATGATAAGTTGTGATATATCCATACTTTGGAAATACTGCCAGCATTAAAAAGAAATGACTTAAGAAGAAGATGAATACATTTCAAAATAATTATGCTGAGTGAAAAAAAAAAAGGACACACTGTGATTCCACTGCTGTAATATCTAGGAAGTGCAGGTGAGCAGGCCCGTGGTCACCACGATTGGGGGCTGCAGGATGGGGAGATGGATTACCAGGAGATCGAGGAAACTTTCTGGAATGATGGGCATGTTCCTTATCTTGATTGAGGTGATGTGATGATCCTACAGGGTATATTTTTGTCAAAATTCACCAAATCATGCACTTGATACGCAGTTTATGTCAATTATACCATATCAAAGCTGTTTTTAAAATTAGCTTTCGAGTGTAAAGAATATGAACTATTGGCCGGGCGCGGTGGCTCACGCCTGTAATCCCAGCACTTTGGGAGGCCGAGGCGGGTGGATCACAAGGTCAGGAGATCGAGACCATGGTGAAACCCCGTCTCTACTAAAAAATAGAAAAAAAAAAAAATTAGCCGGGCGCAGTGGCGGGCGCCTGTAGTCCCAGCTACTCGGGAGGCTGAGGCAGGAGAATGGCGTGAACCCGGGAGGCGGAGCTTGCAGTGAGCCGAGATTGCGCCACTGCACTCCAGCCTGGGCGACAGAGCGAGACTCCGTCTCAAAAAAAAAAAAAAAAAAAAAAAAAAAGAATATGAACTATTATCAATATGCAAGAATTCAGGGACTATTCAGGAGGCGGAGCTTGCAGCAAGCCGAGATCGCACCACTGCACTCCAGCCTGGGCCACAGAGCAAGACTCTGTCTCAAAAAAAAAAAATTCAGGGACTACTGTTTCTAGGAGCCCTTCCTGAGGAATCTACTAGAGGATACATGTCACACAACAAAAATGACTACAAAGACTTCAGCATTAATATATAGAACTAAGACGAAATGAGGGTTAAAAGGCTGGGCCCACGGCAGACACGGCGGCTCACACCTGTAATCCCAGCACTTTGGGAGGCTGAGGCAGGCGGATCACCTGAGGTCAGAAGTTCGAGACCAGCCTGACCAACATGGCAGAACTCCATGATGTGGTTTGGCTGTGTCCCCACCCAAATCTCATCTTGAATGCCCACATGTTATAGGGGGTACCTGGTGGGAGGTGGTTGAGTCATAGGAGGAGGTCTTTCCCATGCTGTTCTGTTCTCTTGATAGTGAATAAGTCTCACAAGATCTGGTTCTATGAGGAAGAGTTCACCTGCACAGGCTCTCTCCCTTTTTGCTGCCATCCATGTGAGATGTGACTTGCTCCTCCTTGCCTTCTGCCATGATTGTGAGGCCTCCACAGCTATGTGGAACTGTGAGTCCATTAAACCTCTCTTTTTTCTGTAAACTACCCAGTGTCAGGTGTGTCTTTATCAGTGGCGTGAAAATGGACTAATACACCCCATCTCTACTAAAAATACAAAAATTAACCAGGCGTGGTGGCACACAACTGCAATCCCAGCTACATGGGAGGCTGAGGCAGGAGAATCACTTGAACCTGAGAGGTGGAGGTTGCAGTTAGCCAAGATCACGCCTCTGCACTCCATCCTGGGTAACAGAGCCAGGCTCCGTCTCAAAAAAAAAAAAAAAAAAAAAAAAAAAAGGGCAGTGGCTGACACCTATAATCCCAGTAATTTAGAGTCCAAGGTGGGAGGATCGCTTGAGCCTAGGAAGTTTGAGGCTGCAGTGAACCATGATCATACCAACCTGCCCTTCAGCCTGGGTGACAGTGAGACCCTGTCTCAATTGAAAAAAAAAAAAGTTTTTGTTAATAATAAATAAAGAGGAGAATCAGTCATCTTTGGAAAGTGACAGAACCAGTTCAGAAAGAATCAAGCGTTTATCCAGGCTTTCCTTTCTGACCTTGTATTAGTCTGTTTTCACGCTGCTGGCAAAGACATACCTGAGACTGGGCAATTTCCAAAGGAAAGAGGATGGAGAACTCAGTTCCATGTGGCTGGGGAAGCCTCACAATCATGGCAGAAGGCAAGGAGGAGCAAGTCACGTCTTACATGAATGGCAGCAGGCAAAAAAGAGAGCTTGTGCAGAAAAACTCCCATTTTTAAAATCATCAGATCTAATGAGACTGTCTAATGAGACTGTCTAATGACGTCTAATGAGACGTCAGATCTAATTCACTATCACGAGAACAGCATGGGAAAGACTTGCCCCCCGATTCAGTTACCTCCTACTGGGTCCCTCCCACAACACGTGGGAATTCAAGATGAGATTTGAGTAGGGACACAGCCAAACCGTATCAGACCTCTACCCCTGGGTAACCCAGTAGTTAATGAGAAGTACCCCTATCTGGAGCATTCCATGGAATAAATGACAAAGAAAGGATAGAATTAGAGTATCACCATTTTGCAAGACCCAGTGAATTCAGAGAGGCCTGAGTTATTGACAGCTGTTAATATAAGAGACAATCTAACGTGCCTGCTGATGAGAGAACACACCAGCTCTAGTCTTGGCCAAAGGGATCACACCTGAGTCTGTCCAGTCTTGGCTCCAGCTGACAGTTTTCAGGAATTCACAGGAACATATTGAACTGCATATAAAGCAACAAAACCCAGACCGAGAGACTAGGCTCTCTTCAGCAGAAAAATTGTAAGGAAAAAAATCAGAGGAGGAATCTGCAAAGTAGGAGATGTAAAAAAAAATTCCAAAAAAATGTTTAATGGATAAGACTATAGTGTCAAGGGATGCACATTTGGGCGATAAAAGGGGGGAAATTGGGTTAGAAGTCAGGGCAGTGGTTACTTGTAGAGGGAGCTGTGATTAGGAAGGGCATAATGACAGGGCTTTTCAGGCAGGTGGCAGAATTTTTGTTGATCCATTTATAATAAAAGATTTTTCTAAAAAAAAAAAAGCTCCAATGTACCGTTCTTTCATGTGTTTAAAACATGTCCTGTTTCTTAAATTTGTGGGAGTTCTTAATTTCTACTTTTAGTGCACACTGCAGAAAAATGCACAGACTGTTGGGATCCTTGAGGGAGAATTCTGAGCAGTGGACCACATGATGAGTGCTTCATGTCAGCCTTCACACACAGTCCAGTCCTGAGAAGCGGAGGAGAGAGGGACAGCAGGCTTGGGTCTGCGAAAGCAGTGTGTTCTCTTGCAAGGCAGAGTCACCATGTGTTCCATCTTTACAGATTGGCTGCAATGCCGTCAGCTGGGCCCCTGCTGTTGTACCTGGAAGCCTCATAGACCAGCCTTCGGGGCAGAAACCCAATTACATCAAGAGGTTTGCATCAGGTGGCTGTGACAACCTCATCAAGCTGTGGAAGTAAGTAGGGATATGTGGCTTTCTTTTTGAGGGGACATTTCTACCCTTTACCCTACTCACCATGACTCAGCCACACTCACAAGAAACAAAGTCACCTTTCTTTCTCCCTTCTGCCAGTAAAATACTGTTTTCAATCTGTCGAAGGACATCCTTGAAAAACAACACAACACCTGTTCACCTAATTCCCAACTGTTGGAGCTGACTCTTTGGCTGTGGAAGCAGAGCATTTCCCGGAGGGTTTTTTTTATGGCTGGGGTGAAGGGAATAAAATGCCACAAACTCCATGAATGAAAGAAGAAAGATGGAATCGCTTCTCCACCCCAGGCAGAGCCTGTTGGGTAGGGGAGGAGTTGAGGTGTGGGAAAGGCCCCCAGGCAGCTCCCTGCTGATTCTCTTTCTGTCCCCGCTGTTAGGGAGGAGGAGGACGGCCAGTGGAAGGAGGAGCAGAAGCTAGAAGCACACAGTGACTGGGTTCGAGATGTGGCCTGGGCCCCCTCCATCGGCCTGCCCACCAGCACCATCGCCAGCTGCTCCCAGGTCAGCCCAGGGCCACGAGAGCATCTCTTGTCATGTAGTCTCGAGTCAGGCCCATCAGCTGTTAGTCTCCTTAGCGGAAAGTCCTCTGTGAAGGTAAAGGGAGAGCAACAGGCACCTTTGGCCCAGAGCACAGGGAGTCAGGTCATCGTGTGGGGAACTCTGGGTCAGAAGCCATAAGTGGTCTGCCTCCACTGAGATGAGACAGCTACAACAGAACCAGCACCAAGGAGGAGGCGGATTCGGGATGAATTTTCCCTTCCGCCCATTGTGAGACTAGGGAGCCAAGGTGCCCAGGTGTAGTTCCGAGTGTTCCCAAGCAATGATGGGGCGGGATAGGAAGGGATGGGAATTCTAGGCTCAGCTACCGAGCCACCTTCCCAGACAGCAAGGACTGCCAAGGGCGAGCCTTCAGTTACATGCCACCACCCTAGAGGGAGCCAGCCAGGCCTTTCACATCATAGGAACCTGTTTGGTTTGGTTCTAAATTTGAGATTTTTGTGCTTTTTTGCTTGTGCCTTCTCATTCTCAGAGCTTGGTTTTTGGAGAGCTCTGCCCATTCAGTTGAGAAGGTATAGGTAGCCAGTGGAAGTGACTTGGCAGGCATCAGGAAAACCCCAGAGAAAATCTGAGTTAGCAACAGAGTCCACCTCCGAAACTTGGATGAGAAAAGGAATCCGGGACACTCTTGACCAGTGTGAAGAGACAGAAGCAAAGCTGTGGATGCCCCAGAGGTCCTTGGCTCCCCTTTGAATCCCCCACCCTGTGCCTGCAGAGAGGTGCTGCGTGGCTCTAGATGGGGAGGACATCGCAAACACAGTCTTGCCCCCATCTCCTGACTCTATCCTGTTTCTTCCTAGGACGGTCGTGTGTTCATTTGGACCTGTGATGATGCCTCAGGCAATACGTGGTCCCCTAAATTGTTGCACAAGTTCAATGATGTGGTGTGGCATGTGAGCTGGTCCATCACAGCCAACATCCTGGCTGTCTCCGGTGGAGACAATAAGGTACATACCCATTCCCCACGGCTTGGTGGACATGGCCTGTTGGTCTTCACCCCGCCCACTAGAGAGCGCACTTGACATTCCCACCTGACTGCAGGCTGGGAAGGAGCCTTAGCCAGGGCTGCGTGTTGAGTGTGCCTCTTAGTTACATCATTAATGTCACAGCCCCTGAGGTAGTATTAATATGTCCCCCTTTCACAGATGAGGAAAGAAGCTGACAGAGGCGATTTGACTTGCATGGGGGTCCCAAAACTATGAGGTGGCAGGGCCAGTCAGGCTCATCACCCTACTAACCATTTGGTCACCTCATGGTGATGTTCAGTTAGCTGTGCCAAAAAAGTAAGTGTATGAGAACCCATAAACAAAAGCGAGAAGATTGGGGACTCTTTTGTCCCTAACACTTAAAAGGCTTTTTAAAAATCTGTAGAGTTTATGAATACTTGTTATGCTGGTAAGAGTCAGGTACAGTGTGGGTGCATTGAAAGAGTTTGCATTTTGCAGCTAAAAAGAGTTCTGGAGACCAGCTGCACAGGGATACAAATGTACTTCACACAACTGGACTGTGCAGTTAAAAATGGCCAAGATCATTTTATGTTACGTGTATTTTACAATTAGAAGGAAAAATTACCCGCAGAAAGGAAGCAGTAACAAGCCACGGCCATCTGCCCAGCTGAATTCCCCTGTAAGACAGAGATCTCTAACTCCACAGGGTCAGTTCGACATGGAGTGGCTGTGCTGCGTTTTCAGGCACATCTGCTCTGCGTCTGAAGTGCGAGTTGGTCTGGATCCTGCCAGCCCTTGCTGCTTCTCTCCCTTGCCTGTGTTGGTCTTTTACTGTTTCCCAGTGGCCACTTTGGCTCCATGTCTTATCTTTCATTTGTGTGGCTCACAGCACAACCAACACAGGCAAGGCAGAGAAGCAGCTGATCTCCAGAACTCTTTTCAGCTGCAAAATTGAAACTCGGTACCCATTAAATAACTCCCTTCCCCATTGCCCGCCCCTCCCCCGCCAGCCCTGGCAGCCACCCTTCTCCTTTCTGTCTATGTGAATGTGACTGCTCTAGGGAACTACCTAAGTGGAATCATACAGTATTTGTCCTTTTGCAACTGGGTTATGTCACTTAGCAGTATGCCCTTAAGGTTCCTCCATGCTGTATGTAGCACATATCAGAATTCCTTCCTTTGTAAAGCTAAGTAGTGTTGCATTGTATGGACAGCCTACACCCCATTTCTACACTCATTCCTCCACCAGCGGGCTCCTGGGCTGCTGCCACCTCATAGCTATTGCGAATAGTGCAGCTGTGAACATGGGCGTGCAGATCTGAGAGCCTCTGCAGGCAGCTTTTCTGACCGAGGGTCCCTTTCATCTACAGTGGTCCCAGAAAGATCTAGCAGGCCCCCTCTCAAAGCCATATTTCTAGTGAGTGCCAGAGTCAGGACTAGAACCCAGGTGTGATGGCACTCAGGACAGACCAAGGGACCAGATTGCCTCAAGCAGGCCCACAGTGATTTTTACAAGGCTGTAAGCAAGTGCCTGGCTGTACATGCAATGTTTTGGGGTCCCCGTCACTATGCATTTAGGCTTCTTGCTCTTTTCTTCTTTATAAGCCTATTTTGCTGTCTCCATTAGCACCCTTAGCTAAAGGGCTTAGTATGTTTTCAATCCCAGAGCTTTCTGCAGTGTGTTGAGTGAATAAAGTTTGTCCCTAAAGCAAGAGTTCTTAAAATCAAAATCATTATTTTCATTTTTAATCAAACTAATATATGTACATAGCTTTAGATTGTTTTTGTTTTTTGTTTTGAGATCGCATCTCACTCTGTCATCCAGGCTGGAGTGCAGTGGCAGTCTTGGCTCATTGCAACCTCTGTCTCCTGGATTCAAGCGATTCTCCTGCCTCAGCCTCCCCACTGGGAGATTATAGGTGCCTGCCACCAAGCCCGACTAGTTCTTTTGTGTGTATTTTTAGTAGAGACGGGGTTTCACCTTGTTGGCCAGGCTGGTCTCGAACTCCTGGCCTCAGGTGATCCACCCATCTCAGCCTCCCAAACTGCTGGGAGCCACCACGCCTGGCCTAGATTGATTTTTTTTAATGCAACCTCCTAATTTTCACTCTCCAGGGGCAAACCTTTTCAGCTCTTAGCTATTTCTTATACAGTTTACTTCAGTGTAGAAACAACATACTGATCTGTTACCTTCCTCTACCACAGTAGTTTTCAAACTGCAGCATTGTTAAACCTGTTAAAACAGATTGCCAGCCCCACCCCCAGAGCTTCTTAATCAGTTGTTCCAGGCCCCAAGAATCTGCAGTTGTAGCAAGTTCCCAGGTGACTGATGCTCTGGTCTGGGGACCACACTTCATAAACCCTGCTCCCTGCCATCCCATATCCTCTCACTGTAGCTCTCTCACAGTTTGGTGAAAACAGTATCCTGTGTTGACATCATCATCCACAGCTGCTGTTATTGTTACTTCTTTTTTTCTGTGAGTTTTTATTCCTGGACTCTCATTCTGGTGGGATTTCAGTGGAGGAGGGACATGCTCTGTTCATCCACAAGCCTCTGGGCAGTGGTTCTTGATGGGGATGAGGCTCGTATTTAGGGGACAGCAGAGGGAAGGCCTCAGACCCGTGATAATCTGCTTGTGCACTGACTTGACTTGCAGGTGACCCTGTGGAAGGAGTCGGTTGACGGCCAGTGGGTGTGCATCAGTGATGTCAACAAGGGCCAGGGCTCCGTGTCAGCGTCAGTCACAGAGGGCCAGCAGAACGAGCAGTGACAAGACAGGTGGGGCCTGGCTCCCCACCCGCCAGCTCCAGGACTGCCCCTTCCTGGGCCAACTGACCAAACAACTGGGAAGAGCCCCCAACTCCAACAGGATTGTTTTCCCAGGAGGAGTTACAGATGCAGCCACAGATTGATCATCTGCCTTAATTATCGGAGATGCTTTGTAATCTGCTGTCCAGCTGAAAGCGCTCATGTTATGAGGAAGAAACTGCAAATGAAGTTCAAATCCATTTTAAACTATTTTGGGCCATTTTTATGTACCTTTGGGTTCAGGCATTATTTGGGGGGTTTTGTTTCCAAAGTAACTAAATAAAGTCATATTGCTTATAATTCCCGCTGCGTTATCCTAACCACCCCCCACCCCGCCCCGCCAGCTCAGTTTGACTCTTGTCGGTCCGTGCACTAGAACAACGTTCACAAAGGCCATGGCTGTGATGGCCTGGCTCAACCCCACCCACAAAGGTGGCTTGTCACTGCATGAGCATCTCTTTGATTCAGTTTATACTGAAAGCACCATACAGAGCACTGGACTCAGCCTTTGGTGACAAGGACTGTAGCCCTGGCTCTGCTGCTCAACCTCTCCGTACACATCCTCTTCTGCAGAATGGGACTAATACAGTCTGCCCTACAGGATGGCTGCAGGACTCAAATGAGCTAGCGCATCTGGTGACCCACAAAATGCCATGCAGATGCAAGGTGATATTAACCAGACACCAATAGCTATGAAGCTGGCCCAGAAAGTGGGCACAATTCATTCAGCTTATTGACCCTGTCAGGGAAAGGAGGGCCCTGTGATGGGAGACCTAACTGACCCTGAACCAGGTTTTCAGCAGAGGCCCTGTGACCCTGACAATCGCCACAGCCATCACTGAGCCTGCAGTGAGCCAGACACTACCCTGGATCTTTCACACACTCACTAATTTAAGCAACACAAGAACCTTGTGTGGGTGTCCACAGTTCACTAATGAGGAAGCGCTCAGAAGGTAGAAGCCCTGCCCTGGACTGTGCAAACGTAAAGCCAGCACCTGGGTCTGGCCTGTCTCAAGAGTTACTCCCCACTGTAGCATCAGGGTGGGAGCTGGGGGGATCTCAGCTATAATCCAAGGGTGCTTCTCACACCAAACCTTTGTATGAATCGGCCCAGATAAAAGGTCAGCCCACTTGCCTCAGGACCCCTAGTCTACCTACTTCTTGTCCTTCCCTCCTTTTTCAGCAGCAAAACCCCCTTTTTCAAAAAAAAAATAAATATTTGATCATACTATGTAACATGCAAAAAAGTGAAACCACTTTGGTTAAAGGTGAGGATAGAGAGGCCATGGCCTGGCCCAGTCAGCCTCCCAAGTCACCCCACAAAACCCAAGCCTTCTGAGACCAACATGAAAACAGCTGCTTCCTTCCTTCCATTACTCAGAAAAGCAAAGCCCAGGAAAGCACCTTCGCGTGCACTACTGAGCGTAGAGTTCTACACCGAATCCTTGAGCCACATCCACGTCTGCCTCCCTGATATGCTCTGTGATCCTCAAGCCTGGGCCTGGGCTTCCTATGGTGCCAGCTGCTGTCACCAAGTAACTACCGAGAAGGAACTAGTCCCACCCTGAGGTCCTATGGCTCTTGGCAGTCCATAGACTAAAAGGCTGGATGACCAGCAATGCTGAGAGAACAGTTTCAGTACAGCGGTGGGGATGAGAGTCAAGTTCAAGTTTGGAGGGGCCAGGACACAGTAAAGAAGAGGACACGAGGAAAGGGAAAGGAAATGGAGACAGTAACATGAGGGGAGGGTGGGATCAGTGCACAACAGACATTTTCAGGATTAGGAACCTGGGTGTATTTTAAGGCGGAAATCAGAAGCCATTGGAGGAGAACAGATTGAAGACACAAGAGAGGCAAAGTGTTAGAGCTTTGGCCCCAAGATGGCCGGAGGCTAGGGAAGCCCCAGTGAGAGAGGCAGAGCTTGGCGAACAGGAGGGATGAGAGAGCGTGGCTAAGGTTACGGAGGATTTAAGAGCGATGGCCACCTACCTAGAATGAGCCCTATGTGGCTGCTGAGCATTGGAAACATGGTCAGTCCAAATTGAAATGCACTGTAAGAACACACACTGGATTTCAAAGACTACACACCTGTAATCCCAGCACTTTGGGAGGCAAAGTCCGGCAGATCACTTAAGCCAGGAGTTCAAGACCAGCCCAGGCAACAAGTCAAGACGCTGTCTCTACAAAAAATACAAAAATTAACCAGGTGTGGTGATGTGCACCTGTAGTCCCAGCTACTTGGGAAGCTGAGGTGGGAGGATCATCTGAGTCCAGGGAGGTGGAGGCTGCAGTGTGCCATGATAGTGCTACTGCACTCCAGCCTGGGTGACAGAGCAAGACCCTGTTTCAAAAAAATATATATGTATATTCATTTAGACATACGTTGTTGCACACTTAGACTATAGTATGGTATCAGCATAAGTTTTATATTCATGGGGAAACCAACAAAATTCGTGTGACTCACTTCATTGTGGTCTGGAACCAAAGCTGTAATGCCTCCGAGGTATGCCTGTATATTTCTACTGGAAAATGTGAATCTAGAAATTATGGAAGCTACAACTAGGACAAAAAGAAACCCCACCAAACGGCCCTATATCAAAGAATAAAATCTCTTTCTAGAACCCCAGAATTTGCCTCTTTCAGACTGAAGTTTAGCCAAATCTATGAAAAAAAAGAGCTTGCTAAACCAACTAATCATCAGTACAAATAAAATTATAATGAAAAGTATATGAAGATAATTTGGTCTCAGATGCCCTTTACATATAGCAATCAATTCACAAATGATGAGTCAATCATGTGCCTTCATGAAGGCAGGCCCTCAAGAGACCCGCAACAGAAAGGAAAGCCACTGACTGGACAGAACCTGTTTCCTGAGCCCCCACCAAGTTCCAAAAAGGAGAACGGGGCTTCGTCCTCACCCTCAAGGAGTTGACAAACTGGGCTTGGTTATTATTCACACTTGGAAAGAATGAGGAAGCTCAGTCAGTCCCCTCCAGGTCACTCGGGCTTCCTCCAAGCTCCTCTCGTTCAGATTTGCTGTGTCCTCCGGCCAGCATCCCTCCTCCACTAAGAGAACCATGAGACAGCTTCCGGGTGCCTCCTCCCGCCATGGTTCTTCTGTCCATCAGCTGTTCCTTCCTCGACTCTGTGGTATGTGGCTAGGGGAGTTTCCAACTCCCAGGGAACATTTCAGTTCCCCAAAGATAACACAGCTTTGAGCTTTGTGCAGTGGGTGTTTACTTGCTGGTGGTCTTATCTAGGATCAACACTGGCAGCTTTGCCTGGAGTGGCCTCCAGGGTCTAGGTAAGTGGAGGCTTCATGTCTCAGGAGGTACCTGGTCACCATAGTTAGGGTTTTTCTGTTTGGGGACTTTTTTTTTTTTTTTTTTTTTTTTTAATGGGGTTGGTGGCTCTGGAAAAGCTGCAAGTCTTCTCTGAGGACTACAGACCGACCTCTACCCTCTCCATATTCAGCCTCTCTGGGCTCCAGGACCAAAAGATGTCTACACCCAGGTGGCAGACAGGCCTGTGAAGACCTCCTGGTGACATGCTCACATGTTGCTGGGACTAAAGGTGGGATTTTAGCCACCACAGTGGGCTGGTGGTGAGATGTTTACCAACAGGAGGTACTTTGTCCCTCATGTCCCACTTAAAGATTCAGTCCAACCCGGTCTGTGCTTCTGCTGTCCCAAGAGACTCTAGAAAGCTCCAATCCAGGCCGGGCGTGGTGGCTCACGCCTGTAATCCCAGCACTTTGGGAGGCCTAGGTGGGTGGATCACGAGGTCAGATCGAGACCATCCTGGCTAACACGGTGAAACCCTGTCTCTACTAAAAATACAAAAAATTAGCCAGGCATGGTGGTGGGCACCTGTAGTCCCAGCTACTTGGGAGGCTGAGGCAGGAGAATGGCGTGAACCCAGGAGGCGGAGCTCGCAGTGAGCCAAGATGGCGCCACTGCACTCCAGCTTGGGCGACAGTGCGAGACTCCATCTCAAAAAAAAAAAAAGAAAAAAAGAAAGCTCCAATCCACCCTGAGGTTGATCTTTTAAGTAGGATAGGTGGTCATTTGGCAATCATTTGCTTTGCTGCCTCAATGTCCTCCTCACTGGACATCCTGCCCCAATTCCATTCTGTTCAGCGCAGACTGACTTTCCTGGAACACCACGTTCATTACGGAGCCAGATGGCATATCAGAAAGAGCACTGTATTAGGAGCCAAGAGATCCATGGGGGAGTCCCAGCATTGCCCCTGATGGCTGTATAGCTTTGGGGAAAGTGTGGCCCTTCTGGCATTCAGTTTTTCTTCCAGCAAAATAAAGGATTCAGCCTCCCAGTGCCTTAAATTAGTCTTTCCAACTCTTTCATTCATACTATGGTCTCTCTCTCCTCAAGAATCCTCGGTGGCTGCCCTCCTGCAAAAAGAGCCCAAACTTACTGGGCTAGCAGCTCCCAAGGCATCCATCACCTGGCCCCAAACCACCTTCTAATGTTTTTGTTATGACCCCATCGCCATCCTCCTCCAAGCCATCCAGCCTTCTCCTGCACTGACATACTCTACCCACGCCTTCACCTCCCCTCTGGTCGTCGCAAACCCCTGCCTTCAAAGCCCTGCCCCAAGTTCCCCACAGGCCTCTTTCCTGGAGCCTTTGCTAACATCCCTGCGGCAAGCCCCAGCCTAAGGTGAGCTCCTCTCCTGAACTGCTAGAACTTCTCTGCAGACAACTCATTGGCCCTTAGGGGTTCCTGCCAGGGACCAGTTGGATGAAGCACTCCAGAAGGGAAGAAATCCCTGGGACCAAGGGAAATGAGGCAGTGGCCTTGGCCTGTGCTGGGAAGTCCTATGGGCCTGGTATGACACCGTTGTCATCTGCAGGGTGTTTTACAGGTTAGAAGTCACCTTTCCCCCATCGCCTCATTTCACCCTCAAAGACTCTGGGTAAGGAGAATTATCTGTGGTCTGCCTAAGGCCAGTCAGTGAGGGAGGAGCCAGCCCTGTGCTAAGCGCTAAGTGCAGATCTTCCACCTCCAGGTCCAATGCACTTCCCTCTCAGAAGAGGCATCTGCTAAAAGGGACCAAAGCTGCTGGGGGAAGGCAAGGCAAGGCAAACTGCCATGTGAAACAATGCCAGGTCAGGCAGTCATGTCACAGCACCTGGCAGAAAGGACGGAAGCGCAGCCACTGGCTGAAGTTATCCCCACACCCGCTGTCTGGAGAGGATGATCAGGAGCAGTCTGCTCAACCCGAAGATGGGACTCTCCTCCTTGGGAAGGTGTAGGATCACCAGCCTGGCTCCCCGCGGGCTCCCAGGGCTCACAGAGACCAGAGCAGCAACAGCACATGGGAAACAACAGGGCGCCGGACTGGGGAGGTCTCAGAGCTCTCCTAGTGACGACAGCCTCATTTTACACAGAGAGAAAGGGCGAGTAAGCTAAGGTCACACAGCAACAAAGCCGCACCCAGACCCCAGAGCCACTCTCCTCCCTCCCTCCTCCACCAAGGCCATGCCCACTTGGGGCACCCTGCCACTCTGTGTTCCAGGGACAGCTGGAGCACATGCTTCACCCCTCACCAACCCAGCAATCCTGCAGGGCATCTGACCTCCACTGTTGACTTCTACCCAGAGGACATGAACATTTTTAGTTCCCAAGGAATGTACATTGTACATCAGCCCCACGGAAGCTAGGCCACCTCTGAGATGGGGTTGCTGGTTTAAAACAAACACCAGCCTTCCTATATAAGGACCCGACGGCCACCAGGCACCACCTCCACCAGGAATTACAGGTAGGCGCTCTCTCTACTCTCTGCGTGCATGTTTCCTGACAGGTTTATTGTCCATGACTGCTGCCCATTCATTTAACTTCTCTGGGCCTCAGGAGTCCCCTCTAAACACAGGGGATGTTGGACAATCTGAGTCTGTCTGGCTGCTCAGAGACAAAGCTTCGTTTAGGAGCTGCCTCTAATCCCCCTCCCCACTAAGTCCCCTGGGGCCCTTGCTGGTTAAGCTTCCTCACTCCTCATGAAAAGACTTGCCAGGAGCTCCTCAGAGCCTGGGACAAAAGGCACTGGGGAGGACCCCCAGCCCCCTATCGAGTCTTGCTGCCAGGCATTCTGCCCTGAACAGCCTTGGAGAAGAGAACACACATCCATTCTCTCCTACCTTGGGAGGTGGAGGGGGGTCCTGTCTATAGAGCAGTCAGGACCCCAGATAGTAAAGCCCCCTCACGCCATTTGCTGGGCTCCTGAGCTAGCTCAGAGGCACATGAGAAGGGGAGGCAGCTGCCTGGAGACCCTCTCTCCCCCAGGTCCACCTGTCTGCAACCCAGCTGAGGCCATGCCCTCCCCAGGGAACATCTGCAGCCTCCTGCTTCTCGGCATGCTCTGGCTGGACTTGACCATGGCAGGCTCCAGCTTCCTGAGCCCTGAACACCAGAGAGTCCAGGTGAGAGCTTCCCACAAAGCCCCACATGCTGACTAGGGTATCTTGTTCCAGCCCTGCCACTTAGCAACCAGCTCTGTGACCTGGAGCAGCAGTGCAATCTCTGGGCTTCAGCCTTCTCCCAGAGCACAAAGGACTCTGGGTCTGACCTCACTCTTTCTGGAAGGACATGGGGGCTTGGGGTCCTAAAGAGACGATTTCCCCCTTCCAGCAGAGAAAGGAGTCCAAGAAGCCACCAGCCAAGCTGCAGCCCCGAGCTCTAGGAGGCTGGCTCCGCCCAGAAGATGGAGATCAGGCAGAAGGTGCAGAGGATGAACTGGAAATCCAGGTCGGGACCTCTGCAGTTTTATGTTTCTGTGGCGGCGAGGGTGGGGTTGGGAGAGGGAGGGCAGGGACAGGTGGCAGTGAACAGGGTCCCAACTACAAGCTTCCCAGAACTATCAAACCAGTACCACAGGAGCTGAGCTCTGCCCTGGGCTCTATGAAGTCTTTGCCCATTAAGAGAAAAACATCTAGGAGAAGTAACTTTGCTACAACAGAATAGGGATGGAGGGAGCCTGGGCAGAGGAGAGAGGGTGCCAGAGCCTCCAGGTGACTCAAAGGGGACCGAAAATACAGTGCCCAGAGGCAGAGACACCCAGAAATAAACGGCAGGCCCAGACTGAAGATGTTTCTCTGCAGAAAACCGTGTTTTACTCAGGGGCTTCTAGGGCCTGAACTGGGGGATGGAGTGCTTCGAAATAGGTCCCCGGATGGGAGAGCCGGCGCCAGCCCAGGCTCCAGCACTCACTCACCTCATCTGGAGGCAAGGAAGGGGCAGGTCTGGACAATTTGCTCTGACAAATCGTGTGGGGGGCAAGGAGAAAGTTAAGACAACCCAGAGATGGAGAGGAGGAGGGAGTAAAGGATTTTACTGGGTTGTCTATATAACCTTCCTGTGGCTGAGGTTCAGGGAATGGTTTCTTCTAAGCATTTGGTTGGTGACACCATTTCGCGGCTAAGGCAGGATTCCCCCAAGGTAGCACTTAATAATGGCAGTTATTAAACACTGTACCCGAGGATACCAGCTTCACCTCTAACCGCCCCACCTCCTCCCTACGACAACCTGTGAGGTAAGCAGGGCTGGCATTATTCCCACTTTAGAGCAGAGGAACGGTTCAGAGGGGAACTCACTTGCCCAACGTACCACAGTGGAGTGTGGCAAAGACGCAATGCAAGGTCAGGGCTGATTCCAGTCCCAAGCCCTCTTCCTCCTCATTGGTCTGATGAACAGACACAGCGCACAGTGGTCCAGGGGAGGCCTCTTCCTTCCAGAGAAGGAGTGAAATGTGCCTGCCTTGGCCTCTGCCTGCCTGTTCACCATACTCTTCTCCAGTCGAGGAATAAAGCCGTCGGAAGCTCCCCCAGCCCCTGCTCGCTCTCATCCTCACCAGTGCCTAGTGGTGTTCAGACCTTTCCTCTACACGATGGGATCCACTAGATTCCCATTTGAAAGAGCTGCATATCCTCATGCCAAAACCAGGATATTTTGCTGGTGAGACCGGCAGCTCCACACATGGTCATCCCAGCCAGAGGAGCTGCACATTAGCCCAGATGAGAAAGAGGTCTTGGTGGCTGATGACGCAAGGTGGGGCTGGTACAGCGGGAACTTTGCAGTTTCTGTGAAAGCCAGACTCAGAGCATGTGACCCACGCTGCCTTGGCTGGAACCAGAAGTCAAACGCCTGGGGGGTGTTGGGGCTGCTAGAAGAGGAGCGACTGCAGAGCCCGGGAGCGCCCCACTACCAAACCCCTCACAACCTAGTGTCCCACCCACCTCTCTCATCTCAGGCCCCTCTACCTCCCCACAAACGTTTCCCTCCCAAAATCAAGTTTCAGAGTAGAAGACGGTGGAGACCAAGTCCCACTCGCATTGAACAGATGGGCCACTGAGGCCAAGAGGGAAGCTGGCCCCCACCACCAGCCAGCACCATGACACCTCTCACTTGCCTGTACCACAGCGCCAGGTGTTAGGCCAGCCCAGCAGTCTCCCAGACCGCTGCTCCTGTTCACCAAGATGGCTGCCAGGTGATGGGCCACCCTGCATTTGCCTCAGCAGTGGAAGAAAAATGAGTATTTACCGGAGGGAATGGGAGGCCCCAACTTTCCTTACAAAAAAAAAAAAAAAATCAATCATGTCATTCCCCACTGGGTCCATCTTCACAGTGGAGTTAAGGGGAGGGAGATTTCGTAAAGGGAACACATAGCTATTGGTTGGTTAATAGCTTCTCTGCGCCTGTGTCCACACCTGTAAAACGGGTACAGTGGTGGCGCCTACCCCACAGGGAGGCCCTGAGGATGCCTGGCCTGACGCAGAGGAAGGGAATGGGACTAAAGCGGTTTTCAGGGCCAGGTGGGTTTAAAAGTCCTGCATCCTAGTCCTTGGCCTCCAACTCCCTGGGCTTCTACTGTGAGGACCAAATGACCCAGCACTAAGATCCTTCCCTGACTCAGACAAGACAGCGCCCAACATGGCCAGGCACCGAGGCAGCCACTGGCAAACAGAGGCAATCTCTGCTCCCAAGGAAAGTCTGCCATGTGGCTGCAGCAGAGCTCCTTCCCACTTAAAGCTTTGAGCTCCAGAAAATCATCTCAGGAACGCCTGGAAAACGGGAGAGATGGGGAGCTCTCCCTGTAGAGGGGAAGAAATGGAGGCACAGAAAGGAGGACTTGGTTCAGAGCCTCCTTCTAGGAAAACATCAGCTTCCTTTTGATTTTCCAGGCATCAAAGAAAGGGTTATGCATACGAGGGGAAAAAATACCTAGGGAAGGAGAAAAAGGAGAAAAAACAGACAAGAGGGAAAGGAGAAAGAGCTGGGGGCAGGGAAGGAATAGAAGGCCAGCAGGCCAGTGCTGAGAATGCCGGGCAGACCCTGCCAGGGCCCAAAATGCTGCCATTGGTGACTCAACCGTTTGTCTTCAAAACTGCAAAGGAGAAAAAAAATCTCATACCAGGGGACACCACAGCTTTTATCAGCAATCCCCCCAGAGGCTAAGGCTGGGAGGCATGAGACCGCAAGGTAAGTGTCTGACAGATTGTGAATGGGAAGGTGAGCTGTGGCCCTGAGAAAGGAAGAGGAATCTGGCTGAGGTGTCACTCAGCAGTCCCTGCTGGGGCCCAAAGGCCATTCTCCCTCTCCACTCCTGAGGAGAGAGCAGAGAGCCCAGAACCCCCTTTGGGATGGGGATGGGCATGACCTCTGACATCTCCTGGGTCCTCCCTGCCCTGCCTCCTAGTTCAATGCCCCCTTTGATGTTGGAATCAAGCTGTCGGGGGTTCAGTACCAGCAGCACAGCCAGGCCCTGGGGAAGTTTCTTCAGGACATCCTCTGGGAAGAGGCCAAAGGTGAGTTCCTGCCGGGACCAGGGCTGCTTGGTTTCCTTGCAGCCCCATGTGGGAGTTCACTCTGTGGGTGACGAGAGTTTTCCCCAACCTCTACCTCTCCAAAAGAACTTCTAATTTCCCTTTCCCAAAGATCTGCAGGAGAGTGGTTGGCTAGTATTTGTGAGTAGCTCAGAAGGGAGTTCATCATAGTCTTTGTGTTCAAAGAATGTTCTAAGAACTAGTACATTAGCTAGCTTTGGGGCCTCAGCTGAACCTCAGCTTCCTTAACTGTAAAATGGAGCTATTTTACCTATTGCGGGAGTCTACAATTATTTGGTGTTACACCATCTTCACTGCGTAATTTTACTCCACAAACAAAAAGGAATTGGTGCCAAAGTAGCACTCAGAACAGGTTCTGCAGGCTGTTAAGCAGTGCCTTCAAATATTAGAGCTTCCTGAGTTAAGCAAAGGGTTTGCTTTGAATGTAAAAGAAAAAAAGAAACCGCCCGACTGATTGAGGTGGCAGAAAACACCTGCACATCTGCAAAGCACTGTCGTCACCAAGGCGGTGACCCTTCACCCCTGGGGAACAGCAGGGGTAGCATTCACCCCGCTGTGCAAACGAGGAAACCAAGACTCAGTTTTGAGGTGACTTACCCAGGGCACAACAGTCTGACTCCAAGGCCAGTGCTTCCCCGCAACCCCCACCATTACATCCCACCTGCAATGTCACCACCGTAGAAGAAAAGCACTAGCAAGACAGTACGCCCAGCATTCTGACTCAACCTCTTGCTTTTCAGAGGCCCCAGCTGACAAGTGATTGCCCAGAAGCCTCACTCACCTCTCTCTTCCTCCCAAGCTTAGAAGCGCTCATCTGGCCTTTCACTTGCTTCTGCCGCAACTCCCACGACTGTTGTACAAGCTCAGGAGGTGAATAAATGTTCAAACTGTAGGCTGATGTTCCAAATGGGAATTTTTTTCAAAGAGGAAAAGTTAACATTTCACTTTTAAAAAATCAAAATAATAAAAACGAAAATAATTCTTGGTCTACGGTCTGTGGGAAGGTAATAAAAGGACAAGTAGTAAGGCCAGTGTGCATGCTTAGAAAACCTAACCACACCAGCTCACTCAAGCAGAGAAGCTACTGTATGTGCATGCATTGCGCGGAATTAAGACTGGGTTTCTTAGAGGAGGAGAGAAAGGGGGAGAGCAGGAGGGAAAGGGGAAGAGGAGGAGGGAGGGAGAAAATGAGGAGGGAGAGGAAGAGAGAGAAAGAGAGATAAAGTGGGACTAAGAGAAAGGGAAGAGAGGAAGAACAAAGACACAGTTCCTTTACGCATCAGGGCTTCCTGAGTGCAAGGCTGCACTAACAGC
Source organism: Chlorocebus sabaeus (assembly GCF_047675955.1). Taxonomy (NCBI): domain Eukaryota; kingdom Metazoa; phylum Chordata; class Mammalia; order Primates; family Cercopithecidae; genus Chlorocebus; species Chlorocebus sabaeus. Next base: position 54,239,897 of record NC_132925.1, read on the forward strand.
TTATTAACAACCAGCCAGGGCTGTGTGGACAAAGAAACTTCAGGATGACATTATCGGAGCCAACATCCATTCAAGGTCGGAGAGGAAGACAGGAATGGCCAAGAATGAATTTGAAGTTAGACATTGAGGTGCCCAGCAGCTCTCGGGCACTGCTAGACAGCGCTGAAAGAGCTGTGTTCTCCTTCCTCCCTTCTCCACTACTGAGAAGGCCTGACAAAGCAGATGCCTCATGTGGGCAAGGCTGGCCATCGCCATGGTTCCCTTACTGATACCTGGTGGGATCCCCAAACATTCCCTCAACTCCAGCTTACAGCAGACATGAGCCTTGACTCTTTTTTTTTTTTTTTGAGACGGAGTCTGGCTCTGTCACCCAGGCTGGAGTGCAGTGGCCAGATCTCAGCTCACTGCAAGCTCCGCCTCCCAGGTTTATGCCATTCTCCTGCCTCAGCCTCCGGAGTAGCTGGGACTACAGGCGCCCGCCACCTCACCCGGCTAGTTTTTTGTATTTTTTAGTAGAGACGGGGTTTCACCGTGTTAGTCAGGATGGTCTCGATCTCCTAACCTCGTGATGCGCCCGTCTCGGCCTCCCAAAGTGCTGGGATTACAGGCTTGAGCCACCGCGCCCGGCCGAGCCTTGACTCTTATGTTCCACAACTTAATTCCAGTTACAACACTGGTCTTCCCGGGGAAAGGCCACTCGGTCATGCCCACCTTAGCCTAAACGTGTGGACTGACTTGAGTGTGGGCAACGGATGGGACACATTGCTAAAGGGAGGGAAAGGCAAAGAACAAGGTGGCCCCAAAGAGCAGCACCACCCACTTGCCAACTCAGCTATCTGAGCACTTGTGAGAAGCACGCAGGAAGCTGTCTGCAGACACAGTTGGGGTAATGCCTGCACTCTGGAAAACCCGCACCACAGAGGGTGCTAGGAGCCGAGTGTCTCCTCAAGTAAAATTCTGGCCGCCCCATGCTCAGGCACGAACCACTGATCAGGTGCGGCAGACAGACAGAAACCCAACTGCTCTCCCTCACATAGGAGCTGTGGTCTGTGAACACCACCGTCATCCGGGAACTTCTTAGAAATGCAGAATCTTCCCCACACCCCAGCCCTAATCTCTCAGGATCTACATTTTAACAAGATCCCCAGGCTACTTAGTAAATGGCTGATGGGAAATGGCTTCTTTCTTACAATTGCATGTGAATCTACAAGTATCTGTAAACAAAAGTTCAATTTTAAAATATGACTTATTGATTGATAAATTGAAATTCACTTACATTGGTTAGGCCATGGATATAAAGATGTGAGGATTAAAAAAAAAAAAAAAAGAAGCCCCTTCTCAGGTGTCACAGCACACTGCAGGCCCCCCACTAACCCCCCCCCCCCACCCCGACAGCCATGCCCCTACCTCCCCAGGCACCTGGCACAAGTGGGTACAGAGATCACCACACTTGTCCTGGAACTTAACCATCTCAGCTCTGTCACTTAGTTGGGATACGACCTTGATTATCACTAACTGCCCACAGCCCTCTTATCAATAGCTAGAGAAGAGGAGCAAAGGCCCAAAATGGCCAAAGTGGTCAGGAGCTGGTTTCTTTTTGAGAAAGCACCCACTGATTGGGCTTGGGAGAGGATGGGTACCAGGCTCTGAACAAATGCTGGTCACCTGATGCTTCCCCCACCAAAGACAAGAACTTACTTCTCTCTCAAAGGAATCACAAGCATTATTACCAGCTTGCCTGGGTCATTCAAATAGAAACAGATATTGCGCCCCACCGTGGACTGGGCACTCACCTGTGCCAGGCAACAAGGTGTAGTGCAAAGATATGGGCTTTCCGTTTTGGACCTGAATTTGGATACCAGCTGTATGATCCAGGCCAAGACTGAATTTCTCAGGCTCCTCACATGTAAAATGCCTACCTTGCTGGGTTACTGCCAAGACTGAACATGAGATCTCACATGAGCCTTAGCTGCTAGGCACAGGGCCCGGCATGTAGCTAAGCATTCAATTACTACAGCAGCCGGCACTTACTGCCACACCCTTGATGTGCACCACGCACCATATTAAATACTCATGCAGATTAATGTGATTTCACTTCATTTTCACAGCAAGCCTACTTATGAGAGAGAAAACTAAAGCTCAGAGAAATTAAGTTAACCTTCCCAAAGTCACACAGCAAGTACGTGGCCGACTCACGGACATCATCAGAAGGCTCAGGTGCTGCTTTTTCATCTGGCTCCACAGCCTCTCAGCCAGTGCGGCTTCCCTTGCTCTACTGCCTAGGATGAGAGAGGTTTCCATTTTCATTCATTTTCCTTCAGAATACACTGGGTGAACGTGGTAGCGGGGTGAGGACAATTTCAAGTCAACAATGGGCGGAAATATAATTTATCAAAGAAAATGGTTAAAGGACGCCTTTGAGAAAATGTATTATTTCAAACATGTTCCTGTAACAGCTTTCTTAAACCCACTCCTTCATGCATCGTTTAATGATACCACTGTAACTTGATCGTCTCTAAAGTGGGGTGTAGGTACCCCTAGCATGAGCAAGTTATTTGCTGGAGAAAAAAAAAATTCTCCTTGTGAAAAAACTTTTACCTTGTGTATAATTAGCATAACAGCACATGTATTTAAGTTCTTATGCACTTATAGGTGTTCAGAAATTCTCCTAAGAGTGCACAGAGAAGAGTTGAGACGCCTCCACTAAGCTACCCACCTTCCTCTGAATCCACTTTCAAATGTCACTGGCATTTGGGAGGTCGAGGCGGGTGGGTCACCTGAGATCAGGAGTGCAAGGCCAAACTGGCCAACACAGCAAAACCTCATCACTACTTAAAATTTAAAGAAAAAAAAAAATTAGCCAGGCATGCTGGTGGGCTCCTGTAATCCCAGCTACTCAGGAGGCTGAGGCAGGAGAATCACTTGAACCTGGGAGACGGAGGTTGCAGTGAGCCAAGATCAGGCCACTGCATTCCAGCCTGGTCGACAGAGTGACACTCAGTCTCAAAACAAAAACCAAAGCCAAAAAAAGATGGCACTGGCAAATGAGCACTTTTTAATACAGTGATCCTGAGAGGGACTGGCTGGCCACTAATCACCATCTTTGACAGAGTTTGCTTCTTCAATCACTGTACATTCCGGTGGCCATTTGCCCTTACTTTACAAAAATGAATGAAGGAAAATGAAGGTGCTGACAGCAAATGATGAGTATCAGTCCCAAGTTTCCTACAGAAAGACGGAAACACCAGAAAAGTCAAGGATAGACAGTCACAAGGACCATCACTGAGTGGACAAAGCCAATTGCACATTCGACTGTGAAGGAACTGAGACAAAGTTCAGGACGATGCCAAAGATACATCATCAATGATTTTATCTAAAAGATAAGGCAGCAACAGAGACTTCAAAGGTGTTCAGTATTCTTGCGAGAGAGCCTTCCTTTTTATGTGTAAGTTTACTTTTTGGCCAGTGCACTTGTATTCAAGAATACCTTAGTACAAAATAGGAGGGCTGAGTGCAAGTAATGAAACAGAATTTCCTCCACAGTTTACCCAGAGGCATCAGGAATTCAGTCCAACGCCCACCATCCAACTGATTCATCAACACCCCCAGGGACTAGATTTTTCTTCCTCCTACAGCCTTGTGCTGGAAACAAAAAAAAAAAGAAAGAAAAGAAAGTATCTACATAGGTTAGAAAGAGGCAGTGCATCTGAGTTCCCAGGCAGTAAAATTACTTAACACTCTAAGGCTGTAGAACTTTAAGAATTCTTGGCCAGACGCAGTGGCTCACGCCTGTAATCCCAGCGCTTTGGGACCCCGAGGTGGGTGGATCACGAGGTCAGCAGATCGAGACCATCCTGGCTAACACGGTGAAACCCCGTCTCTACTAAAAATATATTTAAAAAAAAAAAAAAATTAGCTGGGTGTGGTGGCGAGCGCCTGTAGTAGTCCCAGCTACTCGGGAGGCTGAGGCAGGAGAATAGGAGAACAGCATGAACCCAGGAGGCGGAGCTTGCGGTGAGCTGAGATCACGCCACTGCACTCCAGCCTGGGTGACAGAGCAAGACTCTGTCTCAAAAAAAAAAAAGAATTCTTTTTTGGGGGGAGACAGGGAGGGGAGAGACAGAGTCTCACTCTGTCACCCAGGCTGGAGTGCAGTGGCGCGATCTTGGCTCACTGCAACCTCCGCCTCCCGGGTTCAAGTGATTCTCCTGCTTAAGCCTCCCAAATAGCTGGGACTATAGGCGCGTGCCACCCCACTCAGCTATATATTTGTATTTTTAGTAGAGATAGGGTTTCACCATGTTGGCCAGCCTGGTCTCGAACTCTTAACCTCAAGTGATCTGCCCGCCCTGGCCTCCCAAAGTGCTGGGATTACAGAAGTGAGCCACCATGCCTGGCCGAACTTTAAGAATTCTTATATGCAGTTTAATTTTACAGAGAGCCACATGGATACTCAAGAAAGTCTCCAGCTATCTGGATTCTTGGGTTACAAAGCTGGCCAACAACCAGATTAAACCACTGCATCACTCAGGTAAGTCTACACAAACACAGAGAGACTGGGTTGGCTGGAGGATCCATCACTTTATTTTCAGAAAAAGATGGCCAAAGAAGAGAAAAATACAGAGGCATTCCCACAGCACAGTGAAAACAATCAGCCATCCAAAAAGCTGAATCAAAAACAACGCCAACCGACTTTCACGCCCACACAGGTGAGGTTTCACTATGTAACAGCACATAAATGATAATCTAAATCCTAGAGAGAAAAGTAGATAGCACCTTGTGCTTTTCCTTGGCAGGTGGATGGCACAGGCTTGGAGACTTCCATGTCATCATCGCTTTTCCTCCTCTAACACAGGGCTGGTTGGTTTCACCTGCAGGCAGTACTGACTTCAGGGCTTGTGGAGAGAAGATGGTTGTGCTGCAGTTCACTTGGTGACAATAAAGCACTTTGATATACTCAGCAGTCCCCAGATCTTCCAAGCAGGAGATCAGGTCCCCCCCGACTTCCCACATGGGCAAATCTGCAGCACAGACAACATAACGGCACAGCTGATCCATGAAGACAGACAGTGAATCAAGGCTGAGTTCCAGGCCAGTGACTTGTGTACCAGGGGCAAGATGGAAATACCAGATAGGAAATATTAAATCCATTCCATTTTAGCTCACAAGGCTCAAATGCGCCTTCCAAAAACACCTAGAGGAATTTAGGATTCCATAAGGGACGTATTTTACAATTTAAGCCTCCAAGAACACAGACAAGGGACTCCAGGTGACCTATCCACCTCACTGCAGGAGATCAGGGTGAAGGATCCTTTGAAACAAAATACAGTCTCCTCTCACTTAACCCTGGACCATTAGAAACTCTAGGGCCTGTAATGAATATACCTTTACAAGGCACCAGCAGGCGGCAGAGCAGAGCTCAGGACCTGAGATGACTCAGTTGCTCAAAAGGTGAAGGAGAGGCTCTGACTTCTAAAACACAGAAAGACAGGACACAGGAGAGGCAAAGGCAAGGGGGCACCCAGGAGAAGCTGGAGAGGGACTGGTACATTTGCGGACACCAGGCCTGCTTGTTCTGCATAGACAATATAACATGGCTGAGCTGCCCTGCAGAACTTAAGAGAATTACGTTGATTCACCTCTCAACCTGGGCAGGGCACACAAGGGACTGTTACGCAAGATGAAATGAGGATTATTTTTGGTCAAATGTTCCAGAGACGGGGGCAAAAGTGAAACAAAAGGAGGCTGGGAACCCCTGATACAAGACTAGCAGGTAGTTTCTGCTGCAAACTGAACCTTATCAGCTTAATACACCCACACAGCAGCCCTGAGGGCATCAGTGAGTAGGAAGTACCTCCTTCGGGGTCCTCTTCCCCAAGAAGGCCTCTTCCTGGAGTCCCCCAGTCTGTCTTGGATCTCCATCATGAACAATGAGCGCTCCTCTGCACACCCCATATCGATGGCAGTGGAACCAATGAGACCAGCAGTTGAAGTCCTTCTGCCTGTGCTGACGCTGGAGTTGACACCAGAACAGTGACAGTCAAATTGAAGAGTTATCCAGGGAAGGAAAGAGAACGACTTCACTGGTTGCAAGAAAATAAACCTCTGAGATAGGTCTCCAGTTAATTTCCCCCAAAAGGTTTCCCAGTTGGGAGTCTGTTTTTAGAACCGAGAACCAGGAACTGAGTTACACACCCACGTGTGCTTAGACGAGTAGGCGGGTGACTTTATTCACAAACTGCTCAAAAACACAGGCTGCAGAGAACAGAATTTGGACTGCCAAACTCACTGTACCCTCGTATCACACTCTTCTTTGCTGCCTACCCTGAAGCATTTTGGCTGGGAGGCAAAACCCCAGTGCTATTACAGGCAGTCCCCATACCCCTCATTCCACGCCCACCCCACCCCACCCACAAGCTGAAGCCTTATGACCCGCTTCGAGTTAAACATCCTGTCCTGGTTTTCTGTGTTCCAATCAGCTCTCCAAACACATCCTCGACCTGAGACACAGACTTCAAGCCAGCCTGTGTTCTGTCAGACTGCTGGTCGCCCTGGAGGGTGGAAGAGAAAAGGAAGAAGGTTCCAAATCATGTCACTTAAAACAAATTGGGCTTCATGCTCATACTATGTTTATATTCTTTACATTAATAAAATGCAACAAAAGACTTGTTTGTCCTGGTTTTTAAAAAACACAGAATGTGAGTTTTATGACCTTTTCTAGGAAACTCCTGAGGACTGTACCTTCTCTGCTTAAAGACTGTAGAGGCGACTGGTGTTCTCACGCAAGGCAGCCAAGGTGCGGGAGAGTGGCTGATCTTTGACCCTGGCAATCTCTCGGACCGTATGCAAGGCCAGGCCCGGGTGGGCATACTGGCAAAGGCTTTTGGGAACCTGGAAGACATCAAGCGGTCATAACATCATTGTGCCATCTGTGCACCGTCATAATCTAGAACTCCCTCCCTGTCCCTTCCCAGCAAGGACCTCTTTGGGGCTGCCCTGTAGAGACCCCGTTACCTGCAGGTGCAGGGAGAGTCCTAGTCATGGGGGCTCTGGGTGAGCAGGGTCCCACGCTTCCTTGGACTACCCTCTACAGGGTAGGGCTTTGCACTGCCTGGAAGAGAGTGGTTACCCTTCAGCTTCTCAGCCCCCTAGACTTTTGGTTCTGCAGAGTAACAGCAAGGAGGCATCTACACAGCCCAGGATGGGACCTGGAAGTCACTGGGGCTCTGGCCCTGCCAACCTTGTAAGGGTGACCACCCACCTCCCCACCCTCTCCCTCTGGTGCCTCCCCTCAGCCTGAAGACCCCCTTACCTGGCGAGGGAGGAAATAGGGAGCATCCGTTTCTACGATGATTCTCTCCAGTGGGATCTGCCTCAGGGCTTCCCGAGCCTCCCAGGCGGAGGAGTAAGTCAGCACTGCCGTGAAGCCCACAGACATGTTGGGAAAGTACTTCAGTAGGGGCTCGATGACCGGGTAGCTGCCGGTGAAGCAATGCCTGGGGACAGAACTCCACATCAGGGCTGCTCGCAGTCCCATCTGTAGCAGTCCCCAGCTCCCACTAGACCTATCACCCCTTTTCAATGATTCCCAGAAATGGGAAGGCTGCATCCTAGGGAAGGACTCCACAGTAAACACAGACAAGGGCCGGCTCCAAACAGGAAGCCCCGAGACGGCACTTGGTGAGTGATCAGAGATCACCACGCACACCGCAGAATGCTCTGCAGTCACCTGAGATGACCACCACAGAGAACACACTGGGATAGGAAATGCTAACACTGAAGAGGAGCAAAATCAAGAACTGTGGCCCCTATGATGACAACGACAGCATATAAAAACTATGCCCATGTAGTCAAACGAACTGAAAGAAAACCTAACAAAATATTGGGGAGTCGAACTACAGGTGAATTTTCTTCTCTTAATCTGATTCCTATTCATGTTCTTGGTGCCATATATATATAGTTACCAATCTGGAAATTCAGGGCCTCCTCCTGCAATATCACCTCGTTGGGTCAGCTTAGCCCTGGCCTACCAGCCACCATTACATTTCCTTCAAAGTTAGCCCAAAATGCAGCAATGAAAAACCAACCAACCAGAAAAGCCAACTGACTGCTTCATCATTGGTGTGTGCCCAGCTGGGGGCCAGAGGCTTCACTCACTCTGCTTAGGTACCCAAAGGCCCTGACAGCCCCATCCCCCTTTTTCTGCCATCTGACAAGACCCAGTTTGGGTGCTAGAGTCCTTGTTATTCAGCCAGCCCCTCTCAACTATCTTTAAGGAGCTGGCCAGGCATCACCTCCTGAGTCCTCTGGTTGGGCTATGATCATGGGCCCCTGCCCTGGCTCCCGCAGCACCTATGACCACCCAGTCCCTCACACTATGTAGGCAGAAGCCACCATCCAACCTGTCTCCTGGCAGCACCTCCAGATGTCCCAAGAGGCAAGTCAATGCCCAGTACCTACACGTGGCAGGATTTCATAAGTTCAGAGAGTTTACCAAACAGAACTGAAGAACCCCTAGATGCCATTCTGATAAAATATGACATTGATTTTCATAACTGGGGGGAAAGGAAATTTCAAGTTCAAAATAGGAAAGAAAATGTCCTTTCAAGTACCCTAAGATGCTCTGTGTGCTAAGTCACCAGACCCCACAGCAACCTCTCAAGATAAGCAGTCCTCACTGCTGAGAACTGAGACTCCATTTCCACTCATCCCCAGGAGGAGGGCACGAAAGGCCCCTTGTGCTCACTGGTGATTTAGGGTTATTAGTTCAAACCATATGAAGTTACTATTTTGTGAGGAAAAAAAAAAAAGGTCAAATATGATACATTTCAAGTGGTTTAACCTAATAGTTAATTCTTTAGAAAAGACAGTGTATAGGCCGGGCGAGGAGGCTCATGCCTATAATCCCAGCACTTTGGGAGGCCGAGGCAGGCAGATCATGAGGTCAGGAGTTCGAAACCAGCCTGACCAACATGGCAAAACCCCATCTCTACTAAAAATACAAAAATTAGCTGGGCGTGGTGGCATGTGCCGGTAATCCCAGCTACTCAGGAGACTGAGACAGGAGAATTGCTTGAACGCGGGAGGCAGAAATTGCAGTGAGCCGAAATTGCACTACTACACTCCAGCCTGGGCGACAAGGTGAGACTCTGTCTCGGGGGGGAAAAAAAAAAGAATAGATAGTGTATAATGACAGAATACGATCATTACTGTCCTCATCAACTTCTCATCTTTCCAACTAACGTCCTAGACAGAGGGAAGTGTTTCTTTCATTTGCCCGCTGAAGTTCGTCTTCTAACCTATGGATCTTGTAGTCAGGGGGCACAAACTTTTTCATGATGTCTAGCAGATCTTCGTCAGCTTCTCGGCAGTGGATCACCAAGGGCTTCTTTAGAGACACAGCCAGCTGTAGCTGTCTCTCAAATACCTAGAAGAGACACAGCGACAACCCCTGTTGGTTAGCAGCACTTCAGAAGTCCATTACCTCTGGAACACCCGGTCCAGCAGGCACTCCCACCGTGTCTCCAACTCTTTTAACCATATAATGTAATAATAATAACTAATGATTATTGGGCACTTACAATAGAGCCAGGTAGTGTCCAAAGTACTGCAGGTCTATCATAACCTGTAGTCCTCACAACCACCCTGAGGCAGGTGCTGCTGTCTGTGCAGCATGCAGTGAGGGCAAGTTAACTTGTAGTCAGCAGTTGTAGCACCAGGGTCCAAACTTGAACCCTGGCAGTCCACAGAGTAACCACTATATGATGCCAACATGGGGTGGCAGGGGCGGGGCAGGGCAGGGATCAAGAACATAAAGCACAAAGTTAATGTACCTCACCTCACTGTCCCCACCTCCTATCTCAAGAGATACCAACTTCCAGAACTCTCCCTATGCAGAGCTGTTAGGGATGGTGGAGCGTGGTGTTTATGTGTATCTCCAGCAAGGTGCCTCTGGCTCTCAGAAGGTGCTCAAATACTTGCTAAAGAAACAAATACTATAACTTGTTTTTTTTTTTTTTTTTTTTTCTTTTTTTTGAGACTGAGTCCTGCTCTGTCGCCCAGGCTGGAGTGTAGTGGCGCGATCACAGCTCACTGTAGCCTGTACCTCCTGGGTTCAAGCGATTCTCCTGCCTCAGCCTCCCGAGTAGCTGGTACGACAGGCAGGCACCACCTTGCCTGGCTAATTTTTGTATTTTTTTGTAGAGATGGGGTTTCGCCATGTTGGTCAGGCTGGTCTCAAACTCCTAACCTCAACTGATCTGCCCACTTCAGCCTCCCAAAGTGCTGGGATTACAGGCATGCGCCACCGTGCCTGGCCAATTTGCTTCCTTTACTCAGTCAAAATCGGATATCCTCGCAGGTCAATAACTACAGATATACTTTACTCTTTATAACACTAGCCACTTTTAAATCTTCACTATTGTTAATTTAAATGAAAAAAGTAGGGTTAGGACCTGTTCTTTCCTCTAACGAGCCCGGGTTTAGAACAAAGAAAATTATTAATTCACCAGGTGTGGTGGCTCACGCCTGTAACCCCAGCACTTTGGGAGGCCGAGTAGTGTTTGAGGTCAGGCGTTCAAGACAAGCCTGGCCAACATGGTGAAACCCTGTCTCTACTAAAAATACAAAAATTAGCTGCGCGTGGTGGCAGGTGCCTATAATCCCAGCTACTTGGGTGGCTGAGGCACAAGAATCCCCTGAACCTGGGAGGCAGATGTTGCAGTGAGCTGAGATCGTGCCACTGCACTCCAGCCTGGACAGAGCAAGACTGTCTCAAAAAAAAAAAAAAAAAAAAAGATTAATTCATTATAAGTAAATCACCTCATATTGTTTCCATGAGTAGTTTCTACAATTGTGGAACATAATTTGTGTTTATGTTTTTAGCATCAAACAATGAGATACTTTCGGTAATTTGAGTCAGGTGATAGTCACTTGAGAATGATATTTACAAGTCTAACACCTGTACTGCCTCTTCTCAAAATAGCAACACTAAGCCAATACTAATTCTGATGTAACTTTTGTTTAATCTGTGTTTTCAACGAAAGGAAAATGACCATAGACATCAAAATTATAGACTGCTTGGAAGAGGCTTTATTTAAAGGCTGGCCAGTTACAGTATCAATAGGTGGCTGGAGCTCCTCCTATTTGCATCTGCTAAGCTGTTCACCTGTCCTCCCCTGACCCCTACACACAGGCAGGAGAGGTTTCAAGAGATTCCAATTCCAACATTTCATTCCTGCCTCTAAAAAATTATCCCTCAGAGTAGTGAAATAAACTATTAGAGCTTTAGGATAGAGTATTACACAGCTGTTAAACATTTTTCAAAGTATAGTTGATGAATGGGAAAATTTCACAAGTGGAAAAGACACTTAAAACTATTTAATTTCCTAATTTCTTTTTTTAACACAAGCACGCACATCCAACCTACGTTTCTTTGATCCTATGACAGGTGCTTGGAAGACAAGCCACTCTGCAATTGTTTCTTGCAATTTTATTGTCCCTTGCAATTTTCCAAGGGACAATAACATTACATTTATAATGTTTCGTAAAACACATCCAGATTTCAAAAATGTTAAGAAGGAAGAAGAACTCATTAGAATGCAGGAACTTGTGGTTGGACAGGAGCTATCTGCAGCATTTGTCCTCACCAGGAACCCAGCTGAAAAAGAACAGGAGTGAAGGAGGTACAGATGAGTTATTACCCAGCATAATTATTCACTTCTACCTGCATAAGGCTGGGCTCCTAACTGATCCATTATTTCCAGGGATTCCACAGTTAGTCTCTCCTGGGGGTTGCCCCAGGCATCTCTTGCATATTTATTACCTTAATAATTAATTAATTCCTCTTTAACACACGTAAAGAGATACAGCCTGGGTAGGGAAGGACAGTATACTTTCCCTGGCATCCCTCCCAGATGCTGACATGTGCAATTTACACACAAAGTCTTCAGGATCTAACTCTTATGAGTTACATAGTTAAATCTGTAAACACCACAGATCAACAAAGAAAACGTTAACAGTAATTTGCTCTAACCAGCAGAATAACTATAACTACCCATTCTTTCCCCAGTTGTTTTGCTTCTCTATTTTCCAATCCTTCCAGAAAATTTTGGGTACAACAACCAAACTCTCTTATAATGAACTGGGTCTAGCACCCTATCATCTTGGCCAGATACATTCCTTCCACAAGCTTTTTTCTTTATTTTTTTAAATGTAATAAAGATGCGGTCTCACTATGTTGCCTAGGCTCATCTTGAACTCCTAGGTTCAAGCAATTTCCCGCCTCAGGCTCCCAAAGTGTTGGGATTACAGGCGTGAGCCACCTCGCCCAGCCCTCTATAGGTTCTTCTTCTTCCCTTCACAAGATAAAACATTCAGCAGGACACATCAAGAACTTGCTAACTGCTCTTTTAGGTAAATGCAACTCTGCACTGACATCCAACCAGGTGCAGTTCCCAGTCACCACCATTCACCTCATTTAGGTACCAAAGTTTTTATTTACATCAAAACAGTGTCCATATCCCCCACCCAGCCTACGAGTCTCTGGTGTTGACAAATATTTTCTAGTCTTCCTCCCTTTTACAGGCAGCTTAGCCCTCCCCCAGCCAGCAGCAATTCCTCAGACTCATTATCTTCCAGTCTTGAGTCGAATCTCACCAAGCCAAATGACATCTTCAAGACTGTGTTTATCACCCTGTGCCTATCACTTCTAGTTCAGTTTGTTGTGCAGGTTGCCCCATGGACCTTTAAAGTGCAGACCTGAGACCCTGATAATTCTGTTTTGTTTTGAGACAGGGTCTCACTCTGTCGCCCTGGCTGGAGCATAATCATGGGTCACCGCAGCCTCAACCTCCCAGGCTGAAGCAATCCTCCTGTCTCAGCCTCCTGAGTAGCTGGGACCCCAGGCATGTGCCATCACACTCGGCTAATTTTTTTTCTTTTTCTTTTTTTTTTTTTTTGTAGAGATGGGGTTTTGCTATGTTGGCCCAGGCTGGTCTCCAACTCCTGGCCTCAGGTGATCCGCCTGCCTCGGCCTCCCAAAGTGCTGGAATTACAGGAATGAGCCACCACACCCAGCCATACCCAGCTAATTTTTGTATTTTTAGTAGAGATGGGGTTTCACCATGTTGGCCAGGTGGTCTCAAACTCCTGCCCTCAAGTGATCCACCCATCTTGGCCTCCCAAAGTGCTGGGATTACAGGTGTGATCCTGTAAATACAAAAAATTAGCTGGGTGTGGTGGCGGGAGTCTGTAATCCCAGCTACTCAGGAGGTTAAGGCAGGAGAATTGCCTGAACCCAGGAACCGGAGGCTGCAATGAGCCGATATCATGCGATTACACTCCAGTCTGGCCAACGAGAGCAAAACGCTGTCTCAAAAACAAAAAATTAGCCGGGTGTGGTAGCAGGCGCCTATAATTCCAGTTACTCAGGAGGCTGAGGCAGGAGCATCACTTGAACCCAAGAGGTGGAGGTTGCAGTGAGATGAGATCATACCACTGCCCTCCAGCCTGGGTGACACAGCAAGACTCCATCTCAAAAAAAATTTTTTTTAATTAGTCAGGCGTGGTGGTGTGCACCTGCAGTCCCAGCTACTTGGGAGGCTAAGGTGGGAGGATCACTTGAGCCCAGGAGGTTGAGGCTGCAGTGAGCTATGACTGCACCACGGAACTCCAGTGTGGGCAACAAAGACCTTATCTCTGAAAGAAAAAAAAAAAAAAAGAAAAATTCTAAAATACTACAACTCTTACCCTGCCAATGCACCATGCTCAAAAAGTATTGGGAGGAAAAAAAATATTAACAGGGGCTGCACGCATCAGATCAGGCCTGTAATTCCGGCACTTTTTGGAGGCCAATGCAAGTGGATTACGCAAGGTCAGGAGCTCAACACTAGTCTAAAAAACGTGATGAAACCCCACCTCTACTAAAAATACAAAAATTAGCCAGGTGAGGTGGCACACGCCTACAGTCCCAGCTACTCAGGAGGCTGAGGCAGGAGAATCGCTTAAACCCAGGAGGCAGAGGCAGAGGCTGCAGTGAGCCGAGATCATGCCACTGCACTCCAGCCTGGGTGACAGAGTGAAATTCTATCTCCAAAAAAAAAAAAAAAAAAGAAAATAATATTAACAGAGTATTAGCCATGATCCCTGGTTGAATGGGAAATTATACATTTTTTATTATTTTTCAAATATTCTACAATGGGTACATTAAAAAAAAAAAAAAAAAAAGCTGGCCAGGCGCAAGTGGCTCACGCCTGTAATCCCAGCACTTTGGGAGGCCGAGGTGGGTGGATCACCTGAGGTCAGGAGTTTGATACTAGCCTGGCCAATGTGGGCTCTACTAAAAATACAAAAATTAGCCGGGTGTGGTGATTCACACCTGTAATCCCAGCTACTCGGGAGGCTCATCGGGAAAATAGCTTGAACCCAGGAGGCAGAGGTTGCAGTGAGCTGAGATTGCACCACTGCACTCCACAGCCCAGGCAAAAGAGTAAGACTCCCTCTCAAAAACTAAATTAAGAAAACCTAAAGTTTACTGCTTCCCAAAAAAGAAAGAAAACAAATGTTTGACATTGATATTATCTATAAGAAGTCACGGCCGGGCGCGGTGGCTCAAGCCTGTAATCCCAGCACTTTGGGAGGCCGAGACGGGCGGATCACAAGGTCAGGAGATCGAGACCATCCTGGCGAACACGGTGAAACCCTGTCTCTACTAAAAAAGACAAAAAAACTAGCCGGGCGAGGTGGCGGGCGCCTGTAGTCCCAGCTACTCGGGAGCCTGAGGCAGGAGAATGGCATAAACCCGGGAGGCAGAGCTTGCAGTGAGCTGAGATCCGGCCACTGCACTCCAGCCTGGGCGACAGAGCCAGACTCCATCTCAAAAAAAAAAGAAAAAAAAAAGGAAGTCACAAAGCTGAATGGTAAGAAATAAAGCTGAACAGTAAGAAATAGCTTGTAAAGCATTTGACAAATTGGCATCTAGATGGTCTGGATGACAGCAAGCACACTGCATTTTCAGGAATTCTAAATTATTTAGTTCTAATATTAGATAAACCCTTATTGTCAGGCTTCAACAACTAAAGGAAAATTAAAACTATAAGCAGACAAAAGAGAGCCTTGTTACCTTGTGCTGTTCTGGGACAGGCGTGGTGCACTTGTAAGAGTAATCCAAGCCCATTTCCCCAAATGCCACAGCCTTGGGGTGCCTTAAGGCTTGCAAAAGATTTCTTTCTTGACTCTCACTGTAGTAACGTGCAAAATGAGGGTGACAGCCAAAGGCCCCCCATACCAGATCCTCTTTCAACAGCTCCTCCCATAGGCAATCTGTAAGAGTGCGAGGATCACAGAAGTCAGAGATGCAGCCCTGAAATTCCTTAGGGAAGGAGCTGCTGTAAATTTTTCTGAACTTTGTAAAAGTCCCTTGGAAAGACAGCTTGGAATAGAGCATGTCCAGGTGACAATGGGTGTCAATGAAGCCCTCCTCTAGGCTTGGCTCCAGGTGGCTCTTTGGCAGGGAGCTGGATGTGTGCCCTCCACAAGGACGTGGAGGCATCTCCTCTTGGAAAGTTCTTTTCTCCTTCACCTCTCTTTCTTCTGAGCTTCTGGAGAAGCGAAATGAACGAGAATTCTGGGACCAGCCTTCCTCTGAGGCCTCCATGTCTCTGGAGGTGTTTTGGATGCTCCCCGCAGAGTTGGGGGAATAATCACTCAGGCAGCTCCGGCTGCTCCTCCCAACCTGGGCTGCATTGTTGCTGTTGCTGCCTGTGGAGGGGTAGCTAGAAGGCTTGGGGCTGCTGGTCCAATAGCTGGCATAGTCACACCAAGGACTACTGTACAAATGAGGTGGGTACATGACATAGTCAGTGGTGAAGGAAGAAGGCTCTGGAACGGCTGAAGGTTTCAGTGAGACAGGTTCCTCCTGAGAGAATCTGACCGTGGAGACCTCCTCAACATCAGACCAGTCACTTCCAGAAGAGGGGTGCTCCATCACCACCTCCCTATCTTTATGCTGCAGAAAAGAAGGCACACAACAGTGGGTTAGCTTTCCAATGTGAAGATGGCCTCCCAGGCTGTCATTCCAGCTGAACATAAACCCTGGCTTATTCTTCTGGCCATGGTGATGGCTTTGCATTGGCTCATTAGCTCACCCTGTCACCTGATTTCCTTATAATTTCCAGAAATGTCCAGAACTGAGCCCGGTTACTGCTGTGAATAGCTGTATTGGGTTCAGGGAATAGGCCTGTGACCATGCCACTCCTAAAGGCAGTGCTCTACCTGCATCCCTTTCTCTTGAGAAAAACTGCTCTCTAGAACACACTCTGGATTGGAGATTTTAGAGAAAAGCAGTACCCAGCTTTTCCTCTCTAACACTGTCCTCAATATATTCAAAATGTAAAACTACAACAGCTGTGGCAGTTGTATTTTTTTTCAGGCAGGGTCTTGCTCTGTTGCCCGGGCTGGAATGCGGTGGTGAGATCTCGACTCACTGAAGCCTTGAATTACTGGGCTCAAGTAATCCTCTCGCCTCAGCCACCCAAGTAGCTGGAACTACAGGCGCGTACCACCACACCTGGCTAATTTCTTGTAGGTAGAGGGTCTCCCTATATTGCCCAGGCTAGTCTCAAACTCCTGCACTCAAGCAATCCTCCTGCCTTGGCCTCCCAAAGTGCTGAAATTACAGGCATAAGCCACCACACCTGGCCATTCTGACAGTTTTTAAATGTGTCCCCAAATTATTTAACCCTTCTCCCCATTGAGAGTGGGGTCTATGACCCCTCTCCTTAATGTGGACCTACCTAGAGACTTACTTATAGCCAACAGAATGCAACAGAAGTGAAGCTGTGTAACTTCCTAGGCCAGGTCAGAAGGGCCTTGTAGCTTCCATCTGGTTCACTCCACTTGCTCACTCTGGAGCAAACCAAGCACCATGTAAGAAGTCCGGCCACCCAAATGGCATCCTGCTAGAGAGGCCACATGTAGGTGTGCCAGTTTACAGCCTGGCTGACTTCCTGGCTGACAGCCAGCATCTGTGCACCATGTAAGTGAGCATCTCGGATGTCCAGCCCAGTCACACTCTCAGATGACGACAGCCCTGGCCAGTATCTGAAAGAAACTACATGGGACTCCCCAAGAAAGACTTGCCCAGTCTAGGCCTTTCCAAATTCCTGACCCAGTACTGAGAGCAAAAGAAAAGCTATTTTAAGCTACTAGCTAGTAATCGTAACTGAAATAACCAGAGAAGGTAAGCTCCACGAGGTCAGGAATTTTTTTTTTTTTTTTTCACTGATATCTCCCAAACACCTAGAACAGTGCCTGGCAGAAAATAAGTGCTCATGAATATTTGCTGAATTAATGTGTAGAAAAAATGGTACCTGAACTTAGCTTCACATCTCCATCACCTGGGAAGCATTTTAAAAACAGATTTTTAAAGCCCATTCCACCCTGAGATATTGTGATTCAATAGGTCCAGGGTGGGGCCAAGGAATCTGCATTTAATTCTCCCTGGAATTGTGATGCAGACCAGGTTCCAGAAATACAGTATGCACATCAATATCAATTCACACTGGAAACAAAACTTAAGTGCCATCATTTCTTAAAGCAGCCATCTACACCTGCCAATGCCAGAAGGCTTGAGCAAGAGGCCTTACAAAGTTCTCTTAATATTTTTATGAGTATATGTAATTCACATAATAAACATTCACGGCAAAAGAGCATTCTAGCTAATTACCTGATTAAAATGGAAAAAACTGTTTATGTTACCTGTACTAATATTTCATACCCCTATCTACACTCTAACAGGAAACAAGTATTAGTAACCAACACTTAAATGAATTACCCATTTCCCATTTTACACTTTCCTGCCTTAGACTTCTTGCAGCTACTGCTTGAATAGCAGAAACATCCAAACACGAATTTTTTCTAAAATGTAAGCTAACTTAAATGTAGCACATTTTAAATTTAATCTGAACTCTTGAACCTGGGTGATAGGTACCTGGTGATTCAATACACTATTCTGTTTACTTTGAATGTTTGCAATTTCTCCTAAAATCTTTAAAAACTTATCTATAAGGGAGAACAACCCTTTGAAAACTATCTTGCTTATAACAGAAAATTTCTGTCAACCCAGACAATAAAAAATTGCAGTCTTGCCTAAGCTTGACAAGGTTTTTGTGATTTTTTTTCCTGCTGAATTTTTTTTTTTTAATTTATTATTATACCTTAAGTTCTAGGGTACATGTGCACAACGTGCAGGTTTGTTACATATGTATACATGTGCCATGTTGCTGTGCAGCACCCATTAACTCATCATTTACATTAGGTATATCTCCTAATGCTATCCCTCCCTCCCTCCCCCCACCCCATGACAGGCTTCATTGTGTGATGTTCCCCTTCCTGTGTCCAAGTGTTCTCATTGTTCAATTCTCACCTATGAGTAAGAACATGCGATGTTTGGTTTTCTGTCCTTGCGATAGTTTGCTCAGAATGATGGTTTCCAGCTTCATCCATGTCCCTACAAAGGACATGAACTCATTCTTTTTCATGGCTGCACCGTATTCCATGGTGTATATATGCCACGTTTTCTTAATCCAGTCTATCACAGATGGACATCTGGGTTGGTTCCAAGTCTTTGCTATTGTGAATAGTGCCGCAATAAACATACGTGTGTACGTGTCTTTATAGCAGCAAGATTTATAATCCTTTGGGTATATACCAGTAATGGGATGGCTGGGTCAAATGGTATTTCTAGTTCTAGATCCTTAAGGAATCGCCACACTATCTTCTACAATGGTTGAACTAGTTTACAGTCCCACCAACAGTGTAAAAGTGTTCCTATTTCTCCACATCCTCTCCAAAACCTGTTGGTTCCTGACTTTTTAATGATCGCCATTCTAACTGGTATGAGATGGTATCTTATTGTGGTTTTGATTTGCAATTCTCCGATGGCCAGTGATGATGAGCATTTTTCGTGTCTGTTGGCTGCATAAATATCTTCTTTTGAGAAGTGTCTGTTCATATCCTTCACCCACTTTTTGATGGGGTTTTTTCTTGTAATTTAAGTTCTTTGTAGATTCCGGATATTAGCCCTTTGTCAGATGGGTAGATTGCAAAAATTTTCTCCCATTCTGTAGGCTGCCTGTTCACTCTGATGGTAGTTTCCTTTGATGTGCAGAACCTCATTAGTTTAATTAGATCCCATTTGTCAGTTTTGGCTTTTGCTGCCATTGCTTTTGGTGTTTTAGACATGAAGTACTTGCCCATGCCTATGTCCTGAATGGTATTGCCTAGGTTTTCTTCTAGGGTTTTTATGGTTTTAGGTCTAACATTTAAGTCTTTAATCGAACTTGAATTAATTTTTGTATAAGGTATAAGGAAGGGATCCAGTTTCAGCTTTCTACATAGGCTAGCCAGTTTTCCCAGCACCATTTATTAAATAGGGGATCCTTTCCCCATTTCTGATTGTTGTCAGGTTTGTCAAAGATCAGATGGTTATAGATATGTGGTATTATTTCTGAGGGCTCTGTTCTGTTCCATTGGTCTACATCTCTGTTTTGTTACCCGTACCATGCTGTTTTGGTTACTGTAGCCTTGTAGTATAGTTTGAAGTCAGGTAACGTGATGCCTCCAGCTTTGTTCTTTTGGCTTAGGATTGTCTTGGCAATGGGGGCTCTTTTTTGGCTCCATATGAACTTTAAAGTAGTTATTTCCAATTCTGTGAAGAAAGTCATTGGTAGCTTGATGGGGATGGCACTGAATCTATAAGTTACCTTGGGCAGTATGGCCATTTTCATGATACTGATTCTTCCTATCCATGGGCATAGAATATTCTTCCATCTGTTTGTGTTCTATTTTATTTCGTTGAGCAGTGGTTTGTAGTTCTCCTTGAAGAGTTCCTTCACATCCCTTGTAAGTTGGATTCCTAGATATTTTATTCTCCTTGAAGCAATTGTGAATGGGAGTTCACTCATGATATGGCTCTCTGTTTTTCTGTTATTGATGTATAGGAATGCTTGTGATTTTTGTACATTGATTTTGTATCCTAAGACTTTGCTGAAGTTGCTTATCAGCTTAAGGAGATTTTGGGCTGAGACCATGGGGTTTTCTAAGTATACAATCATGTCATCTGCAAACAGGGACAACTTGACTTCCTCTTTTCCTAATTGAATACCCTTTGTTTCTTTCTCCTGCCTGATTGCCTTGACCAGAACTTCCAACACTCTGTTGAATAGGAGTGGTGAGAGAGGGCATCCCTGTCTTTTGCCAGTTTTCAAAGGGAATGCTTCCAGTTTTTGCCCATTCAGTATGATATTGGCTGTGGGTTTGTCATAAATAGCTCTTATTATTTTGAGATACGTCCCATCAGTACCTAATTCATTGAGAGTTTTTAGCATGAAGGGCTGCTGAATTTTGTCAAAGGCCTTTTCTGTATCTATTGAGATAATCACGTAGTTTTTGTCTTTGGTTCTGTTTTTATGATGGATTACATTTATTGATTTGCACATGTTGAACCAGCCTTGCATCCCAGGGATGAAGCCCACTTGATCATGGTGGATAAGCTTTTTGATGTGCTGCTGGATTTGGTTTGCCAGTATTTTATTGAGGATTTTTGCATCGCTGTTCATCAGGGATATGGGTCTAAAATTCTCTTTTTTTGTTGTGTCTCTGCCAGGTTTTGGTATCAGGATGATGCTGGCCTCATAAAATGAGTTAGGGAGGATTGCCTCTTTTTCTATCGATTAGAATAGTTTCAGAAGGAATGGTACCAGCTCCTCCTTGTACCTACAGTAGAATTCGGTTGTGAATCCATCTGGTCCTGGACTTTTTTTGGTTGGTAGGCTATTAATTATTGCCTCAATTTCAGAGCCTGTTATTGATCTATTCAGGGATTCAACTTCTTCCTGGTTTAGTCTTGGGAGGGTGTATGTGTCCAGGAATTTATCCATTTCTTCTAGATTTTCTAGTTTATTTGCGTAGAGGTGTTGATAGTATTCTCTGATGGTAGTCAGTATTTCTGTGGGAACAGTGGTGATAAACCCTTTATCATTTTTTATTGTATCTATCTAATTCTTTTCTCTTTTATTTTTTATTAGTCTTGCCAGCGGTCTATCAATTTTGTTGATCATTTCAAAAAACCAGCTCCTGGATTCGTTGATTTTTTGAAGGGTTTTTTGTGTCTCCAACTCCTTCAGTTCTGCTCTGATCTTAGTTATTTCTTGCCTTCTGCTAGTTTTTGAATGTGTTTGCTCTTGCTTCTCTAGTTCTTTTAATTGTGATGTTAGGGTGTCAATTTTAGATCTTTCCTGCTTTCTCTTGTGGGCATTTAGTGCTATAAATTTCCCTCTACACACTGCTTTAAATGTGTCCCAGAGATTCTGGTTTGTTGTGTCTTTGTTCTCATTGGTTTCAAAGAACATCTTTATTTCTGCCTTCATTTCGTTATGCACCCAATAGTCATTCACGAGCAGGTTTGTTCAGTTTCCATGTAGTTGAGCAGCTTTGAGTGAGTTTCTTAATCCTGAGTTCTAGTTTGATTGAACTGTGGTCTGAGAGACAGTTTGTTATAATTTCTGTTCTTTTACATTTGCTGAAGAGTGTTTTACTTCCAACTATGTGGTCAATTTTGGAGTAAGTGTGATGTGGTACTGAAAAGAATGTATATTCTGTTGATTTGGGGTGCAGAGTTCCGCAGATGTCTATTAGGTCTGCTTAGTGCAGAGCTGTGTTCAATTCCTGGATATCCTTGTTAGCTTTCTATCTCATTGATCTGTCTAATGTTGACAGTGGGGTGTTAAAGTCTCCCATTATTGTCGTGTGGGAGTCTAAGTCTCTTTGTAGGTCTCTAAGGACTTGCTTTATGAATCTGGGTGTTCCTGTATTGGGTGTATATATATTTAGAATAGTTAGCTGTACTTGTTGAATTGATCCCTTTACCATTATGTAATGGCCCTGTCTCTTTTGATCTTTGTTGGTTTAAAGTCTGTTTTATCAGAGACTAGAATTGCAACCCCTGCTTTTTTTGTTTGTTTTCCATTTGCTTGAAAGATCTTCCTCCATCCCTTTATTTTCAGCCTATGTGTGTCTCTGCACGTGAGATAGGTCTCCTGAATACAGCACACTGATGGGTCTTGACTCTTTATCCAATTTGCCAGTCTGTGTCTTTTAATTGGAGCATTTAGCCCATTTACATTTAAGGTTGATATTGTTATATGTGAATGTGATCCTGTCATTATGATGTTAGCTGGTTATTTTGCTCGTTAATTGATGCAGTTTCTTCCTAGTATGGATGGTCTTTACAATTTGGCATGTTTTTGCAGTGGCTGGTACTGGTTGTTCCTTTCCGTGTTTAGTGCTTCCTTCAGGAGCTCTCGTAAGGCAGGCCTGGTGGTGACAAAATCTCTCAGCATTTGCTTGTCTGTAAAGGATTTTATTTCTCCTTCACTTATGAAGCTTAGTTTGGCTGGATATCATATTCTGGGTTGAAAATTCTTTTCTTTAAGAATGTTGAATATTGGCCCCCACTCTCTTCTGGCTTGTAGAGTTTCTGCCGAGAGATCTGCTGTTAGTCTGATGGGCTTCCCTTTGTGGATAATCTGACCTTTCTCTCTGGCTGCCCTTAACATTTTTTCTTTCATTTCAACTTTGGTGAATCTGACAATTACGTGTCTTGGAGTTGCTCTTCTCAAGGAGCATCTTTGTGGTGTTCTCTGTATTTCCTGAATTTGAATGTTGGCCTGCCTTGCTAGGTTGGGGAAGTTTTCCTGGATAATATCCTGAACGGTGTTTTCTAACTTGGTTCCATTCTCCCCATCACTTTCAGGTACACCAATCAGACGTAGATTTGGTATTTTCACATAGTCCCATATTTCTTGGAGGCTCTGTTCATTTCTTTTTACTCTTTTTTCTCTAAACTTCTCTTCTCACTTCATTTCATTCATTTGATCTTCAATCACTGATACCCTTTCTTCCAGTTGCTCGAATCGGCTACTGAAGGTTGTGCATGCATCACGTAGTTCTTGTGTTATGGTTTTCAGCTCTATCAAGTCATTTAAGGACTTCTCTACACTGGTTATTCTAGTTAGTCATTCGTCTAATCTTTTTTCAAGGTTTTTAGCTTCTTTGTGATGGGTTCGAACATCCTCCATTAGCTTGGAGAAGTTTGATCGTCCGAAGCCGCCTTCTCTCAACTCGTCAAAGTCATTCACTGTCCAGCTTTGTTCTGTTGCTGGCGAGGAGCTGCGTTCCTTTGGAGGAGAAAAGGCACTCTGATTTTTAGAATTTTCAGCTTTTCTGCTCTGGATTCTCCCCATCTTTGAGGTTTTGTCTACCTTTGGTCTTTGATGATGTTGACATACAGATAGGGTTTTGGTGTGGACGTCCTTTCTGTTAGTTTTCCTTCTAACAGTCAGGACCCTCAGCTGCAGGTCTGTTGGAGTTTGCTGGAGGTCCACTCCAGACCCTGTTTGCCTGGGTATCACCAGCAGAGGCTGCAGAACAGCAAATATTGCAGAACAGCAAATGGTGCTGCCTGATCGTTCCTCTGGAAGCTTCATCTGAGAGGGGCACCCGGCCGCGTGAGGTGTCAGTCGGCCCCTACTGTTCCTATTCAGCCATCTTGGAACCTCACTCCTCCTGCTGAATTTTGTAGTGAGACATACTGGAATTACAAGTCTACTTTTGTATACGTGCGCCTGAAAGTCAAAGTGTTTATCATATACAGTAACGCATCATTAACATCTCTGCAAAATAACTGGAGGTGGTCACATTATGGCAATCCCAAAAACACACCTCGAGGAAAAATGGAAACAGACTGCCTCAATGCGGTATGATGACTATCTGCAACTTGGAACAAAATTTCCAAGAACAATACACAGATTCAAAAAGTGCTATATTCTCATCAGCAAAAACGAGACACATGACCCCATTTTTTACAACAAACAAATTACAACATCTTGGAGGTGGAGAAAGAAGAATCTATAGAGACAAAGAGACTTGACACATTTAAAAATTGCCACATACAGTTCTCATTTGGATCCTCTTCAAAAGAACCAAAACAATCATGAAACAAACAGGAAAACAATCACTGAGTGGATAGGAAAATGGCAAAGTAAGGAAAAAAGCAGTTTCAAAAATGCACATGTAACTAGAAACATATACCATAAACAGACATAATTATTATGTCATCTAAATCCTTGAAAGGTTTCTAGAGTCAAGTTGGTCAAGAAAATGTTTTCAGATTTTCTTTTGTCAGGGGTAAATAGGAGACTGTCTACATTCAAGACTGCCTTGACTGGGCACGGTGGCTCACACCTGTAATCCCAGCACTTTGGGAGGCCAAAGCAGGCAGATCACTTGAGCTGAGGAGTTCTAGACCAGCCTGGGCAACATGGCAAAACCCCAGCTCTACTAAAAATACAAAAAACTAGCCAAATGTGGTTGTACACGTCTGTAACCCCAGCTGTTCAGGAGGCTGAGACGTGAGAATCACTTGAACCTGGGAGGCAGAAGTTGCAGTGAGCCACTATACTCCAACCTGGGTGATAGAGCAAGACTCTGTCTCAAAAAAAAAAAAAAGACTGCCTTAGGTTTAAGCCTGTATGGTAAAATTTAAAGTTACATTTATTGAGCACCTACTACTGGGCACTAAGCAAAGAGGAATCATGTATTAATTCAGGGTTCCGCATGCTGTAGCCCACAGGTACCCAATCAATACACTGCCTGCTTGTGTAAATAAAGTTTTATTGGAATACGGTCCGGCCCATTCACTTGTATGTTCTCTATGGCCATTTTCACGCATAGTTGAATAGCTGCAACAGAGGCTGTAAACCCAAAATGCATCTGACCCTGTATTAGCTTTTTACAAGTGGTAACATTTGAAAAGCTAGCCCATTTTACACACAGGAAGAAACCAGGGCTCCAAGAGGCAGACTTTCTCAAGATCCTAATTTGAGTGGCAGGGCTGAGATTTAAACCCAAATGGTCTGATCCCAACACTCACATGCTCACCTACCACACTGTGCTATCTCCAAATAGATACATAAGAGAAAACCTAAATGTCGTCCAGTCTCATAAATAGAAGTTTGGGTATAACTTTAGAAAATTCATCCACACAATGGAATTCGAGGCAACCAAGTAAGATAATCTACATTAGACAGAAAACACATCCATTACATATTTGGGAGGAAAATACCTTACAAACCGACTTTATGTGGGAATTTCCAATTATATATAATAGCACATATAGTTTTTGTCCTACCCACCCAAAAACCCTTCTAAAGTTACACGAAATATATTTGAAAAGATATAAACCTACAAGGAGAAAGCACACAAAATGAACAGCAAAGCAAATTAAATGAGAATTGGATGTTATTCACAGAAAACAGAGCATAGAAAACAGATGGGTTAATGATTATCAGCCAAGGCGATCAGATGGCCAAAACCTAAGCCTTCAGTGAGAAAAAACCCAGAATCAGACTACAAGACCCCAGAAAGACTCAGGAATTGGAGGTACCATGTCTCTCAAAGTGAGGGTGAAGTTGCAGATGAAAATAGGAGATTAGTTGAAGTCTGTCAAGTTCTCCAGACCCCTGCTTCCACCCTGTGCAGATGGCCTGCCCTTTCCCCACCCAGCAAAAGACAAAAGTTGATACTTGGAAAAGTTAAACCAAGGGGACCACAGAAAAATAAAGGTGCAATGAGCTACGATCATGCCACTGCACTCCAACCTGGGTGACAAAAACTTTTTTCTTTTTTTTTTTTTTGAGACAGAGTCTTGCTCTGTCGCCCAGGCTGGAGTGCAGTGGCGTGATGGCGGCTCACCGCAAGCTCCGCCTCTCTGGTTCACGTCATTCTCCTTCCTCAGCCTCCAGAGTAGCTGGGACTACAGGCACCCGCTACCATGCCCGGCTAATTTTGTTGTATTTTTAGTAGAGATGGTGTTTCACCGTGTTAGCCAGAATAGTCTCGATCTCCTGACTTCATGATCCGCCTGTCTCATGATTATCAGCCAAGGAGATCAGATGGCCAAAACCTAAGCCTTCAGTGAGAAAAAACCCAGAACCAGATTACAGGACCCCAGAAAGACTCAGGAATTGGAGGTACCATATCTCTCAAAGTGAGGGTGAAGTTGCAGATGAAACTAACGTTTCTTCTAACTAACATATCTTCTAACGTTTATGTTGATTTTTTTTTTTTTGCTCTTTTTCTTTTTTTTCCCGTGTGTGGTTTTGTTTTGTGTTTTTTTTTCTGTTTGTTTGTTTTTTCATTGCTGCTAATTCTTTTTTTCTTTTTTGTCTTTTTGAGACAGAGTCTCACTCTGTGGCCCAGGCTGGAATGCAGTGGTGTGATCTTAGCTCACTGCCACCTCCTCCTCCTGGGTTCAAGCGATTCTCCTGTTTCAGCCTCCTGAGCAGCTGGGATTACAGGCATGGACCACCATGCCTGGCTAATTTTTGTATTTTTAGTAGAGACAGGATTTCACCATGTTGGTCAGGCTGGTCTTGATCTCCTGACTTCAGGTGATCCACCTGCCTCGGCCTCCCAAAGTGCTTGGATTACAGGCATGAGCCACCGCGCTTGGCCAAAACTTTTAATTTAGGCTGGGCGTGGGGCTCATGCCTGTAATTCCAGCACTTTTCCTAAAAGCAGTGACATGGCGAAGGGAGGAGGGTTATGCTCTCCAGATCATCCCAAAGCAAAGCTCAAAGTCTTTGCGCTCAGAGCTTCCAAATAGCTTTTAAATCCTCCCATTCTTGATCACAGACAATCAAAGATTACCAGACAGGTGAAGATAGCCTCTAACACAGAAGAAATCAAAAGAAACAGAAAGAACCAACTTAAAGAAAACTAAAACCAAGCCAAAAAACTACCATGAATTCCTAAAAGAGGTAACAGAAGATGAAACAAGAACAGAGATGTTATTAAAAAACAAAAGAGCTCTTCGATAATAAAAGCATGACAGCAGAAAGTAAAACTAAATAAAACAGCTGGGTTGGAAGATAAAGAAAAGGAAATCTCCTACAAAGTAAAGCAAGAAATTGGCTAGAAACAAGCAGAAAGGCAATAAAATTAGAGGACCAGTCCTGAAAAATCCACGGTGGCTCACACCTGTAATCCCAGCACTTTGGGAGGCCGAGGCAGGCAGATCACAAGGTCAGGAGTTCAAGACCAGCCTCACCAACATGGTGAAACCCCATCTCTACTAAAAATACAAAAATTAGCCGGGTGTGGTGGCACACGCCTGTAAACCCAGCTACTCAGGAGGCTGAGGCAGGAGAATCGCTTGAACCTAGGAGGCAAAGATCGCAGTGAGCTGAGATCGTGCCCCTGGACTCCAGCCTGGCCGACAGAGCAAGACTCTGTCTCAAAGCAAAAAAAAAAAAAAAAAAAAAATATATATATATATGTACAGACAAAAACAATCATACACCAAGGAACCAGAATAGCTTCCGACATCAAGAAAACCAGAAGAGGTCAGACAAGGTGGCTCACACATGTAATCCCAGTACTTTAGGAAGCCTAGGTAGGTGGATCACCTTAGGTCAGGAGTTCGAGACCAGTCTTGGCCAACATGAAGAAACTCTGTCTCTACTAAAAATACAAAATTAGCCAGGTGTGGTGGCATGCGCCTATAATCCCAACTACTCAGGAGGCTGAGACAGGAGAATCACTTGAATCTGGGAGGTGGAGGCTGTAGTGAGCCAAGATCATACCACTGTACTCCAGCCTGGGCAAGACAAAGCGAGACTCCATCTCAAAAAAAAAAAAAAAAAAAGCCCAGAAGAAAAGGAGCAATGCCGTCAAAATCCCGAACAAAATGATTTCCAACCTGGAATTCCGAAACCAGGCAAGCTTGCAATCAAGGTTAAAGGTAAAATAAAGGCAATCTCGGGAGACAGGAGCCAACCAGGGCTGCATTGGAGGCTGAAATCACAAAGATTAGACACCTTTTTAGACAGGTGTTCTTCAGCACCACTGACAACACGGTTCTGACAGTATTTCATGACAATGGATGGTGATAGTTCTACAACAGATGCTTCTCAACTAGGAATCTCTGCAGACTATATTGGAGGAAGTCATTATGTTATATACCCTCATGATGATACTGAGGACAGCATGAATGATCATGAGGACACAAATGGTTCAAAAGTTAGTTTCAGAGAACAAGATATATATCTTCCAATAGCAAATGTGGCTAGGATAATGAAAAATGCCACACCTCAAACGGGAAAGATTACAAAAGATGCCAAAGAATGTGTTCAAGAGTGTGTGAGTGAGTTCCTCAGCTTTATAGAACATCTGAGGCAAGCGAAAGGTGCCATCAAGAGAAGCGAAAAACAATCAATGGAGAAGATATTCTCTTTGCTATGTCTACCTTAGGCTTTGACAGTTAGGTGGAACCTCTGAAATTATACCTTCAGAAATTGAGAGGCTATGAAAGGAGAAAAGGGAATTGGTAGAGCAGTCACAGCTACAGATGGACTAAGTGAAGAGCTTACAGAGGAGGCATTTACTAACCAGTTACCAGCTGGCTTAATAACCACAGACGGTCAACAACAAAATGTTATGGTTTACACAACATCATATCAACAGATTCCTGGTGTTCAGCAAATTCAGTTTTCACAATCTGAAGAAATGTAGAGAAATGAGAGTCTGTATGATTCTGGAACAGAGACATCAGAAGGAAAGATGGCGAAAAGATGTATTTTTGTATATTAATAGCTGCAATGTAGTTTCCTGATGCTTGACTAATTGAGGTGTTAATTCTGACTTGAGAATCTTTTTCATGAATGATTTTAAAGAAAAATTTGGATTTTAAAGGTATTAAAATACTTTTGTTTTGTACGAGAGTTTGTTGCTCTGTATGACTCCTGTATACATTGCACATTGCAATTTATTACTGTCAGAGATTTGTAGACAGTTTCTTATTTTCATATTGAATCATGTTACTTTTGTAATTCAAGTAAGCAGCTGGGTTAATTCATGATGTTTGCCCTTTTAATAAAATATAAGCGTAGAGTTCATTTTGAATGCAAGTTGCCTTTATTATAAATTTGAGTTTGTCTTGGTTATACCTTGCATGATAACCTAGCTAGATTTCTAGCATTTGCTATATTTATTAAAATTATTTTTTTTTTGTAAAACATTAATAGTTTAAGCAGCATCATTTTTAAAAAAAATGTAATTGAGCAAGTGTGAATGCAGAAGCAAATATCGTCTGCCCTGTTAAACTTGGTGCCCGTTAACAGTGTTTACACTGTTCATCGTGCCTGTTAATGTAGTTTTAGTTATTGGAGCTTTTTTAAGATTAGATGTGGTTTTGAGTCACATTTTTAAGAACGTTGGAATACATTTAAGTTTAATATAGTCCTAGTGCTCTTGAAATGGAGCCCCTTTCATTTGGTACATGATTTTGTTTCAAATCATATCTTCAAGTACTATAGTATCCTCTTACAGAAGAGGAATTTCATAGTCTGATGGTAAATGTCTTCATTTTACCTTTTTAATTGAAATGTCAAGTTTCCTGTTATACTATGGAAACCAAGAAACATCAGACATCATTGCGTGTACAGACCTTTTGCATGGGTGAGTGAATGAAATGGAGAACAGAGTGAGTGCTGTGAACGGTGTGAAATAGAAGCTGCCAACTTCTAGTATGTTGTCGTCTTCTCTGCAATAAACTAAACTTACATAATATAACTTTGTATAATTTAGTAGTATGTACTTGGATTGTTTCTTTTTGAAAAGTGAGGATTTGTATTTTCTCATCTATTCTTTTTGGTATTAACTTGAGGGATGTTTTTTAAGTTTTTAAATATCAAAAATTGCTATTGTATAGTTTGCCTAAAAGGAAGTTGGAGTGAATATCATCTTTGAAGGACACTCAAATTTATAAGGTAGAAGCAATTTCCCAGATATAGGCTGAATAGAAACATTTACTTTGCCAGAAGTACCGTTAGGAGTATATTTGGGCTAATCAGAGGTTAATAATGCCCTCATCTCCTACTATCCATTTAAAAAGCAATCTTCATTATAATAAATTCAAATAGGAAAAAATGGGAGAGTAGTTAAGCAAAATCAACAATCATCCCACTATGTTAAAAGAACCAATGTTAATATTTTGATAAATATCATTTGTCCATTTACTTTGCTAAATATGTATATTTTTATAAAAATGGGCTCATATTGTGCATACCGTTTTGTAACCTGCTTTTTTCACTTAACAATATATTGGGAACATCTTTTCCAGGTCAAAAAAAAGGCAATCTCAGACAAACGTTTTCCAAAAAAAGTTTCTCCATGTACCCTTTCTCAAGAGGCTACTAGAAAAAGTATTCCACCAAAATGTGACAGTAAACCAAGGAAGAACATGAGAAGACACAGAGTTATAGGTAGCAGAAGACGCAATCCAGGAGAAATGTGAAGGAGGCTCCAGAGAGACAGCTGCCAGCTGGCCTAAGGGCAGGCAGTCCAGACCAGAGCAGAGCAGGACGACAGAGGGCTGAAGACGTATACCTCCAAGCCAAAAAAAAAAAAAAAAGGAACAGATTCCTTACTTTGACCATATTGAGAAGGATTTTATGGCTCTCACAGTTTGAAGATTAATTAGTGAAAGGTACAGGGAAAACCAAAGGAAAAACAAAGTAACGATGAACTTTAAGGAAAATGAAGTTTTACAAGAAAGAAAATGTGATCAGAGTATACAAAGCGACTCAGCTGTGAAAATGGCAGTAACCAATCTTAAACAGACTTAATCCAAAAGGTATTCAAGCCACACAGGGAGGCTGCAGAAAGGGGAAGCTAATGTATCCCTGGGTGTGGGTGCTTCTGAAGGAGGTACAGAGAACTAAATTCTCATCTCCCAAGCAAGAAGTTCTCAGACATCTAAAACTGAAAAACTGATCAACAGTAAAGATTATTTAGAAACATGGGGTAAGTACTAGAAGAAAGAGCTAAAAGATGAGAAGCTGCCTGTGGAGCAGTAATAAAGGATTGGTGGAGACGAGTAAGATGGAGGAATGCGGCCTGGCACAGTGGCTCACGCCTGCAATCCCGCCACTTTGGGAGGCCAAGGCAGGTGGATCACAAGGTCAGGAGTTTGAGACCAGCCTGACCGACATGGAGAAACCCCATCTCTACTAAAAATACAAAAATTAGCCGGGTTTAGTGGCTCACACCTATAATCCCAGCTACTCGGGAGGCTGAGGCAGGAGAATTGCTTGAAACTGGAAGGCGAAGGTTGCAGTGAGCCAAGATCACGCCATTGCACTCCAGCCTGGGCAACAGAGCAAGACTCTGTCTCAACAACAACAACAAAAAAGATGGAAGAATGCTGCCCCTCAATTATAAGCTATGTTAAAAATCACTAGTATCCCTCCAATGACATCCTTCCCTTCTTCTCTGGTTATCAAGGTATAAGTCTGCCCAGATGAAGGCTGATTTTCCAGATTCCCTTGCAGCTAGGTGTCAACCAGGTTTCCCCACTCTTGTCAATGTGTGCAACTCTTGAGCCAAGCTCTTAACAAGGAAGGAATACACTTTCCTCTTCTCCCCTTCCCACCGGCCAGAATGCCCACATTAACAAACCCTGCATCCTATCAGAGTACCTATTTCACACCAAGAGATGGACACTGTGTTGAGGGGTGATAGAGAATCAAGACAAAAGGTACCAGTATCTCTGACGTGATGGAGCCATCCTTCTTAAGTCAAACTTAAGCCACTGTTATTTTGGCCTTTTACACAGCAGCTAAACCCACATTCTAACATACAAATCCTTTAAAAAAAAAAAAAAAAAAAAACTCAGTTTGCATTTATTAATAACTGAAAATCTGAAAAGTACGTTAGAAGAAAACCATCAATTTGTTTCTTGGAGGCCTGGTTACGTAAAGTTCTGTTTTTAACTAGTAACACTTAGGATCGAACTAGAAAGATGGAACACATTTCATCAAGAGAACTAAAAAGTCAGATGCCTGGCGTGAGCTTTACTCACCTTTTGGATTTCTAAACGAGAGTCAGCGTCATCCAAGAACTCTAGGGGTGGAGAGCATTTGTCAATGACTGTCCTTCGGTCCCCAAGGGGCTCCTCACTGGGTTCCTCCTGAGGGTCTATAACTACTCTCCTGTCGTAGAAGCTGCTCTTCTCTGGCACAGTCTTGTCCTCCTCCACGCTGATCTCTGGGGTTGAGTCTTTCTCCTTCTGAGCAGTGGTGACTGTGACACTCCTGGCTGCTCCTTCTGCAGTCTTGGCTGGTCCTTCACTCCTGGCTGGTCCTTCTCCACGGCTGGCACGCTCTGCCGTGCTTGGTTTTGCCCGAATGGCAGCCTCTCCCTTCCTTTTTGGCATCGATTTCCCCAGGATGCCCTGGATAGCCTTCAGGTAGATCATTGTGGAGCCCTGGTCTCGAAGTCTATCCCTCTTCCTTTTCTGGACCTTGTTGGGTTCCTCAATTGTATCATTCTGACCCTCAGCTTCAGCTGCAAATTCAGAGTTTGTGGAGTTATGAGAACTATCTTTGGAATCAACCTGGAAAAAAAAAAAAAACAGAATTGAAAGGGCTGTTCCAAGGGCACTTTCGTACATGAAGCATTTGGCAAATTATAAATCAGTGGTGGTTCTACCAGTCAAAGGGAAAGTGATTGTGGCTAAGGGAAAGGTTCTCTCCAGGTGGTGAAGTGGCACTGGAAGAGGGGTTGATTGCTGCCATTTCTTAGCATTTACCTTCTCAAGCTCAGCAGACGATATCCTCTCACTGCAGGGGGAGGAAAGGAGCTGAAATGAACACTCTCATTAAACCAGACTGCAAGCTCCTGGAAGGCAAGGACTGCACTTCTGGCAAAACAGCAGCTCAAGCTCTTCCCACTGGAAAGGGCCCTAGAAACCAGTTAGCCCAATCCCATATCTAAGGGTAAAGGAAACCTGAGGACCCAGTGAGGGGAAGGGCTAGCCCCAGGAACTCCAATCCCCCAGTCCTGAGTGCAGTGTTTTTCCCACTATACCCAAAGCCTCCTGAAAGTTCTCTGCAAACTCTGCCCCTCAAATTATCAACTTGGTTTTGGAAAATGCCTCAGTTTCTCAGTGACTGCACCAGGGTCAATCAAGATCGACTGCTCCCAATGACAAACCTCCTCCAAGACGGAAGTAAAGCCTCAGCCCCCTCTTGCGCCCACTCACTCCAGGACTCTACAAAGAAAAAGCTAAACTTTTTGTCTGCAAGACTATTTTGCTGTGAAATTCCAATCCAGTCTAATCCCAGTCGGGTGTAAGAACACTCCACAAATGTCCCCCTAAGGCCATTCCATAAGCAGTAAACCATTATCCCATTTGCACTCCTAAATCATTTCTATTAAATTCCTCTCAAAAGTAAACACAGACCAGGCACAGTGGCTCATGCCTGTAATTCAGCACTCTGGGAAGCCGAAGCAGGTGGACTGCTTGAACCCAGGAATTCGAGACAAGCCTGGCCAACATGGCGAAACCCCATCTCTATAAAAACACGTGGGGCGCAGTGGCTTACGCCTGTAATCCCAATCCCAATTTTGGAAGGCCGAGGCAGGAAGATCACTTGGGCTCGGGAATTCAAGACCAGGTTGGGCAACGTGGCAAAACCCTGTCTCTACTAAAAAAACAAAAATTAGCTGGGCCATGGTGGCACATGCCTGTGATCCCAGCTACATGGGAGGCTAAGGCACAAGAATCACTTGAACCTGGGAGGCGGAGGTTTCAGTGAGCCGTGATGGCACCACTGCACTCCAGCCTGGGCGACAGAGTGAGACCCTGTCTCAAAAAAGAAAAAAAAAAGACAAAATTGCTTTATATGTATGTATTAGCAAAGTCTAAAAAGCCAAACTGTTTATAATGGATCTCTTTGGGTAATGCAGGGAAGTAGAAAGAGGTTTAGGCTCGGCTGGGCGCAGTGGCTCACACCTGTAATCCCAGTACTTTGGGAAGCCGAGGCAAGTGGATCATCTGATGTCAGGAGTTTGAGACCAGCCTGGCCAACATGGCAAAACCCTGTCTCTAATAAAAATACAAAAATTAGCCAGGCGTGGTAGCGGGCACCTGTAATCCCCCCTACTCAGGAGACTGAGGCAAGAGAATCGCTTAAAACCAGAAGGCGGAGGTTGCAGTGAGGCAAGATTGTGCCACTGCACTCCAGCCCGGGCAACGAGAGCAAAACTCCGTCTCAAAAAAAAAAAAAAAAAAAAAATTAGCCAGGCGTGGTGGCACATGCCTGTAGTCCCAGCTACTCGAGAGGCTGAGGTAGGAGAATCAGCTGAACCCAGGAGGCGGAGGTTGCAGTGAGCCGAGATCACGCCACTGCACTCCAGTCTGGGGGCCAAGAATGAAACTCCTCAAAAAAAAAAAAAAAAAGGCTTAGGCTCTTATATTATAAGCTTCTTGTATCCATTTGAAATTTTTTTTTCCGAAAAGCACATAATATTTTTGGTTTTTGTTTTTTTTTTTTTTTTTTAATCATTATCCTGAGTCAAGGGCCAAAGAAAAATAAAACTTAAAAGAATCTTAAACCTGGCCGGGCGAGGTGGCTCACACCTGTAATCCCAGCACTTTGGGAGGCCAAGATGGGGGGATCACAAGGTTCGGAGATTGAGACCATCCTGGCTAACACGGCGAAATCCATTCTCTACTAAAAATACAAAGAAATTAGCCGGGTGTGGTGGCCGGCGCCTGTAGTCCCAACTACTTGGGAGGCTGAGGCAGGAGAATGGCGTGAACCCAGAAGATGGAGCTTGCAGTGAGCGGAGATCACACCACTGCACTCCAGCCTGGGTGACAGAGCGAGACGGAGGAAAAGAATCATAAACCTTTAGAAATCTACACTTGTTAATATAGGCATCTATTTTCCGGAAAGTACTCAAACTGTTGGCAGCTGCTAACTTCACGAAGATGAATAGGAAAGGTGGTGTTTGCTATCATTTTGAATCCCTCTGGACTTACTAAATTTTCTTACTTTCTGAATTTTCTAACATGTGTCTACAGGGATTATTTGTTAAAGGAGGTTACGGGTCATTTTTGTTTTCTTTTCTTTTTTTTTTTTTTTTTTGAGATGGAGTCTCGCTCTGTCGCCCAGGCTGGAGTGCAGTGGCACGATCTCGGCTCACTGCAAGCTCCGCCTCCCAGGTTCATGCCATTCTCCTGCCTCAGCCTCCCTAGTAGCTGGGACTACAGGCACCCGCCACCTTGCCCAGCTAGTTTTTTGTATTTTTTATTAGAGATGGGGTTTCACCGGGTTAGCCAGGATGGTCTCGATCTCCTGACCTCGTAATCTGCCCATCTTGGCCTCCCAAAGTGCTTGGGATTACAGGATTGAGCCACCGCGCCCGGCCTCTTTTCTTTTTTTTTTTTGAGCACAGTGATGCAATCTCAGCTCACTGCAACCTCCGTCTCCCAGGTTCCACAGATTCTCCCGTCTCAGCCTCCCAAGTACCTGGGATTACAGGCATATGCAACCACACTGGCTAATTTTTGTATTTTTAGTAGAGATGGGGTTTTGCCATGTTGGCCAGGTTGGTCTTGAGCTCCTAACCTCAGGTGATCCACCCACCTCGGCCTCCCAAAGTGCTGGGATTACAGGTGTGAGCCACTGTGCCCAGCCTGTTTTCTTTATATCTTTTTATATTTAAGGAATTCTAATAAATACATATATATATATTTATATTTGAGGCGAAATCTCACTCTGTTGCCCAGACTGGAGTGCAGTGGCATAGTGTCGGCTCACTGCAACCTCTGCCTCTAAGGTTCAAGTGATTCTTGTGCTTTAGCCTCCCTCCCGAGTAGCTGAGATTACAAGCATCTGCCACCACACCTGGCTAATTTTTATTATTTTTAGTAGAGATGGGGTTTCACCATGTTGGCCTAACCTCAAGTGATCTGTCCGCCTTGACCTCCCAAAGTGCTGGTATTACAGGCACGAGCCACCGTGCCTGGCCTCTAATACTAATAATAAACTTGATGACTCCCAGGGCCTGCCCTGTTGAGACACAGCCCCAACTTCCCAGCCCACTTCTCTAGTGCCCTCTTCTGCCTGCCACCAACTACCTGCCACCCTTGGCCCATCACACCCTCTTACACGTTTCCTGGCACATCTTATCTCCTCTGCTTGCCATGTCCTTGCCTCCATCCCATTTTGTGTTCCTACCTGTCTGTCAAGGCCCAATCTCCACTTTGACTGCTTCTCCACTTCTGCCCTCTGCTCCCGCTGAAGCCAGGTATACAACACAGATGGTGAGGTCTGCAGCAAACTGAAGAGCACCTACACCCTCAGACGGGCAGCTGCTCCTCACCTCTACTGGTGCCATTTGGTAGTAGAGAATCAGAGTGAGAGATTCTGTTTTTTTTCCAAGTAAAACCAGAAATATTGAATTTAGTGCATTTTTCAACCGTTCAGCAAGCACTTACTAAGCACTTACTCTGTGCCAACAGGCACGGTTCTAGACCCGTGGGTTTAGCGTTCAGTAAAAAAAACAAGGCTGGGTGTGGTGGCTCACGCCTGCAATTCCAGCACTTTGGGAGGCCAAGGCAGGAGGATCATTTGAGCCTAGGAGTTCAAGACCAGCCTGGGCAACATAGCGAGACCCCATCTGTACAAGAAAAATACAAAAATTAGCTGGGTGCAGTGACCCCTGCCTGTAGTCCCAGCTACTCCAGGAGCTGAGACAGAAGGATTGCTTGAGTCTGGAAGGTCAAGGTCACAGTGAGCCGAGACTGTGCCACTGCACTTCAGCCTGTGGAGACGCTCCAACCTTTTGGAGACGCTGTCTCCAAAAAAAATAATAACAACATACAAGAACGTCTGCCTCCTAGAGCTCACACTCTAGCTGGTGAGGGAAGGGAAAACCAGGAGAAAGGTAAGACAAGTGAAATATGTATGTTAGAGAGTGATAACTGCCAAGGAGAAAAACAAGAAAAGGGGACATAAAGTGGGGAGGCGACGTCATTCAAGTCTTCAGTTCAAGGTAGGGACTTAAGACTGGAGTTGTTACTTCTATTTTTTGAGATAGTCTCACTCTGTCGCCCAGGCTGGAGTGCAATGGCGCCATCTTGGCTCACTTGCAACATCTGCCCCTCAGGTTCAAGTGATTCTCCTGCCTCAGTCTCCTGACAAGTTGGGATTACAGGCGTGTGCCACCACACCCAGCTAAAGTTTGTATTTTTGGTAGAGACAAGGTTTCTCCACGTTGGCCAAGCTGGTTTTGAACTCCCAGCCTCAGGGGATCAGCCCATCTGAGCCTCCTAAAGTGCTGGGATTACAGGCGTGAGCCACCGTACCCAGCCTGGAGTCATTAATTCTTAATGTGAATTGTCCCAAAATGTTAAATACTGTAAGGACCTAGCAGGTTACATCCAGTCCACAGACCAGCAGTTTTGCCATCTCTGGTTGTAAAGACCAGGACTGGAGTTGGGGGAGGAAAAAAATTAGGAGTATAATGATATACCTTATGTCTTCAAACAGATTTACAATTTACAGAACGGTCACAGCTGTCATCCTTCTTTTACAGAAAGTGAAACTGCTACATGGCTTGTAAGTGGCAGAACCAGGATTCAAACTCAAGTTCTCCCTAACATCCTGGAAGCCAAGGGAAAAGGAGTAATGAAATATGAAAGTGAGAAACACTGTTGGCCGGGCGTGGTGGCTCCTGCCTATAATCTCAGAACTTTGGGAGGCTGTGGCAGGCAGATCGCTCGAGCCCACAAATTCAACAACAGCCTGGGCAACATGGCAAAAAAAACTCACCTCTACAAAAAATACAGAAAAATTAGCTGGGCATGGTGGTGCCTGCCTGTAGTCCCAGCCACTTGGGAGGCTGAGGCAGGAAGATCACCTGAGCCTGGAGGTGAAGGATGCAGTGAGCCAAATGCACCACTGCACTTCAGCCTGGGTGACAGACAGGAGGGGAGGGGAGAGGAGGGGAGGGAAGCGGAGGGGGAAGGGGGAAGGGGGAAGGGGGAAGGGGAGAGAAGGGAGAAAAAAAAAAAGGGAAAAAGTGAGAAACACTCTCAAAGGCTGGAGGACCTAAGATGGATCAACATCACCAAGGATGAGTTTCAGCAGGTGATAGCTGGCTCTAAAGGTAAGAAGTAGGTAGACCCTAGGCATAAGGTAAGAGACAAACCACCTGACTTCAAAAAGGGAAGAGTTCGTTCCTCCTAGAAGCACCGCTTGGTGAACTGTGCATCTCCAAAGGAAAGAAGGAAAGGTAAGTGGAGATGTTGCTCCAGTCCTATCACCAGTAGCCTGAAGGATTTCAACAGCTCCTCACCAGCTCGCTGTCTTCTCCCTCCTACCTTTTCTCTGCAGCATGCCAGAGAAGCTCTAAAATGCAAACCCTACCACTTCAGCATTGGCTTAGAACCCTTCCAGGGCTCCGCATTTGCCTACAGAATAATCCCCACCCCTAAGCTCATCAGGAACCCTTCGCAGGCTGGCCCCAACCTTCCTGTCTAGCCTCATCTCCCACCTTCCTCCAAATTCGCTCCAAGTGTCCAGCGAATGCAGACGAACATGGATGAGGAGGGCCAGCAGTGCCCCAAGCACCCCAGACAAGCAGCATTTCCTGACATTTTGGGCACGTATTACTCCCTCTGTCCAAAATGTCGTCCTCCTCCTTGTCCATCAGTAAGACTCAGTGTCACCTCTTCTGCGAGGACCTTCCTGATGGTCAGTCGCTCATTCCCCCGCCCCTTGGGCACTCCAAACCCATCCCTGTTACAGCACTCCACTCACTGCCCTGTGGTGAGTGACTTTTCAGTCTATGAAGCATGGCCTGATTGTCCTTGGCACCAACAGCACCTAGCCTGGTGTTCCACGTGAGCACTGGACGTGTGCCAAGTGAAAATGCAGGAAAGGGGATGCGCAAAAGCTCTATCACTCAAGAGCCTCGATACCCAGTGCTTTACTGTGCTTGGGCTGACTCACCCTGCAGACAGTTCAAGGGAGGAACCTTGGCACCTTCGTCTTGCCACCCCTACATCGGATGCCAGGCTGGGACAGAGAAGGTGCTCCTAGAGGCAGCAGTGCAAAGAACACTGGCTTTGAAGTTGGACTGATCTGATATGACCCCACAGCTCGGCCACTTACCAGCTGCATGGCCTTGGTCAGCTTATTTAACCTTTCTGAATCTCATTTGCCCAGTGCCTACACAGAGCAGGTGCTTAAATATTTTTTAATTGATATGAAGATATTTACTAACAGATAGGTAGAGATAATACCACCTACTTCACGACACTCTTGGGATCATGTGACAGTCTATAGGTCAAACATCGAGAATCACAGTTGATCAAGCCTTATCATACATGCTCAAATTTTCCCTTCCATTCTTCCTACTCCAAATTGAATGTAGACATTTAGATGTCATAGCAAAAATAATCTTTACTACATGTAGGTGCTCATCACACAGTTAATCTTCTCTATGAAGAGTAAATGAAGATCATCAGCTAACATAAAACGTCTACAACTGTCCTGGAGGTAGGAAGGGAACGATGTGAGGTCAGCCAGCAGGGATCTCTACCGATTCTAAAATGAGTCTAAGACGTTCCCCTCGGAATATTCTGGGACCTGGCACAGAGAAAGATGTGTTAAAGGCTGGTAGGAGAAGGGAACAAAGTCAACTGTGTAACCCTCAAAGTTTACAGAGCAAGGCCAGGCACAGTAGCTCATGCCTGCAATCCCAGCACTTTGGGAGGCCAAAGTGGGAGGACTGCCTAACCCCAGGAGATTGAGACCAACCTGGGCAACATAGGTAGACTCTCGTCTTTACAAAACAAAAAATCAGCCAGGCAGGCCGAGCGCAGTGGCTCATGCCTACAATCCCAGCACTCTGGGAGGCCTAGGCGGGCAGATCACAAGGTCAGGAAATTCAGACCAGACCATCCTGGCTAACACGGTGAAATCCCATCTCTACTAAAAATACAAAAAAATTAGCCGGGCATGGGAGCGTGCACCTGTAGTCCCAGCTGCTGGGGAGGCTGAGGCAGGAGAATGGTGTAAACCCAGGAGGCGGAGCTTGCAGTGAGCCAAGATCGCACCACTGCACTCCAGCCTGGGTGACAGAGCAAGACTCTGTCTCAAAAGTAAAATAAAGGCCGGGCGCGGTGGCTCAAGCCTGTAATCCCAGCACTTTGAGAGGCCAAGACGGGCCGATCACGAGGTCAGGAGATCGAGACCATCCTGGCTAACCCGGTGAAACCCCGTCTCTAATAAAAAATACAAAAAACTAGCCGGGTGTGGTGGCGGGCGCCTGTAGTCCCAGCTATTTGGGAGACTGAGGCAGGAGAATGGTGTAAACACGGGAGGCAGAGCTTGCAGTGAGCTGAGATCCGGCTACTGCACTCCAGCCTGGGGGACAGAGCGAGACTCCATCTCAAAAAAAAATAAAAAATAAAAAATAGGCCGGGCGCGGTGGCTCAAGCCTGTAATCCCAGCACTTTGGGAGGCCGAGACGGGCGGATCACGAAGTCAGGAGATCGAGACCATCCTGGCTAACCCGGTGAAACCCCGTCTCTACTAAAAAATACAAAAAACTAGCCGGGCGAGGTGGTGGGCGCCTGTAGTCCCAGCTACTCGGGAGGCTGAGGCAGGAGAATGCTGTAAACCCGGGAGGCGGAGCTTGCAGTGAGCTGAGATCCGGCCACTGCACTTCAGCCTGGGCGACAGAGCGAGACTCCGTCTCAAAAAAATAAAAAATAAATAAAAATAAATAAATAAAAATAAAAAATAAAATAAAATAAAATAAAATAAATGAGCCAGGCAGGGTTACACATGCTTGTAGTTCCAGCTACT
Organism: Chlorocebus sabaeus; assembly: GCF_047675955.1. Taxonomy (NCBI): domain Eukaryota; kingdom Metazoa; phylum Chordata; class Mammalia; order Primates; family Cercopithecidae; genus Chlorocebus; species Chlorocebus sabaeus. Next base: position 54,280,687 of record NC_132925.1, read on the forward strand.
TGAGAGGCTGAGGCAGGAGGATTGCTTGAGCCCAGGAAGTTGAGCTGCAGTGAGCTATGATCATGGCAGTGCACTCAGGCCTGGGTGACAGAGCAAGACCCTGTTTTTAAAAAAAAAAAAGTTTACAGAGCCAACACAGGAGGGTGGTGAGAGGACTCTAGAAGGACCTGAAGACGAACATGCTTTTTGTGAGAACTCCTCAGCTGTGCTTGCTGAAGGACTTAGGACCAGGACAAACAAGTTCACAGATGACTGCAGAGCAAGGGAGGAAGAGGTACAGATGAAGGTGGAAGGTAAGAGGTGTTCTGTAATTCCTCAAAATGAATCAAGTACTGTACATTTGGTTTTTAAACTGACAAACATATGCTCCAGGAAGAGACCTCAGCAGTCCTAGAGATGGACAATCAGGATAATATAAAAATCTACAGCCGGGTGCAGTGGCTCAAGCCTGTAATCCCAGCACTTTGGGAGGCCGAGACGGGCGGATCACGAGGTCAGGAGATTGAGACTATTCTGGCTAACACAGTGAAACCCCGTCTCTACTAAAAAAAATACAAAAAACTAGTCTGGCGTGGTGGCGGGCGCCTGTAGTCCCAGCTACTCGGGAGGCTGAGGCAGGAGAATGGCGTAAACCCAGGAGGCAGAGCTTGCAGTGAGCTGAGATCCGGCCACTGCACTCCAGCCTGGGCGACAGAGCGAGACGCCATCTCAAAAAAAAAAAAAATCTTCACAAGAGTGATGTTTCTACAATGCAATTTCCTTTTCTGTGTAGAGCCTTGTATAAATTCTAATTGCTTAGAAGACAATCCAGCTGGTACAGTGGCTCATGCCTCTAATCCCAGTGCTTTGGGAGGACAAGGTAAGAGGACAGCTTGAGCCCAGGAGTTTGAGACCAGCCTGGGCGACAGAGCGAGACCTTCACCTCTATAAAAAAAAAATTTTTTTTATAAAAATATAAAAATATATAAAAAATATATTTAAAAATATAAAAATATAAATATAAAATATATATATAAAAATATAAAATATAAATATAAAAAATATATTAAAAATATAAAAAAATATAAAAAAAACTGCACCCGGCCCCCAAAAAATTTTTTTAATCTGCAGGGTGTGGTGGCACATGCCCATATTCTCACCTATTTAAGAAGACTGTTTGACCCCAGGAGTTCGAGGCTACAGTGAACCATGATTGTGCCACTGCACTCCAGCCAAATAGTTTCAAAAAAATAAAATAAGTTTTTAAAAAAAGAATACAATTGGCCAGGCCTGGTGGCTCACACCTGTAATCCCAGCACTTTGGGAGGCTGAGACAGGCAGACCACTTGAGGTCAGGAGTTCCGAGACCAGCCTGGCCAACCAGGCGAAACCCCATCTCCACTAAAAATACAAAGATTAGCTGAGCATGGGCACACCTGTAGTCCCAGCTACTTGGAAGGCTGAGGCAGGAGAACTGTTTGAACCCGGGAGGTGGAGGTTGCAGTTAGCAGAGATCACGCCACTGCACTCTATCTTGGGTGACACAGTAAGACTCTGTCTCAAAAAAAAAAAAAAAAAAAGAAAAAGAATACAATTATAAGGGAATTGTCCCTTAGAATAAAACCCATTGTCCTTAGGATAAAATCCAAATCCCCTTGGCTACTAAAACCTTGCTGCAGTCCGCCCCCTACCTCGCTCTCCAGCCTCCTGGGCTCACTGCTCCATCATACCACATTGTAGGCAGTCATGTGACCATCCCTCCAGTCCTCCCACCAGACTGCTCCCTAGAAGCTCATCACTCCCAGACCCAACAGTGCTTGGCGTGCAATAACCCTCAAGTGCTTATATTGAAACCATTAAATTGGGTTCTTGCAAAACAAGGCTCCTTTAGCCTTAATGAGAGAAAGGTGGGTCCATCCTACAATCAGACCCACCCAGATTAGAGACCACATCCTCAAACCCGAGTTCCAGATCTTTAGGACAGCCAGGGATTCAGCACACCTGAAAGACTATGTAAAATAAATTTCCTGCCTCTCCCAGTACCAGGTTTCACTCTATCTATAAATTGTCAGTGAAGTCAAATTTAATCAATTGGTATTATTTTATGCTGTACCCAAGTCTACTGAAACTGTATCAAGAAGGAGCAAAGTCCCATACTTACCTGATTTGAGACAAATTCAGCATTCCTACGCTAGAGACAGGGCTTTTCAACTCACCATTATTTGTGAATTTAAAAAGAAAAAATCCACGCACCCACACAAAAGTTCAGACAGTGAGGTCCACAATGAAAAAACCAGGGACACTTAGCCTATGAGTTCCCAAAACAAAGTGAAATACAGCCTCCTTTCTCAGCTACACAAAAGAAACCACCAAGGCTAGGCTTAAAAACAAACCCATATTCCTTAGGGCCTGTTTTAATTGCTTTTGTAAAATAATTTTCTCTAGAGGCTGCCCGTCTCATCCCAAATAAGACTGTTTCTCCACTCCTCCACAGGCAGAACTTCTCACTTCTTAAGATCCAGAGCTTCAAAACCTAGGATGCAAACTCTAAGGGGAAAGTGATCTGTTTTGTTAGTAAAGAATCCCAAACACCTAGAACATTGCCTGGCACAAACTAAACCCTCAACACGTATTTGTTGTATTGATTGAGTAGATGAGCGAAATGTATCTTCTCTGTGAAGCACTCCTTGGTCTGCTCCAAGTACTTATGAAACCCTCTTGCATGTTTCCATTAGGGAACTAACAATTTAACCTCCAAAAAAAAAAAAAAAAACTAGCACCACCAAGCAAAACCCCAACAAGCTGGAAACCATGACTTTGGAAAAGAGCTACTCCAAGAACCACAATTCTTGGTTCTGTGATTCAGAGTGGTTCAAAGTACAAGGACACACAATTCCTTAAACTGACAACTAAAATAAATACATCCTTCTCTTGAACACATAATCCACCTTCTACTGCAGTGATTCTCCAACGGGGCTGCACGTTTACAATAACCTGGGGAGCACTGAAAAATCTGGAAGCCCAGACCACACCTCAGACCAACAAATCAGTTTCTCTGGGGTAGGAGGTAAGCCCAAGTATTTTAAAGCTTTCCAAGTAGTTCCAAAGTGCTGCCGAATTTGAAAACTACCTCTCTACTTAACTTCAGGCCACGCCCCTGGAAGACTGCTTGGTCTTCGAGTTGGGTGGAGCGGACTTCTAGGAAGATCCTCCAGACCTTCAAGAATGTGATGTTTTACAGTCTCCTTCCATCAAAATTCCCATCCCCAACCTCTCAAGCCATGTGGAAGCGGTTTCACAGATTGCAAAGCGTGGCAGCCACCTACCTTAAGGCTGCAGGCTTCCTCCTCTAGAGAAGCCATTTCTTCTAAAGAGGCGTTGGCAGGACGCAGAGGGGATCCCCCTGAAGACAGGAACCCCCCAGTGCTTCGAATCAGGCAGCCTTTGGAGGCGGTCCCGCCCACACCTGGGCCCAAGAAATGGGGGGAGGAGGAGGAGGAGGAGTTATTTCTGCGGCGGGATGAGCCCCAGGATAACCTCCGCGAGCAAGCCACATCGTCCTCCTTCTGGGCTTTCAGGCGCTTGGGGCTGCCAGGCCCTCCAGAACGCGATGCAGACCTCTGAGCTGGCTGGCTGGAGGGGGCCACATCACAGGGCTCCCGGAGGCAGCTGCGCTTGCTGGGACACCCTTCCGACGTGCTGCTCCAGTTGTGCTTGACCTTGCCCCGCTCGGACGCCATGGGCACCTGCAAGGTACAGGGGGCCTGGATTCCAATACCACCCTTCCTGGCGGTCCCACCTCAGATTCCCACCACCACCCCCGCCCAGGGGGAGGGCAAGACACAAGGGCAGAGCCACAGGCTAGCCTCACTGACCTTTCCCTCTTCTTTCCACTGCCCATCACAGTTCTCAAGGTTTCAGAAATGCCAAACTGTGTCGGAGAAGTCAAAGCGATCCAAAATTTACTAAAGGCTTCCGTTGGTTTCCAAGTCCACAACGTGCTTTTGAGATCACGAAGCGCTTCACTTTGCACAGCCCTACTTCGAGGATGCCTAAGCGCTTCCGGGGCTACAAAGCGCTTTGATCAGTTTGCAATATAAAGCCCTTCAGAACTGTAAAAGCGCTTCAGAAGACCACATGGCGCTTCAAGATCCACACATGGCTGCCCCACCGGCAGCCCTGGGGCCGGGCGCTTAGTCCCTAGGCCAGGGTCAGACAGACTGGGCGCCGCAGCCCGCCCTGCTCCTGCGGCCCGACCAGACCCGGGCCGGAAGGGGCCCGAGCGGCCCCCTCGGGAGCTGGCAGCGCCCCCGTCCGCCAACTCAGGACGCCCCCGGCCGGCTGCCGCCGCTGTCCCGCCGGGCAGCCCGCCGCCTGCCCCAGCCCTACAACCCCGCCCGGCCCGGCCTCCGCCCGAGCTGCGACCACTCCGGCCTCCGTGGCGCCCGCCCTCCGGAACGAGCCCTGCGGCCCGCAGGCCGGAGAGCGGCAGGGGCGGGGCCTGCGCCAAACGGAAGGCGCCCATTGCTCGACCCGGCAAGGGGCGGGACTCCGAGCAAGACAGAGCCCGTCTCGTAGCCAAGCGGCTTAGAGTCGGGACGGTACGCCTTAGGAAGCTCGTCCATTGGTCAGAAGCCAGATGGGGCGGAGCCACTCACGTGGGCTTGAACAGCGGGAAGCTGAGGCCAGCCAACTGTGCAGGCCGGCAGCGTCCGCGGACGCGCTTAACTTAACGCTGTTCCCCTCAGCGTCGGCCCCTGTGCCGGAAGCTTTCAGACCTGCATTCGCTCATCGAGCCAAAGCAAGCCGTATGCTGAGCATTGTCACCCCACTTTATAGAGCAGAAAACTGGCTCAGAGAGACCAAGTGACACACCCAGAAAGGGGAAGAATTGGAAGCCACCAAAAAAAAAAAAAAAAGACTACACAAAAACGTGGACTATCCGCCTGGTGAAAAATATTAAAGACGGCTGGGAGCGGTGGCTCACGCCTGCAATCTCAGCACTTTGGGAGACGGAGGCGGGAGAATGGCTTGAGCTCGGGAGTTAGAGACCAGCCTGGCCAACATGGTGCGACCCCCTATCTCTACAAAAAATAAAATTAGCTGGGCGTGGTGCCAGTTTTTCAGGCTGAGGTGGGAGGATCACTTGAGCCCGGGAGGTCGGAGCTGCAGTGAGCTATGATCGCGCCACTGCACCCCAGCCTGGAGGACAGAGCAAGACCCTGTCTCAAAAAAAAAAAAAAAAAGAAAAAAGAAAAGAAAAAATCAAAGACAAGGTACAAATTTAGAAAAATACTCGAAACATATGACAAAGAGCCGATATTCGATGTAGCAATTCTCCCAAAATAATAACTTAGTATTAAGACTGGCAAAGGAGGCTGGGTCCAGTGGCACACGTCTGTAATCCCAGCACTTTGGGAGGCCGAGGCAGGTGAATCGATTGAGGCCAAGAGTTCGAGACCAGTGTGTGCAATATGGCAAAATCCTGTCTCTAGTGAAACACAAAAATTAGCCACTTGTGGAAGTGTACATGTGTAGTCCCAGTTACTCAGGAGGCTGAGGTGGAAGGATCCCTTGAGCCTGGGAAGTCGAGGGTCCAGTGAGCCAAGATTATGCCACTGCACTCCAGCCAGGGAGACAAAGTGAGACCCCCATCTCAGGGAAAAAGAAAAAAAAAAAAAAGGCAAAGGAAGCAATGAACAAAAACAAGTTATCAAACATTCTTAAAAATAAGAAAGATGGCTCCACCTCAGCCATTAAAAAAGTACATATGGCCGGGCGTGGTGGCTCACGGCTGTAATACCAGCACTTTGGGAGGCCACGAGGCGGGCAGATCACGAGGTCAGGAGATGGAGACCATTCTGGCTACCACTGTGAAACCCCATCTCTACTAAAAATACAAAAAACAGCCGGGCGTGGTAGCGGGCACCTGTAGTCCCAGCTACTCAGGAGGCTGAGGCAGGAAAATGACGTGAACCCAAGAGGCGGAGCTTGCAGTGAGGTGAGATCGTGTCACTGCACTCCAGCCTGGGCGACAAAGCGAGACTCCATCTAAAAAAAAAAAAAATTAAAAAAATAAAAAGTACATATAAAATTATAATTTTCCACTCCTTAGATTGACAATAATCAAAAAGCAAGATAATATACCTTGTGGCTGAGGATGTGAGGAAATGCACTCCCATACATCCTTGATGAACGTGTGAATTGATACAATCTCCTTGGAAGGTGGCCTTGTCTGTAGTAGCTGGAATGAAAACAAAACTTCAATCTTTATCAGTAGGAGGTAGTTATGTACATTAAGGAATATCCATACAATGGAATGTAAGGCAAAAAGAATGAAGTCATCTAAACTCACTGTTGAGGAGCAATGGCCAAGAAAGACATGAAAAAACAAAGGACCTAGAAAAAAAAGCATGAACAAAATACATGTGTGGCTAAATAGAGAGGAGTGGCATACAAAGATACATGTGGCTTTTTTTTTTTTTCAAATGCCTGAGGGTAACCACTTTGTGTGTTTGTTTCTAACAGCTTTAAGATATAATTTATATACCATAAAGTTTACTCATTTAAAGTGTATGAGCAGCAGGCATGGTGGCTCATGCCTGTAATCCCAGCACTTTGGGAGGCCGAGGTGGGCAGATCACAAGGTCAGGAGTTCAAGACCAGCCTCACCAACATGGTGAAATCCCATCTCTAATAAAAAGAAATACAAAAATTAGTAGGGCATGGTGGTGCACGCCTGTAATCCCAGCTTTTCAGGAGGCTGAGGCAGTAGAATTGCTTGAATCTGGGAGGCGGAGGTTGCAATGAGCCAAGATCGCGCCATTGCACTCCAGCCTAGGCAACAGAGCGAGACTCTGTCTCAAAAAAACAAAAGGGTATATGACCAGCTGGTCTGGTGGCTCACTCCTATAATTTCAGCAAGACTGTAATCTAGTTTGTCTTGATAGATTTGCCTATTCTGACAAAATTAAAAATGGAATCATACAATATGTGACTTGCTTTTGCTTACCATGATCTCAAGGTTCATCCATGTTGTAACATGTGTCAGTATGTTTGAAATGCTTGTTTCCCGGTGCTGTAAAGAAATAGCACTTGAACATTAATTTTCTCAGCAAGGTCATTTTTATACTTTCTGCAGAAAGGGTACACTCACCAGCAGTTTTGCCACAAGAGTACACCGAACAAAGGAGCCTGGGTCATTTATAACCTGACATATCCACCCTACTGCTGTGTCCAGTTTTCCCATAGACGGAACAGGACTTCACATTCTGTATTTGTCTTGATTGGCTAGCAACTTAAAACTTTTTTTTTTTTTTTTTTTTTTTGAGACGGAGTCTCGCTCTGTCACCCAGGATGGAGTGCAGTGGCCAGATCTCGGCTCACTGCAAGCTCCACCTCCCGGGTTCATGCCATTCTCCTGCCTCAGCCTCCTGAGTAGCTGGGACTACAGGCGCCCGCCACCTCGCCCGGCTAGTTTTTTGTATTTTTTAGTAGAGATGGGGTTTCACCGTGTTAGCCAGGATGGTCTCGATCTCCTGACCTCGTGATCCACCCGTCTCGGCCTCCCAAAGTGCTGGGATTACAGGCTTGAGCCACCGCGCCCGGCCTAACTTAAAACTTTTTAAAAGAGGCAAAGGCAGAGGAGAACAAAGGAAGGAGGAAGTAACTTGTGGAATGCTGAGAAAGGTAAAAACACTTTCAAATAAGGAAGAGAAACAGGCTATGACTTGATGCTTGCTTGGACCAGTATAACCATGCCAGGGCAAATATTTAGGCTAAATTGTGGGAGCTAAGAACATAAAGTACATTGATTTCTTTAGTATGGCTGGCAGATATTTAAGAATGTTAGCACAGGTCTTTGAATAAATTTTGCTTCTAAGAGAAGTTACTATTTATTCCTAATTAGACAGGGAGGAAAGTCTTTGAAGAGGAACCTCTACTTTACTTTTCACAAGCACAATTCTTTTCTATGGCTGAATATTCCATTTTATGAATAAACCGCATTTCATTTATCCACTCATCAGTTGATGAATATTTGGGTTGTTTCTATTTTTTGGCTATTATGATTCATGCTGTATGGAGGCCTTTGTGTGGACATGTTTTCATTTCTCTTGGGTAGATACCTAGGGGTAGAATTGCTAGGTCATATGGAAACTCTTTTACCTTTTGAGGAAGTGCCAAACTGTTTTCCAAAGTACTCACCATTTTCAATTCCCACCAACAGTGTGTGTGGCTCCAGTTTCTCCACATCACGGCCAACACTTGTTTTTGTCTTTTTTATTATAGCTATCCTAGTGAATGTGAAGTGGCATCTCATAGAGGTTTTGATTTGCATTTCCCTGATGACTAATTAAGTTGAGCATCACCTCTGTTTTCCATCACCTCTGGAAGGATACTCCAACCTAGTGACAGTGGTTGCCTTTGGGAAGAAGAAACTGGAGACTAAGATCCCATTGAGAAAAAGCCTGCCTTCTCACCATGGAAACTTTGTACTGTTTGGGTTTTTAAATCCTCTATTAACCTAAAAAAAAAAAAAAAATTCAGGGCTTCTCTATGGGGGATCCACGAAAAGACATCATGGTGCCTGTGAAGGTCTGGAATTCAAGTACTCAGAATGCATATGTATGTATGTCTGTATGTAGCAGAGGTCTAGAGCTTTCATCCAAGTCCCAAGGGGATTCACTGACGTCTCCAAAAGTACATAAAATCATACTCTAGAAATATATCTGGATAACCAGGAACCTATTGGTGTCAGCCCTCTGTTGCTCAAACAGCCCTGGAAACACCCTGCTTATAATTGTAAGGTGTTTGCAACAGGCCAGGTCCCATTTGTGGCACAAAATGCACGTTCACCTTGAATCCTCACAGATACCAGAGCTGAAGACAGGGCTGCCTGTATAGATCACTGTCCATCGGGACTGGGATCCAGCTCAGCTACATCACACATCAAGCCAAAGCTCTCCTTACTGGGGAGCTGCTAAATGCTTTCACCAGGCAGGACCCACCTGACAACAGCCCTACGCGATGGGTACTTTTTCTTTTTCCCATTGTACAGATGAGGAAACAAGAGCCTCAGAGTAACTCCCTAACTGGGCCCAAGGTCATGCAGCTATTAACAATCAACAGTAAGAGCCAGGATCCTAGCTCTTGGCTACCCCATTCTCAAGGATGCAGAGTGCCTTCTCTAAAAAAATTCTTCCAGACACAAACTAATTACAAGTTGTCTGTTGACTTTACAAACATATTTTTATTATATAAAAAGAAATTACTATAGAGTCACTTTAAATAGGACATTTCTCCCAGTGAATTTAAAATAGCATCTGTTTCACAAAAATATTTGCAACATGCCTTTTCAGATATATACTCACTGAATAATCATTAGGTACATGGCAGAAATACACATTTAATACCTTTTTTATTTTATAAAACAAGACAAGTGCATTTTCCAAGCGCTTCTATAGCCACTGTCTCATCTGTTCCTCCCAATAGCCCAGGGATGAAGAACAAGCAGGTGTTATCTTACTTACAAAGAAACTGAGGTCCCAAAAATTAAATTGACTTAATTAGCAGCAGAATCAGACATGAAATACATTCTCCTGATTCTTCATCATCCAGCCATAAATAACACATATTCTCAGCCAGGCATGGTAGCTCAAGCCTGTAATCCCAACACTTTGATAGGCCAAGGTGGGCGGATCACAAGGTCAGTAGTTCGAGACCAGCCAATATGGCCAATATGGTGAAACCCCGTCTCTACTAAAAATACAAAAATTAGCCAGGCGTAGTGGCAAGTGCCTATAGTCCCATCTACTCGGGAGGCTGAGGCAGGAGAATTGCTTGAACCTGAGAGGCAGAGGTTGCAGTGAGCTGAGATCGTGCCACTGCACTCCAGCCTGGGTGACAGAGTGACCCAGGTGACAGTATTTTTTAACGGAGCTTTTATTTTGAGAATATGTGGGGTTTGTTTTGTTTCGTTTTGTTTTTACAAATTCTCGTATTCTCAAAATAAAAGCTCCATTAAAAAATACTAACATTAGTGGGATGGGAAGATAAAGGTGCCAGGCAGTGAATGAATAAATATGTGAGTTGCAAGATTTCTAATACAGGCAGTGGAAAGCCTGCAGACCTCTTTGCCAGGTGTCTGACATTTGTAGAACCTGAGACCCAGAGAGGTGAGTCAAGAACTCCACTGAGACACAAGTTGAAAGTCTTTCAGGCCAGGCACAGTGGCTCCCAACTGTAATTCCAGCACTTTGGGAGTCTGAGGTGGGAGGATTGCTTGAGCCCAGGACTTCAAGACCAGCCTGGACAACATAGCAAGACCCCATCTTTACAAAAAAATAAAAATAAAAACTAAAAAAGTCTTTCAGAGCATGTAAGCTTGCAGGCTGTCAGCAAATATGATCCAGAGATCTTAGCTCTGGAAAATGCTATGGCATTGCAGAACTGCCAGTGGTAGGGGGACAAGAGCTGCTGAGGTAATGGAATCTGCTGGGGTGGTTATTATCACACACTCCCCAGAACCACAAAATCAACCACATCCTGGGCCCATGTACAGGGTTTCTGCTTCAGTCTCCTCTGATCCCCTGCTCTGACTAACAAAGCCCAGAAAGGAAGAGATTTCATGGATTTTTGTGTCTCTGAAAGCTGAGGGCCCTTCTCTCCCAACTCATTCCAGTGAAATGAAGTTTCCCTCCCACCCATGACAGCTGATGTTTTGTTGTGTGTTTCCTGGTAGATCTTGGATTCTGCCTCAGACCTTTTTCTTGATCTGATGCTCATCGTTCCAACTGAGGACAAGGGTCCTCAGCTGTGTTCCAGTCATCAGGGGCCAAAGAGCTCAATGCTGTCCAGTTTCTCCTCTTTGTAGAGCAGAATATTCTCCATCAGTTTCCTTTTGGCCTCATTGATCTCAATTTGCCACGAAGTCTCTATAGCTGATGTTCAACAGAAAGCAAACAAGAGCAACTTGAATGAAAATTACCATTATTTTAATTCTTAGATTCACTTAACTCAGATTTCTGAATCAGGTCCTGAGTGTAATGAGCATTTCTTTTCTTTTTTCTCTTTTTTCTTTCTTTTTTTTTTTTTTTAATTGAGACAGGGTCTCACTCTGTTGCCCAGGCTGGAGTGCAATGGCACCATTTCAGCTCAAGACAACCTTGACCTCACAGGTTCAGGTGATCCTCCTACCTCAGCCTCCTGAGAAGCAGGGACTACAAGTGTACACAACCACACCTGGCTACTTTTTTTTTTTTTTTTTTTGAGATGGAGTCTCACTCTGTTGCCCAGGCTGGGCAACACACACAGTTAATTTTTTTGTATTTTAGTAGAGAAGGGGTTTCATCATGTTGCCCAGAGTGGTCTTGAACTCCTGAGCTCAGGCAATCCACCCGCCTTGGCCTCCCAGTGCTAGGATTACAAACAGGCATGAGCCACCACGCCCGGCCTGTGAGCCACGGCAAACGACCTATTTATTTATTATTTTTTGAGATGGAGTCTCACTCTGTTGCCCAGGCTGGAGTGCCGTGGCTCGATCTCGGCTCACCGCCACCTCTGCCTCCTGGGTTCAAGCAATTCTCCTGACTTAGCTTCCTGAGTACCTGGGATTACAGGTGCCCACCACCACACCCAGCTAATTTTTTGTATTTTTAGTAGAGATGGGGTTTCAGTGTCTTAGCCAGGATGGTCTCGATCTCCTGACCTTGTGATCCACCCACCTCAGCCTCCCAAAGTGTTGGAATTACAGGTGTGAGCCACTAGGCCTGGCCTTTTTTTTTTTTTTTTTTCTGTATTTTTAGTAGAGACAGGGTTTCATGACATTGGCCAGGCTAGTCTCGAACTCCTGACCTCAGGTGATCCACCCGCCTCGGCCTCCCAAAGTGCTGGGATTACAGGTGTGAGTCACCATGCCTGGCTGGCCACACCTGGCTAATTTTTGCATCTTTTGTAGAGGTAGGTTTTCACCATGTTGCCCCGGCTGATCTTTAAATTCCTGGGCGCAAGCAATCTGCCCACCTCGTCCTCCCAAATTACTAGGATTACAGGCATGAGCCACTGTACCCGGCTGTAATGAGCATTTTCATCTCCTCTGCCTTTGCAGGAAGCCCAGCAACCTACCCTGACCTTACAGAAAGGAGAGGGTTTCCCTGCTCCTCTTTATGATGCTGAGGGGTGGGAGGGTGGAGTGAAAAAAAATGCTCACATCCTGTCTTTCTTCTTCCTCTCCCTCCCCATGGCAGGAGGAGTAAAAGGAGAAACAGGAGTGGTCAGAGCGTGGGACGTTCATTGAACCATGTTTACTAAGGGACAGGGACACTGCTTTGAAAGGGCCTTCCTGGCCAGGCGCGGTGGCTCACGCCTATAATCCTAGCACTTTGGGAGGCCGAGGTGGGCAGATCAACTGAGGTCGGGAGTTCGAGACTAGCTTGACCAACATGGAGAAACCTCGTCTCTACTAAAAATACAAAAGTAAGCCAGGTGTGGTGGCGCATGCCTGTAATCCCAGCTACTCAGGAGGCTGAGGTAGGAGAATCGCTTGAATGTGGGAGGTGGAGGTTGCAGTGAGCCGAGATCATGCCATTGCACTCCAGCCCGGGCAACAAGAGCGAAACTCCATCTCAAAAAAAAAAAAAAAAAAAATGGCGGGGGGGGGGCCTTCCTAATTTTTTATTTCAGAAAGAAACTTGGTATCCTTGGACCTGAGTGGCAGGAATGAAAGGTATCTTTTTTTTTTTTTTTTTCCCCGAGACAGAGTCTTCCTCTGTCACCCAGGCTGGAGTGCAGTGGTGCGATCTCGGTTCACTGCAACCTCCACCTCCCGAGTTCAAGCAATTCTCCTGCCTTAGCCTCCCAAGTAGCTGGGACTATAGGTGCCTGCCACCACGCCCAGCTAATTTTTGTATTTTTAGTAGAGAGACGGGGTTTCACCATATTGGCCAGATTGGTCTCGAAATCCTGACCCCGTGATCTGCCTGCCTCGGCCTTCCAAAGTGCTGGGATTACAGGTGTGAGCCACCACGCCCAGCCAGAAGGTATCTTCTTTTTTTCTTTTTTTTTTTTTTTGAGATGGAGTCTCACTCTGTCACTCAGGGCTGGAGTGCAATGGCACGATCTCGGCTCACTGCAACCTCCCCCTCCCAGGTTCAAGTGATTCTCGTGCCTCAGCCTCCCAAGTAGCTGGGACTACAGGCACACACCACCATGCCTAGCTAATTTTTGTATTTTTAGTAGAGACAGGGTTTCACCAAGTTGGCCAAGCTGGTCTTGAACTCCTGACCTCAGGTGATCCGCCCACCCCAGCCTCCCGAAGTGCTGGGATTACAGGCGTGAGCCACCGCACCCAGCCTGGAAGATATCTTTAGAAGTGACTGGTGAGGATGGTGTTTATGTTGAGAGGAGAGGCAGACAGGAAGAGACCAAATGGGGCCTTGAGGACTTTAAATGAGGGATGACATGCATTGTGTTTTTTGTTTTGTTTTGTTTTTTCTTTTTTTGAGACGGAGTCTCGTTCTGTCGCCCAGGCTGAAGTGCAGTGGCACAATCTGGGCTCACTGCAACCTCTGCCTCCCGGGTTCAAGCAATTCTCTTGCCTCAGCCTCCCAAATAGCTGGGATTACAGGCACGTGCCACCATGCCCAGCTAACTTTTTTGTATTTTTAGTAGAGACAGGGTTTCGCCATGTTGGCCAGGCTGGTCTCGATCTCCTGACCTCAGGTGATCCACCCACCTTGGCTTCCAAAAGTGCTGGGATTACAGGTGTGAGCCACCTCACCTGGCCCGCGTTGTGTTTTTTTGTTTGTTTGTTTTTTTTTTTTTTTTTTTTTTTTTGAGACGGAGTCTTGCTCTGTCGCCCGGGCTGGAGTGCAGTGGCCGGATCTCAGCTCACTGCAAGCTCCGCCTCCCGGGTTTACGCCATTCTCCTGCCTCAGCCTCCCGAGTAGCGGGGACTACAGGCGCCCGCCACTTCGCCCGGCTAGTTTTTTGTGTTTTTAGTAGAGACGGGGTTTCACCGTGTTAGCCAGGATGGTCTCGATCTCCTGACCTCGTGATCCGCCCATCTCGGCCTCCCAAAGTGCTGGGATTACAGGCTTGAGCCACCGCGCCCGGCGCGTTGTGTTTTTAAAAGCTACTCTGGCTGGCTCCTGGAGAAGGACCTGGTGAGGGAGGGGCCAGGGTGGATGGAGGAGGACTCAGGGAAGCCATGCAGTCCCCTGAGGACTGGAGCTCAGACAAAGGGAGAATGCAGAGAAGTAAATAAAGGTGAGAGAGATTTAGGAGGCAAATGGACAGGACTGGGTGATTAACTGGACACAGTCCAGGTCAGGGAGAGGGAGGTGTCAAGGATGCCTCCCAGGTTTCTCTGTGAAAAACTGGCTGGTTGGTGAATGGCTGAATAACCAAATGAAGGAGTGAATGAGGGCAACAGAAAGAAAAAATGATGGGCTGAAGTTGGGGACACACACATGAGCATCTATATGCACTCTGACCTCCGGCCAGCTTACCATCCTTGGGAGGCTCCGGGCCAATGCAGGCCTCAGAGGAGGAGTCAGCCTCCCTTCCCATGATGACCCGCAGCCTTCCTTCGCCATTCTCTGTGGGGAGAAGTGAGGTGGCAGGGCCCGCCCAGGGTGCCACACTCGCGGAGGAGGAGGCATCAAGGTTGGAATTGTCAACGTCGTCTGTTTCCTCTGGGGTGTTGGAAGAAGAGCCTGTACCCTCAGAAAGCCCACTCCAAGGGAGCAACGTCTCCCAACCTCGGAGCCGCTCTTCCACAGCAGCCACAGAGCCACGCACCTTTGGGAGAAGAGGGAGAAAGGAGCTCATCAGGAATTCTCTCAGAAATAAAAATGCTAACATCTGGCCTCCCAGCAGAGAGGGGGCGGGGAGCAGACTGAAGAACCTAATGCTGGTTGCTTTGTCTGAAAAAACCACACCCTTCCTTTGAAAAGACCTGCACTTGCCCACCCACCACCCTGCCATAGATGAGACAGCAGGACCCAGCATGGGCCGATCATAGTACCGCACTCCTCTGGCCATAGGGATTAGTCTAGATTTGGGCCTGTGATCCAAGGCGGACAACCAGAATCCTTCCCTGAAACTTTTCCACCTAGAGCTTATTGGGGAAAGACCTCCAGCCTTTCCTTTCTCGCAGTAGAACCAGACGCCCCGCCACACCCAGAAAACCCATTTACAGTAGGGGAAAATGAAAGCTCAACACAGAGTAAAGCAGAGGCAAGCAACGGAGAGAGAGCCACAGACACAGAGACACAATGGCTGTACCTTTGGTGTTTGACATCCTGGGTCTAACTTCCCTGAAACCAGAGCAATGCCTGTCCTCTCTGCTGTCTGGTTAAATGAGACACTAAGTTCATTCATTCACTAATTCACTCCTTCATATTCTTCCCCTCTCCCTATGTCTGTATGTGTGCACATGCACGTGTGTGTGTGTGTGTGTAAGAGGTTAAGTTCCTAACGCTTTCTTTTTTTTTTTTTTTTTTTTGAGACGGAGTCTTGCTCTGTAGCCCGGGCTGGACTGCAGTGGCCGGATCTCAGCTCACTGCAAGCTCCGCCTCCCGGGTTTACGCCATTCTCCTGCCTCAGCCTCCGGAGTAGCTGGGACTACAGGCGCCCGCCACCTCGCCCGGCTAGTTTTTTGTATTTTTAGTAGAGACGGGGTTTCACCGTGTTAGCCAGGATGGTCTCGATCTCCTGACCTCGTGATCCGCCCGTCTCGGCCTCCCAAAGTGCTGGGATTACAGGCTTGAGCCACCGCGCCCGGCCCCTAACGCTTTCAATAAAAAAAAGCACAAATAATATAGATGTTGCCCTGGAAGGTTTTTCTGGTTAGGGAGGTTAGGAAAATTGGAGAGAAGCAACGAAGGAATGTTTCTTCTTCACACACATACACAGAGCACACACACAGATACACACACATACATACCCTTATACCCATAATAATAATGACACATCTCATCTCCTCAGTGCCTTGCAAAAAATTCAGTATACTAATGTATCCATTTCATACACAAAGCATGAGTTTTTATAGATAAAAAATTAAAAGATCGGAAAAGTTAAGTTCCCTGCCTAAAGCCACCCAGCCAATCCAGTAAATGGCACAGGTGACCACCAAACCCAGGCTTGCTTATCTTTGAGTCCCTGACCCAGCTGTTCTCTCATCTTCCTAGCTTGGTTGTGATGTACTGCAAAGGCCATCTTCTACCTCTTCTTACACCGAAAGCACCCTATCCCCTTTATTTTACATGGCAAACATCTCATCCTTCAAGGCCCAGGTCACATGTTACTTCTTGAGATAAATCTTCACAGTAGATGCCCAATAAATATTTGCCAATCTAAAGACCGCATTTCCTTGTAGCTAGGTGTGGCCATGTGACTAGGTTCTGCTCTCCATTATGTGAGAAAAAGTGATACATTTCCAGGTTATATCTTTAAAAGAAAGGGAGTGTGTCCACCTTTTCCTTTTAACCCTCTTTCAGTGGCTGGAATGCAGGTGTGATGGCCTGAGCAACAGCAGCCATCTTAAATCCTGAAATGGAAGCCACATGGTAAGGATAGCAGACAAAAAATATAGAAGGAGCCTGGGTCCCCAATACCGTGGCACTGCCACATTAGCACTGGACTGTATAAATTCAAACTGTTACACTAAAGAGAATAAACGTCTATCTCATTTTCACCACTGCATTTTGCAGTCTCCTTGTTATAGCAGTTTCACCTGCACATTAAGTGACACATTGAACAAAATAATGGAATGAATAAAAGGATGAAAGTCTTACTGAAATAATAATTGGTTGAAGGAGACAGAACTTTTTAGAATATAAATCTGATTATGTTCTACCTCTGCTTAAAACCCTAGTGAGGCTGGGCACAGTGGCTCACATCCGTAATCCCAGCACTTTGGGAGGCCGAGGCAGGTGAATCACCTGAGGTCAGGAGTTCAAGACCAGCTTAGCCAATATAGTGAAACCCCGTCTCCACTAAAAATACAAAAATTAGCTGGGTATGGTGGCACACACCTGCAATCTCAGCTACTCAGGAGGCTGAGGCAGGAGAATTGCTTGAACCTGGGAAGTGGAGGTTGCAGTGAGCCGAGATTGCACCACTGCACTCCAGCCTGGGCGAAAGAGTGAGATTCTGTCAAAAAACAACAACAAAAAAAAAACCTTAGCGGCTCTGCAAAAATCCTTACTGTGCCTACAAAGCCCTCTATCATTGGACAACTCCTTCCTCGACACACCCAACACAAGCCACTGTGCCCCATGTGTTGTGTTCTAGCCCTTCGGACCTTCTTCCAAGCCCTTGAACATGCTGAGCTCTCTCTCGGCTCAAGCCACTTGCAGGGTGTTCCTTCTGCCTGGATTGCTCTTCATGTGCTTAAACACCCCTTCCTCAGGAAGGTCAACAGGGTGGGGTCCTCATCATACACTGTCCTGGTGCTCACCACACAGACAATTACTATACAATGTCCATGAGTTCCAGAAGAGTGAACCTGGGTCTGCCTTGTTCCCAAACAGATGTGTCCCCTGGCCCTAGTGTACAACTACGGAATAAATGACTGAACATCGTGGCACATGGACACTGGGGGGACATCTGTGCTAGCAAAGGCTGAGAACAAAGACTGAAGCCTCCAGCTCCTGACACATGACAGTGCAAGACGATGGACACAGGGCTGAACTGGGAGTCCAGAGAGCTCTGACAGAAACAAATTCTCTGGCCTCATCTTCTCCTCTCTGGCCCTTGCCCTTCTGTAAAATGGGAGGCTTGGGCTACAGCAGTGGTTTTTGAAGATTTTTTTCAGCTACCAAACCCTTTCCAGAGAACCCAATATAGTAACTGAGAGAAGTCAAAGTGGGTGTCTGGTCCGAGTCACAGTTGGGGGCCTGCACCTCCCCCAACCCCTCTTGCTGCCAACAGCAATTCCTGAGATATTCTCAAGGAGCCCCTCTGTGCCCAACACCACTTGAAAATCACTCTGCTAGATGATTTCTAAGGTTCCTCGTGGCCAGTGGAGATTTTGTCCTTAGAAAGACCAAGCAAGCAATGGCCGGACGCGGTGGCTCATGCCTGTAATTCAAGATACTCGGGAGGCTGAGGCAAGAGAATCACTTGAACCCGGGAGGCAGAGGTTGGAGATAGCGCCACTGCATTCCAGCCTGGGCGACAAAGGGAGACTCTGTCTCAAAAAAAAAAAAAAAAAAAAAAAAAAAAAAAAAAAAAGGCCAAGCAGTAGTCTCTCGATTACCTTTTACCATGGAAGCCACGGCTACTTCTCATGTCCAGAAAAACGTCTTACACGGTGTAGTGGCTGCCTTCTAGGACATCCGCCTAGTGCATGGGCTGAGCACGCTCCCTTTCTTTGGGACCTGGCCCTGACACCATACAGGGATGGAGCCCTGGGCAGCCAGGTTTGCAGGCTGGACTGCCCCGCCATGCCTAATTGGCCAAGCGGTAGGCACCTGACCCAAGTTCAGCCAATCAGGTCCTCCCTCTGCGGTGGGCCTCAGGGTGGAGGCTCATTCACTGCCTTAAAACCTGCGGGCAGATCCATTCCCTCCAGGGAGCACGGAGGAAAGGAGAAGGGGTCTATAGAGAAGGGGGAATAAAGCCGATTCGCAGAGAGTGCATCAAGTTCGTTAACATCCCTGGATTTGGTCCTGCACCCTGAGGCCCTGCAATACCCCTGTCCTCAGGCTCCGCACTATCCATCCCTACCTACACAGCCCCTTGGCTGATGCGAGCTCCAGGAGGTCTGCGGCTTGCCATAACCCTGGTTTGTGCATCAGGCCTCTGTGAAGGGGCCATCCCCGATGAGGTGGACCCACACGCCCAGGCAGTGAGGTTGCTGCGGGCGAGGCTCACCTCCTGCAGGCTGATGTTACGCTTCCGCAGGCACAGGCAGGCGGCCGTGGCCAGGGCATTGGCGCAGTCCTCCGGAAGCCTCCCTGCACCCTTCTCCAGGTACTTCTGGCAGATCTCCTTTGCCACCACGTTCTCCACGCCCGTCTTCCTGGAGCAGAGCGAGGCGGTGCTGCTTGGAATTTCACTGAGGAGTAAATCCTTCTGTGGGAAGTAGTGTAGAAACGCCCTTGTGTGAGCTGCAGGGCTGCGACAGCCAACGCATGCGCCCCAGTCACCTCTAGAGCTGCAAAAAATGCTCAAAACCAACAGGACATCGTAAGAATAAATGCAAAGATTCCAGAAAGAAGTAAAACACCCAAGAAATGGAGAAGGACTCGATTTCCTACATGCACAAGACACTCCGTAGTGAACTCATGCCACAAACGCGGGGCCTTAATTTTTCTAGGCCTCGGTTGGTTCATCAGGAAAATGGGAATAACAAAAATACCTACACCAGGGCCGGGCGCCGTAGCTCACGCCTGTAATCCTAGCACTTTGGGAGGCAGAGGCGGGTGGATCACTTGAGGTCAGGAGTTCAAGACCAGCCTGGCCAACATGGCATAAACCCGTCTCTACTAAAAATATAAAAATTAGCTGGGCTTGGCCGGGCGCGGTGGCTCACGCTTGTAATCCCAGCACTTTGGGAGGCCGAGGTGGGCGGATCACGAGGTCAGGAGATTGAGACCATCCTGGCTAACACGGTGAAACCCCGTCTCTACTAAAAATACAAAAAATTAGCCGGGCGTGGTTGCGGGCACCTGTAGTCCCAGCTACTCGGGAGGCTGAGGCAGGAGAACAGCGTGCACCCGGGAGGCAGAGCTTGCAGTGAGCTGAGATCACGCTACTGCACTCCAGCCCGGGCGACAGAGCGAGACTCTGTCTCAAAAAAAAAAAAAAAAATTTCAAATGTAGGATTCTAACCTATGTATACATAACAGGAGAACCACAAAGAAAATATGTCTATACTTTTTATACATTTTGTATTTACATATATTTTATATTTTGTACCACATAAAATACAGGAATCTGAACTATGCATACAATAGTACACATGCTATATAATTTTATACAAATATGTAAGATTTATTTAATATAAATTATATGTTGTATATTTCATGAGTAATATGGTCTATATGATTAGCATATATAAATGTTACAAATATAGTATACTAAATATTGTAAAAACATGTATTGTACGCCAGGCATGGTGCCTCAGGCCTGTAATCCCAGTGCTTTGGGAGGCTGAGGAGGGCAGATCACTCAAGGTCAGGAGTTCGGGACCAGCCTGGTTGACATGGTAAAACCTCGTCTTTACTAAAAATACAAAAAATTAGCCAGGCATGGGGGCACACACCTGTAGTCCCAGCTACTCGAGAGGCTGAGGCAGGAGAATTGCTTGAACCAGGGAGGGAGAGGCTGCAGTGAGCTGAGATCACACCACTGCACTCCAGCCTGGGCGACAGAGTAGACTCCGTCTCAAAAAAAATAAATAATAAATAAATAAAAATAGAAATAGGCCGGGCACAGTGATATGATCATAGCTCACTACAGTCTCAACCTCCTCAGTTCAATCGATCCTCCAACCTCGGCCTCCCAAGCAGCCAGGACTATAGGCGCATGCCATTGTACTTGGCTAATTTTTTAATTTTTTGTAGAGATGGGGTCTCATTACGTTGCCCAGGCTGATCTTGAACTCCTGGGCTCAAGCAGTCCTCCTGCCTTGGCATCTCAAAGTGCTCAGATTATAGGTGTGAGCCACTGCACCCAGCCTAAATGTTTATTTTTTTAAAAGTGTGCTAGTGTTTAAAGCTGATAATCAAGAACAGCAGAAGTGTATTATTTTCTTTTTTTCTAGAGGCAGGGTCTCACAATTTGCCCCAACTGGAAACCTGCCATCATTGCTATGTATCCTGATGCAAAGACTATGATGATAATCAAAGTACAGAAGACACCTGGTGTTTAAACAGTGGTTGGGGGACTGAGAACACGCGATGAAAGGATGTCGAGGGAACTTCACCATGGAGGAGTCTGCAGCTCCACCTGAAACCACTGATCAATCTTAGCACTAACCTGAACACACTTACTGGTCTTAGCACTAAAAGTAGGACAACAGGCTACGCGTCCCGTGTAGTGAAGAACTGGGAGGCTCACAGCGCCTCCAGAAAGTTTTCTTGACGAAGGCAATGACCATGACTAAACAAGTCACAAGTGCTAAGTGCGAAATACAGGAAATATGAGGAATAGAGAAACAAGGGAAGGAGAGACCACAGGATGTAATCAGCAAAACCCAGAATGTGAGACAGTCTGTCTATATAGGGCAAATGACCTACTCTATGCAAAAATGCAACGACATCCAAAATGAAAAAGGGCATTGCGGGAGAGGTTGCGAGAGAATAAGAGTCTTAAAAAACATAACCATGCCCAGGCATGGTGGTTCATGCCTATAATCTCAGCACTTTTGGGAGGCTAAGGCAGGTGAACGCTGGAGCCCAGGAGTTCAAAACCAGCCTGGGCAACAAAGTGACATGCCATCTCCATATAAAAATGAAAAAAAAATAAAGAAACATATAGTAATATATGGACATTTTTGGGAGTCTAGTATCAAACAAACCACCTTTAAAAGCAACTTTTGGCTCGACACGGTGGCTCACGCCTATAATCCCAAGACTTTGGGAGGTCAAGGCAGGAGGATCACTTGGAATCAGGAGTTCGAGACCAGCCTGGGCAACGTGGCAAAACCCCATTTCTATTAAAAATACAAAAATTATCTGGGCCATGGTGGCACACACCTGTGATCCCAGCTACATGGGAAGCTGAGGCAGGAGAATTGCTTGAACCTGGGAGACAGAGGTTGCAGTAAGCCAAGAGCACACCACTGTACTCCAGCCTGGGCCACAGAGGGAGACTCCACTTCAAAAAAAAAAAATTAAAATTAAACATAAGTGGTTAAAATTTGGGGGCAAAAGTTTACCTTTCCTTTCATTTCTAGTCTCCAAAGGTAACCCCTGCTAATAGTTTGGATTATATTACTTTCTGCTATACAGCTGTAATTATTTTGGTTATATATTTACTTATATAATAATTATAACAGTAACCTAAGAGCTATTAAAATAATAGCAATATCAGCATGGGCAACATAACAAGACCCCATCTCTACAAATAAAAAATTAAAAATTGGCCGGGCGCAGTGGCTCACGCCTGTAATCCCAGCACTTTGGGAGGCCGAGGCGGGCGGATCACAAGGTCAGGAGATCGAGACCATGGTGAAACCCCGTCTCTACTAAAAAAATAGAAAAAAATTAGCCGGGTGCAGTGGCGGGCGCCTGTAGTCCCAGCTACTCCGGAGGCTGAGGTAGGAGAATGGCGTGAACCCGGGAGGCGGAACTTGCAGTGAGCCGAGATTGCGCCACTGCACTCCAGCCTGGGCGACAGAGCGAGACTCTGTCTCAAAAAAAATAAAAAATAAAAAAAATAAAAAAAATAAATTAAAAATTAGCTGGGCGTGAGGGCACATGCCTGTGGTCTCAGTTACTTGGGAGGCCGCCGAGGCAAATGGATCACTTGAGGTCAGGAGTTCAAGACCAGCCTGGTCAACATGGTGAAACCCTGTCTCTACTGAAAATACAAAAATTAGCTGGGCGTGTTGGTCCACACCTGTAATCCCAGCTACTTGGGAGGCTGTTGCAGGAGAATCAATTGAAGGCAGGAGGCAGAGGCTGCAGTGAGCCGAGATTACACCACTGTACTCCGGCCTGGGTGACAGAGTGAGACTGTCTCAAAATAAAGATAAATAAAATAAAAATTAGCTAGGAGTGGTGGCATGTGCCTGTAGTCCCAATTACTGGGGAGGCTAAAGCGGGGGATCACTTGAGGCCATGGGTTCAAGGTTATAGTGAGCCATGATTGCACCACTACACTCTAGCCTAGGTGGCAGAGACCCTATCTCAAATAATAATGATAATAATAATAGTTAACATATATTGTTTATTATGTTCTAGTTACTGTTTTAGGCATCTCACATATTATTTAACCTTCAATAACCCTGTCAGATGCCGGGCACAGTGGCTCATGCCTATAATCCCAGCTACTCGGGAGGCTAAGGTGAGAGGATCACTTGAGCCCAGGAGTCCGAGGTGGCAGCGAGCTATGATCATGCCACTGCACTTCTCCAGCCTTCTTGACAAAGGAAGACCCCATCTCCAAAAATGATAACAAACAAACAAACATACCTTGTCAGGAGAGTACTACTATTATCCTCAATTTATAGAGAAGAAAATATGTGATACAATGTTTTCATTCATTCATCCATCTATTTTTAGCAAAAATGTGATCATATTATATACTATTCTGAATTTGCTTTTTTCACTTGGAGATATGTCCCTGTCAGAACATATGTCTTTTTCAATTTACTTTTTTATTTTTTTGAGACAGAGTCTTACTCTATTGCCCAGGTTAGAGTGCTGTGGTGCAATCTCGACTCACTGCACTCCACCTCCCATGTTCAAGCGATTCTCCTGCTTCAGCCTCCTGAGTAGCTGGGACTACAGCCACTCGCCACCCACCCAGCTAATTTTGTATTTTTAGTAGAGACGGGATTTCACCATGTTGCCCAGGCTGGTCTTGAACTCCTGAGCTCAAGTGATCCACCCACCTCAGCCTCCCAAAGTGCCAGGATTACAGCCGTGAGCCACCATGCCCAGCCTCTTTTTCATTTTTTAAAATAAGAATGTTTCTGTTGGCTTTATTCAGAATTGCCAAAACCTGGAAATAACCCAAATGTCCAGCAACTGGTAAATGGATAAACAGTCATCTATCCATACAATGGAATACTCTTCAGCAATGAAAAGGAATGAATTACTGACACATCAACAACATGGATGAATCTAAGCACCACGCTACATGAAGGGGGACAGAAACAAATGGGTGCATCCTCCGTGGGCCCATTGATATGACCCTCTAAAGAAGATAGACCTATGTGGACAGAAATTAGATGAGTAGTTGCCAGGTCCTGGAAGTGGCAGGAATTTTCTAGGGTGACAAAAATATTTCATATCTTGATTGTGGTGGTGGTTAAATGACTGTATACGTTTGTCAAAACTCATACAGGCTGGGCGCCATGGCTCACACCTGTAATCCTCACACTTTGAGAGGCCAAGATGGGAAGATCGCTTGAGCCTAGGCATTCGAGGCTGCAGTGAGCTACAATCATGCCACTGCACTCCAGCCTGAGTGACAGGGCAAGATCCCTCCCTATCTCTAAATCAAATTAATTAAAATTGGTCAGGCGCAGTGGCTCACTCCTGTAATTCCAACACTTTGGGAGGCCAAGGTGGGCAGATCACCTGAGTTATGTCAGGAGTTTGAGACCAGCCTGGCCAACATGGCAAAACCCCATCTCTACCAAAACAATACAAAAATTAGCCAGGTATGGTGACACGCACCAGTAGTCCCAGCTACTTAGGAGGCTGAGGCAGGGGAATCTCTTGACCCAGTGGAGTGGAGGTTGCAGTGAGCCAAGATCATGCCACTGCACTCCAGCCTGGGCAACAGAGCGAGACTCTGTCTCGGAAAAAAAAGTGCCACTACAAATATCCTTGTTCATCTGTCTCTCCTCACATGTGTGCATGTTTCTCTAGGCACAAATGGAATTGCCGCGTCAGAGGATACCCATATTTTCAATTTTGGTGGAAACCACCAAATGCCCTCAGGAAACACTGTGGCAACTAACACTTTCCCAAGCCTGGGGGAGGCCTGCTTCCTCCTACCCTGGGCCACGGGAAGTCAGCAAGCTTTCCTCCCAGGCTCAAATCTTGATTAACCATCGGATTGTACCTACCACAACAGAACACGATAAGAGACCATACGAGAGTCTAGAATAAGAAACTACATTTTAAAAAATGGTTATTTTCCACATTTTTAGAAATCATTAGCAAAAAAATAATTCTAGACAACTTCATGTCAGTGCCTCAAAAGCCTCCTTCTACTGTGATACTTGTCCTGGGAGCCCCAGAGGACTGCTGGGAAATGCATCTCAAGAAAATAAGAAACTGCCCCCAAACAGCCCCAAACCACATCTGAGCTGCCTAGACAGATCTCTCTGCAGCATATGGGGTTGACTGGCCAAAAGGGGTGGAACCCACAGAGTTCAGCAAAGGAACATGTCGTGACTTTCTGCATGTAGTGGGGAGGCCTTCAGCCTCCCTACCCCAGAGCCCAGGGGATGCTTCTGTGGCCCAGTCACCAGGAAAAAAAAAAAAAAAAAATCTGTCTGTTTCAATGGCCTCAATATCCAGTAGGAAAAGGTGCCCCCTCTCAAACTGATGAGGAAGACTAGAGCTTGCATGAGATTTGAAACTCTGCACAAGCCATGGGTTCAATTAAACCCCAGTTCCACCACTGGTCTCACTGAGGGGTGTGAGACAAGTCACTTCAGCTTGCCCTCAGTTTTCTCAGCTATAAATGGGAATGATAATACTGAATTCATATGGTTGGACTGTCACAAGAAACAAGCTGGAGGCAGATGTGGTTAAGAACTCAGGATCTCGGGGCAGGGAGATCTGACTCAGAATTCCAGCTCTGACACTTGGTAACTCCAACCAAGATCCTAGGCCAACCTCAGAGCCAGCTTCCCTCATCTGCAGATGAACATAATGACTCTATCATGGAAAAGTTGAGATGATTTAGGTAGATAATGTATGGAAAGTATTTAACACAAAGTCAGGCTAGGTTGTTATATTTTTACTCTCTTTTGAGACAGGGTCTCACTCTGTCACCCAGGCTGGAGTGCAGTGGCACAATCTCGGCTCACTGCAACCTCCATCTCCTGGGTTCAAGCGATTCTCCTGCCTCAGCCTCCCAAGTAGCTGGGATTACAGGTATGCGCCACTACACTCAGCTAATTTTTGTATTTTTAGTAGAGACGGGGTTTCGCCATGTTGCCCAGGCTCGTCTCGAACTCCTGGCCTCAAGTGATCCGCCTGCCTTGGCCTCCTCCAAAGTGCTAGGATTAGAGGTGTGAACTACCACACCTAGTCAGGTTGTTATATTTTTTTAAATGACTCTGTATATCAGATCTTTGGCCTACAAAATGGAAATTGTTTTTATTAAAGAAACTTATTTAAAAGGGCAGAAATTAACTTTTATCAATTTGAGGAAAATCCCTAACGAATTGCATGATATGTAGAGAAGAAGTGTGCTTTCTGTAAACATTCCAAATTCTTTTTTTTTTTTTTTTTTTGAGATGAAATCTTGCTCTGTCACCCAGGCTGGAGCACAGTGGCACAATCTCGGCTCACTGCAACCTCTGCCTCCCAGGTTCAAGTGATTCTCCTGCCTCAGTCTACCAAGTAGCTAGGATTACAGGTGCATGCCACCACGCCTGGATAATGTTGCGGGGTTTTCGTACTTTTTTTTTTTTTTTTTTTTTTAATAGAGACGGGATTTCATCATTTGGGCCAGGCTGGTCTTGAACTCCTGATCTCAAGTGATCCACCCACATCGGCCTCCCAAAGGCTGGGATCACAGGCATGAGCCACGATGCCAAGCCCCACATGCTATTATCATGAAAAAGCAATGGTTGGCTGGTAGGTGGGGATGGGAGGTTAAAGCTGCTTTGTGGAGATGCAAATGCAAGCTTGGACTGGGCCTCATTAGCATGTGTAAAATTAGCTAGAGTTGAGATCGTTGCCCTCTCTACAGAGCTGTGAGTCCCAAATATACCACCCAGCCAGATGTGACAAGTTCCCTTACCAGGTAAACCGGGCTTCGGTTGTTATCCATTGCAGGGATGCCCGTGAGGACCTCAGCCAACACCTGGAGAGAACAGAACGTGAGTTAGCATGGTTCAGACACTTGTACAAACAGTAGATTCTGTCTTCTCAGTTGTAAAGTCTGAGCTCGAGGCACAGCTCTGCCATTGCCAACAGACACACCTGCCCAAAATCTGGAACATGGGAATATCACTAAACACCTCCTCCCCCAATTAAAGATGCCACCAAGCTGCCAGTGGAAGGTTGTAATTAATTGATAGCCAGGCAGAGAAGATGGTTTTCAAAAATTCATGTGTATGTGTGTTTATGTGTATTACCATAAGATATATAGGTATAGATAGATATAGATAGATACACACCCGTATATACACACTATTTTTTAAAGATTGTTTCTTCTTTTTTTTTTTTTTTTTGAGACGGAGTCTTGCTCTGTCGCCCAGGCTGGAGTGCAGTGACTGGATCTCGGCTCACTGCAAGCTCCGCCTCCCGGGTTTACGCCATTCTCCTGCCTCAGCCTCCCAAGTAGCTGGGACTACAGGCGCCCGCCACCTCACCTGGCTCGTTTTTTGTATTTTTTAGTAGAGACGGGGTTTCACCGGGTTAGCCAGGATGGTCTCGATCTCCTGACCTTGTGATCTGCCCGTCTCGGCCTCCCAAAGTGCTGGGATTACAGGCTTGAGCCACCGCGCCCGGCCCAAGATTGTTTCATTTAAAAATCCTACAGCTGGCCAGATGCGTCGGCTCACGCCTGTAATCCCAGCACTTTGGGAGGCCGAGGCAGGTGGATCACGAGGTCAGGAAATCGAGACCATCCTGGTTAACATGGTGAAACCCCATCTCTACTAAAAATACAAAAAATTAGCCGGGCATGATGGTGGGCGCCTGTAGTCCCAGCTACTCGGGAGGCTGAGGCAGGAGAACAGCATGCACCCAGGAGGCAGAGCTTGCAGTGAGCTAAGATCACACCACTGCACTCCAGCCTGGGCAACAGTGCAAGACTCCGTCTCAAAAAGAAAAGAAAAGAAAAGAAAAGAAAATCCTTCAGCTATGGCAAGCAGGCATTGCTGTGTGCATCTCAGGAAAGGAAGAAGTCTGCATGCAGGCAGGTATCTATTCCAGACAAATCTTGCAGTATCCATAGCATGTTTCACTCACAGGCCTTTCCTAATATTATTCATTAGTGCAGCCACTCGCACAAGGAGCACAGCCCTGTATACATGTAAGTCACCAGAAAATTGGCAAACCATGATATATGTCTTCATAAACAGGAAACCTGCTTTGAACAGGGTTTCTCAGTAGAGACAATGCCATGATGGTTAAGGGCTCTACAGTCAGGCCTGAGTTCAAATTCTGACTCTGTTCCTTACATGCTCAGGTGATCTTTAGGCAAGTAACTAAAACCTAGGCCTCAGTGTCCTCATCTGTTAAATGGGGACTAGCAGTTGTGAATATTAAAGGCGTGAATACCACACACTTAGTGTGGAATCTCTCTCCCACAGCATCTCTCGAAGCAAGTCAGAATAGGGTCACATTTATAGCCAAGAATCCCTCCAAGCCTGGAGGAAAAAGGATAAAGGTTTGAAATCACCCAGGATTAATAACAGACTGGCAGTGACCAGAAGAGGACAGCAGAGGGCATCACTGCTGCAAGTGGGACAGGAGCCAATTGAAAAGGGACTCCTGACAGGTCCCTGCCAGGAAGGGACGGAACAAGGGGAAATGAATAAACAAAGATTTCCTGTGCCCCTTTCACAGGGCAGGCTCTGAGCCAAGTCCTTTACAGAGGTCACTGAGCACTCACCAAAAAACACTGAGCAATGCACTGTGCTGCCCACAGGAGAAGTCAAAGTTCAAAATCATTTCAGTCAACCAGAGGCAGGGCTGAGCAAAAGGGTGGCAGGAGACAGGGGGCATTCATTCAATGAATGAATGGACGGATGGGTGGTAGATGAATGGATGGATGGGTGAATGTGTGGGTAGGTGGATAAATGGGTGGATGGATGGGTGGGTGGGTGGGTAGGAGGGAGGGTGGGTACCTGGGTGGACAGGTGGGTAGGTGGATGGGTGAGTGGGTGCAAGGGTGGGTGCGTGGGTGGATGGGTGGGAGGGTGAATGGATGGATGAGGAAGTCACCTGTGACACTAACACACCGGTTAGAGGGTCAAGAGTAAACAGATATCAGAAGGAGGGTGTAAAGGTGGGAATAACAATAACCACAGTCATCATAATATTCTTGGTAGGTGCAGGGTGCAAGGTACCATGCTCACCTGCTTACATATATTATCCCATTTGTCTCCATGTATATCGTTAGCCCCATCTTACAGAAAGCATAACTGAGGCCCAGAGACAGAGGTGCTGGGTGTAGGTCA
Source organism: Chlorocebus sabaeus (assembly GCF_047675955.1). Lineage (NCBI taxonomy): Eukaryota > Metazoa > Chordata > Mammalia > Primates > Cercopithecidae > Chlorocebus > Chlorocebus sabaeus. The sequence continues at coordinate 54,309,722 of NC_132925.1, forward strand.
CACAGCTGAAAGTAACTGAGCTGGGCCTAGGGGTTCCATCCCCCGGGTCTTTTCTTTAGACAGAGTCTTGCTCTTTCGCCCAGCCTGGAGTACAATAGTATGATCTCGGCTCACTGCAACCTCGGCCTCCCAACGTACTGAGATTTCAGGCGTATGCCACCACTCCCTGCCCATCCACCTGGTTCTTAAAGGAGCAGGAGCCTGGACTAGCCCTGCTGAGCTTCACTGAACAACTCGCAGTGGGCCTGAGGGAGGCAGAGGAACCTGCTGGGAGACACAGGGGTACAGAATCTGGGGTTCTTGCTGAGGGCAGAGGTGACTCAGGGCCACGGTTCTAGTGGCAGAGGTAGACAGGAGACTGTGGTCAGAGAGAGGAAGTACAGAGTTCAAGGCTAGAGAAGAAGAGAGGGTGAGGCCCACGGGGCAGCTGTATGCACTTGGCTGAAGCCAACCTGACTGTCACTCTTCTCAGCAGCATTTCCCAGACTGGGTTCCATGGAACACTGACGAGGACAGATACTCTGAGAAAACAAGGTTCCACAGTCAAATGAGCTTGGGAAACACTGCATACCCCTCTCTGGTGAATTCACAAGTCCCAGATTAAAGGCTCATTACCATCCTACCAGCTTGAATTAATCTTGTGGTAAAGAAACCTGCTTGGCTTTGCCTAATGCAATATTTCCAAGCCCAAGGCATAAACCCTTTTAACCCACCAATCCTAGAGATCCAAAGGAATTGGAGTTCTACAGAAATATACTCTGTAGACTGCTACACGCAGACCATGAGCTCCTGAGGGGAGGGCTGTGTTTTCGTTACATTCATATTCCTAGTGCCTGGCACAACACAATGGCAGACAAGGATGGTGGTGGTGGCAGGATGGGATGCTGCTGGGTGGGTCAACGGTCGCTGAATGGACGGGCAGCTAAAGGGTGGATGGATGATCGGACAGCGATGAACAAATAAGGACAAATAGACAATCGGATGGACAGGTGGATGGCTGATGGGAATTAGGGAAGTCAGGAGAGGATATCCGGACCTACTACAACCTGGATAGTCATGAGTGGTTTTCCTTCAAGGGCTGGCAAATTTCTTCTGTAACAGGCCACACAGTAAATATGTGAGCTTTTGTGGGGCATGTTCAGTCTCTATCACATATTATTTGGTTTAAAAATACAATCCTTTATAAATGTAGAACTACTGTTAACTCACAGACCACACAAAATAGGCCACAGGCCAGAGTCGCCTGTGGGCAACGGTTTGACAGCCCGTGCTGAACTTTGATGGAACCCGTCTGTGTGCCTCTACCATATCCTGTGATTACAAAGGAGCCGTGGGAAGGACAAATCAGGGCGGGCCCCAGTCTAAGCAGAGAAGGACGCTCTTACTATTCCGCAGCTGAAGATGTCCACTCGCTTCGTCAGCTGCCCCACCCGGATGAAATCCTCTGGCAGATACGCAACTGACGCCTGGAACAGGTGAGTCTTCATCACGGTGTATTTTGACCTTTTGTTGACAGGACACAGGTGAGCCATTGGGTGAGCAAGCTTGGGGGTGAGATTTTGGTCCAGCAAGACATTAGAGCTGTGGAAATGAAAGGGGAGAGAACCTTCTCATTTTGAGCTGGATAACAACAGGTTGCCATGGAGACCCTTTGGGGAGACAATATAGTGGCAGAGCAACATCAGCTCCTGCAAGTTGAGGTCTCTAAAGACCCTCAGCATGGAGCTTCTGAGGCAGCCCTGACTGGGGAAGAGAGGACATCAGGAGCATACTCCCTCCAGCAAATGGAGATGGAGTTCAGAATTAGTCTTGCTGCCCCAGGAATGTGGCCAAAGAAGTGCAGCCTCCCTAATTCCCACAGATGCCAACCCTGATCAGCCTCAGTTTGCCAAGCCTATAGGCTGTGCAGACTCGGTCTCTTCCACAACTGTTCCAACCCCCAGCTCTGGCATGGCTGACTCAGGTCTAAGTGGCCAGCATCCTTTGTGACTAAACCTACCCAGATCATATTTTAAAAAAAAAAAAAAAAAAAAAAACACTCTTAGCCAGGCACAGTGGCTCACACCTGTAATCCCAGCACTTTGGGAGGCAAAGATGGGCAGATCACCTGAGGTCAGGAGTTCAAGACCAGCCTGGCCAACATGCTGAAACTCCATCTCTACCAAAAATACAAAAATTAGCCAGGTGTGGTGGTGGGCGCCTGTAGTCCCAGCTACTCAGGAGGCTGAGGCAGGAGAATTGCTTGAACCCAGGAGGCAGAGGTGCACTCCAGCCTGGGCAACAGAGTGACACACTGTCTCAAAAAAAAAAAGAAAAAAAATCATTTGACACAGTCATCTAACCCACAGGAGCAAACACTGAGAACATACTCCAAAATGGGAAAAAGCTAAGCCACATGTGTACCGATATTTAGTGCAGGCCAGGTGCAGTGACTCGTGCCTGTAATCCCAATATTTCGTGAGGCCGAGACAGGAGGATCGCCTGAGCCCAGGAGTTTGAGATTAGTGTGGGCAGCATGGCAAGACCTCATCTCTACTAAAACAAACAAATTTAGCTGGGCATGGCGGTGCATGCCTGTAGTCCCAGCTACTTGGGAGGCTGAGATGGGAAGCTGCGGTGAGCAGAGATTGCACCACTGTACTCCAGCCTGGGCAAAAGAGCAAGACCCTGTCTCAAAAAAAAATTTTCTTTTGGCCAGGTGCGGTGGCTCATGCCTGTAATCCCAGCACTTTGGGAGGCCAAGGTGGGCGGATCACGAGGTCAGGAGATCGAGACCATCCTGGCTAACACGGTGAAACCCCATCTCTACTAAAAATACAAAAACTTAGCCGGGAGTGGTGGCAGGTGCCTGTTGTCCCAGCTACGTGGGAGGCTGAGGCAGGAGAAAGGTATGAACCTGGGAAGCGGAGCTTGCAGTGAGCAGAGATTGCGCCACTGCACTCCACAACAGAGTGAGACTCTGTCTCAAAAAAAAAAAAAAAAATTTTTTTTTTTTTTGTATTTTTAGTAGAGACAGTGTTTCACCATGTTAGCCAGGATGGTCTCCATCTCCTGACCTCGTGATCTGCCTGCCTCAGCCACCCAAAGTGCTGGGATTACAGGCACGAGCCACTGCACCCAGCCAAAAAAAAAAAAAAAGTTTTTATCATGTGTGTGCAAGGAGTGGTTAAGTAAATTATGGGCAAATTCCTTCAGGGGAAGATTAACAAGACACTAAAAAACATGATGGTATACAATGTAGCAAAATGTTTACTATATTTAAATGAAGGGGTAAAAAACAGGATGTGAATTGGTACCCAGGTGCAACCTACAGACTAAGGATTTGTGTGGGCAGGAACTGAAAAAAGAAACAAAACCTAGAGGCCAGCTGATGAGTCATGGGGTAGGTCAGTGGTCACCTCTCTCACCCTTTCATTTCCTTGACTGCTATTACAATTATTGTTGCAATTAAATAAAAATTGGGGCAGAGGGCTGGGGGTGGTGGCTTACACCTGTAATCCCAGCACTTTGGGAGACCAAGGCGGGTAGATCACCTCAAGTCAGGAGTTCGAGACCAGCCTGGCCAATATGGTGAAAGCCTATCTACTAAAAATACAAAAATTAGCTCGCTGTGGTGGCGAGCACCTGTAATCCCAGCTACTCAGGAGGCTAAGGCAGGAGAATCGCTTGAACCAGGGAGGTAGAGGTTGCAGTGAGCTGAGATTACACCACTGCACTCCAGACTGGGTGACAAGAGTGAAACTCCGTCTCAAAAAACAAAAAAAAAAATGGGGGAGAGAAAAGAGGAAAGGACTTCCACAAGTCAAATGGAAAGAGAACTTTGGAGAAATATGAGTTCTGTGTCTCTGAAGCCAGTTCTGCCAGATTTTCAGGTATCTTCGGAATCCCTCCCTATCCTAACCGTCCCTAGATGGGGACCTCTCCCTCTCGTGTGCATGGCACTGAGATGCAGGGGTGCAGGCCTAAGCTGCAGGAGCCTTCCAGACAAGATGCTAACACCAACAGCTACACAAGGAAGGAACAGGTCTCAGAGAAGACACTGAATGAGGAGCTCGAAATCCCAGGGGGTTGGCAGACATGGCCCAAAGTTCAAGGATGGGGTCCAGGCCAGCTGCTGAGTGGACGGTGAGATGCAGCAAGGTGTGGAGGGCTTGTTGGAAAAACAGCAGCTCCAAAAGACAAATGTAACAGGTAGGGAATTCATGCTGAGAGCAATTAGACTCAGAGCACAGCCCGGAAACACTGTTTTTTGAGGGCATAACAGAGAAAAAGACATCCAGGGGAGGGCAGAGGAGAGGAGGTGGGAAGAGAAAAACAAAGAGGACAGGAGTGAGTGGCAGTGAGGTGAGCCAGGAATAGGTGCCAGTTCTACCCTTGCAGCCCAGGCCCCAGCAAGGTCCAGCCCACCTCTCTCACCTCTTGACGTTGCTGTGGATGATCTCCAGACCATGCAGGTACTCGACGGCACAGAGCAGCCCTGAGCAGATGCTGACACGCTGGGGCCAGGGGAGGAGGTCGGAGCCACCCTAAGAGAAAGAAAAACAGGAGGACAAACAGTCACAATGTACCTTTCTAAGTCTTGATGGTGGCCGGGCGCAGGGGCTCACACCTGTAATCCCAGCACTTTGGGAGGCCGAGGCAGGCGGATCACGAGGTCAGGAGATCGAGACCATCCTGGCTAACAGTAAAACCCCATCTCTACTAAAAATACAAAAAATTATCTGGGCATGGTGGCGGGTGCCTGTAGTCCGAACTACTTGGGAGGCTGAGGCAGGAGAATGACGTGAGTCCAGGAGGCGGAGCTTGCAGTGAGCCGAGATTGTGCCACTGTACTCCAGCCTGGCAACAAAGCGAGACTCTGTCTCAAAAAAAAAAAAAAAAAAAGTCCTTTTGGCAGGGTCCCTGGCTCCTGACCCTCCTCCTGCCCTTCATGTCCTCTGCCAGAAGGCTCAGCATGATACTGTGAGTTTTTCATTGTTTTTGTTTGTTTGTTTGTTTGCTTGTTTTGAGACAGGGTGTTGCTCTGTCACCCAGACTGGAATGCAGCATCATAGCTCACTGTAGCCTTAAAATACCAGGTTCAAGTGACTCTCCCGCCTCAGACTCCCAAGTAGCTGGGATCACAGGCACGTGCCACCACTCCCAGCTAATTTTTGTATTTTTCGTGAATACAGGAAATGTGGCCATGTTGGCCACGCTGGTCTCGAATTCCTGGGTTCAAATGATCCACCCACCTCGCTCTCCCAAAGTGCTGAGATTACAGGCATGAGCCATGTGCCTCACCCTATACTATGGGTTTTGACATCAGACAGATCTAGAGGTAACTCCCAGTTCAGACATGCACTAGCTATGTAATTTTGGAAAAAGACACTTAATGTCTCTGAGCTTCAGTTTCCTTGGGTATAAAATGGAAATGTTAATCCCTATGTTTTAGGGTTGCTGTAAGGATTCAAGGAAATATATGGTATGCCCCTAGCATAGCACCTGCCACACAGTAGGTGCTCAATCAGCGGTTATTTTCATCATGTCTATTATAGTGGCTGCTCTGGAATTTCTCTCTGAAAGAGGCTGGTTGGGAGAAGAGCTAGGGAGCTTGTATGTGAGAGTCAAGCACCTGGGCCTTACGCTGATTTTATCTGTATTAGGGGAAACTTCACCAGAGCTAACTCTCATTTGCTCCCACTGTTGTTCTAAGACTGACTCTCCCAGGCTAAATCATCACTTTTTTTTTTTTTTTTTTTTTTTTTTTTTGAGACAGAGTCTCACTTTGTCACCCAGGCTGGAGTGCAGTGGCACAATCTCAGCTCATTGCATCCTCTGCCTCCCGGGTTCAAGTGATTCTCCTGTCTCAGCCTCCTGAGTAGCTGGTACCACAGGCACATGCCACTATGCCTGACTAATTCTTATATTTTTAGTAGAGACAGGGTTTCACCATATTGGTCAGGCTGGTCTCAAACTTCTGACCTCAAGTGATCCACCTGCCTCAGCTTCCCAAAATGCTGGGATTACAAGAGTGAGCCACTGTGCCCAGCCTCATCACTTATTTTTGAAGCCCTGGAGTAGGACCCACATCCACTAAGAACTGGCATGGACAACCCCTGCTAATTTCTTCTAAAAAACTCTGAAACTTAGAGCCAGACGAACCCAATGTGAGCTCTGGCCTGACACTTGTCTCTTATGTTCCTTTGGGCAACTCACTTTGTCTCTATGTGTCAGAGATTCCTCTTTTGAAAAATGGGAGAAGAAAGTGCTTTGGCTGTGGCACGGCCTGGAGGAGATGACCTGTGTAAAACCCTTATCAAAGCAACCTGCACACAGTGAGTGCCCAGAAAAGCTAATGATCATTAGTATGCCATGAATAACTGCTTTGTCTGGTCTCTGCCATGGGAAGCAATAATTCTGTTATGGAATAACTCTTTCCCCTCTATTTGAGGATACGATAAGCAGAGGCCTGTTTTAAAACACTGTAATTTTTATTAAGGATTACCTTCACATGATGTAATACTCTAATAGTAAGTTTGCTTCTTATTCTGGGCCCCAATCACCTAGTTCTCCTGCCTAGCAGTAGCCAGTGAACCAGCTTCTTGTGTATCTTTCCAGAGATATTCCATAAACACACAAGCAAATAGGTATATATTAGAAGAACATTTTATAACAAAAATTCACCTCTACTTTTCCATACTCTTTACCTCTTAATTCTTTTTCTTGTCCTACTGCATTGGCTAACACCTCCAGAACCACAATGAACGAAGTTCGTTCTGAGATACTTTTGTCATGCTCTTGATTTGAATGAAATGCCTCTCATCAAATTTTTTTATAGATTTTTTCCTGAAGATGTTTAATCAGATCTTTTTGTGCTTTTCTTTTTCTTTTTCATATCTTGTCATCCTCATTCAGGAGCCATGCTGATCTTCTCTGTATCGTTCCAATTTTGGTACCCGTGCTGCCAAAGTGAGCACTTAACCAGATTTTATGTATCCTGGCCCCACTTCTCTCCTTGAAGTCTCCCTGGTCTCACCTAGATGGCCCCTCTCCCCTCTGAATTTCTGTAAGTCCTTAACCCTTGACCCCACGGCTGGGTGCAGCCTGGTCCCATTCTCTGACCATGACCCAGTCCCTTACCTGACCCTGCAGTCTGTCCTGTAGGGAACCATTTGCCATGTAGGGGTAGATGAAGCTGTGAAACTGTCTTGCAGCACAGAAGCCCAGCACAGGTAAGACATTGGGGTGGCAGCATCTGGAATCGGGCATCAGTGCAGGGGTGAGGAGTCAGACGGAAAGAATGATCTACTTCCTCATGTCCCACCCCTCTTCTGCCCTCTCCTCCTCCAATGCCACCAGTAACCTCCCAGGTTACTGGTGCCACATGCTCTGACCCCTAAGGGCCTGGCCCGAGTGGAAAGATGAAAACTGCTTGCCTTCAAGGAGTATGGCAGTCCTCACCCTGCTTTACTGCTCTGCAGCACATGACACCTCAACTGCCCCATCTCCAGAAACAGAGACTGAGAGGTTAAGGGACTTGCCCAAGGTCAGAAACTAGCAAGCAGTAAAGCCAGGACCAGATCCCACATCTGCCTGACTCTAGGACTGGGGTTCTTTCCTGAAATCCTCTTCTGCTGGTTCTCAGTCACCATTCCCTCCTGACTCTCCTCCTACGTCTCTCACCACCCTGTCCTGGCCCTTTTCACTAAGACCCCCCTCCTTTGCCTTCCTCTTTCTGCCAGCTGGACTCCTTATCTTGTTTAGCATGTTGCTCCTCCAAGAACCTCCCATTGCTATAGGGAACATTCCCAAATCTCTTATCGCCAGCCCCATCCTAAACTCCAGACCTGAATGTCAGCTTGCATCCTGATGCTCAGGTCAACATCATCCTAGCCTCAATAAGTCCCAAACCTGTTTCTTCACCCATATTTATTATCCCAGAAAGGCACATCACCACCCACCCAGTTTCCTAGAAACCTTCTTATCTCCTATATCAAATCAGTCACCATTCACTGCCACAAATAACTTTTAAAATGTCCCTTCATTCCCCTCTCCTCTGCCTTGGGTCACTTGGATTGGGTTAGGCTCTGATTCAACCTCCCCAAGACTATTGTAAACGGCCTCCTGCCGTATCTCTCCACCCTTCTCTGCTTCCCGCAAGCCAACCTATTACTCGCTTTTGCATACTCATTAGAGTTATTTACATGTCTCCCCACTGAACCATAAACTTCCCCAAGGCAGGGGCTCTGTATGCTTCTGGCCTACACTCCCTAGAGCCTAGAAAAGGGCTTGACTACTCACATTTTCTAAATCAATGAATGAAGGAGTGACTGCCGACTCCGTGAAAGCACTAAGCCAAATTGGAAAGGGAATCATACTTCTAGTTTTTATTAGATGTGTGTGTGTGTATCTATGTGTGTGTGTGTATGTACACATGTGAGTATTCATATACATGTATGTATAGAGAAAGGATTAAAGAAAATATATCGAAATACGGGCCCGGCACAATGGCCCACATCTAAAATCCCAACACTTCAGAGGCCAAAGCAGGAGGATCACTTGAGCCAGGGAGTTCAAAACCAGCCTGGGCAACATAGTGAGATCCTGTCTCTACAAAAAAAGTTTTAACAATTAAAAAAGGAAATATATCAAAATATTAAAACAGTAGTGCTTATCTATAGGTGCTGTGAAAAATAGTTTCTGTTTTCTTATTTATAATTTTCTTTATGTTTAAATTTTTACTGTTTAAATAATTAATTAATTAAAAAAAAATTTTTTTTTTGAGACAGAGTCTCACTCTGTTGCCCAGGCTGGAGTGCAGTGGTACAATCTGGGCTCACTGCAACTTCCACTTCCTGGGCTCAAGTGATTCTCATTCCTCAGCCTCCTGAGTAGCTGGGACTACAGGTGCATGCCTACACGCCAGGCTGATGTTTGTATGATAGACATGAGGTTTTGCCATGTTGGCCAGGCTGGTCTCAAACTGACCTCAACTGATCTGCCCACCTCGGCCTCCCAAAGTGCTGGCATTACAGGTGTGAGCCACCATGCCCGGCCTTTATTTATTTTTGAGACAGAGACTCACTTTGTTGCCCAGGCTGGAATGTAGTGTCGTAATCTCGGCTCACTGCGAACTCTGCCTCCTGGGCTCAAGTGATCCTCCCACCTTAGCCTCCCGAGTAGCTGGGACTGCAGGCATGCACCACCACACCCAGCTAATTCTTGTATTTTTTGTAGAGATGGGGTTTTGCCATGTTGCCCAGGCTGATCTCGAACTCCTGGGCTTAAGTGACCCACTCACCTCAGCCTCCCAAAGTGCTGGGATTATAGGTGTGAGCCACCATGCCCAGCCAAAAAAATGTTTTTATATATATATTTTTTTCAGTTGAGACAGGGTATAGCTATGTTGCCCAAGCTGGTCTCAAACTCCTTGGCTCAAGCAATCCTCTTGCCTCGGCATCAAAGTTCTGGGATTACAGGTATGAACCACCATACCTGGTCAATTTTCTTTATTTTTTTTTTTTAATTTTATTTATTTATTTATTTTTTGAGATGGAGTTTCGCTTTTGTTGGCCAGGCTGGAGTGCAATGGTGTGATCTTGGCTCACCGCAACCTCCGCCTTCCAGGTCCAGGTTCAAGCGATTCTCCTGCCTCGGCCTCCCTAGTAGCTGGGATTACAGACGCCCGCCACCACGCCCGGCTAATTTTGTACTTTTAGTAGAGACGGGGTTTCTCCATGTTGGTCAGGCTGGTCTCGAACTCCTGACCTCAGGTGATCCGCCTGCCTCAGCCTCCCAAAGTGCTGTGATTACAGGCATGAGCCACCGCGCCCGGCTAATTTTCTTTATTTTTTAACATTGGTTCCAGAATGAACAGATACTCAATTTTCTTTATTTCTTAAAATACCCTACAATATAAGGCACAAGTGTTTCAGATGAAAAATAATTTTTTTAAAAAAAAGCACACACATGGCCGGGCACAGTGGCTCACACCTACAATCCCAGCATTTTGGGAGGTCGAGGCAGGAGGATCACTTGAGCTCACCAGCCTGGTCAACATAGCAAGACCCCATCTCTACAAAAAAAAAAAAAAAAAAGAAAAAGAAAAAAATGAACTGGGTGCACACCTATAGTCCCAGCTTCTCAGAGGCTGAGGTGGGAGGATCACAAGACCAGGAGTTGAAAGCTGCAGTGATCTACGATCATTCCAAGGCCATTCTAGCCTAGGCAATAGAGCAAGACCCTATCTCTTAAAAAAGAAAAATAAAGCCTGGCACGGTGGCTCACACTTGTAATCCCAGCACTTTAGGAGACTAGAGTGGAAAGATCACTTGAGGTCAGGAGTTTGAGACCATCCTGGCCAACATGGCGAAACCCCGTCTCTACTAAAAATACAAAAATTAGCCGGGCGTGGTGGTGCACGCCTATAATCCCAGCTACTTGGGAGGTTAAGGCTCGAGAGTCACCTGAACCTGGTAGCAGAGGTTGCAGTGAGCCGAGATCACACTACTGCACTCCAGCCTGGGAGACAGAGAAAGACTCTGTCTCAAAAAAAAAAAAAAAAAAAGAAAGAAAGAAAAAAAAGGAGAGAAGCAGATTTATTCCCATGTGGAAGGAAGGAGTTGGAGTAAGCCAAGGTTCCTTTATAATTCTAATCTAGACATAGAATTGCTACACAGGAGAAGAATGGACTCTGGAGCCAAACCAGGTAGATCCAAATCCTGGCTCTGCCGCTCATTAGCTGTGTGACCTTGGATGAGACATTTAACCCCTCTGTGCCTCAATTTACCCATCTGTAAAATAATGTGATAATAGCAGCTACATTTATAGGGTTCTTGTAAGGACTAAATGACATGCCTGGCACACAGGAAGCACTATATAAAGGTTAGCCATCATCATTATTAAACACAGGATTTTCCAAAGGGGAGGCTTACCTAAGACAAATCTGCAGCTCTGCCTGGAAGAATCTTTCAATTGATCCTGGACTTGAACAGGCTGTCTGCGGAGAAAGAAATCAGAGCGTGAAGATCCCGCCCCACCCCTGCAGCCTCCACCCCAACTAGAAACCAAGAAGCACTCACCTCTCTGAGCTTCTTGAAGACGAATGGCGTCCCGTGCCTGTGCCCTCTGTAGACATCAGCAAAGGTCCCCTGGCTGATTTTGTGGTTTTGATTGAAGTCATCAGTTGCCTGGACCACATCTGCCTCACTCCAGAAAAGGCTGTCTCCAGCCAAGCTCAAAAGTTTTTCCTGCTTAGGAATGGAGGTGCTATAGTCCTGGACACCCAGAGAGAAAAGATGGAGATTACTATGGAATCTCGTTTCCTCTGCTACCTCAAGGGACCTTGGAACAACAGAGCTGAAGGGGTGGAGGGGATCATCTTATCCAACGGAAACTGTAAAAAGGACATGCAGAGACCCAAGCTCAAATCCCAGCTCCATCTGTATCTTGCTCTGTGACCTTGGGTGAGCTACTTAACCTCTCTGAGCCTCAATTTTTTCCATCAGCAAAAATGAAGGTAACAATAGTACCCTGAAGAGTAATTTTGAAGACTAAGATGTGAGTATTCCTGGCACATGGTTGATGTTTCCTTTAATTCAGTTTACAAAAGTGAGCACTGAGGAAATAAAACAGCTGAAGTGAGGTCACACAGCTGGTCAGCGGCCGAGCTCAGCACCCTTGGTCCAATACACAGCATGGATAATGGGGTTCCAGACTCCTGGGAAGTGGGATACAGGTTCCTATAACCAAACCAGGGGTGTCCAATTTTTGGTTTGCCTAGACCATGCTGGAAGAAGAATTGTCTTGGGCCACACATAAAATATACTAATACTAATGATAGCTGATGAGCTTTTAAAAAAATTTGCAAAAAAACCTCATAATGTTTTAAGAAACTTTACGAATTTGTGTTGGGCCACATTCAAAGCCATCCTGGGCTGTACACAACCCATGGGCAAGCAAGACAAGCCTGCTCTAAACAGAATTCCAGAGACTGCATGTGTACATAAGCCTATAAAGAGAAGTTCTGCTTCCCTTTTTAATAACTTCTCTCTTTAAAACAGATGTACGGAAATTTAAAAAAAAATTTTTTTTTGAGACAGAGTCTTGCACTGTCGCTCAGGCTGGAGTGCAGTGGTGCAATCTCGGCTCACTGCAAGCTCTGCCTCCGGGGTTCAAGCCATTCTCCTGCTTCAGCCTCCCGAGTAGCTGGGACTACAGGTGCCCGCCACCTCGCCCGGCTAATTTTTTCTATTTTTTCTAGTAGAGATGGGGTTTCACCATGTTAGCCAGGATGGTCTCCATCTCCTGACCTCGTGATCCGCCCGACTCCACCTCCCAAAGTGCTGGGATTACAGGCACGAGCCACCGTGCCCGGCCTAAATTTAAATTTTTTAAAGTTGCATATGCTCTTAACAGTTTTTGAAAATTAGTATCCATAACCCCATTATCCATTTAACTGCTATTAAAGTTGGTGTATTTCCGGCCTATTAGATATATTAGGATTTATTTAACAAAACTGGTATCATGCCACACACATAGTTTTGATTTCTTTTTGAGACAGGATCTCACTTTGACACCAAGGCTGGAGTGCAGTGACATGATGTCAGCTCACCGCAGCCTCAACTTCCCAGGCTCAAGGAATCCTTTCATCTCAGCGCCCCCAGGACTACAGGTGTGTGCCACCATGCCTGGCTAATTTTTTAACTTTTTGTAGAGTCCAGGCACAGTGGTTCACGCTTGTAATCTCGCCATTGTGGGAGGCAAAGGCAGGCGGATCATCTGAGTTCAAGACCAGCCTGGGCAACATGGTGAAACCCTGTTCTCTATTAAAAATACAAGAATTAGCCAGGCGTGGTGGCACACACCTATAATCCCAGATACTCGGGAGGCTGAAGCAGGAGAATCACTTAAACTGGGGAACCAGAGGTTTCAGTGAGCCGAGACAGCCTGGGCAACAGAGGGAGACTGTCTCAAAATAACTTTTTGGCCGGGCACGGTGGCTCATGCCTGTAATCCCAGCACTTTGGGATGCTGAGGTGGGCGAATCACATGAGGCCAGGAGTTCAAGATCAGCCTGGCCAACATGGCAAAACCCTGTCTCCACTAAAAATACAAAAAAATTAGCCAAACATGCTGGCATGTGCATGTAATCCCAGCTACTCGGGAGGCTGAGGCAGGAGAATAGCTTGAACCTGGGAGGCAGAGGTTGCAGTGACCAAGATCATGCCACTGCAGTCCAGCTTGGGTGACAAAGCAAGACTCCTCAAAAAAAAAAAAAAAAACTTTTTTGTAGAAACAGGATCTCACACTGTTGCCCAGGTTGGTCTCAAACTCCTGGGTTCAAGTGATCCTCCCATCCCAACCTCCCAAACCTTCCAAAGTGTTGGTATTATCCTTCACAGAAGACTGATCTATTTATTAATTTAGAGATGGGGCCTCCCTATGTTGCCTAGGCTGGTCTCCAACTCCTTGGCTCAAGCGATCCTCCCACCTCAGCCTCCCGAGTAGCCAGGACTACAGGCATGTGACACCACACCTGGGACGTGGAAGAGCTTCATTAACCACACTCATGCAAAGCTGGCTTCTCCCCCAGGCACTGGATGCAAAGGGTCTCAGACTCACAACACTTTTAGGAGCCATCAAAACATTTTAATTTATTTTAAAATCAGAAGAAAATAAATGAACTTTTAGAGTCAAAGAAATGTCCTCATTTTTAATCCAGCTTGGATTTTATTTATCTTCATACCAATATGGTCATAATTTTTTTTTTTTTTTTTTTGAGACAAGGTCTCACTCTGTCACCCAGGGTGGAGTGTGGTGGGAGGATCATGGCTCACTGCAACTTCTGCCTCCTGGGCTGAAGCCATCCTCGCGCCTCAGCCTCCCAAGTAGCTGGGACCACAGATCAAAAATAAAATAAAATAATGGCTAGGTGTGGTGGCTCACATCTGTAATCCAAGCACTTTGGGAGGCTGAGGTGGGTGGATCACTTGAGGTCAGGAGTTCGAGACCAGCCTGGCCAACATGGTGAGACCCCTTCTCTACTAAAAATACAAAAAATTAAAATATAAAAAATTAGCTGAGCGTGGTGACATGCACCTGTAATCCCAGCTACTTGGGAGGCTGAGGCAGGAGAATCACTTGAACCTGGGAAGTGGAGGTTGCAGTGACCCGAGATTGTGCCACTGCACTCCAGCCTGGGCGGCACAGTGAGACTCCATCTCAAAAATAATAATAAATTAAAAAACAAGAAGTGTACTCACTGAAGTGCCCTCCCTCCCTCTCCCCACTATTATTGACCTCCTCTACTTACAGTCTTAGAAGCTTGGGGTAATTTGATGGCAGTTTCCCTTCTCCTCCCCACCCTTAAATTGGTCTTAAGGGGTAGAGAAATTGCATTTTAGAGAGGGAACTACATGCTGGGAGACATGGCTTGGGGGCTGCAGCCGAGGGGTGGATTTACCTTTGAATCAGAAGAAGTGGGGAGGTTGGTTCTCAAGGAATGAGGGGCATCTTCTTCAGGAGGCTGGAGAAAGGCCTGTTGGTGGGCTCTGGCTGGAGAGGACCCTGGAAAGGAGGGATTTCGGGTCAGGATGCAGTCTGGGGGAGGAAAACAGGAGGGATCCTGGTCTAGTCCTCCAACCATGCCAGTCTCCTGTTCACTCCCCAAACGCTTGTTGCTGCCACTTCCTGACACCCACCATGTGCCGGCCAACACACTCCTCAAGCATCACCTCAGGATAAGCTTCTGACTCCCCTATGACCTGGGGCCTATTTATCATCCCAGTTGACAAGTGGAGACACAAAGGCACCGGAGGTAGATGCAGTGCTCAGGACCACCCAGCCAGTAGACGGTAGAGCCAAAATTCAGACGGAAATCCGTTTGACTTCTAGGCCCTGCACTATCTCACCTCCTACTCAAAGAGCAGAAAAAGACACGGAGGTGAACTAGCTACCGAGCCTGGCTTCCAGAAACCTCCACCGTGGCAGGGATGCAATAACCGTCCTCCGAGGATACATCCCACGGGAAAGCGAGGTCAGAGGGAGGAGACACCATAACAGGCTGGGAGATGAGGAGGATTCACAGAGGAAGGGGCACCTGACCTGGGCTTGAAAGATGGAGAAACGTTTTCAATAAGCAGATATGGGGCAGTGGAACCAGCCCATGCAGAGGTGGGGCAGTAGAAGGGCCCGGGGCTGTAGTAAGTTAACATCTAGGTACACAAATTAGGAAACATCATGCCAGGCACTGTTCTAAATACTTCACGTCTGTAATCCCAGCACTTTGGGAGGCTGAGGCAGGAGGATTTCTTTAGCCCAGGAGTTTGAGATCAGTTTGGGCAACATGACAAGATCCTGTTTCTACAAAAGATTTTTTTTTCTTTTTTTTTTTTTTTGAGACGGAGTCTTGCCCTGTCACCCAGGCTGGAGTGCAGTGGTGCGATCTCGGCTCACTGCAAGCTCCGCCTCCCGGGTTCATGCCATTCTCCTGCCTCAGCCTCCCGAGTAGCTGGGACTACAGGTGCCCGCCACCATGCCTGGTTAATTTTTTGTATTTTTAGTGGAGACAGGGTTTCACTGTGTTAGCCAGGATGGTCTCAATCTCCTGACCTCGTGATCCACCCGTCTCGGCCTCCCAAAGTGCTGGGATTACAGGCGTGAGCCACTGCACCTGGCCCTACAAAAAAATTTTTTTAAATAGCCAGGTATGGTGGTGTATACCTGTGGCCCCTGCTACTTGGGAGGCTGAGGATCACTTGCGCCCAAGAGGTCAAGGCTATAGTGAGCCATGATCACACCACTGCACTCCAGTCTAGGAGACAGAATGAGACCCTGTCTCAAAAAAAAAATCCTTTCAGTGCATTAACTCATCTAATCCTCATGCCAGTCAGGAGATAAGGTACCACTGCACCATTTTCATTGCCTCTTTGCAGATGGTGAAATGAGGCATGGAGAGGTTAAGTAACTTTTCCAAGTGCACACAGTCAGTGGTTCCAGCGTCTATGCTCTTTTTTTTTTTTTTTTTTAACAGAATCTCACTCTGTTGCCCAGGCTGGAGTGCAGTAGCACTCTCTCAGCTCACTGCAACCTCCACCTCCTGGGTTCAAGCGATTCTCCTGCCTCAGCCTCCCAAGTAGCTGGGACTACAGGCATGTGCCATGATGCCAGCTAATTTTTGTATTTTTATTAGAGACAGGGTTTCACCATGTTGGCCAGGCTGGTCTTGATCCACTTGCCTCGGCCTCTCAAGTGATCCACTTGCCTCGGCCTCTCAGAGTGCTGGGATTATAGGTGTGAGCCACCACGTTCGGCTGCGCCTGTGCCCTTAATCCCTTAGTGAGTGAACAAGATTCACAAGACAGAAAGTTTGACAAGTAGTTTAGGGTCACTTAAACATGAGGTTAAAGAGGGTGAAATTTCTTCACTAGGCCCCATGTGAAGATTAATCTGAAGACTAATGAGGCCATCTGGTCGGGGGGTCTCCTGGGTGAGCAGAGGCACAGACTGTGGGTGAGGTGAGCCATGGTGGCTGGTCCACACAGAAGCAGGACTCGGCCAGAGGCCAGAGGCTTCAAACATCATCATCTGGAAATATCCAGGAAGCCCCATGGCAAGGACAGCTTCTGAGTAACTGGGGACCTGACCCTTCCAAAGGAACCTGGGCTTGACTCCAAGATTACTGGATAAATCTACCTGCTTCAGGTATTTGTGGCTTACAACATCAGGAAAGGAGTGATTCATCTGGAACTTTGGCTATTAAAAAATGTATTTTGGGCTGGGCACGGTGGCTCAGGCTTGTAATCCCAGCACTTTGGGAGGCTGAGGCAGGTGGATAACCTGAGGTTAGGAGTTCAAGACCAGCCTGGCCAACATGGTGAAACCCCATCTCTACAAAAATACAAAAATTAGCCTGGCATGATGGCAGGTGCCTGTAATCCCAGCTACTTGGGAGGCTGAGGCAGGAGAATTGCTTGAACCAGGGAGGCAGAGGTTGCCGTGAGCTGAGATGTGCCATTGCACTCCAGCCCGGGCGACAGAGCGAGACTCCGTCTCAAAAAAAAAAAAAAAATTATTTTGGCTGGCACAGTGGCTCACACCTGTAATCCCAGTGCTTGGGAAGGCTGAGGCAGATGGATCACCTGAGGTCAGGAGTTCGAGACCAGTCTGGCCAACATGGTGAAACCCTGTCTCTACTAAAAATACAAAAATTAGCGGGGAATGGTGGCACATGCCTGTAGTCCCAGCTACTTGGGAGGCTGAGGCACAAGAATCGCTTAAACCTGGGAGGTGGAGGTTGCAGTGAGCTGAGATCATACCACTGCACTCCAGCCTGGGCAACAGAGCGAGACTCAGTCTCAAAAAACAAAAAAACAAAAATTTATTTCACGAGACTGAAAATAGAATCAGCCTGGCTAAACAATTAACCCACACAGATAGCTGATAAAATGAAATCACCTGAGAAAAGGTCTGGAGCCTGTCAAGGGGCTGCCCTCAGCCTCATTCCTGGGATCTTTGCTCTGCTGCTGTGCGAGTCTAGCAGCCAGGAGAATGCGAGCTGGAGATCCCCAGCTGCTGGGAGCTTGGCTGTCTGCGGGCCTGGCTGTGGCTGGCTCCAGTCAATCCCTGCATCTGCATCCCGACCATGCTTCCCAGGGGCTGTTCCCCAGGCACTGTGTGCAGAGGGTACACTAGGCAGACAGGACTGTGATGGCCAACGGACACCCTGGAGAGTCTGCCTTAGACCGAAGGCAGGATGGCAAGTGCCCACACAGCCTTCCTCGGAAATGGCACACTGTGGTCCCACGGCTCTCCCAGCCTTGCCCGGCTCCCTCTCCATTTTCTTGCAACTATTTGTCCTAATGAAACCCTATCTTGTTGATGAAATCCTATCCTGTCTTGGTGTCTGCCTCTCACCAAGGACCTGGACTAATGCAGGCCTCTGCTGGCCAGCACAGGGCCCCTGTCTTGCAGAAAGGCTGCTCTGTGATGGCCACCTCCACCCTTGCCCTGCCTTCTCTTGGCCTCAGCTCAGTACCCTTGGCCCGCATCTCTCAGACTGCAGTTATGTTCATCCAGTCTCCAAGTTTTTGGCCAAGTCTGTGCCACCTCACTATGAGTCACTTGACGGTTTTCTTTCAACCAACTTTAACTCCAGCGTTATATATTCAGCCTTGTGTTAAACAGTAATATCCATGACGTCCCTAGTTCTTCTACACATGATCCATATTTGTGCTAATACCCAGGTTCTGTGCACCACTGCGGGTGTGGGCCCCACACTCTGGGAACCACTGCTCCAGACTAACTTGAATTCCATCCTGCTGCCATGCCTGGTCACAGGGCAGGGCTCTCACTGCACAGAGGGTCCTTCTGTGCCCAGTGAGTCTGAAGTCAGACCTTGCCTCACACAAGTCATGAGTTTCCTATCTGACTTAATGCCTGGGGTTTGCTCAGGAGGCTCCCCCAGGCCTCTCAGTTTGGGGGAATCCCTGAGGCCTGCTCCTGCAACATATGAGGGCTACTAATTGGGTTTATTTATCCCTGTGGTCTTGGGGAAAATGAATGGACTCTGGTCTGGAAAATCAGACAGGACCCAGCAGCCATTACTCTTCATCTCTCCCTACCCAGCCCCCCACCAGTCATTACTCTCCATCTCTCCCTACCCAGCCGTCCCCTCCTCTGGGATCTAATCTGATGGGCTCCTCATGCCTGGGGTAGTTATCTGTGGTAGGTTAAACTCACAACCACAATCTTTGAAGGCCCCCATTGTATGTCCAAGGGCAGAGAGAGGAGAATGAGAAGGAATTCTCCTGCCATCAAGGATATGAAAATCTCCCTGGATTCAATACAAAGTAATCAGAAGTTGGCCACGGGTGGATCATTACTGAAGCCAGCTGATGGGGACGTGGAGGGTCATTATGCTCTTGGCTTTTGTATGTTTGTAATTTTTTCATATAAAAATGTTTTAAAATAATGGCTAAGGGAGGGGAGGGAGATGGGGCAGGAGAGTAGATGAACAAGATGGGATACTTGTTGGGTGATGGCGATGGATGGGGCTTGGGGGATTCTACATAATCTTGTTTCCAAGAGTGAGGCACAGCTCATCTGAGGCCAGATCAAGCGCCAGGACTTAGCTAAAAAACAAACCATTTCCTATGGAAATCCTTCCAGAAGCTTTCTTTTTCTTGCTTTTCTTTTTTTTTCTATTTTGTTTGTTTTTGGTTTTGAGACGGAGTCTCTCTCTGTCACCCAGACTGGAGTGCAATGGCATGATCTCGGCTCACTGCAACCTCCGCTTCCCGGGTTCAAGCGATTCTCCTACCTCAGCCTCCCGAGTAGCTGGGATTACAAGCGCCTGAGACCATGCCCAGCTAATTTTTATATTTTTAGTAGAGATGGGGTTTCGCCATGTTGGCCATGCTGGTCTCAAACTCCTGACCTCAGGTGATCCGCCTGCCTTGGCCTTTTTGTTGCTTTTCTACTGAGGCTAATATGCCTGCTTTCTCAAGCAAAAGGCACCACCTCTGGTCCTGCCGAGCTGTGTCGCTGCAGGTCCAAGAAGCGGCACTGTATCTGACATAGGGTCATCTACGTCCTGCCCTGATGCTGGCAGCGGGTCTACCCCCAGCTGCCCCATCTCCTTTATTAGACAGATTCGGCTCAAGCGCTGGCTCCAGCACTACTCAAGATCTGACCTCAGATGAACTGTGCCTCACTTCTCTGAGCTTTCTCAAATGTAAAAAGAGCAATCATGGTCTGCTCCTTGTCCAGGTAAAAAGAGCTGATGTTTATAAAGCACAAAGGTCAGGCTGTGACACATGCAGTACTTGGTATTTTACCAAGGCTGGTGAAACTATGTGTAGAGTTAGTAAACAGACTCTGACTGATAGCCCAGTGGCCTCTCCTACAGCTAAGGCTTTGTGACGGTTATTTCAGCTGCTCAAAACCCTTTTATCTGAATTCTAGCTTCGAGACTCCTTTGCTGAGGTGCTCATAGCCTGTCCGTGGCTCCTCTGCTCATATATTTTCCTCCTCGGCCAGGCACATTGGCTAATGCCTGTAATCCCAGCACTTTGGGAGGCCGAGGCAGGTGGTCAAGAGATCAAGACCATCCTGGTCAACATGGTGAAACCTCGTCTCTACTAAAAATACAAAAAATTAGCTGGGCGTGGTGGCACACAGCTGTAGTGCCAGCTACTCAGGAGGCTGAGGCAGAAGGACCACTTGAACCCAGGAGGCAGAGGTTGCAGTGAGCGGAGACTGCGCCACTGCACTCCGGCCTGGCGACAGAGTGAAACTCGGTCTCAAAAAACAAAACAAACATATTTTCCTCCTCCATGTCTCTTCCCACTTCCTTCCCACCTACTGCAAGGGGGAGCCAGGGTATCACAGGGGTCAAGATGTGGGCTCAGTATCCGTCACTCCTACCAAAATCCTTCAAGATAATTGATCAGTTTGAACTTTGGGGCTCAGTGGAACCTTGGGGTTTTCCCAAAAGACACGCTTTGGGTGATTTAATGACATGAATGATTTCTTATTTTCAATTTAGGCAAAGATAGACAATCAACTTCCTGTTTCTGCCTGCAGATTGTAGTTATCATCTTGACCTGTCTGGGCACATTTGCTCCAAGTGCCATCAAGAAAGCAGATAGGGGCTAGGTGCAGTGGCTCACGCCTGTAATCCCAGCACTTTGGGAGGCCAAGGCGGGCGGATTGCTTGAGCCCACGAGTTCAAGACCAGCCTGTGCAACACAGCGAAACCCCATCTTTACAAAAAATACAAAAATTAGACATGGTGGTGCAGGCCTATAGTCCCAGCTACTCAGGAGGCTGAGGCAGGAGGATCACTTGAACCCGGGAGGCAAAGGTTGCAGTGAGCCGAGATTGTGCCACTGTACTCTAGCCTGGGTGACAGAGACTTCATACCCCCGCCAAAAAAAGAAAGAAAGTAAATAGGGCCCTGTGCAGTGGCTCATGCCTGTAATCCCAACACTTTGGGAGGCCAAGGTAGGAGAATCACTTGATCCCAGGAGTTCGAGACCAGCCCGGGCAACATAATGAGACCCTGTCTTTACAAAAATAAAAAATTAGCCAGCTGTGGTGATGTACGTCTGTAGTCCCAGCTACTTGAGAGGCTGAGGTGGGAGGATTGCTTCAGCCAGGGAGGTTGAGGCTGCGGTGAGCTATGACTGTGCCACTGTGATCTAGCCTGGGCAACAAAGCAAGGCCTATTTCGAAAAAAAAAAAAAAAGGAAAGAAAGTAAACAGCAAAGGCTGACAGAGACATGTGATATTTATTTTATTTTTATTTTTATTTTTATTTTGAGACACAGTCTCACTCTGTTGCCCAGGCTGGAGTGCAATGGCATGATCTCAGCTCACTGCAACCTCCGCCTCCTGGGTTTGAGCGATTCTCCTGCCTCAGCCTCCCAAGTAGGTGGGACTACAGGCGCGTGCCACCACGTCCAGCTAATTTTTTGTATTTTTAATAGAGATGGGGTTTCACCATGTTAGCCAGGATGGTCTTGATCTCCTGACCTTGTGATCCACCCGCCTCGGCCTCCCAAAGTGCTGGGATTACAGGCGTGAGCCACTGCGCCCAGCTGGCCTTGACGTTGATCTTTACAGTAACCTAGATAAGGAATATCAGAAGGAACTGCTATGCCTATTACCTCCTCCATCCTGACCAGCACGCCCCTACAATTTCCCTATTTTGTTATAATTTTCCCTTTGGTCAGGACCATTTCCCCTTATCTTTCATTGCTGATCAAAGATCTGCACTTAAATATATATATATATATTTAGCTACAGGAAATAATCCAGACTCCTTGGCCTAGAATTAACTTTCTAGATTCAACCTATCTAGAGTGTCTGGAATGTTCATAATATCAGATAACATTTAATGAGCACCTCCATGGTGCAACACTCAGGTGCAGGATTTCTTACAACAACATGATGCAATAGGGTCTATTATTCTCCCCATTTTACAGATGAGTAAACTGAGGTACAAAGGCTAAGTAATTCTTCTACAAAACAGCAGCACTGGGATTCAAATATGAGTCTGTCTAATACAAAACCCACAAAACAGGTTCCTTTCAGCTGATGCTGCCCCTGGCTTCAGGAACGGCACCAGTGAACTGAGATTACGTGGATTTAGGGTCTCTGGCTCATCACTCGGGAGGCCGTAGGAGACAGGAAGTGAGGCAAGACTCCAGAGGCGAGGCGGTGAGAATGGAGATTGGGCTGAGCAGCAGCTCCCCTAGGGAGGTCATCTGCTGGCTGAGACATTCTGTCATTTGGAAACTTTTCCTGAGCCCTTACCTGGGCGCAGGTGACGGAGACAAATCTGAAGTGGTCTGAAAGGCTTTGGGATAGCAGTGAGTGCGATGGTTAGGGATGTGCGTGTTCAAATCACACAGCTCAGACATTACTTCCTATTTGTGTGACCTTAAGCAAACTGCTCTCCCTCTCTGGGTTTCAGCAGACCTGTTACTGATGGAGGGGAGGAAAGTGGTGGGCAGGAAGCACCCCTCAATTCCCCACTGCATGGCTGCAAGGGCTGGGGCCTATGGAGATTGGACAGAGAAATGGTCAGACATCCGGCCCAGAGCTTGCAGGCAGGGCCAACCTGTGCTGGGGACTCGGGAGACCACGGGTGAAACACACGCACCCGGCAGTACATGACCTCAGCCAGGTTGATTAACCTCTCTGAGCTTTAGTTTTCTCATCCATAACATGGGCATAATCACAATACCTAATTCATAGTTAGTTGAAGATTAAATGAGTCAATATCTTTGAAGTACAGTACTTGGAATGGTGTCTGGCACTAGAAAGCCTCCAATTACTGAGTTATTTATTTTCTGCTCACAAAAATGGTAATAGATATTTTATATGTTTTGTTACCTGATTTTTTTCCACTTTTCTACCTCCCTATATTGTGAGTATGCTTTCATGTACATATGCATGTCTACATCATTGTTTTGTGGTGGTTTTTTTTTGTTTTTTTTTTGTTTTTTTTTTTTGAGGCAGAGTCTTGCTCTGTACCCCAGGCTGGAGTGCAGTGGCGCGATCTCGGCTCACTGCAAGCTCCGCCTCCTGGGTTCACGCCATTCTCCTGCCTCAGCCTCCCGAGTAGCTGGGACTACAGGCGCCGCCACCACGCCTGGCTAATTTTCTTGTATTTTTAGTAGAGACGGGGTTTCACCGTGTTAGCCAGGATGGTCTCGATCTCCCGACCTCGTGATCCGCCCGTCTCGGCCTCCCAAAGCGCTGGGATTACAGGCTTGAGCCACCGCGCCCGGCCTGGTGTTTTTTTTTTTTTGAGACAGAGTCTCACTCTGTCGCCCAGGCTGGAGTACAGTGGCGCGATCTCGGCTCACTGCAAGCTCTGCCTCCCGGGTTCACGCCATTCTCCTGCCTCAGCCTCCCGAGTAGCTGGGACTACAGGCGCCCGCCACCACGTCCGGCTAATTTTTTGTATTTTTAGTAGAGATGGGTTTTCACTGTGTTAGCCAGGATGGTCTCGATCTCCTGACCTCGTGATCCACCCGCCTCGGCCTCCCGAAGTGCTGGGATTACAGGCGTGAGCCACCGCGCCCAGCCATGTCTACGTCATTGTTGACAGTACTTTATTGTGATTGTCTGACATTAATTTTATCATCCCCCATTGTTGTTGCCAGATTTTTGCTTTCTTTAGGAACAGTCTCGCTCTGTCACCCAGGCTAGAGTGCAGTGGTGTGATCATAGCTCACCACAGCCTTGCACTCCTGGGCTCAAGCAGTCCCCCTACCTCAGCCTCCTGAATAGCTGGGACTACCAGGTGCATGCCACCATGCCTGGATAATTTTTTTAAAATTTTTTGGAGAGACAAGGTCTCACCAGGTTGCCTAGGCTAGTCTCAAACTCCCAGGCTCAAGCCATCCTCCCTCCTCAGCCTCACAAAGAGCTGGGATTATAGGCATGAGCCACCATGCCCAGCCTCAATGTTTTGCTCTTATATGCTAAGCTGAATGTCCTTATAGATATATCTTCATTTCCTTAAATAAATGTGCTTTAAGTAAAAAAGTTAAATTTAAAATACCTGGGCCTGGAAAGGTAGCCATCCTCACAGGCTGCCCCTCTTCCTGTTCATCCTCAGTCTTTCTTTCAGAAGCTGCCAAAGGCCTTTCTGGCTTCACACAGTCAGGGAAGGCTGGAATGGGACACCTGATTTCAGGAACTGGTTTCCCTGAAAACAAGGTGGAAAGAAAGTTATTACTATTCCATGAAGTGGGGTAGCCATTGAGAGACTGGGTCTGAAGTCAGAGGCCTGGGTTCTGATTCCGGCTCTGCCACAAATGCACGGTATTGCCGGGCAGGAGGGGCTTTCCCTTTCTGGCCTCGGCCTCCCCATCTGTAAAATGCTGTGGGCCACGCACGGTGGCTTACACCTGTAATCCCAGCACTTTGGGAGGCCGAGGTGGGTGGGACTGCCTGAAGTCAGGAGTTCGAGACCAGCGTGGCCAACATGGTGAAACCCCACCTCTACTAAAAATACAAAAATTAGTCAGGCATGGTGGCACACGCCTGTAGTCTCAGCTACTTGGGAGGCTGAGGCAGGAGAATCGCTTGAACCGGGGAGGCGGAGATTGCTGTGAGCTGAGATTGCACCACTATACTCCAGCCTGGGTGACAGAGTAAGACTCTGTCTCAAAAAAAAAAAAAAAAAAAAAAAAGAGCAATGGCTGAACATGGCAGTCCCGGCGAGGGTGGAGCTCTGATGTGCTGAGTCACACACACCTGCTTCTACCCAACCAGCTGTGTGACCTCCAACAAGTTACCTTCCTCCTCTTGGTCTCCCTTCCCTCACATGTAAAACGGAGGTGATAATGGCGTCCATTTGCCTCCCACTGGGGTGTCATGAGGGAAGGGAGATAGAGATGGGGATGGGCGCTATAGACTGCACATTTCCCTGAACATGTGAGTGTGTCAAAGACACCATCCCTCTAAGTTCCCACTCCATCCCCTATGGATCAAAGTTCTGGCTGTCCTACAACCTCCCTTCCACGCGGTGGAGACACACGCATCCTTCCCACTCGATGGATAGGAATCCTAAAAAACAGCAGTTATGGCCACTGAATACGGGCTGCACCGGGCCCAAGCCCAGCTGCACAGACATGAATCCTCACAACATCTCTGCCTTTCATCCCTGTTCAGAGATGAGGAAACTGAGGCCTGAGCAGGTTAAATTTACATTTACTTGTTAAGATCACATGCCAAAGGCAGGCAGGACTGGCCGAAGAACTCCCCTGCCTTCTCGAGGGTAATCGTTTCCTCTTTACATCAACTTGGGAAACCCCAAAGGTGCTTCGAGGGTGTGTCAACCTCAGCTTCCAGCCTGCTTCTCAGAGCTGCTCTGTGGAACAGCTTCCTCTCCCCTCCTCCACTGGGCCCTGATCTTATCCCTTCCGGCTGGGCCCTGCCGCCAGCTCAGCCAGCCTCCACACCCTTGCCAGGCTGCCTCTTACCAAAGTACACATCTGGCCTCGTCACTTCCCTGCTTGAAGCCTTTATGGGGCTCCCCATTGCCTAGATAATGTCCACACTCCTTAGCCTGAATCTTTCTGTCTCCCCATTGCCTCCCAGATAAAACCCGGTTCTATAGCTCTGCATTCAAGGCCCTCATTCTCTGGTGGTTTGGGATAGACTCATGTTTGAGAGCGACAAAAACTGGGGCACTGAAGTCCCAGGGAAGGCTGCTGACTCACTTGACGTCACACAGAGCATGACATAAAGCATGACACAGGGTTGTCACAACAGATGTCCCAGGTAGGGCTGGGACAAAACATCTCCCGCAACATTTCTTTGAACTGGTGAACTGTGCCTCTCTAAACAAACCAGTTGTTACCCTGGGACCTCGCTTGTCAAATCCATGCTTTTGAACTAAAACAATAAGACCTAAATTTGCATAGCACCACACTGGTATGGCACCATGCAGATTTAATTTTCACAACAATCTCTGGTAGTTCATAGGTTTATCTGCATTTTATTTTTGAGCATATTGAGGCTCAAATAAGTGAAACGACTTGTGTCAAGTAAAACAGCCAACAACAGTGAAACCAGTCCCAGGCTCACTGCAAGCTCCGCCTCCTGGGTTCATGCCATTCTCCTGCCTCAGCCTCCCGAGTAGCTGGGACTACAGGCGCCCACCACCACCACACCTAGCTAATTTTTTGTATTTTTAGTAGAGACAGGGTTTCACCGTGTTAGCCAGGATGGTCTCGACCCCCTGACCTCATGATCCGCCCACCTCGGCCTCCCAAAGTGCTGGGATTACAGGCGTGAGCCACCACGCCTGGTGTGATTTTATATTGTGGAGTTTTTTCCTTGTGATTTATTCGTATCATAGAATTTTTCAACAAAATGATTATGCATTATTTACACAGTAAAGTATACTTCTTTTTAAAAAATCAGTTAGCAAGCTAGCTAAAATAATGATAGAACTGAATCTTCCAAGCTAGTGTGAGTAGCATTTGCCCTGGAGACCCCTCTGGCTCCAGTGAGCAGATGATGAATCAGCCCTTCATGAGATTCACATCTGCCTCACTTCTGTTTTTTACCAACGAATATCCACATCGTGTATTGATACGTTCACTTCAAGCACCCCTCCCCACAACCCTGGAGATCTCAAGTCAGGAAGCTGAGGCTCAGTGGGGAACAAGACCTGCCTGAGGGAGACAGGAAGGCAAGCAGCACTGAGGCAGGAAGGCAGGGTCTCCTCCCAGAGCCACGGACAGAAGGGCACCCAGAGGGCACGAACTTCTCTCCCGACCTGGGCTCCACAGGCACTTTGGTGGTTCCATAGGCCATGCCCCGCCCCCATCCCGACGGCCATCAGGGCAAGGCCTTTGTGGCTGAAACTCGAAGTCTGGAAGCCAGTTTCTCTCCAACAAGGGCCTTGCTGGCAGGAATCACAGGATCACCGTCTGCCTTATGGCATCCCACAGGCCCAGGAGGAGAATAAACAGTGCCTAGGCCAGGCACGGTGGCTCACGCCTATAATCCCAGCATTTTGGGAGGCCAAGGCGGGCAGATCACCTGTGTGCCAACATGGCGAAACCCCGTCTCTACTAAAAATACAAAAATTAGCCAGGCGTGGTGGTGCACACCTGTAGTCCCAGCTACTCAAGAGGCTGAAACAGGAGAATTGCTTGAACCCGGGAGGCAGAGGCCGCAGTGAGCTAAGATTGCACCACTGCACTCCAGCCTAGGCAACAGAGCGAGACTCTGTCTCAAACAACAACAAAAACCAGTCCCTTGTACAGAATGACAATGAACAATGCTGGCGAGAGTGCTGATTAAAGCACGGGTCTGGAACAGAGCTGTCGCTCGCAGGGTGCACAGAAATGAAAGCTCTGCCTGTGTCCCCTAGGAAGGCCACCCCCCACCACTCTCAGTCCCCATCTTTCCTAGCCTCCCCTCTCTGGCAGGGAAACACTGCCTCTCTCCCTCCACCCTCCCTCCTCAAACCGCCTCAGGCGGGGCCTGTGTTCCTGGAAAGGCTTGTCATCCTTGTGACACCTGTGTCAAAAGCGCAGCAGTGGCTCCCCTGGCTCAGGGCTGGCTAGGCTCACTGAAATCACTTCCCAACAGTGACCTCCTGCAGAGGCCAGGCCCACAACAGTATAAAATCCGCCCTAAAGGTCTCACCTACACCCAGCACCACCCATGACCCCAGCAAATGAGGCACCTTCTCCTTGTCTGAGGCCTGCCTGGCTGAGCCTCATTGTTCTCATCCGTAAAATGGGGATGAGGGCGATACTCACAGCCTTACTTAACTTCAGTGTCCTGTTCCTTTTTTTTTTTTTTTTTTTTTTTTTGAGACAGGATCTTGCTCTGTCACCCAGGCTGGATGGAGTGCAGTGGTGTGATCACAGCTCACTGCAGCCTCAAACTCCTGAGCTCAAGCTATCCTCCTCACTTAGCCTCCCATGCAGCTGGGATTACAGGCAACATCACGCCCAGCTAATTTTTAATTTTTTGTAGAGACAGCATCTCACTATGTTGCCCAGCCTGGTCTCAAACACCTAGGCCCCAGTGATCCTCCCACCTTGTCCTCCCAAAGTGCTGGGATTACAGGCATGAGCCACTGCTCCCAGCCCAGTGTCCTATTCAGGATAATGTTTTGTTCAGCACAGATTCTTTGCCTCTCTGTCAAAACACACTTGGCAGGAACATCAAGGCCACCAACCCATTTGTGGCCGACCTCTGTGGGCTCCACCCATGGGGAAGATAAAAAATGTCATTATGTTTTCATCCTAAAGAGAGTACAGCTTTTCTCTTTCTTTTTCTTGTTCTTTCTGCAGTGACATGCGGTGGCCCCACCTGGCACCACAGGGCACTCGGAAGTGAGCAGGGGTGAGAAATAGATGGGGAGGGGCAGTGTCGGCAGGGCTACCTGTGGCCAGACCTGTCAGCACATCTGGGGCTGACATCCACCCTCCCACACAAGAGGCACCAGGCCACACCCAGCCACGGATGTAAGCCACGGATGTCAGTCAACAGAGCCCCACGTCAGCCCCAACAAGAAGTTTTGGTTTCCTGTGAAACCCCCATCTTCGCAAGCTTTGAGTTCTTAGGTGTCTTTAAAATGCAAGCAATAAATGGTGCGTATAAACGTGAACCGCCCTCATCTCCACCCTGGAGCTACCGGTGTGGTCTGAGCTGGGTGGGCGGGCAGGTCCATGCATGCCTGTTCACTGTCCAAACCTGAAGGTGGAGAAAATAGCCTCTGTCCTCATCCCTCCAAACCTGCTCCCTGCTAGCTAGACAGACGCAACGCCCACTTGTTCAGGCTGGCACACCAGAGAGCTAGTGAAATAAAAATAGAACACCAAAGGCAGGATGAGGCAAAGGAGGCCAAATGCCCACAAGAAAGGGCTGTGACGGACTTTAACTCTCACGCTGAGCTTCCTGTCTGCTAAGGTGAAGGCTCAGGAGTGAGCTGCTCATGGACTTCCTATCACAGATAGACAGGGGCAGCCTCAGGCTTCCAAGACAGCACTCTTTCCTCCCAGGATTAAATTCTCAAGAGAATTCCACACATAAAGTTGATTCTGCGGGATTGTGAGATCCAAAAATACAGACTGTGATCAAAGAGAAGAACTGGGATCACGAGATTAAGTGTGGGGAAGCGTCGGCTCTGGCTTGAACCAGAACCAGGCTCTACAGTTCCAGCTTCACACCCAGGCACAGACCTCCTAACCCTCTGAGCTTCATGCACCTCTCCTGTGAAGTCAGAATAATAACCCCACACCTCCCAGGGCCGTCCCAGGGCTCCATGATGACAAATGTGAAGTGGCTGACCCAGAGCAGGGGCCCGAAACGCTGTGCAAACAGCCACCCTCCTTCAGTTCTGCCAGAAAGGTGCAGATAGAAAAGAACCTCTGATTCCCAACTCAGGCCTCCGAAGGAAGCATTTGGAGTGGAAGGCTGTTTTTAACATTTTAAACACTAATGGAAACCGATTCTAGGTGGGCAGCGATTTGGTGCACAGTCCCGAGAGGCACAGTGGCCGTGAGGGCAAAGTAACACAGGAACCCAGTGGCAGGGGAGGTGGGGGCCTGCGCCCACACCATTGGCAGCCAGCCTCAGTCACACACTGGAGGCAGGCAGCCCAGCGTTCTCCCTGCTGGGACCCCCAGGGATGGGAAGGGGATGCAGGTGACGGAAGGAACAGCTAATCTACAGCTTAGGTGGTCACAGGCACCAGGAGGTTGACATGGTGGTTCTCAGAGTCTGGATTTTTTTGTTTTTGTTTTTGAGGCAGAGTCTTGCTCTGTAGGGGCCCAGGCTAGAGTGCACTGGTGCAACCACAGCTCACTACAGCCTCTACCTCCCAGGTTCAAGCAATCCTCCCACCTCAGCCTCCCAAGTAGCTGAGACTACAGGAGGACGACACCACGCCTGGCTAATTTTGTTTTTGTTTTTGTTTTTTTTGGTAGAGACAGGGTTTGCCATATTGCCCAAGCTGGTCTCAAACTCCTGGGCTCAAGCAATCTACCTGCCTTGGCCTCCCAAAGTTCTGGGATTACAGGTGTGAGCCACTGCACCCAGCCTGGAATCTGGATATCTTTGACAGCTGCCTTGTTGAGGCTGAGAACCCACAGTGATGAGGGCTGAGTCCCAGATACAGGGAGGAAATGGGGGAGGGGCAGAAGCGCTTCTCTGTGCCCCTGTCATGGTTCACCAGAGCTGGCTGCCAGGCACGATTTCTTTTTCTCTCTGATTTGTTTTTGGAATGCCTGTGCTCTCCCTAATGAGCATGAATCACTGAGGCCATGGAAGGCAAATGAACTCCCAGCAGTCTGCAGCGTGTCCTGCAGTCGGCCTCAGCAGCAGGGGGACCCTCCTAAGCCTTGGCTTCCTCATCTGACAAATGAGATGTGGAAGCGGACCCCCGTCCCCGAGACTTGCCATGAGGATAAAAACATTAACACCCAGCAGATCTAAGCTACCATCATTTGCTACAGTCTCGCTCTGTTGCCCAGGCTGGAGTACAGTGGCACGATCTCTGCTCACTGCAACTTCTGCCCCCTGGGTTCAAGTGACTGTCCTACCTCACCCTCCCGAGTAGCTGGGATTAGAGGCACACACCATCACGCCCGGCTAATTTTTGTATTTTTAGGAGAGACAGGGTTTTGCCATATTGGCCAGGCTGGTCTTGAACTCCTGACCATCCGCCTTGGCCTCCTACTACTCCGGTGATCCATCCGCCTTGGCCTCCTACTACTTGTATTTTTTTTTTTTTTTTGAGACGGAGTCCCGCTCTGTCGCCCAGGCTGGAGTGCAGTGGCGCAATCTCAGCTCACTGCAAGTTCCGCCTCCCGGGTTCACGCCATTCTCCTGCCTCAGCCTCCCGAGTAGCTGGGACTACAGGCGCCCGCCACTGCGCCCGGCTAATTTTTTCTATTTTTAGTAGAGACGGGGTTTCACCATGGTCTCGATCTCCTGACCTTGTGATCCGCCCGCCTCGGCCTCCCAAAGTGCTGGGATTACAGGCGTGAGCCACCGCGCCCGGCTACTACTGGTATTATAATGACCATCTCTAACTCTAGGTCAGGCTTTTTTTCCTAAGTTCTTTCCCATATCCGTGGCCTATTTAATTCAGATTAATTAAATAGATAACAGCTCTGGGGGATAATTGCTACCAAGTATAAGGTAATTGTCTTATATCTGAAGAAAGCAAAGCCTAGAATGCAGATTTATTTATTATGTGCTTGTTTATGCCCCACTTCCCTCGGGAGGAAGGATTAAAGGATGTTTATGGGTGCTGGGCCTTTGGCTGATGGCGCCTGGGCCGTCACACTAGCTGCGTGAGAACATTTCACATAGTGGCAAATCCAGGAGCTGTTGGAGCAGAGGGGACTCAGAGCTGGCAACAAGGTCTTTCCTGGGTGAGCACACTCGGGAAATCCCCCGGACCCTTCACGCCCGTCAAACTAAATAGTAATTTGTCCTTAAGCTGACTCATGTGGCCAGAATAGATCCCTTCCAGAACAAACAAAAGTGATTCAGCTGTAACTAAAGCACCCTCGTGCCAGCTGGCCCTATCAGAGACAAATACAGCTTTCTGTGCCCTCTCTTTTCCTTTCCCTCCTAATCCCTGGGTTTGGCCCTCCAGGACACACACACACACACACACACACACACACACACACACACACACACACACAAACTCCCAACTCAAGCTAGACCTGAAATGAGGCAAACCTGAGAGCACAGCCTGCCTTCCTAATTGTGCAATCCCTGGTTCCCCAGTGAACTTGTACTCCACCTGCTGCTGAAATGACTCTTTCTCATTCATTCATTCATTCATTATGTTAGGGAATGGGGAATCCTTTATCAAAACTGCCATAATACTGACATTAAGCTAGTTAAATAAAAGACATCTAATTATAAACTAGGAGGAGCTCTACACTGAAGACAAACTCGAGGGAGGGGTGCCTGATGGACCTACTTCCATAGGCTGGCCAGGAAAAGCTGCCATGAGGAGGGGCCACGTATGCAGACACCCAGAAGATGAAAAGGACCAGCATGGAAGGATGCAGGGAAGCGGGGAGGGACAATGTTCCGAGGAGAGGGAACACACGTGCAAAGGTCTTTAGGGAGCAAACAGTTGGCATATTCCCCCAAGCGAAGGATGACCCTAGTGGCTGAGGGGAATGACTGAGGGGGAAAGTGGTAGAGGTGAGGTCAAAGAGCTGGGCAAAGGTAGACCATGCAGGTCCCTGTAGGCCACAGTTAGGCAGAACCTTACCGTAAGCACCCTGGAACTGAGGTAACCTGTAGCTGAGAGAGTACTTACCAAATAACCATCTGCTCCCTCTCATACTCCTGCCTCCTTAGCAGTTAGGCTGGGTGACATGCCTGGTTCTAGCCAGTGGATTTTTCTTTTTTTTTTTTTTTTTTGAGATGGAGTCTCACTCTGTCGCCCAGGCTGGAGTGCAGTGGCGCGATCTCGGCTCACTGCAAGCTCCACCTCCTGGGTTCAAGCGATTCTCCTGCCTCAGCCTTCTGAGTAGCTGGGACTACAGGCACCCGCCACCACGCCCAGCTAATTTTTTTGTATTTTTAGTAGAGACAGGGTTTCACCGTTTTAGCCAGGATGATCTCGATCTCCTGACCTCATGATCCGCCCACTTCAGCCTCCCAAAGTGCTGGGATTACAGGCATGAGCCACCGCGCCCGGTCTAGCCAGTGGATTTTAAGTGGAGATGCTATCCATCACTTCCTGGACAAAGCACTTAACAGCTAGTGAGCCTCTTCCATCCCTCTCTTCCCCAGCCACAGTGACTTTGGAAGCCATGTGTTCTAGATGACATAGCTGGCTACAAGAATGCAGGAGACCGCATGACCCATACTGGACTTCAGGTGAGTGAGAAATCAGTATTTGTTGCGTTGAGCAACTAGATTTCAAGGTTCATCTGATACTGCAGCAAAACCGAGGCTATTGTGGCTAATGCATCATCTGAGTATGTGTCCAAAACTTGCAACCGGAGGAGCCTAGTTGTAAGAGCTAAGCATCTAGCAGGAGTTCAATAAAGGATGGTTCACTTCACCCTGGCTCTTACCCTTCCTCTCTAAAACCCTGGGGACTGGCTTAGAGGTATTCCACACTCTGTTCATTCTAACACCACTCTCAAGAGACCAACAGTGATTAAAGTCTTGCTTTTTTCCAATGGAATAACGAATGCATGGAAGGAAAAGGTCAAGTGACCTGTCCTCAGCAATTAACTTTAAGAAAACCTCTAGCCGGGCGTGGTGGCATGCGCCTGTGGTCCCAACTACTTGGGAGGCTGAGGCAGGAGAATCGCTTGAGTCCAGTAGGCAGAGGTTGCAGTGAGCCAAGCTCATGCCACTGCACTCCAGCCTGGGCAACAGAGTGAGACTCTGTCTCAAAAAAAAAAAAAGGCAGGAAGGAAAGAAAGAAGGAAGGAGGGAGGGAGGGAGGGAGGGAGGGAAGGAAGGAAGGAAGGAAGGAAGGAAGGAAGGGAGGGAGGGAGGGAAGGAGGGAGGGAAGGAAGGGAGAAGGGAAGGAAAAAAGAAAACCTCACCATCTCGTATGCTTTGAACCTTCCCAGTCTACAAAAAAAGTAGATAGGGCAATGTCTTTACCCATTTTCCAGATGGGGAAAGTGAGACTTGATGCAATCTAGTAACCTACCCAACAAGGGGGTAAGGTCAGGCAGACCTGAATTCCCATGTTGGCCTCATCACTACGGGCTATGTGGCCTTGGGAAATTACTTAATCTCTGAGCCTCAGTTTCCTTTTCTATAAAATAGGGATAATAAGAGTTGTGAGAAAATATGCTTACCTGGCACATATCAGGTGCTAAATACAAGCTACTACTAGAACCCAGGTACTCTGACCCCTGGCCTATGGTTTTGGCCCACAACAGTGTCACCTCCAGTAGCATGTCACAGTGGGCCAGGGTCTAGATGTAGGCATGTTCTGTTGTGCCCTAGCAGCTGGAAAGGGGCGGAGGCGGGGCACCCTTCCAAGAGAGCAGGCACACAAGCCCTGTCTGGACCTGGCACAGCCCTGCCCCTTCGGGAGAGGAAGGGTTTATTCTCTTCTGTTCCATTTCACATAGCAGCCCCAAATTTTCCACTCAATGAGAGCCCAGCTCCAGGAAGGAAATGACTCTGGCTGAGATGCCAAACCCAAAGTTAGAAACTGTCAGAGTTGCACAACCAAGAAGAAACTGCATGAAAATTGTGAAACTGAAGACTTCCAGGAAGATAGTAGCAACAGATGGGAAGAGAAAACCTTGGTCACCTCCCGAATCCCTTCAAACTCCTCAAGTGTCTTCCTATCCTACTCAGTTGACACCTGGAACCTCACAGGCCTGGCCTCCCAGTCCATATGGTGGCCAAAACAAGGGGATACTCCCAGGTGGAAGCCCTCCAACGTCTTCCCTTCACTCCTGGGTGAAAGCAAACTCTTGGCGGTGGCCTGCATGGCGCTATGTGGCCTGACCCTACCCTGTCCCCAGCCTCAGCCCACCCCCAGGCCTTTGCACATGCTGCTCCCCCTGGCTAGATATGTCTGTGGGGTCCTTCACTTCTTGGTCCACTATTCCTTTTGAAGGAGGCTCAAGTTTCACTGCCTCAGGGAAACTTCCCTTGATGAGATCAGATCCTCTCATCTTGTACTCTCCTACCTGCCCTCCCCACCCGACCTACATTTATCCTTTCAGCACTCATACTGCAGTGGGTGACATGCATCTGTGTGTTAGCTCCTATGTGTTAGCTCCTTACAATTCATCTCCCACTGGACTATAAACTCCTTGAGGCCTGGGACCTTGGCTATGTTTTCATGGTTGCCTCCCCAATATCTAGCACACAGAAGGCGCTCAGTAAATGTATTTTTAGGCCAGGCGTGGTGGCTCATGCCTGTAATCCCAGCACTTTGGGAGGCCAAGGCGGGTGGATCACTGAGGTCAGGGATTCAAGACGAGTGTGGCCAACACGGCAAAACCCCGTCTCTACTAAAAATACAAAAATTAGGCCGGGTGCAGTGGCTCACGCCTGTAATCCCAGCACTTTGGGAGGCCAAGGCAGGGGGATCACCTGAGGTCGGGAGTTTCAGACCAGCCTGACCAACATGAAGAAACCCGTCTCTACTAAAAATACAAAATAAGCTGGGTGTGGTGGCGCATGCTTGTAATCCCAGCTACTCGGGAGGCTGAGGCAGGAGAATCGCTTGAACCCGGGAGGCGGAGGTTGTGGTGAGCAGAGATTGCGCCATTGCACTTCAGCCTGGGCAACAAGAGTGAAACTCCATCTCAAAAATAAATAAATAAGAATACAAAAATTAGCCAGGCGTGGTGGTGCATGCCTGTAATCCCAGCTACTCAGAGGCTAAAGCACAAGGATCACTTGAACTTGGGAGGCAGAGGTTGCAGTAAGCCAAGATTGAGTCACTGCACTCCAGCCTGGGTGACAGAGTAAGACTCCATCTCAAGAAAAGCCAAAAAATGTATTTTTAGTTCCTTATTTACTCTCTTGTCCAGCTCCTGCATATCTAAATCCCTGTGGCAGGGCCAAGTGCACCCGGTTTCCAGCCTCCACCCTCAGAGTCAGAGCCATCTGCTCCCTACCATCTACAGGCTCAGCCCCTAACCCAGCCTTTGGAGACACTTAATCAGCTCTAGAGCTCAGCATTGATTATAGTGGATTCTCCTCTCTCTGGGAGCCATAGCCGGGATACTCACCTCTGCCTAAATTCCTGCTCTTAAGGCCCTAAGATGCCAGCATATACGGTCTGGAGCCCAGCCCATTGTCCCCTCCTAAGCCTGGTCATCTGGAAAAATCCCTCTCTGGAGTAGGACTCTCGTCGTTAAGCCCTAGGGTGATGGTGGACCCTAGCCCCAGAAACAGACCCTTTTCGTGCTAGATGCTGGTCTGAACATACAAGTACTGCCCCTGACCCCCTAGGTTCTTCATCATGGGGCTTCCCTGAGATGCCCAGCACCCTCAGCATGGTCACCATTTCCCCAGAGCAGTGACTCACAAAGTATATTGATCTCATGTGCATATTAGTAAGTATCAAATGAAAAGGAATACTATGGTCAAATAGGAATGGGAAACAATAGCCTAAATAAGTTTCTTTGCTGCAGGACTTATCAGAGCCTTCACAGTTGGTGTGCATTGTAAATCTCCAAAGGTGGAGGCAGTGATAAGTATGTGGGGTTTCCCGAGTTTAGTTATTCATGAACCCCTTTGTTTGCAGCAGGGTATCTTGCTGGACCAGTCTGCTGAGGCACATGGTGTGGGAAATGCTACCCTAGATCATCACCTGCCACAGCAGATGCCCTATGCATGTAGTACTCTCCCCATCACAATGAGGAAGCTTTCAACTAGGACACAAAGGCAGTATTCCCCCTTCCTGTCTGACCCAGAGAGTGAATCTTCATCCAAGACCCAGTTCTTCCCTGGAGGCTCAGAGGTCCCAAAATTCACAGAGGACTATTTTTCAACTAGTCTTTGCCAGAAGATGGGAGGTGAAAGTGGAGAGGAGAGGACAAGAAAGGGCTTCATCTTACAAAATGGGGCATCAGGAGACACTGCCTATAGCTTATGGAAGAAATGTAAGTATATTTGTTAACACTGCAAAGCCAACCTATAGAGGCACTGAAAATAGTGGTAACAGGTGGAGTTGCCCTAATCTGAAAACCTGAAATCCAAAATGCTCCAACATCCAAAACTTTTTGAGCAACAACATGACACTCAAAAGAAATGCTCATTGGAGCACTTCAGATATTGGATTTTTGATTAGGGATGCTCAGCCACTAAGGAGATAATGCAAAAATTCCAAAATCTGAAAAAAAAAATTAGCTGGGCATGGTGATTTGCACCTATAGTCCTAACTACCTGGGAGGCTGAAGCAAGAGGACTGTTTGAGCCCAGGAGTTCAAGACAGCAGTGAGCTATGATTGCACCACTGCATTCCAGCCTGGGCAACAAAGCAAGACTCTGTCTCTATTAAAAAAAAAAAAAAAAAGAAAGAAAGAAAGAAAGAATGAAAACAAAGGCCCAGCCTGTAGCTAACAATCCAAGTCAACAAGAATCCCCATTTTGGGGGATCTCAAGATCCCCCTGCCTCAGCAGCAGGGAAGACCATGGTACTAAGCTTTCTAATCATCTGATCTCTGCTCCACCTTTCTCAGTTCTACTATTGACCCTCAGAAGAGGTTTTCTGCCAAATACAGAGAGCTCAAAGGCAAAAGTCAAATTAAGAGTCCTGCCTTCCCATCCAACTTACTGTTTCAGGTGGCTTCAAGGGAAGCTCCAGGTACGCACATTACACTGGGGGGTGAGGTGGGGAGGCTAAGCACAGAAGCCAAGAAGTAACAGACCAAACACTTCAGGGCTAAGAATTAAGATGTGTCTAGGCTGGATCTTTGGCTGCGATTACCACAGCAGAACTGATTTTCTTCTGCCATGAGAGCAGAAGCTTCTTGGTTTTTGACAGAACTGTGGTGCCAAAGAAACCACAGCTGAATCTGATAAAAGCTGGAGATTATTTGATTCCTACAGCTCCACTCAAGTCCCAGACCCACACCAGCAGGAGGTGGTTTGTGAAAACCAAAGAGCCCTAAATAAAAGCACATTCTTTCCAGTTCCGTTTCACATAAGGCCACAGAGAATAATGAACATGGAAGCTCCACTTCCCCTGCCTCCAAACATAGCCAGAAATCACGGAGGACCAGCTATCAGAGCAGTGGTTCTTTTTGTTGTTGTTGAGACAGAGTCTTGCTCTGTCACCCAGGCTGAAGTGCAGTGGTGCAATCTCGGCTCATTGCAATCTCTGCCTCCCAGCAACCTCTGCCTCCTGGTTCAAGAGATTCTCTTGCCTCAGCCTCCCGAGTAGCTGGGATTATAGGCACGCACCACCACGCCTAGCTAATTTTTGTATTTCCATTTTTATTTATTTATTTTTGAGTGTCACTCTGTCGCCCAGGTTGGAGTGCAGTGACACAATCTCAGCTCACTGCAACCTCTGCCTCCCAGGTTCAAGCAATTCTCCTGCGTCAGCCTCCCAAGTAGTTGAGATTACAGGCGTGAGCCACCACGCCTGGCCTAATTTTTGTATTTTTAGTAGAGACGATGTTTCACCATGTTGGTCAGGCTGGTCTTGAACTCCTGACCTCAAGTGATCCACCCACCTCGGCCTCCCAAAGTGCTGGGATTACAGGTGTGAACCACTACGCCTGGCCAGAGCATTGGTTCTTAGACCTCAGGGTGCATCAGAATCACCTAGGGAACTTAGGCCAGACTGCTGGGCCTCACCCCTAGAGTTTCTGAATCAGCAGATGAGGTGGGGCCCAATAATTTGCACTTCTAACAAGTTCCCCGGTGATACTGATGCTTACGATGCTTTGAGAATCACAGATCACTGAGAACCAAGGGCTGCCAAATAGGCCAAGCAAAGAACTTACTCCTTTAACAGGGAATGGAGTTTTGGCCAGGCACAGTGGCTCACGCCTGTAATCCCAGCACTTTGGCAGCCGAGGTGGGTGGATCACGAGGTCAGGAGATCAAGACCATCCTGGCTAACATGGTGAAACCCCGTCTCTACTGAAGATACAAAAAAAAAAATTATCCAGGCATGGTTGTGGGTGCCTGTCATCCCAGCTACTCAGGAGGCTAAGGCAGGAGAATGACGTGAACCCAGGAGGCAGAGCTTGCAGTAAGCCGAGATCACGCCACTGCACTCTGGCCTGGGTGACAGAGCGAGACTCTGTCTCAAAAAAAAAAAAAAAAAAAAACAGGGAATGGAGTTTTACAATTGCTCCTCTGCCAGATTTGTTGACTGCTATAGACAAGTAACTACCTTGTGTTTCTCATCTCAAGTGGTAGTTTTTATTGTGGCTTCCTGTTCAAATTCCACCACTGAATTTGGGTGTGCTAGGGGAAGGGGATATAGACAGCTTCTCTTTGGTTGAGAGGCCCTGGGTCACTGGGCCATTAGAGAAGGCTACATATCACCCACACATACCAGACTTGCCCTAAAAGAAATGACTGATTAGGCCCCCAGGCCTGTCTCCCTTGTGGAAAGCAGATGTTTCATGCATGTCAAGACAGGTGTATATGGATATGTGGGTGGTCAAAATGGACTGTGGCAGAAACTGATAATTGTCCCTCCAATACTGATTTCCTCCTCTTCTAGAGTACTAGAAGCTTTAGTTGCACATATAACCTTCCAACTAAAGATTACATTTCCCAGCCTCCCTTGCAAGCCAGTGTGGTTCTGTGACCAAGTTCTGGCCAATAGCTTATGAGAGAAAGTAGGTGAGCAACTTCCCTCGTCATGTCCTTAAAAGAAGTGGAGTGTGCCCACCCTTTTCCTCTTTTTCTCTTCTTGCTGGCTGCCGTGTGCATATGGAGGCACAGAGGGGCCATCTCACATGTGAGAGGCCTTGTGTCCACGTTAGCAGAACAATAAAGAAGAAAGAGCCTGGGCCACAACACCACGGAGCTGCCACATGAGCCTGGGGCAGCCTGGCAGGCACAGGAAAGAGAAATGAACGCCTGTCTTTCAGCCACTGTTGTCTGCACTTGTTTAACAGTAGTTGTTGCAGGAAGTCAGGGACCCCGAATGGAGGGACCGGCTGAAGCCTCGGCAGAAGAACATAAATTGTGAATATTTCATGGACATTTGTTAGTTTCCCAAATTAATACTTTTATAATTTCTTACGCCTGTCTTTACTGCAATCTCTGAACATAAATTGTGAAGATTTCATGGACACTTATCACTTCCCCAATCAATACTTCTGATTTCCTATGCCTGTCTTTAATCTCTTTAATCCCATCATCTTCATAAGCTGAGGAAGATATATGTCACCTCAGGACCCTGTGATGATTGTGTTAACTGCACAAATTGTTTGTAGAGCATGTGTGCTTGAACAATATGAAATCTGGGCACCTTGAAAAAAGAACAGGATAATAGCAGTCTTCAGGGAACAAGGGAGATAACCTTAAACTCTGACAGCCGGTGAGCTGGGTGGAACAGAGCCACATTTCTCTTCTTTCAAAAGCAAATAGGAGAAATATCGCTGAATTATTTTTCTCAGCAAGGAACATCCCCGAGAAGGAGAATGGCCCCTGAGGGTAGGCCTCTGAAATGGCCCCTTTGGGGGCGGCGTCTTTTACGGTCAAAGCCAAAGGGATAAAATAAGTCCCGGTCTCCTGTAGTGCTCCCACACTTATTAGGACGAGGAAATTCCCACCTCATAAATTTTGGTCAGACAGGTTGTCTGCTCTCAAACCCTGTCTCCTGATAAGATGTTATTAATGACAGTGCATGCCCGAAACTTCATTAGCAATTTTAATTTCACCCCATCCTGTGGTCCTGTGATCTCGCCCTGCCTCCATTTGCTTTGTGATATTTTATTACCTTGTGGAGCATGTGATCTCTGTGACCCACACCCTATTCGTGCACTCCCTCCCCTTTTGAAAATCGCTAATAAAAACTTGCTGGTTTTACGGCTCAGGGAGCATCGCGGAACCTGCCAACATGTGATGTCTCCCCCAGACACCCAGCTTTAAAATTTCTCTCTTTTGTACTCTTTCCCTTTATTTCTCAGACCAGCCGATGCTTAGGGAAATAGAAAAGAACTCACGTTGAATATTGGGGGTGGGGATTTCCCCCAATAAGTAGTGAACCTGGAAGGCTAATGGAGGAGACCAAGACATGGATGGCTAAAAGAGGAAAAAGGGGCTGACTCTGGCCAGCAGATTTGCTAGGGCAAGGAATGGGTAGCTGCTTTCTGTTCTAAGCCTTCTGTACTGATCCATTATATTACTTCTTCTTTTTTTTTTTTTTTGAGATGGAGTCTCGCTCTGTCACCCAGGCTGGAGAGCAGTGGTGCGATCTCAGCTCACTGTGAGCTCCGCCTCCCAGGTTCACGTCATTCTCCTGCCTCAGCCTCCTGAGTAGCTGGGACTACAGGCGCCCACCACCACGCCTGGCTAATTCTTTGTTTGTTTGTTTGTTTGTTTGTTTGTTTGTTTTAGTAGAGGCAGGGTTTCACTGTGTTAGCCAGGATGGTCTCAATCTCCTGACGTTGTGATCCGCCCACCTCAGCCTCCCAAAGTGCTGGGATTACAGGTGTGAGCCACTGTGCCTGGCCCGTTCTACATCTGAGAATATTCAGTGTTTGACAAATTAAATAACTATGGCCTTGGCAACTAAGTCTGAGGAAAATCAAGGAACAGAGACCCACGGAGCCAGCCCTCTACCCATTCAGACCAGGCAGCCTCCACAGTTCACAATTTCAAGAGACTGTGCATGGATATGGCCCCCAGTGGGCCCCAATTGTACCACTGAGTTCAAGCAGGGCCTTCAAAAGGCTACAGTCACATCCAGGCACATCCCCTGGAGAGGTAAGTCCCTCAGGAAGCCATTTCATGTCCAAGACTTTTGGTATGTGGGGTTTTCAAGTACTGTTTTCTTGAAATTTATTATTAACACCCTTTAAGAGGTGGTGGGCATCCAGCCAGGCGTGGTGGCTCATGGCTGTAATCCCAGCACTTTGGGAGGTCGAGGTGGGCAAATCACCTGAGGTCAGGAGTTTGAGACCAGCCTGCCCAACATGGAGAAACCCCATCTCTACTAAAAATACAAAACTAGCTGGGCATGATGGCACATGCCTGTAATCCCAGCTACTCAGGAGGCTGAGGCAGGAAAATCACCTGAATCCAGGAGACAGAGGTTGCACTTAGCCAAGATCATGCCATTGCACTCCAGCCTGGGTAATAAGAGTGCAATTCCACCTCAAAAAAAAAAAAAACAAAAACAACAACAACAACAAAAAAAAAACACTTAGGCCAGGCATGGTGGAGCTTGCTTGTAACCCCAGCTACTTGGGAGGCTGAGGCAAGAGAATCTCTTGAACCTGGGAGGTGGAGGTTGCAGTGAGCTGAGATCGCACCATTGCACTCCAGCCTGGGTGACAGAGAAAGACTCCGTCTGAAGTAAGTAAGTAAGTAAATAAATAAATAAATATAAAGTGGTGGGCAGAGGTCAGGTTTTCAAACTGCCAGAGACAGTGA
Source organism: Chlorocebus sabaeus (assembly GCF_047675955.1). Taxonomy (NCBI): domain Eukaryota; kingdom Metazoa; phylum Chordata; class Mammalia; order Primates; family Cercopithecidae; genus Chlorocebus; species Chlorocebus sabaeus. Next base: position 54,351,803 of record NC_132925.1, read on the forward strand.
GCAAGTTCATAACCAATCCTAAGCAAGTGAGTGCAAAAGTATGTTTAACTCATGTTAAACATTAAACAATTAGGGAAGGGAAGAGACTCTGACCAGGTAGAATAAGAAATTTAAAATGCTTCTCTATATTCACCTCCAAAAAGTGACAAGGATTTACAGCACTTTTTTTCCTAATGAAAAAAAAAAAAAAAGATACAGAAAGGGGAAGTGCCTTGCCTGATAATTCAAACCAATAGTAAAATATGACCAGACGCCCGTAACAGAAGAACAGCAGGGGTTTTGTGGATGTGGAAACCAGCCTTAATCTCCCTTCCTCAGGCAATTTTGATCAGCAGGGCTAGAAGAAAGATGAGGTCTGGGGAACAAGAAAGGAGGGTAGAGGCGGTGAGAACAGGAGAGCACAGATCTTTAGTAAAGTTTTAAGCAGAACAGAGGTCAACGGGCAAGAGCATCACTAGTGTTTCCTGGATGCCCAAGCACTGCGCTCAGAGGCAACTGATGCAGCTGAAGTCCCTTGTGGAAGCTAAGCAGGGCGGCCGGGCACAGTAGCGCACACCTGTAATCCTAGCACTTTGGGTGGCCAAGGCAGGCAGATCACCTGAGGTCAGGAGTTCAAGACCAGCCTGGCCAACATGGTGAAACCCCATCTCTACTAAAAATACAAAAATTAGCTGAGCCTGGTGGCAGGCGCCTGTAATCCCAGCTACTCAGGAGGCTGAAGCAGGAGAATCGCTTGAACCCGGGAGGCAGAGGTTGCAGTGAGCTGAGATCACACCACTACACTCCAACCTGGGCAACAGAGTGGGACTCCATCTCAGAAAAAAGAAGCTAAGCAGGATGGCTCTGGATCCAGGCTGCCTGGGTGTGACCTTCACCCCTTGGCCATTCTTGGCCAGGTTCCTTGGGTGGAGAAGGGGCTCCTTTGAGCAGACCCTCGGGGGCTGCCAGCACCTCAAAAGTGTTCAGTGTTCCCCTAAAAAGGCATCACACTCAGATGACAGTATCTCTGGAAATTTCACACTCTATTGTTTTTTGGCGTCACATTGCTAAGAATCTGTGTGAGATTAGTCAACAGGTTTTGACATCAATGGTGAGTGTCCAACAAAAGGCTGTGTCTCAAAGCCCTGGTGCTTCTCTGCTTTCAGGCATCGGGACTCCCCTGCAACCTCTCAGCCTGAGCTGCGGGAGCAATATCGGGGTCTGGTGTCAGCCCCACCCCATCATCCCCCTCTCCAACGTAGACTTAGCTGGAACTCCGGCCCCTGCTCCTGACCACACTTGAGCTGGATGACAAGGGGGTCAAGAGGTCTGGGGCCCAGGGAAAGGAAGGGACTTGTCCAGAGCCACACAATCAAGGCTGAGCCTGAACTGAAACTCAGGCCTGCCGCCCACCACTGCACTGTGAAACCACCTGGCCTCTCTGGTGGGCCAGAATGAGGATCTGGCCTTCGGGGTGTCAACCTAAATAACAAACAAGGAGAGGCTCTCTACAAGAAAATGATGCAGCTGGGCGCGGTGGCTTACGCCTGTAATCCCAGCACTTTGGGAGGCTGAGGCCAGCGGATCACCTCAGGTCAGGAGTTCGATTCCAGCCTGGCCAATATGGTGAAACCTTGTCTCTACTAAAAATACAAAAATTAGCCAGGTGTGGTGGCAGGCGCCTGTAGTCCCAGCTACTCGGGAGGCTGAGGGAAGAGAATTGCTTGAACTCAGGAGGCAGAGGTTGCAGCGAGCCAAGATCTCGCCACTGCCCTCCAGCCTGGGTGACAAAGCAAGACTCCATCTCAAAAAAAAAAAAAAAAAAAAAAAAAAAAGAAAGAAAAAGAAAAAAAAGAAAATGATACTCAGGAATAGGGCATCGAAATGAGAGTACATATGCTATAGTAAACTAAGGGCGTATCCAGGGAGGTTTTTCAAAGGAAAAGTGAAGAGGATTACGTAACTGTTTTGAGATAACTATCCTTGAATAGCAAGAGTGATTACAGTCTCCAGGGTCGGACAGGCATTTGCTGGGCAGATGTCCTCGCAGGGGTATTTTTTGTGTGTGGTTATGACAGTATTTATGCAAGGTTGTGGTTTTGGTAGAGTCTTCCGTGACAGTTACTGTTGTCGGGCCTTTATGCATGACAGTTCTCCCTTCATGGCCTTCCCTAGCTCTATTTGTCAGGGTTATTTATTTTTGAAATGGAGTCTCGCTTTGTCACCCAGGCTGGAGTGCAGTGGTGCAATCTCCGCTCACTGCAACCTCTGCCTCCCAGGTTCAAGCAATTCTCCTGCCTCAGCCTCTTGAGTAGCTGGGATTACAGGCACTCAGCTAATTTTTTTGTATTTTTAGTAGAAACAGGGTTTCACCATGTTGGTCTGGCTGGTTTCAAACTCCTAACCTCAGGTGATCCACCCATCTCGGCCTCCCAAAGTGTTGGGATTACAGGTGTGAGCCACCACGTGCAGCCAAGGGTTATTTTATTATTATTATTTTTAAATACAAAATCACTCCATGTCGATTCTGACAACTTTCGCAGGGGGAATGTAAGGAACGGCAGCGGCTCAGGAGCACCGGGCAGGATTTCAGGTGGGCAGGGTTTCAGGTGGGTTCCAGGAGTGGGGAGGCTGTGGCCTGGGCAGCCGACCCTCTCCACTCTGAGGGGGAAGGTGGGCTTAGGGAGGTGGCCAGCAGGGGTGGAGACAGAAGTCCAGGGGATGGGGAGGACCGTGACTCAAGAGGAGCCACCACTATGCTGCTGGGGCACACAGTGGAGTCAGGGTCCGGCCTGTGCAGAAGCAGGCCCAGCCACGGTCCTGTGCTGGAACATCACTGCCATTGGGAGCCAGATCACCCCATTCCCTACCCCAGACAGGAAGGCCTGGAAAATCGCTTGGCAGCTGAAGGGAGGAGATGCTCTCGCTGCCCCACTGGCCTCCCTGTGCCTGGTGTGGTCTGCTCCATGATGCCCCCAAAAGCCCAGCCTGGGCTGTAGCTCTAGATCTCTCCACCTGCAGGTCCACCACACCATCCTCTGCTCTCCTGGTTTACCTCAGAGGGTGGTGCTCTCTAGGCCCCCACCCTCAGGCCCTTGCTCCCAGTCCCTCTTCCTGGAAGCCCTCAGTGATTCCAGAAGACCTGATGGACAGGCAGGTGCTGAATCTGGTCTGCTGGTCCAGCCAGGTGGTTCCCAGCTCAGGAACCCTGACAGGACAGCTCCTCCCCGGGTGTCTGGGGCTCCCACCACTGGCTCCTCAGGGCGCTTGCACACGCTGGCCCCTCTCTCCTGGGCTCTTACCAATGTGTCACATGGCTGTCTTCTTCCTATTCCTCCAGGTTCACATCCTCGCACTGGCCTTCCTTCACCCCCTGTCCTAGGATGCTCCCCTGTCTGGTCACTGTATCCTGCCTGCCCATTTCTTACTTGTTTTCCTGTGCATTAACTGTCTCCTCACAAGACTGTGCCCTCGTGAGGGCAGAGGACCTGTCGCTTTGCCTGTGCTGTATTCTAGAACCTAGGACAGCACCAGGCAGGTGCTCAGTTAAGTACCTGCAGAAGAGTAGCTCCCAGCCCTACACTGAGGGGGTCTCTTTGGGGATGTGAGGAGGGGTGGGGGTAACCAGAACCCCCATTCCCACTACCTTCTGCTGAGTACCAGCTGAACATCAGGCACTTGACATTCTGCTCTTCACCTTCACAGCCACCCTTCAGGGTAGGGAGGTATTACCAGCTAAATATGTCCCCATCACAGATGATCCTCTTTTCTGAGGAGGGTAATTTGTTAATACCAAATATCAATCAACACTTAGAATGCAAAAATCTTCAACCCAGACATTCCAATATTATAACAGAAAGCCGTCCTATGGCTACACTTACATGTGTGCAAAACAGGCTCTATACGTCTAGGACAGTATATCATGACACTACACAGAACAGAAAAATGGCCGGACATGGTGGCTCACACCTGTAATCCCAGCACTTTGGGAGGCCAAGGTGGGCAGATCCCCTGAGGTTGGGAGTTCAAGACAAGCCTGGTCAACATAATGAAACCCTGTCTCTACTAAAAATACAAAAAGTTGACTGGGCGTGGTGGCTCACACCTACAATCCCAGCACTTTGGGAGGCCAAGGCAGGTGGATCCTTTGCAGTCAGGAGTTTGAGACCAGCTTGGCCAACATAGTGAAACCTTGTTTCTACTAAAAATACAAAAATGAGCCAGGCATGGTAGTGGGTGCCTGTGGTCCCAGCTACTCAGGAAGCTGAGGCAGGAGACTCACTTGAACTTGGGAGGCAGAGGCTGCAGTGAGTCAAGATCTCATCACTGCACTCCAGCCTGGGCAACAGAGCAAGACTCCATATCAAAAAAAAAAAACAAAAAAAAAGAAAATTAGCTGGGTGTGGTAGTGGGCACCTGTAATCCCAGCTACTTGGGAGGCTGAGGCAGGAGAATTTCTTAAACATAGGAGGTGGAGGTTATGTGGTGAGCTGAGATTGTGCCACTGCTCTCCAGCCTGGGTGACAGAGCGAAACTTCATCTCAAAAAAAAAAAAAAAAAAAAAAAAAAAAGAACCAAAAAATGCTAGAAGGAACATAAACATATCTCAATAGGGGCAAGCTAAACAAATCACAGAACATCTGTCAAAAGAATACAATGTAGCAATTAGAAAGAATGTGTCGGCCAGGAGCAGTGGCTCATGCCTTTAATCCCAGCACTTTGGGAGGCTGAGGCGGGCGGATCAGGAGGTCAGGAGATCAAGATCATCCTGGCTAACACGGTGAAACCCTGTCTCTACTAAAAATACAAAAAATTAGCCAGGCATGGTGGTGGGCGCCTGTAGTCCCAGCTACTCAGGAGGCTGAGGCAGGAGAATGACGTGAACGCGGGAGGAGGAGTTTGCAATGAGCCGAGATTGCGCCACCGCACTCCAGCCTGGGTGACAGAGCGAGACTCCATCTCAAAAAAAAAAAAAAGAAAAAGAAAGAATGTGTCAATATGAAACAGTCCCCAAGGTCTATTCTAGGTGAAAAAAAAATTCACACCAGTACATGATGTGCTACTATCTAGATCAAAAGGGGGTTGCAGGCAAGGTAATGTGGCTCGTGCCTACAATCCCAGCACGTTGGGAGGCCAAGGCAGGAGGATCACTTGAGACCAGGAGTTCAAGACCAGCCTCGATCTCTACAAAAAAATGAAAAATTAGTCAGACATGGTGGCATGTGCCTATAGTCCAAAGTACTCAGGAAGTTGAGGCAGGAGGATCACTTGAGCCCAGGACATCAAGACTGCAGTGAGCTTTGATCACACTACTGCTCTCCAGCCTGGGCAACAGAGCAAGACCCTGTCTCAAAAAAAAAAAAGCTTTTTAGAGAGGGATTGCAGATGCATAATGCCCTTGCCCATGCAGAGAAAATTTCTAGTAAGACAAGCCAGAAATTTTTACCAAAGTCATCACTTCTTGGGATGTAAAGTGGGCAAAGGATGACAATGTGAATCATTTTTACTAAATGCTTTTTTGAATTTTTGTTATAGCTATTGGGTTTTTTTAAATTAATTAATGTATTTATTTTTGGAACAGATAGCCCAAATTTAAAAGGTACGAAAGAATTTACAGGAAAGTCTCCCTCCAACACTGTGTTCTCTGGCTGCCCAGTTCCTCTCCCCACAGGTAACCACTGTTACCAGTTTCTTTTCTTTTCTTTTGAAGACAGAGTCTCACTCTGTCACCCAGGCTGGAGTGCAGTGGTGCAATCCTGGCTCCCTGCAACCTCCACCTCCCAGGTTCAAGTGATTCTCCTGCCTCAGCCTCCCGAGTAGCTGGGATTACAGGCACAGGCCAGCAAGCCCAGCTAATTTTGTATTTTTAGTAGAGACAGGTTTTCACCATGTTAGCCAGGCCAGTCTCGAATACTGATCTCAGGTGATCCACCCGCCTCGGCCTCCCAAAGTGCTGGGATTACAGGCGTGAACCACCATGCCTGGCCTGTTACCAGTTTCATATGTGCATGATAAACTCACTCATTAAATTAGTTTTTTAATTAAAAGAGGAAAAAAGTATTAAGGCCAGAGAGTGCAACTCACACGGATGGAAACTGCTCAGGGGCATGATGGGCCCCACCCAAGGAGGGCCCTGAGTTACTCACAGTTCAGGATGATCTGGGCAGCCCGGTAGAGCTCCAGGTGGCACAGGAGGTCCACAAGTTGCTGGACGGTGGCCTGCCGCATGCCCCACCACCACAGCAGCTCCCGCGTGATGCTCACGCCCTGCACCCGCTCCATGGACTTGATCTTCCGCAGCTGGGTCAGGTCTGTGATCACGTAGGAGGCTGGAAGGCAGGGAGAGGACTCTGCTTAGAGTCAGAGAGGCAGTCCCTCCAGGAGAGGTCCCCACGCTAGCCACTAGCTGGGCTTTTCCAGGACATCCTCCCCAACCACCCCGTCCACACTGGAAACACCACCATTAGCTGAGGTCCACAGGCGGCCCAAGTTACAACGCTGACTCTGCTGGACACCCAAGGGGTCCGGTACACAAGACTTAAGAGAAAGAGGACGGGACAGGAGGGTCGAAGCTGCTGCTATGCCTGGGGCAGTCACTGCGCCCGTGGGAGCCTCAGTGGGTACCAGCTCTACCTGCCTCCCCTTCTATAATGGAAGGTCCATGTAGGCAGGGAGCTCTACCTGTTTGGTTCATGGTTACTTCCCCAGAACTGAGAATAGTGCCTGGCTCAAAGTGGAGGCAGGGCCAGGATGAGGGTGAGTCAGGTGAGGCACCTAGGGAAGGAAAATGCAGGAGGCACTCATCTTCAAGTGGCACCGCAGGACCCTGAGTGTCAGCGCCTCCTTCCATTTTGCCCCGGGCATCTCATTCCTCTCAGCTAAGTCCCAGTCCTGGTCAGGGGAACTCAACAAGTGTATAAGGCCGGGTGCAGCAGCTCACACCTGCAGTTCCAAACTTTAGGAGGCCAAGGAGGGATTGCTGGAGCTCAGGAGTTCAAAACCAGTCTGGGCAACATAGCAAGACCTGTCTCTACAAAAAATAAACAAAGTAGCCAGGCATGGTGGCATGCATCTGTAGTCCTAGCTGCTCAGGAGGCTGAGATGGGAGGATCACTTGAACCCAGGAGTTGGAGGCTGCAGCAAGCCATGATGATGTCACTGCACTCCAGCCTGGGCAACAGAGGAAGACCTTGTCTCCAAAAACAACAAAAAAAATATGCTAAGTGAATGACTGAATGAAAACACACACACATATCACATTGTCTTCAGAGGACTGTTAAAAGGATCAAGAGAGCCATGGATACAAAAATACTTTGCCTATTCTGAAGTATGGGACAAAACTTGCAGGGAACTACCACTGGTAACAATAAAAATAATGTATTCTTTCTTTTGGTGTTTTACCATAAAATTGATGGTTGTTCACCAAAAAAAAAAAACATGGACAATATGGGGGAGAAGTTACACAGCACCTCACCACCCTCCTAAGGCCACTAGGGTACTCCTCCTTTCCAAAAATCACCCCCTCTACATAGATGTGTCTTTGGATGTAGTTGTTGCCACACTGCAGGTAAGATTTTGTATCTTTTCTTAAGAGATGGGGTCTCACTATGTTGACCAGGCTGGTCTTGCACTCCTCACCTCAAGCAATCTTCCCACCTCAGCCTCTTAAAGTGCTGGGATTGCAGGTGTGAGCCACCGCGCCTCACCTGAGATTCTGCATCCTGGTCTTATTTATTAACATTATACCACAGGGACCAGGCACAGTGGCTCATGCCTGTAATCCTAGCACTTTGGGAGGCCAAGGCGGGTGGATCACCTGAGGTCAGGAGTTCGATACCGGCCTGGCCAACATGATAAAACCCCGTCTCTACTAAAAATACAAAAATTAGCCAGGCGTGGTGACACACGCCTGTAATCCCAGCTACTTGGGAAACTGAGGCAGGAGAATCGCTTGAACCCAGGAGGTGGAGATTGCAGTGAGCTGAGATCGTGCTACTGCATTCCAGCCTGGGTGACAGAGTGAGATTCTTTCTCAAAAATATAAAAAATAAATAAGAATTAAAAATTATTATTTTTTTTGAGACAGGGCATCACTCTGTTGCCCAGGTGGCATGAGTGCAGTGGTGCAAACATGGACCACCACAGCCTTGGCCTCCCAGGCTCAAGCAATTGTCCCACCTCAGCCTCCCCAGCAGCTAGGACTACAGACACACCACCATGCCTGGCTAATTTTTTTTTTTTTTTTTTTTTTTGGATACAGGCATGAGCCACTGCACATGGCCCATTAATGGATTTTTATGACCAGTATTCCACTGAGTTTACTGAAGTGAGAAAGGCATTTTTTAAAACTAGGAATAATCGGCCAGGTGCAGTGAGTCATGCCTGTAATCCCAGCACTTTGGGAGGCTGAGATGGGCGGATCACCTAAGTTCAAGAGTTCGAGACCAGCCTGGCCAACATGGTGAACTCCCATCTCCACTAAACATACAGAAATTAGCCAAGTGTGGTGGTGCCCACTTGTAGTCCCAGCTACTCGGGAGGCTGAGGCAGGAGAATCACTTGAACCCGGGAGGCAGAGGTTGCAGTGAGCCGAGATAGTGCCACTGCACTCCAGCCAGGGTGACAGAGCGAGACTCTATCTCAAAAAAATAAAGCAAAACAAACAAACAAAAAGAAAATATAAACATAGGTGGGCCAAGTAGAAGAAGGAAAGGCAAGAGATAAAGCCCAGGACCACATAACAAAGACCCTCAAGCGAATGCCCAGCTTTGGAGTTTGGACTTGATCCTAAGAGTTACAAGGAACCATAGAAGATTTCAGAGTCAGTGAGTGCTGCGATCAGATTGCACAATCCCCAACCCTTTGAACAAAATGGGCTGGTGACAGCCTCCTGCACACAGAAAGTCTCCAGGAGAAGTGCCCCGTTAGGATGGAAAGTTCCTAAATTGCTATATTAGTCACTGGAAACCCCAGGCCAGATTCCTAGTCAGTGGGAAGTGATGTCAGCTGGGTCAGGGGCTGCTTCTAGCAATACAGAGAAGAGAACAGATGGAAAAGGAAGGACCATCTCCCCGCATGAAGCATTGGGCATCCACACACACTCCCATCTTGGGAGGCAGCATGACGTAATGAGAAAACAGAAGCCCAGGGCCACCCCTGGTGGGTGGTGGCAGCAGGAACTCAGCCACAGCCTGATTCTCCATAGGCTGAACTTTCCTTACTCGTGATAGTAATACAAGAGAAACAGGAATTAAACTCTAAGGTGCCTTCCAGCTTAGACATTTTTGTTCCATGACAGTGCCATATCTTAAGGTGTTGACCAATCAGCATTTAACCAGACCCTTTATTTATTTTATTTAGCTTTTTCCAGACAGAGTCTTGCTCTGTTGCCCAGGCTGGAGTGCAGTAGCATGATCTCAGTTCACTGCAGCCTATGCCTCCCAGGTTCAAGCAATTCTCCTGCCTCAGCCTCCCAAGTAGCTGGGGCTACAGGGCATGTGCCACCACTCTCGGCTAATTTTTTGGTATTTTCACCATCTTGGCCAGGCTGGTCTCAAACTCCTGAGCTCAAGTGATCCGCCCTCCTCAGCCTCCCAAAGTGCTGGGATCACAGGCATGAGCCACCGTATCCAGTTTCAACCAGACCCTTTAGAGTCAGGATATGATAGAGATCTTGGGGGGATGAGTCACTACCAAGGCCTTCTGCTAAGTGCGAAGTTTTTTTCTCAACACGGACCGGTAATACCTGGTCATAGTAGAACATTTGAGAAATAAGAAAATGAAAGTCCCCATGACCATCCCACTTGGAGGACTCCAAGGACACCACCAGTTGTATTTTGGTGTCTAATCTTCCAGACTTTTTCTACAGATATGAAAACATGTGTGAAAGTCAGCAGGACAGTAGTGGTGGTTCAGAGGCCAGATATTGGGATTCGGGGCCTGGGTTCAAATCCAGTCTCTGTTGCTTACTTGCTGTGTGTTTGGGGAAGGTGTTCATCTCTCCCTGAGCCTCACTTTCCCCATCTGTCAAACAAGGATAACAGCAGCACCTGCCTCAGAGACTGTTGCAAGGATTAGACGAGTTATATGTACAGAAGCACTCAGAACAGTGCTTGACACAAAATAAACATGATATAAGTATTAGCCGTAAGTGTTAAACTATCTACACTCTATGAAAACCTGTTCTGTGGCCAGATGCGGTGGCTCATGCCTGTAATCTCAGCACTTTGGGAGGCTGAGGCAAGCAGATCACTTGAGGCCAGGAGTTTGAGACTAGTCTGGCCGATATGACGAAACCCCGTCTCTACATTTTTTTTTTTTTTTTTTTTTTTTTTTTTTTTTTGAGACAGTTTCGCTCTGTTGCCCAGGCTGGAGTACAGTGGCGCAATCTTGGCTCACCACAACCTCTGCCTCCCAGGTTTAAGTGATTCTCCTGCCTCAGCCTCCCGAGCAGCTGGGATTACAGGCAAGTACCATCCCTGTAATTTCTTTTTTTTTTTTTTGACCAAGTCTCGCTCTGTCGCCCAGGATGGAGTGCAGTGGCGTGATCTCCACTCACTGCAAGCTCTGCCTCCTGGGTTCACACCATTCTCTTGCCTCAGCCTCCCAAGTAGCTGGGACTACAGGCGCCCGCCACCACACCCAGCTAATTTTTTGTATTTTTAGTAGAGACAGGGTTTCACCGTGTTAGCCAGGGTGGTCTCAATCTCCTGACCTCGTGATCCACCCGCCTCAGCCTCCCAAAGTGCTAGGATTACAGGTATGAGCCACGGCACCTGGCCAATTTTTGTATTTTTAGTAGAGACAGAGTTTCACCATGTTGGTCAGGCTGGTTTCGAACTCCTGACCTCGTGATCCGGCCACCTTGGCCTCCCAAAGTGCTGGGATTATAGCCGTGAGCCACTGCACCCAGCCCATCTCTACTAAAAATGCAAAAATTAGCAGAGCATGGTGGCATGCACCTGTAGTCCTAGCTACTCTGGAGGCTGAGGCAGGAGAATCAGTTGAACCCAGGGGGTGGGGTTTGCAATAAGCCAAGATCATGTCATTGGACTCCAGCCTGGGCAACAGAGCGAGACTCTGTCTCAAAAAAAAAAAAAAAAAAAAAGGCTGGGCACAGTGGCTTACACCTGTAATCCAAGCACTTTGGGAGGCCAAGGTGGGTGGATCACGAGGCTGGTCTCAAATTCTTGGCTTCAAGAAATTTTCCCAACTTGGCCTCCCAAAGTGTTGAAATTAGAGGTGTAAGCCATTGCACTTGGCCTGAAAATGTTTTTATCCCTGATGGTTAACAGCACTGGGACTATCACTCTTGAGTGCCTGAATCCTACAGGAGTTCACCCGAGGCAGTAGAAAACCTTGCCTATCTTCAAAGTCCTCCAGAGCAGGGATGGCACAGCCTTCTGAAATGACCCATCTTAGAATCAAATGCCCACACCCCTCCCTGGGTAGGGGATGAGGAAAGCCCTAACTTGACCCTTTACAACCAGCTAAGTCTCCTCAGCCTCTCAGCAACTCTGTGAGGGTGCTTCATGGATGAGGAAACTAAAGGCTCAGAGAGAGACAGTCACCGCCTGACGTCACACAGCCAGGCAGGGGCAAAGCAGGGCTGTGTACAAAGGCTGGCACACGCATGAGTGAATGAGTCAGGGAGCGGTCACATAAGAGACCCTGCGTCCAGCCCCTCTGCACACACCTGGGGCTGAAGCTGTAGGAAACCCATCTTACACAGGGTCAGGCAAAGCCCAACAGAGGCAGCTGCCATCACAGAGACAAGAACCAGGGGTGGCCAGATTATCTGCCAAGTGTCGGGTCCAAAAGAGCGTGTCTGTCTATGGCTGCGGGATCTTCTGAATCACTTTAGTGTTCTCACTACACTCTCCCAGTACTACCATCAGCTCCGAGGGACTGTCTTCTTTCTAAAATGACCCACAGGAAGCCAAGAATTTTTTTTTTTTTTTTTCTTTTTTGAGACGGAGTCTCACTCTGTCGCCCAGGCTGGAGTGCAGTGTCCAGATCTCAGCTCACTGCAAGCTCCGCCTCCCGGGTTTACGCCATTCTCCTGCCTCAGCCTCCCAAGTAGCTGGGACTACAGGCGGCCGCTACCACACCCAGCTAGTTTTTTTGTATTTTTTTTAGTAGAGACAGGGTTTCCCCATGTTAGCCAGGATGGTCTCGATCTCCTGACCTCGTGATCCGCCCGTCTCGGCCTCCCAAAGTGCTGGGATTACAGGCTTGAGCCACCACGCCCGGCCAGGAAGCCAAGAATTTTTAGGACTGAAGGGACGATCACAGTCACTCGTTCATTTGGCTGAAGAGGGAACCAGAGCACTGGTACTAGGCGAGGAGCAGTGGGCTGGGGGCACGGCTGGCTGTGATCCAGTGTGGGAAGGGGGCTGACCCAAGGCTCCAAGCCAGCTCCAATGGGTAATAGGGGGCAGTCCGCATCCTCACCACACCAAGGCCTGGCAGCTCATCATTCACTCTGGCACCTGCCCTCTAGCTAGGCACTGCCCAGGCTCTGGGAATACAGGAGTGAAAAACTAGACAGGTAAGGCCCCTGCCCACACTGTGCTTCCACTCCATAAGAAGAGACAGGCGGAAACACTTAAGGAACGAGGGGACATCAAAGAACATGAAGTGGAATGAGGGAAATGAAACACGGTGATGGGCTAGAGAGGAACAGGGGCAGGAAAGGCCTCTCGATTTCAAAGAAGGTGCCAGGGGAGCTTACCTGAAGGACTATGACAGACAGAATAATACCCTTGGAAAGCATCCACATCCTAAGCCCCGAGACCTGTGAATATGGTATCTTACGTAACAAAAAGGACTTTACAGATTCGATTAAATTAAGGATTCTGAGATGAGATTATCCTGGATTATCTGGGTCTGGCCAAGGTAATTACCAGGGTTCCTGTAAGGGGGAGGCCAGAATGTCAGATTCAGAGAAGAGGTGACGGTAGAAGCAGAGGTCACAGAGACAGATGTGATGATATACACCAGTGGCTTTGACGATGGAGGAAGGGGCCACAAGCCACAGGATGCTGCAGGCCTCAGGAAGCCGGTCAAGGCAAGGAAACCCCTAGAGCAGCCCTGAGTTAGGACTTCTGACCTCCAGAATGCTGATAATAAACTTGAGGTGTTATAGGCCACCAACTTTGTAGTCATCTGTAACTGCAGCAGGAGGAAACTACAGACTAGAAATCTAGCCCCAGGTAACACAGGGGGAAGAACGTCCCAGGCGGAGGGAACAGCACCTGCGAAGACCCTGTGTCTGGCCCAGGGAGATCAGTGTGGCTGGAGCAGGGGAGTGACAGTGGGTGTGGAAGATGAGGTCAGAGAGGCCAGCACTGGGCAGATGTGTCAGAGCAGACAGGCCTGGCGAGGCATTCAGATCATATCCACCCCAGTGGGAAGCCTCGCAGAGGTATTCTCCAAACAAGATGTGCAAATGGCCTATAAGCACAGGAAAAGATGCTCCACAGCATTAGTCATTAGGGAAATGCAAATCAAACCACAGTAAGATGCCACTTCACCAGCCAGGCGCAGTGGTTCACGCCTGTAATCCCAACACTTTGGGAGGCCGAGGCGGGAAGATCACCTGAGATTAGGAGTTCAAGACTGGCCTGGCCAACATGGTGAAACCCCATCTCTACTAAAGATACAAAAATTAGTCAGGCATGGTGGCTCACGCCTGTAATCCCAGCTGCTTGGGAGGCTGAGGAACGAGAATCACTTGAACCCAGGAGGCTAAGGTTGCAGTGAGCCAAGATCATGCCACAGCACTCCAGCCTGGGCAACAGAGCGAGACTCCATCTCAAAAAGGAAAAAGAAAAGAAGAAAAAAATAACACATGTTGACAAGGATATGGAGAAATGGTCATCTGCATACACTGGTGGTTCAGCCACTTTAGAAAACATCTGGTAGCTCCTCAAATAGTTAAACATAAAGCCAGGCGCGGTGGCTCACACCTATAATCCCAGCAGTTTGGGAAACTGAGATGGGCAGATGGCTTGAGCTCCAGAGTTCAGGATCAGCCTGGGTAGCATGGTGAAACCCGTCTCTACAAAAAAATACAAAAGTTAGCTGGGCACGGCGGTGCACACCTCTAGTCCCAGCTAGTCAGGAGACAGGAGGATCGCTTGAGCCCAGGAGGCTGAGGCTGCGGTGAGCTACGTTTGCACCACTGCACAAAACCTTGTACGTGAGTGTTCACAGCAGCACTATTCATAATGGCCCAAAAGTGAAAGGAACCCAATGCCCAACAATTGATAAATGAATAAAATGTAGTATACCCATCCCATGGAACATTATCCTATAATAAGAAGAAACTAAGTACTGATGCATGCTACAACATGGATGAACCTTATGCTAGCTGAAACAAGTCAGTCACAGAGTACTATATATTATGGTTCCATTTATATGAGATGTCCAGAATAGACAATGGCTAAAACTTGGGAAAATGGAAGGAGGGGATTGGCAGTTAAGGGGTACAGTTTCTTCTTGGGGTGATTAAAATGTTCTAAGATTGATTGTGAAGATGGATACACAGCCCTGGGAATATACTAAATGCCACTAAATTGTACTCTTTAAACAGATGTATGGTATGGTATGTGAATATCTCAATAAAGCCTTTTTTTTTTTTTTTTTTTTTTTTTTTAACTCATAGGTGTGCCTTCTAATTGAATTTCCTAGAAACAGAAGTTGTTCTGACATTTGTAACTGAGGGCTGGGCCAATGTGGAAAAAATGAGAGGGAGTCCCATGCAAAGTTTGTCCACTGCCCAGGAGATATTCAAAGTAATGAAGCCAGGACCAGGCGCAGTGGCTCACACCTGTAATCCCAGCACTTTGGGAGGCCAAGGCGGGCGAATTACCTGAGGTCAGGAGTTCAAGACCAGCCTGGTCAACATGGTGAAACCCCATCTCTACTAAAAACATAAAAATTAGCTGGGTGTGGTGGCAGCTGCCTGTAATCCCAGCTACTCGGGAGGCTGAGGCAGGAGAATCACTTGAACCCAGGAGGCAGAAGCTGCAGTGAGCTGAGATCAAGCCACTGCATTCCAGCCTGGGCCAGAAAATGAGACTGTCTCAAAAAATAAAAAGAAAGATTACAACTTATGACTTATAAGAATATTTAACACTTAGGTGTTGGTTCTCTTATACAATATTTTCATTCCTCACAACTTTATGAAGAAGCTATAATTATCATCTCTAGTTTACATACAGATTCAGAAGCTGAGGCTCAGAGAGGTTAAGAAACGGACCCAAAGTCATACAGCAAGAGTCTGGAATGCAGATCTCCACTTGGAAAGCAGAGACAACAGGCAAGCAACCCCCAGCAGAGGCCATGGCCCTCGGCCAGTCATCCATCAGGCACCAACACACACAAAATATGGAGGTTGTCTGAGTGCCTTCCCACGGAATTTTCGACAACTGTGCACCTTGTGATAGAGTGAAAGTAAGTGCCTGTGCTTAGGCCCCATTATACACACTGAACCTATTAGGACACATCTGATCTCAAAACAGGTTTATAGTCATAAATACTGTGATCCAAAAATGTATACTAAAAGTAAATATTTGATTTTAAAACTACAATGGTAATGTACATTTAATCACAAATATGATAATTACGCTGGGCGCAGTGGCTCACGTCTGTAATCCCAGCACTTTGGGAGGCAGAAGCAGGTGGATTACCTGAGATCAAGAGTTCCAGACCAGCTTGGCCAACATGGTGAAACCCCATCTCTACTAAAAATACAAAAAATTAATTGGGGTGGTGGCGAGCGCCTGTAATCTCAGCTACTCCGGAGGCTAAGGAAGGAGAATCGCTTGAACTCGAGAGGCGGACGTTGCAGTGAGCCAGAGATCGTGCCATTGCACTCCAGCCTGTGCAACAACAGCGAAACTCCTTTTCAATACATATATATATATGTTAAGTAATAGATCCTTCTAATATACACTAAAACTAAACACACACACAGACACACACACACACACACCAAGGAGTGACAGCACCGTGGTCCCTGAGAGACCCTCTGTAGCTCAGTCGCCAAGCCCCCGCGCACTTGCCCGCGCTGTCTGCAGGACGCGGTCGAGGCTCGCATTTCGCACGCCGTTGTGGGCTGGATGTCCACCCGGGGCCGTCACGGAGCCAGCAGCGGTGACAGGAGGGCCCCCGCACCCACCGTTCTCTGGACTCAGAGCGCAGTGGCGGCGGCCCCCGCTCGGCGACAGAGCTCCCGATAGACGTCCTCAGAGACCACCCGGCACCTTCAGGTGACGGACCAAGGTCCGCGGCGGGCCCAGTCCAGGAGGCTCAGCTCGCACGCCCTCGGATCGGGACCCGCTTAACCCGGGTGCCCGAGGGAGCTTGGGGGCCGGCGGGATCGCTGGGGGCACCAGTCGCCCTGGCCCCCTCCCCTCCCCGGGCCGTACTTACCGAACTCCATCCAGTCCCACTCGCTGAGCGTGTCCATGTTGCGGCACAGGTCGTCCAGCACCCAGGAGGGCAGCTGGTAGATGTACCAGGCCATGGCGCGCTACGGGGTCGGCTCCGGCGCGTGGCGACTGGATCGGACACCGCGGGCTGGGGCTTCTCTAGCTGGGGGCGGACCGGCCGGGAAGTGGGCGGGACGGGAGGGCACCAGCGTCCCCAGCGGCCACGGGCGGCACGACGGCCCCGCCGGCTCCACCCCAGCGCCGGCCAGAGGATCGGAACTGTGAGGGGAAACTGAGGCCCCGGGGGAGAAGGCCACACGGGAATTCTGCCGCAGCGGCAGGCGGCCTTCTGACTCCACTTCCATGGACACTACACCATGTCTCATGCGCTCATCAAATACTCCATTAATTACCTACTGTATGCCAGGCACTGCCCTAGGTGTTGGTAATACCTGAATAAGAAAGCCTAGGGCCGGGCGCGGTAGCTCACGCCTGTAATCCCAGCATTTTGGGAGGCCGAGACAGGTGGATCACAAGGTCAGGAGATCGAGACCATCCTGGCTAACACGGTGAAACCCCGTCTCTACTAAAAATACAAAAAACTAGCCGGGCGAGGTGGCGGGCGCCTGTAGTCCCAGCTACTCGGGAGGCTGAGGCAGGAGAATGGCATAAACCCACGAGGTGGAGCTTGCAGTGAGCTGAGATCCGGCCACTGCACTCCAGCCCAGGCGACAGAGCGAGACTCCCTCTCACGAAAAGAGAGGAGAGAGGGAAGGGGAAGGGAGGGGAAGGGAGGGGAGGGAAGGGGAGGGGAGAGGAGACATACAAAAACCCTTGCTTTCTTGAGACTTACAAAGCAATAAGTTACAGAGTGTATTAAACGGCAATAAGTACTATTGCAAAAAAAAGGCAAAAACGTTGGTTAAAGAGAATCAGGATTCAGATTGAGTGTGGGGAATATTCTATTAAATAGGGTAGTCAGGTAGACTTTACTGTAGTAGCTAATATGTATTGTGCAGCTACTATGAGCCAGGCACTGTTGTAGGTGCTGGGAATACCTCTGAAGAGAAGGACAAAATCCTTGTCCTGGAGGGAGACAGACAATAAGCAATAAAAATAGGCAGACAAGGCCAGGCGCGGTGACTCATCCTTGTAATCCCAGCACTTTGGGAGGCCGAGGCGGGCGGATCACGAGGTCAGGAGATCAAGACCATCCTGGCTAACATGGTGAAACCCCATCTCTATTAAAAATACAAAAAAATTAGCCGGGCGTTTTAGCCAGGCATTGTGGTGGCCGCCTGTAGTTCCAGATACTCAAGAGGCTGAGGCAGGAGAAAGGGGTGAACCAGTGAGCCGAGATCAGGCCACTGCACTCCAGCCTGGGCAATAGAGCAAGACTCTGTCTCAAAAAACAAAAAAAAAAAAAAATAGGCAGATAAACTATGTTGGAGAATGAAAGTAGAAGCCTGGGCAGCATAGCAAGATCCTATCTCTACCCAAAAAAAATTTTTTTTTGAGAGGGAGTTTTGCTCTGTAGCCCAGGCTGGAGTGCAGTGATGCAATCTCGGCTCACTGCAACCTCTGCCTCCCTGGTCCTGGTTCCAGCAATCCTCATGCCTTAGTCTCCCGAGTAGCCGGGATTACAAACATGCACCACCATGCCCAGCTAATTTCTGTATTTTTAGTAGAGACAGGGTTTCACCATGTTGGCCAGGATGGTCTTGAACTCCTGACCTCATGATTCACCCACCTCGGCCTCCCAAAGTGCTGGGATTACAGGCGTGAGCCACCGCGCCCAGCCTCTACAAAAAATTTTAAAATGAGCCAAGCATAGTAGTGCACACCTATAGTCCCAGCTACTCAGGAGGCTAAGGGGGTAGGATCTCTTGAACCCAGGAGTTTGAGACTGCAGTGAGCTATGACTGTACTGCAGCTTGAGTGACAGAATGAGACCCTTTCTCTGAAAAAAAAAAAAAAAAAAGGAAAAAAGAAAATAGAATGAAAGTAGAGGGTGGTAAAAGGGAGTGCAGGTGGCTAATTGCATTATCTTAGAAGATGATAACTATTACTGGGGGAAAAGCAGAGTATGGTACAGGGGATTGCAGGACAAATTGGATTATTAAATAGGGTATAAGGGGCTGGGTGTGGCGGCTCCCGCCTATTACCCGAGCACTTTGGGAGGCAGAGGCAGGCAGATCGCTTGAGCCCAGGAGTTTGAGACCAGTCTGGGAAATAGAGCAAGACCCTGTCTCTACAAAAATTAGCCAGGCATGGTGGCATGTGCCTGTAGTCCCAGATACTTGGGAGGCTAAGGTAGGAGGATCACTTGAGCCCAGGAGGTGGAGATTGCAGTAAGCCAAGATTGCACCACTGTACTCCAGCCTGGGTGAGAGTAAGACCCTGTCTCTAAATAAACAAAGAGGGTACAAGGAACAGAACTTACTCTGTGTGTGTGTGTGTGTGTGTGTGTGTGTGTATACATATACACACATATATGTATAATATATAGTAGCTAGTATTTATTGAGCACTTACTGTGTGTAGCCTTCACCTGGGTTACTTTACTTACTCCTTACAATGACCCTCTGAGGTAGGTAGGTAGACCCCCATTCTACAAACAAGGAAGCTAAGGCACAGAGAGGTTAAATAACATGGCTAAAATCATTTGAACCTAAGCATTCTGACCCCAGGCTCTTCATCACCGCTGGCTAAAGTATATTGTAAATACAGATACACTTAAATGTATCTACAATGTACTTTGCAAAAATGATCTTATGTCATTCTTACAAGCCTATACTATAGATATTATTATCCCCATTTTACACAGAAGTAAATAGATTCCAAGAGATTAGGTGAGGTCACGAAGGACAGGTAAGTAACTAGAGTAGGTACCACTGTGTAGCTGTGGCCATCAGCTATGGAGGAGCGCTGCAAAAGGAGGAAACTGAAATCAAAGTCAGCAGTCCTAGGACCAAGTTGCAGTTCTGCCACCAACAGGCTTTGTGACTCTGGACAACTCATTTCATTTGTCAAGCCTTGTTTCCAGCATCTGTAAAGTGGGCCTGCTCATTTCTATGGCTTAGAGTTGTGAGGGGAGTGGAATAAATCAAATTACATAGCCTATATAGAACACCTACTACAGGACTTTCCTCGCACGGAGAATGTGCCCAAAAAGTGGTAGCTGTCATTGGTGGTCTTGAAAAAGTACCCACTGGCCTTGGAGTTCTATCAAGATTGGAGCCCTGGTTCAGCCCCTCTCCAGCTCTTAGTCCTTTGAGCTAGTTCTGTTTTCCCTTTTGGAAACTAGGTCTCCTGCTGCAGCCACTTGGAAGGATTGTTATGAAGCCCAAATGGATTCCAAAATGCTCAAGATCAACTGTGAAGCGCTGAGCCCAATAAAGGATTACTATGATGTCCTCTTTGATGTTGAAAATGGGACATAGTGTTCTAAGCCTGCTTTTCAAGGAAGTCCCGTGTTTTCCGCAGTGGCTGAACGTGGACTTCGGAACTATAATGATGGTTTGCCGTAGGCTGGGTGGAGAAGCATCTCCATCCCAGGCACACGGGGGCAAAAGAGAATAAAGGTCCTCTTCTTTTTCTCCTTTTCTCTTTTTTGTAAAGTCCCCTACCTGCTTCTCCTTCTCTTCTGCAAGCAGCATGTGTGTGCGTGTGTGTGTGCGTGTGTAGAGCTCCTCCCTCAGTGCCACAGGGCCTCTTCCCTGGGGTGAGGCTTTAAGACCACGGAAGTTTCACATTCAGTCTTGGTCAATTCTGGAAGGCAGAGGAGCCCCTACTGCTCTCCCTGCTGCCTCCTCAGGCCCTTCCTGCGATTCCTTCATTTTGGGCCTGAGCAGGTCATCATAGGGACACATCTCGGTTACCACTCTTTAGAATAAGTTCTTCAAAGTAAGGTCTTTGCTATTACTAAGGGTTGCCCTTCACCTACCAACTGACCTAGCAGGCATTTAGCATCCATTATCTGTGATCCATACAACCCTGCACGGTAGGTTTATTGCTTCTATTTTACAGATGAAGAAACTGAGGCCGAAGTCAATTGTAACTGGGCCACGTTGGCCAAGTGACAGTGAGGTAGGAAGCAGAACCCGACTCCAGAGGAATGGCTGGGGCATTGGACCAAATTGAGGACTAACTAAAACAGGTGTGGTGGGAAGCACCTCCCATAAGACACTGCCAGCAGTGTACCTTGTCAGTTTACCATTGCCATGGCGACTCCCAGAAGTCACTGCCCCTTTCCTAGAATTTTCTACATAAAGCACCCCTTAATTTGCATATAATTAAAAGTGTGTATAAATGTGACTGTAGAACTGCCTCTGAGCGGCTACTCGGGCACCCTGCCTATGGGGTAGCCCTACCCTGCAAGGAGCAGTACCTCTGCTGCTGCTGCACACTACTATTTCAATAAAAGTTGCTATTTAACACCACTGGCTGGCCCTTGAATTCCTTTCTGGGTGAAGCTAAGAACCCTCCTAGGCTAAACCCCAATTTTGGGGCTTGCCTGTTCTGCATCAATAGAATGCAACCCAAGTCTGACCCATTCTGCTCTGTTATACCACCTCACCACAAGAAATTTCCTCTGATCTCGCACTTAATTTCTTCCTCTAACTAGTTATTTTCCATGACCAACACCCACCGGGATCAGTTAGCAACAGTTATTGGGGCTGAATGTAATTAGTTACACACTTATGTCATTTTGAGCTGTTCAAGTTTAACTCCCTTGAAATTACAGTCAGTGGTTTGCAACCCTGGCTGCATATTAGAAACATCTGGGATGCTTTTAAAAAGTATAAATGGGCCGGGCGCGGTGGCTCAAGCCTGTAATCGCAGCACTTTGGGAGGCCGAGATGGGCGGATCACGAGGTCAGGAGATCGAGACCAACCTGGCTAACCCAGTGAAACCCCGTCTCTACTAAAAATACAAAAAACTAGCCGGGCGAGGTGGCGGGCGCCTGTAGTCCCAGCTACTCGGGAGGCTGAGGCAGGAGAATGGCGTGAACCCGGAGGCGGAGCTTGCAGTGAGCTGAGATCCGGCCACTGCACTCCAGCCTGGGTGACAGAGTGAGACTCCGTCTCAAAAAACAACAAAAAAAAAGTATAAATGCCGGCCTGGTGCAGTGGCTCACGCCTGTAATCCCAGCACTTTGGGAGGTCGAGGCGGGCAGATCACGAGGTCAGGAGATCGAGACCATCCTGGTAAACACGGTGAAACCCCGTCTCTACCAAAAAACACAAAAAAATTAGCCAGGCGTGGTGGCGGGCGCCTGTAGTCCCAGCTTCTCGGGAGGCTGAGGCAGGAGAATGGCGTGAACCCGGGAGGCGGCGGAACTTGCAGTGAGTGGAGATCGCGCCACTGCACTCCAGCCTGGGTGGCAAAGCAAGATTCCATTTCAAAAAAAAAAAAAAGTATAAATGCCTAGCCCTACCTCCAGGGAGCCAGATTCAATTCTTCTGGAGTGGGGCTCAGGCACTACTGTTTTTTAAAGCTTCCCAGATAATTATAATATGTGCTGGCAGAGTTGAGAGCCAGTCATATCAGAAAGCTGGGGCAGAGGCCAAGTACAGTGGCTCACACCTGCAATCACAGCACTTTGGGAGGCTGGGGTTGGTGGATCACTTGAGGTCATGAGTTCGAGACCCGCCCAACCAACATGGCGGAACCTGTTTCTACTAAAAATACCAAAAAATTAGCTGGGTGTGATGTCACACACCTGTAATCTCAGCTACTTGGAAGGCTGAGGCAGGAGAATCGTTTGAACCCAAGAGGTGGAGGTTGCACTGAGCCAAGATCGCACCACTGCACTCCAGACTGGGGGACACAGCAAGACTCCGTATAGAAAAAAGGAAAAAAAAGAAAAAAAAAAAGCTGGAGCAGGAGGGAAGACTGATGAAAGGAGAATAATAATAAAGCTTCTCTATGCATTTTGCATATACATTTTTTTTTCTTTTTTTCAGATGGAATTTTGCTCTTGTTGCCCAGGCTGGAGTGCAGTGGTGTGATTTCAGCTCACTGCAACCTCTGCCTCCTGGGTTCAAGCGATTCTCCTGCTTCAGCCTCCCAAGTAGCTGGGGTTACAGGCATGTGCCATCATACCCAGCTAATTTTGTATTTTTAATAGAGATGAGGTTTCACCATGTTGGTCAGGCTTGTCTCAAACTCCTGACCTCAGGTGATCACCCACCTCAGCCTCCCAAAGTGCTGGGATTACAGGCGTTAGCCACCGTGCCCGGCTATGTTTTTATTTTTTAACAAAAATATCTTTATTGGTTTCTCTGATAGCATGTGGTATTTGTCAAAGACAGAAAGAAAGAGAAAACAAAGACCTTCCCATAACCTCATCCCTGAGGAACCACCATTATTGTTTGGAGTATATACTCCTTTTACATGTTTTTAGTCCTATACAAAATTATTGGTTTTTTTTTTTTTTTTTTTTTGAGACAGAGTCTCGCTGTCACCAGACGAGTGCAGTGGCGCAATCTCGGCTCGCTGCAACCTCCACCTCCTGGGTTCAAGCAATTCTCCTGCCTCAGCCTCCCAAGTAGCTGGGACTACAGGTGCATGCTACCACACCTGGCTAGTATTTTGTATTTTTAGTAAAGATGGGGTTTCACCATGTTGGCCAGGATGGTCTTGATCTCCTGACCTCATGATCTGCCCACCTCGACCGTCCAAAATGCTGAGATTACAGGAGTGAACGACCGTGACCAGACAATTTTTTAAATATATTTTCTTTTTGCAGACACAATGGTGAAAAAAAATTTTTTAAACCTTTAATTTTCTGTAATTTTTTTCAATTAATAGCTTTTCATGTCAATATATGAGCATAGTACTATTTCTCTTTTAATGGCTTATTTATTTATTTATTTTTGAGACGGAGTCTTGCTCTGTCACCCAGGCTGCAGTGCAGTGGCGCGATCTCAGCTCACTGCGAGCTCCACCTTCCGGATTCACGCCATTCTCCTGCCTCAGCCTCCCGAGTGGCTGGGACTACAGGCGCCCGCCACCACGCCTGGCTTCTTTTTTGTGTGTGTGTTTTTAGCAGAGACGAAGTTTCACCGTGTTAGCCAGGATGGTCTCGATCTCCTGACCTGGTGATCTGCCGCCTCCGCCTCCCAAAGTCCTGGGATTACAGGTTTGAGCCACCGCGCCCGGCTTAATGGCTTATTCAGGAACACCATACTATATGTGCCCAAACTCCTATCAGTATAAATTTATTTCCTGTATTATACTATTCTAAATAATACTGCAGCAAACTTCATATATGTACATCTATTCACACTTGTTTTTTCTTTCTTAAGGTGAATTCCTAAAACTAGATTTTCTGGAGCAAAGATGAACATCTAAAATTGTGATGGGCTGGGCACCATGGCTCACCCCTGTAATCCAAACACTTTGGGAGGTCAAGCAGAGAGGATTGCCTGAGCCCAGGAGTCCAGCCTCGACAACATAGTGAGACCCCACCTCTATTAAACATGGCTGGGTGCAGTGGCTCACACCTGTAATCCCAGCACTTTGGGAGGCTGAGGCAGGTGGATCACCTGAGGTCAGGAGTTCAAGACCAGCCTGACCAACATGGAGAAATCCCGTCTCTACTAAAAATACGAAATTAGCTGGGTGTGGTGGTGCATGCCTGTAATCCCAGCTACTCAGGAGGCTGAGGCAGGAGAATCACTTGAACCCAGAGGTGGAAGTTATAGTGAGCAGAGATTGTGCCATTGTACTCCAGCCTGGGCAACAAGATCAAGACTCCGTCTCAAAAAAAAAAAAAAGAAAAAGAAAAGAAAAAGAAAAGGCAAAAACAAACAAACACACACAAAAAACAGTAACAAACAAAAAAAAAAAATTAAGAAAAACAAACATGGCCAGGCGCAGTGGCTCATGCCTGTAATCCCAGCACTTTGGGAGGCCGAGATGGGCGGATCACGAGGTCAGGAGATCGAGACCATCCTGGCTAACACGGTGAAACTCCGTTTCTACTAAAAATACAAAAAATTAGTCGGGTATGGTCGCAGGCGCCTGTAGTCTCAGCTACTCTCGAGGCTGAGGCAGGAGAATGGCATGAACGCAGGAGGTGGAGCTTGCAGTGAGCCGAGATCGCGCCACTGCACTCCAGCCTGGGGGACAGAGGGAGACTCCGTCTCAGAAAAAAAAAAAAAGAAAAACAAACATAAGGCCAGGTGTGGTGGTGCATGTTTATCTATAATCTCAGCACTTTGGGAGGTCAAGGCGGGAGGACTGCCTGAGCCCAGGTGTTTAAGACCAGCCTGGGCAACATGGCAAGACCCTGTCTCTATTATAATTGAAAAAATAAAATTTTCAGCCAGGTGTGGTGACTCATGCCTGCAATCCCAGCACTTTGTGAGGCCAAGGCAAGCAGATCACTTGAAGTCAGGAATTTGAGACCAGCCTGGCCAACATGGTGAAACCCTGTCTCTACGAAAAACACAAACATTAGACAGGTATGGTGGTGTGCACCTGTAATCCCAGCTACTCGGGAGGCTCAGGCAGGAGAATCTCTTGAACCCAGGAGATGGAGGCTGCAGTGAGCCGAGGTAATGCCACTGCACTCCAGCCTCAGCAACAGAGTGAGATACTCTCTCAAGAAAAAAAAATAAATAAATAAATAATAAAAAAAGGAAAGTGGCTACTCTTACTCTCTCTCTTACAAAGATGAATAAACCTCTATCCTATCCTATCCTTTTTACCCCCTTTTTTTTTTTTTTTTTTTTTTTTGGTAGAGATGGAGGTCTCACTATATTGCTGAGGCTGGTCTCAAACTCCTGTCCTCTAGCGATTCTCTAAACTCAGCCTCCCAAAGCACTGAGATTACAGGCGTGAGCCGCAGCCCCTGGCCCCTATCCTTTTTAATGGCTTATTTAGGAGTGCCATACTTAATTTGGGCAATCTCCCATGGATGTACATTTATTTCCAATATTGGAGTCTGTTCCAGAGGGATCTGCTTTCTGCATATATCAGAGGGGGTGGAAGTCCTGAAGGCTGCAAAGTGTAAACAAGTATTGGAAAACAGCTGCCCCAGAGGCACACTAGACCTTCTCAAAATCCTCCCTACTGCCTGGAGTTGCTCCAGGCCAGGGTAACCCAGACCTGCTGGAACAGCCCTGATATGGTATGGCTGTGTCCCCACCCAAATCTCATCTTGAATTGTAATCCCCATAATCCCCACATGTTGTGGGAGGGCCCCGGTGGGAGGTAATTTAATCAAATCATGGGAGGTAATTTCCCCCATGCTGTTCTCATGATAGTGACAGTTTTCATTAGATCTGACGGTTTTATAAGCGTCTGCCATTTCCCCTGCTGACATTCGTTCTCTCCTGCTGCCCTGTGAAGAGGTCCCTTCCACCATGATTTTAAGTTTCCTGAGGCCTCCCCAGCCGTGAGCAACTGTGTCAATTAAACCTCTTTTCTTTATAAATTACCCAGTCTTGGGTATTCCTTCATAACAGCATGAGAACAGACTAATACAAGCCCTTACCACAGTTCCTATCTGAGGTTCGTGAGCATGGGATAGCTACAACAAGAGTTCTCAAAATTCTTGAGTTGGGCCTAGGTAATGAACACCCTCCTACAAAGGACAAACTATCATCTCATGTCATTCCCCATCAAGCAAATTGCTAAACTGTCCTTTGCCCAATTAACTCTCCTCCAACTTATGTTAAGATGAAATGGTTCAATAGGACTTTCCCCCAGCCTTTCAGTAACCTCAGCTCTGTCATTAGCATTTGTGGGGCCAGCCCCAGGCCTTCAGGATTCAACTTTTCCCAATTGGAAAGAAACAGTCGTTTGTGTTTTTCCATCTGACAGACAGGGAGAGAGCCTACTGCCATTAGTTTGTATGTCAAGCAGAACTTATATTTTCCTGCAGTTTCATGTTTTGAATTTTGAAACAAGTTTTGTGGGTTTTTCTCCCTCTCATATATCGAGTACTATTGCCCAATCCTTCTCATGTCCATCATACGTGTACCTCAATGTTCTGTGACCTGCCAATGGACTACTGGGTATGTGTGGCGAGGGGTGGGGGCAGGAAAATGTTTTGTTGGGGCAGGCAGTTTAGGTGTGCCGAAAGGAAGGGGAAAAACAAGTTGAATATCCCTCATTGGAAATGCTTGGGACTGAAGGTGTTTCCAATTTCAGATTTTTTTGTATTTTGAAATATGTGCATATCTATAATGAGATATCTTGAGGATGGGACCCAAGTCTAAGGGTGAAATTCATTACCTGTTTCAGAAAAACTCCGTGTTTTTCCTCTAGATTCCACACGAACACAATACCAACCCAGAACACTTTTGTGTCCAAATGTGTCGATTTCTTCCCAAGAGCAAGCAAGCCATCAGTTCTGCAGTGAACACCAACTAGGTATCCTCTAATTCACTTCCGACACAGTCTTTCTGGAAATAGTATCAGATCCTGCAGGGTCAGGGCTCAGTCCTCAAGACTGCCCCCATCCCCACACCAGTATCAAGTCTGGGGCTCCAGAACTTCTGACCAACTAGCTTCAAGATAAGGTTCCCACCACCCTCTCTTTGGGTTTAATTTGCTGGAGTGGCTAACAAAACTCAGTGAAACATGTTTACCAGTCATTTTTTCAAGACAGGGGCTTGCTCTGTCACTCAGGTTGGAGTGCAAACTGAACAGCTGGGACTGCAGGCATGCGCCACCCCTCCTGGTTAATTTTTTTTTTTTTTTTTTCCTAGTAGAGACAGGATCTATGATGTCCAGGCTGGTCTTGAACTCCTGGGCTCAAGCAATCCTCCTACCTCAGCCTCTCAAAGTGCTGGGATTATATGTGTGAGCCACCATGCCCGGCCTACCCGGTTTATCATAAAGGATGCAACAAAGGATACAGATGAAGAAATGCATAGACCAAGGCATAGGTAAGGGGCACAGAGCTTCTGTCCCCTCCCTGGACAAACCACCCTCCAGGAATCTCTACAAGTTCAGCTATCCTGATGCTCTCCACTGTCCTCATGGGTTTTAACGAGGCTTTATGTCACCATTCCTTCCCCCAGGGTATGGGGTGGGACCTTCTCTGAAATGAGGGCTATAATACCAGGGCTTTGGGAGGCCAAGGTGGGAGGATCGCTTGAGCCCAGGAGTTCAAGACCAGCCTGGGCAACAGCGCGAGACCCTATCTCTGCAAAAAAACTTAAAAATTAACCAGGCAGGGCCGGGCACGGTGGCTCAAGCCTGTAATCCCAGCACTTTGGGAGGCCGAGACGGGCGGATCTGGAGGTCAGGAGATCGAGACCATCCTGGCTAACACGGTGAAACCCCGTCTCTACTAAAAAAATACAAAAAACTAGCCGGGCGAGGTGGCGGGCGCCTGTAGTCCCAGCTACTCAGGAGGTTGAGGCAGGAGAATGGCATGAACCCGGGAGGCGGAGCCTGCAGTGAGCCGAGATCCGGCCACTGCACTCCAGCCTGGGCGACAGAGCGAGACTCCATCTCAAAAAAAAAAAAATTAACCAGGCAAGGTGGCTCACATCCATAACAAGGGCTGTGGGAGTTGAGCCAGGAACAAAAACAGAAAACATACACATCACAACACTAGTTTCATATACACCTTATAGACACAGGCTAAAGGTAATTTTGAGCAATATTTTTCATAGTTTTGCACATGAAACGAAGTTTGTATTAAGTACTCACATGTGGAATTTTCCACTTGTGGAGTCACGTCAGGACTCAGAAACTTTTGGATTTTTTAGCACTTTGGATTTGGAATTTTTGGACTAGGGATACTCAGTCTGTATTGAAGGGGTATCAGGAAGCCTGTGACTAGCAGAGAGTGGGACTGAGGTGCTAAGAATGGGATACAGAGACCCAGGGTGAAAGTATCCGAAAAGTTCACACTGGTGTTCACACATTGTGTAAAACATCGATATCTATTTCATATCCTTAGTGCACTGATTTCTAGCACATGCCCTCACTGTTGTATTCTCAACATATATATATATATATATATATATATATTTTTTTTTTTTTGAGACAGAGTTTCACTCGTCGCCCAGGCTAGAGTGCAATGATGCAATCTTGGCTCACTGCAACCTCTGCCTCCCAGGTTCAAGCAATTCTCCTGCCTCAGCCTCCTGAATAGCTGGGATTACAGGCACATGCCACCACACCCAGCTAATTTTTTTTTTTATTTTTAGTAGAGATAGGGTTTCACCATGTTGGCCAGGCTGGTCTCAAACTCCTGATCTCAGATGATCTGCCCGCCTTGGCCTCCCAAAGTGCGGGGATTACAGGCATGAGCCACCTCACCTGGCCTTATTCTCAACATAATTAATTGCTGGTGAAATACTAACCACTTACCTTTTTGGGTCCTGTTTTCATGGGAAAAAACTTTGTTTCTGAGGTGAATGTTTTTCTTCTTAATATTTTTCTGTAGTGTTTAATTTTGTATAGTGATATATTTCTTTTATAAGAAAAATAAAGCTAAAAGAAACAATGTTAAGTAAAAAAAAAAATCCAGGGTTGGAAAGAGAAGAGACTTGGAATGAGGCTGGTGGCTTATGTCTGGATCTCCTTCTCATCCCGGGCCTTTATGTAAACAGGTTTCAAAACTCTCTGAGAGAGAAGCACCTGGTTAAAACACCACACAACACACCTTGCCTATTTCCTTTACTCAGCACCATTTAATGTATTAAAGAACAGCTTAAAAAAAAAAAAAAAAAAAAAACTTAGGAACTTCACAGTCTCTTAAGAGCTATATATTTAATACATTCACAAGATTTCAAATGAAAAACATATATTATTCACGCTACAGGTTTTTAATTTTCCTTGGACAACACCAAAAACACAGTACTCAAACTGTATGGGTTTTTTTGTTTGTTTGTTTGTTTTGAGATGGAATTTCACTCTTGTTGCCCAGGCTGGAGTACAATGGTGTGATCTTGGCTCACTGCAACCTCCACCTCCCAGGTTCAAGAGATTTGCCTGCCTCAGCCTACAGAGTAGCTGGGATTACAGGTGCCCGTATCCATGCCCGGATAATTTTTGTTTTTTTTCTTTTTTGAGACAGTGTCTCACTCGGTTGCCCAGGCTGGAGTGCAGTGGCATGATCTCAGCTCATTGCAAGCTCCGCCTTCCGGGTTCACGCCATTCTCCTGCCTCAGCTTCCCGAGTACCTGGGACTACAGGCGCCCACCACCACGCCCATCTAATGTTTTCTATTTTTCAGTAGAGACAGGGTTTCACCGTGTTAGCCAGGATGGTCTCGATCTCCTGACCTCCTGATCTGCCCGCCTTGGCCTCCCAAAGTGCTGGGATTACAGGTGTGAGCCACTGCACCTGGCAATTTTTGTATTTTAAATAGAGATGAGGTTTCACCATGTTGGCCAGGATGGTCTTGAACTCCTGACCTCAGGTGATCCATCTGCCTCGGCCTCCCAAAATGCTGGGATTACAGGCATGAGCCACCGTGCTCGGCCTACATGTTTTAACAAGAGGAACATGAACTATCATTTTGACACAAAGGTTAAAAAAAAGGCTGGCTGGACGCAGGGGCTCACACCTGTAATCCCACCACTTTGGAAGGCTGAGGTGGGTGGATCACGAGGTCAGGAGATCAAGACCATCCTGGCCAACATGGTGAAACCCCATCTCCACTAAAAATACAAAATTAGCCAGGCATGGTGGCGGGAACCTGTAATCCCAGCTACTCAGCAGGGTGAGCCAGGAGAATCATTTGAAGCCGGGAGGTGGAGCTTGCAGTGAGCAGAGATCACACCACTGCACTCCAGCCTGGGCAACAGAGTGAGACTCCATCTCAAAGAAAAAAAAAAGGCCGGGCTCGGTGGCTCACGCCTGTAATCCCAGCACTTTGGGAGGCCGAGGCGGGCGGATCACAAGGTCAGGAGATCGAGATCATGGTGAAACCCCGTCTCTACTAAAAATAGAAAAAATTAGCCGGGCGCAGTGGCGGGCGCCTGTAGTCCCAGCTACTCGGGAGGCTGAGGCAGGAGAATGGCGTGAACCCGGGAGGCGGAGCTTGCAGTGAGTCGAGATTGCGCCACTGCACTCCAGCCTGGGCGACAGAGCGAGACTCCGTCTCAAAAAAAAAAAAAAAAAAAAAAAAAAAAAAGACTATTTGTTGAATGTTGAAAGAAGGGGCTAAAATCAGTTGAAATTTGCAGTAGAAGGAAAACTGTGGAGTGTCTCATTCACTTCACTCTAATTTGAATTTTTTTTTTTTTTTTTTCTGAGACATAGTATCGCTGTGTCACCCAGGCTAGAGTGCAACAGTGTGATATCAGCTCACTGCAACCTTCGCCTCCTGGGTTCAAGCAATTCTCCTGCCTCAGCCTCCTGAGTAGCTGGGATTACAGGTGTGCGTCACCATACCTGGCTAATTCTTGTATTTTTAGTAGAAACGGGGTTTCACCACGTTGGCCAGGCTGGTCTTGAACTCCTGACCTCAGGTGATCTGCCTGCCTCGACTTCCCAAAGTGCTGGGATTACAGGCATGAGCCACCATGCCTGGCCTGATTTTTTTTTTTTTTTTGAGCCAGGGTCTTGCTCTGTCCCCCAGGATAGAGTGCAGTGGCGTACTCATGGCTCACTGCAGCCTCCAATTCCTAAACTCAAATGATCTTCTCACCTCAGCCTGCCAGGTAGCTAGGATTACAGATGTGTGCCGCCACACTAATTTTTTTTTTTTTTTTTTGAGACAGAGTCTTGCTCTGTCGCCCAGGCTGGAGTGCAGTGGCCAGATCTCGGCTCACTGCAAGCTCCGCCTCCCGGGTTCACGCCATTCTCCTGCCTCAGCCTCCCAAGTACCTGGGATTACAGGCACCCGCCACCTTGCCCGGCTAGTTTTTTGTAATATTTAGTAGCGACGGGGTTTCACCGTGTTAGCCAGGATGGTCTCGATCTCCTGACCTCGTGATCCACCCATCTCCGCCTCCCAAAGTGCTGGGATTACAGGCTTGAGCCACCGCGCCCGGCCTAATTTTTAAAAATTTTTTTGTATAGATGGGGTCTCACTATGAGCCCAGGCTCATCTTGAAGTTCTGGGCTCAAGCAGTCCTCTTCCTTGGCTTCCCAAAGCACTGGGATTACAGGCGTGAGCCAGCATGCCAGCCGTCACTCTCATTTTTGAGCACAGGAATTGTGCCCAAAGGCTAGGATAAGGAAAATTAAAGATGCCAAGAAATACCCCCAAACATTAATTATAAAAGGAAGACTACACTAATGTTTGTGAAAAGCTTATAATAACATAGAGAAATAGTTAAGTTACAAAGTTAAATGAAAAAGTAGGGTATAAAACTGTATAAACAGTACAATCTCAACTATGTAAAAATCAACCAATATATGCCCTAAAAAGGCTGAAAGGAAACAGTTCAAACTGTTAATGTGGCTGTGTTTAAGAAGTGTATCTAATAGGGATATTTTTTCTTCCTTTTTAGTTTTCTGTCTTTTCCAAATGTTTCTCTACTGGAGATATTTTTTAAAAGCTATTAGGGGAGGAATAGAATAAAAATTTTAAAAAAAAAGCTATTAGTTACAAAAAACTGAGTGTGATAGAAGTATTGAATTTGAGTTAATGAATTTAAGTCTAGCTTATAAGAGTTTGTATATTTAGAAAACTATGAAACATTCTAGGCTACTCCATGAATCCACTGGTAGGACCAGAGGTTAGAGGTGGAAGTGCCACCTGGTCCTGCCTGATGAAAAATGCCGAATCAGCCAGGCACGGTGGCTCACACGCCTGTAATCCCAGCATTTTGGGAGGCTGAGGTGGGCGGATCACCTGAGGTCAGGAGTTTGAAACCAGCCTGGCCAACATGGCGAAACCCTGTCTCCACTAAAAGTACAAAAATTAGCCAGGCGTGGTGGCGGGCGCCTATAATCCTAGCTACTCAGGAGGCTAAGGCAGGAGAATCGCATGAACCCAGGAAACAGAGGTTGCAGTGAGCCGAGATGGCGCCACTGCACTCCAGCTCAGGTGACAAGAGCGAGACTCCATCTCAAAAAAAACAAAACAAAACACCCAAATCAATCAGGAATGTCCCATATTTACAAAAAAGAACAGACATACTCACATTTAGCAAAAACTTATTTGCCCATTAATACTAGAATCAAACATGCAGATTTTCTCCTATTTTCTGTACAGCTGTCAAGTTACAAAAATGCTATTATCACAACTATAGAAAGCCAATTCTAGTTTAGAAATAGTAATAAAACAGCACTTCAACAAGAGTGGACCAAGAAAAGTGCACAACTTAGAAAATTTAAAAAGTGCTTCCTATAAAAATGATTCCCTTTAAGACATTTGTTCACTGTATACATTTTAAGGTCCCCTCTCCCACCCCCCAACAAAAATAGAGGCAGAACCTCTAAGCACTTTCTAACAAAGCGTCCCCTGGTTTGTTCCTCTGACAAACCCTGACTGAAGGCTCATGATGTGCAGGCACTGGGGTCTCAAAGAGGACAAAGACTTGTCCCTGCCTCAAGGATGCCTCAGTCTTCCCAAAACAGGAGGGAGACAAGTCACCAACCATTATGGATGTAGAATGGATGTATTATACATCCATTAAAAGCAGATGCCACTGCCTTCTTAAAATTAAACGATATGCTGCAATTCCCACTGAATTACTTATACAAACCTCCTTACACACAAGCTGTCCTGACTTATTAGGAGGCAAAAATGCCACCACCTTCTCCTGATAAATACTTCTCTAATAGGCAGGCATTAAATTACATTTTGTGATGTTTGCCCCTAAACATCACAATGCCTAGTTAAGTTAGTTAACCTTCTTTTAAGCAATGGTGCCTATTTTACTCTGAGAATGAGACACTTTGAAACTGAGTAAGGAACCAGTCCTGTATGTAGATCAAGACTCATCAGTACCATCAAAAGCTGAGATGAAAGAGTGTACGTTTCAACAGAAATCTTCAATCTCCCATCCGTTGATTTGCAATGTGCTCCTGCGTCAGCCGCTCCAGGTCTTTCTGCACATTTGGGTGGTCTTCCAGATCTTCGTAGAGCGACCTGACAATGTCCAGTCTCCTGTAATTCTCAGGCTTGACTAGGCTCCGGACAACCTGGAGGCATCGTTCTTTCAGAGTATACACTGGAAGGGCAAAAACCAAATCCTCAGTGGCAGACTAGGGTCTCGGTACAAGGAATGAGCAAGAGGCTTTGCCAACAGCTACCTTTACTACTGATGGATCTCACTTTAGGTTAAAGAAAAAAAGTGAGTGCATGTATGTGGCAGTGTGTTATACTGATGGCCCCCTATGGACACCTCATGGTAGTAATTTCACCTTGAAATGGGCTGGGCTTGTGACTGCTTTAACTAACTGAATGTGGATGAAGCGACACTGCAATTCTGGGTCGAAGCCTTAAAAAGGCCTGTCGACTTCTGCTTTTATTCTTTTGAAAGCCCTGAGCCACCGTGCTAGAGAGACCACATAAAGAGGAACAGGCCCTGGCCAGGCATGGTGGTTCATGCCTGTGATCCCAGCACTTTGGGAGGCTGACGTCAGTAGATCGCCTGAGCTCAGGAGTTCGAGACCAGCCTGGGCAACATGGCAAAACCCCGTCCCTATAAAATATACAAAAAATTAGCCAGGCATGGTGGCACGTGCCTGTGGTCCCAGTGACTGGGGAGGCTGAGGTGGGAGGAGGATCATTTGAGCCCTGGAGGCAGAGGTTGCAGTGAGCTGAGATCATGCCACTGCACTCCAACCTGGGTGACAGAGTGAGAACCCATCTCGAAAAAAAAGAAAAAAGAAAAAAAAAAAAAGAGGGACACGTCCAGCCCCCAGCTGCCAGCAAAAGACAGCCATACCAACGACTACCACCAGCAGAGCTGATGGTACGACTACCAACCGCCTAGCTGAGCCCAGCCTGGACTACAGAATTATGAACAAAATAAAATGGTGGGCCAGGTGCGGTGGCTCACACCTGTAATCCTAGCACTTTAGGAGGCTGAGACAGGCAGGTTGCCTGAGCTCAGGAGTTCAAGATCAGCCTGGTCAACATGGCGAAACCCCAGTCTCCACTAAAATGCAAACAATTAGCCAGGCTTGGTGGTGCACACCTGTAGTCCCAGCTGCTGAAGCAGGAGAATCGCTTGAACCCAAGAGGCAGAGGTTGCAGTGAGCCAAGATCACACACCACTGCACTCCAGCCTGGGCGACACAGTAAGACTCTGTCTCCAAAAAAAAAAAAAAAAAAAAAAAAGGTGGTTTTTGGGGTGGTAGTCACAAAACACATAACCAAAACAATGTGTAGTTCAAAAATCTAGTACAACCGAATTGGGTATCCCAATTCCTATTTTACACTCACTGGAAACGTACTCCTTAAGGGTATTCTATAAGGCAAATTTACCAAATTTAACTCAGCAATGCTCATTTTGATATATCTACTTCCTTAAAACAGAATCTATGCACACGTATTAGTTTGAATCCTATGAAACCCACGTATTTGGGGGGCTTTGTGGGTTGTTTTTTTTGTTTGTTTGTTTTCTTTTTTGAGACAGGGTCTCACTCTGTCACCTGGGCTGGAGTGCAGTGGTGTGATCATGGCTCACTGCAGCCTCGAACTCCTGGGCTCAAGGGATCCTCCCACCTCAGCCTCCCAAATCGCTGCGACTACAGGCACATCAGGCACATGCTAAGACAGCCAGGTAATTAAAAAAATTTTTTGTAGAGCTGGGGTCTCAATTTGTTGTCCAGGCTGGTCAAGAACTCCTGACCTCAAGCGACCCTCCCGCCACAGCTTCCCTAAGTGCTGGAATTACAGGCATGATTATAGGCATGAGCCACCATGCATTGCTGATCTTTAGTGAGTTTTTTTACCCACAGGAACATCAGTTTATTAGGGTTTACCCTGATAAAATCATTTGAGCTTCAAACAAATAGTGAAGTATTATACCAATCTTCAATGATTTAAAAAAAAAAAAAAAAACCGGCCAGACGCGGTGGCTCATGCCTATAATCCCAGCACTTTGGGAGGCTGAGGTGGGCGGATCACCTGAGGTCAGGAGTTCAAGATCAGCCTGGCCAACATGATGAAACCACATCTCTACTAAAAATACAAAAATTAGCCAGGTGTGGTGGCAGGCGCCTATAACCCCAGCTACCCAGGAGGCTGAGGCAGGAGAATCACTTGTACCTGGGATGCAGAGGCTGCAGTGAGCTGAAATCACACCACTGCACTCCAGCCTGGATGGCACTGTGAGACTCTCTAAAAATAAAAACAAAAATAAATATACCTCTGATTGGCACTGTGAGCTTGATTGTGTTAAATTAAAAATACATAGGCCAGGCGCAGTGGCTCACGCCTGTAATCCCAACACTTTGGGAAGCCAAGGCGGGTGGATCACGAGGTCAGGAGAATGAGACCATCCTGGCTAACACGGTGAAACCCCATCTCTACTAAAAAATACAAAAAAAATTAGCCAGGCACGGGGGCGGCCGCCTGTAGTCCCAGCTACCGGGGAGGCTGGGGGAGGAGATTGGCATGAACCCAGGAAGTGGAGCTTGCAGTGAGCCAACATCATGCCACTGCGCTCCAGCGTGGGCGACAGAGGGAGACACCTCTGTCTCAAATAAATAAATAAATAAATATAAAAATAAAAATACATAGGCCGGGTGCTGCAGCTGACACCTGTAAATCCCAGCACTTTGGGAGGCTGAGGCAGGCAGATCATGAGGTCAGGAGATGGAGACCATCCTGCTAACATGGTGAAACCCTGTCTCTACTAAAAATACAAAAAATTAGCAGGGTGGGTGGCACACGCCGTAGTCCCAGCTACTCAGGAGGTTGAGACAGGAGAATCGCTGGAACCCAGTAGGCAGAGGTTGCAGTGAGCCAAGACTGCGCCACTGTACTCCACCCTGGCCAACACAACGAGATTCCATCTGAAAAAAATAAAAAAAATTAGAAGTCAACAAGAAATAAGCCAAAATATCTCATGCTCTACACATTGTTCTCCTGGAGCTCCAGGGCACAATTCGGCCAGGGAAACAAAAGGCATTCATAATTTTACAGTTCTACAAAACTAATCTATGATGTGATACTTTAATTTTGCTTGCCTCTTAAGAGCCCAAAGTGCTTTTGAGACACCATAACATCTTTAACACAGAACATACAAATACATCAGTTCCATTTTATTTATGGTAGAGAATAGGATACAAAAAGATTGGATACCTTGCCTGACATCAGGCAAAAATTAAGGACTGGGCTTAATTTTTCAAGTGGCCTATCCACAACAAACAACCTTATCTTTTTAAAAAGTAAAACTGAACATCAGTACCTGGCAGTGTGATATTGGCAAAAATAGGCTGTCCGTCAACATTGAGAGATGGCACAAATAATTCAGTTTGGTTAACCAGAAGCCCATCGTGTGTCCCTGCATCTCTGAAGAGCCAAAGGTGACCTATCAGGACAAGCAAAGGTTGTTAAAGAGCCACACTGGTGGCCGGGCGCGGTGGCTCACACCTGTAATCCCAGCACTTTGGGAGGCCGAGGCAGGCGGATCACGAGGTCAGGAGATCGAGACCGTCCTGGCTAACGCGGTGAAACCTCGTCTCTATTAAAAATACAAAAAAATTAGCCGGGTGTGGTAGCGAGTGCCTGTAGCCCCAGTTACTCAGGAGGCTGAGGCAGGAGAATGGTGTGAACCAGGGAGGTGGAGCTTGCAATGAGCTGAGATCATGCTACTGCCCTCCAGCCTGGGCAACAGAGCAAGACTCCATCTCCAAAAAAAAAAAAAAAAAAAAAAGAGCCACACTGGTCTGAGTCAGGGCACCTATTTTCTCCATTTCCCCTGACCTACACAAAAAGCTAAAAAGCTTGCCTCTCACTCTGCTTAAATATCATACAAAACCCTTCTAGTAACATTATCTCAGTCAGTCCTCACAACATATCCATTTATAGATGAGAAAACAGGTCTGAGAGGGCAAGTGACATGCTCAAGGTATAAGAGGGTAAGCAAAGAGCACATACTTGAAGCTCCTGTAATCCCAGCTACTCGGGAGGCTGAGGCAGGAGAACCGCTCGAACCAGGGAGTCGGGAGGTTGCATCCGGAGGTTGCATCAGGAGGTTGCAGTGAGCCAAGATTGCACAACAGCACTCCAGTCTGGTGACAGATCCAGACACCTCAAATATATATATATATAGAAAAACTTTCAAAGGGCCGGGCGCAGTGGCTCACACCTGTAATCTCAGCACTTTGGGAGGCCAAGGCCGGTGGATCATCTGAGGTCAGGAGTTCGAGACCAGCCTGGCCGAAAAGACAAAACCCCCATCTCTACTAAAAAAAAATTAGCCAGGCGTGGTGGCGGACACCTCTAATCCCCAATCCTCGGAAGGTTGAGGCAAGAGAACCACTTGACCCCAGGTGGCGGATGTTGCAATGAGCCGCAATTGCGCCCCTGCATTCTAGCTTGCCTCACTGCATTCTAGCTTGGGCCACTGCACTCCAGCTTGGAGGGCAAGACTCCCGTCTCAAAAAAAAAAAAAAAAAAAAATTTCAATGCCTCCACATTCCTAGGGGGTAAAATCACCTTTAGAGCTTCCTCTCTCAAGACTCCAGGTCTCAACGCACGCATGTCTAGAACCTCTTACCTAGGATTGGCTAGCTCCTACTCCATCCTGCTCCCTTCCTTCTCTGGGAAGCGCTCCTTAACTGAAACCACACAACCGCAACCCCTCCATCTCCGAGCAGGCAGGTAGGTCAAGCTCCCACGTCACACACGTCGGCTCTTCCGGCGTCAACATGACCCTGGCTTATTCCTGTCAGTTAATGCATCTGTCTGTCTCCCCAGGAGGAATATGTTCTCCATGAGGGCAGAGACTGCGCAGAACTGGCCCACTGGAGTCATCAGGACTGAAGAGATGGGATGTTAAAGATGGAGCTTTTCTTTTTGTGTGTGTGAGACGGAGTCTCGCTCTGTCGCCCAGGCCGGATGTCAGCTCACTGCAAGCTCCGCCTCCCAGGTTCACGCCATTCTCCTGCCTCAGCCTCCCGAGTAGCTGGGACTACAGGCGCCCGCCACCTCGCCTGGCTAGTTTTTTGTATTTAGTAGAGACGTGGTTTCGCCGTGTTAGCCAGGATGGTCTCGATCTCCTCACCTCGTGATCCGCCCGTCTCGGCCTCCCAAAGTGCTGGGATTACAGGCTTGAACCACCGCGCCCAGCCAAGCTTTTCTTTTAGGGGAAAATACACGTTGGCGGGGGGGGGGGGGGTGAAGGGAGCCACCTTCAAATGCAAACTATTCAGCCTTATAAAGAATGCTCTGGGCCAGGCGCGGCGGCTCACGCCCATAATCCCAGCACTTTAGAAGGCCCAGGCGGGCGGATCACGAAGTCAGTAGTTCGAGACTAGCCTGATCAACATGGTGAAATCCCGTCTCTACTAAAAATACAAAACTCAGCCGGGCGTGGTGGCGCGCGCCTGTAATCCCAGCAACTCAGGAGGCTGAGGCAGGAGAATCGCTTGAACCCGGAAGGCGGAGGCTGCAGTGAGTCGAGATCGCGCCACTGCACTCCAGCTTGGGTGACAGAGTGAGACTCCGTCTCGGGGGAAAAAAAAAAAAGAATGCTCTGACGCTTGCGAGCAGCGTCACCCTGGATGTGTCCCGCCTCAAGGGGCCTCAGTTCCCCGTCTGCAAAATGGACCCCGGAGCGGTTGAGGGGCTTCAGCAGACCGTGCTATCGTCCCTGCTGGGTCAGGCCTAAGCGCCGGGCCCATACCTCGGTAGCTGTGGATGCGGCGGCCCGTGCCAGGCGGCAGCGTTGGGTAGGGCTGCGGCTCGCCGTCGAAGTTGAGCCATAGAGGCAGCACGACGCGCGGGCTGCGGTTGCAGAAGATGACCTGGGAGGGCTCGCGCGAGTTCACCGAGCGCAGCACGGGCAGCGGCCGCCCTGCCTCCATCTCGTCCTCGGCGCCCAGTTCCTCCGGACCGGACTCTTCCGGGCCGGACTCCTCGGAGCCCGACTCCTCCCGGCCGTCCTCTTCAGGGCCGTACTCTTCGGCGCCTGCCTCCTCCGCGCCTGCCTCGGCCTCGTCCCAGTTCTCCGCCCTCCGGGGCATTCCCTCCGCGGCCCAGACCACCCGGGCTGGACGCCGCGGGATTCGCGGGCCGGACGCGAGGCGGAGTTGCGTGCGCGCTCCCGAGTCGACCTCCGTAGTCTTCGCGCGCGCTGGGTAGAGGATGGAACCCGCTCGAGGAAATAGCCGGCCAGAGGCTGTGCGCGTGCGCAAAAGGATCCCCCAGCACCAGCGGCCGTTCTAACGGAGGCGGCGGCTGAGCGGAGGCGAAGGCTGAACGAAGACGAGCCTAGGCCAACTCGTTACTATATTTCCACTATAAATTTTTTTTTAATCCTCTAAGGTTTTTTGTTTTGTTTTGTTTTGTTTTGAGACAGGGTCTCACTCTGTCGCCCAGGCTGGAGTGCAGTGGCGCGAGCTTGGCCCACTGCAGCCTTGACCTCCGTGACTCAAGCGATCCCCTCGCCTCAGCCTCCGGAGCAGTTGGTACTACAGGCGCGCACCACCATGCCCGACGAATTATTTTTATTTGTTGTTTGAGACGGAGTCTCGCTATATTGCCTAGGCTGGTCTCGAACTCCTGGGTTCAAGTGATCCTCCTGCCTTGGCCTCTCAAAGTGCAGGGATTACAGGCCTTAGCCACTCTTCTTGGCCGACTAACTGAATTTTTTTTTTCTTCATGTCAGACGCGCGATGTGCCGCCGTAGTAACAAGGTTCGAGGGTGGCACATCTAACACACACGGGAACACCCAGTCATCACGCTTATAAACTACAAAAAGTCAGCTAACTGAATTCTTACAAGGCATGGGTGATTAGTAAAGAGGGAAAAATAATTAGACCTACTATGTGCAGAGCACTCTGGTGGAAATTGGCAAATCAGATATTTACTTTAGGGCAATTAAAACTACAAACATAAACCCTCATGACCTTTGTTCATTTTACAAATGTTTATTAAGGCCTTACTATGTACCACCTATGGTGGTAAGTGTTGAAAATATTGTAAAAATCGGTCATGTTTCCTGCTTTCACTGTACTTCAATAAAAGGGTCATACGGCAATCAATCACACAAATAAAATTGCAACTATGACCGGGTGCAGTGGCTCACACCTGTAATCCCAGCACTTTGGGAGGCTGAAGAGGGCTGATCAGGAGGTCAGGAGTTCGAGACCAGCCTGACCAACATGGTGAAACCCCATCTCTACTAAAAATACAAAACTTAGCCTGGTGTGATGGTGCGGGCATGTAATCCCAGCTACTTAGGAGGCTGAGGCAGGAGAACTGCTCGAACCCAGGAGGCGAAGGTTGCAGTGAGTGCTCCAGCCTGGGTGACAGAATGAGACTCTGCCTCCAAAAAAAAAAAAAAAAAAAAAAAAAATGCAACTGTGACTCGTACAACAAAAAGAGACACAGGGTACTATAGAAGGCTAAAGATCTGGGGGTCAAGGAAGATGGTACCCAATTCTGTGTAATTAAATGTTCAATGATGTGGGATGGACTCAAGTGGAGATGCAGCTCAGGAAAAGAAGGATCCAGAGAGTTTTATATTAGTTTAAAAAATATATATATATATATATATATATATATATTTTTTTTTTTTTTTTTTTTTTTTTTTTTTTTTTGAGACGGAGTCTTGCTCTGTAGCCCGGGCTGGACTGCAGTGGCCGGATCTCAGCTCACTGCAAGCTCCGCCTCCCGGGTTTACGCCATTCTCCTGCCTCAGCCTCCGGAGTAGCTGGGACTACAGGCGCCCGCCACCTCGCCCGGCTAGTTTTTTGTATTTTTAGTAGAGACGGGGTTTCACCGTGTTAGCCAGGATGGTCTCGATCTCCTGACCTCGTGATCCGCCCGTCTCGGCCTCCCAAAGTGCTGGGATTACAGGCTTGAGCCACCGCGCCCGGCCAAAAATATATATTTTTAAGACAGTCTCACTTTATCACCCAGGCTGGAGTGCAGTGGCTCAATTTCAGCTCACTGCAACCTCTGTCTACCGAGTTCAAGCGATTCTCTTGCCTCAGCCTCGAGTTGCTGGGATAACAGGTGTGTGCCACCACACCCAGGTAATTTTTGTATTTTTAGTAGAAATGGGGTTTCACCATGTTTGCCAGGCTGGTCTCGAACTCCTGACCTCAGGTAATCTGCCTGCCTTGGTTTTCCAAAGTGCTGAGATTACAGGTGTGAACCACCATGCCCAGCTCAAAAATAAATTTCAAGTAGAAAGAAAAAGTCTATCAAGTGCCAGGCACCGTGCTAAGCATCCCACATGAATTAAGGCTATGTCATTATCTCCATTTCACAACTAAGGAAACAGAAGGGTATATAAGAATGTGAAGGCCAGGCACCGTATGCCTGTAATCACAAGACTTTGGGAACCCAAGGGAGATAGATCACTTGAGTCCAGGAGTTTGAAACCAGCCTGGGCAACATAGCAAGGTCCTGTCTCTATAAAAAATGAAAAAAATAGCCAGGAATGGTGGCGTGCACCTGTAGTCCCAGCTACTCAGGAGGCTGAAGCAGGAGGATCACTTGAGCCCGGGAGGTCGAGGCTGCAGTGAGCTGTGATCATGCCAGGGTACTCCAGCCTGGGCAACAGAACCAGACCCTGTCTCAAAAAAAAAAAAAAAAGAAAAAAAAGAAAGAAAAGAATGTGAAAAGGGTAGTGTAGTCAGAACGCTGGGTCAGAGAGGCTCATCACCTGATGCCTTAGGAAAAAATGACAGTACGAGTGAACCTCAGGAGTTGGACATCTCCACAAAAGCACTGACACCATGAACCTAAGTAATTTTGCCTAGGGCTCTCCTTAACAGCTTACTACAAAGAGATGGTGTATCCTGGTGGCCTCCAGCCGGATTAAGTGACTAGCAGTGATGCTGGACCCCCAGCTACATTAACAACATGAAAATGTTGTAGAGAAAAATCCCAAAGTAGGCTAGACGTGGTGGCTCACGCCTGTAATCCCAGCACTTTGGGAGGCCGAAGTGAGGAGATCACTTGAAGTCAGGAGTTCACGACCAGCCTGGCCGACATGGTGAAATCCCATTTCTACTAAAAATACAAAAAATTACCCGGCATGGTTGCCTGTGCCTGTAGTCCCAGTTACTTGGGAGGCTGAGGTGGGAGAATCACTTAAATCCAGGAGGCAGAGGTTGCAGTGATCCCAGATAGCACCACTACACTCCAGCATGGGCGACAGAGTGAGACTCCATCTCAAAAAATAAATAAATAAATAATAAAAATAAACCCCAAAGTAAGACTTCGGTTAATCAAATTACAATGGCTCAGAGCCATCATAATTCACAAGATTCATGCAAACATCCCCTCAGTTGTACTGCCATGATAGCGAGGTGAAATATACCAGTTTAATATTACAGAAATGCCTACATCCCTAAAATGAAGCCAGTAGTTTAGATAAATGCAGGCTTTGAGATTGCAAATATGTTTCAAAGGTCATTTAAGAGGAAGGGGATTACAAATGCTGTAATCCCAGCATTTTGGGAGGCTGAGGTGGGCAGATCACTTGAGCTGAGGAGTTCAGCACTAGCCTGGGCAACATGATGAAATCCTGTCTCTACAAAAAATACAAAAAATTAGCCAGGTGTGGGTGCACCTATAGTCCCAGCTGCTCAGGAGGCTGACGCTGGAGGATCACCTGAGCTCAGGAAGGTCAAGCCTGCAGTGAACTGTGATCGCGACACTGCGATCGCGACACTGCACTTTAGCCTGGGTAACAGAGCAAGACTGTGTCTCAAAAAAAAAAAAAAAAAAAAAAAAATTGCAAAGGAAACAACTTTAGAATATACTAAGTAAAACCACAGGCAAAATTGTTCTTACGGTACACTTTTCATTGTGCAAAAAGACATGTAGAAAATAATAAAAAATACAATATCTAAAGGCAACTGGTGGGCCGTGCGCGATGGCCCTCGCCTGTAATCCCAGCACTTTGGGAGGCCGAGGCGGGCGGATCACGACGTCAGGAGATCAAGACCATCCTGGCTAACATGGTGAAACCCCGTCTCTACTAAAAATACAAAAACAAAATTAGCCGGGCATAGTGGCGGACGCCTGTAGTCCCAGCTACTCTGGAGGCTGAGGCGGGAGAATGGCGTGAATCTGGGAGGCGGAGCTTGCAGTGAGCAGAGATGGCACCACTGTACTGCAGCCTGGGTGACAGAGCGAGACTCTGTCTCAATAAATAAATAAATAAATAAATAAATAAATAAATAAAAGACAACTGGTGACTTTTTCTATCTCCTTCTCTGTCTTTTCTAAA
Source organism: Chlorocebus sabaeus (assembly GCF_047675955.1). Taxonomy (NCBI): domain Eukaryota; kingdom Metazoa; phylum Chordata; class Mammalia; order Primates; family Cercopithecidae; genus Chlorocebus; species Chlorocebus sabaeus. Next base: position 54,395,530 of record NC_132925.1, read on the forward strand.
TTTTCTCTAAGGGGGATATATTTTGCCTTGTTTGTATGTCAATTAATTAAAAAATACAAGTACAATAATAAAGCAATACTGATAATCTCATATGTAATTAGCATGTTGTCATATTTACTTCCTTTGTTTCCAGTTTTTGCAGTGAGCCGAGATCGAGATCGTGCCACTGCACTCCAGCCTGGGTGACAAAGTGAGACTCCGTCTCAAAAAAAAAAAAAAAAACAGAATATCATCACTCCCAAAACTCCTTCATGGTCAAACCCTGCTCCCACTCTTAATCCCTGGCAACCACTGATCTGTCTGTCTTCTGTCCCTATAGTTTTGCCTTTCCAGAATGTTACACAACCAAATCATATCATATGTATGTAGCCTTTTGAGTTTGGCTTTTTTTCACTTAGCATAATGCATTTGAGATTCATCCAAGTTGTAGTATATAACAACTTATTTTTATTGCCAAGGGTATTCCACACTATCTACTTACCAACTGTAAGATATTGGTTTGTTTCCAGTTTTTAGCAACTATAAAGCTGCTGTATACATTTGTGTACAGGTTTCTTGCAAACTTAAGTTTCGTTTCTCTTGGGTAAGAATCACCTAGGAGATTGCTAGGTCAAATGGGAAGTACATGTTTAACTTCATGAGAAATTGCTAACCTGTTTCCCCAGAGCAGTTGTATCATTTTGCATTCTCACTAGCAATGTATGACTGTTCCAGTTGCTCCACATTCTTGTCTACAGTTGGTATTATCAGATTTGAGGTTTTGTTCTTTTGTTTTGAGACAGAGTCTCCCTCTGCCGCCTAGGCTGGAGTGCATTGGCATGATCTCAGCTCACTGCAAGCTCCGCCTCCCGGGTTCATGCCATTCTCCTACCTCAGCCTCCCAAGTAGCTGGGACTACAGGCGCCCGCCACCACGCCTGGCTAATTTTTTGTATTTTTAGTAGAGTTGGGGTTTCACTGTGTTAGCCAGGATGGTCTCAATCTCCTGACCTCGTGATCCGCTCGCCCTGGCCTCCCAAAGTGCTGGGATTACAGGCATGAGCCACCACGCCCAGCCTGGGGTTTTGTTCTTTAAAATAAAATTTTTTAGCCATTCTAACAGATGTATAGTGGTATATTATTGAGGTTTAATTTGTACTTCTCTAGTAACTAACAATGTTGAACATCTTTTCATGAGCTTGTTTGCCATTAAAAAATAATCAAGCTGGCCAAGTGCAGCAGCTCACGTCTGTTATCCCACCATTTTGGGAGACCCAGGTGGGAGGATGGCTTGAGCCCGGAGTTCAAGACCAGCTTGGGCAACATAGTGTAACCCTCTCTCTATTTTGTAAAAAAAGTAAAAATTTAAAAAAATTTTTTTTAAATCAAGCTAACATATCTATCACCTCAGTTTTTTTGTGGTGAGAATATTTAAGATCTATTCTCTTGGCTGGGTACAGTAGCTCATGCCTGTAATCCTAGCACTTTGGGAGGCCAAGGCATGCAGATCATCTGAGGTCAGGAGTTCAAGACCAGCCTGGCCAACATGGTGAAACCCTATCTCTACTAAAAATACAAAAATTAGCCATGGGGCCGGGCGCGGTGGCTCAAGCCTGTAATCCCAGCACTTTGGGAGGCCGAGACGGGCGGATCACGAGGTCAGGAGATCAAGACCATCCTGGCTAACATGGTGAAACCCCGTCTCTACTAAAAAATACAAAAAAACTAGCCGGGCGAGGTGGCGGGCGCCTGTAGTCCCAGCTACTCGGGAGGCTGAGGCAGGAGAATGGCGTAAACCCAGTAGGCGGAGCTTGCAGTGAGCTGAGATCCGGCCACTGCACTCCAGCCTGGGCGACAGAGCGAGACTCCGTCTCAAAAAAAAAAAAAAAAAAATTAGCCAGGCATGGTGGTGGGTGCTTGTAGTCTCAGCTACTCGGGGGGCTGAGGCAGGAGAATTGCTTGAACCTAGTGTAAGAATTAAACAAAAAGGAGAGAAACACGAAGGGTGGCTTGACAGTCAACAGGTTTATTTCAAACCTGGGAGGGACTTCTGACCAAGTTAGGTCAGAAGCTGCACAATCTTACATACTGAGAGTTTTTAAGGATTCAGGGTTGGAGAGTTTATCAGAGACTTGGACTGCTTCTGTGTTTCTTTGTTGTGCTTATCTAGGAGGGAGAGTTGTGTCTGTTCCTGTACATCTTTCTGCAGCTGCGGGCATATCCCCCGAGTCTGCTTTTAGCTTCCCTATCTTAGTGCACCTGAGGGAAAGGAATGTGCTTATTAAGGCCCACTGTTTTACTGGGGCACACTGTATGAGTGTGAAGTTTGGCAGTCACCCAAGAGACTTTATCCCCAACTCCCTCTGAGCCCGAGTTGTCTTATCTGTGTTTTACTGTCTGCTCTTTCTGGCTGCTTATAGCTAGAAGAGAAGTGATTTCCTTGAAATGTATGAGGCTAGAAAGGGAGTTGGAACTTAAAGTGGTGGTGTTTGTCCAAGATGACAGTGCTCCTGCTCTGTCACCCAGGAGGTGGAGGTTGCAGTGAGTCAAGATCGCACCACTGCACTCCAGCCTGGTGACAGAGCAAGACCTTGTCTTAAAAAAAAGAAAAAAAAAAAAAAAAAAGAAAGAAAAAAACTACACTCTTAGCAATTTTCAAATATACATTATTAACTATAGTCATCATGCTGTATAACAGATCTCCAGAATATACTCCTCCTAACCAAAAGGGTGCCTCATACCCTTTGACCAATATCTCCCTGTTTCATCTCAAACCCCTGACTCTGGCAACCACCATTCTACTCTCTGCTTTTGTGAGTTCAACTTATTTAATTTTTATTTATTTATTTATTTACTTACTTACTTACTTATTGAGACGGAGTTTTGCTCTTGGCGACAGAGTGAGACTCCGTCTCAAAAAGACAAAAAAATTCCACATGTAAGTGAGAACATGCATTTCCACATATAAGTGAGAACATGCATATATTCATTTTTCCTTTTTCTTTTTTTTGAGACAGAGTTTCGCTCTTGTTGCCCAAGCAGGAGTGCAGTGGTATGATCTTGGCTCACTGCAACCTCTGCCTCCTGGATTCAGGCGATTCTCCTGCCTCAGCCTCCAGAGTAGCTGGGATTACAGGCGCCCACCACCACACCTGGCTAATTTTGTATTTTTAGTAGAGACGGGGTTTCACCATGTTGACCAGGCTGGTCTCAAATTCCTGACCTCAGGTGATCCGCCCACCTTGGCCCCCCAAAGCGCTGGGATTACAGGCGTGAGCCACCGCACCTGGCCCTCGTTTTCTTTATCCATTCATCTGGCAATGGACACTTGATTCCATAATGTGGTTATTGTGAATAGTGCTGCAATGAACATGGGAGTGCAGATATCTCTCCAAAATACTGATTTTCATTTCCTGTATACATATACCCAGAAGTGAGATTGCTGGATCATATGGTAATTCCATTTTTAGTTTTTCGAGGAACCTCCATACTGTTTGCCATAATGGCTGTACTAATATACATTCCCACCAAGAGCCTGGGAGGGTTCCATTTTCTCCACATCCTCACCAACACTTATCTTTTGGCCATTTAATGTCTTCTGTTGGGAAATGTCTACTTAGGTCCTTTGCCCATTTTAAAATTGTTTCCTTGCTATTGAGGTCCTTATTGGATGTATGATTTGCAAATGTTTTCTCCCATTCTGTAAACTGCCTTTTCACTGTTTTTTTTTACTTCTTATCAGATAGGCAATGTGTTGACATCATAACAAGGTTTGAGGGAGGCACACCTCACACATGAACATGAAAACCCACTCATCATGCTTATGAACATTAAAAAATCTGTTGTATTTTGTTTGCCATTCTTTTTTTTTTTTTTTTGAGACAGAGTCTCACTCTGTCACCCAGGCTGGAGTGCAGTGGTGTGATCTCAGCTCACTGCAACCTCCGCCTCCCAGTTTCAAGTGATTTTCCTGCCTCAGCCTCCTGAGTAGATGGGACTATATATGTGCACCACCACAACTGGTTTATTTTTGTATTTTTAGTAGAGACGGAGTTTCACCATGTTGGCCAGGCTGATGTCGAACTCCTAACCTCGGGTGATCCACCCGTCTTGGCTTCCCAAAGTGCTGGGATTACAGGTGTGAGCCACCACCTCTGGCCAGTTTGCCATTCTTGTATTGTCTTCAAGGTGTCAGTTCAAATATTTCACCCGTTTTTTAGCTGTTTTCTTACTGCTGAGTTTTAATAGTTCTTTATATATTTATTCAGGTCAATTGTTAATGCTTTTCAAATGCATGTGTGTGTCCATAATGTATATGTGGTGATGTATTACTTTTACAATGGTAAACAAACAAAAACAAACAAACAAAAAAACAAAACCCAAACATCATTTCCACGTACAATACAATTTTGGCCTATGGTATCTTTATCATGTAGAGAAGTTGATACTGCATTGCTCCTTTGTGTATGTTGTGTTTTCCTGAGGTTTTTCTGCAAATGTGATTCTGGCATCTTTTGGTTTGAGAACATACAGTGAACAAGTGACTACACTATAAGCTCCATAAGCCTAGAAACTGTGTCTGTTTCTCATGTTATCTCCAGTGCCTCACACATCATAGACACATAATGTATTTAATGCTAATAAACAACTTCTTAGACAAAATGTTTGTGAAAGCCACACTGAAGCATTTATCATTTATTGAATTGAAACATTTCATTTCATTTATTTATTTATTGAGACAGGGTCTTGCTCTGTCGCCCAGGCTGAAGTGCAGTGATGTGATCTTGGCTCACTACAGCTATGACCTCCTGGGCCTAGGCAATCCTCCTGCCTCAGCCCCACGAGTAACTGGAACTACAGGCATGCACCACCACACCCGCCTGATTTTGTTTATTTTTTGTGGTGGAGGTCTCTCTGGGTTGCCCAGCTTGTTCTCAAAACTCCTGGGCTCAAGCAATCCTCCCACCTCAGCCTCCCAAAGTAATGGGATTACACACATAAGCCATCACACCTATCCAATAAAATCATTTTTTAAAAAACCGTTATGGTTGGAAGATGCAGCTGAGGCACAATACAAACTTCACACTTGATAGTCTTAGCAAGTTCAAAGGTGCCAAAGATAACTTTGTCCTAAATGCAAATGTTGATGCCAATGGATACCACCACTTTGATAAATGTAACAAACAATTGCTTTTTTTGCACTCTCAAGGTATCAGTGAGATCCAGGGAGAGGCTAATAGAGGGCCAGTATGGTACAGAAAACACAAAACTGATTTATGAGATCCTGAGTGGCTCTGCACTGACCTGGGAATAAGGTTTTAGTTTTGGCTTTGCCACCAGGATGGACATGTCACTCAACCTGTCGGGGTTTGCTTCTATATTCCTAGAATGGCAGGGGCAGACTAGATTATCTCTAAGACTCTTTCTCACCCTAATGTTCTGTGAGTTTTAATTCTTGCTAGTCCTAATCTTTTGCCAATTTAGTGAACAGGGTGGCTTTACTTTTTATTTTTTAACAGATACGGTGTCTCACTGTGGTGCCCAGGCTGGTCTTAAACTCCTGGCCTCAAGTGATCCTCCAGGGTAACTTTTCTTTAGAAAATAAACTAGTCGGGCACAGTGGCTCATGCCTGTAATCCCAACACTTTGGGAGGCCAAGGCGGGAAGATTGCTTGAGCCCAGGAGTTTGAGACCAGCCTAAACAGCATAGTGAGACTCTGTCTCTAAAAACAAAGAAAACAAATAAATAAAGAAAAATTAAATGAAGAAACCCCAGCCTGGCCAACCTGGTGAAACCCTGTCTCTACTAAAAATACAAAAATTAGCTGGGCCTGGTGGCACATTCCTGTAATCCCAGCTACTCAGGAGGCTGAGGCATGAGAATTGCTTGAACGTGGGAGGTGGAGGTTGCAGTTTGCCAAGATCGCACCACTGCACTCCAGCCTGGGTGACAGAGCGAGACCCTGTCTCAGAAAACAAACAAAAAAAAAGAACAAAAAAATAAACCTCTAAGAACTCTAAATCAGCCTTTCTTATGTATAATCTACTTGATAGTCACATGGCCTTTAGAAGTTAGTTGTTGTTGCTGTTTTTTTTTTTTTTTTTGAGACGGAGTCTCACTCTGTTGCCCAGACTGGAGTGCAGTGGCCAAATCTCAGCTCACTGCAAGCTCCGCCTCCCGTGTTTACGCCATTCTCCTGCCTCAGCCTCCCAAGCAGCTGGGACTACAAGCGCCCGCCACCACGCCCAGCTAGTTTTTTGTATTTTTTAGTAGAGACGGGGTTTCACTGTGGTAGCCAGGATGGTCTTGATCTCCTGACCTCGTGATCTGCCCGTCTCAGCCTCCCAAAGCGCTGGAATTACAGGCTTGAGCCACCGTGCCTGGCCTGTTGTTGTTTTGAGACAGAATCCAGCTCTGCTGCCCAGGCTGGAGTGCAGTGGTGTGACCTCAACTCACTGCAAACTCCACCTCCAAGGTTCAAGCGATTCTTGTGCCTCAGCCTCCCAAGTAGCTGGGATTACATGCGCACATCATCAAGCCTAATTTTTTGTTTTTCATTTTTAGTGGAGATGGGGTTTCACCATATTGACAAGGCTGGTCTCAACCTCCTGACCTCAAGTGATCTGCCCACCTTGGCCTCCCAAAATGCTGGGATTACAGGTGTGAGCCACTGTGCCCAGCCATGTATTTTTGTACAATTACTAATGGCAGCAATTGTCTGCAAGCTGCCAGAGCAAATTTTCTAAATCATATTATCCAGAGGCAACTGGGGGCCAACCTTTTTTGCAGGCAACAGCATGAATCTGAGTATAAATACTGGGAAGGAGCCTAGAAATGAACAACAGGCTTCCTGTCCCCACCACGTTTATTTTTTCTATTTTTCTTTTTATTGCAGAGACAGGGTTTTGCTGTTGGCCAGGCTGGTGTTGAACTTCTGGCCTCAAGTGATCCCTCTGCCTCAGCCTCCCAAAGTGCTGGGAGGCATAAGCCTCAGCACCCAGCCCCCATACCATGTTTTTGAGATGGTGTATCACTCTGTCACCAAGGCTGGAATGCAGTGGCATGATCATAGCTCACTGCAGCTGCGACTTTCTGGGCTCAAGTGATCCTCCTACCTCAACCTCCCCAGTAGCTGGGACTATAGGCTTGTGCCACCACACCCTCCTAATTTAAAAACTGCTTTTATAGAGAGGGGTCTCACTATGTTGCCCAGGCTGGTCTCAAATTCCTGGGCTCAAGCAATCCTCCTGCCTCAGCCTCCCAAAGTGCTAGGACTATAGGTATAAGACACCACGCCTGGCCTCAACCCCACTTAATGTGGCTTATAGTACAGGCTGAGTGTTATCTGAAATGCTTGGAACCAGAGGTGTTTTGGATTTGGGATCTTTTCAGCTTTTGGAAATCTGAAATACTTTTGGAACGTCTTTATATACTTACTCGTTGAGCATCCCTAATCCAAAATCCAAAATGCTCCAATGAGCATTTCCTTTGAGTGCCATGTCAATGCTCAAAAAGTTTTAGATTTTGAAGCATTTCCAATTTTCAGAATGTGGATCATCAACCTGTAGTATACTTCTTTAGCTTGGTGAAATAAACATGGGTAGTTAAAGGTCTGAGTAACAAGAGTGGAATGACAGAACTAGGTACTTCTGTAACGATCAGTCAGACAGTAAGCTCCCTATTTTTTCTGCTTCTGAAATCCACTTCAACCATGTTGGCAAGGATGGTCGCGATCTCTTGACCTCGTGATCTGCCCGCCTTGGCCTCCCAAAGTGCTGGGATTACAGGCGTGAGCCATGGTGCCCAGCCCAAGCTTAATTTTTAAAGACAGACTGAAAACTGCTTTATTATCAAGGGACTTGCAATCTATGCCTAATTGCTCATGGGCTCAAACCTCTTACTTTTCAGTAAATAAGTGAATTAAACCAAATTACAGAGTAAAAAACATTTCAAAGTATACAGGCATGAAGAGGTTCCCTTGAAGGTGCCTATGAATGGCTTAGAGGAAAATTTTAAATTTAGCTCATTTTCCACTCACAAGATTTTTTTTTTTTTTAAGACAGGGTCACACTCTGTTGCCTGGGATGGAGTGGAGTGGTGCAATCTCAGCACTGCAGCTTCCACCTCCTGGGCTCAAGCAATCTTCCCACTTCAGCCTCCTGAGTAGCTGGGACTACAAGTGCATGCCACCATGCCCAGTTAATTTTTGTCTCTTTAGTGGAGATGGGGTCTTGCCACATTGCCCAGGTGGGTCTCGAACTCTATCTTGAAAAAAAAAAAGGTAGATTAAAAAAATTATAATTAAAAAAATTATGATGAGTTGGCTGGGCGTAAAAAGATAAAAAGAGTTGCCGGGCGCAGTGGCTCACGCCTGTAATCCCAGCACTTTGGGAGGCCGAGGTGGGCGGATCACAAGGTCAAGAGATCAAGACTATCCTGGCTAACATGGTGAAACCCTGTCTCTACTAAAAATACAAAAAATTAGCCAGGCGTGGTGGCAGGCGCCTGTAGTCCCAGCTACTCAGGAGGCTGAGGCAGGAGAATCCCTTGAACCTGGGAGGTGGAGGTTGCAGTGAGCCAAGATTGTGCCACAGCACTCTAGCCTGGCAACAGAGCAAGGCTCTGTCTCAAAAAAAAAAAAAAAAAAAGAAAAGAAAAGAAAGAAAGGAAGGAAGGAAGGAAGGAAAAAAAGAGCTAACTAAAAAAATAGAAAAATTAAAAAAAATAAAGACGGGTCTCATTATGTTGCTCAGGCTTGTGTTGACCTGCTAGGCTCAAGCTATCCTCCTACCTCAGCCTCCTGAGTAACTGGGATTACAGGTGCACACCACCACACCTAGCAATATGGTACTATTAAGGGCACTAAATCGTTTAGAACATATTATTATTATTTTTTTTTTGAGACGGAGTCTCCCTCTGTCACCCAGGCTGGAGTCCAGTGGCGCAATCTCGGCTCACTTCAACCTCTGCAGGTTCAAGCGATTCTCTTGCCTCAGCCTCCTGAGTAGCTGCGATTACAGGTGCCTGCCACCATGCCCAGCTAATTTTTGTATTTTTAGTAGAGATTGGGTTTCGCCACGTTGGCCAGGCTGGTCTCAAACTCCTAACCTCAAGTGATCCACCCGGCCAAAGTGACGGGATTACAGGTGTGAGCCACTGCACCTGGCCAAAGATGTCCATTTCTATTCTACGATGCACATGCTAAATCAGAGACAAATCCATATCAAGATCAAATCCAGAGCTGAAGCACAGTGTCAGCATGGTAGGATTGGGAGGAACTGAGACGAGGAACAGGGCAATGCTAAATGAAAAAGTCAAGTCTAAGAGAACTTTCAGGGGGAAATTTGGCCTAAGCTACACTTTGTTTTTTGTTTTTTGAGATGGAGTCTCCCTCTGTCACCCAGGCTGGAGTGCAGTGGCGCTATCTTGGCTCACTGCAAGCTCCGCCTCCCAGGTTCATGCCATTCTCCTGCCTCAGCCTCCTGAGTAGCTGGGACTACAGGCACCCACCACCACGCCCGGGTAATTTTTTTTGTATTTTTTTTTTTTTTAGTAGAGACGGCGTTTCACCCTGTTAGCCAGGACGGTCTCGACCTCTTGACCTTGTGATCCACCCGCCTTGGCCTCCCAAAGTGCTGGCATAACACGCATGAGCCACAGTGCTGGGCCTTGCGCTAGACTTTGAATGGCAAATATAATTTGAATTGAGGGAAATCAGTGTATACAAAGCATAATGACTTCTGTGTGACTAAAATAGATTCTATATAGTGGATAAGCCTTTAGAAGTAGGTTGGTACAAGTTTATAGTAAGCTTTGGATACCAAAATGAAAAGTTTAAACCATCTGTTTTTTTTTTTTTTTTTTGAGACGGAGTCTTGCTCTGTCACCAGGCTGGAGTGCAGTGGCGTGATCTTGGCTTATTGCAACCTGTGCCTCCCGGTTTCAAGCGATTCTCCTGCCTCAGTCTCCCGAGTAGCTGGGAGTATAGGCATCCGCCACCACGCCCAGCTAATTTTTTGTATTTTTAGTAGAGACAGGGTTTCACTGTGTTAGTCAGGATAGTCCCGATCTCCCAACCTCATGATCTACCCATTTCGGCCTCCCAAAGTGCTGGTATTACAGGCGTGAGCCACCACACCCGGCTATCTGTTTTTCAAAGAAGAAGACATTTAGCTTCTGTCTTTATAAAACTAATAATCTGCCTTGGATTGTGGCTAAATTGTGTGAATGCTGGTATTTCAACAGACTGTAAGCATCATGTCTGATTCAATGCTGTATCTTTTATTGGAGTTTAACATGCCTACATAGTAAATACTTGGTAAATGTGCTGAATGACCAAATGATTCCCAGGATGAGCTAGTCAGCTCAGAGTCCAAACATGGGGACTTGGGCCTGGTAAGCCACCTAGGCTTTGAATCAAACAGCTGCATCTGGAACTTTTATGTTAGAATAATAATGCCATATATTACATTTCTGTGCAATAAGTAAGTCCACCTCTAGCTCCTCTCCCCACCATAATCACAGCAGTCAGATAAAAAGTTGAGTTTATTAGGGAAATATGAGAGGCATAGACACTCCCAAGTGACAGAAAGAAAAGTCTAAAAATGTCCCTTCAAGCCAAGTGGGGGCCTGGCCTTGACCTCCCCAAATCAACAAGAAACTGGTGGGTCTGCAACAACATTCTCTGGCAGCCACATTGCCAGGGCATGAGTGTCTTGGCCTGTCAAAGGTGGGGAGGAGATAAAGACTGTTCACAGAAGCAGTGCAAAGGCAATGAGAACTTTAAGGAAAGGTTGAGAGAGAGAGAAAGAAAGATAGAGGCGGGGAGGACCTTTACAAAGAGTCCCAGGGTTTTGGCTGTGAATGTCTCAAATACATTGACAAGTAGATCTATAAAATGTTACTGAAAAGGTAAAATGCCTCATGTCGTTTCCAACAGTTCCTCTGGACCTCTCCCCACATAACACACCACACCCCAGATGGCAGAACCCAAAGGCCATACTTTTGAAAAAAGAAAACAAGAATAAGCCCTGTTGCTCTTTAAGGAGAAAGGAAGGAGCTGAAGGCTGCTGGGGCCTTTCCCATGTGGCCTGTGTTGTGTAAAGCAACTTCCCAGCAGCAGCACGTCACTGTTCTAGGTGAGTGTCTCACCTTTTGTCACCTGTGAAAGGAAAGGAAAATTGCCATTTAGATAAATTCAAAAAGATTAGAGGGGTCTAAAAAAAAATTCTTACTTTAGATCCTAGGCAGTGAGAAATAGTAGAAAAGAAGATAGCTGTGAAGTCACAGAAACCTGGTTCAAATCCAGGCAATCTGCTTTTCTTTTTTTGAGACAGAGTCTCACTCTGCCACCCAGGCTGGAATGCAGTGGTGCGATCTCGGCGCACTGCAACCTCCACCTCCCAGTTTCAAGTGATTCTCCTGCCTCAGCCTCCCGAGTAGCTGGAACTACAGGTGTGAGCCACCATGCCTGGCTAATTTTTGTATTTTTAGTAGAGATGGAGTTTCACCATGTTGGCCAGGCTGGTCTTGAACTTCTGACCTCAGGTGATCCGCCACCTCGGCCTCCCAAAATGCTGGGATTACAGGCGTGAGCCATCATGTCCGGCCAGTGCTTAAGTTTCCTAAGACTGTTTCTGCTTTCAGGTTTTTTTCAGTATAAGTGGAAATGCGCATTCTCTCTTGGAATGCCCTGGCCCATCAAACTCACCCGTGCTTCAATGTACTCTATTCTCCGTTCAAGGGCTGTCAATTTCTCGTTTAGTGTTGCAAGTCTTGAACGACAAGACATATCTGAGAAAAAGAGACTGGTGTTCAGAATTAATGTCACTTCAAACACAGACACAGATACACACAACTCCTACACTGAAAAAGAGGAATAATACACAGAATCCAAATGGAAATGGATACAGTGAGAAGTATCTTAGCACAGTTCCTTAGAGTGGATCTGCTGAATTTCCTATCAAGTATTGCAAGTAGAGAATAATGGCCCCACAAAAATGTCCTTTCCCGCAGGGCGTGGTGGCTCATGCCTGTAATCCTAGTACTTTGGGAGGACTAGACAGGTAGTATCACCTGAGGTCAATAATTCAGGACCAGCCTGGCCAACATTGTGAAACTCTGTCTCTTATTAAAAATACAAAAATTAGCTGGGCATGATGGCACATGCCTGTAATCCCAGCTACTCGAGAGGCTGAGGCAGGAGAATTGCTTGAACTGGGGGTCAAATGTTGCGGTGAGCCAAGATCTCGCCACTTCACTCCAGCCTGGGTGAAAAAGCAAAACTAAAAAAAAAAAAAAAAAAAAAAAGTCCTTTCTCTAATCCCTGGATCCTGTGAATATGGATTATACGTGAGGAAACAGGGCTTTGCAGGTATGATTAAGGTTAAGAACCTTGAGATCCTAGAGTTTGTCTTGGATTGTCCATTTGGCCCCAATCTAATCATAAGTCCACAAATGTAGGTGAGAAAGACAGAGGAAGGGGGTCGGAGATGAAATGGAAGAAGAAAAAGAGATTCGATGTATGAAGGGGATGCAATCTGCCATTGTTGGCTTTGAAAGTGGAAGAAGGGAGTCATGAGCCAAGGGACGTAAGTGACCTTTAGAAGCTGAGAACAACTCTCAGCTGACAGCCAGCAACAAAACAGAGATCTCAGTTCTACAACCACGAGAAACTGAGTTCTGCCAACAACCCAATATTCGAGGAACTAGACTTCCTCCTAGAGCCTCCAGAAAGGAAGGCAGTCCTGCTGAAACCCTGATTGGAGCTCAGGCCAGGAGCAGTGACTCATGCCTATAATCCTAATACTTCAGAAGGCCAAGGTATGAAGATTGCTAGCCCAGTTACCAGTGTTCAATTTATGACCTACACATGGTAAATAATAAATTTATGTGGTTTAAGCCATAAAATGTGTGGTAATTTGTTTGTTTGTTTGTTTGTTTGTTTTTGAGACGGAGTCTCACTCTGTTGCCAGGCTGGAGTGCAGTGGCGTGATCTCAGCTCACTGCAACCTCCGCCTCCCAGGTTCAAGTGATTCTCCTGCCTCAGTCTCCCAAGTAGCTGGGACTACAGGTGTGCGCCACCACGCCCAGCTAATTTTTTTTTGTATTTTTAGTAGAGACGGGGTTTCACCATGTTGGCCAGGATGGTCTCAATCTCTTGACCCCGTGATCCGCCCACCTTGGCCTCCTAAAGTGCTGAGATTACAAGTGTGAGCCACTGTGCCCAGCCTGTGTGGTAATTTGTTATGCCAGAAATAGCAAATGAATACACCAAGGCTGTACAGCCATTTACTAATGGCCTAACTAAGACTTTCAAAAGAGGGGACATGGCAAGAATAAGAAAACAATCTCAATAGGAAAGAAATGAGGCCAGGTGCAGTGGCTCATGCCTGTAATTCCAGCACTTTAGGGAAGCCAAGGTGGGCAGATCAGCTGAGGTCAGGAGTTTAAGACCAGCCTGGCTAACATGGTGAAACCCCATCTCTACTAAAAGTACAAACTTAGCTGGGCATGGTGGCAAGTGCCTCTAGTCCCAGTTAGTTGGGAGGCTGAGGCAGGAGAATCACTTGAACCTGGGAGGCGGAGGTTGCAGTAAGCCAGGATCGCACCACTGCACTGCAGCCTGGGTGACAGAGTGAGACTCCATCTCAAAAAAAAAAAAAAAAAAAAAAAAAAGTAGAGGCCAAGAAAGCAGCAGAAATTACGGAGAGGGAAAGTAGAGGCCAAGAAAGCAGCAGAAATTACGGAGAGGGAAGGTGTGAGAGTTCTGAGCTCATTAAAGCCATGTCACTACTGTTCCTCCTAGAGGCAAAAGGCCTTTCAGAACTAGAGAAAACTTGGAGAACATCAAATACCCTATAAAGCCCACATTCCATCTGTGAAAACAGCCAAAATTCTTTTTCTTCCTCTAGCTTTTCCAGTCTTCTTTTACCATCTCATTCAAAATGAAACCAGATTTAATTTAAAATATCTTTTTCTCTGCAAACTTCTGTAACAGGAACTATTCTTTTTCCAACTATTCTCAACATATGAGAGAAAAGGTATCTTAGCACGGTCATTATCTTCTACTCTCTCCTCCAACATTGTTGTTCAGTCATCTCTCAATAACCTACAGTTTTTAAGTTTGAAACATTCACTGAGACTCTCCCACGCAATGATTTAACACTTAGCTAACAAGCTGCCTTTTCATCTATTCTCGGGCTGTTTTGCAAAAGTGCTTCAGCATCCATTTTGACAAATCTTCCTACACCCTAATCTTGCCTCAACTTTCATCTTATTATATCCAAATCTTACTCATCTTGCCTGCCTATCTCCCCCAAGGCTAAGTTCAAATTCTATCTCTGAGAGGTCTTGCCAGATGGATATCATAATTCTCTTCTGTATTTACCTAAACATTTACGGATGAATATCTTTTTTTTTTTTTTAAAGAGACATGGTCTTGCTGTCACCCAGGCTAGAGTTCAGTGACGCAATCATAGCTTACTGCGCCCTCCAACTCCTAGGTTCAAGTGATCCTTCCACCTCAGCCTCCCGAGTAGCTAGAATTACTACTCAGTAGGTGGATGCCACTGTGCCCGACTAATTGTTTTCTTTTTTTTTTTTTTGGTAGAGATGGGGGTCTCACTTTGTTGCCCAGGCTGATCTCAAACTCCTGAACTCAAGCAATCCTCCTGCCTTAGCTTCTTAAAGTCCTAGGATTACAGGCATGAGGCCCCGTGCCAGCCTCTGAAGTTCTAATTTGTAAGTTATTCGTGTACTTGGTCTTTGGTTATCACTTCCCTGTTTGGATAAAGATTTTACAAATAAGAATGTGCATCACTATTATTTAAGATGGTGAAAAAGCAACAAAACCAAATGCCCATGACTGGAATGGTTTGATATAGTATATCAATGAGACTATTAAAATAGGCATTAAAAGTTACAATGGCCGGGTGCAGTGGCTCATGCCTGTAATCCCAGCACTTTGGGAGGCTCAGGTGGGCAGATCACTTGAGGTCGGAGTTCAAGACAAGCGTGATCAACATGGAGAAACCCCATCTCTACCAAAAATACACACAAAAAAAGAAACCCTGTCTCTACTAAAAATACAAAAATAGCTGGGCATGGTGGCGCACGCCTGTAATCCCAGCTACTCAGGAGGCTGAGGCAGGAGAATGGCTTGAACCCAGGAGGCGGAGGTTGCAGTGAGTCGAGATTGTACCACTGCACTCCAACCTGGGCAACAGAGTGAGACTCTGTCCCAAAAAAAAAAAAAAAGGCTGGCGTGGTGGCTCACGCCTATAATTCCAGCGCTTTGGGAGGCCGAGACTGGCGGATCATGAGGTCAGGAGATCGAGACCATCCTGGCGAACACAGTGAAACTCGGTGAAACCCCACCTCTACTAAAAATACAAAAAATTAGCCGGGCATGGTGGCGGGCGCCTGTAGTCCCAGCTACTTGGGAGGCTGAGGCAGGAGAATGGCGTGAACCTGGGAGGTGGAGGTTGCAGTAAGCCGAGATCACATCACTGCACTCCAGCCTGGGCGACAGAGCAAGACTCCGTCTCAAAAAAAAAAAAAAGTGGCCAGGTGCAGTGGCTCACGTCTGTAATCCCAGCACTTTGGGAGGCCAAGGTGGGTGGATCACCTGAGGCAGTGAGCTGAGATGGCGCTATTGCACTCTAGCCTGGACAACAAGAGTGAAACTCTGTCTAAAAAAAAAAAAAAAGTTACAAGTTTGAGGAGTATTTAATGAAATGGGAAAATGTTCATGTTACAAAGCCAAATGATATTTATGTACTTATAATTTACAATTTATTTACATGTCTGTTTCACCATTAGAACAAGTTAATTGAAAGAAGTACATATTGCCTCTTGTAACCTCAGTATCACGCCTGGTACACAGATGTTGACTGAAAAAAAAAGGATGCATTCTGGTACGTTAGTGGAACAAAAGATTGACTCTAGTGTAACTCTACTCACCTTACAAGTGGGAAAACTGAGGCCTAGGTAAGCTGAGGGCCCATGTTGGGTCAGTAATGGGACAAAATAACAGCAGGGCTGAGTTTAGAACCCCGCTCTCTCACTGCCCAGTATGGTATTCTTTCCCATCACACTGTCCCAATGCACACTGCTACCATCTTTCTGTGCCTCCAGGGCTAAAATTTATACCCCAGGTCTCCAGCCCAACTCTGCCACTTTCCATTCTTTTACCTGTTTAAAGTATACAATCAATGGTTTTTAGTATATTTACAGAGTTGTGCAATCATTATAATCTACTTTTAGAATATTTTCATCATCCCCAAAAGATACCTTGTACCTCTTAGTCCTGTCACTTCTCATTCTGCCACCCCTCAGTCCCTGGGAAACACTAATCTTTGTCTCTACGGATTTGCCATTTCTGGACATTCTTCATTCTTTTTATGCTTGTGCTGCTTCCTTGAATTCCCAGGTCTAGCTTAAGTATGATCATTTCAGCATCCCTCTTTTCCTGGATGCACTGCCACTTTCTGTCGGAACTGCCCCACAGGACCAAGCCTCTTTTCAGTCTGGTTTTTGGAAGTCTAAAAGCACATTATGTATGCTAGTGAGTAAGAGCATGAATATTATCTCTGACAACCTGTCATTTCCCATGAAGAAAGACATACCAACTTTATTGGGGGAGGTAAGAGAGAGGGAAGGTGGCTATTCTGTTCTAGTTGTCAATCTGGTAATGAATTAGAATTCAGGAACAATACTATGCTACTGGCCTACATGGATAAACACTGTTGAGAAACAGAAAATGTTCAACTCCAGAAACTTTGATCATATTTCAAATCCTAATAAGTACACGCTGGTTCAAATAAAAAACACCAAGAAAGCATTCAGCAGCTGGATAAATCTGAGACCAGAGCACAAGTATGTGTACATTATCACCAGCCTTTAACTGAAAATACCGGTTCTTGTTAGGGAACAAATGCTTTTATCAGACAGCTCCTTCTGTGAACTTACTGCATACAACTTTAGCATTACAAAAGTCAATACTGTCAGGCTGGGCATGGTGGTTCACGCCTGTAATCCCAGCACTTTGGGAGGCCGAGGTGGGCAGATCACTTGAGGTCAGGAGTTTGAGGCCAGCCTGGCTAACATGGCGAAACCCCATCTCTACTAATAATACAAAAAGTAGCTGGGCATGGTGGTGTGCACCTGTAATCCCAGCTACTCGGGAGGCTGAGGCAGGAGAATGGCTTGAACTCAGGAGGCAGAGGTTGCAGTAAGTCAAGATTGCACCACTGTACTCAAGCCTGGGCAACACAGCAAGACTCCATCTTAAAAAAAAAAAAGAAAGAAAGAAAAAGAATTAGCCAGGCATGGTGGCGCATGCCTGTAGTCCCAGGTACTCGGGAGGCTGAGGCAGAAGAATCGCTTGAAGCTGGGAGGCAGAAGTTGCAGTGAGCCGAGACTGCACCACTGCATTCTAGCCTGGGCGACAGAGTGACTCCGTCTCAAAAAAAAAAAAAATACTGCCTTTCTTTTGGAATGTTTTTGTAGTTAAGTCTTACTTATCCAGCAAAATTCTGAGTATCTTAGGAGTGGGTATCATATCCATTTATTCATATTTATTCATATTTATTCCTTTCTCACAGCATCTAACACACACCAGGCATGCTGTATTTGTTGGCTTAGTACAGAAACTAAGATTTTTTAAAAACAGCCACATTCTCTATTTTTTATTTATAATTCTCTGCATATATTACCTTTAGAACCAGAAAAAAAATAGTATAAGAATAAAAAGCGATAATCTCTAACCATCTGTTTTTAGAAGCTTCACCAATTCCAAAGTACAGAATAGGCCTAGTGTTAGGATGTTATTGCTACATTCTGATTTGTACGTCCTCAAGTTCACGTGGGAGACTGTGACTCTACTCTCACCAGCTGGAATCACAGGGTAAATGCTTTTCAGAAAGTCATTCACTATCTTAGAAAAACAATTCTCTCTCCAAAATACATGGCTCATGCAGATTCTCTGTGGTCAGGGTAAGGACTACAGAATTTCTTACATATTTAAAGAACTTCAGATGCTCCCTCAAAGTAAATTATTTTTCTTTGAGACAGAGTCTCACTCTGTCACCCAGGCTGGAGTACAGTGGCATGATCTTGGCTCACTGCAACCTTCACCTCCAGGGTTCAAGTGATTCTCATGCCTCAGCCTCCCAGGTAGCTTGGAATTACAGGCATGCGCCACCATGCCTGGCTAATTTTTATATTTTTTATAGAGATGGGGTTTCGCCATGTTGGCCAGGCTGGTCTCGAACGACTGAGCTCAAGCGATTAACCTGCCTTGGCCTCCCAAAGTGCTGGGATTACAGGCATGAGCCACCGTGCGTGGCCTCAAAGTAAATTCTTATTTTATTTTATTTTTTTGAGATGGAGTCTTGCTCTGTCGCCCAGGCAGGAGTGCAGTGGCACGATTTCGGCTCACTGCAACCTCTGCCTCCCGGGTTCAAGGGATTGCTCCTGCCTCAGCCTCCTGAGTAGCTGGGATTACAGGTGCACTCCACCACGCCCAACTAATTTTTTGTATTTTTAGTAGAGACAGGTTTCACCATGTTGGGCAGGCTGGTCTCGAATTCCTGACCTCATGATCTGCCCACCTCAGCCTCCCAAAGTGCTGGGATTACAGGCGTGAGCCACTGCACCTGGCAGTAAATTCTTACTGAATCTTTACAGCACCAAACCATATCATCGTAAACATGTTAGAGTTAACCCCTGAACAACTCAGGGGTTAAGAACATCAACCCTCTGTGCAGTTGAAAATCTGCACAGGCTGGCACAGTGGCTCACACGTGTAATCCTAGCGCTTTGGGAGGCTGAGACAGGAGGATCACTTGAACTTAGGAGTTTGAGAACAGCCTGGGCAACACAGTAAGACCTCATCTCTATTTTAAATACATAAGAAAAAGAAAATCTGCATATAATTTTTGTCTCCCCAGAACTAAACTAATAGCCTACTGTTGACTGGAAACCTTACTGATAACAGGAGCAGCTGATTAACACATATTTTGGAAGTCACATATATGACATACTGTATTACAATAAAGTAAACTAGAGAAAAGACTATGTTATTAAAAAAACATGAGGAGGCTGGGTGCAGTGGCTCACACCTGTAATCCCAGCACTTTGGGAGGCCTAGGCGGGCAGATCACAAGGTCAGGAGATCGAGACCATCCTGGCTAGCATGGTGAGATCCCATCTCTACTAAAAATTACAAAAAAATTAGCCAGGCATGGTGGCGGGCGCCTGTGGTCCCAGCTACTCTGGAGGCTGAGGCAGGAGAATGGCATGACCCGGGAGGCAGAGCTTGCAGTGAGCTGAGATCGCGCCACTGCACTCCAGCCTGGGCGACAGAGTAAGATTACGTCTCAAAAAACAAACAACAACCAAAAAAACACACTAGGAAAAGGAAACATATTTACTATTCATTAAATGGAAGTGGATCATCATAATGGTCTTCATCCTCATTGTCTTCCTGCTAAGTTAGGCTGAGGAAGAGGAGGAAGAAGAGAGGTTGTTTTGTTACCTCATGGGTGGCAGAGGTGGAAGGTGAAGCAGGAGAGGCAGGCATACTGTATAACTTTTATCGCAATAAATCCACCTATGGCCAGGCACAGTGGCTCATGCCTATAATCCCAGCACTTTGGGAGGTTGAACAGAGGTGGGTCACTTGAGGCCAAGAGTTCAAGAGCAGCATGGCCAACATGGCGAATCCTGTCTCTACTAAAACTACAAATATTAACCGGGCATGGTAACACACACTTGTAGTCCCAGCTACTCGGGAGGCTAAGGCAAGAAAATCACTTGAACCTGGGAGGTGGAGGTTGCAGTGAGTCGAGATCATGCCACTGCACTTCAGCCTAGGTGACAGAGTGAAAATCTGTCTCAAAAAAAAATCTACCTGTAAATGGATCCCTGCAGTTCAAACATGTATTGTTCAAGGGACAACTGTACAAGCCTGCTAATGGCTTAGGATGGGAAAAAAACATCCCACACACAGTCATCCTAAATCATCCAATACCAAGAAAACATACTCAAGTCTATCCTTAAAATTTATCCAGTTTTGCAGCTTGTGGGGTCTTTTTCTAAACTCTTGCATTGTGGCATTGTGATATTGTCAATCTTTCTTTCTTTCTTTTTTTTTTTTTTTTTGGAGACGGAGTCTTAATCTTTCGCCCAAGCTGCAGTGCAGTGGCACGATCCCTGCTCACTGCAACCTCCACCTCCCCGGTTCAAGCGATTCTCCTGCCTCAGCCTCCTGAGTAGCTGGGATTACAGGTGCCCACCACACCCAGCTAATTTTGTATTTTTAGTAGAGACAGGGTTTCACCATGTTAGCCAGGCTGATCTCAAACTTGACCTCAGGTGATCCGCCCGCCTCAGCCTCCCAAAGTGCTGTGATTATAGGCATGAGCCACCATGCCAATCTTTAAGAACCTGCCTCAGGTACACCTAACTACTAAGTCAAATTCCTTTGACTGTTAACCTTGCATTATAATTCTCTTCTTACTTAGTTGAATTTAATTGTTATTTTCTCTAAATTCACTTTCTAAAATCTTTAAAAACTACATAGTAATTACTCCAAACATTTGGCCATTATCATCACTTTAAGGGAGGATAATGATCTAAGCTAAGGGAAGTCATTTATTTTGGCTCCAAAAGACTGGACTTCTGTATGTCTAATTCCTTAGTTTAGAATTTGTTGGGGGCAGGGCACAGTGGCTCAGTAATCCCAGCACTTTGGGAGGCTGGGGTGGGTGGATCACTTGAGCTCAGGAGTTTGAGCCAGCCTGGGCAAGATGGCCAAAACCTGTCTCTACTTTAAAAAGCACAAAAATCAGCCAGGTGTGGTGGTGCACACCTGTAAACCCAGCTACTCAGGAGGCAGAGGCACAAGAATAGCTTGAGTTCAGGAAGATGAGGTTGCAGTGAGCTGAGATCATGCCACTGCACTCCAGCCTGGACTAGAGTGAGACCTGGTCTCAAAAAAAAAAAAAAAAAAAAAAAATTGTTGGAAAGCCCAAATAAAAAGTCTTTACTCTCCATCTGATCATAAAATGTGACTCTTACAAATCAGACATAATCTCTGAGCTGATATCTCCTTGCCTATTAAGCAAGAAAAGAGACATTTATCCTTTACAAATCCTAAGCTTAAGCTTTTCAATTTTCAGTCAGTCCCAAGACTCATTCACTATAAATTTAATGGGTATGATATACCAAGACTATGTCAAAGATAAACATAATGAATTAAAAGTTTACTGGTACAATTCTGTTCTCAGAAATGAAATTACATTACCAGACTCCAACTCAGGATTTTTTTTTTTTTTTTTTTGAGACAGCGTCTTACTCTGTCGCCTAGGCTGGAGTGCAGTGGCATGAACATGGCTCACTGCCTCCAGGGCTCAAGTGATCCTCCTGTCTCGGCCTCCCGAGTAGCTGGGACAACAGGTATGCATGACCATGCCCAACTAATTTTTTGTTGTTGTTGTTTTTTTGTAGAGATAGGATCTGGCCATGTTGTCCAGGCTGGTCTTGAACTCCTGGGCTCAAGCAATCCTCCCAACTTGGCTTCCCAAAGTGCTGGGATTACAGATATGAGCCATTGAACCCAGCCATGATTATAGTTCTATACACCCTGTATGAAAATACTTTAATACAAAAATGATGCTCTTCTTTGTTCTGAAGTTGTCATTATTTCATCTTCAAGATTAGAACTTCTTTGAATGTAGGAAGTGGTTCTTATTCTGTGTCTCCCACTATGCCTTAAGAGAGGGCCTCATGGAGCTCTAGCATCTCTCGCTGATGCTTTCTGACAATCTCTTGCTCTGTCACCTTTACACTCCTAAGGCCATCATTCCTTTAGCTAGAGAATAATTCATTTAAAAATCTTTCCAAAGTACACTAGTTAAGGAAAAGTTCACTAGATGCATCCCTATATCCTGTAATTACACAAGAAAATCTAACCAGTGCCAAGTTCTCTTAAACACTTGGAGAAGAAGGGGTAGGAGTCTTGATTACTTTGCTTGCTGTTCATAAGAATTTAAGGCTGTCACGAGCAGGCCATGCCTAGGAAAGACTCTGGTAAAGATGTCTTTCTGCTGAAGGCACCCGACCTGTATTAGCTCTGAGGAACGGGCTAGAAGTAGACAGAACACCTACCACAAGCTATATACTAGCAATACAGAGAGGACTTCCAAGATCCTGGCATCCCTCTGACCTCATCTCCAACCACTCTCACCGCAGCACACACAGGAGACAGGAAGAAATGGACAAGACGGGAGTGGTTGACAACGGGTCCAACTAAAAGTCATGACGCTAGAGGGTTTCGAGCAGATCCTAAAGATGGGGAACCGTCAACAGTCTTCAAACAGAGCAGTGACACGGTCCCGGATGTTCACTTTGAGTGCAAAGTGGGGACTGGAATGGATGGAGAGTACAAAGGAGGCAGGGAGACCCCTTAGGAGAACCACGGAGCGAGAATGGGCTGCCTGACCCGTCTGGGAAAAGGACTTGTAGAATGGGTCCAGGGGCATGGCAGGAAGCCAGGAGCTCAGCGTAGGGCAGGAAAACCCTACAGAGACTGTCCAGCGGAGCCTGAGGGTCAGGACGGGAGGAAGAAGGTGGGACCTGAAGGAGGAAGTGAAAACCCGCAACAGCCGAAGGCTCCGGGAGTCCTCTCAAAGCATCTCCCCGGAGCCCAGCCCAAGCGCCTCAGCGGCCTCCCTCCTCCCCGCCTCCCCTTGCTGGCCCGCTGACCGAACGAGTTGAGAAAGTCCGCGATTTTCTTGATGCTGCTGGTGATTATCTCAATGTACTCCCGGTTAGCCCAGTCCTGGTGAATCTCCCGCTGCACCGGATCCTCCTGTCCCGCCATGGCGGCCGCCTGAGGAAGAGCGACTGCGCAGGCGCCCCGACCCTACAGGCCTCTAGCGCGCCTGCGCCACCAGCCCACACCCATCCTCTGGAGCGCCCACGAATTCTCGGGTACTGTGATAACGCCTGTGCAATATAACGTCCTCGCTGGCGTTTGCTCTCTACTCCCACGCTGTAGAAAACAGAAGCCTCGACTCCGGCGGCGAGGTTGTAGTGCACGCGCGTTATGGTGTTAAACGGGCTCGTGGGGGGTCTTGCCGTCTCCCTCAACTGCTCCAGGCTGTGTCCGCAGTAAGATGGGCACAGTCGATTAAATCACACTAAATAGCCGGGCGCGGTGGCTCACGCCTGTAATCCTAGCACTTTGGGAGGCCGAGGCGGGCGGATTACGAGGTCAGCAGATCGAGACCACGGTGAAACCCTGTCTCTATTAAAAATACAAAACATTAGCCGGGCGCGGTGGCTGGCGCCTGTAGTCCCAGCTATTCAGGAGGCTGAGGCAGGAGAATGGCGTGAACCCGGGAGGCGGAGCTTGCAGTGACCCGGAGATCGCGCCACTGCACTCCAGCCTGGGAGACAGAGCAAGACTCCCTCTCAAAAAAAAAAAAAAAAAATCACACCAAATACAAGTCTTTTTTTTTTTTTTTTTTTTTAGACGGAGTCTAAAAAATGACATGGTCATAAATAGGTGGGCACACTGCAAACTGGAACAATCCCTTTCAGAAGGAAATTTGTGTTTTTGTGACAAGGTTTTGTTTTTTGTTTTTTTGAGAGGAGTCTCGCTCTGTCGCCCAGGCTGGAGTGGCGTGATCTCGGCTCACTGCAACCTCTGCCTCCCGAATTCAAGCGGTTCTCCTGCCTCAGATGCCCAAGTAGCTGGAATTACAGGCACACACCACGACGCCTGCCTAATTTTTTTGTATTTTTAGTAGAGCTGGTGTTTCACCATCCTGGCCAGACTGGTCTCGAACTCCTGACCTCAGATAATCCGCCCGCCTCGGCCTCCCAAAGTGCTGGGATTACAGGCGTGAGCCACCGCGCTGGGCCTGACACAAGGTCTTACTGATGCCCAGGCTGGAATGCAATGGCATGATCATGGCTCACTGCAGCCTCGAACTCCTGGGCTCAAGCTATCCTCCAGCCTCAGCCTCCAGTGTAGTTGGGACTACAGGTTCAGGTCACCACACCTGGCTAATTTTTGTATTTTTTGTAGAGGGGGAGTTTCACCGTGTTGGCCAGGTTGGTCTGGAACTCCTAACCTCAAGTGATCTGCCCACCTCGGCCTCCCAAAGTGCTAGGATTATAGGCATGAGCCACCATGCCCAGTCTATTATGCAGTCATTTAAATGCTAATTATGAACACAAGCAACATGAAAACAAATACAATAAATTAAGGGGAAAAACAAAATATCCTCCCTCCCTCCCTTCCTTTTCTTTGTTTGTTTTTTTTTTTTTTTTTTTGAGACGGAGTTTCTCTGTTAATGCGTAGGCTGGAGTGCAATGGCACGATCTTGGCTCACTGTGACCTCTGCCTGCCGGGTTCAAGTGATTCTCCTGCCTCAGCCTCCCAAGTAGCTGGGATTACAGGCGCCTGCCACTACACCCGGCTATTTTTTGTGTTTTTTAGTAGAGACAGGGTTTCACCACGTTGGCCAGGCTGATCTTGAACTCCTAACCTCAAGTGATCTGCCCACCTCGGCCTCCCAAAGTGCTGGGATTACAGACATGAGCCACCCTGCCTGGCCCACATTTTTCTTTCATTGCAACTGTGGAAAAATGTTTGCTTGAGGACAAGAAGGATCTACCAAAAAAGTCAGTATCTGCTTTGCTAAGGTAGTGGAATATGAACAATTTTATTCTCGTTTTAGGGAATACTTACAATCTGGCATGCAGTAAATGCTCTTTTTTTTTGAGACAGAGTCTTGCTCTGTTGCTCTGGCTGGAGTGCAATGGCTCGATCTCGGCTCACTGCAACCGCTGCCTCCCAGGTTCAAGCAATTCTCCTGCCTCAGCTTCTCAAGTAGCTGGGACTACAGGTGCATACCACCACACACGGCTGATTTCTGTGTGTGTGTGTATATATACACATATATGTGTATGTGTGTGTGTGTGTGTATATATATATATATATATTTTTTTTTTTTTTTAAAGTAGAGATGGGGTTTCATCATGTTGGTCAGGCTAGTCTCAAACTCCTGACCTCAGATGATCTCCCTGCCTCAGCCTCCCAAAGTGTTGGGATTACAGGCATGAGCCACTGTGCCCGGCCAGTAAATGCTTTTTATTAAAAAGAAAAAAGGTGGCTGAGTGGCTGGGTGTGGTGGCTCACACCTGTTAATCCTAGCACTTTGGGAGCCTGAGGCGCGCATATTGCTTGAGGCCAGGAGTTTGAGACCAGCCTGGCCAACACAGTGAAACCCTGTCTCTACAAAAAATAGAAAAATTAGTCAGGCATGGTGGCACGTGCCTGTAATCCCAGCTACTTGGGAGGCTGAAGTGGGAGCATCACCTGAGCCCAGGGAGGTCAAGGCTGTAGTGAGCAGTGATTGCACTCTTGCACTCAGCTTGGATGACAGAGTGAGACCCTGTCTCAAAAAAAAAAAAAAAAAAAAAGTGGCTGAAGAGGCAGATTACTACTAGTATTAGCATTAACTGGGACGAAACCATTGCTAACAGTTATTTACCCCAGTAGAGGATTTTATAAGCTATAAATATGCTTTTATAGCTGTTACCTCACTGGACCCTCACAAACCCTGTGGAAGGAAGCCAGGAAGAAGTTTCTCATTTGAAAATCAAAAATCAAGGCCGGGTGCAGTGGCTCACGCCTGTAATCCCAGCACTTTGGGAGGCTGAGGCGGGTGGATCACGAGGTCAGGAAATTGAGACCATCCTGGCTAAGACGGTGAAACCCCGTCTCTACTAAAAATACAAAAAATTAGCCGGGCGTGGTGGCGGGCGCCTGTAGTCCCAGCTACTCGGGAGGCTGAGGCAGGAGAATGGCGTGAACCCGGGAGGCGGAGCTTGCAGTAAGCCAAGATGGTGCCATTGCTCTCCAGTCTGGGCAACAGAGCAAGACTCCATCTCAAAAAAAAAAAAAAAAAAAAAAAAATCAGAAATCTGATGTTCAAGGTAACAAAGCCAATTAAGAGGTAGACCCTAACCAGGTGATTCCAGACTTCATTATCTCTTCACCATACCACTCTGAAAACAGGTTAAAGTCTGTCTGAGCTCTCTTATGTATACATATAAATGATTTTTTTCAGCCCCGGCCCCGGACCCTGCAGCCGCCGAGATGTTGATGCCTAAGAAGAACCGGATTGCCATTTACGAACTCCTTTTTAAGGAGGGAGTCATGGTGGCCAAGAAGAATGTCCACATGCCTAAGCACCCGGAGCTGGCAGACAAGAATGTGCCCAACCTTCATGTCATGAAGGCCATGCAGTCTCTCAAGTCCCGAGGCTACGTGAAGGAACAGTTTGCCTGGAGACATTTCTACTGGTACCTTACCAATGAGGGTATCCAGTATCTCCGTGATTACCTTCATCTGCCCCCGGAGATTGTGCCTGCCACCCTACGCCGTAGCCGTCCAGAGACTGGCAGGCCTCGGCCTAAAGGTCTGGAGGGTGAGCGACCTGCGCGACTCACAAGAGGGGAAGCTGACAGAGATACCTACAGACGGAGTGCTGTACCACCTGGTGCTGACAAGAAAGCCGAGGCTGGGGCTGGGTCAGCAACCGAATTCCAGTTTAGAGGCGGATTTGGTCGTGGACGTGGTCAGCCACCTCAGTAAAATTGAAGAGGATTATTTTGCATTGAATAAACTTACAGCTAAAAAACCTTAAAAAAATAAAAAATAAAAATAAAAAATAAAAAATAAATGATTTTTTTTTTTTTTTGAGACGGAGTTTTGCTCTTGTTGCCCAGGCTGGAGTGCAATGGCGCCATCTCAGCTCACCGCAACCTCCGTCTCCCAGGTTGAAGCAATTCTCCTGCCTCAGCCTCCCTAGTAACTGGGATTTACAAGCATGTGCCACTATGCCTGGCTAATTTTTTTTTTTGTATTTTTATTAGAGATGGGGTTTCTCCATGTTGGTCAGGCTGGTCTTGAACTCCCGACCTCAGGTGATCCACCCACCTCGGCCTCCCAAAGTGCTAGGATTACAGGCATGAGCCACCGCGCCTGGCCTACATATAAATGATTTCTAAAATAAATAATAGATACAGAGACTTAGGGAAGCCTAAGCATGCAGTAGGCTATCTGCTGCTCAAGGCCCTGTATCCTAAGTGATGCTGTTGAAGTGGCATTTTGCTTAGATATCACAAAGTCAGATAGACCTGCTTTTCCTTTAAAGGTATTGCATCGGCCGGGCTTGGTGGCTCATGCCTGTAATCCTAGCACTTTGGGAGGCTGAGGCGGGTGGATCATCTGAGGTCAGGAGTTTGAGACCAACCTGGCTAACATGGTGAAACCCTGTCTCTACTAAAAATACAGGAAAAAAAAAAATTAGCCTAGGGTGGTGGCAGGCGCCTGTAATCCCAGCTACTAGGGAGGCTGAGGCAGGAGAATTGCTTGAACCTGGGAGGCGGAGGGTGCAGTGAGCCGAGATTGCACCATTGAACTCCAGCCTGGGTAACAAGGGTGAAACTCCGTCTCAAAAAATATATATAAAAAATAAAGGTATTGCATCATGGTCTGAAATCTTAAATCTACCATCCAGGAGTCATTTCACCTCTCTGAGCTCTGGTGTCTTTATGTGTAATTCAAGGATAACAACATTGATGAATTAGAATTGTTGGAGGATTATGTGAGAAAGTATAAATAAAACACTAAGCACAATGCCTAGCTCTTCATAAACCATGCACTCAGGATCAGTTTATATTTTCTTATTATGCAGATGGCATAAAACTATATCCAACAATTTTTTTTAATGATCATCTTCCATGGACAAGTCAGACTCAAGTCTTGTCCTTTCGCTTGACTTCCTATACACTGTTCCAGAATCTCCTGTGTAATTCCAAATGACTCAAGGATATGCTGCTGTTCTTGAGTGAAGATGGTTCCTGTGGACCTCAGGAGCCTTTTCCTAATGCCTTACAGAGCTTGCTGTCAGACAGTCCTCCAGTTATGGGTTTGCTAGCATGATAGTTCTTCATTGTAGGAATTGTTTCTGATGAGTGACACAGGGCTGCAGAGGCCAGCTTTGGGAATGTTGTTGGTGCAACAAGGAGTGCTACAGTTTTTTTTTTTTTTTTTGAGACAGAGTCTCGCTCTGTCGCCCAGGCTGGAGTGCGGTGGCCGGATCTCGGCTCACTGCAAGCTCCGCCTCCCAGGTTCACGCCATTCTCCTGCCTCAGCCTCCCGAGTAGCTGGGACTACAGGCGCCTGCTACCTCGCCCAGCTAGTTTTTTTTTTTTTTTTTTTTTTTTTTTTTTGTATTTTTTAGTAGAGACGGGACTTCACTGTGTTAGCCAGGATGGTCTCGATCTCCTGACCTCGTGATCCGCCCGCCTCGGCCTCCCAAAGTGCTGGGATTACAGGCTTGAGCCACCACGCCCGGCCAGGAGTGCTACAGTTAACATAGGGAAACTAGGTCCCTGTCTTCACTTTTTTTTTTTTTTTTTTTTTTTTGAGACAGAGTCTCATTCTGTTGCCCAGGCTGGAGTGCAGTGGCGTGATTTCGGCTCACTGCAACTTCTGTTTCCTGGGTTCAAGCAGTTTGCCTGCCTCAGCCTCCTGAATAGCTTGGATTACAGGCATGAGTCACCATGCCCGGCTAATTTTTGTATTTTTTGGTAGAAACAGGGTTTTGCCATGTTGACCAGGCTAGTCTCAAATTCCTGACCTCAAATGATCCGCCTGCCTCAGGCTCCCAAAGTGCTGGGATTACAGGCATGAGCCACCATGCCGAGCCCCTGTCTTCACTTTGAGTTGGCCATACACTTCATGGAACTTGGGGATCTCATTGATGACTTCAGGTATAAGAATCAATGTGGAATCAAAGCTTGAAGAAATATAGCACTTACATTAAGCCTGGTCATTTGAGCCTCCTTTGCAGTCATATGCACTTGGACCATCATTGGCACAGCTGGGCCTGTTAAGTCAGTATTTCAAATTCCTACTAACACTTCGTGACACCATATTACTGCCATAATAAATGGAACATGTGCTGAGACATCCAAGGGTGGATACAGTTTGTGCACCATAGCAGTGTTGCTGCCTGCTTTGAAAGCATTGAATCAGCTTTTGGCAGAGTAAATGTGGCTATTGTCATGAGAATCCCTGAACAGTGCAACCAGAATGTTGAGCACTGGATGATACAGATCACATTCTGGTTTTCCATATGGAGCATACTATCAGACTTAGAGGTGATGGTGAATGGCACTTCTGAGAACACATCCCTTAGAGCTGGGCAGACTGCACAGAGGACTGTTGTACAAATTCTTTTTTTTTTTTTTTTGAGACAGAGTATTGCTCTGTCGCCCAGGCTGGAGTGCAATGGCACGATCTCGGCTCACTGCAGCCTCTGCCTCCTGGGTTCAAGCGATTCTCCTGCCTCAGCCTCCCGAGTAGCTGGGATTACAGGTGCCCACCATCACGCCTGGCTAATTTTTGTATTTTTAGTAGAGATGGGATTTCACCATGTTGGCCAGGCTGGTCTTGAACTCATGACCTCAGGTGATCTGCCCACCACAGCCTCCCAAAGTATTAAGATTACAGGTGTGAGCCACTGCACCCAGCCCATACAAATTCTTAACAGTATGAAGCCCTATCTATCCAGTAATTTTTAAACATACAATTTTGCATTGAGGACTTTCATTTAAAAAACAAAACAACAACAAAAAAAACCACTGTGCAATTAAAACCTAAATAAAAACGACTGTTTTCTTTTAAAATAAAAATGTCTTTTTTTATTCAAGAGGGAAATAAAGCCGGGTGTGATGGCTCACGTCTGTAATTCCAGCACTTTGGGAGACCGAGGAGGGCAGATCACGAGATCAGGAGTTCGAGACCTGCCTGGCCAACATGGTGAAACCCCATCTCTACTAAAAATACAAAAATCAGCTGGGCCTGGTTGCGGGCACCTGTAATCCCAGCTACTCGGGAGGCTGAGACAGGAGAATCGCTTGAACCCGGGAGGTGAAGTTTGCAGTGACCTGAGATCGAGCCACTGCACTCCAACCTGGGCGACACAGTGAGACTCCATAAAAAAAAAAAAAAAAAAAAAAAAGATAGAAATAAAAATGAACTAACTGGGGAAAAAAGTTTTGTAATTCAAAATCATTTGTGTCTCTTCCAAGTCTCACTATTCTGTGCCCCTCTCTTCATGTTCTGACACGCCCTCCACGCTCTTCTCCACTTACCTCTTCTTCCACAAGGTGCACGTGCACAGACAGTGGGTGTGTGTCTTCTAAATCAGGATCTTGCCTGACCCTATTCTCAGGCCCTCAGTTTCTCTCCATCAGCTTTACCCAAAGAACTAGACCAAAGGTGACAAGTCTTATTTGTGGTGTGTGTTCTATAGTGTGTAAAATGCAAGGGCGATTCTGGGTGTACAAGGGAAGGCCAAGTAGGCCATTAGTTACTTCCCCCCACAAATACTGCACACTGCCAGGCATGGCAATAACCAGGTACTGGGAATACAGACATCAGCTGGGTAGATGACTCCCTTCCCTCAGCCATCCAGGGTCATTATTTTAAGTGATGATTACAAAGTTGTCAAATCACTCCTTCACTAATATGGCAAAAGTGTATCTCTGCATTATAAGAATGAGACAAAATTATTCTTGAGTTTTTTTTGTTTTCTTTTTGAGCAGGGCATCTCACTATGTTGCCCAGACTGGTCTTGAACTCCTGGGCTCAGGCAGTCTACCATCTCAGCCACTCAGATAGCTGGGATTACAGGTACTCCCAGGTTTAACAGAAGGCTGAGAAAGGTTTTCTGTCAGGAAATCAAGTAAGGACGTGCGTTTCCTCCTTCTCTTGACAGGTGAACATTTATTCTATTTCTTTGCACTGGGATCATTCAAATAGAGCAACACTGAGCAAGCCTGAGCACTCACTGAGCACAGTGTGATGAGTTGGGGCTAACTTTTAACACTAACTACAGGTCCTGGGACTTTTATGCAGGCCCCTGACCACGGCCATTGAAGTAGGGGTCGCCTGTCCTCTGTGACTTGATCAAAGGTACACAGGTGTGGCATGGTAGGGAGGAAGACCATGGAGGGGACAGGATTCGAACCAGCCCTCCTGAAGGCCGAGTCTTGGACAAGGCATTCCAATGAGGTGGGGGCGGGGAGTGCGGCCCCCCGCCGCGGCTCGGGCTGCCCTGCAGTCCTGGGTCACAAAGGTGGTTGCCAGGCGCCACGAACAGCGGCCGCCGCTTTGACGCGTGCGACCCTCAGGGTTCAGCAGGTGAGCCCTGGGCCCGGATGGTGGGACTGGGCCCAGGTTCCCACCGCATCATCCTCCTCAGCCAGAACCTTCTGGTCCCCGTCCCCAGATAGAGACCCAGGAGGCCCAAGCCCTTTCTTCCGGCTTGGAGTGGGAACCTCTCCACTCTCGGCAGCTCCAGACCCTTCGCATCTCTGTTTACAGTTCACGACCTCAGCTGCATTTTGGCGCTAATGCCCTGTTTCCCAGGTGGGGAAATCCTTGGAACGGGAAGTGGGGTGTGAAGGGGAAACCTTTTTGACCAGGAGAACCAGGTGTTCCCTATCTGGGAGCTACTGAGCAGCCTGAGAAGACTTCGTAGGTTCAAGCCCTTCTGGAGTGGTTGACACTGACTTCTGGGCGGTGGGGATGGGATGAACCATCTTTAAACTTTGCGTGAAGTGGTGCGGGGACCTAGGTTTAGAAGCCCTCTCATCCCATGTTGGTTCTGCCGAATATTTAGGCTGACTCCTGACCTCAAGTGATTGGCCCACCTTGGCCTCCGAAAGTGCTGTGATTGCAGGCCTGAGCCACCGCGCCCTGACTTAGGCTGGACATTTGACAAAGCCTTTTACTTCTACCTCTATTTCCTCTTAGAAGATGTGGCAAAAAAAGGATCCTGGGGGCAGAGTCCGGTGGCTCACGCCTGTAATCCCAGCACTTTGGGAGGCTGAGGCGGGTGGATCACGAGGTCAGGAGACTGAGACCATTCTGACTAATACGGTGAGACCCTGTCTCTACTAAAAACACAAAAAAATTAGCCGGGCGTGGTGGCGGGTGCCTGTAGTCCCAGCTACTAGGGAGGCTGAGGCAGGAGAATGGCGTGAACCTGGGAAGCGGAGCTTGCAGTGAGCCAAGATTGCGCCACTGCACTCCAGCCTGGGCAACAGAGCCAGACTCCATGTCAAAAAAAAAGAAAAAGAAAAAGAAAAGGATCCTGGGATTAAATACTTTTAAAAATCCCATATTATGGGATTCAAAATATTCTTGGCAGCATTTATACTCTCTGCCCACCTTGCCATGGAGGTGTACCATGGTAGTCCCTCTCTTGGATATGTGCTCTGAAGGTCAAGATATCAAGCACCAGAAGCCTTTCACAGGGTGTTTGGAATAGATAACTGTCCCTTGGGTGTCCCTTTCTCATTCTAAGGCAGCCCAGATATTTGAACATTTAGTACTTTGCAAAGAGCCTACATAGATCATGAGAAACATACTAGTTGCAGAAAATCAACAAATCCCCCATACTAACCATTATCAGGGGCAAGTCTTCTGGTCTGAAATGTCACCAACCCTTTTTTTTTTGAGATGGAGTCTCCCTCTGTCACCCAAGCTGGAGTTCAATGGCTTGATCCCAGCTCACTGGAACCTCCGTTCAAGTGATTCTCCTGCCTCAGTCTCATGAGTACCCAGGATTACAGGCGCCCACCACCACGCCTGGCTAATTTTTGTATTTTTAGTACAGACGGGGTTTCACCCTGTTGGCCAGGCTGGTCTTGAACTCCTGACCTCAAGTGATCCACCCGCCTTGGCCTCCCAAAGTGCTGGGATTACAGGTGTGAGCCACTGTGCCTGGCCAACAGTTCTTTTTTTTTTAAATCAACTTTTCTATCTCACAAACGGTGGTGAAGATGTCAAAATTTTCACAGTATTTCTGGGGCAATTACTGGATAGGATGGGATCTGCTGCTATCTTCTGTGGGAGAAGAAGGGGCAGAGAAAATACACTTGGCTAGAAAGAAAAGGGACCCACTATGCCCAATAACAAAATAGGTACACGCTAAAAAAAGAATTAGCTTCTGAATTCAGTAAACCTTCTTGTATACTGGCAATGTTGAAGGAGAATGATAGAAAATTCTAATTTTACTTGCATAAATTTTGAGTTAGCAATATCCTCACAGCCCTTTTTAATCTTCAAAGGAAAAAGAAAATTAAGGTCTTATGGAACCAGTAGGTCTTCCACAGATGGAAAACAAACAAAACAGAAAAACAAATTTAAAAACACACCCACACCTAGAAAAACAAAAATCTTTAACAATTTTTTGACTGGACTTTGGAAATGTTTCTCCTCCCAGTCTCCTACCAGCTCCTCTGAGGTGGTATATAAATAACCCAGGGGTCTGCAAGTTGCTCCCGTGTGCAGAGAAAATACAGTGGCCTTTGGGGCCAGGAGATGATCTCAGTAATGAATAGTGAAAGTTAGGGTTGTTTGAAAGGAATAGCATAAAAAATTCTCAAAATAGACAATGCAAGAGGGCTTGTATAAATGCAGATTGCTGGGCCCCACTTGGAGTTTGTTTCTGTTGGTCTGAGGTGGGGCCCAAAAATGTGCACATCTACAAGTTTCCAAATGATGTTGAAGTTCATACTTGTGAGTTCATACATTGCGAACCGCACAATTTTTTTTTTTTTTTTTTTTTGGAGACAGAGTCTTGCTCTTTCGCCCAGGCTGGAGTGCAGTGGTGCAATCTTGACTCACTGCAACCTCTGCCCCCTGGGTTAAAGCGATTTTCACGCCTCAGTCTCCCCACGTAGCTGGGACTACAGGCGTACGCCACCACGCCCGGCTAATTTTTGTGTTTTTAGTAGAGACAAGGTTTCACCATGTTGGCCAGGCTAGTCTGGAACTCTGATCTCAAGTGATCCGCCCGCCTTAGCCTTCCAAAGTGCTGGGATTGTAGGCATGAGCCACTGTGTCCAGCCATAAATATATATATATATATATATATTTTTTTTTTTTTTTTTTTTTGAGGCAGAGTCTCGCTCTGTCGCCCAGGCTGGAGTGCAGTGGCCAGATCTCGGCTCACTGCAAGCTCTGCCTCCCGGATTTACGCCATTCTCCTGCCTCAGCCTCCCGAGTAGCTGGGACTACAGGCGCCCGCCACCTCGCCCGGCTAGTTTTTTTGTATTTTTTAGTAGAGACGGGGTTTCACTGTGTTAGCCAGGATGGTCTCGATCTCCTGACCTCGTGATCCGCCCGTCTCGGCCTCCCAAAGTGCTGGGATTACAGGCTTGAGCCACCGCGCCCGGCCCAGCCATAAATATTTTTAAGATACGACTTTTCGGAGCTTCTTCTAATCTCAAGTAATAAGGTCTCATCATGAATTCTCAGCAGCTTCTGTCACCTCAGAACATATAGATTCTGTCATTAGCAGCTAACAACATAGCATAGGTCCTAACAGTGGACCTATATTCATTTCATTTCAGACAAATCATTTCCTCATCTATAAAATGGGTTAAGACCTACTTCCAAAGGCTTGTGAAAAAGTGTAATATAAAGTTTTAGTACACATAGCAGTTGCCAGATCAATATTTGTAATCATTCCCTACTTCCCTTTATTAGAATTACTAATACCCACGCTGGGCGCAGTGAGTCACGCCTGTAATCCCAGCACTTTGGGAGGCCGAGGCAGGTGGATCACCTGTCAGGAGTTGGAGACCAGCCTGGCCAACATGGCAAAACTCTGTCACTACTAAAAATACAGTGAGCCAAAATTGCTCCACTGCACTCCAGCCTGAGTGACAGAGCGAGACTGTCTCAAAAACGAAAAAAAAAAAAAGAAAGAATTACTGGCCGGGCGTGGTGGCTCAAGCCTGTAATCCCAGCACTTTGGGAAGCCGAGACGGGCGGATCACGAGGTCAGGAGATCGAGACCATCCTGGCTAACACGGTGAAACCCCGTCTCTACTAAAAAATACAAAAAAACTAGCCGGGCGAGGTGGCGGGCGCCTGTAGTCCCAGCTACTCAGGAGGCTGAGGCAGGAGAATGGCGTGAACCCAGGAGGCGAAGCTTGCAGTGAGCTGAGATCTGGCCACTGCACTCCAGCCTGGGTGACAGAGCGAGACTCTGTCTCAAAAAAAAAAAAAAAAAAAAAGAATTACTAATATCCTAACACCTGTTGGAATCTATTCATGGGAACTATAGAATAAGTTTATGTCAACAGTGAGACAGAGATGGGAATTTGAAAGTCCATACCATCATGAAAAGCATGTCAGGGAAATTCCATGCTCTGATTTCCCTCCTTTAGGACTGTCAATGGCAGGATACCAGCTCTGGTCACCATGGACCCCACTGGATGAGAGTTTCCAATGGCTGCGGCACACGACACCTATACCTTCCTCCAAGCACCCCTTCAGGGCCTCTCCCTGCTTCCCACACACACCATCTGACCTTGAAGTGCAGCTGTGCTTTCAAGAGGTCACTCTAGTCCTAGACAGCCCATTCCTGGAATCTGGAGTGAGTCCCAAGTTACCCTGTCACACATCAGAATTGCGAACAATGAACAACAAAGGACTGGTCAGGAAGCCCCAGCCCATCCGCCTCAGTGGAGTAGATTCTGTCTTTGGCAGGGTTATCACAGCTCAGCCACCAAAATGGACCGGGACTTTCAGAGTTTCAGACAAGTCAGCCTTTTGCAAAATCATTAGCAGGGAGCACCAGTGGCCCATTGGACTGAAGGAGCCTCAGATTCAGATGACAGTGACTATGTGCAAACAGATGCTGCGCTCTATCCTCTTGCTGTATGCAACTTACAAAAAGTGCACCTTTGCCCTGCAGCACTCCAAGTAAAGGGACCTCATTTGATCCCCATTTCTTCACACCATGCCCTTTGGTATGTAACTGAAGCTTATAGAAACCTGTCCATGTAAATGAAACTGTGTCACTGCCCCAGCCATCTTGCTTTTGTTTCAAGCAGTGATGATTCAGGAGCCCCTTTCATCCCTTCCCCTCCAAAAAAGGACCAATGATAGAGAACAAGGAAGAACATTCCCATTGTAAGGTTGAACCATTTAGAGTCAAACTAGCATTGACATGTACATGTGATAACCATTAAACAAATGATATAAAACCAATGAGCCTAGTGTGAACTCACATAAACACCTAAGATCACAATGAACTGGGGGAAAAAGGGGTGTAGAGGAGAAAGATATGTATTTCTATGTACCAGGGGATGTCAAAAATCTATATATAGGTCAACGATTAGTTTAAAACCTCCCCCAACCAAAACAATGAAAATAAGAAAAAAACCCTAACTAACCACACCCTAATACCACGGGAGTGTACAAAAGTGGGTAGAAATATAATGATACTAAACAATACTTACAGCCTGGCAAGAAAGATCTTGGTAGCACCGAACGAAGCTAGGCTTTCTAGTAGGCTACATGGAACTCATGACTCTCCATTTTAGCTGAAATGTACTCCTAATGTTCTATTTCTAATAAACTACAAGTAATTTTGTAGCATTTTTTTGTTTTTCTCTGTCATCCCAGCTGGACTACAATAGCATGGTCTTGGCTCACTGCAGCCTCAAACTCCCAGGCTCAAGGGATCCTCCCGCCTCAGCCTCCTGAGTAGCTGGGACTATAGGTGCAGGCCACCATATCTGGCTAATTTTTGTATTTTTTTTTTTTTTTTTTTTTTGAGATGGAGCTTTGCTCTTATTGCCCAGGCTGGAGTGCAATGGCACGATCTCGGCTCACCGCAACCTCTGCCTCCCAGGTTCAAGCGATTCTCTTGCCTCAGCCTTCCTAGTAGCTGGGATTACAGGCATGTGCCATCATGCCCAGCTACTTTTGTATTTTTAGTAGAGACAGGGTTTCTCCAGGCTGGTCAGGCTGGTCTTGAACTCCTGACCTCAGGTGATCTGCCCGCTTTGGCCTCCCAAAGTGCTGGGATTACAGGCATGAGTCACCGCGTCCGGCCACTAATTTTTGTATTTTTTTTTTTTTTAGTAGAGATGGAGTTTCGCCACGTTGCCCAAGCTGGTCTCAAACTCCTGGGCTCAAGCAATCCCCTGGCCTCAGCCTCCAAAAGTGTTGGGATTACAGGCATGAACCACCATACCTGGCCTTTGTAGCATTCTTATAACTACGTTAGGTATAACTCAGAATATGGAAATAAACATTATATATACAAAGTTAACACGAGTTTGATGCTGCTTTTTTATTTTATTTTGGTCTTTTTTTTTTTGAGACAGAGTCTTGCTGTGTCGCCCAGGCTGGAGTGCAGTGGCACGATGTCGGCTCACTGCAAGCTCCACCTCCTAGGTTCAAGCGATTCTCCTGCCTCAGCCTTCTGAGTAGCTGGGACTAAAGGTGCCTGCCACCATGCCCGGCTAATTTTTTGGATTTTTTAGTAGAGACGGGGTTTCACTGTGTTAGCCAGGATGGTCTCGATCTCCTGACCTCGTGATCCACCGTCCTCAGCCTCCCAAAGTGCTAGGATTACAGGTGTGAGCCATGCGCCCGGCCTTTATTTTGGTCTTATACTATCACACCAATCAAAAAAATTTAAAAAGCAGCCAAAACATTCCTTTGAACTTTCTTTGGGCATTGACAAGAAGTTTAAGTTGACCAGGCATGGTGACTCACGCCTATAATCACACCACTTTGGGAGGCCGAGGCGGGTGGATCATGAGGTCAGGAGTTCAAGACCAGCCTGGCCAATATGGTGAAACCCTGTCTCTACTAAAAAAATACAAAGATTAACCAGGCGTGGTGGTGCGCACCTGCAGTCCCAGCTATGCAGGAGGCTGAGACAGAAGAATCGCTTGAACCTGGGAGGCGGAGGTTGCAGTGAGCTGAGATCGTGCCACTACACTCCAGCCTGGGTGACAGAGTGAGATTCCGTTTCAAAAAAAAAAAAAAAAAAAAAGGAAGGAAGATCATCAAGTCAATCCTCCAGAAAGACCAGATATATCTCATTTCAAATGAAATTGGTTCTTACAATAGGAGACATTTTTTTTTTTTTTTTTTGAGATGGAGTCTCGCTCTGTCTCCCAGGCTGGAGTGCAGTGGTGCGATCTCGGCTCACTGCAAGCTTCGCCTCCCGGGTTCATGCTATTCTCCTGCCTCAGCCTCCCGAGTAGCTGGGACTACAGGCGCCCGCCACCGCACCCGACTAATTTTTTGTATTTTTAGTAGAGACGGGGTTTCACTGTGTTAGCCAGGATGGTCTCGGTCTCCTGACCTCGTGATCCGCCTGCCTTGGCCTCCCAAAGTGCTGGGATTACAGGCATGAGCCACTGCACCCGGCCAGGAGACATGATTTTAATCGGCAGAACTATGTTAGCACCAGTCTCCATAATTTCTCTGCACAAATCTCAATTCAATTCCACCTAATCCTTCAATAATGAAGCAAATCCAGAAAGATAAATGAGGCAGCTGAAGCAGAACTTAGAACAGAATTTATTTGTAAAATTGGTACAAGCCTAAGTTCTAGAATAAATCAGAGTTTCAAAACTAGCTCCCAAAGTCCAGAATCATGACTCAGAGATTTTACTCTGCAGTGTAGCACAGCTAGGTTTATCCAAACCAATAAATAATGCTACATTAGAATCCTGAGCCAGGGACTGTGATGATGTTAGACAATCCATGATGTCTACAAGTTAATAAAGCCCCCACTTTAAGAACAAAAGATGGCTGGGTGTGGTGCCTCATGCCTGTAATCCCAGCACTTTGGGAGGCCGAGGAAGGTGGATCATGAGTTCAGGAAATTGAGACCATCTGGCCAACATGGTGAAACCCTGTGTCTACTAAAAATACAAAAATTAGCCAGGCACGGTGGCGTGTTCCTGTAGTCCCAGTTACTCAGGAGGCTGAGGCATGATAATCGTTTGAACCTAGGAGGTGGAGGTTGCAGTGAGCCGAGATTATGCCACTGCACTCCAGCCTGGGCGACACAGTGAGACTGCATCTTAGAAAAAAAAAAAAAAATAGAGGAACAAAAAAAGGATCCTTCCAGTAAGAAAGGTAAACAGCGGATTTCAAACTCTAAACACAAAATGATCAGTGGCTGGCAGAGACACAGAAGCGGGCAACAATCTGTCTGGGGTCTAATCAGAGTCATCATAACTCTCATCACTGTCTTGCTCCTTTTCTCCAGCACTTACTTCGTCTTCTTCACCATCCTAAGGGGCAAAGAATAAATAAGTATTTTAGGTTACTGCTCTGGGTGACCTCTGGAATACAGTTCCTAGAGGATACACAACTGTACTATTGTCACTGTTAAAACTTTTATTTATTTATTTTTTTAAAGGAGTCTTGCTCTGTAGCTGGGATTACAGGCATGCACCACCACGCCCAGCTGATTTTTGTATTTCGGTAGAGATGGGGTTTCGCCACGTTGGCTAGGCTGGTCTCAAACTCCTGACCTCAGGTGATCCGCCTGCCTCCGCCTCCCAAAGGGCTGGGATTACAGGCCTGAGCCATCGCACCCAGCCCAATTTGCGTAATTTTAAACAAGCTACGGTCCTCCAGCTCTACTTCATGTATATGACATAGGAACAAAGAGGGCATTCAATATAGAATGAAATATTTATTACAAGTGGTGCTATGGCAGTGCACGGTGGCTCATGCCTGTAATCCCAACACTTTGGGAGGCTGAGGCGGGTGGATCATCTGAGGTCAGGAGTTCGAGACCAGCCTGGTCAACATGGTGAAACCCTGTCTCTACTAAATATACAAAAACTAGCCAGGCATGGTGGCAGGCACCTCTAATCCCAGCTACTTGGGAGGCTGAGGCAGAAGAATTGCTTGAACCCGGGAGACAGATTGCAGTGAGCCGAGATTGGACCACTGCACCTCAGCCTGGGCGACAGAGGGAGACTCTGTCTCAAAAAAAGAAGTGCTGTGCTGGTGTATCTCAACAGGAATCCAGTACAAAATTCTGTTCTGTCTGGCTTACAATTCTAGTATGAGAGATTTGCTTAGGGGAAAGTACCAAAATAATAGGATACTGTCTGCCTCAAATTCTCTGAGAAAAAGGTGGAAGGGGTATATTATACAAATAAAAACTACAGACCATGTAAATAAAAGAGGTTTTTTGAGACAGGGTCTCGCTCTGTCATCCAGGCTGGAGTGTGATGATGGCTCACTGCAGCCTCCACCTCCTGGGCTTCAGCAACCTTCCCACCTCAGTCTCCTGAGTAGCAGGGACCACAGGCATGCGTCACCATGCCTGGCTAGCTCAAAAAAATTTTTTTTGTAAAGATGGGGTCTCGGGCTGGTCTTGAAATTCTGGGCTTAAGCAGTCCTCCCACCTTTGCCTCACAAAGTGCTATGATTACAGGTGTGAGCCACCCTACCAGGCCAGACTTTTCATACTAAATGATCTTTCTGGATCAGACTCAAATTGCATTACAGACAGAGGCCCCACAGCAGGGGTTCTTAGATTTTGGTGTCTATAACCTACCTGAATTGTGACAAAATTTTATAAATGTACGCTTTTTTTTTTTTTTTTGAGACGGAGTCTCGTTCTGTTGCCCAGGCTGGAGTGCAGTAGCGTGATCTCAGCTCACCACAACCTCTGCCTCCCAGGTTCAAGTGATTCTCCTGCCTCAGCCTCCCAAGTAGCTGAGACTACAAGTGTGTGCCACCACACCCAGCTAATTTTTGTATTTTTAGTAGAGATGGGGTTTCACTATGTTGGCTAGGCTGGTCTTGAACTCCTGACCTTGTGACCTGCCTACCTCGGCCTCCCAAAGTGCTGGGATTACAGGCATGAGCCACTGCACCCAGGCTTATTTTTCATTTTTTTTGTGGAGATAGGGTCTTGTTATGTTGCGCAGCTTGGTCTCGAGCTCCTGGGCTCAAGCAATTCTCCTACCTTGGCCTCACAAAGTGCTAGGATTACAAGCATGAGCCACTGCGCCAGCCATGTATACATTTTTATTTAGCTTTCTTCAAATTCTCAAAAGCATCTGTACCACAAAAAAGAGTAAGAACTTCTATTTTTATTTCAGTTCTCTAAGGTGGCAGCTTCTGACTCTGTGCTTTGGCTTTCACCAAATGCTTTCACATTTCTATTTTCGTATGTTTCAAATGTGTTTAAATGGTTTAACTCATTCTTTTCAACACTCAGAAAATACTTCGATGACTTCTCCCTTTTAAAATAATTTCAGATATGAATTCATGGAAAATGAGAGGCTATAATGCAGAGAATTGTCAACTCTATAACAAATGCCACAACTCAAGATATTCAATAGCGATTCTAAGATTGTGTGGTTGTTTTTTCTGGGTCCCAAAAAATTATATAAGCACAGAAGCTGCTATGGAGGGAATGGAAATGGGCATAGAAGTACTTGACAATAAACATAAGTAGGCAAAGTTCTGCTCCACCAACTCAGAACAATTAACAAAATGCAACCATCAGTGCCTGACTCTGGTGCCTTTTGCAGAGATACCTCAGTGGCTTTGCTCTTGGAGGCCTGGGATGACATGTCATCCTCACTCTCATCTGCTGTGCTCTCCTGGGAATTTTGGGACTTAATCTCTTCACCCTAAATGTGAATGGACCAAGAAAATTGTGGGTTATAATGATCACATTTAGGGTAATAGGGGAGAAGGTTGAGTTTACAGGCAATACAAAGGAAGATATTCTAGCCATTCAAAACACAGTCAAACATGGATACCAACTTGTGATTCAGCATCT
Source organism: Chlorocebus sabaeus (assembly GCF_047675955.1). Taxonomy (NCBI): domain Eukaryota; kingdom Metazoa; phylum Chordata; class Mammalia; order Primates; family Cercopithecidae; genus Chlorocebus; species Chlorocebus sabaeus. The sequence continues at coordinate 54,437,256 of NC_132925.1, forward strand.
GGAGGAGGGATACTCAACTCCAGGTTTCTGAGATGTCTATGGCTCTGATACAAAAAGTAATGTAACAAAAGGTTCACCTTGGTATGCTAGCATCACACTACATTTTAAAAGGCTAGATTGTATCGGTGACTCTAAGTTGATGCTGAACATGGTTCTAAAATTTCCCAAATACCTTAAAGTATATAAGCACCATTACACCAACTACGAAAGGCCATGCAGAGGCTAAAGGACAGTACAGTGAAGTGTTTAAGAGCATCAAGTCTGGATTTAGGACTGTTTGGACTCAAACTGTGGCTCCACTCACTTTCTGTTGAATGACATTAGGTAAATTACTTAACTTCTTTGAGTTTCAATTTTTACGAAGAAACAATAGTATCTGCCTCATAAGGTTGATGTGAAGAAAGGAAGTTAATTCTCTGTGGTGCTATTTTATATATTTCATATATAACTGACTATAAGACTCAGATATTTTAAGTATGAAAGAAAAGGGCTTATACTACCCTATCTGAAAAATGTTGTAACTCCAAAGTAGTATTATAAACAACACAAGATTTCAGCTAATCAGACAATTAAAAAACCTTATACATGCTCATTAGTTAAAATTAGAGATTAATTTATAATTTCCGGAATAAGACAGATTGGCTTAGGGGAAAAAATATAACTAAACAAAAGAAATGTTTGTCCCTATACAAAAATGTTATTATGAATCTACCCTCAGTGGGGCTTAAAGGAGCCCCTCTGGCTGTGAAGAGAGGTTTGTACTGGTCTGACTCCTTTATGTCTGAGGCATTGTTTATATCAATGGCATGTTTTGGTGCCTTGCTGCCTAAGATGAGGGGTATAGCCTGTGACTAGGGCCCATGAGCAATGTACCATAACTTTAAGAGTTCAACAGTCACAGACTTAAGAGAAAAGTAGCCTTACTGAGAGACCACAGCTTAGGTAAACTGCCTTACATGCCATCGGATGCTGTCACAAAGAATAAGATTGGAGAATTATCACTACCAGGATCCAAGGCTTACCTGCAAGTCCCGGTTTTTTAGATTGCCCAGCCAGAAAGCCTCTCTACAATTGTTGAGGGTGAGCATAGCTTTGACTCTGCAAACTAACAGTTCCAGGGTCTTTTTGAGCAGAGGCACATGTTGTGTGAGTCTCGTGTCCTGGTGAATCTGAATGGAGATAAATAACATCCATCTTTTGTGAGTTTATCATCATGCCTTCATATTACTTATAGAAACCTTTGAATACTGAATAAGGATATAAGCCCTGCCAATATGGACCAACGGTATGTTCCATTGAACAGGAATAGCTTGGCAGAGTAATCCAAAGACAATGGCAGCTAAATAATTCAAAGCCTAGAAGACATACCACTACTACCTCTGCTTCCTCTTCATAACCTCTTGCTGGCCGATCATCAATGAATTTACCTAAAATATTCTTGAATATATATTTTATTGATATTAAACAATAGAGTAGCCCTATTTAGCTAAGAGAATTCCTTAAAAATTCACTGTGTAGCCGGGCGCGGTGGCTCAAGCCTGTAATCCCAGCACTTTGGGAGGCCGAGATGGGTGGATCACGAGGTCAGGAGATTGAGACCATCCTGGCTAACACGGTGAAACCCCATCTCTACTAGAAATACAAAAAAATTAGCCGGGCGTGGTGGCAGGCTCCTGTAGTCCCAGCTACTCGGGAGGCTGAGGCAGGAGAATGGCGTGAACCCAGGAGGCGGAGCTTGCAGTGAGCCGAGATAGTGCCACTGCACTCCAGCCTGGGCGACAGAGCAAGACTCCGCCTCAAAAAAAAAAAAAAAAAAAAAAAAAAATTCACTGTGCAGCCGTGAAGCGGAACTTGCAGTGAGCAGAGATTGCACCACTGCACTCCAGCCTGGGCTACAAAGTGAGACTCCATCTCAAAAAAAAAAAAAAAAAAAAAAAAAAAAAATCACTCTTCAGGACCTTACACATTTAGAACCAGAAGAGGAAGTAAGTAACAGAAACTGGACTCAAGAATCATTTGGTTTGCCAGTGACTGCAGAACTCTAGGGTTCTATGTTCATTCAGACAAAATGTGAAAATACCTCATTAACTATAAGAAGGCTTCAAGTGGAAAAATCCTTTAATGCTAAGATGTTCTCATAAGACACAGATGCATTCCTTGAAAGTAAGTAGCACAGATGAAAGCCTCTACAGATGGCTGCTTTAGAGCCACCTCCTGTCTCCTGCAGGATCATCACTTACATCACAGTCCTGTCGCCTAGAGGGCTTTGCAGAAGTAAACATATACCAGCATTCTATTCCTCTCACCCAAGAAGTTTCTAGAGGAAAAAGAGCTTTGGAGTTTGAATCAAATTTCAGATGCAGAGATTCCCCTCTAGAGGACTGCCCAATCTCAAGCAGCAACTAAGGATTTGCTCTGAATAAACTGCCTTTGGACAGACACAGTCCCAGATATAAATGAAGAAGGACGGCAGCCCATGGATCTCCCAATAGCAACTGCAGATTAAGCCAACAGGCAGGCTGCTGATAGGATCTGCTTCCCTTCTTACCTTGGAATGCCCACACAGGTGATGAAGCAGCCTTGTGTCCAACTGGAAGGTTTCCAGTAAGCTCAGAACATCTTCCTATAACCAATAAGTTTATAAATGCGCTATGAAATGTACTGATTTCATTTTAGATTCAGTATACCCTTGGAATCAAAAGCTCCAAAGAGGATAAACTCTGCAGGTTCCAGCCTATGCTGATAATCATCTTAATTTGCCTCTCAAATAGGAGGAATAGCAGCTACCTCTTATTCTCAACTCTCCCATTTCTGTCCCTTGTATAAATCTAAGAGTTATAAGACCTGCATTTTAGTTTTACATAGGTTACCATGTCTCAGTTTTCCCATCTGCAACATTAGGATAAAATACCACCTTCCTTTTCTCTTTCAGGGCTATGAGGGACCAACCAAATATGGTGAGTGGTTTGTTCAACTTGCTAAGTATGTATAGGAAATAATCTGATTCTATCCTTACTTCATCACTCTAGCCCTGGGTGCCATTGGCTAAAAAACTGTCAAGAATGTTCATTACCACAGCAAAGGGTTTTATGACACAAAGGAACTTTTTTTTTTTCTTAAATCATTTCTGAGTATACCTACAGAAGCATAAAGGAATAAGCAAATGACACACTGATACATGAGGACCTGAGAGTGCAGTAGCACAATAAAATCAAGCTAAAAGGAAAACCACTGTCGGATCTAGAGAAGAAGTAGAAAGGTGGGTTTGATCCAGAGTGGGTCTGAAGAGTTCAGCCTACTTTGGAATATTCAGTCCTATTTGGGGATCTCTGGCTATAGCTGAAGTGGACCAGAGGAACCCAGGTAGAACACTCCCAGCCTCACCCAGGAGTCACCATGGACATAACTTCTGAGCAACTCTTCAGTGCATATCTTTGTTCTCTGCTCTTAGCTCTTACCCGGTGTTTTCTAAAACTGAAGTCTAGGAGCGGCATACATTGCTTCAGAAATGCTTCCACAAAGAGACGTCCATACTGAAGAAGAGAGACACACTGTTATCTCTAGTTGAGGTATCTCACTGAAAGGCCCCTTTCTGAGGCAGAATAGCCTCATCCTGCCCAAGGGTTTTATTTTCTTATTTATATATATAAAAAACAAATTGGGAAGGGTCCAAAAGGTTTATTTGGAGAATGTAACTTAACACAAAAATCAAATAGGCCTGTTAACTAAGCCCCAGAATTAGGCAGACTTACCTACCACAGATACAGTGGATGGAAAGGGAACTTGCCAGCTTAGGAGTGACAGCATAGAGGAGTAGAGGGGAGCTGTATCTGAGGATAACTTACTCCCAAGAGGGAAAAACTGGGTAAAGCTGAGGAAGCATATGACCAATTTCTAAATTTTCCAATCAGATAAATCACTCCTCTTTCCAACTCGTCCAGCTCCCACACTGCGCAAGGGTAGAGTAAAAAGGGAGAGAGTGACCAGCAGATAACAAGAATGGGGCACCATCCACTTGGAAGGAAACTTCAGGAGTGGGGAAGTAGCATTCTCCCCATAATATTCCGACTGGACTTCCCATCAAATCTAGGGCTAATACAGGCTATTCCCATGAAAGAGAAGTTTGGCAATTCTCAGGATATCAGATCCCACATTTGTAAGGCCACCACATAGACTTTAAAGAAGAATCATCTACTCCTTCCTCCCTTTTGCCTGGTAAGGAATGGCAGGGAAGGTAACTACTGCTCCTAAACTCAATTGCCCTGAAGCCATTCCTCCTAGTACTAAGATTCTTTTTTTTTTTTTTTTTTTTTTTTTTTTTGAGACGGAGTCTGGCTCTGTCGCCCAGGCTGGAGTGCAGTGGCCGGATCTCAGCTCACTGCAAGCTCCGCCTCCCGGGTTTACGCCATTCTCCTGCCTCAGCCTCCCGAGTAGCTGGGACTACAGGCGCCGCCACCACGCCCGGCTAGTTTTTTGTATTTTTTAGTAGAGACGGGGTTTCACCGTGTTAGCCAGGATGGTCTCGATCTCCTGACCTCGTGATCCGCCCGTCTCGGCCTCCCAAAGTGCTGGGATTACAGGCTTGAGCCACCGCGCCCGGCCAAGATTCTTACCAAAAGTTTTCAAATTCATAGGAAAACTGGCTTCTCCAGTCATCCAACTAGGGTGGGAAAATGTATCCACTGCCTTCCCTAAACTGGCACAGATTCTGGAAACTCTGGCTTGTGGGCAAGAAACTGAGCAATTTATCTTAGCTGAGGTCCTCTCTAGAGTGATCCACAGGAAGAATATGAAACAGGCCCCAGTAAATCTCTCACCTTCAAACATACATGCAGAACAGGATGACTGTCAAATACCTGGAGGGGTGAAAGACAAGAAACCAAGGCTGAGATCTGCTCCTTTGAGCACTCCAGCCTCTTTCCCACTGCGCAAAACACAGCTTTGGGTTCTGTAGAGAATACTAAAATGGAGGAATGTCAACATTTAAATTAATATTACAAAGCAGAATAAAGTAATTATCACAACTGGAGTTCAAGAAAAGGAAGAGAAGAGCAAAGCGAAATAAACTGATTCCAACCGGAAGTGTTCAGAAGATGGCATTATTAGAGGTCCAAAACCTTGATCTGAAGACTTAAGAAAGACTGGATGAGGCTGGGCATGCTGGCTCATGCCTGATATCCCAGCATTTTGGGAAGCGGAGACTGGTGTATCACTTGAGCCCAGGAGTTCAAGGCCAGCCTGGGTAACAGAATGAGACCCTGTTTCTATAAAAATTAGCTGGGCATGGTGGCATGTGCCTGTAGTCCCAGCTACTCCAGAGGCTTAAGTGGGAAGATTCTTGAGTCTAGGAGATTGAGGCTGCAGTGAGCTGTGATCACCCTACTGCATTCCAGCCTGGACAACAGAGTGAGATCCTGCCTCAAAACAAAAACAAAAACAAAAACACATGAAAGAGGTGGAAAGGAGAGGCAAAGACATTCTAGGCTGGGAGAACAAGCTGAGCAAAACCACGATGGAGTAGGTGAGAGTACAGTGTGTTTAAAGGAGAACAAGGGCATTCAGGGTTAGAAGAGGGAATCTGTGCTCAGATCACAGAGGACCCAAGGCAAGGTGAAAAAGTGAAGAAATTACAGATGGAAGGAGTCATTAAATAGTATTGTGGTATAAGTAGAAGGAAGAAAGGAAGAGGCAAAAAAAAAGAAAAAAAATGCCTAGTGAGAAAAAGGGTTATCCAGGACGGGTACGGGGACAAAGGAAGAAGACAATTCAGGGAGAGCAGGCCCCAAGGAAGAGTGGGAAAAGGAGCAAGGACAGTCCATTTTGGAAGCCAGGACACTTGGTTTCTGCAGTTATTTGGTGAGATGGGTCAAGGAGCCTCCATACTCACCTTTATCAAATTGATGAGGATACTGAAGTCTCGAACAGCCATGTTCCAGTAGAGGAGCTTCTCTTCATGAATCTGGGGCAGCCAAATATATGGGCACCTCTGAGTCATAGCCAAATATTTCCCTTAGTATATTCCCACTAAGATATAGTTCTTGAATTACTAGCTATACAGATATTTAAGCCAATTATCCTTCCCAAGAGATGTAGTAACCAGTGCATCCACAAGATGGTTCTGAGGCCTGCACATGTTGTGGTAACATTAGAACACCTCATAGAGACAGACATTCTAAAAAGTTTCCTCTTCAGCAATTCCCAAGTAAGTAAAAGCCTTTGCAACATGTACTGGCCATCAGACCAAGTACGGTGGTTCATGCCTATAATCCCAGCACTTTGGGAGGCTGAGGCTGGAAGATTGCTTGAGCCTAAGAGTTTCAAGACCGGCCTGAGAAACATGACAAAACCCCGCCTCTACTAAAAATAGAAAAATTAGCTGGGCATGGTGGCGTGCACCTGTGGTCCCAGCTATTTAGGAGGCTGAGGTGGGAGGATCATCTGAGCCCAGAAGGCAAAGGTTGCAGTGAGCCAAGTTTGCATCACTGTACTCCAACCTGGATGTCAGACTTAGACCCTGTCTCAAAAAGAAAAAGAAAAAACATATATTGGCTGTAGCTTCTCTGCTTCCCTATGCTAGCCCTTTACTTGTGTAGCTCTGTTCTGGTTAGCAGGCTGCCAAGATCCATAGTATCTCAAACAGACTGGATTACCTCATATCAGTTAATAGGAGGCAAACTGGGCAGTAGCCAAGGAAAACAGCCCATTCCTCATCTCTAACTAGAGAGAAAGGAAATTAAACTAGGAACTCTTTGAAAAAAATCCTGAATCTCAGAAACTCATAACAAAACAAAACAAAAAACAGCTTAGGAGAAAACTTGGACCCAAGAAATAGAATCAGCAACTTCTACCGGGCGCACTGGCACATGTCTGTAATCCCAGCACTTTGGGAGGCCGCGGCGGGTGTATCATGAGGTTAGGAGTTCGAGACCAGCCTGGCCAACATGGTGAAACCCTGTCTCTACTAAAAAAATACAAAAATTAGCTGGGTGTGGTGGCACATGCCTATAATCCCAGCTACTCAGGAGTCTGAGGCAGAAGAATTGCCTGAACCCAAGAGGCGAGGTTGCAGTGAGCCGAGATCATGCCACTGCACTCCAGTCTGGGCAACAGAGCAAGCAAGACTCTGTCTCAGGGAAAGAAAAAAAAAAAAAAGAATCAGCAACTTCCAAGTAATCCAAAGTCCACTTCTTAAAGTGACTATATCTTACTCACCTGCTGCGAGTCTGCTGCTGTGCCAGGCTCAATTTTTTTCACTGTCTTCTCTAGTTCAGCCATCATCACACGGAAGAAAACAACAAAAGTGTGCCTAGAAGACGAGAAAAGCATGCATGCCTACGCCATGATGCACTGCCTAGAACTACTTGGGAAGAATCAGGAACCAAAGTATCTTCCTTCCCTACCTCTCTAAATGTCCTTTCACTAGGGTCCTTAGGAAGAGGATGTGGGAGTGGAAAGGACTCAGTAATAGGGACTCAGTAATAGGTCCAAGAAGATTGCCTGTCAAACAATGGAATTAACTTTATGAAAGGATGTGGTATGGTAGTATGGAAAAAGCAGTGAAGTAACAGTGAGAAGATCTGAGTTTGAGTCCTGGTTCTATGTTTATTTTATTGCATGTGTAAGCTTGAGAATTTCCCTAGCTCTCATTTTCCTCAACAGTAAAATAGGGGCAATGATACCAAAGACCTCACAGAATTATCAAAAGGATCAAATGAGATAAAGTAAAAGTGCTTTATAAACTGAAAAGACTACAAATGTTAAGATAACTATTGATATTCTGAGACACAAACCCATTAAGTGAGACATACATGTGAGCACCCTGTTCTCAAGATGGCTAAAATATCTCAGCTGGGCACAATGGCTCATGCCTGTATACCCAGCACTTTGGGAGGCCGAGGCAGGCAGATCACCTGAGGTCGGGTTCAAGACTAGCCTGGCCAACATGGTAAAACCCAATCTCCACTAAAAATACAAAAATTAGCCGGGTGTGATGGTGGGTAACTGTAATCCCAGTTACTTGAAAGGCTGGGGTAGGAGAATCGCTTGAACCCAGGAGGCAGAGGTTGCAGTGAATTGAGATTGCGCCACTGCACTCCAGCCTGGGTGGCAAGTTTTCTCAAAAACAAAACAATACAAAACAAAAACCACCAGGGTCCTCTCAAATGTATTAGCTGAGAGCCCTTGAAAGGAATCCATAGCAAACTCTCTTTATTGAATGAATGATTATATCTACTGTCTATAACAGAATTAGATGAGGAGGAGCAAAGCAGTTGTGTGGAAGCTACATACATTGGACAGTGTGATTATGATTCTTTTTTTTTTGAGATGGAGTTTCGCTCTTGCTGCTCAGGCTGGAGTGCAGTGGCGCAATCCCGGCTCACTGTAACCTCTGCCTCCCAGGTTCAAGCGATTCTCCTGCCTTAGCCTCGTAAGTAGCTGGGATTACACGCCCAGCTAATTTTTGTACTTTTAGTAGGGACGGAGTTTCACTGTGTTGGCCAGGTGGGTCTCAAACTCCTGACCTCAAGGTAATCCGCCTGCCTCGGCCTCCCAAAGTGCTGGGATTACAGGGGTGAGCCACCGCGCCCAGCCTGATGATGATTCTATCTTAAGGGAAAAACTGGAGGAAAGAACTCCCTTACCTGGTCAGTGTAGGGAATGTGGAGGAAGACACATCTTTAGGAGAGTTGATCAGTTCTGGGACACCAACACCAGCAATCTCCTCTATGGCCTTCAGAATGCTATCTGTGTGCTCCAGGTAGATACTGCATTGAGAGTCAAATATTTGACCCACTGATTAACAAAGTAGAATACACTGCAGATTCCTCAAATTCCTCTATGTTCTGAATTAACAATAAGCAGTTAGCTGACAGCATAAAACAGAACCAGAGGATCTTAAGATCCACATGTTCCAAATTGTGTTCATTTTTAACCTACTTCATTGTTTTCAAATTCCCACTAAAAAGGTCGTTTGTCCAGTCTCTGACAAAAAACAGTAGCAAAATAGAAAATGGCTATTTGGCTCATTGGAAGAAACCAAACATCTCACCAGAGCAAAGCATGGAGCTGGTCATTAGAGATGCTGCTCTTCTCTTTATCCCCACTTGGCCACACCTGACAGAGGAATTGTCTGGCAAGGGAAGCTGTTAGAAAAGAAGACAAAGGAATCTTACATATGGGAACTTGATCTCATTCTTGCTTTTCAGGCTTTTGAGGGTATCGATCAAAAGGATTATTAGTTTACATTTACTAAGACGTTCCTGGTCTAACAGGCAACTTACAAAAAGCTGTCATGTTCCTGAACCACTGGCCCTTTTGCCAGACATAAACTCATCTGTCTAAGGCTCAACACGTCCCACCCCAACCCCATCCTGAAACACACAAACATGCAAACATGAACATAAATACAGACACAGAGAAAAGGAATGCTGCTGGGCAGTGGGAAGGCCAATCTTGTTCCTCCTGAGCTGGCCAATAGCAGTGGTCACCTCCAAGATTCAGACCAAACCTTCCCCTTTTAATCAACAGGGAAAAATAAAGGTTTGTTTTGCATTTTTATCTTTCTGATGTGCTGCAAACTAGGATGAGCTGCATTCTAAGAGCTATAACAAAAGACAGTTAAAGAAAGAAGCCAGGGCTGGGCACAGTGGCTCACGCCTGTAATCCCAGCACTTTGGGAGGCCGAGGCAGGCGGATCACGAGGTCAGGAGTTTGAGACCAGCCCGACCAACATGGTGAAACCCCGTCTCTACTAAAAATACAAAAATTGGCCAGGCATGGTGGTGCATGCCTGTAATCCCAGCTACCTGAAAGGCTGAGGCAGGAGAATTGCTTGAACTTCAGAGGTGGAGGGTTGCAGTGAGCCAAGATCGCACCATTGTACTCCAGCCTGGGCGACAGAGCTAGACTCCATCTCAAAAAAAAAAAAAAAAAAAAAAAAAAGAAAGAAAGAAAAGAAAAGAAAAGAAAAGGCCAGGGAAGAGGCTAGTATTTCTTTTACACTTGACCCTGACTTCTCCTGTTTGTGTAGTTTTGTCAAATGTCTCAGATAATTTTTTTTTTTTTGAAAAGGAAGAACATGATTAAACTTAAGCCAAAGAGAAAACTAAGCAATTTTAGCAGAAATCAGTCAGGTTGTTCTGGGAAAATGACCTTCTTGGTTAGCAAGAGGGCCTGTCTGAAGTTATGTGGGGATTTACATGTAAAAATGTCCTGGGAAGCCCCAAGTTTACAAATGTGAGATATTAGTCCTATTCATTAAAAAAAAAAAAAGGATCTGGGGCCCATCACCAATTTTTTCTTTGTTCTGAGTAGAAGCTGTTGATTTCTCCAAAATAACCATCAAAAGTCTGATGAGATAAAGAGCACACTGGAAACTGGGAATGCTTTGATGGAAATTCTGCAAGTAATGGAAGCTCTGGCTGTAAGAAGACAAGAAAAACAAACAAATGCAATAATATCCTATGTATTACAGATATATTTAAATCCACATGACGTGCCCAAGTCCCTTTAAGTGTTTGATGGCCTAATCAGAATCCTCCTTATTTTCAGGTGCTTTAGTAGCAACCCTCTTCAAGCATCTCGGTAGAAAACCATACCTTTGTATGAAAAAAGCCAGGGCAGAAGACAGCCCCATGGATGGAATGTTGGCCTTGAAGGGGTCATGTATGCTGAGAAACCCAAGCATCACGCTAATATGTACAACCCTAGATAAATTATCTGCTCTTTAAAGCCTTAGGCAATACACTGAAAATAATTTTTAAAATCTGGGTTCACAGGCCGGCCATGGTGGTTCATGCCTGTAATCCTAGCACTTTGGTAGGCTGAGACAGGCAGATCACCTGAGCTCAGGAATTAGAGACCAGCCTGGCCACATGGCAAAAATATCTCTACAAAAATACAAAAATTAGTAGGGTGTGGCAGCATGCACATGTAATCCCAGCTACTTGGAAGGCTGAGGCAGGACAATCACTTGAGCCCAGAAGGCGGAGGTTGCAGTGAGCTGAGATCACTCCAGCCTGGGTGACAAAGTGAGACTCTCTCTCTCAAAAAAAAAAAAATAATAAATAAAAATAAATAAAAGAAGAAATAAGGTTCTGACCTATAGACAGGGATGATAAGCACTGACTGCTGACCCAGTGATGGTCTAGGTTATCAAGGGAAGTGAGAGAAAGACCAAGTCAAATCTGACTGAAGGGGGAGGGGGCTGAAAAGCCATGCCCCTGAGATCATCTCACCTCCCTTGTCCACTGCCTACCCCTCAGCCATGTAAGGTCTTCCTACAAGACAAGGGGAAAGAAACAGGTTATCAGTGATAACTAGCTGCTGCCTAATTACCCAACCCTGCTGGGAGACAGTAGGTCCCTGGATAATCAAGGGTTGATTACAGATGGTCAATGTTTTCATCATTATTACTCGAAAAGGCTGAGTTTATGGGCTGATACATTCATGAAGATTTAGCATGATTATTCAAGGCTTCTAATACTTCAGGATTTATCAGAATATATAGATGAGAACACTCGTATATGAGGAGAGTAGCTGAAAATAATTTCCTTTACAACTACTGAAAGATACCCAGGTATTTTCAAGAAAGTTGCCAATCCTGTTCCTAGGAGTTTCTTGGGACAACAATCTTGGCTATGTAGTCTGACTCACCTGAGCAGTTCCTCCAAAGGCTGGCTGTGTTCTCCCTGTTTCAGTCGGCTACTAAGGACATGGAGGGCTGAATACAGTAAATTCTGATTTTCAGGTTGAGAAAATCCACTCCTAAGGAAGTCAAGGTAAGAGAGGTTAGCTTAGTTTCTGGAAAACTACTTGGATAATATTTAAGGATCCTGGCCTCCGGTCTATACCATCAATAGTTTAACAGTTTGAAAAAAGAATTGAGAGGTCAGGCGTGGTGGCTTATGCCTGTAATTCCAGCACTTTGGGAGGCCAAGGCGGGCAAATCACGAGGTCAACAGATGGAGACCATCTTGGCCAACATGGTGAAACCCCGTCTCTACTGAAAATACAAAAATTAGCTGGGCATGGTGGTGGGCGCCCGTAGTCCCAGCTACTCAGGAGGCTAAGGCAGGAGAATCGCTGGAACCAGGGAGACAGAGGTTGCAGTGAGCCGAGACTGTGCCACTGCACTCCAACCTGGTGACAGAGTGAGACTCCAACTCAAAAAAAAAAAAAGAAAAAGAAAAAAGAATTGAAATGGAAAGTACTGAAGTACCAAATTCAATCACAGCTCTAAGTATCAGAGTAGAAATTGAAATACATTCAAAGTAATCTTTCCTGAAGTCTTCACAGGTTTCTTTTCTTCTTTCTTGTCACAGGTGTGAGCCACCACGCCTGGCCCATAGGTTTATTTTCAAGGGCAAAAAGCTCTCCTTCATTCCCTACATTTTAGAGATAGGTAGTCTTCTTCAAAAATATGAGAATAATTTTGTCCAATTGCTAAATCAATGTGCAGCCCATAGTGGTACTTACCCATTCTCCTACATTAACCAGTCAAGTCTTGACATTTCTATCTTTGGATTACCTTTCATATTGTCCCTTCCTTTCCAAGTCCAGACCATCATTTTGGCCACGTCCCTATCAATACATGTGTAGATCATAGTGACACATTTTGAATGTTCTTTTTGCATCCCTTTTCAATCTGTCCTGCACTCTGCTGCCAGAAGGGTTTTCCTAAACCACTGCTTTCATTGCATCATGGCTATGATCATAAAACTCCAAAATGGCTTCCCTGGACAACATTTAAATTATTCTGCCTAACTTTTGACGCCCAGCACAATCTGACTTCCTAGATCTTCTCCTCTAGAAGCATTTTCCTGATCACCAGTGATAGTAATTCTTCTTTTCAACAAATGTATTCTGAGGGCCTATTAGGTGTCAGGTTTTATGTCTACCATAGCTTCAATGAGATATAATTGATGTACAGCAAACTTCATGTATTTAAAATGTTGAATTTGGGCCAGGTATGGTGGCTCATGCCTCTAATGCCAGCACTTTGGGAGGCTGAGGCAGGTGGATCACTTGAGCTCAGGGGTTCGAGACCAGCCTGGGGGCAACATGGCGAAACCCTGTCTCTACCAAAGAAAAACAAACCAAAAAAAGCAAAAATTAGCTGGGCATGGTGGTACGTGCCTGTAGTCCCAACTGCTTGAGAGGCTGAGGTGGGAGGATTTATAAGCCTGGAAGGCAGAGGTTGCAGTGAGCTGCGATTGCGTCACTGCACTCCAGCCTGGGCAACAGAGCAAGACCCTGTCTCAGGGAAAAAAAAAAAAAAAAAAAAGCCGGGTGTGGTGGCTCACATCTGTAATCCCAGCACTTTGGGAGGGTAGATCATGAGGTCAGGAGTTCAAGATCAGCCTGGCCAAGATGGTGAAACCCCGTCTTTACTAAAAATACAAAAATTAGCCAGGCACAGTGGCAGTCGCCTATATTCTCAGCTATTCAGGAGGCTGAGGCAGGAGAATCACTTGAACCTGGGTGGCAGAGGTTACAGTGAGCCGAGATTGCACCACTGCACTCTAGCCTGGGCGACAGAGTGAGACTCCGTCACACACACACACACACACACGTGCGCACACGCACACACACAAGCATAAACAAGTTTAGAATATACTATGTAAAACCACAGGCTAAATTGCTAAAAATATTCCTGTACCAGACCCTGGTGGATATATGCTTTCATTTCCCTTGGTTAAATACCTAAAGACGGAATGTCTGAGTCACATGGTAGGTACACGTCTAGCTTTTTAAGAAACTACCAAACTATTTCCCAATATGGATGTACTATTGTAAAGTCCCCCTAGAAGCATGTGAGAGCTTGTTGCTCCACATTCTCACCAACACTTGGCATGCTAAGTCTTTTTAATGTAGCTATGCTAGTGAGTGTGTTGTGCTATCTCATTGTGCTTTTAATTTGCATTTCCTTAAGAAGTAATAAATAAACATCTTTTCACGTATTTATTCTAATTATTGCTTTTATAATTTTTAGAGATGGTTTATTTTCTGTGTTAACTTCGCTGGGCCATTGTGCCCAGATTTTTTTTTTTTTTTTTTTTTTGAGACAAGGTCTGGTTCTGTTGCCCAGATTGGAGTGCAGTGTTGCAATCTTGGTTCACTACAACCTCTGCCTCACAGGCTCAAGCCATCCTGTCACCTCAGCCTCCTGAGTAGCTGGGACTACAGATGCATGCCACCATGCCCAGATAATTTTTGTATTTTTTGTAGAGATAGGGTTTTGCTGTGCTGCCCAGGCTGGTCTCGAACTCCTAAGCTCAAGTTATCCACCCACTTTGGCCTCCCAAAGTGTTGGGATTACAGGCATAAACCACAATGTCAGGCCCCTTTCACACGTGCCATCCATAAGTCTCTTCGATAAATTGTTCAAATTTTTTGTCAGGCACTGCTTTTAAGTACTGAGGATATTAAAATGACAGACATCTGCCTTCATGGAGCTCAGAGTCTAGCAGGAAAGACTGCTGAACAAGTAATTATAATAAAATGAGATTAAGTTTTATCACGAACGGATACCAGAGTGTTAGAAGAGAACTGGGGGTTAGAGAGGCAGGATGGATGCTTAAGTCTAGATCTCAAGAGATGTGATGAGTCAGAAAAAGTTGGGGATCAAGAAGAGTGGAGGTCCTGGCAGGAGAATGAACATGTGTAAAGCCTCCCACATAAAAGCTATATGGGGTGCTGAAATTAACTCAGTGAGGCTGGAGGCAGAGTATAATATAATAAATGGAATAGCAGGAGTCAGAAGACCTAGAGGCTAGGTAAGAGAGTTTTAACTCAAGAAAAATCTAAGAGCAATCAGAAATCCAAATTGGGATAGGATCAAATTGGGTTTATGTTAGGAAGATCACTCTTACTGCCATGTGAAGAATGGACTGAGAGAGGCCAAGTGTGAACCTAGCCCAGTCCACGTTGAGAGATAATGGGAGTCTGGAAGCAGTGGAGAAACAGGGACAGATGGCTATCTAGATGTTATTTATAACAGAAAATAAAATCAACAGGATTTGGCAATCAGATGTGGGAAAAAGACGGTGGAGAGCAGAGGGAGGGACAAAGAATAACTCCTGGTTTCTGGTTCAGGCAACTGGTGGTACCATGTACTAAGCCAGACAAAGCTGAAGGAGCGTGCTAGGGATGACACATTCCATTTTGGATGTGGAGTCTGAGGTGTCAATGACACATCTAAGGAGGTGTTGAGTAGGCAGTTGGATATAAATGCCTATAGCTCAGAAAATAAATTTTGGCTAAATTTAAGCTTGGGTAGGATTGACCAGAAATCTTGTATAATGAGAACAGAGAGCCCAAGGTCTGTCCCTGATGAACAAAAGTATTTAAGGGGCACACCTCCCTTAGTTCTACTTTTGTTCATGTTGTACCTTCCACCTCCTTCCTTTATCTCTCTAAAGGCCATGTACCCTTCTGGGGTTCCCCCGAGTCCCACTGTTTCCATGAAGGTATCATGGAATAGTCCAGCTCACACTGTGTTCAGCTCATCACCAAACAATCTGGAATTAAAGCATGCTAAAGGAAACTGGACTGAGGATCAGATGGCCAGATCTGTTATATGTTAGCTCATCAGCAAGTCACCTAATTTGTCAAATGGTTAACAATAGTGACTCCAAAGGACTCAGAGGGTATAAGATCAAATGAAATAATACAGACAAGAACACTCCCACAAAATTAAAGAACCATATTTACATAAGGTTTTTGAACCTTTTCTTTCTTTTCTACATTTCAGTGCCTTGGTGACTGTTAAGTAAAAGCAAGTATATAATCATTTCTCTCCACACTTCCCACATACTTACCAAGCAAAAAGCCCATGAAAAATCTGCAGCAGCCTTTGATAGCAGGAAGACATTATGTGGTACTCCTGAACTTTCATTCCTGGTCCATCAACTACACCGTGATTCTCAGCAGCTAAACACTAAAAATAAAAATGATTTTAGGACAGTTGCTTCAGTAATTGTCCTCATTTTCCTTTTTCTCAGTCAAAAATGAAACCTCATATTTGCTTAGTGGCTTCTAAGTCTAGGCTTCTGACCTGAAAATAGTTGTGAATGTTCTCCAGGTGGTTACACATTGGGGTCACCAGTTGAAAAACACAATTAACAATTTCTTGGGCAGATCTCTGTTGGAGATGTGAGAATCCAATATTCCGGCTTCCTTTGTTCTATAATAAATTCAGAGTTATGAGTGAAGAAATTGCTGGATAGCTTCTCAGAAACTAAGGGTTCGCAATGGAGTCAAGTCAAACCTGTGTCACCAGGTAGGAGCGGATGGGAGAAATGAGTTGTTCACCTAAGACTATATTCTAACAGAGGGATAAAAATCTTGCTCCATCTTCTAATGACTGAGAGATTGGCTTTTGTAGAGGAGGAACAGTGTTTGATTGAGACATATAGCCCTATCATAACTAATCAGATAAAGGTCACATAAAAGTAGAAATCATTTAGGTTGACAAATGTAGAGCAATAGACTCCTTCTTATAACTTTTTTTTTTTTTTTTTTTTTGAGACAAGGTTCTGCCCTGTCACCCAGGCTGGAGTACAGTGGCACGATCACAGCTCACTGCAGCCTTGAATTCCTGGGTTCAAGTGATCCTCTCACCTCAGCCTCCCAAGTAGCTGAGACCATAGGCACATGCCAACAAACATGGCTAGTTTTTGTAATTTTTGTAGAGATGGGGTTTAACCGCATTGCCCAGGCTGGTCTCGAGCTCCTGAGCTCAAGCAATCCACCATCTTGGCCTCCCAAAGTGTTGGGGTTAAAGGCGTGAGCCACTGTGCCCTGCCTCCCTCTTATAATTGAAAAACAAACAAATAAAAAAATGTAAAAGCCTGGGTAACATGCTGAAACTCTTATTTACAAAAAATACAAAAATTAGCTGAGTGTGGTGGCACATGCCTATAGTCCTAGCTACTCAGGAGGCTGAGGTGGGAGGATTACTTGAATCCAGGAGGTGGAGGTTTCAGTGAGCCAAGATTGTGCCACTACACTCCAGCCTGGGCAATATAGCAAAGCCCTGTCTCAAAAAGTAGAGCCAATAGTGAATACAAAGAAGAATGAATTGCTGAGCACTGTGGCTCTCGCCTGTAATCCCAGCACTTCGGGAGGCTGAGGCAGGCGGATTACGAGGTCAAGAGATCGAGACAATCCTGGCCAACATGGTGAAACCCCGTCTTTACTAAAAATATAAAAATTAGCTGGGCGTGGTGGCGCACGCCTGTAGTCCCAGCTACTCGGGAGGCTGAGGCAGGAGAATGGCACGAACCCGGGAGGCGGAGCTTGCAGTGAGCTGAGATCACTTCACTGCACTCCAGCCTGTGTGACAGAGTGAGACTCTGTCTCAAAATAAATAAATAAATAAAGCAAGATGAATACTGTCTGGCAATACGGCTGCACCCATGCTACACAGTGACCCAAACACAAAGCCAGAGAAAGTGACAACTTTTTCATCACTAATACCTCCTCTGTTCCCAAATCCACTAAGCCCAAGTCGTCTGCTTCTGCCTATACTAACCTTGAGAAAGGGGACTCTCCTGGCAATAGGAGGTGTCAGCATACTCTCCAGCTTCTGGGAGAGATCTTCTAGCAAGAAAAGTAGCTCAGGGGGCCCAAGTTGCACAACTTCTGTCGCCTGTCACATGGAGGAAAGGATTAGTTCCAAGAATGTCCTAGTCATTTCATGATAATTTTTTTTCTTTCTTTTTCGTAAATGTGCAGTGGCAAGATCACAGCCATTCCAGCCTTGAACTCCTGGGCCCAAGTTATCCTCCCATCTCAGCCTCCTGAGTAGCTGGGACTACAGGCACACGCAACCATGCCCAGCTACATTTTTTTTTTTTTAATTAATAAGAAATGAGGTCTCACTATATTGCCCGAGCTGGTCTCAAACTCCTGGGCTCAGATGATCCTTCTGCCTCGGCCTCCCAGTGTGCCAGGATTACAGGTATGAACCAGCACACCTGGGCTCAGCTAATTTTTAAACTTTTTTTATACAGATGGGGTCTCACTTTGTTGCCCAGGCTGGTTTCAAACTCCTGGGCTCAAGCAAACCTCCTGCCTTGGCCTCTCAAGGTATTGGGATTATGGACAGGCATGAGCCACCACACCTGGCTATTTCATGTTAATACTTCCCAATGGGTGAAAAAAAATTTCTTTTTTGAGACAGAGTCTTGTTCTGTCTCCCAGACTGGAGGGCAGTGGCATGATCTTGGCTCACTACAAGCTCTGCATCTCAGGTTCAAGCAATTCTCCTGCCTCAGCCTCCCAAACAGCTGGGATTACAGGTGCCCACCACCAGCCTGACTAATTTTTGTATTTTTAGTACAGACGTGTTTCATCATGTTGGCCAGGTTGGTCTCAAACTCTTGACCTCAGGTGATACACCCGTCTCGGTCTCCCAAAGTGCTGTGATTAGAGGTGTGATCCACCGTGCCTGGCCGGGTAAATAATTTGACTTTTATTTATTTATTTACTTATTTTTGAGACAGGGTCTTGCTCTGTTGCTCAGGCTGGAGTGCAATATTGTGTTCACAGCTCACTGCAGCCTCAACCTCCTGGACTCAAGTGATGGTCCCACCTCAGCTGCCCAGGTAGCTGGGATCACAGGTGTGCGTCACCATGCTTGGCTATTTTTTTTTTTTTTCCTTTTTTTTACTTTTTGTAGAGACAGGTCTCACTGTGTTACCTAGGCTGGTCTCAAACTCCCAGTACTTTGGGAGGTCAAGGCGGGCAGATCATTTGAGCTCAGGAGTCTGAGACCAGCCTGGCCAACATGGTGAAATCCCCTCTCTATTAAAAATACAAAAATTAGCCAATGTGGTGGTGGGCACCTGTAATCGCAGATACTTGGGAGGCTGAGGCAGGAGAATCGCTTGAGCTCAGGAGGAAGAGGCTGCAGTGAGCCAAGATCGCGCCACTGTACTCCAGCCTGATGGACAGAGCAAGACTCCGTCTCCAACAAACAAACAAAAAAACTAGCTGGGTGTAGTTGGGCATGCCAGTGGCCCTAGATACTTGGAAGGCTAAGGCGGGAGAATCACTTGATCCTTGAATCCAGGAGTTCAAGGTTGCAGTGAGCTATGATCTTGCCACTGCACTTTAGCCTGGATGACAGAGCAAGACTCTGTCTCTAAAAAGAAAAAAGAGGCAAAGGAGGAAATTGCACCCATCTCATATAAAGGATAGCTATTATGCTCTGTCATATAATAAAGTCAAGCATGTCCAAAATAAATATTCTGAATAGTAAAATAAGAATTCAAGACAGTATAGTTTAGAAGACATACTTTTTCTCTATAAATTCCTCTGTATACCTTTCCAGTTGTGGATCCAAGATGCATTTCCTAAATATCCTGTGATTAAAAAAATGACTTTGAATGCCACATGCAGAGTTTGGGGAAAAAAAAAAGACTAATTCAAGGGAATTTCACTTTTGTCTGTTCATTAAATAATCCTTTCATACTTCTCTTCCTCTAATGTTTTGCTACTATTAACTCTGGGCAGGATCCCAGAGTGATCCTAGTGTAATAACTACATTACACTGCCAGAAGCAGAATGGGTGAAATACAGTCTCACTGCAAACTGCTCACTCAATACACATTTATGTGGAATCTCCTAAGGGTGAGATGACGTAGAAAGATTAAAAAAAAAAAAAAAAAAAAAGAGATATGGCTGGGTACAGTGGCTCACATCTGTAATCCCAGCACTTTCGGAGGCCAAGGTGGGCGGATCACAAGGTCAGGAGATCGAGACCATCCTAGCTAACAACGGTGAAACCCCGTCTCTACTAAAAATACAAAAAATTAGCTGGGCAAGGTGGCGGGCGCCTGTAGTCCCAGCTATTCAGGAGGCTGAGGAGGCAGCAGAATGGCGTGAACCCAGGAGGCAGAGCTTGCAGTGAATGGAGATCGCGCCACTGCACTTCAGCCTGGGCCACAGAGCGAGACTCCGTCTCAAAAAAAAAAAAGAAGTGAGAGGTTCTGCCTGTGGAGGAGAATGGAGAAACAGTCTTATTTGGGATGAGACGGGCTACCTCTAGAGAAAATTATTTTACAAAAGCAATTAAAACAGGCCCTAAGGAATATGGGTTCAATTTTAAGTCTAGCCTTGGTGGTTTCTTTACTGTAGCTGAGAAAGGAGGCTGTATTTGACTGTTTGTCTTGGGGACTTGTAGACTAAGTGTCCCTGGTTTTTTTCAATGTGGACCTCACTGTCTGAACTATTAAAAAAATTAATAATAAGGCCGGGCGCGGTAGCTCAAGCCTGTAATCCCAGCACTTTGGGAGGCCGAGACGGGTGGATCACGAGGTCAGGAGATCGAGACCATCCTGGCTAACATGGTGAAACCCCATCTCTACTAAAAATACAAAAAACTAGCCGGGTGAGGTGGTGGGCACCTGTAGTCCCAGCTACTCAGGAGGCTGAGGCAGGAGAATGGCGTGAACCTGGGAGGCAGAGCTTGCAGTGAGCTGAGATCCGGCCACTGCGCTCCAGCCTGGGCGACAGAGCGAGACTCCGTCTCCAAAAAAAAAAAAAAAAAAAAATTAATAATAATAAAGCTATGGTACTGCTAGCTATTTCCACTTCTTCAATTAGATTAGAAGCTATTTGAAGGCAAGCATCACGCTCTATGTACTACTGAAATGCAACTACCTTAGGACTCAGTAAGCATCTGTCGGGTGCTGAACAAATGTGAAAAAGTGAAAAGGGCAGTGACCTCTAAGAACCAGAAGAGTGCTCCTCTACAAAAATAATGTAAGTAGCTTATTAGCAGTAGTAGTAGTAGTAGTAGTAGTAGTAGTAGTAGTAGTAACCTAAACGTAAGGATCACATCATTGGCATATTTTATGTCTGACACATTTTTAAAATCCTTATGACTTACAAACACCAATATGATAAGGATGATTATTCATCATTACTTTCACATATAAAGGCTTATAAAGTCAGTCTAACTTCTCTCCTCAGTGTCACAGTGTTCTTTGTGAAATAAGAATAGACCTGAGGAACTTTGTGAAAGAAGATTAAATTCTGAGATCCTAGCCTGTCACTTACTTCAGTGTGCATTTCAGTATCTAAGATGAACTTGGTCACAAGTCCACAATGTAGAATAGAGAAGACCTCAATGTCCAGCTCTCGGAAAAAAGCATGGTAATTATGTAGTAACAATGATGTCTTTTCTTCCTTCCCTGTGAACTCCTATGGGGAAGTCACGGCAACAAAGAGAATAAATAAATCTTCTATATTAATCAAATTTTAATAAAAACTTCAAAGTGCAAATATGCATTTATTTAATGCAAAAAATTATATTTTTATTATCATAACAAATTTATCTAGCAAAAGTCCCTAAATATTCCCAAGACAGAGCACCTAATTTAAGATGGGGATACAAGTCACACATCAAGACCCTTAGCTGGTTTCTATTTAGGGATGATCTAGTAGGCAAATCAAGGCATTTAGGTCTAGTGTAGAAAACTGTGAGCTGGCCGGGCATAGTGCTTCATGCCTGTAATCCCAGCACCTTGGGAGGCTGAGGCGGGTGGATCACGAGGTCAGGAGTTTGAGACCAGCCTGGCCAAGATGGTGAAACCCCGTCTCTACTAAAAGTATAAAAATTAGCTGGGTGTGGTGGTGTATGCCTGTAGTCCCAGCTACTCAGGAGGCTGAGGTAGGAGAATCACTTGAACACAGGAGGCGGAGGTTGCAGTGAGCCGAGATGGCACCACTGCACTCCAGCCTGGGTGACAATGCAAGACTCCATCTCAGGAAAAAAAAAGAAAAAAGAAAAAAAAAAGAAAAAAAACTGTGAGCTTAGGGGCCAGAATGGTCTGGCTTCAAATCCTAGCTCCAGCATTTATTAACTGTGTGACTTTGGGCACTTGTCCTCCCTGGGTCTTAGTTTCCTTATTCATTAAATGTGGTATTAATATTAAACTTGGGCTCTTAGAGAAACTATACCTAATAAATATACAATAAATGGTAGCTGATAAACAGAAATAATTGGGATCCATGTGGTCCAGGCAATTTCAAACACATGAAACTCATTCTGCGAACAGTACAAATGTAAAGTAAAAGGGAACTAATGATAATCAAGTACCTCAAGAGAGAATTCAATGTATTGCTGGGGTACAAAAAAGGGACTAAAACAGTCAAGAAAATAATTAGAAAAAATAGTCAACAGTGTGTGGCAGGAATAAGGACCTACAGTCTAATCTGAACTTTGCTACTAAGGAGATTACTCCAAGGCCTAGGAGAGTTTTGGCTTGCTGTTTCCTAATTTTTTTTTTCTTTGTAAAATGCAGAGAATAAAGTTGGGGTTCTGTTACTCTCATTTGGATGTCACAAACCTTCATGGATACCCATCATTCTAATACCTTGTTCAGCTGGCCTCTATGAGATGGTGTAGGGTCACAGTCTGAATTTTTCTCTTCTGAAATTGTGTCAGAGGAGGATGTCTTGCTACCATCTGCTTTTTGTTTCCTTTCTTTTATGTTAAAAAGAGAAAAATGACTCAAGTAATTAATAATCATGTCAGCCAAATATCATTGCCCTCAGAAAACAACCTGTTGGGAACTGCCTAGAGGTAGAAGAGGTAATTTTATAACCCTAAATTACAGTGTATTTATAAATCTAACAAAGGGTTCAGTTATACAATTGCTCCAATTATTTATGCCATGATACACATAACTTTTAGGTTAATTCAATGCAGCTCATTTAGAGACAGAAGATGAGGAAAAGAACATACTTACCTATTTTTCCTTTCTTTCTGATTTTTGCTGAAATAGCAGTAACAGTATGAGGTGTTATATCTAAAGTTTCCACGTCAAAGTTTCCAAGAGGAGGGATATAGTCTGGGGTGACTGAAACAAAGAGCAGGCTGAAGCTCAATGAGTACCAATTACACGCCACCATTAGACTTGAAATTCAGTCACTCCATTGGCTAAAAACTAGTTTCCAAAATTACCAGGTGTGGCTGAATGCTTATAAGACATATTCAAGTCATCTGACATTGTTTTGGTATAGCAAAATGGCCAGAGATAACATAAAAATATCATATTATGATCAATTATCATAAAACAACTTTAAATAATGATATATAACTAACAAACAGATAAAAACTAAAACAAACATTTAAAATATAAATGGTGGCCAGGCAGGATGGCTCACGCCTGTAATCCCAAGCACTTTGGGAGGCCAAGGTGGGTGGATTACCTGAGGTCAGGAGTTTGAGACCAGTCTGGCCAACATGGTGTAACCCTGTCTCTACCAAAACTACAAAAATGAGCAGGGTGTGCTGGCAGGTGCCTGTAATAGCAGCTACTCGGGAGGTTGAGGCAGGAGAACTGCCTGAACCCAGGAGGCAGAGGTTGTAGTAAGGATCTTATTCATTCTATCTAACTATATTTTTGAACCTATTAACCACCCTACCATTTTTCCTAGTCCCCCAACCACCATTACCCTCCCCAGTCTCTGGTAACCATCCTTCTACTCTATCTCCATGAGTCAAATTATTTTAATTTTCAGCTCCCACAAATATGTGAAAATATGTTGTGCCTGGCCTATTTCACTTAACACAATGTCCTCCAATTCCATCTGTATTATTGCAAACAACAGGATCTCATTGTTTTTTATGGCTGAATAGTACTCCATTGTGTATATGTACCACATTTTATCCATTCACCCACAGATGGACACTTAGGTTGCTTCCAAATCTTGACTATTGTGAATAGCACTGCAATAAACATGGGGAGTGCAGATATCTCCTTGGTATACTGATTTCCTTTCTTTTAGGTATACACCTATCAGTGGCATTCCTGGATCATATAGTGATTCTATTTTTAGTTTTTTGAGGAAACTCCAAACTGTTTTCCATAGTGCTTGTACTAATTTACATTCCCACCAACAGCGTACAAAGGTTCTCTTTTCTCCATATTCTCACCAGCATTTGTTATTGCCTGTCTTTTGGATAAAAGCCATCTTAACTAGGGTGAGATGATATCTCATGGCAGTTTTGATTTGCATTTCTCTGATGCTCAGTGATGTTTAGCACCTTTTCATGTATCCACCATTTGTATGTCTTGTTTTGAGGAATGTCTATTCAGACCTTTTACCCATTTTTCAATCCAAATAAATTTTTTTCCTATCTTTATATATCCTAGTTATTAATCCCTTGTCAGTACATAGTTTGCAAATATTTTCTCCCCTTCTGTGGGCTGTGTCTTCACTTTGGTGTTTCATTTGCTATGCAGAGGAAAGGAACTTAACTTTTTAACTTAATGTGATCCAATTTGTCCATTTTTGCTTTGGTTGCCTGTGTTTGTATGGTATTCCTCAAGAAATCTTTGTCCACTCTAAAGTCCCGAAGAGTTTTCTGAATGTTTTTTGTTATTGTTGTTGTTAGTAGTTTCATAATTTGAAGTCTTAGATTTAAGTCTACAATCCGTTTTGATTTTTCTATATGGCAAGAGATAGGGGTCTAGTTTCATTCTTCTGCATATGGATATCCAGTTTTCCCAACACCATTTATTGAAGACAGTGTCCTTCCCCAATGTATATTCTTGGCACCTTTGCTTAGAATGAGTTCATTGTAGGTATATGGATTTATTTCTGGGCTCTCTTCTGTTCCACTGGTGTATGCATCTGTTTTTATGCCAGCACCATGCTGTTTTGGTTACTATAGCTCTGTAGTATAATTTGAAGTCAGGTAATGTGATTCCTCCAGTTTCATTCATTTTACTCCGGACAGCTTTGGCTATTCTGGGTCTTCAGTGGTTCTATATAAATTTTAGGAATTTTTTTTTTTTCTATTTCTGTGAAGAATCTCATTGATATTTTGATAGGGATTGCCTTGAATCTGTAGATTGTGTTGGGTAGTATGGAAATTTTAACACTATTAATTCTTCCGATCCATGAACATGAAGTATCTTTCCTTTTTTTATTTGCTCTTCAATTTCTTGCATCAATGTTTCATAGTTCTCATTGTAGTGCTCTTTCACTTCTTTGGTTAAGTTTATTCCTATTTTATTTGTAACTTTTGTTTGTTTTATTTGTAGCTATTGTAAATGGATTACTTTCTTGATTTTTTTCAGATTCTTAGTTGTTGGTGTACAGAAATGCTACTCATTTTTATATGACGAGTTTGTATCTTGCAACTTTACTAAATTTATCTAATAGTTTTTTGATGGAGTCTTTAGGCTTTTCCAAATATAAGATCATATCTGCAAACAAGTGTAATTTAACATTTTCCTTTATAATTTGGATGCCCTTCCTTTCTTTCTCTTAATTGTTCTAACTTGAACTTCCAATACTGTATTGTATAATAGTGGTATTATATAAGTGGGTATCCTTGTCTTGTTCCAGATCTTAGAGGAAAGGCTTTCAGTTTTTCCCTGTTCAGTTTAATAGTAGCTATGGGTCTATATCCAGTTTTCTGAGGGATTTTTTTTATGATGAAGGGACGTTGAATTTAAAAATATTTTTTTAAGCATCAAGTTAAATATCAGGTGGCTTTTGTCCTTCATTCTGTTGATAGGATGTATCACATTGATTTATATATGTTGAACAATCCTTGCACCCCTGGGATAAATCATCCCATTTGGCCATGATGAATGATCTTTTTTTGTTTGTTTTTGAGATGGGAGTCTTGCTCGGTCACCCAGGCTGGAGTGCAGTGGCGCAATCTTGGCTCACTGCAACCTCCGCCTCCTAGGTTCAAGCGATTCTCCTGTCTCAGCCTTCTGAGTAGCTGGGATTACAGGTGCCCACAACCACGCCCGGCTAATTTTTGTATGTTTAGTACAGACAGGGTTTCACCATGTTGGCCAGGCTGGTCTCAAATTCCTGACCTCAAGTGATCCACCTGCCTTGGCTTCCCAAAGTGCTGGGATTACAGGCGTGAGGCCACCTCGCGCCTGGCCGATATTTTTAATGTGTTGCTGAATTAGGTTTGCTAGTATTTTGTTAGGATATTTGTATCAACATTCATCAGGTATATTGGCCTGAGGTTTCTTTTCTTTTCTTTTTTTTTTTTTGAGAAGGAGTCTCACTCAGTCACCCAAGCTGGAGTGCAGTGGCGCGATCTTGGCTCACTGCAAGCTCCGCCTCCTGGGTTCACACCATTCTCCTGCCGCAGCCTCCCAAGTAGCTGGGACTACAGGTGCCCGCCACTACGCCCGGCTAATTTTTTTTGTATTTTCAGTAGAGACAGGGTTTCACCGTGTTAGTGAGGATGGTCTTGATCTCCTGACCTCATGATCTGCCCGTCTTGGCCTCCCAAAGTGCTGAGATTACAGGCATGAGCCACCACACCCAGCTGAGGTTTCTTTTTTTGATGTGTCTTTGTCTGGTTTTGGTATCAGGGAAAGCTAAGCGCTTTATTGCCTCACTACTGGCCTAGTAGGACTACCAGTATAGGACATGTCCCTTACCTGCCAAGTACTTTTCCAGGATTATTTGCAGTTCTACAATGTGCTTTAACCGGGTGAGCACCTTCCCCTTCATCTCAGGTGACGTTTCCTGGCAGAAGGCATTCACAATCTGCAAAGTACAAATTACACTGTCATACTTCCAAATGTTCAGATTTTAACCTTGTTTGTATTATTTATCCAGAGCTGAGAGATGTCTATGAAAAGCAGGATCTTTGAGTTTAGTCTGTAATAGAACTGTCCTCAGCAAGGTGGTATAGAGAAAAAAAATTTCTGGGCCAAAATATAGGAGATTCAGCCAGGCGCGGTGGCTCACGTCTATAATCCCAGCACTTTGGGAGGCCAAGGCAGGAGGATCACTTGAGGCCAGGAGTTCGAGACCAGTCTGGCCAACATGGCGAAAGCCCATCTCTACCAAAAATACAAAAATTAGCTGGGCATGGTGGCACATGTCTGTAATCCCAGCTACTAGGGAGGCTGAGGCAGGAGAATTGCCTGAACCTGGGAAGCGGAGGTTGCAGTGAGCCGAGATTGAGCCACTGCACTCCAGCCAGGGTGACACAGCAAGACTCCATTTCAAAAGAACAAAAAGTGAAGGAGATTAGGCTTGTGACCTTAGTTTTACTTATTACTAGTTATGTTACAAGCTGGAATAGCCAGAGAGCACATAATTTGGTGAAACAAGTTCTATTCTGCTCCTTACTGACTGTGTGACCTTGGCTGAGTCTTTAACCTTTCTAAGATTTTCTTCATAAAGAAATGAGTCCAGCACTTGGTTCAGTGTAAGTACTCAAAAATTTTTAATGACTTTGAACTCCCTATACTTGAAATTCATTTGTGTAAAATGAGGACAATAGTATTCCTGCCCATATCACAATAGAGATGTGGTAATCAAATAAGCTCATTCAAGTGCATAAACATTCCTGAAATAACATGTGAGAGGAAGACAGTGAGATAGAGACATAAGATGTTGTCATCATTGTCATTATCACTAAACACAAATATGTTCTAATGGGAGGGAAACTACCACCACTCACTGAATCAAAACAGTAGGCATATGCCTGTGCTAGGATGGACAGTAGTTCTACAGTGAAGAAGGTGAGAAGGTCATTCTAGGCAGAAGGCAGCTTGGAGGAAATAAAACGTGGGCAATGTGAAGTGAATTCTAAGTATTCTGATTTGGCTGCATAAGGAGGTTCATATAATTGAGGAGTGGTGGGACATAACAGCTAGAGAAGCACAAGGGGGTTAGTGCTTGGTGAAGACTTCTAGGGAATCTTGAAAGAACTAAGAAAATAGTTTTGAGAAAAACTACGGACAATAAGTGAAACATCCTATTAACTCTGCTTACCTCTCGGAACCAGTTGAGAGTAAGAAATAGGAGAGAACACATGAATGCACGCTCTTTAGCAGACATGGACTCCAGCCTCTCTCCAGGCTCCAGGTCAGTTAGGAATATAGGACAATCTAAGAGAGAACAAACATTTCCAACTACCTTTAGTGCAAGCCAATAAAACTCTGGAGCTGGCTCTCCTTGCTATTTACTTTCCCCTTTAACTCATATTTGAAGGCCAAGATCTGATTAAAATATTTGCATATCATATGGCAATCAACAAATATAATTAGAAAGTTTTTGTAACAATTGATTTGTTAACATAATGGGATTCTGTATGCACTATTTTGTCTTTGGAATTCCAATGCTAAACTACTCTGTTGAGGTTAAAAAATTATTCCTTCCCACATATACCATGTACTGATATGCCCTTTCCCTAAGTTTACCAAAGAAAGAGTACAAAGAAGAAAGGATCTAATGACTTCATCCTATACCTAGTAGACCATCAATCTCCTCCAAGTTTCCGTTATGCTGTCTCTCCACACAAAGTCTCAGTAATCGGAAATAGGGAGCCAGGCACAGTGGAGACACCAATCTGAGAAGGAAAAATAAATTTCTAGACCACACTTAAAAGGTATATGACTCTATGTACACAGGAAGCACAACTTTTTTTTTGAGACAGAGTCTTGCTCTGTCACCCAGGCTGGAGTGCAGTGGTGTGAACTCAGCTCACTGAAACTTCTGCCTCCCAGGTTCAAGCAATTCTCCTGCCTCAGCCTCCTGAGTAGCTGGGATTATAGGCGCACGCCACACTGTCCGACTAATTTTTGTATTTTTAGTAGAGACGGTGTTTCACCATGTTGGCCAGGCTGGTCTCGAACTCCTGGCCTCAAGTGATCCACCCGCCCCAGCCTCCCAAAGTGCTGGGATTACAGGCATGAACCACCATGCTCGGCCACCAACTTTTTAAGAATTTTCCTCAAAACAAGTGTCTACTTTTAAGAATAAATGGCAAAGAACTTAATGGATGCTCCATTAAGAAAAGAAATATAATGAGCTGAATCATAGGAAGGCAGAGGTATGAGGAATAAAAGTCCATGTGTTAGGAGAACCAGAAATAAGATAGAAAGAGAATATAAGAGAGGCGGGGATAGCACAGAATGTTCAAGGGAGGGAAAGAATAAGATACAGAAAAGAAGGTAATCTCAGAATATCTGTTGGCTCACACAAGGCAATATAAATCTCAAGCCAAGGGTCCAAGAAAAACCAAGGAATCTGCCGCATCCTCCCTAAGCTCTCCAAATACCATTTGTCCTGAGAGAAACTTTTTTGACTCAAGTTCCCCACCAAGAACTGTGGAATTCCCCATGAACATTCAAAACACTAACAGGTTTAGAAAAGAAAAACTATACTGACTTTTGGCCTGATTCCTGTGGAGTCACCGGACCCCCATCTTTTGCAAAGTCCTGAGAAAACAGCAGCGGCAGGAGGTTGATGGCGATCCCATCCTGAGTGTTGTATTCTTCCAGTCCGTACAGCGCTTTCACAGGAAATGGAAAGTCACTGCGGAGAAAAACTAGAATCTGATGCTGCAGCTCAGGAATACGCAAGGCTACAGGGAAAACCACTAGAGCAAACCAATTTCAAATACAACATCATGGGGAGAAATTAGAAACAGAAAAACAAACAGTGAAACTTTTAGGAATTTTGGAGCTAAGGGTGCAGGGGTGCTGGGGTTGGGAGGAAAGAACCTGTGGGACTGGGCAGCTGTGGCTGAGGTCAAAGGTATTCTGAAGTTTGTATCAGCTACTGACAGAATTGATGTAACTTCACCAGTACAACCAAGCCAGCAGGTAAACAATACCTACCCTTCTGGAACAACACAGGAGTCCACTACGAAGGCATCCTGGAAATCATTGCAGATGGTATGCCCAACACGTTCCTTCAGGAAGCAAACAAACAAAAAGGGCAGTGCAGGGTGTACTTGCTGTAGAGCCCTAGATAAATTACTCTTAACCTTTCTAAGTCTCAGTTCTCTCATTTCTAAAAAGAAAGTAATAATAAGTATCTCATTTTTGTGAAGTAGAAGAGAGTGCATAAAAAGCACTTAGCACAAGGCCTAGCATAGAATAGGGCTCTCAGACAGATAGTAGCCATCATCATTAACAAAGTCAATCTCTTCTTTACTATTGTTATTAAGTGAAGGAAGCCTCAAAGAGCCCTGAGACAGGGTAGGGCAGAAAAGCCTTTCGCAGTTAGAATTTAGGAGAGGTCACAGGATAATCTATTTTCACACTGCAACAGAAAGACCTGAAGAGTATAGTAAAGCAGTTCTTATGCTTTATTGCTTTAAGAAAAGACAACTGGCTTTACCAGGGCTTTTGGATCCAGCTTTTCTTGTTGGATCAGGTTGGCAAATTCATCATAGTAAAGTGCAGAGGCCTGAGGAGACTGCTCACTGCAGGAATGAACCAACTGCAACAAGGAGGTCACCTGGAGCAAAGAGGAAGAATGGTTTAAACCTTGGGCTGCCAATCCTTCCCAAACTCCATTCGCCCCATTCGAGACTGTTTTTTTCACTTTCTGATTTTACTGGCAAAGCTCTACTTCTCACTTGAAGTTTTCCTGAATGTTCTGACCTGTTTGTCTCTTTCTGATATCATCCCTTTCGCAATCTGTCAGACACTGCAGCCAGATTAGTTTTTCTAAAGCAAAGCTTTGATTTTGCCATTTCCATGCTAAGAAACCCTTAAGGAATACCTCTGCCTAAAGAATGAAATAAAAATGTATTGCTTTACATGCAAGGCTCTCGGTTTTCTCTCTCAACTAGCTTTTTCTTTTTTTCTTTTGAGACGGAGTCTTGCTCTGTCGTCTAGGCTGGAGTATAGTAGCATGATCCCAGCTCACTGCAACCTCCACTTCCCGGATTCAAGCAATTCTCTTGCCCCAGTCTCCTGAGTAGCTGGGACTACAGGCACCTGCCACCATGTCCAGCTAATTTTTTTGTACTTTTATTAGAGACAGGATTTCACCATGTTGGTCAGGCTGGTTTCAAACTCCTGACCTCAAGTGATCCTCCTGCCTTGGCCTCCCAAAGTGCTGGGATTACAGTCGCAAGCCACCGTGCCCTGCCTGAACTAGCTTTATGTCCCACTTTCCAATTATATACTTATTTGTCCCCATGCTTCAACCAAAGTGTTATTCCACAAACATGGCATATCTTTCTTGCTAAGACTTTATAATTAGAGAGATCAAATGGATATAGAAATAAATGCAACCAGCCCAGGAGTGGTGGCTCACGTCTGTAATCCCAGTGCTTTGGGAGGCTGATGGGGGTGGATCACCTGAGATCAGGAGTTTGAGACCAGCATGGCCAACATAGCGAAACCCTGACATGGTGAAACCCCGTCTCTACTAAAAATACAAATTTAGCCGTGGTGACTCACGCCTATAATCCCAGCACTTTGGGAGGCCGAGGCAAGTGGATCACTTGAGGTCAGGAGTTCAGGACCAGCAGGGCCAACATGGTGAAGCCTCATCTCTACCAAAAATATAAAAAATTAGCCGGGTGTGGTGGTGCATGCCTGTAATCCCAGCTACTCTGGAGGCTGAGGCAGGAGAATCGCTTGAATCTGGGAGGCGGAGGTTGCAGTGAGCTGAGATCTTGCCACTGCACTCCAGCTTGGGTGACAGAGCGAGGCTCTCTCAAAAAAAAAAAAAAAGAAAAGAAAAGAAAAGAAAGAAAAGAACTCACCTGTGTGCACTGCTCATTGCTCAGGTTGGCTCTCTCTTGGGTCAAACTACATGATTCACTTCTAAAAACAAAGCATTTTAATTTCACTTTTGTAATATTTTGTAGCAACTGCCAATAAGTTTAAGAATTCTGACTTCCCTAGGGTAGGGTAAAGATAAAAGTGCATAAAGGCAGAGAAGAGTATTTATTTTGTCCATACAAAATACAGATTAGAGCAAAGGATGGTTATTTTATATATTTTTTTCTTTTCTCTTTTCCGTACATATTTTTTAAGGGCAAATTAGCAATAATTAGAGGAAGCACTTAATTAGTGTATATTATGTGCTAGACATTTCAACGATTCTATGAGGTAAATCCTATTATTATCCTTATTGCAGATGAGAGTCTATAAAGGCAGAGAAATAAAGTAACTTACCCAAGGTAATTCAGCTAATTTGACCCTGGGCAAGCAGTATGGCTTCAGTGAAGGAACTCTTAACCAATACACTCTGCAACCTCTTCCCATTATTAATGTGTGTCACAGGGGAACAATGACTATCTGAGCCGGTGGCAGCTGGGGTAGGGTTAGGGGGAGAATTTACTAAGACAGTTGTAGGTAAAAAAAGACAAGATTTCGCCGGGTGCGGTGGCTCACGCCTGTAATCTCAACACTTTGGGAGGCCGAGGCGGGCGGATCAGGAGGTCAGGAGATCGAGACCATCCTGGCTAACACGGTGAAACCCCGTCTCAACTAAAATACAAAAAATTAGCCGGGCGCAGTGGCGGGCACCTGTAGTCCCAGCTACTCGGGAGGCTGAGGCAGGAGAATGGCGCGAACCCGGGAGGCGGAGCTTGCAGTGAGCCGAGATCGCGCCACTGCACTCCAGCCTGGGCGACAGAGTGAAGACTCTGCCTCAAAAAAAAAAAAAAAAAAAAAAGACAAGATTTCTTAGAGAAAGTATAAAAATACATTGCAAGAAAGCAATGGGCAGCCAGCAATAGAGGAGCTGACTGAAAGGAAACAAAAGCTTGCTGGGGATTTACAGAGTAGTATTTATGATGTATGCTGTATGCTGAAGAGGGCTTTGTGCAGTACTGATAATGCCAAAATTGCAGTGAGCTAACTTGTAGGTGTCCGGTGATAAGTTGGGTGCAGAGGGCTGCATGTCCTGCACCATGAAAAAAGGCAGACTTATATACTTTGTCTTTGCTTTCTTTGCTCCCACCACTCTGACTCCTTTTCCCTAATTAGGATTCCACAATGTGGATTCTAAAGATGTCTCAGAAAATAATTTCCAAGGAGCATGAACTGAAATCCAATGTTGGTTTGTAATGGCAACATCTTATCAAGCCCCCAAACCAATATGTCTTTAGATTCTACAAATGGGGACTCAAGGAACAAGGTGAGGGGAAATCCACAAGATCTTATTTGTACCAAATGTATAAAGTTCCTGACAGGAATGACACAGCAATGTAGACACCTGCATTGTCTAGTGCCTATATCAGGAGCAGATAAAGAAAAACGCATTCTAAAAGAATCAGGGCTCCCTTTTTGTGCAAAGATTTCTAGAATTTTATCTCTAGGCAATCCTTAATTTTTAACAACAGACTGTAATAGCTAGGATCACAATCCAGCAAAAAATATACATGGTATTATATACAGTCACGATTAGAAGGGAACATGGAAAAGTAGCAAAACACATTTGCTTATTTCTCTCATAGTTGCAACGTCTACTGTTAAAATGATGTCTATGAGATGTAACACTTCGTTAGTTAGCAAGATTAACTGATCTCAGACCACAGAAGTCAGAATTTCCATGTGTACCTGTCTGCTGCCATGATGCCAGCCATGGTGACAGCACCAATAATCCCAATGAGTTTGTACTTGAATACGGTGCTAGAGAGCTGCTTTCTTATCACCAAGTGCATGTCATCCTGCAATGAGATGATGAAGAAAGATGAAAATGCTGGAATGCCACAGCAAAAGAAGGTATGGCTTTTATTGTTTACTAACTGTTTTTTATTTTTGTTTTTTTTGAGAGGGAGTTTTGTTCTTGTTGCCCAGGCTAGAGTGCAAAGACACAATCTCGGCTCACTGCAACCTCTGCCTCCCAAGTTCAAACGATTCTCCTGCCTCAGCCTCCTGGGTAACTGGGATTACAGGTGCCCGCCACCACGACCGGCTAATTTTGTATTTTTAGTAGAGATGGGGTTTCACCATGTTGGCTAGGCTGGTGTTGAACTCCTGACCTCAGGTGATCCACCCGCCCTGGCCTTCCAAAGTGCTAGGATTACAGGTGTGAACCACCATAACTAGCCCTGTGTGTCTTCAGCAAGTCAATTCATCTCTCCAAGTTTTAATTTTTACATCAGTGAAATGGGGAAGTTTTTTTTTTTTTTTTTGAGAAGGAGTCTCACTCTGTCACCCAGGCTAGAGTGCAGTGGCACCATCTTGGCTCACTGCAAGCTCCGCCTCCCGGGTTCACGCCATTCTCCTGCCTCAGTCTTCTGAGTAGCTGGGACTACAAGCGCCCACCACCACGCCTGGCTAATTTTTTGTATTTTTAGTAGAGACGGGGTTTCACCGTGTTAGCCAGGATGGTCTCGATCTCCTGACCTTGTGACCCACCCACTTTGGCCTCCCAAAGTGCTCGGATTACAGGTGTGAGCCACCGCGCCCGGCCCGAAATGGGGAAGGTTGTTTTAAGGATTAGAGATAAATCATAAAAAACTTCTAGAACATGAGAACACTTGGACACAGGAAGGGGAACATCACACACCGGGGCCTGTCATGGGGTCGGGGGAGCAGGGAGGGATAGCGTTAGGAGATATACTTAACGTAAATGATGAGTTAATGGGTGCAGCACACCAACATGGCACATGTATACATATGTAACAAACCTGCACGTTGCACACATGTACCCTAGAACTTAAATTAGAAACAAAAAACAAAAACCAAAAAAACCAAAAAACCTTATAGAACAGTGCCTGGCACATGACAGACATTCAATAATAATATACTTTATTTTATTTTATTTTTTTTATTTTTTATTTTTTTTCTGAGATGGAGTCTTGCTCTGTCACCCAGGCTGGAGTGCAGTGGCACGATCTTGGCTCACTGCAAGTTCCGCCTCCTGGGTTCATGCCATTCTCCTGTCTCAGCCTCCCGAGTAGCTAGGACTACAGGTGCCTGTCACCATGCTTGGCTAATTTTTTGTAATTTTAGTAGAGACAGGGTTTCACTGTGTTAGCCAGGATGGTCTCGATCTCCTGACCTCGTGATCTACCCGCCTCGGCCTCCCAAAGTGCTGGGATTACAGGTGTGAGCCACTGCGCCTGGCCAATAATACCTTTTATTGTTATTATTTCTATAAGGATATGAAAATTATAATAACGTCGATGACTGCTCAGCTAAAATAATGAACTAGAATAAAATACTCAGGTAAAGATTTAAACATGGAAGCAAGGCTGGGTGAAGTGGCTCATACCCGTCATCCTAACACTTTGGGAGGCTGAGGCAGCTGAATTGCTTGAACCCAGGAGTTCAAGACCAGCCTGGTAACATGGCAAAACCTCGTTTCTACAGAAAATACAAAAACTAGTCAGCTGTGGTAGTGCATGCCTGAGGTCCTGGCTACTCGGAACGCTGGGGTGGGAGGATCACCTGAGCCTGGGAAGTCAAGAATACAGTGAGTCAGGATCATGCCACTATACTCTAGCCTGGGTGACAGAGCCAGACACTGTCTCAAAAGAAAATAAAATAAATAAACATTGCTGAAAACTTTAAAGACATAAGTAAACAGAAAGAGCTATTGTCTTTGTGGACTGGAAGACACTCAATATTGTTAAGATGACAATACCATTCAAAGTGATTCAGCGCAATCCTTATCAAAGTCCCACAACACGTTTTGCAGAAATAGAAAGATCCACACTAAAATTCACATGGAATTTCACGGGACCCCAAACTGCCAAAACCTTGACAAAAAACAAAGTTGGAGGGCTCACACTTCCTGATTTTAATATTAATACAAAGCTACAGTAGTCAAAACAGTGTGGTGATGGCAGGACAGACATATAGACCAATGAAACAGAACACAGAGTTCAAAGATAAGTCTTCATATATGTGACAAATTGATTTTTGACAAGGGTTCCAAAATCATTTCAATGGTGAAAGGACCATCTTTTCAACAAATGGCACTGGAAAAAACTGGATATCCATCTGCAAAAGAATGAAGTTAAATCCTTAAAATATTAAAATATGCTATATACAAAAATTAACACAAAGTGGATCAAAGACCTAAATTTAAGAGCTAAAACTTTCTCTTAGAAGAAAATAAAAGAAAACCTTCATGACCTTGGATTCTGCAATGGTATCTTAAGCATGACAACCAAAAGGACAAGCAACACAGGAAAAAAAATTGATAGAGTGTGGGTCGCACAGCTTTGGAGTGGCAACCTTTGTGGCGTCAGTGACGAAAAAGAGATTAAATATGGGTGATGTTGAGAAAGGTAAGAAGATTTTTGTTCGGAAGTGTGCCCAGTGCCACACGGTAGAAAAGGGAGGCAAGCACAAGACTGGGCCTAATCTCCATGGTCTCTTCGCGCGGAAGACAGGTCAGGCCATTGGATTCTCTTACACAGATGCCAAGAAGAACAAAGGCATCACCTGGGGAGAGGATAAACTGATGGAGTATTTGGAGAATCCCAAAAAGAAAAATGATCTTTGCCGGAATTAAGAAGGCAGAAGGGGCAGACTTGATAATTTATCTCAAAAAAGCTACTAAGGAGTAATAATTGGCCACTGCCTTATTTATTACAAAACAAATGTCTCATGACTTTTTTATGTGTACCATACTTTAATAGATCTCATACAGAATTCAGATCATGAATGACTGACAGAATATTTTGTTGGGTGGTCCTCATTTAAAACTAAGATTGGCTTGTGGTTAAATGAATATTTTCAGTTTTTTGAATTTTAATAGTAATTCCAATTCAGTAAATGGTATCACTGTTTACCCCTTCTAAAAATATGATTAGACTTCGTTAGTAATGTTCAACTTTTCACAAAGACGGCGAGTGCCATCTTAAAACTTAACGGAGGTTGGGTGCAGTAGCTCACGCCTGTAATCACAGCACTTTGAGAGGCTGAGACAGGCAGATCATGAGGTCAAGAGACTGAGATCATCCTGGCCAACATGGTGAAACCCCGTCTCTACTAAAAATACAAAAATTAACTGGGTGTTGTGGTGCGTGCCTGTAGTCCCAGCTACAGGGGAGGCGGAGGCAGGAGAATTGCTTGAACCTGGGAGGTAGAGGTTGGAGTGAGCCGAGATTGTGCCACTGCACTCCAGCCTAGCGATACAGTGAGACTCCATCTCAAAAAAAAAAAGAAAAAGAAAAAGAAAAAAAATAGACAAATTTGACTTTATTGAAACTAAATACTTTTGGGCATCAAAGGACACTATCAAGGGAGTAAAAACCCATAGAATGGGAGAAAATATTTACAAATCATTTATCTGATAAGGGATCAATATCCAGAATACATAAATAACTCCTATACCTCAATGGCGACAAAAACCTAATATAAAAATGGGCAAAGGGCTGAGCACGGTGGCTCGTGCCTGTGATGCCAGCACTTTGGGAGGCAGAGGTGGGTGGATCTCCTGAGCTCAAGAGTTCCAGACCAGTCTGGGTAACATGACGAAACCTCATGTCTACCAAAATTACAAAAAATTAGCTGGGCATGGTAGTGCGCGCACCTGTGGTCCCAGCTACTCAGGAGGCTGACATGGGAGGATCGCTTGAGCCTAGGAAGTGGAGGTTGCAGTGAGCCAAGATCACACCACTGCACTCCAATGTGTGTGACAGAGTGAGACCCCATCTCTAAAACAAAACAAACAAAAATGGGTAAAGGACTTGAATAGACATTTCTACAAAAATATAGAAATGGCCAAGAAGTACGTGAAAAGATGCTTAACATCATCAGTCATTAGGAAATGCAAATCAAACCACAATGAGATACCACTTCGTACTCATCAGGATGATTATAATTAAAAAACAGGGCCTGGCGAGGTGGCAGGTACCTGTAGTCCCAGGTACTCAGGAGGCTGAGTTGGGAAGACTGCTTAAGCACGGGATTTTCAGGTGGCAGTGAAGTATGATCACGCCACTGCACTGCAGCTTGGGTGACAGAGCAAGACCCTATCTAAAAATAATAATAATTTTTAAAATTAATTAATTAATAAAAATCTAAAGAAATTTTTAAGAAAGGAAAATAAATGTTGGCAAGGATATGGAGAAATTGGAACCTACATACATTGTTGGTGGGAATGTAAAATTATGCAGCTGCTATGGAAAGCAGTTTGGTGGTTCCTCAAAATGGTAAACATATGGTCATCATATGATCCAGCAATTCCACTCTTAGAAATATACCCTAAAGAACTGAAGATAGGGACTCAAACAAATATTTGTAAACCAATGGTCACAGCAACATTATTCAAATGGCCAAAAGGTGGAAACAACCCAATAGTCCATCAATGGATGAATGGATAAACAAAATGTGTTATAAACAAAGAATGGGGGCTGGGCGCAGTGGCTCACGCCTGCAGTCCTAGCACTTTGGCAGGCCAAGGCAGGTGGATCTCCTGAGGTGAGGAGTTCGAGACCAGCCTGGCCAATATGGCAAAATTCCATCTCTACTAAAAATACAAAACTTAGCCTGGCGTGGTAGTGCATGCCTATAACCCCAGCTGCTTGGGAGGCTAAGGCAAGAGAATTGTTTGAACCCAGGAGGCAAAGGTTATGGTAAGCCGAGATTGTGCCATTGCACTCAAGCCTGGGTGACAGAGTGAGACTCCGTCTCTACAAAACAAAACAAAACAATAACAAAAACAAAGAATGGAATTATTACAGCTGTAATGGGAAAAAAGTTCTGATGCATGCTACAACATACATGAACCTTGAAAATATTATGCTAAGTGAAATAAGTGAGACACAAAAGGATACATATCGTATGATTCCATTTATATGAGACATCTAGAATGAACGAATCCATAGACAGAATGTGATTAGTGATTATTAGAGGGTGGGGAGAGGAAGATGGTGAATTATTGCCTAATGGGTACAAAGTTTGCTTGGGACGATCAGAAAGTTCTAGAAATGGATAGTGGTAATGGTTGTATAACACTGTGAATATACTTAATGCTACTAAATTGTACCCTTAAAAACAGCTTAAATATTCTATTTTATGTTATGTATATTTTATCAAAATTCAAAAATAAAATACAATGATGAAGTAGCTTTATATTGCTGATTTGAAGGAATCTCCAAAATAAACTGCTAAATGCAAAAGGTAAGATGTAGAACAAGAAGGGAAAGGAAACTACAGGTAAATACAAATTTGTAAATTCTCAGAACGTCTCAGAAGGTTATAAAGAGGGAGACAAACCAGGTGCCTAGAGGAGAGAAGAAGTGAGAGTTATTTTTCACTGGATACCCTTCTATATGTTTTGAATTTTGTATGACACATGTATATTACCTAGTCCAAAAATTTTTTTAATTAAAAAAATGTGCTGACTGGGAATCCAAGAAAGGGGGAAGAAAAGATAAAAAAATATGCTGGTTGTTCAAAGCCACAGTCCAGTATGAATTACTGCCATAAGGTAGCACTAATGATACAAACGAGTTACAAGTTATGATTCCAATCTAATCTCTTCCTTTTGTTTTATTTATTTATTTATTTATTTAGAGATAGAGTCTCATTCTCTTGCCCAGGCTGGAGTGCAGTTGGCACAATCATGGCTCACTGTAGCCTCAACTCCCAGGGCTCAATGGATCCTCCCACCTCAGCCTCCTGAGTAGCTAGGATTACAGGTGTGTGCCACCACACCTGGCTAATTTTTGTATGTTTTTGTAGAGACAGGGTTTCACCATTGTGCCCAGGCTGGTCTCAAACTCCTGGGCACATATGATTCGCCTGCCTTGGCCTCCCAAAGTGCTGGGATTACAGCCTGGCTTTTTCAGTGAATGGTGTCCACAAACGAAAGCAAGCCCACGTGAAGTTCACATTAGATGGAGATGTTTCTTAGGAAACAAGGCAATTCTGTGTCCCCACTGCACTCGGAACCTGAACAGTTTCATGGTTATCTGATCACAGACCCATCTCTTCCCTAATAAACAATGCTTTTCGAGGGCAGAGGATCTAATATATCAGTGCCTGGCACAGGATAGGCACTTAATGTTTGTGGTAAGAATTAAAAAATGCTGGTACTATGGCTATTTCCACTACTATACACTAGCAAATCTATCATTTGCTTGTTTGGTTTTTTTTCCTAGCAAATTTCAAGTAAAGAGGTTTAAAATTAATACAAAATAGTAAAAATACAAAAATTAGCCGAGTATGGTGGCATGTACCTGTAGTCCCAGCTACTTGGGAGGCTGAGGCAGGATAATCGCTTGAACCCAGGAGGCGGAGGTTGCACTGAGCCGAGATCATGCCAACTGCACTCCAGTCTAGGAGACAGAGCTAGACTCCATTTCAAAAAAAAAAAAAGAATCTTTCCCAACATTGCCTCTTACCTGGATGTGGCTGCTGGCTTCATTCTGTTTACTAAATGCCAGTGTGCTGAGAACATAGAAGAGTTTTCGTATTTGCTGAGGGGATAAGTTATCCAGATAATCTAAAATGCCCTGTGGAAAAAATGATGCCAACAATGAGGCTAGCAGCTAACATTTTTCCCTTAAAAATCAAAACATTAAAATCCCTGTAAAAGAGGCACACATAGATAGCCAGGTATCTAAAACTTTTAAGCTCCCTTAAAAGCTCAAGTTCTAAAAGCTATGCTCAGAGCCCAAAGGTTTGATAGACTGGAAATAAACTGAGAAAACTCTTCCAGCTTTCTAAGTCTCTTATTATCAGAGACTAGGAACTATCAGGAAAGATAAAGTTATCTTCTTCACTCTAAACCACAATCCTGGGCTTTAATCATCTACTGCTTAGTCATTCTAATGCATCTCCCAGTTCTCGGTATTCTTTACCTCCACCTTTCCCCTTTTTTCAGTGAAAACAATATTCTACCAAAAGTTATGTCTTTACCCTATTCCTTGCCATATCATCCCTTCCCAGCTTCTACTCCATGAATTATTTCTCCTTTCTCTACAGATCTGGAAGGAGTCACAAGGAAACTACTTACTTTACGACCGTGGGAAATGTCTCAGCTTTTCTCATCTGTAACATGGCGATAATAATAGCTATACTACCTTTCATGGTTTGTCTGAGGATA
Organism: Chlorocebus sabaeus; assembly: GCF_047675955.1. Lineage (NCBI taxonomy): Eukaryota > Metazoa > Chordata > Mammalia > Primates > Cercopithecidae > Chlorocebus > Chlorocebus sabaeus. The sequence goes on from NC_132925.1 coordinate 54,478,041, forward strand.
AAGTAATAAAACAGCCTTGAAAACTTTTAATTAATTTCTGAAAAATCTCCATTTCTTCCTCTCTATTGAATGCTTTCTCTCAGCCTACAAGCAATCTCAAGCCTCCTCATCTAAAAAAATCTCCCTGGTGGCCAGGTGCGGTGGCTCACGCTTGTAATCCCAGCACTTTGGGAGGCCGAGACAGGCAGATCACGAAGTCAGGAGATCGAGACCATCCTGGCTAACACGGTCAAACCCTGTCTCTACAAAAAATACCAAAAATTAGCCAGGCGTGGTGGCGGGCACCTGTAGTCCCAGTTACTCGGGAGGCTGAGGCAGCAGAACGGTGTGAACCCGGGAGGTGGAGCTTGCAGTGAGCCAAGATCGCGCCACTGCACTCCAGCCTGGGGGACAGAGCGAGACTCCGTCTCAAAAAAAAAAAAATCTCCCTTGCAATTAGCTTCTTTCTCAAGCTACTTTTCTTATTCTGTCCTCCTTGATGCTTCTCAACATTGACTCTATTCCCCAAGTCTTCAAGTTACTGCTCTCTGGCTTCCAACCTTATAATTCAATTAACACTGTTCTCTCAGAGGTTGCCAGAGGTATCATAATCGCCAAAGACAATAGCCTCTCCTCCATCTTCAACCTCTACAGTATCCAGCACTGAGATAAATCCCTCACTCTTTTTTTGTTTGTTTGTTTTGACAGAGTTTCGCTCTTCTCGCCTAAGCTGGAGTGTGATGGCATGATCTCAGCTCACTGCAGCCTCCACCTCCTGGGTTCAAATGATTCTCCTGCCTCAGTCTCCCGAGTAGCTGGAATTACAGGCATGCACCACCACGCCCGACTAATTTTTGTATTTTTAGTAGAGGAGGGGGTTTCTCCATGTTGGTCAGGCTGGTCTCGAACTCCCAACCTCAGGTGATCCGTCCGTCTCAGCCTCCCAAAGTGCTGGGATTACAGGCGTGAGCCACCGTGCCCAGCTGTCCTCTTCTAAGCTTCTATGGTCTTCTGCCTCAAAATTACCTCAGTTGAGCTCACATTTATATGGTTCTGAATACCCAAACTAAATCTTCCACCAAAGGGTGCCCCACAGGGTTCCAAACCAGAATTTCCAACTATCCACTAACCATCTACATGTGGCTATCCCATAGTGAACTCATCATACTTCCTACAGAAGATGCACTCCCCTCCTGGTCTCTGGAAACAGCACAACCATCCACCTGGTTTCCTAACACGAAAAACTAGGACCTAGTTTTTCTGTTTCTCATTGCCACATATTCTTTTTTTTTTTTTTTTTTTTTTTTGAGACGGAGTCTTGCTCTGTCGCCCAGGCTGGAGTGCAGTGGCACGATCTCGGCTCACTGCAAGCTCCATCTCCCAGGTTCAAGTCATTCTCCTGCCTCAGCCTCTAGAGTAGCTGGGACTACAGGTGCCCACCACCACGTCCAGCTAATTTTTGTGTTTTTAGTAGAGACGGGGTTTCACCGTGTTAGCCAGGATGGTCTCGATCTCCTGACCTCATGATCCGCCCGTCTCGGCCTCCCAAAGTGCTGGGATTACACGCATGAGCCACCGCACCTGCCACATATTCTTAACAGTCACCAAGTCATGTTAATTCTAACACCAAATTGTCTTTTAAGCCATCATTTCTTCTACATTCCCGTGAGTAAAATCTGGCCCTTACTCTCACTCCCTTAGACCCTTTCAGCAGTCTCTAATCCACCCATCATATAGCCTACTGAGTTATCTCTGAATGCTGAGCAGATTAAGTCAACTCTGTGTAAAAACTGGTAATAGCTCTCTATTGTCTAGAAAATAAAGTTGAAACTCTTTAGCATGTTATTTGAGACTCTTTGCAAATTGGCCTGTCCTATGTCTTACCAGCCTCGTCTCCCATCACTCTTCTCCATATATATCCTATTCTCCAGTCATGCTTGTTTGCTTCTCATTCCTCAGTCATACCACTGACTTGGGCACCAGTTTGTTTCTGCTCAAACTCTTCTCTGCCTAGAACACACTTCCCATACTTTCTCTTGTCAGTCATTCCCATCCTTCAGCAATCACTCAAATTGTCTCTTTGAAGAATTCTCCAGCTTCCCAGGCTAAATTTAATTATTCTTGCCCTGTTTTAGCTATAGTACTTTACCAGAGAATTCACCATGTTGTATTTATAGTGACTTGCTTAGGTGTCTTAGTCTTTAACATCAAAGGCAAGGACTTACTTTACACCCACAGCACCCAGAATAAAGCTTAGCCTGTAGGTTAGGCATAAAGAAGTGTTTGCTGAATGAATCAACACATAGATAGAATAGTCACTTTTTATTTATATTGCTTGCCCATCATCTCACCTCCTTCCCACCTCCTTCCACCAATTACAGTATTCAATATCTAAAGTAAAAGAAGCCAATAAGATACCTTTACAAAGACAGCATTCATCATCATAGCAGACGGGTTTAACACTACCAACTCTAGGAGGACATCTAACGCAGTATCAACTTCAGCTTCATTCCCACTGCAGATATGGGTCACTAAGGCACCAACCACCTCCTATACAGAGGAGAGTCAACAGGACAATGTAAAACAAAATATAGAATGGCCATTCTAAAGGGATTCACCCCCAAGGCCTCTTCAATCTCTACTTCATTAAAATCACAATCAACCCAATCCCATCATCTATCATCTAGTTTTCATTAATGTTGGCTTCAGGAGATTTAGGAACATGCCAGTGTAACTTTACCATCCCGTCTTGACCTATTTCCCATATTTTATCAGTGAGCACTACCTAAGCCCTCCTGATTTTGCTCCTTGGCATAGTTTTCCTCTTTCTTTTTCCCACATGGGTTAAATTTTACCCTTTGCAAGTTGAGGTTGTACAAGATCAGTTGAAATTTCTCAAAATGATGGCACTCAAGGAACTAAAAGCGGCCGGGCGCGGTGGCTCAAGCCTCTAATCCCAGCACTTTGGGAGGCCGAGACGGGCGGATCACGAGGTCAGGAGATCGAGACCACCCTGGCTAACACGGTGAAACCCCGTCTCTACTAAAAAATACAAAAAAACTAGCCGGGCGAGGTGGCGGGCGACTGTAGTCCCAGCTACTTGGGAGGCTGAGGCAGGAGAATGGCGTAAACCCGGGAGGCGGGGCTTGCAGTGAGCTGAGATCTCACCACTGCACTCCAGCCTGGGCGACAGAGAGAGACTCTGTCTCAAAAAAAAAAAAAAGGAACTAAAAGCTTTAAAGGTTTTCTTTATATAGTACAGGCTAGACTTGCATGTTTCCAAGCAAACATGGATCATGATAGGGTCTCTAAGACATTAAGAGGGTTCAAAAATGTATTAGATGCCATTCTCCCTTTATACTGTCACTGTGTAATAGTCATAACAGAATTATATTCTCAACTGCAGCAGCTACCTCATGTCAGCTGCAACTACTGCTCTACTTTAAATGTTTAAAATCTTTTTACAAATCTTCATTTTAAAATTTCCATTCAAATGTGTTTTAACATTGTCAATAATAGGAAGAATATATGTAAAAATACAAAATAAGACACTGTTCTTTACTTGCTTTCATAAACATTTTCCACAAATACAGTCCCTCCTGTCTGGATATATGCTGTTAAAATGTGTCTTGGCTGGGCCCGATGGTTCATGCCTGTAATCCCAGCACTTTGAGAGGCTGAGGCAGGCAGATCACCTGAGGTCAGGAGTTCGAGACCAGCCTGGCCAACATGGTGAAACCCTGTCTCTACTAAAAATACAAAAAATTAGCCAGCTGTGGTGGTGTGTGCCTTTAATCACAGCTATTCAGGAGGCTGAGACAGGAGAATCTCTTGAACCTGGGAGGTGAAAGTTGCAGTGAGCCAAGATCACGCCACTGCACTCCAGCGTGGACATGAAGAGCAAAACTCCGTCTCAAAACAAAACAAAAAAAGTGTCTCATGTTTTGAAATAGATCTGGATCTTAATTTCAGACAGAATTTTAGAGCTCAGAACACAGAGTTAGATCCATCAGTTAAGTCTCTTCATTTCATCAAGGCTGGGACTAGAATTGAGCTTTCCTGAGTCCCAGTTCAGAGTTCCTTCCCCTTCAGTAAGTTCCAATCAACAAAAAATAAACATCAGATTATTTTCCCTTCCCCTGTTCCCTCCTTGCCAAAATAAATGCTTCAACGTACCTGCTGGCAATAGGTGTCAAAAAACTTAAATGCATATTTGTATAGGAGACTGCCAAATGAAATTATACTCTGGTCTAGAGAGTGAAGCATACTCTGAGCCAGCGACAGAATGGATGAACACATATCCTTAAGAACCTTGAGTGGGGAAGAGTAGAGAGAGAAAAGGAGCTATAAGAAGCAGTTAGTACACAAGCTAAGAGTTGCTTATCCTTTTGGAATGTCACACTTCTCCTCTCTAACTCTCATTTTAACTTGAGAAATCTTAATCTTTGCTTTACACAAAAATAATCCTTCACCATTCCGAGATTACTCTCAGCATCAATGGGATTCCACGTTTGGATAATAATTGACCTTTAAGCTCAAAGAAGTTAAATTATAAGCCTAATAGTACGTTCCAATCTGCTCAATTTGGGATTGGAGGCCAGCTCTTCTAAATTCCAGTTTCCCCATGCAATCACACTACCCCCCCAGGGACGTTCCACCTTGGTTATAATTTGAAGTTGGTCTATAAGGTTCAATGCGAACTAAACTGATTTTTTTTAAAAGAAGATCAAGCAGAGAAGTGATCATACCCTACCAATAATGCAATATACATAGACATTAATAGACCCAGACTAACCAGTTAATAAACATAGCTTCTTTATTGATACCGTAAGTTTTAAAAATCTTATACTCAGCTGGGTATAATGCTTTATTGGGGAAAATACAATGAAAAATTACATATAGTTTCTGTGTCTAGAAAATTATAGCCCAAAACATATATAACTGGCAGAAATAAACACAGAAAGAACTGCAAGATAAAATAATACAACTGCTAAATCTATACCTAAATGTAAAATTTAAGACCCAATGAGGTATTCTCATTAGCTCCTAACCCAAACCCCAAAAGACTGGCCCATCCAGTTTTCTAAGTTCTATACTGTTAATACCCTGAATGTTCAGCTGGCAAAACACTATTCCCAGCTTATAAAATTCCACTTTGAATAATTTACACTTCCAGAGGAATTATCACCTAAATTCTACAGTTTTGAATGGCCAAAGAGTGATAGTTCAAATAGGTTCATATTTACGTTTCTACTAGTTTCTACAGGCTGGTCCTTTACCCCTCAAGGTTTTCGTAAGCTACTTAAATAGGATACGGACGGTCAGTTTGTCAAAGTTGCAAACTGCATTGAGATAGACAATTAAAATAATTAATGAAAAATAAAATTCAAAAATCTCAATGGGTTTGAACAATGGACTGAAATAAGATAAAATTTTACATGGGAGCTATAAAGCTTTCCGTTTTAGATTAAAGATCAATAGTCTCTGACACTTACTAAGTAATGAACAGAGAATGTACTCTGGAGCAGCTGTTCTTGAATGCAGCCTGATCGAATCTTATTTCTTAGCACCCTTTCAATGTACTTCTTTGTCTGAGTATTGGTGCTATAGATGATGAAAAGCATCACCAGGTCAAACACCTATTGTCAATAAATATGCAATAATAGAAAAATAGTTAACAAATCAGTACATTCGCTACAATTAAACAGCAGCTTTTCCCCGTTAAAACACAGAATGGATAATGCTCATTTGTTCCACACACTCCCCTGGGAGTATCTACACTTTTCACAAAACCCAGAAATATTTTTCAGAGAAACAAAGTGCCACAACTATTAACCACTAGTACCTCTTAAGAATACAGAGCAGCCGGGCGTGGTGGCTCACGCCTGTAATCCCAGCTCTCAGGGAGGCAGAGGCGGGAGGATAGCTTGAGCCCAGGAGTTCGAGACCTGCCTGGGTAATATAGCAAGATCCCGTTCTCCACAAAAAGGAAACAAACAAACAAAAAAATACAAGAATACAGAGCAGGCCGGGCATGGTGGCTCATGCCTGTAATCCCAGCACTTTCGGAGGCCAAGGCGGGCGGATCACAAGGTCAGGAGATCGAGACCATCCTGGCTAATACGGTGTGAAACCCCGTCTCTACTAAAAACACAAAAAATTAGCCGGGTGTGGCAGCGTGCGCCTGTAGTCCCAGCTGCTGGGGAGGCTGAGGCAGGAGAATGGTGTGAACCCGGGAGGCGGAGCTTGCAGTGAGCCAAGACGGCGCCACTGCACTCCAGCCTGGGTGACAGAGTGAGACTCTGTCTCAAAAACAAAAACAAAAACAAACAAAAGAATACAGAGCAATATACATGAAAGTGATATTATTACAGATGTAACTCTGAACATTTTGACATTTATTAAAAGAAAGATTCAATCACTTGCCAACTCCAGTGTGTATTTGTTGCCAACTACAGTATGTATTTTCACTATTACTAGGAAAATTACTAGGCCGGGCGAGGTGGCTCACGCCTGTAATCCCAGCAATTTGGGAGGCCGAGACAGGTGGATCATGAGGTCAGGAGTTCAAGACCAGCCTGGCCAAGATGCTGAAACTCTGTCTCTACTAAAAATACAAAACTTAGGGGGGCAAGGTGGCACGCACCTGTAATCCCAGCTAGTTGGGAAGCTGAGGCAGGAGAATTGCTTGAACCCGGGTACCAGAGGTTGCAGTGAGCCAAGATCGAGCCACTGCACTGGAGCCTGGGTGACAGAGCAAGACTTTGTCTCAAAAAAAAAAAAAAAAAAAGGAAAATTACTTTGTAAAAAGTTGGAAAGAATATAAATGCCCATCAATACGGGAAAGGTTCAATAAATTATGAGTTATTTTAACTTTTGGAATATTACACAGTCATCAAAAAGAATAAGCCATGCAGGGTGCAGTGGCTCATGCCTGTAATCCCAGCACTTTGGGAGGCTGAGGTGGGCAGATTACCTGAGGTCAGGAGTTTGAGACTAGCCTGGCCAACATGGTGAAACCCCATCTCTACCAAAAATACTCACAAAAAAATTAGTCAGTCATGGTGGCAGGTGCCTGTAATCCCAGCTACTCGGGAAGCTGTGGCAAGTGAATCACTTATACCTGGGAGGTGGAGGTTACAGTGAGCCAAGATTATGCCATTGCACTCTAGCCTAAGTGACAGAGCAAAGCTCTATCTAAAAAGAAAAAATTTTAATTAAAAAATTAACAAACAAACAAAAAGAATAAGCTAGACCAGGGGTCCGCAATCCCTGGACCACAGAGTCTGTGGTCTGCTAGGAACCAAGCTGCACAGCAGGAGGTGAGGGGCGGTCAAGTGGGCATTACCACCTGAGATCCTTTTCCTGTCAGAATAGTGGCAGCATTAGATTCTCATGGGAGTGTGAACCCTATTGTGAACTGCACATGCACAGGATCTAGGCTGCACATTCCTTATGAGAATCTAAGTAGTGCCTGATGATCTAAGGTGGAACTGTTTCATCCTGACTGTTCATGAACTGTTCATGCCCTGACACGATTTCATGATTTCATGGATGTGGAAAAACTCTCTTCCATGAAACCAGTCCCTGGTGCCAAAAAGGTTAGGGACTGCTGAGCCATACTATATTTTTTGACAGAGAAAAGACATTTCTGATATGAAGTGGAAAAAACAGCAACCTGCAAAAGGATAATCAGGCTGGGCATGGTGGTTCATGCCTATAATCCCACTGTTTTGGGAGGCTGAGGAGGGAGGCTCACTTGAGCCCAGGAGGTGGAGGCAACAGTGAGCTATGATTATGCCACTGGTACTCCAGCCTGGTGACAGAGTGAGACCCTGTCTCTTTAACCACTACCAACACCACCCATAATCATAGTTAAGATTCTGCTTTTGCAAAAACAATATATAAACATATATATGTGTAGGTATAAGAGTACACCTGTACTTCCACGCAATTACCGCTTGTATATGAAGAGAAAAAATTTAGAATGATTATCCCTGAGGAATGGGACAGAGAGTGGAGAAAAACTGTATTTTTTATATCTGTAGTTTCCTTGTGGGTTTTTCTCCACAATTAGCTTGTTTACCTAAGTTTAAAAAAGAAAAATTTGAGGGCTGGGAGCAGTGGCTCATGCCTATAATCCCAGCACTTTGGGAGGCCCAAGCAGGAGGATCACTTGAAGCTAAAAAGTTGAGACCATGCCGGGTGCAGTGGCTCACGCCTGTAATCCCAGCACTTTGGCAGGCTGAGGCAGGCAGATCACGAGGTCAGGAGATCGAGACCATCCTGGCTAACACGGTGAAACTCTGTCTCTACTAAAAATACAAAAAAAAAAAATTAGCCAGGCATGGTGGCAGGCGCCTGTAGTCCCAGCTACTCAGGAGAATGGCATGAACCCGGGAGGCATAGCTTGCAGTAAGCCGAGATCACGCCACTGCACTTCAGCCTGGGTGACAGAATGAGACTCTGTCTCAAAAAAAAAAAAAAAAAAAAAAATTTCAGACCAGTCTGGGCAACACAGCAAGACCTCATCTATATAAAAAATAAAAAACTGGCCTGGCATGGTGGGTCACACCTGTAATCCCAGCACTTTGGGAGGTCGAGGTGGGCGGATCACCTGAGGTCAGGAGTTTGAGACCAGCCTGGCCAACATGGTGAAATCCCGTCTCTACTAAAAATGCAAAAATTAGCTGGGCGTGGTGGCAGGCACCTATAATCCCAGCTACTAGGGAGGCTGAGGCAGGAGAACTGCTTAAACCCAGGGGGCGGAGGTTGTAGTGAGCTGAGATTGTGCCACATCACTCTAGCCTGGGCAAAAGAGCGAAACACCATCTCAAAAAAAATAATAATAAAAATAATAAATAAATAAATAAAACAATTAGCCAGGCCTGGTGGTGCTTGCCTGTAGTCCCAGCTACTCCGAAGATTGAGGTGGGAGGATCACTTGAACCCAGGAGTTTGAGGCTGCAGGGAGCTATGATGCTACCACTGCACTCCAGCTTGGGTGACAGAGCAAGACTTAGTCTCTTGAAAAACAAAACAAGACAAAAAAAGAGAAAACATTGGGAGTGTATTCAGGGCAACTTCAGTCTATGCTTCCAGGGAAAAAAAAAACAAAACAGTTAAAAAGGAAAGCAGGACAAACAAGAAAAAACAAAACAAATTTTACTGCTTCTCTTAACTGATTGTCCCACTCCTGAGGACACCAAAATTGAGAGTTATTAGACCAGAATACAGTCATTAAAGATAACAATGAAGACAAAGCAGACACTTGAAATATTTATGACAGGAGAAAAATTATAAAGAAAAAAATAAGAATAGAAATTATATTTATACAATGATTACAAATATGTAAAAATAGGAATACAGAGAGCCACGGTGGTAAATTTATGTTTATCCAAAACCAAAAACAGTGTGTTGGAGTATTTCGATATTTTTCACCAGAAAAAATTCTGAATTTTCATTGCTTTATTCGGCATCATGAAAGTTTTTAAGATAGTCATCCAAAAATTGGCTAACACAACTAACAAAAATTCCACAAAACAGATTCCAACCAAAGAAAAATCTTTAAAGGCAACCAATCAAAACCTAAGGAACTCAATCATCTGGCTTTTTTTTTTGAGATGGAGTCTTGCACTGTTGCCCAGGCTGGAGTGCAGTGGTGCGTGACACCAGGCCAGGCTAATTTTTTTATTTTTTTATTTTCTTTTAGAGACAGGGTTTCACTACATTGGCCAGGCTGGTCTCAAACTCCTGACCTCAGATGATCCACCTCCTGAAGTACTGGGATTATAGATGTGAGCCACAGCACCCAGCCAACCATCTGGCTTTCTCATGGAAGGTACTTCTAGATTAGAGACATAAGATCCAGTACCACTGCCTTGACAGTGGACAGACTGATTTACTCCAGTCAGGTCTACATGGGCAAAGTAAAATAAAACATGGAATGCCGTTATCTTGACAGTGGTGCTGGGTGGAAGGAAGGGCAATTAGGCAGATACAGGGACCTGAGACTCAGGTGGTTATTTTCTTCATCTCATCAGTGGGGACTTGGCTTCTTTGACTGCATTTTGATATGCTTGGTTACACTGTTAGTATTTCCCCTTATGGATACTGTAGGCTTATTTTATAGCCAGAGTAAGTAGGGGCAGGCTATCTGGCCAGTCGCCCCCTCAGATTATCTTCCCCAGACAGCTAATGTTTATTAGAGCAACTAGAGAAGAGAAAAAGAGTGACTAGAGGAAGGGGAAAGAAAGAAAGTGGGAAGGCAAGCTAGCCAATGTCATTACTTTTAAGTCTGCAATACCGAAAATGCATAGTACATGAACATTACCTTGTGTTCAGACACTGAGGCAGTGTTTTCAATTGCCTGAAAAAACAGGGGAGTCACAAAAACATTACGACACATCAGCGAAACATGTTTCACCTTACTCAGCAAGCCCTGTTATGTCATCCAAGAGCCAATGTGTCCATATGGCAGCCATCAGCTATCATTTCCACTCGAATGACTTTTGAGATTTTTATTTCAAGCTACCTCAGTTATACATCTGTCACTAATTGCCACTCATTTCCTCCTTGATAATCAAAGTTCCAAAGATCTCACCTTAATCCAGGCTTCTGAAATGGTTTTCTCATATCTAATAGCTGACTTTATTACATCAAAGAGGAGAATAATACAGCTCTGATCGCTGCTTTCTTGATTTCCTGAGGAACTACAAGTAGCAGAGAGGAAACAAATTACTGTTCTACCTACCAGAAAAGAACTTACAAGATCTGAGTTCCTGCTTAGTAGCCATGTACACTGAAGCAAATGACAACCTCACGTATAAGATGGCTAATAAACTTGCACTGTAGTCTGTCTGGAATTGATCTGAATCGCTAAGAAAACATATAAATGCATACATAATCACATACATATATGTAATTTGAAACATTATACAATACTAGATGTAAATGTCATAATAGTACCATTATTTGTAGTTGTAAGTTTTTCTTTTTTTTTTTTTTTTTTTTTGAGACGGAGTCTTGCTCTGTCGCCCAGGCTGGAGTGCAGTGGCCTGATCTCAGCTCACTGCAAGCTCCGCCTCCCGGGTTTACGCCATTCTCCTGCCTCAGCCTCCTGAGTAGCTGGGACTACAGGTGCCCGCCACGTCACCCAGCTAGTTTTTTGTATTTTTTAGTAGAGACGGGGTTTCACCGTGTTAGCCAGGATGGTCTTGATCTCCTGACCTCGTGATCCACCCGTCTCGGCCTCCCAAAGTGCTGGGATTACAGGCGTGAACCACCACACCCAGCCTGTAGTTGTAAGTATTAAGCTCTAACTCTGACTGTGGGATGTCAGAAAATTGTGACATCCTATGTGAGGATGAGTTCTTTACCTTGCTCGTCCTTTACTTTTCAACTTTACTTGGGAAGCCTGTAACCGTGATGGCAAAACACAATGTTGCAGATCCAACTTCTCCCGAAGCTCAGAAATTACCTGCAGAAAATAAATATTAACTATGGTTTTCTGCTTATTCATAATGGGTAGGCACAGTCCAGTCTCTCAACCATGACAATCTCCTGAAAGACTGAGGAAGAAAAAATTTCAAATGTTGGACATTTTGAAAAATAGAGTTGTGAGAATAGTTAATGCAATGTCATAGAGCATCATATCCAAAATTTCAGAATTCTGTGAGGTACTACACAGAAAGAGTAAATGTAACTTATAGCAGCTTATACAGAATAATGAATCTGTTGAATAGCTCCATTCTCTCCACTGAATGCTCTGCGGATTAGTCAGTATTCTCAGTCTGGGGACAGAGAAGAGCAATTGGCACTTATTAACTTAAGTTGCTTTATCTAGGTGTGATGGGATATAAGAGCATACCTCAAGTGCATCCATGGCTGTTATGGAATGAAGAATGAACTTTATTATCACAGGTAAATCCTCCAATCTAATAGATGACAGCTTATCCATCACCAACTGGCGAACCTAAAAATTAAAAGCACAAAAACTTAGTAAGTTTTAATGTCACTACATCAACTTTGTACTGAACTGTTAGGTAACATTAGAAAAAAATCACTTCTCTTACTCCATTTTCCCACTTATAATTTAGGGGGAAAAAAATTTTAGATTTTTCCCCAAATTAGAATCTTTTAGTTGTTAATACCACAGCTTCGTCAAAAACAGATGGGCAATAAATGTGAAACAGAGCTATTATCTTACGTTCAGAGCCTAAATTCTCAACTGGCTACAGTAAGGCATAAAAAGTATTATTCCTATGGGAAGCAGGTATGATTCAGACAATACAGATTTCCACTCAAAACTTACTGCTTAAAAACAGACCTGTGGGCCGGCGCAGTGGCTCAAGCCTGTAATCCCAGCACTTCGGGAGGCCGAGGTGGGTGGAAAACAAGGTCCAGAGTTCAAGACCAGCCTGGACAATATGGTGAAACCCAGTCTCTACTAAAATTACAAAAATTAGCCGGGCGTGGTGGCAGGCGCCTATAATCCCAGCTACTCGGGAGGCCGAGTCAGGGAACTGCTTGAAACTGGGAGGCAGAGGTTGCAGTGAGCAGAGATCACGCCACTGCACTCCAGCCTGGGCGACAGAGCAAGACTCCGTCTCAAAAACAAACAAAACAAAAACAAAAACAAAAAAAACAACAGACCTGTGATTCTATCACAGAATAGCATCTGAAACTCATTGAGGTGGGGAAAAAAAAATATCAAATGTGATTCACTATGGTTTCAAAATGATATATTCATTACTCCCAAGGCAATGACTGAGTAACACTTGTTCCGGGAGGTTGGAAAGCTGGCTCAGTTTCTGGAAAGCTGAGTCTTTCCTACCTTCAACAGGAAGTTTGGATCAAGTCTGAGGCTGGAAAGGACATCCAAAATTGGGACAGTGAGTGAAGTATTCTCTATCAGTAGGTCACTGTGAATGGTAGAAAAACAAAAAAGTTGTGTAATGGTTTGAACAGAGCTGGGCAGACAATGACTTGAGAAAATCATTCATTACAGTATGGAAAGAAAGGACATACTTAGTTGCCATTAAATTACCATTTATAGTATGTTTCTTTAAAAATTGTTTTGACTGCAAAAAATAATACATGCTCATTATAAAAATTCAAATAATAAAAGTAGAAACAAGCCTTCCATCACAATCCCCACTACCTAGAGAACACCACTATTTAGTTTGGTACATATCCTTCCCCACAAAAAGGAAAAAGAAAACACAAAACATTTACAATGAAATGTGATAAGTATGAGAGACACATGTGCATGGTGCTACAGGAGCACAACGTAGTGAGGACAGTAATAGATTTTTTTTTTTTTTTTTGCTTTTTGAGACAGGGTCTTACTCTGATGCCCAGGCTTGAGTACAGTGGCGTGATCACAGTTCACTGTAGCTTCGACCTTCCATTCTCAATTGATCCTCCCATCTCAGCCTCCTGAGTAGCTAGAATTATAGGTCGTACCACCACACCCAGCTAATTTTTGTATTTTTTGGAGAGACAGCTTTTTGCCCAAGCTGGTCTTGAACTCCTGGGCTCAAGCGACCCACCCACCTCAGCGGCCCAACATGCTGGGATTAAAGGCATGAGTCACAGTGATAGACGCTAAAAGAAGACTATACAAAAGGAGATGAGCTGGCATCAGGCAGGTAAAGTGGGTGGCATAGTGCTTCGCCCATAGGGAGCATCCTGCCCAAAAGGACAAAGGCAAGAAATCATTGCCTGTTTTGGAGGTAGCTGTGCACACAACTACACAAAAGGAAGTATCACAAACTGAATTTTTAAAAAACGCTTCTAGTACAATAAAAAGTTGCATTATGATGGAAACTTTATTCCTAGGGATCTTGTTCACCCCTTCTTCAATACTGCCCTACCAATTACTATTTTTCAAATGAATGACAGCAAGCAATGGGTCTCTGCAAGGGGTCTGATGCAAGGTTGTGCATTAGAATGAATCACCTAGGAACCCAAAGAAGGTAGATATTTAATAGGCTCCACAAATGATTTTAATGTGCAGTCAGGGTTAAGGACGTCCTGAAGAACATGTTAATGAAACTAAGGGATCATGGTCAACTTCTCCATTGGCCAAATTTAGATACCTAATCCTAAGCCAGAATTCACGCTCATAACAGGTATACCATTTAAAAGAAAGTATGTGGGGCCGGGCACGGTGGCTCACACTTGTAATCCCAGCACTTTGGGAGGCTGAGGCAGGTGGATCACAAGGTTAGGATATTGAGACTATCCAGGCTAACATGGTGAAACCTCGTCTCTACTAAAAATACAAAAAAATTAGCCGGGCGTGGTGGCAGGCGCCTGTAGTCCCAGCTACTCGGGAGGCTGAGGCAGGAGAATAGCGTGAACCCAGGAGGTGGAGGTTGCAATGAGCTGAGATCGCACCACTGCACTCCAGCCTGGGTGACAAAGCAAGACTCTGTCTTAAAACAAGAAGAAAGTACGTGGACCTATTCAAATATATACTTTTTTTTTAAAAAGTCAAATCCCATACCCTACTCATGAAGGTGGGTATCATCTTCTTTTTAGATATAAGAGACCACATTACTACTGCGTTTTGAATACTGCAATGATAAAGCCCCCACAGTCGAGCCTCACTTAGATGGTGACAGAGTGCTTATCCACCTGAGTTCTTTCCCCACATCAGTGTGCTGGGAATCCCCTAGGATCTCAGGTAGGCTGGTGATGATGTCATGCTGCAGATTCTCTGGAGCAATACTGATCAGCTGCATGATCTTGGCGGTGAGGTCCTGCAGTAGAGGACACTATTAGAACTGCAGCACATTACCCAGAATAAAGAAACACTACCTACCTGTGAAATGCAGAGCTGAAATTATTTGAGAGACAAACATAGTTATTTATCTCTGTACTTCGAAAAAGAATCTTCCCAAATATTTAATTTATTTAATAAATGATACCTACTCTTCGTATTTAAACTTTTCTGATGAAATTAAAAGGTGAAATATCTATGATTCTCAAATGATGAAAATCAGAAAAAGCTAATGGATGGATGGATGGATGGAAAAGTATGAATTTTCTGTTTAGAAAGAGAAAAAAAAAATACAACTTCCAAAAGATATGAGAAACACACTCTTTAAATTCAAGAGATAAAGTCCGTAAGCCTACCTTGCCATCCACAACTCTGTCAAGCCACTTTAGTTGACTGACAATGAGTCGAGGTATGTTGATTTCATCACTGTTCTTGCTAAAATATTAGGAAGAGAAGACAGGGAACTTAGCCTTCCTGGCCAAAATAACAGCAAGCATTAATACTGCACAAAATATATTAGCCATTCCATTAACATTTACTGAATACCTACTATGCATTTGGCACTGTACTAGACACACAAGTGATACCCAATATGCAGGAGATATATGCTTATGTATGTTGAGAAAAATGTCTAGAAAGTATGCTAAATATGAACAGTGGCTACATCCAGGGCGGTTTTAGAGAAAAGGGATGACAGGGCTAGACAGCATCTCTTAATAATAATTTTTAAAAAGATAATGTTAATAAATCTTAAAAACCAAATATGACAAATATTTTTAAAAGACACTAATAACATCAACGCAGTAAGTGCTTAAAAAGGCAAGCATAAGTTGGGTGTGGTGGCTCATGCCTGTAATCTCAACCCTTTGGGAGGCCAAGGTGGGCAGATCACATGAGGCCAGGAGTTCAAGACCAGCCTGGCCAACATGGTGAAACCCCGTCTCTACTAAAAATACAAAAATCAGCTGGGCATGATGGTGGGTACCTGTAATCCCAGCTACTCGGGAGGCTGAGGCAGGAGAATCACTTGAACCCAGGAAGCAGAGGTTGCAGTGAGCTGAGATCGTGCCACTGCACTCCAGCCTGGGTGACAGAGCCAAGACTCTGTCTCGAGAAAAAAAAAAAAAAGACAAGCATATATTGCTAAGGGAACACAGAAAGTCAAATTAGATTATATTCATAAAAGTACTAAAAACCATTTATAAATAAAGAAATGTTGGCTCAATTATCATTTTTCCAAAAATGATAGTTTCCGCCTTCCTTCAAGCCTCCTATATCTAAAGTTTTGGACCACTTCCATCTCCTTGACAGCATGGTCCTTGTTATTGCAGCCAGTCTTAACTGAAAAAGATAAGCCAGGATGTAAGGCATCCAGCATGAGACATTTAGCTGAAACAAATTAGAAAAACCTTCAGTGGGTGCAGTGGCCCACTCCTGTAATCCCAGCACTTTGTGGGGCTGAGGCAGGCAGATCACTTGAGGTCAGGAGTTCAAGGACAGCCTGGCCAACATGGTGAAAACCTGTATCTACTAAAAATATCAAAAATTAGCTGGGTATGGTGGTGCACACCTGTAATCCCAGCTATTCGGGGGGCTGAGGCAGGAGAATCACTTGAACCCAGGAGGCAGAGGTTGTAGTGAGCAAGATCACGCCACTGTACTCCAGCCTGGCGACAGAGTGAGACTCTGTCTCAAAATAAATAAACCTTTAAACTTATTACTGTATCAGGACTCTGAAAAAATTAAAAAGGAGAACATAAAAATGACTATAATCCTGTCATTCCAGAAATGTACACTAGTAACATGCATATGTATACGTATCTTCTTTTTTAAACAAAATACTGGACTGCACTATTTATTGCAAAAACCGCAATTACTTTTGCACCAACCTAATATAAATGCTATGTGTAACCTGGTTTTATTTTTTTCAATTAACATATGATATTAACTAGTTCTTTTTACAGTTATTAATGTGCACATAATATTCCTATTTTTTGAACATCTCAATTATTCACATTTATTTTAAAGAGTAATCTTTTTCAATATATGGAACACTTCACAAATTTGGGTATCACCTTTGCAAAGAGGCCATGCTAATCTCTGTATTGTTCAATTTCAGTACATGTACTGCCAAAGCAAGCACTAAACTAATATATTTCATTTTCTTTTTTTTTTTTTTTTGAGACGGAGTCTCGCTCTGTCTCCCAGGCTGGAGTGCAGTGGCCCGATCTCGGCTCACTACAACCTCCGCCTCCCGGGTTCAAGCGATTCTCCTGCCTCAGCCTCCCGAGTAGCTGGGACTACAGGCATCCGCCACCACTCCCGACTAATTTTTTTTTGTATTTTTAGTAGAGACGGGGTTTCACCATATTGGCCAGGCTGGTCTCGAACTCCCGACCTTGTGATCCGCCCGCCGTGGCCTCCCAAAGTGCTGGGATTACAGGCATGAGCCACCACGCCCGGCCAATACTATTTCATTTTCATTCACAGTTATTATCCTAGGATAAATGAGGAGACATGACATTAGGACTAAAGGGTATGCAAAATCTAAGGTTTTTGACACATACAATCTATTGCTCTTCAGACTCAATGCCTGAACTAATTTATATGCTCACTAGCAATGCACGAGCATGCCTATTCACTACACTCAACAAGGAGACCCTTTGAGAGTAGGAAAAAATGCCTTTTACTGCTTAATAGTCATTTACTATTTTGATATAGTGTTTTAAATTTGTGACTTTGCTAACAAAATGGAATTTTTTAAATATTCGATGTTCTTGCATTTCTTCTTTGTAAACTGTCTGTTCACAACCTTTGTCTACTTTTCTATTAGGCCATTCATTTCTTTTTTAACATAGTAATTAAAAAAAACAGGTAGGGCCACATTCCAGTAGTTGGAGAGGCTCAGGCAAGTTGATGACTTGAGCCTAGAAGTTTTGAGACCAGCCTGGGCAACATGGCGAAACCCCATCTCTACCAAAAAAACATGAAAATTAGCCAGACAGGGTGGCGCGCACCTGTAGTCCCAGGCACTCATGGGGCTGAGGTGGGAGGATCACTTAAGCCTGGGAGGTGGAGGCCTCAGTGAGCCGTGATCGTACTACGGCACTCCAGCCTGGGCGACAGAGTGAGACCCTGTCTCAACATACACTACAAAATTAAAAAGGTAAAGAAAAGTATTCAGAGAATACCTGATTCCAACCAACTGGCTACCCTCTTTGGAAACAACTACTGTTACCAGTATATTGTGTATCCTTCTACTAGGGACTATCCCTGAGCATAAGCAACAGACACTTAAAAAAAAAAAAAAATCTGTTTTTAAATACAGACAAGGTCTCACTACATTGCCCAGGCTGGTCTTGAATTCCTGGACTCAAGCAATCCTCCTGCCTCGGCTTCCCAAACTGTTGGGATTACCGGTGTGAGCCACCGCACCAGGCCAATAGTTACTTTTATCATAATCCTATCTATTTTTACAAAATCATATTAATAGATGAAACTTCAAAGACACTCCAGTAAAATTTTAGTAGTCACTTAAGAAGCATCATGATAAATATGACTTTCAGAGAAACCAAGAGTTTTCAGAGTAACCTTTTCAGAGAGAAACTTAAGTAACACCGGGGTACTTCGAACATTCCATAACTCCACTTACTTTTCAAAAAAATATTCTGGCAACTTCTCAAATAAGGTTTTGATAATGGCAGGCTAAAAAAGAAGACATAGGGAGTTAGGAGATCATCTCAAAATACACAATAGAAATGTATAATCCCAGCTACTTGGGAGGCTGAGGCACGAGAATCGCTTGAACCTGCGGGAGGCAGAGGTTGCAGTGAGACGAGATTGCACCACTCCACTCCAGCCTGGGTGACAGAGGAGACTCTGACACACACAAACACACACATACAAAAGAAATGCATAATTCTCTTTCCAACCAGAGCTCCTGGAATAAACACTTTGTTAAAGTTGATATCTTATTACAAAGATATCCACATGAATATGTCTTCATTTTTAGAATATGCTATTGGAATACAAAGATTTAATTTGTCTTGTGAAAAACTGAAAATGATTATCAAGACAAAGTTAAAATAATCAGATAATCAAAATATTATTAAAAACAATGACAGTTAATCCACAAAATGCAGACTTTAAAAGATTATCAAATAGGTTGCAACGGGAGCTCTCCAGAGGAACAAGGGAGCTCTTAGACTGAAAATAACTAATTACCTTCAACATTTCCAGTGAAAAGGAAGAGTTTAAGAGTGTGAAAAGATTAACAGTAGGGGAGAAGAGGAAAAATGGAGAACGGGGTGGAGGGAAGTGTTCTGTTCCATATACATTTGTATAATTTGAAATATTTAAATTATATCAATGTATTGTCTATTTAATATATTAAAGGAGAAGAAGAGGAGGAAAAGGACAAAATTAAGATACATAAGCATCTAAAAAGCCAAATGGAGATGATGGAGATACAAATATGATAAAGATTACAAGATACTGGCTGGGCGCGGTGGCTCATGCCTATAATCCCAGCACTTTGGGAAGCCAAGGAGGGCGGATCATGAGGTCAGGAGATCGAGACCACGATGAAACTCCATCTCTACTAAAAATACAAAAACTTAGCCGGGCGCGGTGGTGGGCGCCTGTAGTCCCAGCAACTCGAGAGGCTGAGGCAGAAGAATGGCGTGAACCCAGGAGGTGGAGCTTGAAGTGAGCCAAGATCGTGCCACTGCACTCCAGCCTGGACAACAGAGTGAGACTCCATCTCAAAAAAAAAAAAAAAAAGATTACCAGGTACTCAGATACACAGGATGTAGCTTTAAGAACAGGAATCAGATACAGAGAGAATAGGACCGCCAGATGTATTAGGCTAATAAGCACAGTTTTAAAACACAGTATTACATTACCAAACCCATCACAGCAACAGTGCTGTGCTAAAGCTGTTACAAACCCAAATTCTCCAATTAACCCTACTCTATCCTGTGTTCCTGCTATTTAGACTTGAGCATACACCACAAACCTCATCCATCAAATGTTCATAGAAAAAGTGACAGTCTTACCTGTAGTATGTCAATCCCCAGAAGCAGTTTGATAAGACTCTTAGAATAAGATGCACCCATACTGTAAAAAAAAAAGAAATGTGTTTTCCACTTTGCTTTCCTTGTTTTAACGCTTTTATCATTTTTTCTCAATAAAATTGGTTAAATACATAATCTTTAAAGAGGAACTACCCTGTTAGACAAGAAACACAGAAATAAGCAGATGGCTCTTTGCAAGGGAGCGGTAGAGATTTGAAATTCTGTCAACACAGGTGAAACACATTCTAGAAAACACTGATTGTTAGGCTCATAACCACAAGCTTAGGAATTTTAAACTTAGTTTAAATTCTGAGGAAGACAGCCTACACCAAAAATGAAATTTCAAACAATTGTGCTATCCCTCCCCAGTCCCCTGCGATTAGCAGAACAGACTGAATTTCAGCAAGATTCCACGCCTTCTCTCCACACCTGGCTTCCTCATCCTGCAGACGCTCACAAGACAAAAGGCAGTTCTTGAAACTGTCTTCATCCTCAATGTAAGACTCCAGGCCACTAACAAATTCTTCTATTATCTTAAGGAGATTTAAAAAATAAAAAGAATAAAATATTTAGTTTAATATTTGCTGTTAAAAATCATTTTAGCCCACTCAACTTTATACCAGTGTCCTTAAATTCCAAATTCTAGCAAAAATACCAGGGGAAAAATACATACTTTGGGATAGGAAGGGTGTCTCCTCAGGGTCTGAAAGAGCTTCTTTTGGAAAGCTATTTGGTCCACAGCTATGGAGAAAAAAGAAGAGCTGGTCACCAGTTTCCTACCATAGTTTTCCTTCTCTAAAAACCCAAGTTTCTTGCTTTCTTGCCTGATGAAACCAATAAAAACATTTTTAACCTAATTTCAGAGCCAAATCTTCTTTTTTTTTTTTTGAGATGGAGTTTTGCTCTATCACCTAGGCTGGAGTGCAGTGGGGTGATCTCGGCTCACTGGAACCTCCGCCTCCCAGGTTCAGGCAATTCTCCTGCCTCAGCCTCCCAAGTAGCTGGGACTACAGGCACGTTTTTTTGTTTTGTTTTGTTTTGTTTCGTATTTTTGGTGGAGACAGGGTTTCACTGTTAGCCAGGATGGTCTCGATTTCCTGACCTCATGATCTGCCCTCCTCGGCCTCCCAAGTGCTGGGATTACATGCGTGAACCACCTCGCCCAGCCCACAGTCATGGGGTTATATCTAAACCCACATAATAGACTTAGCTTTGGCTGGGCACGGTGACTCACGCCTGTAATCCCAGCACTTTGGGAGGCTGAGGCGGGCGGATTGCTTGAGGTCAGGAGTTTGAGAGCAGTCTGGCCAACATGGAGAAACACTGTCTCTACTAAAAATACAAAAAATTAGCCGGGCGTGGTGGCGGGCGCCTGTAGTCCCAGCTACCAGGAGGCTGAGGCAGGAGAATGGCATGAACCCGGGAGGCAGAGCTTTCAGTGAGCCGAGATCACACCACTGCACTCCAGCCTGGGCGACAGAGCGAGGAGACTCCATCTCAAAAACAAACAAACAAACAAACAGACTTAGCTTTGATAGCAGATACCCATTAAGTGTTCTAAAAAAGACCTGCCATAACCTTAGCAAGACGGAATAATCTGTTCCCCAAAAACAGAATCTTACATGGCTTTATACATTTTCTTCTGAAATTATTCTGACACTGATATAGCTGCTTTCTGAATATTTATTTTTTCATAACACAAAAGAAATAATACATAATTTTTTTTTAATAAAAGAATGAGAAATGCTTTACTTAACACATAGTAATGAGGACCAAAGACTGTACCATTTTCTTTTTCCTTTTTTTTTTGGAAATGGAGTCTTACTCTTGTCGCCCAGGCTGGAGTGCAGTGGTGCGATCTTGGCTCACTGCAACCTCTGCCTCCCAGGTTCAAGTAATTCTCCTGACTCAGGCACCCGAGCAGCTGGGACTACAGGCACACGCCGCCACGCCCGGCTAATTTTTTGTATTTTAGTAGAGACAGTGTTCCACCGTTTTGCCCAGGCTGGTCTCCTGAGCTCAGGCAATCCGCCTGCCTCAAGCATCCCAAAGTGCTGGGATTATAAGCGTGAGCCACCATGCCTGGCCTCACTGTACCATTTTCTAAATAGCAATTTCAACTTTGTCTCAAGATGGATGGCCCTCTCATTTCTAATCTTCATTGCCTCTCTATTTAGAAAACCCATGATTCGGTCCTGAATTATTTCATTAAAACCACAGAATAAAATTAGATTAAAATATTACCTAGTTGATTCTGATTCTCTCCCGTTTTAAGAATAATTCCTGATATCTTAAGAAGCTTTACAAAGATGCTGTCATTTTCTTCAACTTCATTAGCAATATGAGATTTCTTTGTCTTTTTGGAAAGTGGTTGCTTCCTGGTTTCTGAAAATAGAAAAATTTAAGAATATGGCAAACAGTAAAGGAAAAATTAAAACTTAAATCCAGGAATAATAATCCTGAGAGGAAAACTGATGTGTTCCTTAAAAATTATACTAGGATTGATGCTGTAGTGAAATAAACTATCTTCAGCAATAGTGGCTTCCAAAACAAACAAACAAACAAATAGAATTATTTTCAACTACTGAGTTTTCCTTTGAAGAATTCAAAATGTGCCATTTCTGGCCAGGCAAGGTGGCTCACGTGGTAATCCCAGCAATTTAGGAGGCCAAGGCAGGAGGATCACTTGAGCCAGGAGTTCAAGACTAGCCCGGGCAACAAAGGGAGACCCCCATCTCCACACACACACACACACACTAGTTAGGTGAGGAGACGCCCACCTGTAGTCCCAGCTACTTTGGAGGCTAAGGCAGAAGAATAACTTGAGCCCAGGAGGTCGAGGCTATATAGTGAAGCTATGACAGTGCCACTGCACTCCAGCCTGGGTGACAGAGTGAAATCACCATCTCTAAAAAACTAAATTCAAACAAACAAGTGCCTAACAAGAATAACCCATGGAAATGTTTTCCACCCAAATACTAAACTAGCCAGTGTCTCTCAAGCTATTGCCTGCAAACCACTGTAGTGGAATCCCTGGGAAGCTTATTAAAATGCATATTCCCGGCCGGGCGCGGTGGCTCATGCCTGTAATCCCAGCACTTTGGGAGGCCGAGGTGGGTGGATCACGAGGTCAGGAGATCGAGACCATCCTGGCTAACATGGTGAAACTCCGTCTCTACTAAAAATACCAAAAAAAATTAGCCAGGCATGGTGGCGGGCGCCTGTAGTCCCAGCCACTCGGGAGGCTGAGGCAGAAGAATGTCGTGAACCTGGAAAGTGGAGTCTTCAGCGAGCCAAGATCACGCCACTGCACTCCAGCCTGGGCGACAGAGCAGAACTCCGTCTCAGAAAAAAATAAAATAAAATAAATAAAATAAAATAAAATGCATATTCCCAACCAAGCATGGTGGCTCACGCCTGTAATCCCAGCACTTTGGGAGGCCGAGGCAGGCTGACCACCTGAGGTCACGAGTTCAAGGCCAGCCTGGCTAACGTGGTGAAACCCCGTCTCCACTAATACAAAACTAGCTGGGTGTGGTGGTGCGCACCTGTAATACCAGCTGCTCAGGAGGCTGAAGCAGGAGAATCACTTGAACCCTGGAGGCAGAGGTTGCAGTAAGCCCAGATCACGCCACTGCACTCTAGCATGGGCAACAGAGTGAGACTCCGTCTCAAAAAAAAAAAAAAAAAAGGCATATTCCACGCCATATACCAGAGTTACTGAGTCAAAATCTTGGGAATGGGACCTAAGAGTCTGAATTTTTTACAGTCTTCAGATAATAATCCTGATACACACCAAATTTGAGACTCAATGATCTGAATAAAGGGTAGACAGAATGGGGAAGTTTCTCCTGCATCATATCTTTGACTACAAAGCTCAGATAGGTTTAATCCCAAGGCTTTCTACCCATAAAAAGAAACAAGAAACAAACAAAGCCAAGTTTAAAATTTACTCTTCTCCCTTAATGATGCCATTCTGTTTTTTCCTTCTTCAATTCCAATCCCTTTTTTTTTTTTGAGACAGAGTCTCACTCTGTCACCCAGGCTGGAATACAGGGGTACAATCTTGGCTCACTGCAAGCTCCGCCTCCCGGGTTCATGCCATTCTCCTGCCTCAGCCTCCTGGTAGCTGGGACTACAGGCGCCCACCACCAGCTCGGCTAATTTTTTGTATTTTTAGTAGAGATGGAGTTTCACCATGTTGGCCAGGATGGTCTCGATCTCCTGACCTTGTGATCCACCCGCCTCGGCCTCCCAAAGTGCTGGGATTACAGGTGTGAGCCACCACGCCTGGCCTCCTCTCCCTCTTTCTAATAAAGCCTTAATCAGAATGAAAGACCACTACCTTCCTGAATGAAATGTAAAACATAACCAGAATGAAAGATTCAGTTTGTTCATTACTGACCAAGAGAACTCAAATCCCTTCTAATAAACTTAATTCAGAAGTCTCTTCTCTATTGGAGAACAGTATTTCCAAAGTAAAACATTTACTTTCAGTAATTTCCTATATTATTCCTCTTCAGTTTCAAATTTTCTACCAATTTCTCTATATTCTAATTCTATAATCCCATTACTAATCAACTATTGGAGCTTCACAACATGCTTTTTTTTTTTTTTTTTTTAAGATAAGAGTCTTGCTCTGCTGCCCCGGCTGAAGTGCAGTGGCATGATCTCAGCTCACTGCAACCTCCACCTCCTGGGTTCAAGCAATTGTCCTGTCTCAGCCTCCCGAGTACCTGAGATTACAGGTGCATGATCCCACACCCAGCTAATGTTTGTATTTTTAGTAGAGATGGGGTTTCACTATGTTGGCCAGGCTGGTCTCGAACTCCTGACCTCAGGTGATCCGCCCGCCTTGGCCTCCCAAAGTGCTAGGATTACAGGCGTGAGCCACCGTGCCTGGCCCACAGTTTCCGTTTCTAAATCAAGCCTATTCCTAACATGGTTTTGGACTTGCAAATTTTATCATTATAATTGCTGTTCAGCAAGCATTTTCATCTATTTTGGTTGAATTGACCAAGACTCAGACTTAAATTCCAATAACCTAGTAAGAAATAACTCTTCTGGCCGGGCGCGGTGGCTCAAGCCTGTAATCCCAGCACTTTGGGAGGCCGAGACGGGTGGATCACGAGGTCAGGAGATCGATACCATCCTGGCTAACACGGTGAAACCCCGTCTCTACTAAAAACACAAAAAAAACTAGCCGGGCGAGGTGGCGGGCGCCTGTAGTCCTCGCTACTCGGGAGGCTGAGGCAGGAGAATGGCGTAAACCCGGGAGGCGGAGCTTGCAGTGAGCTGAGATCTGGCCACTGCACTCCAGCCCCGGGCGACAGAGCAAGACTCCGTCTCAAAAAAAAAAAAAAAAAAAAAAAAAAAAGAAATAACTCTTCAATCCACAAGTTAGTAGAAGCTAAGCTATGAGAATGCAAAAGCATTAAGAATGACATAATGAGGCCAGATACAGTGGCTCACGCCTAAAATGCCAGCACTTTGGGAGGCTGAGGTGGGTGGATTACCAGAGGTCAGGCGTTTGATACCAGCCTGACTAACATGGTGAAACCCCTTCTCTACTAAAAATACAAAAATTTAGCCAGGCACGGTGGCATGCACATGTAATCCCAGCTACTTGGGAGGTTGAGGCAGGAGAATCGCTTGAACCCGGGAGGCAGAGGTTGCAGTGAACCAAGACTGTGCCACTGCATTCCAGACTGGGCAACAAGAGCCAAACTCCATCTCAAAAAAAAAAAAAAATTATATAATGGGCTAGGCGCGGTGGCTCAAGCCTGTAATCCGAGCACTTTGGGTGGCCGAGGTAGACAGATCACTTGAGGTCAGGAGTTCCAGACACCCCCTGGCCAACATAGTGAAACCCCGTCTCTACTAAAGATACAAAAAAATCGGCCGGGCATGGTAGCTGGCGCCTGTAATCCCAGCTACTGGGAGACTGAGGCTGGAGAATCACTTGAACCTAGGAGGTGGAGTTTGCAGTGAGCCGAGATTGTGCCACTGCACTCCAGCCTGGGCGACAGAGTGAGACTCCGTCTCAAACAACAACAACAACAAGAATGATGATACAATGGACTCTGGAGACTCGAGATAAAGGGTGGAAGCGGGGTTAGGGATTGAAAAACTACACATTGGGGACACCATACACTCTTCAGGTGATAGGCGCAACAAAATTTCAGAAATCGCCACTAAAAAACTTATTTATGTAACCAAACACCACCTGTTCCCTAAAAACCTAGTAAAATAAAAACCAACCAACACAAATCAAGTTAGAACTGCTTTAATAGAGTAAATGAGTGCAATAAATGAACTATCA
Source organism: Chlorocebus sabaeus (assembly GCF_047675955.1). Lineage (NCBI taxonomy): Eukaryota > Metazoa > Chordata > Mammalia > Primates > Cercopithecidae > Chlorocebus > Chlorocebus sabaeus. Next base: position 54,504,205 of record NC_132925.1, read on the forward strand.
ACCTCCCTGTCCCCCCCTCCCTTTTTGAGACACGGTCTCTCTCGCTCTGTCGCCTAGGCTGGAGTGCAGTGGTGCTATTATTGACTCAATGCACCCTCGACTTTCTGAGTTCAAGTGATCCTCCCACTTCAGCCTCCTCAGTAGCTAGGACCACAGGCGCACAACACCACGCCCAGCTAATTAAAAAAATATTTTGTAAAGATGGAGTCTTGCTGTTACCCATGCTGGTCTTGAACTCCTAGCTTTAAGTGATCCTCTCACCTTAGCCCCTCAAAGTGCTTGGATTACAGATGTGAGCGATAGCACCCAGCCATAACTCCTTATATCCGGAAGTCTTGGGATCTTTGTCAACCATTTCTCATATGGGCAGAGTCTGCACTGTTTCTTTGCCTCTGGGGTGCTTGCTTTGATATATCTTTTTTTTTTTTTTTTTTTGAGACGGAGTCTCGCTCTGTCACCCAGGCTGGAGTGCAGTGGCCGGATCTCAGCTCACTGCAAGCTCCGCCTCCCGGGTCCACGCCATTCTCCTGCCTCAGCCTCCCGAGTAGCTGGGACTACAGGCGCCGCCACCTCGCCCGGCTAGTTTTTTGTATTTTTAGTAGAGACGGGGTTTCACCGTATTAGCCAGGATGGTCTCGATCTCCTGACCTCGTGATCCGCCCGTCTCAGCCTCCCAAAGTGCTGGGATTACAGGCTTGAGCCACCGTGCCCGGCCACTTTGATATATCTTTCCTTTCACATCACTAACATAGCATGTGTCTAGATCATAATATTTTTTTTCTGAGAGAGGAAGAAAGAACATAAAGATTTTTAAGAGTAGAGACTGTTATATCTTTGTGTCTCAATACCTAAATGATGTATAGCAGAAAAGTCTGTGACACTAATTCCTCTTATGGATGTGGAAACTGAGGCCCAGAGGGTGTGGGCATACTCAAAGTTATATGCAGAATTCGAGGCAAAAATTCAATCCCAAATCTGATATTTCTCCCTTAATTCTGTGCGCTCTATCCATTACACTTTGAAGATTCTCAGCACTTGAAAAGCAGGAACTTTGTATCTCTCACATGCCTCATACATTGCTACAAGAAATACAAATGACTAGATACTTACCGGAGGCATCTTCGATCAGGCTCTCTTTATCCTCAGATTTTGACAGTCTTCTTTTGGAAACCATTTTGACCAATATCTTGTGCATTTAAATTACTTCCTAGAGCAAAATCGGGGAACAGAAGTTACCCTCTAGAAGATAAATTCTGAGAAGTTAAAGCTATTGTTCAAAGAAAACTGCTCTATCCAAAATCAGTGGGGCTCACATCTCCATATTAATGTTATCTAAATCTAGGTGCTAAGCAAATTTCAACTCTCACGTCTAGCCAATACTACCTTCCTTTCAAGTCTTAGTTGCCTCTTTAGGCAGACTACTTTGCTGTTGCTGAAGGATAAAACCCATCGCTCTCCATCTGAGATTCAAGACCCTCCATTATCTATCCCCCAGTGGACCTGTCCTTTAACTCATTATTTCAATACAATAGGTTAGGGACTGTGCTAGGTGCTGGGGTTACAACTGTGAACTAGACATCATTCCTGTCCTCAGGGAGTTTACAGTATAGTAACAAATAGCCTTAATGTACTGAACTACAGTTTTGTAAGTGCTATAAAAGTACAGGTTCTATGAGGGCTTACTAGGAAATTTAATCTAGTTGCTAGTAGGGGTGGTAAAGAGAAGCAAGGACAATTTCTTAGGGACAATCTCCTCGAACTTTTTCTTTTTTTTTTTTTTTTTTAGTCGAGACAGGGTTTCACCATGTTGGCTAGGCTGGTCTCAAACTTCTGACCTCAAGTGATCCACCCACCTCGGCCTCCCAAAGTGCTGGGATTACAGATGTGAGTCACCCGGTCTGAAGAAGTGATTTTTTTTTTTTTTTTTTTTTTTTTTTTTTTTGGAGACGGAGTCTCACTCTGTCGCTCAGGCTGGAGTGCAGTGGTGCAATCTCGGCTCACTGCAAGCTCCACCTCCCGGGTTCACGCCATTCTCCTGCCTCAGCTTCCCAAGTAGCTGGGACTACAGGCGCCCGCCACCACACCCGGCTAATTTTTTGTATTTTTAGTAGAGATGGGGTTTCATCGTGTTACCCAGGATAGTCTTGATCTCATGACCTCGTAATCCGCCCACCTCAGCCTCCCAAAGTGCTGGGATTACAGGCGTGAGCCAACCCGACCGACGAAGTGATTTTTAGGCAGGGACTTGAGGACTGAAACAGGAGTTCGCCAGTAGAAGGCGTAGGAGAAGAGGAGTCTCATACTGAATACTCATACTGAAACAAGGAGATGTGGAGTTAGAAATGAGCCAGCAGAGGTAGGGGAGTGCCTGAATCACATGACCTTTTAATCTTGTAAATCAGAACCTTCGTGGTCTCAGTGCCTTTGCACAAAGGTGTTCTTTTCACCTGAAGTGCTCTTATTTGCCTGGAAATTTCTACTCAGACCTAAACATTCAATCAAATGTCATCTTCCTTGAAAAGCGTTCCTCCTATCCCTAAGGGAGTTTGCTACTGCAGCTTCCCTGCTCCACAGGGTATATCTAAGGGGACCTTACCTCACACTAGACTGGAGCTCTTTGAGAGCAGGAACCCAGTCTCACCTACTCAATGCCCCTAATGCCCAGCATAGTTACCGGCATAAAGAAAATTTCTGAGAATATTCAGAGTTAGAAAAGCTGGCAGGGCAGGGGAAATGCTACAAGTTAATAAGAACTGTTTCAAGTACTTTACATTTAATAATTCACTAATTTCCCACGAAACTTTTTGAGGTGGGTACCATTATTCTTCTCATCATCCCGGGCGGAACTGGGATTCTAACTCGGGCAGTCTGGCTCCAGCACCTGTGCTCTTCACCACCTATACTTACTCTTGATGACAATAATGACTTATAATAATGGTTAACATTTACGAGGCACCGGGCGCTGTGCTAAGCTTTTTATTTGTCGCCGTTTCGGTTAATACGGATAACCATTATCAGCCATCTTGCAGATGGAAAAACTAAGGCAAGTCAGGACGTCCGGCTTCCAGGCACCCGCCTTTAACACGTGCAATACCATCTGGCTTCCAGAAAAGTCCAACAGACGTGAGATGAGGCCGACTGTCTGGACTAGTTCATCGGGAAGGGGGTGAGGGTAAAAGCCTTTCTCGTTTTCTCATTTTAACGACGCAGAAAGGTACCTGTGGGGGTTATCCCATCTCAGCGCAGATGAGGAAGCCGAGGTTCGGGGTGCGAGCCCCAGAGGAGAACTCCAACCGCAGCTCGGACTTAGAGATTAGGCCGCAGGGGAGCGGGGCCTCGAGAGACTACGACCACTGCTCCACTAACTCACCTAGAAGCCGTCACCGCCCGTCGTTTTCGACTTTCCCGCCATGCCCGACGCCGCTCTGACGCCACCGAGGCGCGCCATGACGTGACGTCAACTTCCGCGCCGGAAGTGGAATGCCAGGCAGCCCCCTGAAGGCAGTAGGCTGGGCTCACAGCTGCAGCCCAGTTTTGGGCTAACCGGGAATAGGGGCTTGAGAAAGCCCAGAGGCGAAGTCAAAGAGAAGCAGCTGCGCCCCGGTGAAGAAAAGCTCGCCCATCACCGGCTGGGAGGCAGCTTTCAGTAAGATGGCAGGGCCAGAACTGTTGTTCGACTCCAACACCTGCCTTTGGATGGTCCTACCCATCGTTATCACTTTCTTCGTAGGCATGATCCGCCACTACGTGTCCATCCTACTGCAGAGCGACAAGAAGCTCACCCAGAAACAAGTATATGACAGGTCAGCGCCTTCCCTTCTCCTGCCTACCTCACACCGCCGTGACCTTGGGCAAGAAAGTGCAGGAGTTCTGTCAATTTGTCTAGGTTCATGTCTCGCCCCCCACTGGCAGGGTGACCTTACCCGTTACCTCTGTGTTTCACTTTTGTCTTCTGTGAAATGGGGATGATAATAGTACCTGCCTCATAGACAGGTAGGAATCAAATTAGATGATGTCTGTAAAGCACTTAGCACAGGATTTAGGACGTATTGAGTGTTACAAAAACAAAAACAAAAACGGTGCTGTTAATCCTTTAGGTTAGTCGCCAACCCTCGGTGGGTTTACCTATGAACTATCCCATCCTACCCTTTCGTTGGGAAGAGTGCCAGGTGCGTTAGAGCTTTTAGCAGTTGTTACATACAGTCAGGTGAGTGTGATAATCTGCATTCTACCAAATTGCTGTTCCAATAGTCGGCTGAGATGCTAAGTACCAAAGCGCTTTGCAATCTGTAACACTGCCGTTAGAGATGTAAGGAATTGTAATTATCATTTCCCTTCCTAGAGTGGAGGCAAATTCCTCACATACTTCATTGCAGTATTAATTAATTAATTAATTTTATTTTATTTTATTTTTGAGACGGAGTTTCGCTCTTGTTGCCCAGGCTAGAGTGCGGTGGCGCGATGTCAGCTCACTGCAACCTCCGCCTCCCAGGTTCAAGCGATTCTCCTGCCTCCGCCTGCCAAGTAGCTGGGATTACAGGCGTGAACCCTGCGCCCATCCCCTCATCGCAATATTTATATACAGAGACAGGAATTTGAGATGATTATCGGTGGGTATCTAGACATGTACCCCTTCATATTAAAATAATAGTTTTCTCCCAGCTGCTTGAGATGCTGAGGCAGGAGGGTTGTTGGAGACCAGCCTGGGCAACATAACCAGACCTTACCTCTTAGAAAAACAAGCAATTTTCCGTCAATTCTGATGGCTTTCAGAAACCATCTCAGGTAAGTGCTACTATATCTTTAGCACCTCCTTCTCACTTATTAATTTCTCGTTTTAATAGAGTAAGCCTCAGGCTAAGAACTTTCCCACAGGTAACAGCATCTAGTTAAAATTTAATGTTGTTTTGTTTCTACTGTACTTATTTTAAGTTTCTTTTTTGTGACAGTACTGGATTTCCATTTGCTGGTAATTTAAAGATTCCTTGAAAATCATATAGATGGGGAAAAAAGTTGATATATAAAAAGTATTAAATATGTAATGATGCAAGTGCTAGACAAAAATTCTAACATAGCATGAGAGTGACTGAAGTTTAGGAAGCACTGCTGTAACATTTTCAGTTCTTCCCAATTATGCCAAGAAGAATAATAACCATTTACTCTATATCAATGATACTCTATATCATTACTCTATATCAGTAATGATACTCGCATATCATTACTATGCGAAGCACTTATATTCGTTAACTTATTTAAGACTCAAAGCAACTCTATGAGGTACATATTGTCTCATTTTATAGAAATTGAGGCTTTAACAAGTTCCATGGTCACACATGGTTACATTCAGGACTTCACACCAAGCCTTCTGGTCTTGGGCTTTTTCCACTATACCACAGCGATCACTTTATCTTTCTGTAGCATTAGTTTTAGAACTGACCAGAGCCAACACCCACCCTGGAGCAAACCTTAAGAAGTCAACTTACTGGCTGGGCCTGGTAGCTCACGCTTGTAATCCCAGCACTTTGGGAGGCCGAGTCAGGTGGATCATGAGGTCAAGAGATTGAGACCATCCTGGCCAACATGGTGAAATCCCATCTGTCCAAAAAAAAAAAAAAAAAATTAGCTGGACATGGTGGTGCACCCCTGTAGTCCTAGCTACTCGGGAGGCTGAGGCAGGAGAATCGCTTGAACCCGGGAGGTGGAGGTTGCAGTGAGCTGAAATCGCGCCACTGCACTCCAGCCGGGCAGCAGAGCGAGACTCCGTCTCAAAAAAAAAAAAAAAAAAAAAAAAAAGTCATTTATCACAGAAAGAAGGGCTGTAGAAAAATGCAAAGTGGGGAAAGCTCAGACATTTAGCATTTTTTGGCACCTATAAATTTTTCTTATTTTATCCTTACATTAGCACAGAGGTAGATACTCCTAAACCCATTTTTACAATTGAAGAAGAGGAAGCCTGGAAAAGTTAAGTAGCCTTCCCAAAGTAACCAAAGTAGGGAAATATTATGCCTATACTTGAACTCAGATCAGTCTGACTCCCAGGTTAAACCCTCTTCAACCGTGATTCCTGCTGTCATAGATTCTCTGCCATGATTTTCTGCCCATGGTTCACTATTAGAGCAATGATTCTAAATTATATCAGATCCAATGCTCTCTTTTGTAACCCCAAAATGAAATTCACAGTTAGTGTAGTCTATATACAAGAACTTTTTTTTTTTTTAGAGACTGGAGTGTCACTCTGTTGCCCAGCCTGGAGTCCAGTGGTGTGATCTTGGCTAACTGCAATCTCCACCTCCCTACCTCAAGCAATTCTTCTGCCTCAGCCTCTTCAGTAGCTGGGATTACAGGCATGTGCCACCACGCCTGGCTAATTTTTGTATTTTAGTAGAGATGGGGTGTGAGCCATCGCGCCCGGCCAAGAATATTTTCTTAAGAAGGAATGTAACAGCTGGGCACAGTGGTACACGCCTGTAATCCCAGCACTTTGGGAGGCCGAGGCAGTCAGATCTCTTGAAGTTAGGAGTTTGAGACCAGCCTGGCCAACATGGTGAAACCTCATCTCTACTAAAAATACAAAAATTAGCCAGGCATAGTGGCGCACACCTGTAGTCTCAGCTACTCAGGAGGCTGAGGCAGGACAATTGCTTAAACCCAGGAAGCAGAGGTTACAGTGAGTGGAGATCGCTCCACTGCGGTCCAGCCTGGGCAATAGAGCAAGACTCCTCAAAACAAAACAATTTGGTGAGATATTCAAAAGTCATGTGGGACATGGGAAAATTCTTTGTATTATGTGACTGTCCCCAGGACTAAGGGATACTCATCTCTTGCATCATACAAATGACAGTTACATGATTTTTCCCCACAGTTCCATCATTTTAACAATCAAAAATTTCCACAGATTACCATAAGGCCCCCTAGAGGGCAGTACCACCCCCATGAAGAACCAACCACTGCTCTAGAGAAAACTCAATGTCTCTGCTCAAAATTGCTCTGTCCCATAAGTGAGGTAGTTGGATTATGCCAGCTCTGACATGGGGCGGTTGAGCCTCATCAAGTTATCATTTGACTTAGGTGAAATACTGTACACACTGAACCAGCCTAAGTCCAATAAAAAGGTGTATTTCAGTTGTAAAACTTTTTTTTTTCTTTTTTGTTTTTAAGAGACAAGTCTTGCTATGTCACCCAGGCTGGAGAGCACTGGCACAGTCAAAGCTTACTACAGCCTCAACATCTCAGGCTCAAGGATCCTCCCACCTCAGCCTCTCAAGTAGCTGGGACTATAAGCATGTGCTACCACGTTCAGCTAATCTTTAAATTTTTTGCAAAGATGGGATGTCCTCTGTTTCCCAGGCTGGTCTCAAACTCCTGGTCTCAAGTGATCCTTCCATCTCAGCCTTCCAAAATGTTGGGATTATAGGCATGAGCCACTGTGCCCAGTGGGGTAAAACACTTTTCTAAATATACTATAAATGTCCATTAGCAGCCTGGCGTGGTGGCTCACACCTGTAATCCCAGCACTTTGAGAGGCCGAGGTGGGCATATCACGAAGTCAGGAGATCAAGACCATCCTAACTAACACAGTGAAGCCCCATCTCTACTAAAAATACTGAAAATTAGCTGGGCGTGGTGGCACACACCTGTAACCCCAGCTACTTGGGAGGCTGAGGCAGAAGAATCGCTTGAATCCAGGAGGTGGAGGTTGCTGTGAGCCGGTATCACGCCATTGCACTCCAGCCTGGGCAACAGAGCGAGACTCTCTTTCAAAAAAAAAAAAAAAAATATTAGTGCCAGGCATGGGGTCTCATGCCTGTAATCCCAGCACTTTGGGAGGCCAAGGCAGGTGGATCACCTGAGGTCAAGGGTTTGAGCCCAGCCTGGCCAACATGTCGAAACCCCGTCTCTACTAAAAATACAAAAATTAGCTTGGCATAGTGGCATGCACCTGTAATCCCAGCAACTTGGGAGGCTGAGGCAGGAGAACCACTTAAACCACTGGCAGGCAGTGCTTGCAGTGAGCAGAGATCACGCCACTGCACTTCAGCCTGGGCAACAGAGTAAGTGAGACTGTCTTAAAAAAAAAAAAAATTCCATTAGCCTGAGTGATCACAAAGTGAATGTTTGGTTTCTTAAATGATTAGGCTTTTGCTGCTTCAAAACTTAACTAAAAATTTTCTGACGGTGCAGTGGCTCAGTCATGTAATCCCAGCTCTTTAGGAGGCCAAGACAGGCAGATCACGTGAGGTCAGGAGTTCAAGACCAGCCTGGCCAACATGACGAAACCCCATCTCTACTAAAAATACAAAAATTAGCCAGGTGTGGTGGTGCGTGCCTTTAGTCCCAGCTACTCTGGAGGCTGAGGCCGGAGAATTGCTTGAACCTGGGAGGCAGAGGTTGCAGTGAGCGGAGAGCATGCCATTGCATATGACATAATCATAGCCCATTGCAGCCTCGAACTCTTGGGCACAACCCTCCTGTCTCAGCCTGCCAAGGAGCTGGGACTACAGGTGCATCAATGCCATTACACCTGCCTAGTTTTTATGTTTTTATAGAGACAGTGTCTGGCTATGTTGCTCAGGCTGGTCTCAAACTCCTGGCCTCAAGGTATCCTCCTACTTTGGCCTCCCAAAATGCTGGGATTACAGGCATGTGCTATCATGCCTGGACATGGTTCTTTTTTTTTTTTTTTTGGCTAAATAATATTCTACTATATAGATATACCAGATTTTAAAATCTATCAATGGATGAACACTTGGATTGTTTCTTTTTTACTATTATGACTATTTTGACTATTATGAATAATGCTGCTATGAGTTTTTATGACAGGTTTTTATACGAAAACCATACGGTTTCTTATAAATGTTTATATGAAACCGTATGGTTTTCGTATAAAAACTTGTACACAAAAACTCATAGCAGCATGTTTTCAATTCTCCTGGGCATATACCTAGGAGTAGAATTGCTGAGTCATACCTTAACTCTATGTTTAAATTTTTTTTTTCTGGAGACAGGGCCTTGCTCTTTAACCCAGGTTGAAATGTAGTGGTATAATCACAGCTTACTGCAGCCTTGGCCTCCTGGGCTCAAGTGATCCTCCCACTTTAGCCTCCCAAGTAGCTGAGATTACAGGCTTGTGCCATGTAGCTAAGCTAATTTTTTTTTTTTTTTTTTGGTGGAGACAGAGTACTGCTTTGTTGCCCAGGCTGGTCTCAAACTCCTGTGCTCAAGTAATCCTCTCCCCTCGGCCTCCCAAAATGCTGGGATTACAAGCATGAGCCACCACAATGGGCCTATGTTTAACTTTGAGGAGGTGCCAAACTGTTTTCCAAAGTGGCTGCGTCATTTTACATCCCCTCTAGCAGTGTATGAGAACTCCAGTCTCCTGACATCCTCACTGATGCTTTTATTGTCTGTATTTTAGCCAAAAATCCTTTTTATATCTTCTTTCATTTTTTTTTTTTCTTTTAAATAGAGACAGGATCTCACTATGTTGCCAAGGTTGTTCTTGAACTCCTGGGTGCTCAGGCAATCCTCCTACCTAGGTCTCCTAAAGTGCTTGGATTACAAGCGTGAGCCATGACACTTAGCCTTATATCTACTTTTTAGTGGATGAAGTGATTTTGATTTGCAGTCTCCTATTGATTAATGATGCTGAGCCTTTTTTTTTTTTGAAACAGGGTCTTGCTCTCTCACCAAGGCTGAATTGCAGTGGTGCCACCACAGCTCACTGCAGCATCAACCTCCTAGGCTCAAGTGATCTTCCCACCTCAGTCTCCCAAGTAGCTGAGACTACGGGCATGCACCACCATTCCCAGCTGATTTTTGTATTTTTTCGTAGAAATGGTGTTTCACCATGTTACCCAGGCTGGTCTTGAACTCCTGGGCTCAAGCAATCCACCTGCCTCCACCTCCCAAAGTGCTAAGATTAGAAGCATGAACCAATGCGCCCAGCCAAGCATCTTTTCATGTGTTTATTGGCCACTGTGTATCTTCTTCGGAGAACTATCTACTCAAATTATTTGCCTATTTTTTAATTGGGTTGTCTTTTTCTTGTTCAGCTGTAAACGTTCTTCGTATATTCTTCATATTAGACCCTTGTCAGCTATATGATTTGCTTTTTGACTGAAAAGATAATTCCGCTTCCATAGATCCCTATATTAGATGATTTCTAAGGTCTAAGATTACTATCTTCTGCAACTTAACATTTAAATAAAACGACATGCTCCCTGCCCTCTCCCCTACCCACCCCACCCCACTCAAATACCCATGTTAAAAATCTTCCTTAAAGATGAATGAAGGGAACAAACATGCCAGTCATAGGAGAAGGTGGCACTACCTTCCTTTTAGTTTTTTTGAAAAATCCATCCTCTGGGTTGTTGAAGTAATATTTTCATGTCAAGAAAGACTAGTAGAGGAAAAAAAGTGTTTTAAGTATAAGAGCTATGACACAGCAAATTGTCAAATTACTCCCCAGGGGCTTAGTCAGAAGGCCTTTAGGATATGCTTTTCCGCTCAGAGCTGTCAGCCTACTTGGCAGGCAACCTGACACTTTAGCTGAGTCACATTTAAAAACAATTTCCTAAGAAGGGTGAGGTCACCATGACAGCAAACACCACCAGGCCACAGCTTAATTACTAAGTTGCCAACCTTCAGCTTTCCCCAAAGTCCCCTTATAAAACATTCAGATATCTACTGCCCAACAGTGAATCGTGGAGCTTTTTAATAAAAGATAAATGAGTACCTGTTTGGGAATGTATTTTCCATTTTCCCTGAGGACTCTGCTTCGAATTAGGACTTGACTGAAAAATACAACCAACACAATGAGATTTTTAAAAGTGAAACACTAGAAGAAAATCGGAGAGTCAAGTAGAAGAACTATTTAAACACAAGAGAGGGCCTATTTGGTAACAGCTCTGTGTGGAAACTTTCCAAAATACAAGTATCTTTGAAACCACCGTAAACATATTTATCCTAACAGTTAGGTTTTCAGAAAAGTATTTTTCAGAAGTGACTATGTTTCTGAACAAATAAATATTTCAGAGGAAGGTACATTTGGGACATTACATCCAGCTTTTGCTTATTTGATAATAAGCTAGGAAGACGCCTTCTCTGAGTAAAAAGAATAGTTGGACACTGCTCAGGAGATCTGGGGTCAGGACAAAGGGAGAAGAGTGAGGATAAAAGAAGGAATTTCTTATTACCTACAGAGAAATGAGAACAGGCCTTGAGAGGGTTGCTATCTGATGGACAAATAGAAATCCTACCCAGGAGTCAGACTGTTAAAAGCTCTCAGCAAACATTTATTGAATAAATTAAATTACTAGGGGAACTTAACTGTTAGAGCCATAGTTCATCATTAAATATTGTGCTAGGCCGGGTGTGGTGGTTCACATCTCTAATCCCAGCACTTTTGAAGGCGAAGGCAGGTAGATCACTTAAGCCCAGGAGTGTGAGACCAGCCTGGGCAACATAGCAAGACCCTGACCCCCAAAAAAAAAGAAAAGAAAAAAAATTAGCTGGGCTGGTAGCACATGCCTCTGGTCCCAGCTACTCAGGAGGCTGAGGTAGAAGGCTCACCTGAGTACGCGAGGCAGAGGTTGCAATGAGCTGAGATGGTGCCACTGCTCTCCAACCTGGGCGACAGTGGAGACCCTGTCTCAATTAAAAAAAAAAAAAAAAAAAAAGTGTTATGCAACAAATGGGTGTTGCTAAGATGCAAATGACAAAACAGAGATTGAAATACTAATTTTTTTCTAGGTACTCAAAAGTTCATTAAAGGGGGAAAGGAAGAAAAGGTCCTTAAATTAATGGAAATCTTGAAACATGAAAAAAAATTATGGACAGAAATGAACATACAAATGAACATACAAAAACTGTGCTTGACTTTCTCTCTCTACCCAATACAAACCATTTGTTCTAAGCAGTCAGTACCACTGAGGTCTCCCTTGTCACACTACTCATATTCTAGCTTCTCCACATGCTGGGAATGTTCCAGTGCCCTTTCCTTTCCAAGTTCTACTCCATCATGCCTTAACACCTTCTTCAAGCCTCAGCATCTCCACGAAGCTTTTCCCAATGCTTGGAGCCCTCATGGAATTCTCTCCACTTTCCTCGTGAGCTCATTATGCTGTACAGTTCTCTACTTCATCTACAGGGCTACAGAGGCAACATGTAATACATTCTGCTCCCTGGCTGCTAAAGATACTCAAAGTGTGGTCAGTGTTCCAATGCTGGTCTGTGATAAGCACAGACATTGAGAGTAAGGATTTAGAGACTTTTATAATAATTTGACATTGTCACAACATCCAAATACATGATCAAAATATTTTACAAAAGTATTAGCCTACAAGAGATTAGAAATTTAAAAAACAAAAAACCCCAAAACCGGCCCTTCACCATTGACAGTCTAAGAAGCACTGGGTCTAGAGTAATGGGTAAAAACTTAAGCTCTGGAGTTGAACACATGGGTTCAATCCCATCTCTGCCACTTATTAGCCATGTGATCTTGGGCAAGTCACTTAAATTCCCTAAGTCTCTATTCTGTACAAGGGTAGATTTATTCTTTCATTGAACAAATATTTCTTGAACTTCTTTTGTTTTTTGTTTTTTGTTTTTTGTTTTTTTTTTGAGACGGAGTCTCGCTCTGTCACCCAGGCTGGAGTGCAGTGGCCGGATCTCAGCTCACTGCAAGCTCCGCCTTCCGGGTTTAGCCATTCTCCTGCCTCAGCCTCCCAAGTAGCTGGGACTACAGGCGCCCGCCACTTTGCCCGGCTAGTTTTTTGTATTTTTTAATAGAGACGGGGTTTCACCGTGTTAGCCAGGATGGTCTCGATCTCCTGACCTCGTGATCTGCCCGTCTCGGCCTCCCAAAGTGCTGGGATTACAGGCTTGAGCCACCGCGCCCGGCCTATTTCTTGAACTTCTAAGTGCTAGGTGACCTGAAGAACGGTGATCAAAATACACATATCTTATGACGGTCAAAGTCTAGTGAGGGAGGAAAAACATTAACCAAATAACCAGAGGAATAAATGTGAAATTCAATTATCGTGTCCTAGGAAGAGAGATGGATGGTATTGGAGGAGTGCATAAGCGGGAGGTGATGGAGTCTGGGAAGTCAAGGTCTGAGAGATGGGTTTGCTGAGGATGTAGGATTAAGCTGGACTCTTCGGGATGAGTGAGGATTACCTTGGCAAAGTGCTGGTGTAAACAAAATGGGCCAAAGCCTCATAGAAGTAAACACTCTGCCTCTGAGGACCTGAGCAAAGGCCATATGGCTGGAAGAAGGAGAACTACGGAAAATGTGGTGAAAACAAGACTTCAGAGGTGTGCAAGAGCCAGACTATACAAAATCATCTGGTCCCATTGTTTTTTATTTTGTTTGTTTGTTTGTTTTTTGAGATGGGAGTCTCACTCTGTCGCACAGGCTGGAGTACAGTGGCGTGATCCCAGCTCATTACAACCTCTGCCTCCTGAGTTCAAGAGATTCTCCTGCCTCAGCCTCCCGAGTAGCTGGGGTTGCAGGCATGCACCACCATGCCCAGCTAATTTTTGTATTTTTAGTAGAGATGGACTTTCACCATGTTGGCCAGGCTGGTCTCGAATTCCTGACATCAGATGATCCAACTGCCTCAGCCTCCCAAAGTGCTGGGATTACAGGTGTGAGAAACCGTGCCCAGTCGGGTCCCACTGTATTTTGATCGTTGTCTTAAGAGCAAAAGGAAACTAGTGAAGGATTTTTTCTTTTTTCTTTTTTTTTTTTTAGACAGGGTCTTACTCTGTTGTCCAGGCTGGAGTGCAGTGGCACAATCTTGGCTCACAGCAACCTTGACCTCTGGGGCTCAAGTCATCCTCCCATCTTAGTCTCCCAAGTAGCTAGGGCTACAGGCACACACCATGACACGTTGTGAACTTTTGTTTGTTTGTTTGAAGAAACAGGGTCTCACTATGTTGCCCAGGCTGGTCTCTAACTCCTGGACTCTAGTGATCCACCTGCCTCAGCCTCCCAAAGTGCTGGGATTACAGGCATGAGCCACCACACCTAGCCAAGTGGAGAATTTTAGGCTGATTTCTTCATATATATAATCTTATATGACTATACCTGGCACATCCTAAGCACTAGATTAATAGTATCTATTATTTTTCCCTTTACATATTTTATCACTTGAAACTCTGAGAGCAGGGTCGTGACCTTGTCTTATACTGTACCCCATAGCATGCGGCAGAGTACAAGGCGCATGGTAGGCCATCAAAAAACTTGTTCACAGCCAGGCGTGGTGGCTCTCGCCTGTAATCTCAATACTTCGGGAGGCTGAGGCAGGAGAATCGCTTGAGCCCTGGAGTTTGAGACCAGCCTAGGCAGCATAATGAGACCACTGTCTCTACAAAAAATTTAAACATTAGCCAGGTGCAGTGGCGTGTGCTTGTAGTCCCAGCTACTCAGCAGGCTGAGGTGGGAGGATCACTTGAGCCCGGGAGATCGAGGCTGAAGTGAGCCATGATCGCACCACTGTGATTGCAGCCTCAATCACTGCAGCCTCGACCTCTTTGGTCCAGCCTGGGTGACAAAGCAAGACCCTGTCTCCAGAAAAACAAACGAAAAAACACGTGTTCAGTCTACAATAATTCAAGACCTTTCCAGGCAGTGTAATCAAAAGAAATTAATCTAGATCTCCTATATCTACACTGTTCAATAGTTTTATAGAAATGAAGTTGAATATCATGACCCTGAGGTATTTCTGGACCCTAAATAAGCAATCTTAAATTATCCTGTATTTTCTAAACACTCAATAGCTGTGTTACTGAAGTTTGCAAATTCTATAAGAAATTTTTAATTTTATATTTTTATTTTCATGAATATCTAAAAATAAGTCCTTGTACTATTATAAAGCTTTGTAATTTGCAACTGAAAGACATCTTCTATTTATTTTTTGCAGAGACAGGGTCTCACTGTGTTGCCCAGTTGGTCTCAAACTCCTGGGCTCAAGGGATCCTCCCATCTCAGACTCCCACAGTGCTGGGATTATAGGTGTGAGCCACTGTACCAGGCCTAAAAGACATTTTCTTAGAATAAAACTTTAAACTCAGTACTTCTCAAACCAGAGTTCCACATTCTTAAGAATCTGTGTCTTTTCCTTTCCAAAAAGTCAGTAGTATATTCTTCAAGTTTGAGAACCATTTTTTACATACATTCTTTCTCTTTTTATTTTTTTTTTTTGAGACAGAGTCTTGCTCTGTCCCCCAGGCTGGAGTGCAGTGGCCGGATCTCAGCTCACTGCAAGCTCCGCCTCTCAGGTTTACGCCATTCTCCTGCCTCAGCCTCCCAAGTAGCTGGGACTACAGGCACCCGCCACCTTGCCCGGCTAGTTTTTTTGTATTTTTTAGTAGAGATGGGGTTTCACCGGGTTAGGCAGGATGGTCTCGATCTCCTGACCTCGTGATCCTCCCATCTTGGCCTCCCAAAGTGCTGGGATTACAGGCTTGAGCCACCGTGCCCGGCCTTTTTTACACACATTCTATCCCCAAACCTAGTCTGATATATTTTATTCATGTATTTTTCAGCTTTGGTTTAATACCTGTCAGAATTTTATTTTATTTATTTATTTATTTTGAAACCTTGTCTTGCTCTGTCACCCAGGCTGGAGCTGGGGAATAAGGTCAGTGATGCTTTTGCCATCCCTATGGAGCCACAGAGCCAGTCTGGGAAGCCCCCCATCAAAGCTTGTTGGCTGCCAGGGAAAGAACAAGTGGGCTGGAGTCTATGAGGTGGAACTGGAGCCCAGGCCGTCTGCTGTGGAATCACTACCCAGAGACTTTATCATGGTACCTCTTGGCTCCTGGTTTCAGGATTCATAGTCTAGAAAAATATTGTCCAGTAAAATATAATGTAACTCACATTTAATTGTGGTATGGTTTCCTTCCTCTAAAAGTTACCCTCTAAAAGTGTACAATTCAGGGTTTTTTAGTATATTCACAAAGTTGTGCAACCGTCACCACTATCTAATACTGCAGTGACTAATAGGCTGGAATGCAGTAATCATAAGCATAAGTAGAGAGTCTTCAAGGGGTGCTAACCATCTGCTTGTCTCGATGCAGGGGATAAGGACCCACAGTCCCTCTCCCATAAGCCTGCCAGAAGATTGATGTGGCCCGTATAACCTTTGACCTGTACAAGCTGAACCCACAGGACTTCGTTGGCTGCCTGAACATGAAGGTGATTTTTTTTTTGTTTTTTTTTTTTGTTTTTTTTTTTTTGAGACGGAGTCTCGCTCTGTCGCCCAGGCTGGAGTGCAGTGGCGCGATCTCGGCTCACTGCAAGCTCTGCCTCCCGGGTTCACGCCATTCTCCTGCCTCAGCCTCCCAGTAGCTGGGACTACAGGCGCCCGCCACCTCGCCCGGCTAATTTTTTTTTTGTATTTTTTAGTAGAGACGGGGTTTCACCGTGTTAGCCAGGATGGTCTCAATCTCCCGACCTCGTGATCCACCCGCCTCGGCCTCCCAAAGTGCTGGGATTACAGGCGTGAGCCACCGCGCCCGGCCAAAGGTGATTTTTTATGATGCGTACTCCGTTTCCTACGATCTCCACTGGTGTGGGGCCAAACGCATCGTGAGGTAAACGAATTGGGATTTCCTGGGGACAGGGTGGGTACAGGCAATGGGAGAGCCCCTGTCTGTTCACATGGACTCAGCCTTCTCAGCGCCTGGGTCTGGCATTGGTGCTGACAAAGTATAGCCTGTATCAGACAACATGGAGCCTGATGGGCTCTCGAAGTGCTGCTGTGGACGACACTGGCATATGCCCAAGGGTGCACGTGTTCCTCCTGGTGAAACCTGGATGCATTTTGTTTTTATGACTACTTTCCACTCTAGCAACTATATTTTCTCATTGAAATAAGAAGTTTTCCAGGGCCGGGCACGGTGGCTCACACCTGTAATCCTAGCACTTTGGGAGGCCGAGATGGGCAGATCACGAGGTCAGGAGATCGAGACCATCCTGGCTAACACGGTGAAACCCCGTCTCTACTAAAATACAAAAAATTAGCCAGGCGTGGTGGTGGGCACCTGTAGTCCCAGCTACTTGGGAGGCTAAGGCAGGAGAATGGTGTGAACCAAGCAGGCAGAGCTTGCAGTGAGCCGAGATCGCGCCACTGTACTCCAGCCTGGGTGACAGAGTGAGACTCCACCTCAAAAAAGAAAGAAAAGAAATTGGAAGTTTTCCTAAGTAGTCTTCTAGTCAGTTTTTTAAAAACGAACATATGTTGGCCAGGCACAGTGGCTCACGCCTGTAATCCCAGCACTTTGGGAGGCCAAGGTGGATGGACCAGTTAAGGTCAGGAGTTTGAGACCAGCCTGGCCAACATGGCAAAACCAATCTCTACAAAAATGCAAAAATTAGCTGGACATGGCAGTGCATGCCTGTAATCCCAACTACTCAGGAGACTGAATGAACCCAGGAGGCGGAGGTTGCAATGAGCCGAGATTGTGCCACTGCACTCCAGCCTGGGCAAAGGAGCAAGAGTGTCTCAAAAAAAAAAAAAAAAAAAAGCGGAGGGCCAGGCACGGTGGCTCACGCCTGTAATCCCAGCACTTTGGGAGGCCAAGGCGGGCGGATCACATGGTCAGGAGATCAAGACCATCCTGGCTAACACGGTGAAACTCTGTCTCTACTAAAAATATAAAAAATTAGCCAGGCATAGTGGCAGGTGCCTGTAGTCCCAGCTACTCCTGGCGTGAATTCAGGAGGCGGAGCTTGCAGTGAGCCGAGATTGCGCCACTGCACTCCAACCTGGGCAACAGAGCGAGACTCCGTCTCAAAAAAAAAATAAGTATGTGTCAAAGAGTTAACTGAATTCATTAATTAATGAGAGAACTAGCAAGAAGTTACAATCAGTTCAAAGGAGAATTAAAAATCCCACACATATATAGGTCCAGTAAGAATGATGAGATAGGCTGGGTGCAGTGGCTCTCACCAGGTATCCCAGCACTTTGGGAGTTCAAGGCAGGAGGATCTCTTGCACCCAGGAGTTTGAGACCAGCCTCGGCAACATAGAGAGACACATGCATGCGCACATGCACACACACACACACACACGCACGCACGGCAGGAGGATCTCTTGAGCCCAGGAGTTTGAGACCAGCCTAGACAACATAGTGAGAGAGACACATACACACACACACACACACCCCTGGGCAACATAGAGAGACATACACATACACACATATACACACCCC
Organism: Chlorocebus sabaeus; assembly: GCF_047675955.1. Taxonomy (NCBI): domain Eukaryota; kingdom Metazoa; phylum Chordata; class Mammalia; order Primates; family Cercopithecidae; genus Chlorocebus; species Chlorocebus sabaeus. The sequence goes on from NC_132925.1 coordinate 54,522,427, forward strand.
TGGGCAACATAGTGAGAGACACACACACACAGTTTGAGACCAGCCTGGCCAACATAGTGAGAGGCATGCACGCTGGGAGCAGCGGTAGTATGTGCCCATAATCCCAGCTAGTTAGGAGGATTGCTTGAGCCCAGGAGTTTGAGGCTGCAGTGAGATATGACCATACCACTGTGTACTCCAGCCTGGGCAACAGCATGAGACCTTGTCTCTAAAAAGAAGAAAAAAAGAGATAAATGTATACATACAAAATTGGGTTTTTTCTCCCGTGGGGATGGGAGGGATGAAATAATCTTCCCTCCATAGGACAGAATTAATTTGCACGTCTTATAGACCAGAGTTATTTGTACTATATAACGAACTTTTCTTAAAACTTATTTTGGAAACCTAACCAAGTGTGTCAGGAAGCATGAGAATATGTGAGGTTAGAAGCTGCATGCCATCATGGTGATGTTTCCGAAATGCAGCCGCTCCAGTGGCGCCCTGGGGCATCCTTACCCATTAGGTGGATGTAGCCACCGAGGCTGAAGTGATCGAATCAGTCCAAAGCCACAAAACTTGCGAGCAGCAGAGCGTGGCTTCTAGTCCGTCTTTCCAATAGTCTATTCTTCCTCAGTTCCTTCATTCAGTGTTTCCTGAGTGCCCACTGCGTGCCTGGCCCTATGCTGTAACTACAGATTCAGAGATGAACAAAATATCAGAACAAGTTCCATGAGGGCAGGAATTTCTGTGGCCTCCAGCACCTTGGTGAATGCTGACACATAGTAGTTATTTAAATGATTGTAGAATACATGAAGACACAGGCGATCTCTGTTCACATGGGGCTTCTGAGAAATCCTGCCCAGGGTCCCAAGAGTTCTACCAGATCACATGTAGCTAGAACATATCAGACCTTCTTGCTTTCTTAGTTGATCTCCTGCAGACCCAATCTGCAGATGAAGAAACTGAGGCTGTGTGGGTCTGCTTGCCAGACACAACAGTAGGTGGCAGACTTGAGCCTGGTTCTGTGGCTGAGAGTTCCATTTTCCTCCTCCGCTGCTTCTTCCAGGATACTACCATCTCATGCTACCTCTTGACCTCAGACTACCACCAATAGTCTGCATATTTCAAAATTATGAACAAGAAGTTTCAGACTGGCTGGGGGCAGTGGCTTACACCTGTAATCCCAGCACTTTGGGAGGCCGAGGTGAACGAATCACCTGAGGTCAGGAGTTCGAGACCAGCCTGGGCAACATGGTGAAACCCCGTCTCTACTAAAAATACAAAAATTAGCCGGGCATGGTGGCACACGCCTGTAATCCCAGCTACTCGGGAGGCTGAGGCAGGAGAATCACTTGAACCTGGAAGGTGAAGGTTGCAGTGAGCCGAGATCGCACCATTGCACTCCAGCCTGGGTGACAGAATAAGACTCTGTCTCAAAAAAAGAAAAAGAATAAATTTCAGACCTTAAACTCAGTCCACTTCGGGGAGGTGGGACACTTAGACCTAAACACAGTAGATATGTTGGTATCAAAAAACAATAATAAGTTGGAATCAGTTTAGTGACTTAGTGGCATCACTAGGTTTTTTTTAATTGTGATAAATATATATAGCATAAAATCTATCGTTTGGACCATTTTAAGTGTACAGTTCAGTGGCATTAAGTACATTCACAATGTTGCGCAGCCATCACCACCATCCATTTCCAGACGTCTTGCATCATCCCAGCCAGAAACTCTGTCCCCCTGAAGCTCTAAGTCTCCATTGCTCCTCCCTCCAGACACTGGTAGCCTCCATTCCACTGTCTTACCAGTTTGCCAGTTCTAGTACCACATGGAACTGGAATCAGTCAATACTCATCCTTCATTTCTGGCTTCCTTCACTTCGGATTTTCAAGAGTCATTCATATTCTGGCATGGATCAGAATTTAATTCCTTTTTTTTTTTTTTTTTTTTTTTTTGAGATGGAGTCTCACTCTGTCGTCCAGGCTGGAGTGCTGGAGCGTGGTGGCACAATTTTGGCTCACTGCAACCTCCACCTCCCAGGTTCAAGCAGTTCTCTGCCCCAGCATCCTGAGTAGCTGAGATTATGGGCCCCCGCCACCATGCCCAGCTAATTTTTTTGTATTTTTTGAGTAGAGACGTGGTTTCACCATCTTGGGCAGGTTGGTCTTGAACTCGTGACCTCGTGATCCGCCCACCTCGGCCTCCCAAAGTGCTGGTATTACAGGTGAATTTCATTTGTTTCTAAGGTTGGTCAGCTAGGTTGTCAGCCTCAGTTCCTTAATTTGAGAAGTGGGTATACTTCTAAGGTGTAGCCTTGAAAATGTATTTTCCTGTGTATATGTGAATAGTTCTAAGTGTCTTTCTGCCCCCCACAACCCAGTCAGACAATAAGTTCACTTAATGAATGAACATTAATAAAAGACTAAAGTTTGAACAACAGCCAGGGAATACTTCTTTGCCTTTTGTTTTCCACTCCCCTATCCCACTTAGGACTAGACACCTCGAGTGACCCTCACATATCTCTTTCAAACAGGTTTGATAAGTATTTGATTAAAATTGTCTAGCATTCTTTTTATTTTTTTAGAGACAGCGTCTCACTCTGTCATCCAAGTTACAGTGCAGCGGTGCAATCATGGCTCATTGCTGCCTTGACCTCGTAGGCTCAAGTGGTCCTCTTGAGTAGCACAAGTGTGTGCTACCATGCTTGGCTGGTTCTTTAATGTTTTCGTAGAGACAAGGTCTCACTAGACCAGGCTGGTCTCAAACTCCTGGCCTCAAACCATCCTCCTGGGCCTCCCAAAGTGCTGGAATTAAAGGCGTGAGCCAGTGCACCCAGCCAAAGTTGCCTAGCATTCAACCAGCTGCTCTTGAGCCTGCCCCTACTTCCCCATTTCCCCTACTTTCTAAACATCCAACCCCATGTTAATTGCTTTATGCTATTTTAGCCTCATGACTCTGGATGGCAGGTGCAATCCCATTTTACCCATAATGGAGCTGAAGCTCAGAACTAGAGCAGTTTGCTAAAGTTCACCCAGCTAATAAAACTGGATTAGGGCTAGGCGCAGTGGCTCACACCTGTAATCCCAGCACTTTGGGAGGCTGAGGCGGGTGGATCACGAGGTCAGGATATCGAGACCATTCTGGCTAACATGGTGAAATCCTGTCTACTAAAAATACAAAAAATTAGCCGGGTGTGGTGGCGGGCGCCTGTAGTCCCAGCTACTCGGGAGGCTGAGGCAGGAGAATGGTGTGAACCCAAGAGGCGGAGCTTGCAGTGAGCCGAGACAGTGCCACTGCACTCCAACCTGGGTGACAGAACGAGACTCCTTCTCAAAAAAAAAAAAAAAAAAAAAAAAGACTGGATTAGGACTTTGGCCTACCTGATTCAGGTTCAGTTCTCAGTACATGCTCACGCCAGGCATGGATGTCTTCATGTCCAGCACTCTGAACATGAGCTAGACTGCAGGTAACTTGGAAAAGCCTCAGAGTCTAGAACAGAGTGTCTCAAGGGGCAGAGCCACATTATGGAGATTAATCTGGTCCAAAGTAGTAGTAGAAAAATAGAAGGCCTTATGAAATGAGCTGGAGTTTCGCATGAGAAAGTAGGGAGGTTCCGGGCATCTCAGTTAAGGTGGAATTGCAGGTCCTCGCCCTAATCCTGACCTCATCTGCAGCATCTGTTCCTGTTTGCACATCGCTCTAGAATTGATGAAGTGCTTTTAGTGCTACCACCTCAGTGGTATTCAAATGTTATTAATGAAGAAAACAAACATAATGAAACCAATCCCTTCCAGGCCAGCATGGGAATAAGGGGGTGCAGGGAGGGGGTACACTCGTGTTTTGTTCTTAATTTATTCATTTTTGAGATGGAGTCTCACTCTGTTGCCCAGACTGGAGTGCAGTTGTGCAATCTCAGCTCACTACAACCTCTGTCTCCCAGGTTCAAGCAATTCTCATGCCTCAGCCTCCCAAGTAGCTGAGATTACAGATGTGTACCACCCTGCCTGGCTAATTTTTTGTATTTTTTAGTAGAGATAGGGTTTCACCATATTGGCCAGGCTGGTCTCAAACTCCTGACCTCAAGTAACCCACCCACTTCAGCCTCCTAAAGTGCTAGGATTACAGAAATGAGCCACTGAGCCCAGCTTTTTTTGTTTTGTTTTTTGTTTTTTGTGTTTTTGAGACAGAGTCTTGCTCTGTCACCCAGGCTGTAGTGCAGTGGCACCATCTCGGCTCACTGCAACCTCTGCCTCCTGGGTTCAAGCGATTCTCCTGCCTCAGGCTCTCAAGTAGCTGGAATTACAGGCGCCAACCACCATGCCTGGCTAATTTTTGTATTTTTAGTAGGGACGGGGTTTTACCATGTTAGCCATGCTGGTCTCAAACTCCTGACCTCAGGTGACCCACCCACCATGGCCTCCCAAAGTGCTAGGATTACAGGCATGAGCCACTATGCCCAGCCTACTTTGTGGTTTTGACTTGCATGCCCTCTCATTCCACCCAGGGAAGCTCTCCACTGGGCCCTCTTCAGCATGCAGGCCACGGGCCACGTAATGCTTGGCACCTCCTGTTACCTGCAGCAGCTCCTTGATGCTACAGAGGAAGGGCCGCCCCCCAAGGGCAAGGCCTCATCCTTCATCCTGACCTGTCTGAAGATACTTCAGTGAAAGCCTAAGCCCTTGGAAGATTTCCCCAGTGAAGGACTAGACTAGGGGCCCCATGCTCAACTGGTAGCGCCCACAAGCCTGGCAGCTATAGAGCCGCTAACCTCCCCACACCTCCCTCACCGTGTAGGACCTGAGTGAGGAGGAGGGGCTGGAAACCTGGGGTGGGTTGGCCAAAGGAGAATCTCAGGCTCCTAGTCTGACACAGCTCCTTCCTGCCCAAGGCAGCTTAGCCCACCCAGACTGGTCCTGAAGTCTGCCCCTCAGCAATCCGGCCTCACAGGCTGCACTTTCATGGTGCTCTCTACCTTCTGGCTCCCATCCTGGAACATTCCTGAGTGAATTCTCAAGCACATCAGCATGTGATATTAGGGAGTTTGCAATAAATTGTTGATGCTGATATATCTTCTTTGCCTGTGTTCTTTAGGGGTGGGGTTCTATCTGGAAGGTTGGAGAGGGCTAAAGGAAGAGACAAATCTATTGTCAAACTATTCTCCGTAACGTAGGATTACAAATAATAGCAGTTTTTCTACCGAAGGGGGAAAAAGCTGGGTGCAGTGACAGGTGCCTGCAGTCCCAGCTACTCAGCAGACTGGGGTGGGAGCATCCCTTGAGACCAGGAGTTCAAGGCCAGCCTGGGGCCCAATAGCAAGATCCCAGTCTCTTTTAAAAAACAAAATTGCAGTTGATTTTGAAACTAAAGTTGGCTGAATTTGAGACTTGAGCTGACCATGTAATTGATACCATAAGTAACAATTTCCTAATTAAATTCACCAATCAGAAGAGCTTCAATTGAGCAGGTGGGATTAAATCACTCTTCTAATTTCTCAGTGTCCCATTTTATAATAACCATTTAAGTGGTTAGGTGAAAAAGTACTACTCAAGCTGTAAGGCATTTCTCCATCAATGCCCATCCTAACTTGCCAGACAGCTTATCTTTGATATTCAGGACTTTCAACCTCGGGATTTCAAAGTGGGCTCATAGGTAGCCCCAAAGAGCAGGAGCTTCTCATCAGTGTGAGCTGGCATTTTCCAATATTGGACGACTCAAGACAAGCATGAAAGGCTGAATTTAGGTCGGGCATGGTGGCTTATGCTTGTAATCCCAGCACTTTGGGAGGCCAAGGCAGGTGGATTACCTGAGGTTAGTAGTTGGAGACCAGTCTGACCAACATGGCCAAACCCTGTCTCTACTAAAATATAAAAAATTAGCCAGGCATGTTGGTGGGCACCTGTAATCCCAGCTAACTGGGAGGCTGAGGCAGGAGAATTGCTTGAACCTGGGAGGTACAGGTTGTAGTGAGCCGAGATCCTTCCACTGCACTCTACCCTGGACAACAGAGCGAGACTCTGTCTCAAAAAAAATAAATAAATAAAACAAAACCTATTGTTTCACGACTCTTACTATAAAGCCTATTTGGATTTAGTAAACACTAAGGCAAAGGCCTGTATTACCAAAGCTGGTCTGGGAGCTATTTCTGGCAGCAGACCTGAACCCTGCAGCCTGTGGGCGAAGCTGCTGAAGCTCGCTGAAGAGGGGCTGCTATTCGGGGCTCTCCTGCTCTTTTGCAGTTATGGCTGGAGGCTGGCCCGGTGCCAGGCTGGCTCCATAGGGTGTGCCATCTGGCAGGGAGGCCTGATGTTTGTATGATCACAGAAGCTATCCCAGTCCACCCTTGCTGAAGCGGTGGCAGGGCCTACCTGCTCCTCCTGTAAAGTGCTCAGTAACAGAGTTGGAGTAGGGGTGGGAGGCTTGGTATTTGTCAAGCTTCCCTCCTCCTGAGATCCGGGGTTTCACAAGTGAATCTTGAGCAACTGCCCACGGTCTCTTGGCATTGAGCCCAGGGAAAACAACGTTCTTCCTCTTCTTCCAGGAGCTCAGCGGCTAATGGAGTCAAAGCAGCTGTGGTTAGTGAATAGGAAAGGGCAACCTTTGATGAGGCTGGGGGCTGGGGAGGGAAGATTCCAAACAGCAAAGGAGCTTGAGCCTCGGTAGGACCTGCCCGTCCTAGAGGGGGAACGGACTTTCCTGGGCCCCGCACAGCCAGGAGTAGCTGTCGTCAAGGTGTGCTGTGTCCCAGCCCCTCCAGCTCAGCCTTTTCATTTGTTCAAGCTGGTGCTCGGGAGTGCACAGGATGCCTTTCAGAAGAATTCTAAATCCCCGGGGGACTGTGATAGCACAGTCACATGTCTGAGCCCAAAACAAGAGAATCACTTGTATTTTTGCCACGCTTCTCACCAGTGCTGTCCATATTTGTGTACATAATTGTTTGTTTGTTTATTTTCTTTGAGACAGAGTCTCGCTCTTGTTGCCCAGGCTGGAGTGCAGTGGCACGATCTCAGCTCACTGCAACCTCTGCCTCCCGGGTTCAAGCGATTCTCCTTTGCCTCAGCCTCCCAAGTAGCTGGGATTACAGGCACCCACTACCATGCCCAGCTAATTTTTGTATTTTTAATAGAGATGGGGTTTCGCCATCTAGTCTCAAACTCCTGACCCCAGGTGATCCACCTGCCTCAGCTTCCCAAAGTGTTGGGATTACAGGCATGAGCCACCGTGCTCAGCCCTTGTACACATAATTATTTATTTATTTATTTATTTATTTTATTTTTTATTTTGAAATGGAGTCGTGCTCTATCACCCTGGGTGGAGTGCAGTGGCGTGATATCGGCTCACTGCAAGCTCCGCCTCCCAGGTTCACGCCATTCTCCTGCCTCAGCCTCCTGAGTAGCTGGGGCTACAGGTGCCTGCCACCACGCCTGGCTAATTTTTTTTGTATTTTTAGTAGAGACAGAGTTTCACTGTGTTAGCCAGGATGGTCTCGATCCTGACCTCGTGATCCGCCCGCCTTGGCCTCCCAAAGTGCTGGGATTACAGGCGTGAGCCACCACACCTGGCCCACATAATTTTATTTGATTTGAGATGGAGTCTTGCTCTGTTGCCCAGGCTGGAGTGCAGTGGCATGATCTCAGCTCACTGCAACCACCGCCTCTCAGGCTCAAGAGATTCTCGTGCCTCAGCCTCCCGAGTAGCTGGGAGTACAGGTGTGCACCACCGTGCCTGGCTAATGTTTGTATTTTTAGTAGAGTTGGGGTTTCACCATTTGGCCAGGCTGGTCTCGAACTCCTGGCCTCAAGGGACCCACCTGCCTCAGCTTCCCAAAGTGCCTTGGATTCCCAAAGTGTTGGGATTACAGGTGTGAGCCATCATGCCTGGCATGTGCACATCATTTTAATAACTGATATTTTTGAAAACGTTTATCGACATAATTTATATACAATAAAATGTACTATTTACAGGTAAGTCTTTCAATAAGTTTTGGCAAATTTATACAGTTATGTAACCACCATTTCTGGTAAATCATAAAGCTGCCATCTGTCCCTTTATAGTCATGTAAATAGACTTTTCTAAAATGTAAATAGAATCATACTGTCTTAAAATTTTTTATTTCTATTTTTGTAAATTAAAAAAATTGTTTAGAAAATTATTATGAATCATACAGTCTTTTATATCTGGCTTAGATTTTTAAGCTGTGTGTGTGTGTGTGTGTGTGTGTGAAGAAGAAATATATCAGTGAGGTAAAACATTTAAGTGGTTCCAAAGGGTAAACAGAACTATTCATCTAACCCCATCTGATTCCTTCAGGAGCAAACACCATCTTGTTTTTGTGTGTACTTTCAGAAACACAGAAGGATGTAAATATAACTAAGAAATAAGACACTCATCACAGGCCGGGTGTGGTGGCTCACGCCTGTAATCCCAGCACTTTGGGAGGCCAAGGCAGGCGGATCACCTGAGGTCCGGAGTTTGAGACCAGCCTGACCAGCATGGAGAAACCCTGTCTCTACTAAAAATAAAAAATTAGCCAGGCATGGTGGTACATGCCTGAAATCCCAGCTACTCAGGAGACTAAGGCAGGAGAATCCCTTGAACCCGGGAGGCAGAGATTGTGGTGAGCAGAAATCGCACCATTGCGTTCTTGCCTGAGCAACAAGAGCAAAACTCCATCTCAGAAAAAGAAAACAATGAAATAGACATCCATCACATACACATATGCTTATTCTAGTCACACTTTCCTCTTCTGATTTAATATATTCTGGAGATCAGTTCACATGAGCTCCTATAGAACTATGCATTCTTCCCTCAAAGGCTCCATGGTACAGATGTGCTAGAGCTGAGTTAGCCACTCCTCTGATGGATTTAGATTTATTGACAGTATTTTGCTAATGCAAACCATGAATTGAAAGTTATAGTGGTTTTTTTTGTTTGTTTGTTTTTGTTTTGTTTTGTTTTTTTGAAGTTGGGAGGCTCCTAAGAATCAGAAAGGTAATCAGAAAACCTTGACCTTCCTTCATGGTTTGTTATCGCCTGATGGGGTCTTCCTGCCCACTGCCCAGACAAAACCAACTCATCGAGACTGTGGTATTGCAATAAAGAGCTTAACTGACGTGAGGCTGGCCATGCCACCTGGGAGACGGAGCTGCTACTCAAATCACTCTCCCTGAAAATGTGGAGGCTGGGGTTTCACCAGGGTAGTTTGGTGGGCAGGGGCTAGAGGAATGGGTGCTGCTGACTGGCTGGGGATGCAGTCATAGGGCTGTGGGAAAGGCTCCTTGTTCAATGAATCTGCTTCCGGGTGGGGCCACAGGACTGGTTGAGCTAACGGTCGAGGGTCCAGGTGGGACCATCCGGTTGTCAGAAATGCAAAAACCTGAAAGGATTTCTGGTTGAAATGAAAGGGTTGCATTTCAAAAGGCCAGTCTTAGGTTCTATAATAGTGAACTGGAAAAGTTGCAAATCTTGTGATCTCTGGAATAATGACTGGTAACCATTTAACTGAATTTTGAGCAGAATTCAGGTGGCCTTTCATCGGTTGGCTTTGGGAGTGGTGGGAACCAAGTGGGCAAGACAGCTGAGGCTCGGCCACACACACAGAAAGCACCTACCCTGTGTGGAATGACAGATGCTAGGACAAACGTGGGGACCTGATGTGACTGGCGTGGGAACAGCAGTGTCATGGTGATGTCTAATGGATAATTGTCAGCAAGTGCTGTCGGCCCTACTTTCAAGGGATGTCCAGGAGCCAGCCATTCCCCCCACCCCTACTGCCACCCCTCTGGTCCTGCCACTATCATCACTTGCCTGGATCCTTGCAGTGGCCCCTCTGGGCTCCCTCCCTCTGCCCACCCACCCCTGGATCCCCGGCCCACCCAGCATCCAGAGGGCTCCAGGTCCCCATTGCACTCCTCCTCTGCTCAGAAGAGGCTCCCCTGCCGAAGTAAAGGGCAGAGTACTCCAGGGCCCTGTGCGAACTCCTGCTTCCTTGACCTCTGAGTCCTCACCTCCTCTTACCCTCCCCCGGCTGCCCATCAGCCACACCATCCTCACCATTTCCCACTATGAGCCAGGCACCTGCGGACCTCCTGGCCTTTGCACTGGCTAAGTCCCCGGACCCGCCTGGCTCTTCCCAGATGCGGACACAACTCACTTGCCCACTTCCTTTAAGCCTTTGCTTCCACTCTATCTAACACGCCAACACCACCCACCCACCCCAGCTCGATCTTTCTCCTAAGCACATTTCCAGTTGAACATACAACATATGATCTCTATTTACCACCATTATTGTCTGACTTTCCTCACTGAAATCGGAAACCTGAAGACAGGAATTTTCTTGTTTTGTACACTGTGGTAACTGCTCAGCAACTCGAACAGGGCCAAGCACATGGAGTAGAAGCTCAGTAAGTATTTATTGAATAAATGAATGAATAGTGTTTGCTGAAAGAACCTTCACACTCGGGAATATTTTAAGTGTTGCTGCAATTCCCGACCAGCAAGATGCAGAGGAAAACCTTGAGAAGAGGACCCAAAGAAGGAAACCACAGTGTTTAGACACCAGCATCCAAAAGAGCGAAAATGCCAGCTCAGACCTGGAGCCTGGTCACGGAGGACAAAGGTCCTGACAAGGACTGTACCATGCAGAGGTCACTACCTGCTACCTGAGATATGAGACTCTCCTTGATTCAACAATATTCAATGAGACAGTCAATCTGATTCCTAACAGGAGAGGCCAAGGCAAGGTGGTCTAGTCAGCCAGTAGGATTGAGTGACAAGCACAGACCCATGCCAGAATTAGAGGCCACGCAGGAGGTTCCACAAATGCACTTCCTTGGTGCTGAGACCACAAAGCCAAAGAAATGAGGCTTCTTGGTTTGATCGCAGACTCAGTAAAAATGAACCTAATCCTGCTCCTCATGGCTGGGTCGTGTCCTAGGGAGGCACCAGCATTCAACTTGGTCTGCTTCAGTATATAGTTTTTATCCGTGTGTGTGTTCTGTTGGGACTCTGTACATTTAGACATCTGTGCAGGGGGACTCGTGAGGAGACCAGTCTCCCTGGCAGGCCTAGATGTAGCGTAGCCTGAGGCAGGAGGGGAATACAGGTGGAGCTGGATGTTCTTTCAGCCTCCCTGGCAGAGATCAAGGTCAGCTTGGCCAAACTTCTGCTGTGGCTGGCTCTTATGTGGGGGAGGGAGGCAGTCCCCAGAGCAGGAATGCCTTCCCTGGGGCTCCTTTCCTTGCAGAGGAAAAGCCAGCCATCCTCCCCTCCATGTCTCCTTCAGTAAAGCCTGTGAGTAAGCGGAATCCGTGCCCCAGGGGCAAACCTCTGGGCTCTGGCTTAGCCCCACCCTGGGGAAACATTCACAGCCCCTGGTAAGAAAGCCCTGCTGCAGGAAGACTCTAGGGCAGGGCCCAGCTGCCGGGTCCTGGGCTGCTGTCGGTGACGGTACCCCAGGCTCCAAATTCTCTGGGCCTGGGGGCAATTCCCTTCCCTGGTTACAACAGATTCCCACCCCGCCCCACCCTACCGCCCGGGCCTGGGCAGGGAGGCACGGGGAGGTGGCAGGAGAGGGGAAGCAGGGGCCAGACAGGAGGAAGAGATGATGCCCTGGGCCAGATGGTCACCGCACCTGCTGAAGTGAGAAACTCTGGCTTCTCCTAGTAGAAACTTCAGGATCCCCAAAATTGGACCAGCAAATAAACTTAGTGACAGTCACACCAACCTTCTGGAAACTCACAGTAGGTGTCCACTGCCCCTGTGGGTCCCCAGGACCCCTCTGCCTGTGGCCTCAGGGACCCAGTACTGCACTTCCAATGCTTTGCAGACACACCTCGGGCTTGAGTCCCATCTCACTGATTCCACAAATACTGATCTGTGGCCTACTGGGTGCGAGGCCTCTGTGGCTGTGGGGGAGGCAAGGTCCCTGCTCCAGTGGGAGTGACAGGTGTAAAACAGGACGACTTCAGAACCTGGGAAGGGGGACAAAGCAGAGTACTGGGAAGTGGGTGGGCACAGGGCAGCCTGGGATGATGGGGGAAACAGCAAATCTTTGCCATCTGTTCCTGGCCAGATATAACTGGGGATGCTACCTGATCTCTCTTCAGCCTCAGTTTCCTCACTTGGACAGTGGAGCTGGAGCCACCCCCACTGCCAGACCCTACTCTCTGGGCTGCCTCTAGGAAGCACAACCTGCTCAGGCCTCCTCCCCATCCCCGTGGCTGTCAGTCCCTCCTGAGAATGGTCCCGTAAAAGGAGGCCGCTGGCTGTAGAGGGAGATGAATGACCCAAGGTTGCCCGGCCTGTGCCTAGGGCCCCATGGCTCCTGAGGCCTGGCCTCGGTGAACCCTGGAAGGGGCTTTCTCTGTGGGCTTTGCCTTGGTGCCTGGAGCCCCTTCGTTATGGGCACCTCTCAGCATGATTAACACAGGCAGATGGGACCTGAAGGGGCCATTGGTCCTTCTGAAAATCCTCACCAGTCAGTGTGACTGTGGGGAGACCATGCACAACATGTGGGATTCTGCCCTGCACCCGCTCAGAGCCTGCACCCCTTCAGAGCCACTGGTAATGATTCGCTGCAGGTGGGGTCACCCTGATTCTTCTCTGAGGTGTCTTTTCCTTTCATTTGTTCTGAGAAACTGAGAGGATCACATGACTGCATGCCACCTAAACTAGGCTGTGCACAGCCCACGTTCTGTGCAAGGAGGGCGCAAAGCAGTAGAGTGTCTGTGACCCACCTGCCACCTTTCCAATGCTACTACAAGATTTGCAAGAAACAGTCATTTATCAGGAACCATCTTTATTAAAAAAGATAAAATAGAGCAGGGCAGGGGAGAAGTGCTGCCGGCTCCCGTGTTGCTGAGCACACGGCAGTGTGGGCATCTCGTCAGGCTCCTCCCCAAAGCCATTGGTGTCCACTGTCAATGTTCTTGGACCTCAGGGCCTTTGTCTTCTCCAATCTAAATGCAGGGAGACATTTGACACGGACTCTTTCAGGTGTTTTGCAAAACAACAACAACAAAAAAACATTCTCATTGACTCTGGTCACCCTGCTGTGCACTAGATGTCAAAACCTCTTCCTCCTGTCCAGACTTTGGTCCTTTGACCGACAACCCCCCCATTCCCTCCCTCTGCCACTCTCCTGCCCCTGGTCACCATCCATCTACTCAGTACTACTATGGGGTCAATTTTTTTAGATCAACACTTCCAGGACATCATGTGGAATTGGTCTCTGTGAGGTGGTGGAGATGCTAAGTAGCGGGATTTCCTCATTCCACGGTGCACACATCTATCAAATCCTCACATTGTACCCCATGAATGAATACAAGCATGATTTGCAAAAAAAAAAAGAAAAAAGAATTGAAAGGTGCATTGTCTGGCAGCCCTGTGGCAGCCCGTTTCTTTCTTTCTTTTTTTTTTTTTTTTTTTTTTGAGATGGAGTCTCATTCTGTCCCCCAGGCTGGAGTGCAGTGTAATCTCAGCTTACTGCAAGCTCTGCCTCCCGGGTTCACACCATTCTCCTGCCTCAGCCACCCGAGTAACTGGGACTACAGGCACCCGCCACCACGCCCGGCTAATTTTTTGTATGTTTAGTAAAGATGGGGTTTCACCATGTTAGCCAGGATGGTCTTGATCTCTTGACCTCGTGATTCGCCTGTCTCGGCCTCCCAAAGTGCTGGGATTACAGGCATGAGCCATCGCGCCTGGCCACAGCAGCCCCAGTTTCTTGTTGGCAAGGCTGACTTCACAGCCTCGGGCTGCCTAGCTTGGACAACACTGGCTTCCTGCGATGGTTTTCGCTGGGCCAGGGACATTTCTGGGTCTCTGCCACTGCTGCTGGTGGTGTGGGTGGAGGGAGAGCCCACAGGGTCATGCTGGGGGGCTTTGCTAAAACTGTCTGGCTTCCTCTGCAGGCCGGCAGATGCACTGGCGGGAACAGTGGTCTTCTGGTGAATGCTGAATATGGGACACGCTGGCTGGCTGTGAGCCTGCTTCGGTGGGAGAGGGAAGGTGGAAACTTCAGTGGATAGAGAAGGACGGGTGGGAACCCCAGGAGGAAGGGACCATGGTCTGATGGTGGACTGCTTCTTTTGTTTGTTCTAAAAGGAGGTAGGTGACCATAGGATAGTGAAATGCTATTTATTTGATTGGCACAGAGATGTTCTTGTCCGGAATCCCATGGCCACCATGAAGCTGGGTGGTTTGAGGTTCGGGTGGTCCAGTAGCGGCTCTTTGTATGTTGTCCATGGCATCTCCTGGCCACAGTTCACCCACCAGTCCCTCAAAACTTGTTTCAGTGGGGGCCACTCCCTGGGGTCTAGTGTTTGTAACTTTTGAATGAGTCTTTCAAGTTGAAGGCGGAAAAGAATGGTGGGGCATGGTAGCTTTCTGTGAGAATTTTATTCTTGAGGTCCATCGTGTTCCCTGAATAGAAGGGCAGGGCCCCGGCCACCATATGGTAGAGGAGGACGCCGAGGCCCCATATGTCCGTGGCAGGGCTCTGGTACCCCCAGCCCAGGAAGAGTTCTGAGCAGGAATGGTGGGCTTCTGCTCTCACTTCTCGCCCTTCTTGGGCAGCCAAAAATTAAAAGTGGGAACAGCCGGCTCCCTTTGAGCCCTCTTTGGTTCCACGGGGAAGGTGGACTTTGTCAGATGGGGAAGAACAGGTGGGACCCCCAGGAAGAAGGGACTGTGCTCCAATGATGGAACGCCTCCTCCTCTGCACTTCTCCTGCACCCCAGGATTAGGTACGAGGCCATGGGATAATCATATGTGTATTTTTTGTGGGGGAGAATATTGATTCCGAGATGTGTGATGCTTGGAATCCCATGGCCACCATGACCAGGGTTATAGGGGACATAGGTGTCCAGGGTCTCTGTATGGTGTCAGCAGTGTCTTCTGGCCGGCACTGACCCAGGGATCCCACATCAGCTGGTTTAGTGGGGGTCACTCCCTGGGGTCGAGGGTGAGGAATTGTTTTACTAGTATTTCCAGTGGAAACGAACAAATAGGTGGGGAGTCATACTGTCACATAGCCTGAGGCGGGAAGGGACCAGGGGTGGGGCTGGATGTTCTTTCAGCCTCCCTGGCAGAGATCACAGACAGAGTGGTCAGCTTGGCCAAGATTCTGAGGGCTGGCTCTGATGTGGGAGAGGGAGGCAGTCCCAGAGCAGGAATGCCTTCCCTGGGGCTCATATCCTTGCAGGGGAAAAGCCAGTCATCCTTCCCTCAGAGCCTCCTTCACTGCAGCCTGCGGGGGGCGAGTGACCTGGGGGATCCATGCCCCAGGGGCTAACCTCTGTGCTCTGGCTTAGCCCCACCCCGGGGAAATATTCACAGCCCCTCCAGAAGAGAGCCCTGCTGCAGGAAGACTCTAGGGGAGGGTCCAGCTGGGAGAGTCCTGGGCTGTTGGTGGCAGTACCCCAGGTTCCAAACTCTCTGGGCCTGGGGGCAATTCCCTTCCCTGGGTACAAGGGATTCCCAGCACGCCCTGCCCTACTGCCCGCCCCGCGGGGAAGTGGCCCAGGAGAGGTATCCTGGTGACTCGAGTCGGGGTCAGCCTGGGTAGCATGACCCCCGGGAGGCAGACAGGGCGAACGGGGCAGGCCCCAGGCTCCAGAGCAGCTGCCGAAAGGCTGTCCGGCGGCGTCGGGTCTCCATGGAGACGGGGGCGGGGCCAGGAGGCGGTGAGCGGCGGCGGGCGGGGCTTTTAACGGTCATCGGCTCAGCACAGCCTGGACAAAAAACACACAGCCCGGCCTGGGAGACGGAGCTCTGCGGGCGGCCGGGGCTGCCTCCTTCCAGGTGCTGCTGCCCCAACACAGGCGGGCACCCTCTGCGGGTCCCGCGGCGCCCGGCCCGCTCAGCGCCTCCAGAGGCCTCAGCTGAGGGTAACCCTCCGCAGCTGGGATCACTCCCCTGAGCCTCCCGACCTTCCCATGGGTCCTTTGGAGGCCTGGGTTTTGGAATTTGTCCTTCCTAAGTGCCGCCCTCCGGGCGCGGCTGCTGCAGGACCACAGCTGACCGAGTGCGTCCCCTGCGGGCCCCCCCCCACCCCGGCTTCAAGGGCACAGGGGAAAGGCGCCTCAAGCCACAGAGCCGCAGAGCTGCCAGGAGCTGACCCTCCGGGTGGGGAGAGGACACTAACTCGGGTCTTCTCCACTTCTCAAGGCTCCTTCTCACCTGCAGTGAACGGCTCCCGGCACCTCAGGGGCCTTCCTGTTTCATTGATGTCAACAAGTGATCATTGATCACCTCTGGTGTGCAGGGACAGAGAAGACAGACAACGCTGGCCCCCGGGGGGGCGAGGGAGTCTAGTCTATCAGTGAAGAAACTCCCCATAGACGTGGGGACTAGGAAGGAGACACCAGGAACAGTGAGGGTGGAAGATGGGGGTGACCCTACTGCAGATGGGGTGCTCAGGGAGGGTTTCTCTGAGGGGGTGACATTCACTAGATCGACCAAGGGATGGTCAGGGCCTGTGAAAGTCTTTTAAGAGAGGGAATGGCAGTGTCCGGTGGACCATTTCAGGGATGGGAATAGGGCAGCAGGGTGGGGGGTGTGAGCCAGGCAGGCAGGGCCCAGACACCATGTGATGGGTGCAGGGGTGGGACCCATGGAGGCTCTGAGAAAGGCCTGGGCCTCAGAAGATGGGGAAGCAAGAAGACCCACTTGGAGGCCTTCACAGGCCAGAATTCGGTTCAGGTTTCAGAAGGGGGCTGGGTCCCTCACGCTCTTCTTGAGCCGAAAGGGCTCCATCCAGGTCCTTGGGCTCTTTCCACACAAACATGGTTCTGGGGCCCCGGCTACATGGACACCTTTCTGATGTCTGCAGCCAGGCAGGGGGCGTGGGCCGACCCGCCCCTTCCTTTGCCAAGTGGACAGATGAAGGGAGCCTGTGAGGGCAGGATTGCTGGATTGGAAATTGGACTTGGAGTGTAATCCAAACGCCCCACAGGCCCCGCCTCTTCTCTGGAGCTCGGCTTCAAGAAAACTGGGACAAGGGATGGCAAGACCAGCTCTCAGGACCCTTGCCCCTCCACCCGGTAATGCTTTTAGATGGTTCTCAGGGGCCACCTTTTTCAGGAGGAATTCTCGGGTTATAGGAAAGTAAAGGGAGGAATCGTGCTTTGAATGGCACTTTGATCAGACTCTAGACTAGGTGTTGGTTTGAAGGGGTTTGCTTTTCCTCCCACCCCATCCCCCTTCACAAAACCTGAGTCCTAGGGAGGCCGTGAGTGAGATTCCTGTTTCTAGATTTTCATCATTCCGTATTGCACAGGAGGAGGTCTGGGGAAAAAGGGGACACATACTAGCAAGTATATGGAAGATATATACACACTAGGTTCTGGAGCAGTTGCTGACATCTGGTCCAGCGGCCATGGAGACGGGGGCGGGGCCAGGTGGCAGTGACGCAGCAGGGGGCGTGGCTCCCAACGGCCTCGCCCAGCCTGGGCAGCGTCCGAGCCGGCACTGGGAGGCAGAGCCAGAGACCCATAGGCACAGCCGAACCCCTGCGAGCTTGCCCAGTAGGGAGCTCAGGATCCCCAAGATTGGACAGGCAGATAAGCTTAGTGACAGTCCCACCAGCCTTCCCGAGAGTCACGGTAGGCGTCCACGGCCCCTGCGGATCCCTAGGCCTGCTCTATCAGGCGACCTTGGGGACGGACCCGAGGCTGCACTTCCAATGCTCTGCAGACACACCTCGGGCTTGAATCCCAGGGTCTCACTGATTCCACAGATATTGATTGAGGGCCTCCTGGGTGCCAGGGCTGTGTGGCTCTCAGGGAGGCAAGGTCCTTGTTCCAGTAGGGGTGACAGGTGTAAAACAGGACGACTTAAGAACCTGAGAATGGGAACAAAGCAGAGTACTGGGAAGTGGCTGGGTGGGTGTGGGGCAGCCTGGGACGGGGTAAACAGCAAACCTTTGCCTTCTGTTCCTGGCCAGATTTCATTGGGGATGCTACCTGATCTCTCTTCAGCTCAGTTTCCTCACCTGGACAGTGGAGCTGAACCCACCCCCCACTATCTGAGCCTGCTCTCTGGGCTGTCTTTAGGGAACCCGCCCTGCTCAGGCCTGCTCCCCACCCTCCATGGCTGTCAGTCCCCCAGGAGAAGAATGTCTGCCATATGGAGGCTGCTGGTAGCAAAGGATGATGAACAAGCCAAGGTTGCCCGGCCTGCATGCTGGCCCAGGTGGATACTTGAAGGGAGTTTCTCTGTTTGTGGGCTTTTGCCCTGGTGCCCTTCCCAATAGTCCCTTGACCCAGCCCAGCTCAATGGGCTGGAAGCCCTGGCTTCTGAAGAGATGTCAAGCTCTACCATAGGTCACAGCCAGAAACAATTCTGGCCTTGTCCAATGATAGTAAAAGTCAGGCCTGGGAAGGTGCCCTCTCACAGGACGGCACTTCCAGAGGGGGCACAGCAGCAAGGTGGAGGGACAGACTCTGACGGGCCCTTGGGGAGCTCAAGCAGAACCCACAGGGGCCCTCTCTCTGGGGTACAAACTGGCATTGGGTGGAGGGAGATCCAGTATTGACACCTGAGGGACCTTCACCCCAAGGTAGATTTAAAGGACAGCAGCTCATTGGGGAGACAAGGGACTCCACAACACTCCCACCCTATCCTGAGACTGCTTCTTGCTACCTGGTCCTGCTCTTTATTGGGGAAGGAGAATCTTATCTGACTAGGGGAACTCCAGGACCGACCCTGGCCACCATCAGTAGTGGGTACCGCATGTTCAAGGTTGGCACACTGAGATGCTGGCCATGCACAAGGATGGGGCCTTCTGGACCTACCTCAAGCTCCTTAGGAATCCACAAGGAAGCTCCCTGATGGGTGCTGATGGGCATCTACACCCATAGATTCACTGCCTGACATAGAAAGACCAGGTTCCTGGGAAGCTGGAACCTGCCTTATGAAAGCCCAATTCCCACCACCCGCTCCATCCCTCGGGGCTGCTGCTGTCTTGCCATCAACCCTCCCGACACCCAGGATGCTTGCCTCACCCAGAAGCACTCCTCCGTCAGGACTCAGGGGTAGCACTTCGTGCTGCTGTTATCAAAAGGGGAAACTATCGAAGCACAAAGGCCAATGCCACACTAGACAGCCAGGAGCCTAGCAGCACAAGTGGCCCCCTAAGGCGCTTTGGGGACCACACCCACACCACTCTGACCCCAGCACAGTCTGGTTCCCAGGGCTTCAGGGTCCTCCTGGAGACTTCTCAACGTGATTAACACAGGCAGACGGGACCTGAAGGGGTCGCTGGTCCTTCTGAAAATGTTCACCAGGCAGTATGAATGTAGGGAGGCCATGCACAATGTGAGACTCTGTCCTGCACCCGCTCAGAGCCTCAGCCCTTCAGAGTCACTAATAATGATTTACTGTGGGTGGGCTCACCCTGATACTTCTCTGAGGTCTCTTTCTGTTTTTCTGAGTAACTGAGAGGATCACTTGACTGCATGCCACCTGGACTAGAGTGTGAACAGCCCTTATTTTGTGCAGGGAGGGCACAAAGCAGCAGAGTGTCTGTGACCTATTTGCCGCCTAATGCTACTACAAGATTTGCAAGAACTGGTAATGGTTACTGGTAATCAGTAACCATTTTTATTTGAAAAGATAAAATAGAGCTTTGCAGGAAAGTACTGCAGGCTCCCACGTTGCTGGGCAGACGGCAGCCTGGGCATCTCACCCGGCTCCTCCCTACAGTCATTGGCATACACTGTCAGGTTTCAATGTTCTTGGACCTCAGAGCCTTCATCCTCTCCAATCTAAATGCAGAGAGACACTTGACATGGATTCTTTCAGGTGTTTTGCAAAATGCAAGACACTCTCATTGACTCTGGTCACTCTGCTGTGCACTAGATGTCAAAACCTCTTCCTCCTCCCTGAGACTTTGGTCCTTTAACCGACAACCCCCCCATTCCCTCCCTCTGCCACTCTCTGGCCCCTGGTCACCATCAATATACTTGATACTTCTATGGGGTCAACTTTTTTAGATCAACACTTCTGAGACTTCATGTGGAATTCGTCTCTTGGTCTCTCTGAGGTGGTGGAGATGCTAAGTAGCGGGATTTCCTTATTCCACAGTGCACACATTTATCCACTCCTCACATTGTACCCCATGAATGAATACAAGCATGATTTGCCAAATGAAACAATACAATAAAGACAGAAGAAATATAGTAAAATGCAGGAATTGTGGCTTGACCATCCCAACGACTTGATTTTTGTCTTCAGTCATGCAACTATGTTGGGGCAATATTATTCCCCCTTTTCTTTGGTGGACACAGGCAAAAACATTTTAATAGTATGCAAAGACATCTATCTGCTGGCAGCCCTGCGGCAGCCCCAGCTTCTTGCCGACGAGGCTGACGTCACAGCCTCAGGCTTCTCAGCTTAGACAATGCTGGTTTCCTGGGATGGTTTTCGGTGGATCAGGGACGTTTCTAAGACTTCACCACTGTTGCTGGTGCTCTGGGTGGAAGGGGAGATAACAGGGTCATGCTGGGGGCTTCATTAAAACTTCCTGGCTTCCCCGATCTGGCTTCCTCTGCAGGCTGGCAAGTGTACTGGCAAGAATGGCAGTCTTCTGCCCAGACATCTGGCCTTCCTCGACAGGCTGAACGTTAAACGTCTGACAAGCTGGCTCCCTATGAGCCCGCATCAGTGGGAGAGGGAAGGTGGAAAGTTCAGTGGATGGGGAAGGACAGGTGGGAACCCCAGGAGGAAGGGAACGTTCTCTGATGGTGGAGCACTTCCTCTCTTGTTTTGTGTGCTCTAAAATGAGGTAGGTGGCCACTGCATAGTTGAATTTTCTTTCTACGACTGCCACAGAGATGTTCTCGGCCTGGAATCCCATGGCCACCAAAAGCTGGGTTGTTTTGGGATTCAGGTGGTCCAGGATTTGTTCTTCATATGTTGTCAGAGGAAACTCCTGACCACTGTTCACCCACGGGTCCCTCATCACTTCTAGTGTGGTCTGCTCCCTGGGGTCTACTGCTGATAGTTTTTTAATGAGGCCTTTAAGACCTCAGGAAAAGTAGACTGGGGAAAAATAGCTTCCACTTTACATTTTTGCTGAGAGGACCCTAATACTGCATGAGCAGAAGGGCAGAACCTCGGCCACTATGTGGTATAAAATTACTTTGAGGTTCCGAATATCCAAGGTGGGGCATTGGTAGCCCTGGCCTAGGAATGGGGCCATGTAGGGGTAAGTGCCACAAAGGGCTGTCAGCTTCTGCCTGTCATGGAATGTGGTACCAAAGCCAAAGTCCGTGATCTTAATGTTACCATCCTTATCAAGAATGATGATTTCCGGGTTCAGGTCTCTCTCTATGTGAAATTTATTTGCTATGACACTACTGCATGGCTGACGGAATCTGCCTGAATATGGTCCAGGCCTCCTCCTCCCTCGTGAGGCCATGGCGGTCTATCGATTGTGCAGGTCTCCTCCTCTTGCATACTCAGTTACTAAATAAATAACTGGTGTCAGGGGTGTCAATCACTTGATACAATTGTACAATATTGAAGTGGCAGAGAGACGTTAAAATACTCTCTCTGGAGAGTGATGCCAGGGGAGCCAGCCTTGGGAATGATTTTGATGGCCATTTGGGTCCCAATCAGCACGTGATTCGCCAGTTGGACCTCACTGAATGCGCCACGGCCGATGGTGTCTAGGATTTTACAGTTCTGGAGCTCCTGGTCAGGTGTGGTGGCCGATCCCTGCTGCATAGTGCCACCTCTCTACACTGACTATAAAACTACTCTTAAGTGTAGTGACTATGCTAATACTGACCCCACCGACTTGATTTTTGTCTTCAGTTGTGCAACTATGTTGGGGTCATCTTATTCCTCCTTTTCAGTGGTGGACACAGGCAAAAACATTTTAATAGAATGGAAATGCATCTGCTGGCAGCCCTGCAGCAGTCACAGCCTTCTTATTGGCAAGGTTGAAGTCAAAGCCTTGGGCAGCCCAGCTTGAATGACACTGGCTTCCTGGGATGGTTGTTGCTGTGTCAGGGACATTTCTGGGTCTCCACCACTGCTACTGGTGCTCTGGGTGGAGAAGACCACAGGGTGTTGCTGGGGGGCTTGTTGATCCAGGGATGTTTCTGGATCTCCACCATGGCTGCTGGTGCTCTGGGTAGAGGGGGAGGCCACAGGGTCACACTGGGCAGCTTGTTGAGCCTGGGACATTTCTGCATCTCCACCACTGCTGCTGGTGCTCTGGGTGGAGGGGGAGGCCACAGGGTCATGCTGTGGGGCTTGCTGAGCCAGGGAGGCTTCTGGGTCTGAACCACTGCTGCTGGTGCTCTGGGTGGAGGGGGAAGCCAAAGGGTCGTGCTGAGGGACTTGATTAAAGCTCTCTGGCTTCCTCTGTAGGCTGGCAGGTGCACTGGCCAGAAAGGGGCTCTTCTGCTTAATGCTATGAGCCTGCTTCAGCAGGAGAAAGCTGGTGGAAACTTCAGTGGATAGAGGAAAAAAGTTGTGAACCCCAGGAGGGTCTCTGGTCTGATAGTGGACAGCTTCTTTCATTTTGTTTGTTCCAAAATAAGGTAGGTGGCCACGGGATAACTGAATTTTTCTTTGATTGCCATGGAGATGTTCTCAGCCTGGAATCCCATGGCCACCAAAAGCCTGGTTGTTTTGGGGTTCGGATGTTCCAGGATTTGTTCTTTATATGTTGTCAGAGGCAACTCCTGGCCACTGTTCACCCATGGGTCCCTCATAACTTCTTCTAGTGTGGTCTGCTTCCTGGGGTCTACTGTTAATAGTTTTTTATGAAGGCTTTTAAGACCTCTGGAAATGTATACTGGGGGAAAATATCTTCCATTTTAAATTTTTTCCGTGAGGACAGCAAGGCTGCCTGAGTGGAGGGGCGAAACCCTGGCCACCACGTGATGTAACATTACTCCAAGGCTCCAAACATCCATAGTGGGGCATTGGCAGCCCTGGCCCAGGAACAGTTCCAGGGCCATGTAGGGGTAGGTGCTACAAAGGGCTGTCAGCCTCTGTCCTTCATTGAACGTAGTATGGAAGACGAAGTCTGCAATCTTAATGTTACCGTCCTCATCGAGTACGATGTTTTCTGGCTTCAAGCCTCTCTCTGTGGGCAATTTTTTTGCTGTGGCAGTACTGCATGGCCGACAGAACCTGCCTGAACATGGTCCAGACCTCCTCCTCCCTCGTGAGGTGGTGGTGGTGTATCAGTTGTGCGGGTCTCCTCCTCTTGCACACTCTGTTACTAAACAAACTGGTGTTGGGGGTGTCAATCAGTTGATATATTTGTACAATACTAAAGTGATAGAGAGACTTCAAAATACTTCTCTCTCTTTCTGGAGAGTGAGGCCGTGGGAGCTAGCCTTGGGGATAATTTTGATGGCCATTTGGGTCCCAGTCAGCACGTGATGGGCCAGTTGACCTCACTGAATGCGCCACGGCCGATGGTGTCTAGGATTTTACAGTTCTGGAGCTCCCGGTCAGGTGGGGTGGAGGCCGATCCCTTCTCCAAGGTGCCACCTCCCTACACTGACTATAAAACTACCCTAGCAGTACTGACTAAGCTAACAATAATGACCCCACCGACTTGATTTTTGTCTTCAGCCATCAAACTATGTTGGGGTCATCTTATTCCTCCTTTTCGGTGGTGGACACAGGCAAAAACATTTTAATAGAATAGAAATGCACCTCTTGTCAGCTCTGTGGCAGCCTCACCTTCTTATTGGCGAGGCTGACATCAAAGCCTTGGGCTGCCCAGCATGGATGACACTGGCTTCCTGGGACGGTTGTTGCTGTGTCAGGGACATTTCTGGGTCTCCATCACTGCTACTGGTGCTCTGGGTGGAGAAGGCCACAGGGTGATACTCGGGGGCTTCTGGAGCCAGGGATGTTTCTGGGTCTTCACCACTGCTGCTGGTGCTCTGGGTAACGGGGGAGGCCACAGGGTCATGCTTGGGGGCTTGTTGAGCCAGAGAGGTTTCTGGGTCTGCACCACTGCTGTTGCTGCTCTCGGTGGAAGAGGCTCATGCTGGGTGGCTTGTTGAGCCAGGGAGGTGTCTGGGTCTGAACCACTGCTGCTGGTGCTCTGGGTGGAGGGGGAAGCCACAGGGTCATGCTGGGGAACTTGATTAAAGCTCTCTGGCTTTCTCTGTAGGCTGGCAGGTGCACTGGCCAGTAAGAGGCTATTCTGCTCAATGCTGTGAGCCTGCTTTAGTGGGAGAAGGGTAGTGGAAACTTCTATGGATAGAGGAAAAATGTTGTGAACCCCAGAAGGAAGGGTCTGTGGTCTGATAGTGGACTGCTTTGTTTGTTTATTCCAAAATAAGGTTGGTGGCTATGGGATAATTGAATAATTTTTGTTGATTGCCACGGAGATGTTCTCAGCCTGCAATCCCAAGGCCACCAAGAGCTGGGCTGTTTTGTGGTTCGGATATTCCAGGATTTGTTCTTCATTTGTGGTCAAAGGCAAATCCTGGTCACTGTTCACCCACGGGTCCCTCATAACTTCTTCGAGTGTGGTCTGCTCCCTGTGGTCTACTGCTAATCGATTTTAAATGAGGCTTTTAAGACCTTGGGAAAAGTAGACTGGGGAAAAATAGCTTCCATTTTTAATTTCTGAAATGAGGACCCTAACGCTATGTGAGTAGGGCAGAACCCTGGCCACCATGTGATGCAACGTTACGCTGAGGCTCCAAACATTCATGGTAGGGCATTGGTAGCCCTGGCCCAGGAAGAGTTCTGGGGTTTCTTGTTGGCAAGTCTGACGTCATAGCCTCAGGCTGCCCAGCTTGAATGATGCTGGCTTCCTGGGATGGTTGCTGCTGTGTCAGAGAAATTTCTGGGTCTCCACCACTGCTACTGGTGCTCTGGGTGAGGGAGAAGGCCACAGGTAGGCCGGGCACAGTGGTTCATGCCTGTAATCCCAGCATGTTGGGAGGCCGAGGCAGGTGGATCACCTGAGGTCCAGAGTTCGAGACCAGCCTGACCAACATGGAGAAACCTCATCTCTACTGAAAATACAAAATTAGCCGGGTGTGGTGGCGCGTGCTTATAATCCCAGCTACTCAGGAGGCTGAGGCAGGAGAATCGCTTGAACCCGGGAGGCGGAGGTTGTGGTGAGCGGAGATTGCGCCATTGCACTCCAGCCTGGGCAACAAGAGTGAAACTCCGTCTCAAAAAAAAAAAACAAAAAACAAAACAACAACAACAACAACAAAAACAAGAAGGCCACAGGCTGATACTGGAAGGCTTGTTGAGCCAGGGACATTTCTGGGTCTCCACCACTGCTACAGGTGCTCCAGGTGGAGGGGGAGGCCACGGGGTCATGCTGGGGGCCTTGTTGAGCCAGGGAGGTTTCTGGGTCTGCACCACTGCTGCTGGTGCTCTGCGTGGAGGGGTAAGCCACAGGGTCATGCTGGGGGGCTTGTTGAGTCAGGGACATTTCTGGGTACCTCCGGTTGTGCAGGTCTGTCTCCTCTTGCACACTTTGTTACTAAATAACAGGGTGATGCTCAGGGTCTTGTTGAGCAAGGGACGTTTCTGGGTCTTCTGCTGCTGTTGCTCTGGGTGGAGGGGGAGGCCACAGGGTCTTTATGTATTTAAGCATAAAGGCAAGGCTTGGCAAGGTGGCTCATGCCTGTCATCCTAACACTTTGCGAAGCTGAGGAGGGTGGACTGCTTGATCCCAGGAGTTCAAGACCAGCCTGGGTAACATGGCTAAACCTCATCTCTATAGAAAATACAAAAATTAGCCAGCTATGGTGGTGCATGCCTGTGGTCCCAGCTACTTGGAAGCTGGGGTAGGAGGATCACCTGAGCCTGGGAGGTCAAGGCAGGAGTAAGCCAAGATCGCGTCACTATACTCTAGCCTGGGTGAGAAAGCCAGACGCTGCCATGAAATTAAAATAAAATAAAATAAAATAAATAAAAGAAAATAAAATAAAATACATTGCTGAAAAAAATTAAAGACATAAATAAATGGAAAGAGCTATTTTCTTCATGGATTGGAAGACACTCAATATTTTTAAGATGACAATACCATTCAAAGTGATTTAGCGTAATCCTTATCAACATAGTTTGCAGAAATAGAAAAATCCATACCAAAATTCACATGGATTTCAAGGGACCCGTGATTGCCAAAACCTTGAAAAAGAACAAAGTTGGAGGGCTCACACTTCCTGATTTCAATTTTTTTTTTTTTTTTTTTGAGACAAAGTCTTGCTCTTCGCCCAGGCTGGACTGCAGTGGCACGATCTCGGCTCACTGCAAGCTCTGCCTCCTGGATTCACGCCATTCTCCTGCCTCAGCCTCCTGAGTAGCTGGAACTACAGGAGCCCACCACCACGTCCGGCTAATTTTTTTGGTATTTTTAGTAGAGATGGGGTTTCACCGTGTTAGCCAGGATGGTCTCGATCTCCTGACCTCATGATCCACCTGCCTTGGCCTCCCAAAGTGCAGGGATTACCAGGTGTGAGCCACCGTACCCGGCCCTGATTTCAGTATTAATACAAAGCTACAGTAGTCAAAACAATGTGGTATTGGCAGAAAGACAGACATATAGACCAATGAAACAGAATAGAGAGTTCAAAGCCTTCATATATGTGACAAATTGATTTTTGACAAGGGTGCCAAAATCATTTCAATGGTGAAAGGATCATCTTTTCAACAAATGGAACTGGAAAAACCGGATATTCATATGTAAAAGAATAAATTAAATCCGTAAACTACACTATACACAAAAATTAACTCAAAGTGGATCAAAGACCTAAATTTAAGAAAGTAAAAGAAAACCTTCATGACCTTGGATTCAGCAATGGTATCTTTAGCATGACACCAAAAGGACAAGCAACAACAACAAAAAAATAAGAGAGTGGGTCATCCAGCTTTGGAGTGGCAACCTTCATGGCCCCAGCAACAAAAAAGAGAACTAAATACGAGTGATGTTGAGACAGGTAAGATTTTTGTTCAGAAGTGTGCCCAGTGCCACACCGTGGAAAAGGGAGGCAAGCACAAAACTGGGTCTAATCTCCATGGTCTCTTTGGGTGGAAGACAGGTCAAGCTGTTGCATTATCTTACACAGACGCCAATAAGAACAAAGGGATCACCTGGGGAGAGGATACACTGACGGAGTATTTGGAGAATCGCAAGGGTATGGAAGAAAAATGATCTTTGCCGGCATTAAGAAGAAGGCAGAAAGGGCAGACTTGATAAGTTATCTCAAAAAAACTACCAATGAGTAATAATTGGCCACTGCCTTATTTATTACAAAACAAATGTCTCATGACTATTTTATGTGTACCCTACTTTAATAGATCTCATACACCAGAATTCAGATCATAAATGAATGACACAATATTTTGTTGGGCAGTTGTAATTTAAAACTAAGACTGGCTTGTGGTTAAATGTTCAGTTTTTGAATTTTAATAGAAATTCCAATTCAGCACATGGTATCACTGTTTACCCCTTCTAAAGATTTATGATTAGAATTTGTTAGTAATGTTAAACTTCTCACAAAGATGGTGAGTGCCATCTTAAA
Organism: Chlorocebus sabaeus; assembly: GCF_047675955.1. Taxonomy (NCBI): domain Eukaryota; kingdom Metazoa; phylum Chordata; class Mammalia; order Primates; family Cercopithecidae; genus Chlorocebus; species Chlorocebus sabaeus. The sequence goes on from NC_132925.1 coordinate 54,549,941, forward strand.
ACTTAATGGAGGTCAGGCGCAGTAGCTCACGCCTGTAATCCCAGCACTTTGGGAGGCTGAGGTGGGTGGTTCACTTGAGTTCAGGAGTTCGGGACCAGCCTGGCCAACATGGTGAAACCCCATTAGCCAGGCGTGGTGGCAGGCACCTGTAATCCCAGCTACTCGGGAGGCTGAGACAGAATTGCTTGAAGCCAGGAGGTGGAGGTTGCAGTGAGCCAAGATTGCGCCACTGCACTCCAGCCAGAATGACTAAGCAAGACTCCATCTCAAAAACAAAAACAAAAACAAAACAAAACAAAATAAAAAAAAAAAAACAATGGAGATTGGTTTTATATTTAGATTTATATAACTGGGTATGTGAATATATTTAAATACTGGGGAAATTCCTTCACTGTCTTAGAACCAAGGAAGACTCACCTGTGTTTTGTGTTCATTCGCCTCTTAAAGGCAAGGGTTGAAGATAAAGGTAGCAATGTCTAGTTTATATTTCTGGCCTTATCTATGCGAACCTAATTAGAATTCCCTGTATTTAAAATGGTTCCTTTAACTTAATGAAAGACATTTTAGTGTGGTTTATGTGTAATATCAAATATTATTTAACACGTCTCACATTTTATACATGATCTATAAGGTCACATGCTTTTAAAAGAGTAACAAGTTAAACTTCATTCTTGAATTCTTTACAATCGAACTCAAACTAAGTTATAATTCAAGATTGTCTTTAAAGAGTAATTCAAAACCATAAAACTGTAAAACTGCTGTGTATTTGTGATTGGGAATGGTACTTCTGCCAACTTAAAATGATTAGAGGAGATACACACAAATTTTAAAACTATGTGTGATCATACGACTTAATTAAGAAAATCACAGATCAAAAAATAATAATAAAATAAAAAATAAGGCCAGATGTGATGGCTCATGCCTGTAATCACAGCGCTTTGGGAGGCTGAGGTGGGTGAATCATGAGGTCAAGAGATCAAGACATCCGAGCAAACATCGTGAAACCCCGTGTCTACTAAAAATACAAAAATTAGCTGGGCATTGTGGCACACGCTCATAGTCCCAGCTACTCAGGAGGCTGAGGCAGGAGAATTGCCTGAACCCACAAGGTGGAGGTTGCAGTGAGCTGAGATTGTGCCACTGCACTCCAGCCTGGCGACAGAGCTAGATTCCATCACCAAAAAAAAAAAAGATAAATTTGACTTTATCGAAACTAAATACTTTTGTGCATCAAAGGACACTATCAAGGAACTGAAAATCCATAGAATAGGAGAAAATATTTGCAAATCATATATCTGATAAGGGATCAATATCCAGAATATATAAATAACTCCTATACCTCAACAACGACAAAAACTTAATTTAAAAATGGGTGAAGGGCTGAGTACGGTGGCTCATGCCTGTAACACCAGCACTTTGAGAGGCAGGGGTAGTTGATCTCCTGAGCTCAAGAGTTCAAGACCAGTCTGGGTAACATGACAAAATCTCACATCTACCAAAATTGCAAAAAATTAGCTGGGCACGGTGGTGTGCACCTGTGGTCCCAGCTACTCAGGAGGCTGACATGGGAGGATTGCTTGAGCCTGGGAGGTGGAGGTTGCAGTGAGCCAAGATCACAACACAGTACTCCAACATGTGTGAGAATGAGACCTCATCTCTAAAACAAAACAAAAACTGGTAAAGGACTTGAATAGATATTTCTACAAAAATATAGAAATGGCCAAGAAGTACGTGAAAAGATGCTTAACATCATTAGTCATTAGGAAATGCAAATCAAACCACAATGAGATACCACTTCGTACACATCGGGATGATTATAATTAAAAAGTAGGGCCAGGAGAGGCGGCAGGTACCTATAGACCCAGGTACTCAGGAGGCTGAGGCAGGAAGACTGCTTAAGCCCAGGAGTTTCAGGCTACAGTGAACTATGATCACGCCACTACACTGCAGCCTGGGTGACAGAGCAAGACCCTATATAAAAATTTTTTTAAAATTATTAATTAAAAGGAAAAATATTTTAAGGAAAATAAATGTTGGCAAGAATATGGAGAAATTAAAGTCTACATGCGTTATTGGTGGGAATGTAAAATTATGAAGCTGCTATGGAAAGCAGTTTGGTGGTTCCTCAAAATGGTAAACATATGGTCATCATATGATCCAGCAATTCCACTCTTAGAAATATACCCTCAGAGGCCGGGCGCGGTGGCTCAAGCCTATAATCCCAGCACTTTGGGAGGCCGAGACGGGCGGATCACGAGGTCAGGAGATCGAGACCATCCTGGCTAACACGGTGAAACCCTGTCTCTACTAAAAAACACAAAAAACTAGCCGGGCAAGGTGGCGGGTGCCTGTAGTCCCAGCTACTCGGGAGGCTGAGGCAGGAGAATGGCGTGAACCCGGGAGGCGGAGCTTGCAGTGAGCTGAGATCCGGCCACTGCACTCCAGCCTGGGCGACAGAGCGAGACTCCATCTCAAAACAAAACAAAACAAAACAAAAAAGAAATATACCCTCAGAGGCTCAAACAAATATTTGTAAACCAATCATCATAACAACATTATTCAAATGGCTAAAACGTGGAAAATGTCCATCAATGGATGAATGGATAGACAAAATGTGTTATAAACAAAGAATGGGGGCCGGGCACAGTGGCTTACGCCTGTAGTCCCAGCACTTTGGGAAGCCGAGGAGGTTAGATCACCTGAGGTCAGCAGTTCGAGACCAGCCTGGCCAACATGGTGAAACCCCAACTCTACTAAAAATACAAAAATTAGCTGGCGTGATGGTATGCGCCTGTAATCCCAGCTACTCAGGAGGCTGAGGCAAGAGAATTGCTTGAACCCAGGGGCAGAGGTTGCTGTAAGCTGAGATCGTGCCACTGCATTCCGGTTTGGGTGACAGTGTGAGACTCCGTCTCAACAAAACAAAACACAACAAAAACAAAAACAAAGATGGAATTACTACAGCTGTAATAGGGAATAAAGTTCTGATGCATGCTACAACATACATGAATCTTGAAAATATTAAGCTGGCCGGGCGCGGTGGTACACACCTGTAATCCTTGCACTTTCGGAGGCCGTGGCGGGCAGAACATGAGGTCAGGACATCGAGACCATCCTGGCTAACACAATGAAACCCTGTCTCTACTAAAAAAGACAAAAATTAGCCGGGTGTGGTGGCAGGAGCCTGTAGTCCCAGCTACTCCGGAGGCTGAGGGAGGAGAGTGGCATGAACCCGGGAGGCGGAGCTTACAGTAAGTCGAGATCCCGACACTGTACTGCAGCCTGGGCAAGAGTGAGACTCCGTCTCAAAAAAAAAAAAGAAAAAGAAAATAATATAATATGCTATGTGAAATAAGCAAGACACAAGGATACATATTGTTATGATTCCATTTATATGAGGCCCCTAGAATGAACAAATCCATAGACAGAATGTGATTAGTGATTATTATGGGGTGGGGAGAGGAAGATGGCAAATTATTGCCTAATGGGTGCAAAGTTTGTTTGGGGATGATCAGAAAGCTCTAGAAGTGGATAGTGGTAATGGTTGTATACATTGTGAATATACTTAATGCTACAAATTGTACCCTTAAAAACATTTTAAATGGTATATTTTATGTTATATATAATCAAAATTCAAAAATAAAATAATGAAGTAGCTTTATATTACTGATTTGAAGCAGTCTCCAAAATAAACTGCTAAATGCAAAAGGTATGATATAGAACAAGAGGGGAAAGGAAACTACAGGTAAATACAAATTTGTAAATTCTCAACATCTCAGAAGGTTATAAAGTGATTGTCCCTATGGGAGACAAACCAGGTGCCTACAGGAATAAGAAGTGAGAGTTATTTTTCACTGGATATCCTTCTATACATTTTGAATTTTGTACGACGTATGTATATTATCTAGTCCAAAAATTTTTTTTAGTTAAAAAAAATGTGCTGACTGGGGATCCAAGAAAGGGGAAAAAAAAGATAAAATATGCTGGTTGTTCAAAGTCACAGTCCAGTATGAATTACTGCCATAAGGTAGCACTAATGATACAAACGAGTTACAAGTTATGATTCCAATCTAATCTCTTCCTTTCGTTTTATTTTATTTATTTATTTATTTTGGAGATAGAGCCTCACTCTGTTGCCTAGGCTGGTGTGCACTTGCACAATCATGGCTCACTGGAGCCTCAACTCCCTGGGCTCAATGGATCCTCCCACCTCAGCCTCCTGAGTAGCTAGGATTACGGGTGTGCCACCACACTTGGCTAATTTCTGTATGTTTCTGTAGAAACGGGTTTCACCATGGTGCCCAGGCTGGTCTCAGACTCCTGGACGCATGTGACTCACCTGCCTTGGCCTCTCAAAGTGCTGGGATTACAGCCTGGCTTTTTCAGTGAATGGTGTCCACAAACGAAAGCAAGCCCACGTGAAGTTCACATTAGATGGAGATGTTTCTTAGGAAACAAGGCAATTCTGTGTCCCCACTGCACTCGGAACCTGAACAGTTTCATGGTTAGCTGATCACAGACCCATCTCTACCCTAATAAACAAAGCTTTTCGAGGGCAGAGGATCTAATATATCAGTGCCTGACACAGGATAGGCACTTAATGTTTGTGGTAAGAACAAAAAAATGCTGGAACTATGGCTATGTACTCCATTTCCACTACTACACACAGGCAAATCTATCATTTGCTTGTTTTTTTTTTTTCAGCAAATTTCAAATAGAGGTTTAAAAACACCAAATACTAAAAATACAAAAACTAGCCAGGTGTGGTGGCGCGTGCCTGTAGTCCCAGCTACTCGGGAGGCTGAGGTAGGAGAATCACTTGAACCCGGGAAGCAGAGGTTGCACTGAACTGAGACTGTGCCAACTGCACTCCAGTCTGGGCGACAGAGTTAGACTCCATCTCAAAAAAAAGAATCATTCCCAACATATTGCCTCTTACCTGGATGTGACTGCTGGCTTCATTCTGTTTGGCACTGGATGGTCATTCTAAGGGGATTCACCCCGAGGCCTCTCCAATCTCTACTTTGTTAAAATCACAATCAACCCAATCCATCATCTATCATCTAGTTTTCATTAATGTTGGCTTCAGATTTAGGAATATGCCAGTGTAACTTTAGCATCCTGTCTTGACCTTTAGCCCATATTTTATCAGTGAGCACTACCTAAGCCCTCCTGATTTTGCTCCTTGGCATAGTTTTCCTCTTTCTTTTTCCCACATGGGTTAAATTTTACCCTTTAAGTTGAGGTTGTACAAGATCAGTTGAAATTTCTCAAAATGATGGCACTCAAGGAGCTAAAAGCTTTTAAGGTTTTCTCTATATAGTACAGGCCAGACTTGCATGTTTCCAAGCAAACATGGATCATGATAGTGTCTCTAAGACATTAAGAGGGTTCAAAAATGTTTTGGATGCCATTCTCCCTTTATACCGTCACTCTGTAATAGTCATAACAGAATTATATTCTCAATTGCAACAGCTACCTCATGTCAGCTGCAACTACTGCTCTATTTTAAATGTTTAAAATTTTTTACAAATCTTCATTTTAAAAGTTCCATTCAGATGTGTTTTAACATTGTTAATAATAGGAAGAATATATGTAAAAACACAAAATAAGACACCATTCTTTTCTTGTTTTCATAAACATTTTCCACTAATACAGTCCTCTCTCTGGATATATGCTATTAAAATGTGTCTCAGCTGGGCATGATGGCTCACGCCTGTAATCCCAGCACTTTGGGAGGCTGAGGCAAGTGGATCATCTGAGGTCAGGAGTTCAAGACCAGCCTGGCCAACATGGTGAAACCCTGTCTCTACTAAAAATACAAAAAATTAGCTGGGTGTAGTGGTGTGTGTCTGTAATCCCAGCCACTCAGGAGGCTGAGACAGGAGAATCGCTTGAACCTGGGAGGCGAAAGTTGCAGTCAGCGGAGATTGCGCCACTGTACTCCAGCCTGGGCAACAAGAACGAAACTCGGTCTTGAAAAAAAAAGCGTCTCATGTTTTGAAATAGACTGGATCTGGATCTTAATTTCAGAGCTCAGAACACGGTGTTAGATCCACCAGTCAAGTCTCTTCATTTCATCAAGGCTGGGACTAGAATTGAGCTTTCCTGAGACCCAGTTCAGAGTTCCTTCCCCTTCAGTAAGTTCCAACCAACAAAAAATAAGCATCAGATGATTCTTCCTTCCCCTGTTCCCTCCTCGCCAAAATAAGTGTTTCAACATACCTGCTGGCAGTATGTGTCAAAAAACTTAAATGCATATTTGTATAGGAGACTGCCAAATGAAATTATACTCTGGTCTAGAGAGTGAAGAAAATTCTGAGCCAGCGACAGAATGGATGAACACATATCCTTAAGAACCTTGAGTGGGGAAGAGTAGAGAGAGAAAAGAAGCTGTAGGAAACAGTACACAAGCTAAGAGTTGCTTATCCTTTTGGAATGTCAGACTTCTCCCCAACTCTCATTTTAACTTAAGAAATCCTAACGGCCGGGCGCGGTGGCTCAAGCCTGTAATCCTAGCACTTTGGGAGGCTGAGGCGGGCGGATCACGAGGTCAGGAGATCGAGACCATCCTGGCTAACACGGTGAAACCCCGTCTCTACTAAAATACAAAAAATTAGCTGGGCGCGGTGGCGGGCGCCTGTAGTCCCAGCTACTCGGGAGGCTGAGGCAGGAGAATGGCGCGAGCCCGGGAGGCGGAGCTTGCAGTGAGCTGAGATCCGGCCACTGCACTCCAGCCTGGGCAGCAGAGCCAGACTCTGTCTCAAAAAAGAAAAAAAAAAAAAAAAAAAAAAACAGAAATACTTCCTGGCCGGGCGCGGTGGCTCAAGCCTGTAATCCCAGCACTTTGGGAGGCCGAGACGGGTGGATCACGAGGTCAGGAGATCGAGACCATCCTGGCTAACCCGGTGAAACCCCGTCTCTACTAAAAAAATACAAAAAACTAGCCGGGCAAGATGGCGGGCGCCTGTAGTCCCAGCTACTCGGGAGGCTGAGGCAGGAGAATGGCGTAAACCCGGGAGGCGGAGCTTGCAGTGAGCTGAGATCCGGCCACTGCACTCCAGCCTGGGTGACAGAGCGAGGCTCCGTCTCAAAAAAAAAAAAAAAAAAAAAAAAAAGAAATCCTAATACTTTTTACACAGAATAATCCTTCACCTTTCTGAGTTTTCTCTCAGCATCAATGGGATTCCACATTTGGATAATAATTGTCCTTTAAGCTCAAAGAAGTTAAATTATAAGCCAAATAGTACGTTCCTATCTGCTCAATTTGGCATTGGAGGCCAGATCTTCTAAATCCCAGTTTCCTCACGCAGTCATACTACCCCCCAGGGATGTTCCACCTTGGTTATAATTTGAAGTTGGTCTATAAGGTTCAATGCTAACTAAACTGATTTTTTTAAAAGAAAATCAAGAAGAGAAGTGATCATGCTCTACCAACAACACAATATACATAGATATTAATGGACCCACAGTAAATAACCAGTTAATAAACATAGCTTCCTTATTGATACCATAGTTTTTAAAAATCTTACATTTAGTATTCAGTTGGGTATAATGCTTTATTGGGGAAAATGCAATGAAAAGTTACATATGGTTTCTGCGTCTAGAAAATTACAGCCTAAAACATATATAATTGGCAGAAATAAACACAGAAAGAACTGCAAGATGAAATAATACAAACGTTAAATCCATTCCTAAATATAAAATTTAAGATCCAACGAGGTATTCTCATTAGCTTCTGACCCAAACCCCAAACCACTGGCCCATCCAGTTTTCTAAGTTCTATACTGTTAATATATTGAACATTCAGGCAAAACACTATTCCCAGCTTATAAAATTCCAGTTTGAATAATTTACATTTCCAGAGAAATTATCACCTAAAGTCCACAGTTTTGAATAGCCAAAGAGTGATAGTTCAAATAAGTTCATATTTACATTTCTACTAGTTTCTACAGGCGGGTCCTATTCCCCTCAAGGATTTCTTTTTGAGACGGAGTCTTGCTCCGTCACTCAGGCTGGAGTACAGTGGCAGATCTCGGCTCACTGCAACCTCCGCCTCCTGGGTTCAAGAGATTCTCCTGCCTCAGCCTCTGAAGTAGCTGGGATTACAGGTGCCCAACACCACGCCTAGCTAACTTTTTGTATCTTTTTAGTAGAGACGGGGTTTTACCATGTTACCAGGCTGCTCTCGAACTCCTGACCTCGTAATTCGCCCACCTCAGCCTCCCAAAGTGCTAGGATTACAGGCATAAGCCACCGCACCCGGCCTTTCCCCTCAAGGTTTTTATAAGCTACTTAGAATAGGATATGAGGCCGGGCGTGGTGGCTCAAGCCTGTAATCCCAGCACTTTGGGAGGCCGAGACGGGCGGATCACGAGGTCAGGAGATCGAGACCATCCTGGCTAACACAGTGAAACCCCGTCTCTACTAAAAAATACAAAAAACTAGCCGGGCGAGGTGGCGGGCGCCTGTAGTCCCAGCTACTCGGGAGGCTGAGGCAGGAGAATGGCGTAAACCCGGGAGGCGGAGTTTGCAGTGAGCTGAGATCCGGCCACTGCACTCCAGCGCAGGCGACAGACCAAGACTCCGTCTCAAAAAAAAAAAAAAAAAAAAAAAAAAAAAAAAAAAGAATAGGATATGAAAGGCTAGTTTGTCATAGCTGCAAAATGCATTGAGATAATTAAAATGATTAATGCAAAAATAAAATTCAAAAATTTCTATGGGTTTGAACAATGGACTGAAATAAGATGAAATTTTACACGGGAGCTGTAAAGCTTTCCTTTTTAGATTAAAGATCAATAGTCTCTGACACTAAGTAATGAACAGAGAATGTACTCTGGACCAGTTGTTCTTGAATGCAGCCTGATCGAATCTTATTTCTTAGCACCTTTCAATGTACTTCTTTGAGTATTGGTGCTATAGATGATGAAAAGCATCACCAGGTCAAAAACTTATTGTCAATAAATATGCAATAATACAAAAACAGTTAACAAATCAGTACATTTGCTACAATGAAACAGCAGCTTTTCCCCGTTAAAACACAGAATGGATGATGCTCATTTGTTCCACACACTCCCCTGGGAGTATCTACACTTTTCACAAAACCCAGAAATAATTTTCAGAGAAATACAGTGCCACAATTATTAACCACTGGTATCTCTTAATACATTGCAATATACACTAAAGTGATTCTACTACAGAAGTAACTTTGAATATCTTGACATTTATTAAAGGAAAGATTCAATCACTTGCCAACTCCAGTATGTATTTTCACTATTACTAGGAAAATTACTTTGTGAAAAGTTGGAAAGACTATAAATACCCACCAATACGGGAAAGGTCCAATAAATTACGACGGAGTAATTTTAATTTTTGGAATATTACAGTCATCGAAAGAATAAGCCAGGCTGGTTTATTCTGGTGGCTCACGCCTGTAATCCTAGCACTTTGGGAGGCCAAGGTGCGCCTATCATGTGAGGTCAGGAGTTCGAGACCAGCCTGGCCAACATGGTGAAACCCCATTTCTACTAAAAATAGAAAAAAAAAATTGGCCAGTCGTGGTGGCAAGTGCCTGTAATTCCAGCTACTCAGGAGGCTGAGGCAGGTGAATCACTTGAACCCAGGAGGCAGAGGTTGCAGTAAGCCTAGATTGTGCCACTGCACTCCAGCCTGGGTGACATGGCAAGATTCTGTCTAAAAAATTTTTTTACATTAAAATATTTTTTAAAAATAAGCTAGGCCAGGGGTCCCTAACCCCTGGACCACGGAGTCTGTGGTCTGCTAGGAACCAAGCTGCACAACAGGAGGCGAGGGGCGGTCAGGTGGTAATACCTGAGACCTGTCTCCCGTCAGATTAGCGGCTGCATTAGATTCTCATGGGAGTGTGAACCCTATTGTGAACTGCACGTGCACAAGATCTAGGCTGCACATTCCTTATGAGAATCTACATAGTGCCTATTAAGGCTGAACCGTTTCATCCTGAAATCATACCCCGACACTGTCTGTGGAAAAACTGTCTTCCATGAAACCAGTCCCTGGTGCCAAAAAGGTTACGGACTGCTAAGCCATATTATATTTTTTGACACAGGAAAGACATTTCTGATATGAAGTGGAAAAAAACAGCAACCTGCAAAAGGATAATCAGGCTGGGCAAGGTGGTTCATGCCTATAATCCCACTGCTTTGGGAGGCTGAGGAGGGAGGCTCACTTGAGCCCAGGAGGTGGAGGCAACAGTGAGCTACGATTATGCCACTGGTACTCCAGCCTGGTGACAGAGTGAGACCCTGTCTCTTTAAACAACAACAACAATAACCCATAATCACAGTTAAGATTCTGCTTTTGTAAAAACATTATATAAACATGCATATGTATAGGCATAAGAGCATACCAGTACTTGCACACAATTACAGCTTGTATATGAAGAGAAAAAATTTGGAAGGATGATTATCCCTGAGGAATGGGACAGAGAGTGGAGAAAAACTGTATTTTTTTTTTTTTTTTGAGACGGAGTCTCGCTCTGTCGCCCGGGCTGGAGTGCAGTGGCCGGATCTCAGCTCACTGCAAGCTCCGCCTCCTGGGTTCATGCCATTTTCCTGCCTCAGCCTCCCGAGTAGCTGGGACTACAGGCGCCTGCCACCTCGCCCGCTAGTTTTTTTGTATTTTTTAGTAGAGACGGGGTTTCACCGTGTTAGCCGGGATGGTCTCGATCTCCTGACCTCGTGATCCGCCCGTCTCAGCCTCCCAAAGTGCTGGGATTACAGGCTTGAGCCACCGCGCCCAGCCAAAAAACTGTATTTTTTACATCTGTAGATTCCTTGTGGGTTTTTCTCCACAATTAGCTTGTTTACCTAAGTTTAAAATAGAAAAATATGAGGGCTGGGTGCAGTGGCTGATGCCTATCATCCCAACACTGGGAGGCCCAAGCAGGAGGATCACTTGAAGCTGAAAATTTGAGACCAGCCTGGGCAACACAGCAAGACCTCATCTCTATAAAAAAAATAAAAGAATTGGCCATAATCCTAGCACTTTGGGAGGCTGAGGCGGGTGGATAACCTGAGGTCAGGAGTTTGAGACCAGCCTAGCCAACAAGGTGAAATCCCGTCTCTACTAAAAATACAAAGATTAGCCAGGTGTGGTAGCGGGCATCTATAATCCCAGCTACTAGGGAGGCTAAGGCAGGATAATTGCTTCAACCCAGGGGGCAGATGTTGCAGTGAACAGAGATTGTTGCACTTCACTCCAGCCTGGGCGAAAGAGCAAAACTCTATTTCAAAATAACTAACTAACAGAATTAGCCAGGCCTGGTAGTGCTTTCCTGTAGTCCCAGCTACTCCGAAGATTGAGGTGGGAGGATCGCTTGCACCCAGGAGTTTGAGGCTGCAATGAGCTATGATGTTGTCACTGCACTCCAGCTTGGGTGACAGAGCAAGACCTGGTCTCTTAAAAAAAAGAGAGAGAGAGAGAGAAAACACTGGGAATGTATTCAGGGCAACTTGAGTCTATGCTTCCAGAAAAAACAAAACAAAACAAAACAAAACAAAACAAAAAAGTTAAAAAGGCAAGCAGGACAAAAAAGAAAACACAAAACAAATTTTACTACTTCTCTTAACTGAATGCCCCACTTCTTAGGACACCAAAATTGAGAGTCATTAGACCAAAATACAGTCATTAAAGATAACAATGAAGACAATGCAGAAGCACATGAAATATTTACAACAGGAGAAAAAATGTTAAGAGAAAAAAGAATACAAATTATATTTATAAAATGATTACAACTATGTAAAAATAGGAATGCAGGCAGCCAAGGTGGTAACTTTATGTTTATCCAAAACCAAAAACAGTGTTTTGGAGTACTTTGATGTTTTTCACCACAAAAAGTTGTCATTTTTTTCATTGCTTTATTCAGCATAATGAAAGCTTTTAAGATAGTCATCCAAAAATTGGCTAACACAACAAAAATTCCACAAAACAGATTCCAACCAAAGAAAAATCTTTAAGGCAACCAATCAGCACCTAAGGAACGCAATCATCTGGCTTTTTTTTTTTTTTTTTTTGAGATGGAGTCTTGCACTGTTGCTCAGGCTGGAGTGCAGTAGTACGTGCCACCAGGCCAGGCTAATTTTTTTTTTTTTTTGTATTTTTAGTAGAGACTGGGTTTTGCTACATTGGTCAGGCTGGTCTCAAACGCGCCTGCCTCAGCCTCCCAAAGTGCTGGGATTATAGGCGTGAGCCACTATGCCCAGCCAATCATCTGGCTTTTTGATAGAAGGTATTTCTAGAATTAATAGAGACATAAGATCCAGTACCACTGCCTCGACAGTGGACAGACTGATTTACTCCAGTCAGGTCTACATGGGCAAAGTAAAATAAAACACGGAATGCCATTATCTTGACAGTGGTGCTGGGTGGAAGGAAGGGCAATTAGGCAGATACAGGGACCTGAGACTCAGGTGGTTATTTTCCTCATCTCATCAGTGGGGACTTGGCTTCTTTGATTGCATCTTCATGTGCTTAGTTACACTGTATTTCCCTTTATGGATACTGTAGGCTTATTTTATAGCCAGAGTGAATAGGGGCAGGCTCTCTGGCCAGTCAACACCTCACATTATCTTCCCCAAACAGCTAATGTTTATTAGAGCAACTAGAGAAGAGAAAAAAGAGTGACTGGACGGAGGAGAAAGAAAGAAAGCAGGAAAGCAAGCTAGCCAATGTCATTACTTTTAAGTATGCAATACCTTTTTTTTTTTTTTAAGACAGAGTCTCGCTCTGTCATCCAGGCTGGAGTGTGGTGGCACAATCTCCGCTCACTGCAAGCTCCTCGCACCAGGTTCACACCATTCTCCTGCCTCAGCCTCCTGAGCAGCTGGGACTACAGGCGCCTGCCACTATGCCCAGCTAATTTTTTTGTATTTTTAGTAGAGACTGGGTTTCACCGTGTTCGCCAGGATGACCTTGATCTCCTGACCTCGTTATCTGCCCGCCTTGACCTCCTAAAGTGCTGGGATTACAGGCGTGAGCCACCACACCCCGCCTCAGGTCTGCAATACTTAAAATGCATAGTACATGAATATCACCTTGTGTTCAGACACTGAGGCCGTGTCTTCAATTGCTTGAAAAAACAAGAGAGTCACAAAAACATTATGACACATCAGCGAAACACGTTTCACCTTACTCAGCATGCACTGTTATCTCATCTAAGAGCCAATGTGTCCATATGGGAGCCATCAGCTATCATTTCCACTTGAATGACTTTTGAGATTTTTATTTCAATCTACTTCAGTTATACATCTGTCACTAATTGCCACTCACTTCCTCCTTGATAATCAAAGTTCCAAAGATCTCACCTTAACACAGGCTTCTGAAATGGTTTTCTCATATCTAATAGCTGACTTTATTACATCAAAAAGGAGAATAATGTAGCTTTGACTGCTGCTTTCTTGATTTCCTGAGGAATTACAAGTAGCAGAGAGGAAAAAATTAGTCTTCTACCTACCAGAAAAGAACTTACAAGATCTGATTTCCTGCTTCGTAGCCATGTACCCTGGAGCAAATGACAACCTCATGTATAAGATGGCTAATAAACTTGCACTGTAGTCTGTCTGGAATTGATCTGAATGGCTAAGGAAACATATAAACACATCATAATCACATACATATATGTAGTTTGAAACACTATACAATACTAGATGTAAATGTCATAATAGTACCATTATTTGTAGTTGTAAGTATTAAGCTCCAATTCTGACTGTGGGATGTCAGAAAACTGTGACAACCTATGTGAGGAAAAGGGTGGCAATTATCCATGAGCTCTTTACCTTGCTCGTCCTTTACTTTTCTATTTTACTTGGGAAGCCTGTAACCGTCATGGCAAAACACAATGTTGCAGATCCAACTTCTCCCGAAGCTCAGAAATTACCTGCAGAAAATAAATATTAACTATGGTTTTCTGCTTATTCATAGTGGGTAGGCACAGTCCAGTTTCTCAACCATGACAATCTCCTGAAAGACTGAGGAAGAAAAAATTTTAAATGTTGGACATTTTGGAAAATAGAGTTGTGAGAATAGCTAATGAAATGTCATAGAACATCATACCCAAAATTTCAGAATTCTGTGAGGTACTACACAGCAAGAGTAAATGTAACTTATAGCAGCTCATACAGAGTAATGAATCTGTTGAATAGCTCCATTCTCTCCTCTGAATGCTATCTGGATTAGTCATTATTCTTGGTTAGTCTGGGGACAGAGAAGAGCAATTGGTACTTATTAAGTTGCTTTGTCTAGGTGTGACGGGATATAAGAGCATACCTCAAGTGCATCCATGGCTGTTATGGAATGAAGAATGAACTTTATTATCACAGGTAAATCCTCCAATAGACGACAACTTATCAATCACCAACTGGCGAACCTAGAAATTAAAAGCACAAAAACTTAATACGTTTTCATATCACTACCTCAGCTTGTACTGAACTGTTAGGTAAAATTAGAAAAAATCACTTCTCTCACTCAGTTTTCCCACTCACAATTTAGGGGGAAAAAAAATTTAAATTTTTCCCCAAATTAGAATCTTTTAGTTGTTAATACCATAGCTTCATCGAAAACAGACAGGTAATAAATGTGAAACAGAGCTATTATCTCTGAAACAGAGCCAAAATTCTCAACTGGCTACAGTAAGGCATAAAAAGTATTATTCCTATGGGAAGCAGGTATGATTCAGACAATATAGAAAATTTCCACTCAAAACTTACTGCTTAAAAACAGACCTGTGAATCTATCACAGAATAGCATCTGAAACTCATTGAGAAAAATTAAAAAAAAAAAAAAAGAGAGAGAGATATCAAATGTGATTCACTATGGTTTCAAAATGAAATACTCATTACACAAGATTTCTACCAAGGCAATGACTGACTAACACTTGTTCCAGGAGGTTGGAAAGCTGAGACTGCACCACTGCACTCCTGCCTGGGTGACAGGCGTGGTGGTGAACACTGTAATCCCACATACTTGGGGAGCTGAGGCAGGAGAATTGCTTGAATCTAGGAGGCGGAGGTTGCAGTGGGCCAAGATTGCGCCATTGCACTCCAGCCTGGGCAACACAGTGAGACTCTTTCTAAAAATAAATAAATAAACAAACCTTCAAATTTATTATTACTGTACACAGGACTCTGAAAAAATTTAAAAAGGGAACATAAAAATGACTAATCCTGTCATTCTAGAAATGTGCACTATTAATATGCATATGTATATGTTTGTATCTTCCTTTTTTAACAAAATACTGGACTGCACTATTTAATCGCAAAAACCGCAATTACTTTTGCACCAACCTAACATAAATGCTATGTGTGACCTGGGTTTGTTTTTTTCAATTAATGTATGATACTAACTAGTTCTCTTTACAGTTATTAATGTGCATATAATATTCCTTTTTGAACATCTCAATTATTTACATTTCTTTATTTTAAACAGTAATCTTTGTCTTTTTTTTTGAGATGGAGTCTCGCATTGTCGCCCAAGCTAGAGTGCAGTGGCGCAATCTCGGCTCACTACAAGTTCTGCCTCCCGGGTTCACGCCATTCTCCTGCCTCAGCCTCCAGGAGTAGCTAGGACTACAGGCGCCTGCCACCACACCCGGATAATTTTTTGTATTTTTAGTAGAGTTGGGGTTTCACCGTGTTAGCCAGGATGGTCTCGGTCTCCTGACCTCATGATCCACCTACCTCGGCCTCCCAAAGTGCTGAGATTACAGGCGTAAGTCACCGCGCCTGGCCAATTTTTTTCAATATATGGAACACTTCACAAATTTGCGTGTCACCCTTGCAAAGTGGCCATGCTAATCTCTGTATTGTTCCAATCTTAGTATATATGCTGCCAAAGCAAGCACTAAACTAACGTTATTTCATTTTCATTCACAGTTATTATCTTAGGATAAATTAGGAGACTGACATTAGGATTAAAGGGTATGCAAAATCTAAGGTTTTTGACACATACAATCTATTGCTCTTCAGGCTCAATGCCTGAACCAATTTATATGCTCACTAGCAATGTTGAGCATGTCTATTCACTACACTTAACAAGGAGACCCTTTGAGAGTAGGAAAAAATGCCTTTATTTTACTGCTTAATAGTTATTATTTACTATTTTGATATAGTGTTTTAAATTTGTGACTTTGATAGCTAACAAAATTGAACTTTTAAAATATTTTATATTCTTGTATTTCTTCTTTGTAAAAGGTCTGTTCATGACCTTTGTCTACTTTTCTATTAGGCCGTTCATTTCTTTTTTAACATAGTAATTAAAAAAAACAGGTAGGGCCACATCCCAGTAGTTTCAGAGGCTCAGGCAGGTTGATCACTTGAGCCTAGAAGTTTTGAGACCAGCCAAGGCAACATGGCGAAACCCATCTCTACCAAAAAAAACATGAAAATTAGCCAGACCAGGTGGCGCGCACCTGTAGTCCCAGGCACTCATGGGGCTGAGGTGGGAGGATCACTTAAGCCTGGGTAGTTGATGCCGCAGCAAGCCGTGATCGTATTACAGCACTCCAGCCTGGGCGACAGAGTGAGACTCTGTCTCAACATACACTACAAAATTAAAAAGGTAAAGAAAAGTATTCAGAGAATACCTGATTCCAACCAACTGGCTACCCTCTTTGGAAACAACTACTGTTACCAGTATATTGTGTATCCTTCTACTAGGGATTATCCCTGAGCATAAGCAATAGATACTTAAAAAACATTTTTTTCTTTTCTGTTTTTAAATAGACAAAAGGTCTCACTACATTGCCCCGGCTGGTCTTGAATTCCTGGATTCAAGCAATCCTCCTGCCTAGGCTTCTCAAACTGTTGGGATTACAGGTGTCAGCCACCGCAACAGGCCAATAGTTACTTTTTTTTTTTTTTTTTTTTGAGACGGAGTCTCGCTCTGTCTCCCAGGCTGGAGTGCAGTGGCCGGATCTCAGCTCACTGCAAGCTCCGCCTCCCGGGTTCACGCCATTCTCCTGCCTCAGCCTCCCGAGTAGCTGGGACTACAGGCACCCGCCACCTTGCCCGGCTAGTTTTTTGTGTTTTTTAGTAGAGACAGGGTTTCACCGTGTTAGCCAGGATGGTCTCGATCTCCTGAC
The DNA here is from genome assembly GCF_047675955.1 of Chlorocebus sabaeus. NCBI lineage: Eukaryota > Metazoa > Chordata > Mammalia > Primates > Cercopithecidae > Chlorocebus > Chlorocebus sabaeus. The sequence goes on from NC_132925.1 coordinate 54,567,057, forward strand.
CTCGTGATCCGCCCGTCTCGGCCTCCCAAAGTGCTGGGATTACAGGCTTGAGCCACCGTGCCCGGCAATAGTTACTTTTAACAGTAATCCTATTTGTTACAAAGTCTTATTAACAGATGAAACTTCAAAGACACTCCAGTAAAATTTTAGTAGTCACTTAAGAAGCATCATGATAAATTGACTTTCAGAGAAACCAAGTTTTCAGAGTAAACTTTTCAGAGAGAAACTTAAGTACAACTGATACTTTGAACATTCCATAATAACTCCAGAATATTTTCAAAAAAATATTCTGGCATCTTCTCAAATAAGGTTTTGACAATGGCAGGTTAAAAAAGAAGACATAGGGAGTTAGGGGATGATCTGAAAATACACAATACAAGGCCGGGTGCGGTGGCTCACGCCTGTAATCCCAGCACTTTGGGAGGCCGAGGTGGGCAGATCATGATGTCAGGATATCGAGACCATCTGGCTAACACGGCGAAACCCTGTCTCTACTAAAAATACAAAAAATTAGCCGGGCGTAGTGGCGGGCGCCTATAGTTCCAGCTACTCAGGAGGCTGAGGCAGGAGAATGGTGTGAACCCAGTAGGCAGAGCTTTCAGTGAGCCAAGATTGTGCTACTGCACTCCAGCCTGGGCGGCAGAGCAAGATTCTGTCTAAAAAAATATATACATACACACAATAGAAATGTATAATCCCAGCTACTTGGGAGGCTGAGGCATGAGAATCGCTTGAACCTGTGGGAGGCAGAGGTTGCAGGGAGCTGAGATCACACCACTCCACACCAGCCTGTGTGACAGAGGAGACTCTGACTCAAAAAAAAAGAAAAGAGAAACGTATAATTCTCTTTCCAACTAGAGCTCCTGGAGGAAACACTTTGGTAAAGTTGATATCTTATTACAAGGATATCCACATGAGTATGTCTTCATTTTTAGAATATGCTACTGGAATACAAAGACTTAATCTGTCTTCTGAAAAACTGAAAATGATTATCAAGGCAAAGTTAAAATAATCAGATAATCAAAATATTATTAAACATCTAACTGTTAATCCATGAAATGCAGACTTTAAAATATTCTCAAATAGGTTGCAAGGGGAGCTCTCCAGAGGAAAAAGGGAGCTCTTAGACGTAAAATAACTAAATTATGCCGGGAGCAGTGGCTCAAGCCTGTAATCCCAGCACTCTGGGAGGCCGAGACGGGCGGATCACGAGGTCAGGAGATCGAGACCATCCTGGCTAACACAGTGAAACCCCATCTCTACTAAAAAACACAAAGAACTAGCCGGGCAAGGTGGCGGGTGCCTGTAGTCCCAGCTACTCGGGAGGCTGAGGCAGGAGAATGGCGTAAACCCGGGAGGTGGAGCTTGCAGTGAGCTGAGATCCGGCCACTGTGGGTGACAGAGCAAGACTCCGTCTCAAAAAAAAAAAAAAAAAAAAAACAAACCACCTAAATTATATTCAAGATTTCCAATGAAAAGAGTTTGAAAAGATTAACAGTAGGAGACAAGAGAAGAGGAAAAATGGAGAATGGGGTGGAGGGAAGTTTTCTGATCTATATACATTTGAATAACTTGAGATATTCAAATCATATCAATGTATTGTCTACTTAATATATTAAAAGAGAAGGAGAAAAAGGACAAAATTAAGTTACATAAGCATCTAAAAAGCTAAATGAGAGATGATGTAGATATGAACATGATAGATTACCAGGTGCTCAGAGTACACAGGACGCAGATTTAAGAAGAGGAATCAGGCCGGGCGCAGTGGCTTATGCCTGTAATGCCAACACTTTAGAAGACCAAAGTGGGCAGATCACCTGAGGTTAGGAGTTCGAGACCAGCCTGACCAACATGGAGAAACCCTGTCTCTACTAAAAATACAAAATTAGCCGGGCGTGGTGGCACATGCCTATAATCCCAGCTACTCGGGAGGCTGAGGCAGGAGAATTGCTTGAACCTGGGAGGCAGAGGTTGTGGTGAGCCGAGATTGCGCCACTGCACTCCAGCTTGGGCAACAAGAGAGAAACTCCGTCTCAAAAAAAAAAGAAAGAAAGAAAAGGAATTAGATGCAGAGGGAATAAATGGGACCAACCACTGGATGTACCAAGCTAATACGCATAGTTTTAAAACACAGACATTACCCTACCAAACTCATCATAGCAACAGAGCTGTGTTAAAGCTGTTACAAACCCCAATTCTCTGATTAACCCTACTCTATCCCATGTTCCCGCCATTTAGACTTGAGCATACACCACAAACCTCATCCATCGAATGTTCACAGAAAAAGTGACAGTCTTACCTGTAGTATGACAGTCTTACCTGTAGAAACTCCCCAGAAGCAGTTTGATGAGACTCTTAGAATAAGATGCACCCATACTGTAAAAAAAAGACATCTGTTTTCCACTTTGCTTTCCTTGTTTTAATGCTTTTATCATCTTTTCTCAATAAAATTGGTTAAATACATAATTTTAAAGAGGAACTATCCTGTTATACAAGAAATACAGAAATGAGCAAATGGCTCTTAGCAAGGGAGAGGTAGAGATTTGAAATTCTGGGGGACGGGCACGGTTGCTCATGCCTGTAACCCCAGCACTTTGGGAGGGTGAGGCGGGCGGATCATGAGGTCAGGAGATCAAGACCATCCTGGCTAACACGGTGAAACACCGTCTCTACTAAAAAAAAAAAAAAAAAGCCAGGCATAGTGGCGGGCCGCTGTAATCCCAGCTACTCGGGAGGCTGAGGCAGAAGAATGGCACGAACCTGGGAGGCGGAGCTTGCAGCGATCCAGGATCGTACCACTGCACTCCAGCCTGGGTGACAGAGCAAGACTCCATCTCGAACAATGAAAAAAAAAGAAATTCTGTCAACACAGGTGAAACACATTCTAGAAAACACTGATTGTTAGGCTCATAACCACAAGCTTAGGAATTTCAAAGTTAGGTTTACTTTGAGGAAAAGAGAGCTTGCACCAAAAATGAAATTTGAAACAACTGCGCTCTCCCTCCCCAGCCCCACGCAATTAGCGGAACAGACTGAATTTCAGCAAGATTCCACGCCTCCTCTCCACACCTGGCTTCCTCATCCTGCAGAGCTCACAAGACAAAAGGCAGTTCCTGAAACTGTCTTCATCCACAATATAAGACTCCAGGCCACTAACAAATTCTTCTATTATCTTAAGGAGATTTAAAAAATAAAAAAGAATAAATTTTTTAGTTTAATATTTGCTGTTAAAAATCATTTTAGCCCACTCAATTTTATACCAGTGTCCTTAAATTCCAAATTCTAGAGTTATGCTGGCACAAGCAAAAATACCAGGGGAAAAATACACACTTTGGGATAGGAAGGGTGTCTCCTCAGGGTCTGAAAGAGCTTCTTTTGGAAAGCTATTTGGTCCACAGCTATGCAGAAAAAAGAAGAGCTGGTCACCAGTCTCCTACCATAGTTTTCCTTCTCTAAAAACCCAAGTTTCTTCCTGACAAAACCAATAAAAATATTTTCAACCCAATTTCAGAGCCAAATCTTTTTTTTGTTTGTCTGTTTTTTTTTTTTTTTTTTTGAGGTGGCGACTTGCTCTGTCGCCTAGGCTGGAGTGAAGTGGGGTGATCTCAGCTCACTGGAACCTCCGCCTCCCGGGTTCAAGCGATTCTCCTGCCTCAGCCTCCCAAGTAGCTGTTACTACTGGTACCCGCCACCACGCCTGGCTAATTTTTTTTCTATTTTTAGTAGAGACGGGGTTTCACCGTATTATCCAGGATGGTGTCGACATCCTGACCTCGTGATCCGCCTGCCTCAGCCTCCCAAAGTGCTGGGATTATAGATGTGAGCCACCGCGCCCGGCCCAGACTCAAATCTTCTAAACCTACATAAAAGACTTAGCTTTGATAGCAGATAGCCACTAAGTGCTCTAAAAAAGACCTGCCATAACCTTAGCAAGATAGAATAATCTGTTCCCCCAGAACACAATCTTACATGGCTCTATAAATTTTCTTTTGAAATTACTCTGACACTGATATTTCTGGATATTTATTTTTTCATAAGAAAACACAAAAGAAATAATAGTATATAACATTTTTTCTAATGAAAGGATTAGAAATGCCTTACTTAACAGGTAGTAATGAGGACCAAAGACTGTACCATTTTCTTTTTCCTTTTTTTTTTCGTTGAGACGGAATCTCACTCTGTCACCTAGGCTGGAGTGCAGTGGCGTGATCTTGGCTCACTGCAACCTCCGCCTCCCAGGTTCAAGCAATTCTCCTGACTCAGGCGCCTGAGTAGCTGGGACTACAGACGCATGCCGCCACGCCCAGCTAATTTTTTATATTTTAGTAGAGACATGTTGCCCAGGTTGGTCAGGAATTCCTGAGTTCAGACAATCTGCCCGCCTCGGCCTCCCAAAGTGCTGGGATTTATAAGCGTGAACCACCACGTGCGGCCTGGCTGTACCATTTTCTAAAAAGCAATTTCAACTTTGTCTCAAGATGGATGGTCCTGTCATTTCTAATCTTCATTGCCTCTGTTTAGAAAACCCATGATTGGCCAGGTGCAGTGGCTCACACCTGTAATCCCAGCACTTTGGGAGGCTGAGGCGGGTGGATCACGAGGTCAGGAGATCGAGACCATCCTGGCTAACACGGTGAAACCTCGTCTCTACTAAAAATACAAAAAAATTAGCCAGGTGTGATGTCAGGCACCTGTAGTCCCAGCTACTTGGGAGGCAGAGGCAGGAGAATGGCGCCAACCCGGGAGGCGGAGCTTGCAGTGAGCTGAGATAGCGCCACTGCTCCCCAGCCTGGGTGACAGAGTGAGACTCCATCTCAAAAAAAAAAAAAAAAAAAGAAAGAAAAGAAAACCCATATTCAATCCTGAGCTCTTTCATTAAACCCAGATAATAAAATTAGATTAAAATATTACCTAGTTGATTCTGACTCTCTCTGGTTTTAAGAATAATTCCTGATGTCTTAAGAAGCTTTAGAGACACTGTCATTTTCTTCAACTTCATTAGGAATATGAGATGGAAAGTGGTTGCTTCTTGGTTTCTGAAAATTGACAAAATTTTAAAGAATATGGCAAATAGTAAAGGAAAAATGAAAACTTAAACCCAGGAATAATAATCCTGAGAGGAAAACTGATGTGTTCCTTAAAAATTATACTAGGATTGATGCTGTAGTGAAATAAACTATCTTCAGCAATAGTGGCTTCCAAAACAAACAATTCATATCAACAAATAGAATTATTTTCACCTATTAAGTTTTCATTTGAAGAATTCAAAATGTGCGATTTCTGGCCAGGCAAGGTGGCTTATGCTGGAATCGCAGCATTTAGGAGGCCAAGGCAGGAGGATCACTTGAAACCAGGAGTTCAAGACCAGCCCGGGGAACAAAGCAAGACCCCCTATCTCCACACACACAAAAAATTAGTTAGGTGAGGAGACGCACACCTGTAGTCCCAGCTACTTAGGAGGCTAAGGTGGAAGGATAACTTGAGCCCAGGAGGTTGACACTATAGTGAGCTCTGATAGTGCCACTGCACTCCAGCCTGGGTGACAGAGCGAGACTCCGTCTCAAAAAAAAAAAAAAAAAAAAAAAGAGAGGAAAGAAAACCCAGATTCAATCCTGAGCTCTTTCATTAAACCCAGAGAATAAAATTAGATTAAAATATTACCTAGTTGATTCCCATCTCTAAAAAAATAAATTCAAACAAACAAGTGCCTAACAAGAATAACCCATGGAAATGTTTTCCATCCAAATACTAAACTAGCCAGTGTCTCTCAAGCTGTTGCCTGCAAATCACTGTACTAGAATCACTGGGAAGATGCATATTCCTGGCCGGGCATGGTGGCTCACACCTGTAATCCCAGCACTTTGGGAGGCTGAGACAGGCAGATCACCTGAGGTCAGGAGATCAAGACCAGCCTGACTAACATGGTGAAACCCCGTCTCTACTAAAATGATAAAATTAGCTGGGTGTGGTGGCGCACACCAGTAGTCCCAGCTACTCAGGAGGCTGAGGCAAGAGAATCGCTTGAACTGGGAGGCAGATGTTGCAGTGAGCCGAGATTGTGCCACTGCTGTGTTGTCCAAGATGAAGTGTAGTGGCATGATCTCAGCTTACTGCAACCTCCACCTGCTGGGTTCAAGCGATTCTCCTGCTTCAGCCTCCTGAGTAGTTGGGATTACAGGTGCATGACACCACACCCAGATAATTTTTGTATTTTTAGTAGAGATGGGGTTTCGCTACGTTGGCCAGGCTGGTCTCGAACTCCTGACCTCAGGTGATCTGCCTGCCTTGGCCTCCCAATGTGCTGGGATTACAGACGTAAGCCACTGTGCCTGGCCCACAATTTCCTTTTCTAAATCAAGTTTATTCCTAAAATGGTTTTGGACTTGCAATTTTATCATTATAATTGCTGTTCATCAAGCATTTCCATCTATTTCAGTGGAACTGACCAAGAAGCACACTTAAATTCCAATAACCTAATAAGACATAACTCTTCAATCCACAAGTTAGTAGAAGCTAAGCTATGAGGATGCAAAGGCATTAAGAATGACATAATGGGCCGGGCGTGGTGGCTCAAGCCTGTAATCCCAGCACTTTGGGAGGCTGAGATGGGCGGATCACGAGGTCAGGAGATGGAGACCATCCTGGTTAACACGGTGAAACCCCATCTCTACTAAAAAATACAAAAAACTAGCTAGGCGAGCTGGTGGGCGCCTGTAGTCCCAGCTACTCGGGAGGCTGAGGCAGGAGAATGGCGTGAACCCAGGAGGCGGAGCTTGCAGTGAGCTGAGATCTGGCCACTGCACCCCAGCCTGGGCGACAGAGGAGACTCCGGCTCAAAAAAAAAAAGAATGACATAATGAGGCCAGGCATACCTGAAATCTCAGCACTTTGGGAGGCCGAGGTGGGTGGATTACTGGAGGTCAGGCGTTTGAGACCAGCCTGACTAACATGGTGAAACCCATCTCTACTAAAAATACAAAAATTAGCCAGGCATGCCTGCACGCACCTGTAAACCCAGCTACTTGGGAGGCTGAGGCAGGAGAATGGCTTGAACCTGGGACGTGGAGGTTGCAGTGAGCCAAGATTGTGCCACTGCATTCCAGACTGGGCAAGAAAAGCCAAACTCCATCTCAAAAAAAAAAAAAAGATATAAAGGGCCAGGCGTGGTGGCTCTCGCCTGTTAATCCCAGCACTTTGACAGGCCAAGGTGGGTGGATCACTTGAGGTCAGGAGTTCGAGACCGCCCGCCTCTTGGCCAACATGGTGAAACCCCTTCTCTACTTAAGATACAAAAAAATTAGCCAGGCGTGGAGGCTGGCGCCTGTAATCCCAGCTACTGGGGAGACTGAGGCTGGAGAATTGCTTGAACCTGGGAGGCGGAGGTTGCAGTGAGCCCAGATTGTGCCAGTGCACTCCAGCCTGGGTGACAGAATGAGACTCCATCTCAAACAACCACCACCACCACCACCACCACAAGAATGATATAGTGGACTTTGGAGACACGAGGAAAAGGGTTGGGGGTCTTGGGGATTAAAAAATACATATTGGGTACACTATGCACTCTTCAGGTGACAGGTGCAACAAAATTTCAGAAATCACCGCTAAATAACTTGTTTATGCAACCACAGACCACCTGTTCCCTAAAAACCTAGTAAAATAAAAACAAACCAACACAAACCAAGTTAGAACTGCTTTAATAGAGTAGACGAGAGCAATAAATTAACTATCAACCTCCCCGCCCCCGGCTCCCTTTTTGAGACACGGTCTCTCTCGCTGTGTCCCCTAGGCTAGAGTGCAGTGGTGCTATTATTGACTGATTGCACACTCGACCTCCTGAGCTCAAGTGATCCTCCCACTTCAGCCTCCTCAGTAGCTGGGACGACAGGCGCATACCACCAAGCCTAGCAGAAAGATACCTGTGGGGATTATCCCATCTCAGGGCAGATGAGGAAACCGAGGCTTTGGGCGCGGAGTCTCAGAGAAGAACGACTACCGCGGACCGGGCCTAGAGATTAGGCCGCAGGGGAGCGGGGCCTGGAGAGACTATGACCACTGCTCCACTTATTCACCAAGAAGTCATCACTCGTAGTTTTATTTATTTATTTATTGTTTTGAGACGGAGTCTTGCTCTGTCGCCCAGGCTGGAGTGCAGTGGCGCAATCTCGGCTCACTGCAAACTCCGCCTCCCGGGTTCAAGCCATTCTCCTGCCTCAGCCTCCCGAGTAGCTGGGACTACAGGCGCCCGCCACCACGCCCGGCTAATTGTTTTCTATTTTTAGTAGAGACGGGTTTCACCGTGTTAGCCAGGATGGTCTCGATCTCCTGACCTCCTGATCCGCCCACCTCCGCCTCCCAAAGTGCTGGCATTACAAGGGTGAACCACCACGCCGGCCCGCCGCGGGTAGTTTTCCACTTTCCCGCCAGGCCCGACGCTGCTCTGACGACACCGAGGCGCGCCACGTCGTGACGTCAACTGTCGCGCCGGAAGTGTAAGGCCGGGCAGCCCAGCTGAAGGCAGTAAGCTGGCCTCTCCGTTGCAGGATAGTTCTGGGATATCGGGGCAAAGGGGCGTGAGAAGGCCCGGAGGCGAAGTCGAAGAGAAGCAACTGCGCCCTGGAGAAGAGAAGCTCGCCCATTCCCGACTGGGAGCCAGCTTTCAGTGAAGATGGCAGGGCCAGAACTGTTGCTTGACTCTAACATCCGCCTCTGGGTGGTTCTACCCATCGTTATCATCACTTTCTTCGTAGGCATGATCCGCCACTACGTGTCCATCCTGCTGCAGAGCGACAAGAAGCTCACCCAGGAACAAGTATCTGACAGGTCAGCCCCCTCCCTTCTCCTGCCTACCTCACACCGCCGTGACCTTGGGCAAGAAAGTGCAGGAGTTGTGTCAATTTGCCTAGGTTCACGTCGCGTCCGCACTGGCAGGGTGACCTTACCCGTTATCTCTGTTTCACTTTTGTCCTCTGTGAAATGGGGATGATAACAGTACCTGCTTCATAGACAGGTAGGAATCAAATTAGATGATGTCTGTAAAGCCCTTAGCACAGGATCTAGGACGTATTGAGTTTTGAAAAAAACGGTGCTGTTAATCCTTTACGTTAGTCGCCAACCTTCGGTGGGTTTACCTATGAACTATCCCATCCTACCCTTCGTTGAGAAGAGTGCCAGGTGCGTTACTGCTTTTAGTCTTTGTAACATCCAGTCAAGTGAGTGTGATAATCTGCATTCTACCAAATTACTGTACCAGGAGTCGGACCTGGGGGGGACTGTCAGCTGAGATGCTAAGTACCAAAGCTCTTTGCAATCTGTAAAACTGCTGTTAGAGATGTAAGGAATTGTAGTTATCATTTCCCCCCTAGAGTAGAGGCAACTTCCTCACATATTTCATTGCAGTATTTATTTATTTATCTACATATTTACTTATTTTTGAGACAGAGTTTCGCTCTCGTGGCCCGGGCTGGAGTGCAGTGGCGTTATCTCAGCTCGCTGCAACCTTCGCCTCCCAGGTTCAAGCGATTCTCCTGCCTCAGCCTCCCAAGTAGCTGGGATTACAGGCCCACACCACTACACCCGACTAATTTTTGTATTTTTTGTAGAGACAGGGTTTCACCATCTTGGCCAGGCTGTTCTCGAACTCTTGACCTCAGGTGATCCACCTGCCTTGGCCTCCCAAAGTGCTGGGATTACAGTTGTGAGCCATCACGCCCAGCCCCTCATTGCGATATTTATATACAGAGACAGGAATTTGAGATGATTTTAGATGGTTATCTAGACATGTACCCTTTCATATTAAAGTAATAGTTTTCTCCCAGCTACTTGGGATGCTGAGGCAGAAGGATTGTTGGAGACCAGCCTGGGCAACATAAGGAGACATTGTCTCTTAGAAAAACAAGCAATTGGGGGAGGGAGGAGGGATTGCATTGGGAGTTATACCTGATGCAAATGACGAGTTGATGGGTGCTGACGAGTTGATGGGTGCAGCATGCCAACATGGCACAAGTATACATATGTAACAAACCTGCACGTTATGCACATGTACCCTAGAACTTAAAGTATAATAAAAAATAAAAAAAATAAATGTAGTATAACTAAAAAAAAAAGAAAAAGAAAAACAAGCAATTAGTCAGTTCTGATTACGTTCAGAAACCATCTCAGGTAAGTGCTACTATATCTTTAGCACCCCCCTCTCACATTAATTTCTCGTTTTAATAAAGAGAGTAAGTCTCAGGCTAAGAACTTTCCACAGGTAATAGTATCTAGTTAAAATTTAATAATGTTGTTTTGTTTCTACTGTACTTATTTTAAGTTACTTTCTTTTTTGTGACAATACTGTATTTCCATTTGCTGGTAATTTAAAGATTCCTTTAAAATCATATAGATGGGAAAAAAGTTGATATATAAAAAGTATTAAATATGTAATGATACAAGTGCTAGACAAAAATTCTGACCCATGGCATGAGAATGACTGAAGTTTATTTAGGAAGCACTGCTGTAACATTTCCCAATTATGCCAAGAAGAATAGTAACCATTTACTCTGTCAGGCACTATGCGAAGCACTTGTATTCATTAACTTATTTAAAACTCAAAACAACTCTATGAGGTACATATTGTTGTCTCATTTTATAGAAACTGAAGCTTTAACAAGTTCCATGGTACACATGGTGACATTCAGGACTTCACACCAAGCCTTCTGGTCTTGGGCTTTTTCCACTATACCACAGCGATCACTATCTTTCTGTAGCATTAGTTTTAGAACTGACCAGAGCCGGCACCCCACCCTGGAGTGAACCTTAAGAAGTCAACTTACTGGCTGGGTGTGGTGGTGGCTCACCCCTGTAATCCCAGCACTTTGGGAGGCCGAGGTGGGTGGATCACAAGTTCAGGAGATTGAGAACATCCTGGCTAGGATGTTTCTACTGATAATACAAAAAATTAGCTGGGCGTGGTATGCTGGGCGCCTGTCATCCCAGCTACTCAGGAGACTGAGGTAGTAGAATTACCTTGAACCCAGGAGGCAAGAGCTTGCAGTGAACTGAGATCATGCCACTGCACTCCAGCCTGGATGACAGAGTAAGACTCTGTCTCAAAAAAAAAAAAAAAAAAGTCAACTTACAGCTTGAGTGTGGTGGCTCACGCCTGTAATCCCAATACTTTGAGAGGCCGAGGCAGGCAGATCACGAGGTCAAGAGATCAAGACCATCCTGGCCAACATAGTGAAACCCTGTCTTAACTAAAAATACAAAAATTAGCTGGGCATGCTGGCACGTGCCTGTAGTACCAGCTACTCGGGAGGCTGAGGGAGGAAAATCACTTGAACCCAGGAGGCGGAGGTTGCAGTGAGCCGAGATCACACCACTGCAATCCAGCCTGGCGACAGAGGAAGACTCCATCTCAAAAAAAAAAAAAAAAAAAAAAAAAAAAATTCTATTTATCACAGAAAGAAAGGCTGTAGAAAAATGCAAAGTGGGCCGGGTGCAGTGGCTCACGTCTGTAATACCAGCACTTTGGGAGGCCGAGGCAGGTGGATCACGAGGTCAGGAAATCAAGACCATGCTGGCTAACACGGTGAAACCCAGACTCTACTAAAAACACAAAAAAATTAGCCAGGCATGGTGGCGGGCACCTGTAGTCCCAGCTACTTGGGAAGCTGAGGCAGGAGAATAGCGTGAACCCGGGAGGCGGCCCTTGCAGTGAACCGACATCGCGCCACTGGGTGACAGAGCAAGACTCCGTCTCAAAAAAAAAAAAAAAAAAAAAAAAAAATGCGAAGTGGAGAAAGCTCAGACATTTAGCATTTTTTGGCACATAAATTTTTCTTATTTTAGCCTTACATTAGCGCTAAGGCAGATACTCCTAAATACTTTTTTTTTTGAGACGGAGTCTCGCTCTGTCGCCCAGGCTGGAGTGCAGTGGCCGGATCTCAGCTCACTGCAAGCTCCGCCTCCTGGGTTCACGCCATTCTCCTGCCTCAGCCTCCCGAGTAGCTGGGACTACAGGCGCCCGCCACCTCGCCCGGCTGGTTTTTTGTATTTTTTAGTAGAGACGGGGTTTCACCGTGTTAGCCAGGATGGTCTCGATCTCCTGACCTCGTGATCCACCCGTCTCGGCCTCCCAAAGTGCTGGGATTACAGGCTTGAGCCACCGCGCCCGGCCCCTAAATACATTTTTACAATTGAAGAAAAGGGATCCTGGAAAAGTTAAGTAGTCTTCCCAAAGTAACCAAAGTAGGGAAATATTGTGCCTGTACTTGAACTCAGATCAGTCTCACTCCCAGTTTAAACCCTCTTGAACCATGATTCCTGCTGTTGATTCTTTACCACGATTTTCTGCCCATGGTTCACTATTAGAGCAATGGTTCTGAATTATATCTGATCCAAAGCTCTCTTTTGTAACCCCAAAATGAAATTCACAGTTAGTGTAGTCTGTTTACAATAACTTTTTTTTTTTTTGGAAACCAGTCTCACTCTGTTGCCCAGGTTGGAATGCAGTGGCGCAATCTCGGCTCACTGAAACCTCTGCCTCCCCAGCTGAAGTGATTCTCCTGCCTCAGCCTCTCGAGTATCTGCGATTACAGGCATGTACCACCACGCCTGGCTAATTTTTGTATTTTAGTAGAGACGAGGTGTGAGCCATCACACCCAGCCAAGAACATTTCCTTAAGAAGGAATGTAACAGCCGGGCACAGTGGCACATGCTTGTAATCCCAGCACTTTGGGAGGCTGAGGCGGGCAGATCTTTTAAGGTCAGGGGTTCGAGAGCAGCCTGGCCAACATGGTGAAACCCCATCTCTACTAAAAATACAAAAATTAGCCGGGTGTGGTGGCATGTGCCTGTAATCCCAACTACTCGGGAGGCTGAGGCAGGAGAATCACATAAACCTAAGGACTGGAGATTACAGAGAGCTGAGATCTCGGCACTGTACTCCAGCCTGGGTGACAGGAAGACTCCGTCTCAAAAAAAAAAAAAAATTCCACAGATTACCACACGTACCCCTAGAGGGCAGTACCACCCCCATGAGGAACCAACCACCGCTCTAGAGAAAACTCAATGTCTCGGCTCATAATTGCTGCATCCCTTAAGTGAGGTAGCTGGATTATACCAACTCTTACATGGAGTGGCTCAGCCTCATCAAGTCATCATTTAACTTGGGTAAAATGCTGTACACTCTGAACCAGCCTAAGTCCAAGAAAAAGGTGTGTTTTAGTTGTAAAACTTTTTTTTTTTTAAGAGACAAGTCTTGCTGTGTCCCCCAGGCTGGAGAGCACTGGCGCAGTCAAGGCTTACTGCAACCTCAACATCTCAGGCTCAAGTGATCCTCCCACCTCAGCCTCTCGAGTAGCTGGGACTATAAACGTGTACCACCACGCTCAGCTAATCTTTAAATTTTTTGCAAAGATGGGATCTCCTCTGTTGCCCAAGCTGGTCTCAAACTCCTGGTCTCAAGTGATCCTTCCATCTCGGCCTTCCAAAATGCTGGAATTATAGGCATGCACCACTGTGCCCAGCGGTATAAAACATTTTTCTAAATATGCTATAAATGTCCATTAGCAGCCAGGCACGGTGGCTCACGCCTGTAATTCCAGCACTTTGGGAGGCAGAGGCAGGCAGATCACGAGGTCAAGAGATTGAGGCCATCCTGGCTAATACGGTGAAACCCATCTCTACTAGAAATACAAAAAATTACCCGGGCATGGTGGGATGCGCCAGTAATCCCAGGTACTCGGGAGGCTGAGGCAGGAGAATCGCTTGAACTGGGAGGCAGATGTTGCCGTGAGCCGAGATTGTGCCACTGCACTCCAGCCTAGGCGACATAGCAAGACTATGTCTCAAAAAAAGAACATTTCCATTCGCACCAGGCATGGTGGCTCAAGCCTGTAATCTCAGCACTTTGGGAGACTGAGACAGGCGGATCACATGAGGTCAGGAGTTCGAGATAAGGCTGGCCAGCACGGCGAAACCCCATCTCTACTAAAAATACAAAAAATTAGCTGGGCGTGGTGATGCACGCCTGTAGTCTCAGCTCTCTGCAGGCTGAGGCAGGAGAATCGCTTGAACCCAGAAGGCAGAGGTTTCAGTGAGCCAAGATCATGCCACTGTACTGCAGCCTGGGTGGCAGAGCAAGACGAGACAATGTCTCAAAAAAAAAAAATTTTTTTTTAACAGGTTTTAAGCGAAAGCTGTAAAATACATGAATAAAATATATTAGACTAGGTTTGGGGATAGAGTATGTGTAAAAAATGGTTCTCAGACTTGACAAATATTCTACTGACTTTTTGGAAAGGAAGAAACATAGATTCTTCAGAATGTCGAACCCTGGTTTGAGAAGTACTGATTTTAAAGCTTTATTCTAAGAAAATATATTTCAGGCCTGGTGCAATGGCTCATATCTATAATCCCAGCACTTTGGGAGGCTGAGATGGGAGGATCCCTTGAGCCCAGGAATTTGAGACCAACCTGGCAACATAGTAAAACCCTGTTTCTGCAAAAAACAAAATAAATAGAAGATGTTCTTCAGTTGCAAATTACAAAGTTTTATCTTTATAACAGTACAGAGACTTATTTTTAGATATTCATGAAATAAAAATACAAAATTAAAAATTTCTTGTAGAATTTTCTAACTTCAGAGAACATAGCTATGGATCTCAGCTTAAGAAAGCAAGTGTTTAGAAAATACAGGATAATTTACGATTGCTTATTTAGATCTTGAAATACATCAGGGTCATGATACTGAACTTCATTTCTACATAATTGTTCAGCAGTGTAAATGTGGGAGATCTAGATGAATTCCTCTTGATTACACTGCCTGGGAAAGTCTTGAGTTATCGTAGACTGAACAAGTGTTTTCCATTTGTTTTTCTGGAGACGGGGTCTTGCTTTGTCACCCAGGCTGGACCAAAGAGGTCGAGGCTGCAGTGATTGAGGCTGCAATCACGGTGGTGCGATCATGGCTCACTTCAGCCTCGATCTCCCGGGCTCAAGTGATCCTCCCACCTCAGCCTCCCGAGTAGCTGGGACTACAGGCACATGCCACTGCACCTGGCTAATGTTTAAATTTTTTGTAGAGACAGTGGTCTCATTATGCTGCCTAGGCTGGTCTCGAACTCCAGGGCTCAAGCGATCCTCCCGCCTCAGCCTCCCGAAGTATTGAGATTACAGGCGAGAGCCACCACATCTGGCTGTGAACAAGGTTTTTTGATGGCCTACCATGTGCCTTGTACTCTGCCGCATGCTATGGGGTACAGTATAAGACAAGGTCACAACCCTGCTCTCAGAGTTTCTGTTCAAGTGATAAAATATGCAAAGGGAAAAATAATAGACATTGTTAATCTAGTGCTTAGGATGTGCCAGGTAGAGTCATATAAGATCATATATATGGAAGAACTAGCCTAAAATTCTCCACTTGGCTGGGTGTGGTGGCTCACACCTGTAATCCCAGCACTTTGGGAGGCTGAGGCAGATGGATCACTGGAGTCCAAGAGTTAGAGACCAGCCTGGGCAACATAGTGAGACCCCGTCTCTACAAAAAAAAAAAAAACACAAAAGTTTGGCAGGTGTCATGGTGTGTGCTTGTAGCCCTAGCTACCCAGGAAGCTAAGATGGGAGGATCACTTGAGCCCCAGAGGTCAAGGTTGTCATGAGCCAAGATTGTACCATTGCACTCCAGCCTGGACAACAAAGTAAGACCCTGTCTCAAAAAACAAAAAATCCTTCATTAGTTTCCTTTTGCTCTTAAGACAATGATCAAAATACAGTGGGACTTGTCTGGGCATGGTTTTTCATGCCTGTAATCCTAGCACTTTGAGAGGCCGAGGCAGGCAGATCATCTGATGTGAGGAATTCGAGACCAGCCTGGCCAACATGGTGAAACCCCATCTCTACTAAAAATACGTGAATTAGCCGGGTGTGGTGGCGTGTGCCTGTAACCCCAGCTACTTGGGAGGATGAGGCAGGAGAATCACTTGAACTTGGGAGGCAGAGGTTGCACTGAGCTGGGATTGCGCCATTGCAGTTCAGCCTGGGAGACAGAGTGAGATTCCATCTCAAAAAAAAAAAAAAAAAAAAATACAGTGGGACCAGTGTGGCTCTTGCACACCTCTGAAGTCTTGTTTTCACATTTTCTGTAGTTCTCCTTCTTCCAGCCATATGGCCTTTGCTCAGGTCCTCAGAGGCAGAGTGTTTACTTCTATGAGGCTTTTGCCCATTTTGTTTACACCAGCACTTTGCCAAAGGTAATCCTCACTCATCCCGGAGAGTCCAGCTTAATCCTACATCCTCAGCAAACCCATCTCTCAGACCTTGACTTCCCAGACTCCATCACCTCCCGCTTATGCACTCCTCCAGTACCATCCATCTCTCTTCCTAGGACATGATAATCGAATTTCACATTTATTCTTCTGGTTATTTGGTTAATGTTTTTTTCCCTCACTAGAGTTTGACCATCGTAAGATATGTGTATTTTGATCACCGTTCTTCAGGTCACCTGGCACTTAGAAGTTCAAGAAATATTTATTCAATGAAAGAATAAATCTACCCTTGTACAGAATAGAGACTTAGGGAATTTAAGTGACTTGGCCCAAGATCACATGGCTAATAAGTGGCAGAGATGGGACTGAACCCACGTGTTCAACTCCAGAGCTTAAGTTTTTACCCATTACTCTAGACCCAGTGCTTCTTAGACTGTCAATGGTGAAGGGCCGGTTTTGGGGTTTTTTGTTTTTTTAAATTTCTAATCTCTTGTAGGCTGATACTTTTGTAAAATATTTTGATCATGTATTTGGATGTTGTGACAATGTCAAATTATTATAAAAGTCTCTAAATCCTTTCTCTCAATGTCTGTGCTTATCACAGACCAGCATTGGGACACTGACCACACTTTGAGTATCTTTAGCAGCCAGGGAGCAGAATGTATTACATGTTGCCTCTGTAGCCCTGTAGATGAAGTAGAGAACTGTACAGCATAATGAGCTCACGAGGAAAGTGGAGAGAATTCCATGAGGGCCCCAAGCATTGGGAAAAGCTTCGTGGAGGTGCTGAGGCTTGAAGAAGGTGTTAAGGCATGATGGAGTAGAACTTGGAAAGGAAAGGGCACTGGAACATTCCCAGCATGTGGAGAAGCTAGAATATGTGTATTGTAACAAGGGAGACCTCAGTGGTACTGACTGCTTAGAACAAGTGGTTTGTATTGAGTAGACAGAAAAAGCCAAGCACAGTTTTTTTGTTTGTTTGTTTGTTTGTTTGTTTTTTGAGATGGAGTCCCGCCCCAGGCTGGAGTACAATGGCGTCGACTACGCTCACTGCAACCCCCCCATCTTCCAGGTTCAAGTGATTCTCCTGCCTCAGCCTCCCGAGTAGCTGGGATTACAGGCACAGACCAGCACACTTGGCTAATTTTTGTATTTTTAGTAGAGACAGGGTTTCACCATGTTGGCAAGGCTGCTCTCAAACTCCTGACCTCGTGATCCGCCTGTCTCGTCCTCCCAAAGTGCTGGGGATCATAGATGAGAGCCACCGTGCCCAGCCCCTACCAAGCACAGGTTTTATTATGTTCATTTCTGTCCATAATTTTTTTTCACGTTTCAAGAAGATTTCCATTACTTTAAGGGCCTTTTCCTCTTTTCCTCCTTTAATGAACTTTTCAGTACCTAGAAAAAATTAATATTTTGATCTCTGTTTTATTTGTCATTTGCGTCTTAGCAACACCCATTTGTTGCATAACACGGTATTCTGTGTTTTTTTTTTTGGAAGCAGGGTCTTAACTGTTGCCCAGGCGAGAGAGCAGTGGCGCCATCTCAGCTCATTGCAACCTCTGCCTCTCGGGCTCAGGTGAGCCTTCTACCTCAGCCTCCTGAGTAGCTGGGACTACAGGCACGTGCCACCAGCCTGGCTAATTTTTGTATTTTTTTTTTTTTTTTTTTTTTTTTTTTAGAGACAGAGTCTTGCTTTGTTGCCCAGGCTGGTCTCACACTCCTGGGCTTAAGTGATCCACCTGCCTTTGCCTTCCAAAGTGCTGAGATTAGAGGTGTGAGCCACCACACCCGGCCTAGCACAATATTTGATGATGAACTACGGCTCTAATAGTTAATTTAAGTTCCCCTAGTAATTTCATTTATTTATTCAATAAATGTTTGCTGAGAGCTTTCTAACAGTCTGACTCCTGGGTAGGATTTCTATTTGTCCATCAGATAGCAACCCTCTCAAGGCCTGTTCTCATTTCTCTGTAGGTAATAAGAAATTCCTTCTCTTATCCTCACTCTTCTCCCTTTCTCCTGACCCCAGATCTCCTGAGCAGTGTCCAACTATTCTTTTCACTTAGAGAAGGCGTCTTCCTAGCTTATTATCAAATAAGCAAAAGCTGGATGTAATGTCCCAAATGTACCTTCCTCTGAAATATTTATTTGTTCAGAAACATAGTCACTTCTGAAAAATACTTTTCTGAAAACCTAACTGTTAGGTTAAATATGTTTACGGTGGTTTCAAAGATACTTGTATTTTGGAAAGTTTCCACACAGAGCTGTTACCAAATAGGCCCTCTCTTGTGTTTAAATAGTTCTTCTACTTGACTCTCCGATTTTCTTCTAGTGTTTCACTTTTAAAAATCTCATTGTGTTGGTTGTATTTTTCAGTCAAGTCCTAATTCGAAGCAGAGTCCTCAGGGAAAATGGAAAATACATTCCCAAACAGGTACTCATTTATCTTTTATTAAAAAGCTCCACGATTCACTGTTGGGCAGTAGATATCTGAATGTTTTATAAGGGGACTTTGGGGAAAGCTGAAGGTTGGCAATTTAGTAATTAAGCTGTGGCCTGATGGTGTTTGCTGTCATGGTGACCTCACCTTTCTTAGGAAATTGTTTTTAAATGTGACTCAGCTAAAGTGTCTAAAGTGTCAGGTCGCCTGCCAAGTAGGCTGACAGCTCTAAGCAGAACAGCATATCCTAAAGGTCTTCTGACTAAGTCCCTGGGGAGTAATTTGACAATCTGCTGTGTCATAGTTCTAAGACCTAAAATGCTTTTTTTTTTTTTTTTAACTAGTCTTTCTTGACACGAAAATATTACTTCAACAACCCAGAGGATGGATTTTTCAAAAAAACTAAACGGAAGGTAGTGCCACCTTCTCCTATGACTGGTATGTTTATTCCTTTCACTCATCTTTAAGGAAGATTTTTAACATAGGTCATTGAGTGGGGTGGGGTGGGTGTGGGAGAGGGCAGGGAGGGTGTCATTTTGTTTAAATGTTAAATTGCAGAATATAGTAATCTTAGACCTTGGAAATCATCTAATACAGGGATCTGTGGAAGTGGAATTCTCTTTTTCAGTTAGATTTTCTGAGAACCCTAATGTATAAAGTGGATTAAAAAAAAAATAGTTCTCAGCTGATGGAGTGGGGAGGCCAGAGCTGTTGTCCCTGGGTCTCTCCTTACTGATGTTCTCAGGACCCAGGGTTCTAGGGAGCACAGTTGGAAAAGCTTTCCAGCCTGGCTCTCACCCAGTGCCTGGATCCCCTTCCGACAGATGGCTGCCCAGCTTCTGCCTAAATGAGGAAGAGTGCACTACTTCCGAGACATGCAATTTTGTTGTTAGATGTGATTGTTTGGTCTATCCTACAGTTTTGGCTCTAACATTTTCTACTTCCACTGATCCCAGTCGTGAAAAATACAGCATGTTAAAAGTAAAACAGGCCGGGGGCTGGGCGCGGTGGCTCAAGCCTGTAATCCCAGCACTTTGGGAGGCCGAGACAGGCGGATCACGAGGTCAGGAGATCGAGACTAGCCTGGCTAACACGGTGAAACCCCGTCTCTACTAAAAAAATACAAAAAACTAGCCGGGTGAGGTGGCGGGCGCCTGTAGTCCAAGCTACTGGGGAGGCTGAGGCAGGAGAATGGCGTAGACCCGGGAGGCGGAGCTTGCAGTGAGCTGAGATCCGGCCACTGCACTCCAGCCTGGGCGACAGAGCGAGACTCCGTCTCAAAAAAAAAAAAAAAAGTAAAACAGGCCAAGTATGGTGGCTCATGCCTGTAATCCTTGCATTTTGGGAGGCCGAGGCAGGCAGATTGCCTGAGGTCAGGAGTTCAAGACCAGCCTGGTTTACATGGTGAAATGCCGTCTCTACTAAAAATATAAAAGTTAGCCTGGCATGGTGACAGGTGCCTGTAGTCCCAGCTACTTCGCAGGCTGAGTCAGGAGAATTGCTTGAACCCGGGAGGTGGAGGTTGCAGTGAGCTGAAGTCCCATCACTGCACTCCAGCCTGGGCGACAGAGCAAGACTCTGTCTCCAAAAAATAAAAATAAAGGAAAACAAAGTAATTTGTTGTTTTGTGTTGACTCTCCTCTCATTTTAGTACTATTCACTTCTTTAGGTGAGACAGCCAGCTATTTTAAACCCATAGGGAAGGTATTATAGTTTTTTTTTTAAGAGTGACTAAGGTTGTATGGAGTTCATTTTTTAACAAGTTTTTAAGAAAATTTACAAGAAACAAAAGACCATTAAATATATGAGAAATTACTTGACGTCACTAATAATCCATGGAATACCAATTAAAACAAGGTATCTTTTTTTTTTTTTTTTTTGAGATGGGAGTCTCACTTTCTCATCCAGGCTGGAGTGCAGTGGTGGCGATCTCAGCTCAATGCAGGCTCTGCCTCCTGGGTTCACGCCATTCTCCTACCTCAGCCTCTCAAGTAGCTGAGATTACAGGTGCCCGCCACCACACTCGGCTAATTTTTTTGTATTTTTAATAGAGATGGGGTTTCACCATGTTAGCCAGGATGGTCTTGATCTCCTGACCTCGTGATCCACCTGCCTTGGCCTCCCAAAGTGCTGGGATTACAGATGTGAGCCACCGTGCCCGGCCAAGATATCCATTTTTTTTTTAGCCCCGTAAGCTGTCAAAAGATTGAAAAGATTGAGCCGGGCGCGGTGGCTCACGCCTGTAATCCCAGCACTTTGGGAGGCCGAGACGGGTGGATCACAAGGTCAGGAGATCGAGACCACGGTGAAACCCCGTCTCTGCTAAAAATACAAAAAATTAGCTGGGTGTGGCGGCGGGCACCTGTAGTCCCAGCTACTCAGGAGGCTGAGGCAGGAGAATGGCGTGTACCCGGGAGGCGGAGCTTGCAGTGAGCCGAGATCGCGCCACTGCACTCCAGCCTGGGGGACAGAGCAAGACTCCGTCTCAAAAAAAAGAAAAAAAAAAAAGGATTGAAAAGATTGGCAGGATCCACTATTGTCAATGTCGAGGAAGTTAGACCCCCTCACCATTGGCGGGAGTGGCGAGAGGTGGGGCTTTGCTGATAGTCTGACAATATCTATCAATTTTAAATGTACAAATCCTTGGACCTAGAAATTCTAAGAAGTTCTCTTACAGAAACACATAAACATGCAGATGTATGTGCAAGATAATTGTCGGCAGCATCATTTATCATTTATTGTCAAAAACAGTGGAAACAATCCATAGGTCTACTCAAAAGTGATTGGTGTGACCACACCGTGGAATCCTATGCAGACGTTAAAAATATTGAGACTGGGTACGGTGACTGACACCTGTAATCCCAGCACTTTGGGAGGCCGAGGCAGGCAGATCACTTGAGGTCAGTCAGGAATTCAAGACCAGCCTGATCTGGTGAAACCCCGTCTCTACTAAAAATACAGAATTAACTGGGCATGGTGGTGTGTGCCTGTAATCCCAGCTAGTTAGGAGACTGAGGCAAGAGAATCACTTGAACCTGGGAGGCAGAGGTTGCAGTGAGCTGAGATCATGCCACTGCACTGCAGCCTGGGCGATAGAGTGAGACTATGTCTCAAAAAACAAAACAAAACAAACAAACAAAAATGCCCAGCACAGTGGCTCACGCCTGTAATCTCAGCACTTTGGGAGGCCAAAGCGGGCAGATCACGAGGTCAGGAGATCGACACCATCCTGGCTAACATGGTGAAGCCCCATCTCTACTAAAAATACGAAAAATTAGCTGGGCGTGGTGGTGGACGCCTGTAGTCCCAGCTACTTGGGAGGCTGAGGCAGGAGAATGGCATGAAACCGTGAGGCGGAGTTTGCAGTGAGCTGAGATCGTGCCACTGCACTCCAGCCTGGGCAAGAGAGCAAGACTCCATCTCAAAAAAAAAAAAAAAAAAAAAGGAAATATTGAGAGGGAGCTATTCAGTGTGGAAATATCATACACAATATATTACTAATAGTAAGCATAGTAGTATAGTATCTCTGTTTTGTGTGTGTGTGTATATATATACACACACACATATACATAAAATTTGTAATGTGTGTATGTAGAGAGAAAGATGGAAGGATATACAACAAATAGTTAAGTGTTTAGAGAATGGGCTTAAAAGAACTGTCTACATCATACATTTTTATGTCATTTGATTTTTTTTTACAATAAACTTATTTTAATTATCAAGTATGTTAAAAATTTACAGAAAATTGGGGCCAGGCGCAGTGGCTCACGCCTGTAATCCCAGCACTTTTGGGAGGCTGAGGTGGGTGGATCACGAGGTCAGGAGATTGAGACCATCCTGGCTAACATGGTGAAACTCTGTCTCTACTAAAAATACAAAAAATTAGCCGGGCGTGGTGGCAGGTGCCTATAGTCCCATCTACTCGGGAGGCTGAGGCAGGAGAATGACGTGAACCCAGGAGGCAGAGCTCGCAGTGAGCTGAGATTGCGCCACTGCACTCCAACCTGGGCCCCAGAGCGAGACTCTGTCTCAAAAAAAAAAAAAAAAATTTTTACAGAAAATCAGGAGGAAGTCCCTGGCAACAGAGGTAAAACTTAGTGGGTTTCTTGTTTGTGCTTTTGTCTTAGATCCTACTATGCTGACAGACATGATGAAAGGGAATGTAACAAATGTCCTCCCTATGATTCTTATTGGTGGATGGATCAACATGACATTCTCGGGCTTTGTCACAAGTAAGTTACAGACCCAGCCGACTTCATGTTACCCAGAGAGATTCAAGTGCTACTGAGACACTAATATCATAGGTCGTATGTTTTCTTGTGTAAACTGATAATAGTCTTTGAACAAAAAATTTACTATGTGATGACTTTTATGACTTTTGCCCAAAAGTGATCCTCAGTTCATGATGTGGATACTTTTTAGCCAGATTAGATTCAAGCAAGTGACTTGCTAGCTTGCTTCCAAAACTAATATGGTATTCTAGTTGAGCAGGATAAAGGGAAGCATATTTCTATTTTGACTTCATTTGCTAGGTGTTAGGGTGAGTTTTCTATTTGTTTATAAGTTGATTTGATTTTAATCAATTTGGTTTCTTAGTAACATAGTTCTATGCTTATATATTCCACTTAGAGCTTAACAGATTGGTGCAAATTTTTTCCAAATTTCAGGTCACAGCTCAGTTTGAGTCCCTGCTTCCTCAGTAAGCTAGAAGCAAGTATTATTGAGGGAAACTAGAGCAGAGTGGCATTTTGACTGTCTTTTCTTCAGAAATTGCCACAGATTTTCTTGTGGAAGTCGTTTTCCAAAAGCTATGTGGCATAGAGTTCCCACCTCCTCTGGGAAAGATTCACACTTATTCTAAAAATAAAACAGCTCAGAGTGGTTGTGAACTTTTTCTTCTCTGCAGCCAAGGTCCCATTTCCACTGACCCTCCGTTTTAAGCCTATGTTACAGCAAGGAATCGAGCTACTCACATTAGATGCATCCTGGTAAGAACTTTCTTCTGTTTAATAAAAATACAAACCACACTTTGGGAGGCCAGGGTGGGAGGATCACTTGAGCCCAGGAGTTTGAGACCAGCCTGGGCAACAGAGTAAGACCCTGTCTCAAAAAAACGAAAACAGGCGGGGTGCAGTAGCTCACACCTGTAATCCCAGCACTTTGGGAGGCTGAGGCGGGCAGATCACAGGTCAAATCGAGACCATCCTGGCTAACACGGTGAAACCCCATCTCTACTAAAAATACAAAAAATTAGCCAGGCGTGGTGGTGGGTTCCTGTAGTCCCAGCTACTTGGGAGCTGAGGCAGGAGAATGGCGTGAATCCGGAAGGCGGAGCTTGCAGTGGGAGGAGCTTACAGTGAGGGGAGATCGCGCCACTGCACTCCAGCCTGGGCCACAGAGTGAGACTCTGTCTGAAAAGAAAAAAAAAAACGTAAACAAAAATCACACAAACCAAAATCTAAAACCAGTGCCCCTTAAAGATGAGGATTTCTGGCTGGGTGTAGTGGCTCACACCTGTAATCCCAGCACTTTGGGAGTCTGAGGCGGGCGGATCACAAGGTCAGATCGAGACCATCCTGGCTAACAGGGTGAAACCCCGTCACTATGAAAAATACAAAAAGTTAGCCGGGTGTGGTGACTGGTGCCTGTAGTCCCAGCTACTCAGGAGGCTGAGGCAGGAGAATGGCATGAACCCAGGAGGTGGAGCTTGCAGTGAGCTGAGATCACGTCACTGCACTCCAGCCTGTTCGACAGAATGAGACTCTGTCTCAAACCAAAAAAAAAAGATGAGGAGTTCTAATTTGCATACTTCATTGGAATCGGTTTTTAAAAGGTTTTTTTTTTTTTTTTTTCCAAGACTGTGTCTCACTCTGTCACCCAGCCTGGAGTGCAGTGGTTCTATATCACTGCAACCTCCCCCTCCTGGGTTCTAGTGATTCTTCTGCCTCAGCCTCCCGAGTACCTGGGATTACAGGCGTGCACCACCACATCCGGGTAATTTTTGTATTTTTCTTGAGGACGGGGGTTTCACCATGTTGGCCAGGTTGGTCTCAAACTACTGACCTCAAGTAATCCATCTGCCTCGGCCTCCCATAGTGCTGGGATTACAGGCATGAGCCACCACGCCTGGCCAAAAGTTTTTTTGTTTTTTTTTCATTGAAACTCCACTCAAAATGCCATGGGTGGTTTATGGCAACTTTTACATGAGTCTAGCAAAAGGAAAGAACGTGTCACCTCTTTTCTGTCACAATTGGGGGCTTAAAACTGCAGGAGTGGATGTATCAACCCCCAGAAAGTTAAAAGTTTAAGCCAGGAGTTCTGGCCATGCAATCATTTTTAGTAATACCTGGAGCTTATGAGAGTGGAAGTTTGTATTATTTTTTTTTCCAAAGTACATTACTATTAATGATAATAGTTTTCATTAGTTCTAGTCACTGTGCTTAGCATTTTCCGTATTTTACCCTCATAGCAACCTATGAAACCTATGTAGGAATTGACATTTGACAATAGTCTGTCCAAATCCAGCACCCATGTGTTATTTACCACTCTTTATAATTTTTAAAAAGAGATTTCTCCTTCTGAATACCACTGTTTTTTGTGTGTGTGGTTTTTTTTTGTTTTGTTTTTGAATGGCAGAATAAAACAACTTAAAATCTGAAAAGCTCTTAGAAAATACTGCTACAGTATCTGGAACCTAGTAAGGCTGCTTCACGTGGCCTCTCCAGACTCTTGCCTGTGGCTTCCCAAAGACTGGCATAAAACAGAGAAAAAGAATAATGGACAAAATGGGGATTACTAGTGGTAATCTTGACTACTTGGTTTGAGCAGAGCCCTCTAGGATGTGTGGGAGGAGCAGGACAGGCTAGAGGCTGGGAAGTCTGGGCCATGCACAATTCTGCTAGAGAAGAAAAGCTGTACATTATATGAGTAGCATGAGTCTATTCAGCTTTTACCTTCTGGTCTCCTTGGGCTAAACGAAAACTTCATGGGTTGGAAAGAAGCTTATTTATCTTTTCTCAGCATCCAGAGAAGCATGTGACTAAAATTATATCATGGACAGAAGGGAGACTGGAACCCCAGTGTACAGTTACCACTGTGGTGAGATCAGCAACATTGTATTCAGACAGGCCATTTACTTACCTGCAGCCTATGGAGTAACCAGAGTAGACTCTTGCCCTTATGTGACCCACTTCTTGGAATGACTATGGATCTTTCCGTTTATCATTTTCCATACTCACTTTTGGTTTTAGCTTTTATTATATGCAAGCCTATTTATTTTATGGAGATTCAGTAGGAAACATAAGCTAAAGGAAGCCTCAGTGATATAGTTCAAAACTTGGAATGGCTCTCCCAGTAGCTATAGTCCTCGGTACTATATTTCCTGAAATCCACATCTCATCCCTTCTTGTAAGTATGGAACATACCCAATGGCTCACGCCTGTAATCCTAGCACTTTGGGAAGCTGAGATGGGCAGATCACTTGAGGTCAGGAGTTCAACATCAGCTTGGCCAACATGGTGAGACCCCGTCTCTACTAAAAATACAAAAATTAGCCAGGCATGGTGGTGTGTGCCTGTAGTCCAAGCTACTCAGGAGGTCGAGGCAGGAGAATCTCTTGAACCCTGGTGGCAGAGGTTGCAGTGAGCCGAGATTGCGCCACTGCACTCCAGCCTGGGTGACACAGCGAGACTGCGTCTCAAAAACAAAAAGTATGGAACACACCAACACTTGTGATTTCCTCTCGGGAATGGAATTCAGAATGGGAGTCATCTTTGGATTTTTTTAAATATAGTTCTGTATTGTTGAGACTGCTTTAACAACTTGTATTTCTTCTGTGGTTGTGCTTTGGATGAATACAGCCCATCCAAGGTGACTTCTTTACAACCACTGAACAACTTTGGGTGGTAGGGAAGTGGGAACTGCATTACTCTCTGATACAATAACTAACCACACCATTTTCCTTTTACTTTGCCAGGGTGAGTTCTGCATCCTGGTACTTCCTCAATGTATTTGGGCTTCGGAGCATTTACTCTCTGATTCTGGGCCAAGATAATGGTAAGAAGCATGTCAGGTTTACTAAGCAAATACTTCCATAGATGAAGCATCCATGTTAGAGCCAGAAAAGTCTTGTAGGTTATGCTGTTTGTTACCATAGTCAAATAAAATGTTTCCTTCCTTCAGTTTCTGAGGTATTCTGAAAGACTTAAAAATTCCAGGGGTCAAACTGAAGATCTCAATTCTCTCTGGCAATGACTGGGACAGTATTTGATTCCCCAGAATCTGATACCATCATGTGAGGGATCCAGCACCAGCAGTGTAAGCCTGTGAACCTAAAGCTTAAAGAAGACCTGGTTTGTCAGTCATTTCATTGACTAGAGCCCTTGCCAGTACTAATCCTTGCTCTCTTGTTTACTGGCTGGGACCTCAGAAAAGTTACTTAACAAGTTACTTAACTTCAAATTCTCTATTTGCTTATCTGTAAATAAGGACTTTATTAGTTAACCTGTGGGGTTATTAGGAACAGATGAGGTAGAATATGCGAACCACTTAGTGAAGTACTTGGCTTACAGCAGTTGCTCAATAACTGGTGCCTGTTATTGTTGAAATTTGAAATGAAGTTTAGAGCTTCTTTTAGTGATCTCTTTTTTGCTGTTACTATCCCCGTGTTTCAGGAGACACAAAGTGACTTTCCTAGAGTCTCATAGCCAGTGGGTGACAGGGCCAGTCGTGAGGCTGTAGTCCAGTTCTCTAATCTGTGTGAAGCCCATTCGTCCCCTTGGGTGCTGGGGTGCTTGCTGAGTCCTGGCACTCATGTAAGTGTGTCTTCTGCTACAGCCGCTGACCAATCACGAATGATGCAGGAGCAGATGACAGGAGCAGCCATGGCCATGCCCGCAGACACAAACAAAGCTTTCAAGGTACACTCTATTCACCATTCAAAGCCGCAGCGATGCTCTGAAAGGTGTTATCAAGAGCTATTTTAAAAATAGCTTCCTTGCAGGGAGTGTTGTGTGGTTCCATCGTTTTAATTTAAACTTAGCAAAAACATAGTTCACATGTCTCTTTTTCCTGAGGCAGAATCATCTATTAAGTAAATTGGAAATTCTTGGTACTTTTACTGGTTTTTAAATGCTCACCAGAATTTAATCCACACTATCAATGATGCCGTAAAATAATCCAATCAGAGGTGCCAGGTAAACATTTAGAATAATTTGAACGTTTTTGAACCCCATAGATATCAGATATAAATTGCATTAAAAAAAATCAATACTGACCGGGCGCGGTGGCTCACGCCTGTAATCCCAACACTTTGGGAGGCTGAGGTGGGTGGATCACGAGGTCAGGGGTTCAAGACCAGGCTGACCAACATGGTGAAACCCCGTCTCTACTAAAAATACAAAAAAAATTAGCTGGGCGTGGTGGCAGGCGCCTATAATCCCAGCTACTCAGGAGGCTGAGGCAGGAGAATTGCTTGAACCCAGGAGGCGGAGGTTGCGATGAGCTGGGATTGCACCACTGCACTCCAGCCTGGGCAGCAGAGCGAGACTCTGTCTCAAAAAAAAAAAAAAAATCAATACTAAGAGGTTTTTCACAAAAAGGTTCTAGAATTTGCATAATTTAGCCTGATTTTTGTGGAACAAAATCTCACTGTGTTTCATGATAAAAACTAGAAAGAGAAGGGAAATTCTGGCCAGGGACAGTGGCTCACACCTGTAATCCCAGCACTCTGGGAGGCCGAGGCGGGCGGGTCACCTGAAGTCAGGAGTTTGGCACCAGCCTGGACAAAATGGTGAAACCCTGTCTGTATTAAAAATACAAAAATGGACCAGGTGTGGTGGCTCATACCTGTAATCCCAGCACTTTGGTAGGCCAAGGCGGGTAGATCATCTGAGTTCAAGAGTTCAAGACCAGCCTGGCCAACATGGTAAAACCCCTTTTCTACTAAAGATACAAAAGAAAATGTGCTGGGCGTGGTGGCAGGCGCCTGTAATCCCAGTTACTTGGGAGGCTGAGACAGGAGAATTGCTTGAACTCAGGAGGCGGAGTTTGCAGTGAGCTGAGATTGCACCATTGCACTCCAGCCTGGGTAACAAGAACAAAACTCCATCTCAAAAAAAAAAAAGAAAGAAACAAAACAAAACAAAAATGAGCTGGGCATGGTGGCATGTGCCTATAATCCCAGCTACCCAGAAGGCTGAGGCAGGAGAATCGCTGGAATCCAGGATGCGGAGGCTGCAGTGAGCTGAGATCGTGCCACTGCACTCCAGCCTGGATGACAGACCAAGATTTTGTCTCAAAAAGAAAAAATAGAGAAGTTTCTCAGCCTGATAAAGGGCATCTATGACAGACCCACAGCTAACATCATACTCAATGGTGAAAGACTGAAAGCTTTCCCTTTAAGATCAAGAACAAGACAAGGATGTCTGTTCTTGCCACTTCTATTCAGCATTGTCCAGGATGTACTAGCCAGGGCAGTTAGGCAAGAAAAAGAAATAAAAAGTCATTCTGATTAGAAAGGAAGTAAAACTATCTCTGTTTGCAAATGGCATGGCGTTGTATACAGATCATGCTAAACAATCCACAAGAAAACTAACAGAGCTAATAAATAAGTTCAATATACAAAAATCAATTGTGTTTCTATATACTGGTAATGAAGAATTGGAAATGAAAGTAAAACAATTTTATTCATAATAGTATCAAAAGGAATAAAATATTTAGAAACAAATCTAACAAAAGAAATAGCCTTGGCCGGGCATGGTGGTTAACACCTGTAATCCCAGCACTTTGGGAGGCTGAGGCGGGCAGATCATGAGATCAATAGATCGAGACCATCCTGGCCAACATGGTGAAACCCCATCTGTACTAAAAATATAAAAATTAGCTGGACATGGTGGCACATGCCTATAGTTCCAGCTACTGGGGAGGCTGAGGCAAGAGAATCACTTGAACCCGGGAGGTGAAGGTTGCAGTGAGCCAAGATCGCACCACTAGACTCCAGCCTGGTGACAGAGCAAGACTTCATCTCAGAAAAAAAAAAAGAAATGACCTTTTGTTAGATTTAAACTGATACGCTGAAAAATTACAAAACATTGCTGAAAGAAATTAAAGACTTAAATAAATGGAAAGATACCCATGTTCATAGATTGGAAGACTTAATTTTTTTTTTTTTTTTTTTTTTTTTTGAGACGGAGTCTCGCTCTGTGGCCCAGGCTGGAGTGCAGTGGCCGGATCTCAGCTCACTGCAAGTTCCGCCTCCCGGGTTTATGCCATTCTCCTGCCTCAGCCTCCTGAGTAGCTGGGACTACAGGCGCCCGCCACCTCGCCCGGCTAGTTTTTTTTTGTATTTTTTAGTAGAGACGGGGTTTCACCGTGTTAGCCAGGCTGGTCTCGATCTCCTGACCTCATGATCCGCCCAGGAAGACTTAATATTATTAAGATGGCAGTACTCTCCAAATTTATCCACAGATTGAACATAATCCCTATCAAAATCTTACCTGCCTTTCTTGCAGAAATTGACAAGCTGCTCCTGAAGTTCATATGGAAATTCAAGGGAATCAAAATAGGCAAAAATGTTGGCAAAATTGGAGAACTTACATGCTGTGGTTTTAAAGCCTATTACAAAGCTGTAGTAATCAAAACTGCGCAGAAATAAAAACTGGCATAAGGAGAGATATAGGTCAATGGAATAAAATGGAAAGTTCAGAAATAAACCCATCTATTTATCATCAATTGACTTTCAAAGAGGGTACCGAGACTATTCAGTGGGAAAGAATAGTGTCCATTCAATGAATGGTGCTGGGAAAAGGATATCTACATGCAAAAGAATGAAGCTGGGCACCTATTTCACACCATGTACAAAAGTTAAGTCTAAATGGTTCAACAGGCATGTGTAGTGCAGAAGAAAAAAAAAATTAGGTTCAAGTTAGCTTAGATGTGATGGTGCATGCCTATAGATGGGGGCACCACTTGAGCTGAGGAGTTTGAGGCTGCAATGAGCTATGATTGTGCCACTGCACACCAACTTGGGTGACAGCAAGACCCTGTCTCAAAAAGAAAAAAGAAATCAAATGGGTCAAAGACCCGAATCTTTAATATTGCATGATATTACTTATATAAAATATTTGGAATAGGAAAATTCACAGAGACAAGGAAGTAGGTTAGAGGTTACTGAGGATGGGATGGGGGCAGTGGGGAGTAGTTGCTTACTGTGCACATTTTCTGTTTAAGAGGACATAAAACTTTGGAAATGATGGTAGACATGGGTACACGTTGTGAATGTCATTAATGCCACTGAATTTTATATCTAAAATGGCTAAAATGGTGTATGTTATGTTACATATATTTTACCACAATAAAAAAATTAAAATTTGGCTGGGCACAGTGGCTTACACCTGTAATCCCAGCACTTTGGGAGGCCGAGACAGGCAGATCATTTGAGGTAAGGAGCTTGAGACCAGCCTGGCCAACATGATGAAATGCCATCTCTACTAAAAATACAAAAATTAGCTGGGTGTGGTGGCGCACCCCTGTAATCCCAGCCACTCAGGAGGCTGAGGCGTGAGAATCACTTGAACCAGGGAGGCAGAGATGGCAGTGAGCGGAGATCACACCATTGCAGATGCAGAGGTTGCAATGAGCCAAGATGGCGCCATTGCACTCCACCCTGGGCTACAGAGTGAGATCACCCTGTCTCAAAAAAATAAACAACTAAAAAACAGTGAGAGGGCTGGGCACGGTGGCTCACGCCTGTAATCCCAGCACTTTCGGAGGCCGAGGTAGGCGGATCACAAGGTCAGGAGTTTGATATCAGCCTGGTCAATATGGTGAAACCCTGTCTCTACTAAAAATACAAAAATTATTGTATTTTTACAATACCACCGGGCGTGGTGGTGGGTGCCTGTAGTCCCAGCTACTCAGGAGGCTGAGGCAGGAGAATCACTTAAACCCGGGAGGTGGAGGTTCCAGTGAGCCGAGCGCGTGCCACTGCACTCCAGCCTGGGTGATAGAGCGAGACTCTGTCTCAAAACAAAACAAAAAAAACCAGTGAGATACCACTTTGTGCCCACTCAGATGGTTATAATAAAAAAAAGATGAACAATAACAAGTGTTGGTGAGGATGTGGAGAAATTGGAACCCTATTGTTGATGATGGTGCAGCCACTTTGGAAAACAGTTTTTCCACCATTCCTCAAACAGTTAAAACATAATTACTGTATGACCCAGCAGTTTTACTCTTAAGTAAATACTCAAGAGAATTGAAAACATATGTCCACACAGAAACTTACGTGAGAATGTGTTCAGAGCTTGATTCATAATAATCAAAAAGTAGACATAACCCAAATACCCATCATCTAATGAAAGGATAAACAATGGAATATTTTTGAATATAATATATGTTGTATATACAGTAGAATATATACAATGGAGTGTTATTCAGCTATAAATAAGAGTGGAATACTGAATCATGTTAAACAGGTAAGAACCTTGAAAGCATGCTAAGTGAAAGAAAATAACAAAAGGCCACATATGCCCAGAATAAGTGAAAAAAGATACGGAAGATAAAGTAGTAGTTGCCAGAGGTTGTGGGAGGTGAATAATGGGAACTGTGTGCTGTTTGGTATGTGGTTTCTTTTTGTTATTAGATAATAACAAAATTATTATTAGATATTATGTAGATATTAGATAGTGGTGGTGGTTGCACAACGAATATATTAAAAATCACTAAATTGTACACATTAAAGGGGTAAATTTTATGACATGTAAATTGTATCTCAAAAACCCACTCATGAGCTAACATTTGTATTTCACATTAGATAACCTTTCTCTATCTATCTATCTGTCTATCTATCTAAGGTCTCACTGTGTCACCCAGGCTGGAGTGCAGTGGTACAATCCTAGCTCACTGCAGCCTCGAGCTCCTGGACTTAAGCATTCCTCCCACCTCAGCCTCAGTACTGGTGCATGAGGAGCCAGTACTACAGGCACACACCACCACACCCAACAAATTTTGTATAGAGATGGGATCTCACTATGTTGCCAACTCCCATCCTCAAGTGATCCTCCTGCCTTGGCCTCCCAAAGTGCTGGGATTACAGGCGTGAGCTACCACACCTTGCAAGGTTTT
Source organism: Chlorocebus sabaeus (assembly GCF_047675955.1). Lineage (NCBI taxonomy): Eukaryota > Metazoa > Chordata > Mammalia > Primates > Cercopithecidae > Chlorocebus > Chlorocebus sabaeus. The sequence goes on from NC_132925.1 coordinate 54,599,872, forward strand.
TTTTTTAAATTTATTTTTAAAGACGAGGTCTTACTATCTCTAGGCTCATCTAAAGATAGGTTGTCCAGGGCAGTCTCAAACTCCTGGACTCAAGCTGTCCTTAGCCTCAGCCTCCAGAGTAGCTGGGACTGTAGATGTATGCCACTGCACCCACCTCATAAAACATTTTTTAGACACTCACTAATTTAAGGCAAAGTAGTCAGATTAATAGAATATTTGAGAAATGTAATTTCTTGGAAAATTCTGCAAATTTATTTCTGCTCAACCTATTACTAGTTTACATCTAAATGATTATATGCCAAAACCGTTTTTTAGTTCACACCATCAAAGTCTTTATTCCAGTGATTAAAAATTACTGGACTTCCACAAACTGTAATGAAGTGCCATTGTGTATCTGGACATAAGGATGGAGTAAGTGTTCTTAGGCCCACTGAAAATACCCCAGTCATTTATGTCAAAGCATTGTGGACCATGCACCATTTAAACCATATGACAAGTTCCTTGATTAAAGAGCTGAGAATCAGCACTAATTTGTCTATTGTACATCCCTCAAGAGTACTGTGGGGCACAAAGGTGCCTAGTGAGCGTAAGCTGATAGACAGGTTAAGTGCTGGGGACTTTGCAGTCAGACCAAAATTTAAATCTCAGCTCCATTAGCTCCTAGTGCCGGTGGCCTTGAACAAATTATTTGACCTCTTAGCTTTAGTTTCCTTATCTATAAATTGAGGGGTGGCACAAAGAGGGGGAGGAGAGGATGCGGGTAGCAGCATTTCCCCTGTAGGATTGAATGAGCTTATACATGTGGATAGCGCACTCCAGCTTTTGGCCTAGAGTAAGTGGTCACTGAAGCCACAGCTGTCAGTAACAATTCCCTCTTCCTGCTGGGTGTTCTCTTCCATTACAGACAGAGTGGGAAGCTTTGGAGCTGACGGATCACCAGTGGGCACTAGATGATGTCGAAGAAGAGCTCATGGCCAAAGACCTCCACTTCGAAGGCATGTTCAAAAAGGAATTACAGACCTCTATTTTTTGAAGACTGAGCAGGGATTAGCTGTGTCAGGAACTTGGTATTGCACTTAACCTTGTAACTTTGTTTGGAGCTGGCACCTCTCAGAATAAAAAGGAGGATGCAAGAGCTGGCAGGCATGCAGCAAGGCTTGTTCTTGTCTGGGCTGGGTTCCCCTTTATGTTTGAAACTAGAGGAAATAGTATGCTGGGCAACTTGTTATTTTTAAAATGTTGTAAATGTTCCTTTTGGTGACTCTAGTAATGAAAGTCAGAGAAAAGGGGAAACTTCAAGCTACTGATAATATATAAAATCTTGGCCGGGCACAGTGGCCCACGCCTGTAATCCCAGTACTTTGGGAGGCTGAGGCGGGTGGATCATGAGGTCAGGAGTTCAAGATCAGCCTGGCCAAGATGGTGAAACCCTGTCTCTACTAAAAATACAAAAAAAATTAGCCGGGCATGGTGGTGGGCACCTGTAATCCCAGCTGCTCAGGAGGCTGAGGCAGAGAATTGCTTAAACCCAGGAGGCGGAGGATGCAGTGAGCTGACATCGCACCACTGCACTCCAGCCTGGGAGACAGAGCAAAACTCCGTCTCAAAAAAAAAAAAAAAAAAAAAATATATATATATATATATATATGTATGTATGTATATATATCTTAGCAGCAGCCCAGTCTTCAGAGGAAGCATTGTTAATTATAGCTAATGATTATGTGCAGTCAGTCTGACATCTGGCCACAGTAAACTCCTGTTTTCTTGGGATCCAAACACCCTGTGTTTTACCATTAGTTTTGTTAGTATTGTTAACTTTCTTTACACAAGTAAACCATTTCCACTACCAAAGGTTTAGAAACTATGGATGAACAAAATGAATCTCCCTGTATTGTTCATTTTGAGCCTACATAGAACAGAGACCAAATATGTCAAAACCTTATTCAAATAAACTCTCTTCAGAGTGAATACCCAGGGCCAGGACAGACTTGGCAAACCTTCTATATCACTTAATTCTGCCCAGCGAAAATCAGTGACCCTGAGGCACTGCCAGATTCTAAAGTGCCTTTGGGATCATCAGAGACCAGCTATAAATAATGCAAAATCTTGATCTGGATGTCAGTATATGAAATCTTATCAAATCCATTGACAAATCGGTGCTATACTGGAATGGCTATTCCTTTGGGCGAAGGACCTCACTTCCCAGTTGCTGGGAACGAAAGAGAATTTACATATTGCTGTAAGAAGAGAGAGACGGCAGTTGTTGGTAGACATGTGGATAAGGGGCCCGAGAATAATTCCGTCTGGATTAAAGGTCCCAGGGAAGTGACAGGGTGCCATTGCTGTACCAAGAGGTGAATATAATTTGCATGTTGAGTGCAGTAATTAAGAACAAATGACTCTTGACTCCACAAATTAAACCATCCTGTTTTCTTTGCCTGTGAAAATGTTGCCTCTGTAAGTCACTAACAACCTTCTGCCGACAGTTAGGACTGTCTATCTTGGACCAGTGCGGGGAGTCTAAGATGAAAGAGATGTGAACCTTGCCCTCAGCTCACAAGAGAGAGACACATAAGAGCTTTTTAAAATTTTTTATTATTTTTTTAGAGATGGTACCTCACTATGTTGCCCAGACTGGTCTTGAACTTGTGAGCTCAAGCCATCCTCCTGCCTCAGCCTCCCGAAGTGCTGGGATTATAGGCATAAGCCACCATGCCTGGCTAAAAGAGACCTTTTTTTGAGGTCACTGAATCTGAGAATCTGGAATCTCTGACCCTGGTCTCCAGAGCAACATATGTGGGCATAGACACGCATACGTCCCTCTAAAGCTTATTCATAATGACCCGCAGACCCAAGAAACCCTGAGCTTTAACGATAGTTAAAATGGCTGCTTACACCAGATATAAAAGGAACAAGTGTTCACAGGGGAGCTAACCTTTGACCTGGGTCTTGAAAGACTTCCTCTGTGTAGAGGGCATTCCAAGCAGAGAAAACAGAATCACCAAAAGCCCATGGATTAAACTGTCTGCAATTCATTGCACCCCAAGGAAATGGGGAGTGGTCCACTATGCCCTGGAAAGGTCCAGGTTGGGTAGCATGCAAATAGTAATTGGTGATTGAGTGGTAGCCACCTCGTTCCTCTGCATCAGGAGCATTTGAGTCTGCCTCTTCACTCACACAAGGCTTTACCTTTTTCCCTTGTAGCAAAGGTGGGTGGTTAAAATGTGTGTGACCAGCCTGGCCAACACGGTGAAACTCCATCTCTACTAAATATACAAAAATTAGCCACCCGTGGTGGTGTGCACCTGTAATCCCAGCTACTCGGGAGGCTGAGGCAGGAGAATCACTTGAACCTGGGAGGCAGAGGTTGCAGTGAGCTGAGATCATGCCACTTTACTCTAGCCTTGACAACAAGAGTGAAACTCCATCTCAAAAAAAAAAAAAAAAAAAAAGTGTGTGTGAGACTTTCCTGCCCCATTGTACTGGTAGTAAATGCACAGACCTGTCCTTGGCATCAGCAAGTCAAAAGGAAAAGCCAAGTTTGTTTTAGTAGGCTCTTTCCAGAACCACCGCACAGGTTTAGGGAGCAGTGCTTATTGTGTGTATTTCTTGGAGTTTAATTTGGGCCAGGCTCTAAATGAGAATTGCATCTCTTCATCCACCTGGACTTACCACCTGATACCATTTAGGACACCGCAAATGTCTACTTGCTGATCATGGTATGGAACAGGGGCGTCCAATCCTTTGGCTTCCCTGGGCCACATTGGAAGAAGAATTGTCTTGGGCCACACATAAAATACACTAACACTAATGATAGCTGATTAGAGCTAAAAAACAAATGAACCAAAAAAAACATGTTTTAAGAAAGTTTATGAATTTGTATTAGGCTGCATACCAAGCTGCCCTGGGCTGCATGCGGCCCGCAAGCCAGACAAGCTTGGTATAGAAAGTACCATACAAGGAAAGCTAAATATTGACAGTCAAGCACAAAACAACTCAGAAAAATACAGCTTAGATTTGAGTTGAGTAGGTAAACCCTTGCTTAGGGACAAGCTTAATTCCTCTGTTTGGTCTGTAAGGTGTGTGATGGGTATGTGTGTATGTGGAAGAGGGTTACTAACTGGATGAGAAATATTGCAGTTGCAGGTGACAAGCTGAACTCAAGCAATTAAAAAGGGATGGAAATTGACTCAATAACTGAAATGTAAACTGGTTGGCTTCAGGCACAGCTGGATTCAGGGCCTCTCACGATGTCATGAGGACTCAGTTGCTTTCTCAAATCTGCTTCTCAGGCAGTTTTCTTATAGAGGCACGAGATTAGTAATCCCAGTGAAAAGAAAGCGCCCCTATTTTAAAAATCTAGCAAAAGTTGGCCGGGCACGGTGGCTCACACCTGTAATCCCAGCACTTTGGGAGGCTGAGGCGGGCGGATCACGAGGTCAGGAGATCGAGACCATCCTGGCTAACATGGTGAAACCCTGTTTCTACTAAAAAATACAAAAAAAATTAGCCGGGCGTGGTGGCAGGTGCCTGTAGTCCCAGCTACTCGGGAGGCTGAGGCAGGAGAATGGCGTGAGCCTGGGAGGCGGAGCTTGCAGTGAGCCTAGATCGTACCACTGCACTCCAGCCTGTGTGACAGAGTGAGACTCCATCTCAAAAAATAATAAAATAAAATAAAAAATCTAGCAAAAGTTAGGATTGCATCTAACTAATCTGCCTTGGGTCATGTACAAATTCCAGGAATCACTTAGCTTTTCATAAATAAACTATAAGAACTGAAGGTGTAATAGGAGTGATTCCCCAGAGGAAAACTGGGATGCTGTTGCCAGAAGAAGTGGCATGGGTACCAGACAAAAAATATCTTACCTTTAATGATCTAAACCATCTGGAATGTTCCCAACAGGAGGTGCTATCCCTGTCCTTGGAGGTAATTGTGTTCTGCAGACATTTGCAGGATTTCTGCAGTGTGCTCAGGGCCATGCTAGATATTTTCAGATCTTTCTGTTCATTCAACCAACAGTGAATTGAGTGTTGCCAGGCACCGCATATGAACAAGACGCAGTCAAAGACCTTAGAAACTCAGACTACTATAGTACATGCTGTGACAGGGATGATCCTAGGGAGGCCGTGGGAACATCCTGCAGGTCATCCAATCAACCCAAATGGTCAGGGAAGGCTTCCCAGCAGGAACATCTCAACTAAGGTGTGAAAGATCATGAGGAACTTGCCAGAAAAAAATTATACAGACTGTTCCAAACAGAGGAAACAGTGTGCACAAAGTCCCAGAAGCAAAGATGGTGGTGTTTTCATGGAACTGAAACAAGACCTGCATGATCCTGCAGTGTAGAATATGAAAGGACACTGATAAACATTTGGATTGTACACTTAAAATGGGTGAATGGGGTGGGGGGGGCAATTATAGCTCCCTAAAGCTGCTTCAGAAAACAAAAATGTGAGGCGGCAGCACTAGGGCCAGATGGCAGAGGAGTTCATAAGTCATCCCTCAGAGGCAGAACTTCATCCCGATGGTGGCAGCAGGAAGCCTTTGTAGGGACTGGTGTGGAGGGATTTGCTGCTGGGCAGGGAATGGAATGGAGGGGCAGAAGTGGGTAAGGAGAGCACTGGAGTGAGAGTGAGATGGTAGTGCGGTCAGAGGAGAAGGCACGGCATTGAAGTCATGTCCATGATTAGCTCCTGCTTTCTCACACTCACTGTGTTGCTTTGCAGAAGACAGTTTTCCTCTTTGGGCCTCAGTCTCCCCATCAGTCACAAGGGGATCATATGGTGCAGCTACTTTGGAAAAGTCTGACAGGTCCTCAAAAGTTTAAATGTAAAGTTTCCATGTGACCCAGCAGTTCCCCTCCTAAATAGATACATACCCAAGAGAAGTGAAAACATATTGGCCGGGCGCGGTGGCTCATGCCTGTAATTCCAGCATTTGGGAGGCCGAGGCGGGCAGATCGCAAGGTCAGGAGTTCGAGACCAGCCTGACCAACATGGTGAAACCCCGTCTGTACTTAAAATAGAAAAATTAGCCAGGCGTGATGGTGCGCGCCTGTAATCCCAACTACTTGGGAGGCTGAGGCAGGAGAATCGCTTGAACCCAGGAGATGGAAGTTGCAGTGAGCCAGGATCGTGCCATTGCACTCCAGCCTAGGCAACAGGGTGAGACTTCATCTCAAAAATAAAAAAGAAAAGAAAACATCCAGGTCAGGTGCGTTGGCTCACGCCTGTAATTCCAGCACTTTGGGAGACCGAGGCAGGTGGATTGAGCGTCCTGTAGTCCCAGCTACTCAGGAGGCTGAGGCAGGAGAATTGCTTGAACCTGGGAGCCAGAGGTTGCAGTGAGCCGAGATTGCACCACTGCACTCCAGCCTGGGCTACCGACTGGGCAACAGAGCGAGACTCTGTCTCGAAAAAATAAAAAAGAAAGAAAGAAAAACGAAAAAGAAAACTTGTCTACACAAATACTTATACATGAATATTCATAGAGCATTATTCATAGTAGCCACAAGGGGAAACAACCCAAATGTCTATCAGCTAACAGATGGATAAATGAAATGTGGTATATCCATACAATGGCATATTATTCAGCAATAAAAAGAATGAAGTACTGACTAGGTGCAGTGGCTCACGCCAGTAATCCCTGCACTTTAGGAGGCTGAGGTGGGAGGATCGATTGAGGCCAGGAGTTCAAGACCAGCCTGGCAACATAACAAGACCCTGTCTCTACAAAAAATAAAGTTATCTGGGCACGGTGGCGTATGCCTGTAATCCCAGCTACTGAGGGGCCTGAGGCAGGAGGGTGGTTGCTTGAGCCCAGAAGTTGAAGATTACAGTGAGCCATGTCTGTACCACTGCACTCCAGCCTGGGCAACAGATTGAGACCCTGTCTCTAAAACAGTAAAATAGGCTAGGCACAATGTCTCATGCCTGCATCCCAAGTACTTTGGGAGGCTGAGGCAGGAGGATCACTTGAGCCCAAGAGTTGGAGACCAGCTTAGGCAACATAGTGAGGCTTCATCTCTACAAGAAAATGAAAAACAGATCAGCCAGGCACGGCAGCACATGCCTGTGGTCCCAGCTACTGGGGAGGCTGAGGTGGAAGGATTGTTCGAGCCCAGGCGGTCAAGGCTACAGTGAGCCATCATTCCACCACTGCACTCCAGCCTGGAAGACAGAGCGAGACCCTGTCTTGAAACAATAAGTAGATAATAATAGGCCAGGTGCGGTGGCTCACGCCTGCAATCCCAGCACTTTTGGAGGCCGAGACGGGCGGATCACGAGGTCAGGAGATCGAGACCATCCTGGCTAACACGGTGAAACCCCGTCTCTACTAAAAATACAAAAATTAGCCAGGCGTGGTGGCGGGTGCCTGTAGTCCCAGCTGCTCAGGAGGCTGAGGTAGGAGAATGGCGTGAACCCAGGAGGCGGAGCTTGCAGTGAGTGGAGATCGTGCCACTGCACTCCAGCCTGGGCGACAGAGCAAGACTCCATCTCAAAAAATAATAATAATAATAAAATAAATAAATAATAAAGTATTACTATTTTACCAGGTTTTTTTTGAGACAATCTTGCTCTGTCACCCAGGCTGGCATGCAGTGACATGATCTTGGCTCACTGCAACCTCTGCCTCCCAGGTTCAAGCAATTCTCGTGCCTCAGCCTCCCGAGTAGCTGGGATTACAGACACGCACCACTGCGTCTGGCTAATTTTTGGATTTTTAGTAGAGAAGGGGTTTCACCATGTTGGCCAGGCTGGTCTCGAACTCCTGACCTTAGGTGATTCATCTGCCTGGGCCTCCCAAAGTGCTGGGACTACAGGCATGAGCCACTGCCCCCGGCCCAGAATTTTTTAGTGTATCTCCCAAAATCACTTTTTTGTGGGAGGGGAGGGAGCAGGGGAGTTGGATATTTTAAAAGTAAATCACAAGTATGTCATTTCACACATAAGTAGTAGGTATCATAACATACGGAATTTTTTACACATAACCCACAAGGCCATTATTTCACCCGATACAAACATGCTTATACTTTAATATGTCCTAAGACCCAATCTGTGTTCATATTTCCCTAATTGTCTTAAAATGTCTTTTCCACAGTGGATTTGTTTGACTGAGGCTCCCAACGAGGCCCCCACATGGCATTTGGTTGCTATTTCTCTTAAATCTCTTATATAACAGTTTACCCTCCCTCCCTTTTTATCCAAGACATTCATTTGTCAAAGAAACCATGTTGTTTGTTGTCTCTGTAGAGTTCTGTGAATCTCTGAAAATGTTATCTGAATGGAAAATTAAATCTTCAGATTGTTTTTCACTTTAAGGAAAGATTAAGGGGAATGAATTTGTGATAGATGCATAGAAAATTAAGCAAATGAGGCCGGGCGCGGTGGCTCACGCGTGTAATCCCAGCACTTTGGGAGGCCGAGGCGGGTGGATAACCTGAGGTCCGGAGTTCAAGACCAGCCTGACCAACATGGAGAAACCCCGTCTCTACTAAAAAAAAAAAAATACAAAATTAGCCAGGCATGGTGGCGCATGCCTGTAATCCCAGCTACTCGGGAGAGGCTGAGGCAGGAGAATCGCTTAAACCCGGGAGGCGAAGGTTGCGATGAGCCGAGATCGCGCCATTGCACTCCAGTCTGGGCAAAAAGAGGGAAACTCTGTCTCAAAAAAAAAAAAAAAAAAAAAAAAAAAAAAAAAAAAAAAATTAAGCAAATGAAAAACCAAGCAGTACTTACTGCAGGAGAAACAGAATGTCTGGGGAAGGAATTATTATACTTACAGTACACTTCTTGAATCAGCTTGAATAATTGTTTCACAGTTCTAGTATTGTAAATGCAGAATAATGATATCAAAAAACTACAGAAAAATATGGAAAGTAATAGAAGAGCTACATTTTCATATTATCTTCATAGTAGTCAATAGATTAACCACCCAAACTGAAAATAATTAACATTAGCAGCATAAATCTGATGTGAAAATAGGATAAATACCAGAAGAAATAACCAGAAGTACCAGAAAGAGTTGAAAATAATTACTTCCAGCAAGTGGGAATTGAGAGTGAAAGGGAATGGGGTAAGGATCTGCTGATTTTAAAGTGGCATCAGATTTCGCCAAAAAAAATAACTCTTGGCTGTGGGCGGTGGCTCATGCCTGTAATCCCAGCACTTCGGGAGGAAAAGGCAAACAGATCACTAAAAATACAAAAATTAGCCAGGCGTAGTGGTGCGCACCTGTAATCCCAGTAACTTGGGTGGCTGAGGCAGGAAAATGGCTTGAACTCAGGAGGCGGAGGTTACAGTGAGCTGAGATCGTGCCACTGCACTCTAGCCTGGGTGAAAGAGAGAGACTCTGTCTCAAAAAACAAACAAAAAACCTCTTTAAAAAGATCAGGTTTGTTTAGTTGGTGCTGGTGGAAGCTAAAATCTGAGAATGAATAGGTTAAGACTCCAGGAACTCTTCAGGCTGCATTTGGCCAGTTTAGTAAAAGAGTATAACTCCCCTTGCCCTCAGAGTTCAGGACAGTGGGCAGAGCACAGAGAAGGTTCGCCAGCCTGCACTGTCTCCCACCTGTTCTCCCTTTTGTTTATTTGCTCATGCCTGCCAGAGCAACCAGCCTGAACGAAAATGCCAGGCAACTGTCCTGGGCTTTGTCTAAACAGGAGATTTTATCATCGACAGCCCCATCTTCTTTGCCTCTTCCTTCCCTCTCTTTCCTTGGGGAGTCACAACTTTCAGCTCTGTTGGTTTGAAGTCAACAGAGATCCAAACTGGAGGGCCTATTTTCTTTTTTTTTTTTTTTTTTTTGAGACGGAGTCTCGCTCTGTCGCCCAGGCTGCAGTGCAGTGGCCGGATCTCAGCTCACTGCAAGCTCCGCCTCCTGGGTTTACGCCATTCTCCTGCCTCAGCCTCCCGAGTAGCTGGGAATACAGGCGCCCGCCACCTCGCCTGGCTAGTTTTTTGTATTTTTTTTAGTAGAGACGGGGTTTTACCGGGTTAGCCAGGATGGTCTCGATCTCCTGACCTCATGATCCGCCCGTCTCGGCCTCCCAAAGTGCTGGGATTACAGGCTTGAGCCACTGCGCCCAGCCGGGCCTATTTTCATGGACTCAATTAACTCCTAACACAGTAGGGGCTGCCTGGAAGGCCTGGGGTTTCCATCGCCCCCACTTTCCTCTCTCAGGTTCTTCCAGAGGGGCAGGAGGGTGTCATTACTATTAAGAGCACTGGTTCTGGCCGGGGCGTAGTGACTCATGCCCGTAATCCTAGCACTTTGGGAGGGCGAGGCAGGCTGATCACCTGAGGCCAAGAGTTTGAGACCAGCCTGGCCAACATGGCGAAACCCTGCCTCTACTAAAAATACAAAAGCAAGACTCTGTCTCCAAACACAGAGCACTAGTTCTAAAGTCAGGCCTCTCCCTTCGTTGCTGCACGACCTTTACCAAGTTATTGAACTTCTCTGAGCTTCAGCTTGCCAGCTGTATAATGAAAAGCAGAACACCTAGGGGTGTCATGAGGACATAAAAAGAATAATGGTGTGTAGCATAGTTTTTGGCAGACCACGTGCTTGGTAAACAGGAGATATGGACCACCCCTTGTATACTTGGAGTCATCTTCCACTTATCCCCGCCGTCCCAGAGTCTCCAGAAGGATGCTGGGAGCTGCATCTGGAGCTGAGATACTCCCCATCCACACCTGCGTCTCGTGTTCCCCACTTAAACATTCACCTCCACCCCAGCCAGTCTCGTCTTTCCATAGGATCAGCTTTGCCTCTAGCCAAAGAGATCCTAATCTCTCCTGCATTTGTCTGGAATCTCAGAACCCCTGCCAGTTGGTGGTTTAGAAACGCGATGGGATTGGGGCCCCTGGTTCCAAAGAGGGCAGCCAGGAAGCAGCCAGATGGCCCTGCATGGACTGGGAGGTCAGGCACTCACACACCTGCCCTCCTCAGGAGAAACTGAGGAAGGGAACCGGGCCAGCTGTGAGCCTGCGGAGGGAATCTCAACATCTCCAAAGGAGGCTCCCAGCGAGTTCACAAGGGGAAGTGAGAGGAAGGATCCAGACTCCTCAGCTTCTGTAGGGGGCCCTAGCACTGCCTTCTGGCCAATACTGCTCACAGGGGAAAAGATACAGGTCCCCCAGAGGAAGTTAGGATGCTGTCAGGAAGGGAAATGGTTATTGCACAACCCTCCAAAATGTCAGTTAGCTATGTGTAGAATCAGGATCCAGTTAACTTCCTACAAGATTGTAACAACTGGATAAATCTAACAAGATAAACAACAAACAAATGTAGAATCCTGCATTAAGCATCAATAAACCAGTTGTACATGAAGAGATGGGAACACCTTACTACTAGATCAATTGGGTAACATGATGTGGCTGCTAGAAACATTAATTCAGTGTGAGGCCGTATGAATGAAGGAGAATCCTGGAAAGGAGAGGTGAAGGTTCAGCTTTACTCCCAACGAGGTTCATTTCCAAGAGTCCGACTTTAAAGGGGGCGTTGTTGAGCTGGTAAGAAGCAAACAGCGACGAGATCCCACATGGTGAGAACCCAGAATGCTGTCCTGCAAGGAACAGCTGAAAAAGAGTGTTTATTCTGGAGAAAGAAGACTCTAGAGAAATGAAAGACGCCTTTACAATTCTGAAGGGGCTGTCCAACAAGGAAAACAGAGCTGGTCAGGTCATGTGGTGAAATGGGTAAGGCCTGCACTCTCTCCCAGAATCAAACAGCTGAATGCAGGCCCCACCATTTACCAGCTATTAGGGATGGAATATTCTTCAAACCGCAACATGTCAGACACGACTGGGGGCTGAGTATTGCTCTTCTGTGAGAGCTAGAGGTAGGAAGCCTTTGGGAGGGAGATGTCAGCTCAGCCCTAGGAAGAATTTTTTCTTTTTTTTTTTTAAGTTAAATTTAATATTTTATTTGATACAGGGTCTCTTTTTGTCACCCAGACTGGAGTGCAGTGGTGCGACCTCGGCTCACTGCAACCTCTGGCTCCTGGACTGAAGTGATCCTCCCACGTAACCCTCCTGAGTAGCCGGGACCCAGGTGCGCACCACCACACTTGGCTAATTTTTTTTTTTGGTAGAGATGGGGTTTTGCCATGTTGCCCAGGCTGGTCTCGAACTCCTGGGTTCAAGCAGTCCTCCAGCCTTGGCCTCCCAAAGTGCTGGGAATATAGGCATGAGCCATTACACAGGCCAAATTTTCTTCTTTCTTTCTCTCTCTCTCTCTCTCTCTCTTTTTCCCTCCCTCCCTCCCTCTCTCTCTCTCTTTCTTTTCTTTTCTTTTTTTTTTTTTTTTTTGTGACAGAGTCTCGCTGTATTGCCCAGGCTGGAGTGCAGTGGTCATTGCACTCCAGTGACACAGCTTGTGGTCAATGGACAGAGTGGTCAGTGCGCTCCAGTGACACTCCAGTGGCCATAGCTTACTGCAACCTTGACCTCTTGGGCTCAAATGATTCTCCTGCCTCAGCCTCTGGAGTAGGTAGGACTACAGGCATGTACCACAACGCCCAGCTAGTTTATTATTATTATTATTTTAAATTTTAAAAAGTCTCACCATCTTGCCCATGCTGGTCTTGAACTCCTGGGCTCAAAATGGTCCTCCTGTGTAGGCTTCCCAAAGTGCTGGGATTACAGGTGTGAGCCACTGCACCCAGTCCTGTCTCATTTTTGATAACCACATATATTTCCTGTGTGGATTTCCCTTAAAGAATTGAACTTAATAGTGGGTGTTTAGTATATCAAGAGGTGTTCAAAGAAAGACCAGGAACATTTCCACAGTGTTTACCAGCCCCATATGCAGACCCATAGATTTTACTACCATGCCTCAGCTAGGCAATTATCTGGTAGGTGCACTAGTTCACGTGCACAATGATGTGTTAAGCATTATCCCTGCTCCATTATCCCTGCTAGCAAAAGGCTAGAAACAACCTGTGTCCAATCACAGGGGAAGGATGAAGAACAATAACTAGCTGACCATATACTGGAATTCTGAACAGTGGATACAAGAAATGAGATAAATCTATAGATATTTACATGAAAAATGTGCCAGAATATATTGTAAAGTGAAAAAGGCAAATTACAGAAATGTGTACAGTGGCCGGGCACGGTTGGTCACCCCTGTAATCCCAACACTTGGGGGGGCTGAGGTGGGCTGATCACCTGAGGTCAGGAGTTCGAGACCATCCTGGCCAACATGGTGAAACCCTGTCTCTACTAAAAATATACAAATTAGCCCAGCATGATGTTGCATGCCTATAATCCCAGTTACTAGGGAGGCTGAGGCAGGAGAATCACTTGAACCTTGGAGGTGGAGGTTGCAGTGAGCCGAGATCACCACGCCACTGCATTCCAGCCTGGGCGACAGAGCAAGACTCTGTCTCAAAAAAAAAAAAAGTGTACAGTATGACGTCATTTCTATTTAAGATATACATGTAATTGTGCATTGAAAATAATCTGAAGGATACATACCAAGCTGTAGGTAGGATTTACCTAAAAGGGTATAGGGATACAAAGAGGAAGTGAGCTCCCCGTCCCATGAGGTATGCAAGCAGAGGCTAGCTGCCCCGTTTTCAGGGATGCTGCAGAAGGCATTTCCACATTCCTCAGAGATGACCTCGGTTCCACTCAGCCCTGAGAATCCCTGAGCGAGGGGAAGTCAGGGTTGGGAGAAGAGTCCACCCCTAAGGGGAAAGAGTTAAGCAGGGCTGCGCTCCTGTGGGCGGGCTCGCGATCTGCAGCGCCGGGCTCTGTTAGCCGAGTCTGAGCATCTCGGAGGATGCGGCGCGGCGAGCGGCTGCAGGGACGCGCGCAAGGTGAACGCGGGGGCTGCGGCGCGCAGGTGAGGAGCTGGCCCAGGGAGGGGGCGATGGCGGGGCCCCGGCGGGGAGCGTGGCCTGCTGCCCCCGTCGCGGGCGCAGGCGACAAGGCCTGCACGGCGCCCACCCCCATCCAGCACACTGCGGGAAGGCGCGGAGCCAGGGAGAGCGGAGACGGAGGAGGAGAAGGAGGAGGAGAGGTAACCCGAGATGGACCAGCTCCGAGGCTGCCCTGCAGCGGCCTTGCCCTGCCCCCAGGCCGGCCTCTCCCCAGTCCCTGCGACAGAGAGATCCGCCACCCCCACAGCCTCTCCAGCAGTGGGAGCCCAGGGCTGGGCAAGCCTCGGCCTTGTCCGCACGTGCCCACCACATCTCTTGGGTTGGCGGTGGTAGGCAGATGGCATGTTTATCTTTGGAGGCCCCATTCAGCCCTCCAAAGGCAAAGCGTTTTGGACCTCATGTGGAAGATAAGCCTCCGAGGGTTTCACAGCCCCGATTGTGTCCACTCAGCTGTGTGACCTTGTGGGAGTTGCTCACCCTCTCTGAACCCCCGTTTCTTCTCCTTGTGAAATGGCTAGTCCCACACCTTGTATTGGGAGGGCGGAATGACATGTTGCTAAGCTTAGCACAGGAGCCTAACTGGGGAAGAACTAAACACAGGGGCACTGTTTTTAGCCAGTACCTGTGTTAGGGGCCTCTCAGCACACCCCTACTCTCAACCCTGGAACTAAGCCCTGTCTCTGGGCCCCCAGCACCTATCCTAGACCAGGAGCAGCCCACGAGGCTCCGTGAATGTTTGAGAAATGAACTAACAAGGCTTTAAGACAGAGTCTAAACTCAAGTTTGGAGGATGGGACTCAGAGGTCTTTGAACCCCTTGAAATTATCCACAACTTTTGGTGAGCCAGGATTGTTTCGCTGGGAGAGCATCAGGGATTTTCGGTGGCTTCTTAAGGTGTCTGTGAGCCACCACGGGTTAAGAGCCTGGAAGCTTTGGGGACAGCTGCTCCCCAGAGAGGAAAAGAGCAGGGCCTCTGCCCCCAAACACACCCAGGCCTCAGCTCTCGCACCCTCCATGCACCCTCTCCTGGTGCTGCCTCCCTGGCCCACCGACAGGCTCCCGGGAACAGGAACTTTTAGGGGATATCCACCTGGGGCCAGGTATATACTGGAGGCTGCAGGTTTGAAATAAGAGATTATTACAGAATCAGACCAGGGTGACAAGTGCCCAGGAAGGTGAGGGAAGGAAGGCGGGAAGAGGAATGTCTAAGCTGAAACAAGTCACCATCCTATCTTACCTGGGTGTTTACACTGGCGTCTCTCTCCCTGTCTTTTTTTTTTTTTTTTTTTTTTTTTTTTTTTTTTTTTTTTTTTTTGAGATGGAGTCTCACTCTGTCGCCCAGGTTGGAATGCAGTGGTGCAATCTTGGCTCACTGCAACCTCCATCTCCTGGCTTTCAAGTGATTCTTCTGCCTCAGCCTTCTACGCAGCTGGGATTACAGGCACACACCACCATGCCTGGCTAATTTTTGTATTTTTAGTAGTGATGGGATTTCACCATGTTGGATAGCCTGGTCTCGAACTTCTGACCTCAAGTGATCCGCCCACCTAGGCCTCCCAAAGTGCTGGGATTACAGGTGTGAGCCACAGCACCTGGCCTCTCTCCGTTTTTTGAAACACGAATAAGGCTTTGTCATCCCCGTGCTTTCCATCCCCACTAGCTGCCTGTGACATGTGGAATAAAATTCAGGTGCCACGTCGTGGCCTACAAGACACCTGTGACCTCACCTCCGCCTTCCTGATTTTAATTTCCTGTGCTCCAGCCACACTTGTGTTCTTTTTTTATTTAGACAGAGTCTGACTCTGTCGCCCAGGCTGGAGTGCGATGGTGTAATCTCAGCTCACTGCAACCTCTGCCTCCCGGGTTCAAGTGATTCTCCTGCCTCAGCCTCCCGAGTAGCTGGGATTACAGACACCCGCCACCATGCTTGGCTAATTTTTGTATTTTTAGTACAGATGGGGTTTTGCCATGTTGGCCAGGCTGGTCTCAAACTCCTGGCCTCAAACAATGTACCAGCCTCAGCCTCCCAAAGTGCTGGGATTACAGGCCTGAGTCATTGCGCCCAGCCCACACTCCTATTATTTCTTGAACTCACCCAGCTCATTCCTGTCTCAGAGCCTCTGTACTTGCTGTTCCCTCTGCTAAATGCCTTTTCCCCAAATCTTCAAAGAGCTGACTCTTTCTTATTCAGCATTTAGCTTAAATGTCACCTCAGAGAGGACATTCTGGTACCCCCTGTGTAATGGCCTCTCATCCATCTCTTAGCCCTCTTTTATTTTCTTCATAGCTCATCTTATTTAAAAGTATGTATCATCTGTCTCTCCCCTAGAATGCCGTTTGCGAGGGTAGTCTCATCAGTCTTTTTCACTGCTTTATCATCAGGGCCTGGCACATAGTGTGTGTGCAAATTATTTGTTGAAATAGTTAAGGGGAATGGAGAGACAGAAAGCTTTCTGGACAGAGGGAAAAATGAAAGGGTTCTAATGTATTTCAAGCGTCAGGTATGAACCTCGCCTATATGTGTTTGGTTATTTAAGTCTTATAAGAGCCGCCTCAAGTTAGACAGGCTTATTATCCCCCATTTTACTGATGGGGAAACTACAATGCAGAGAAGTCAAATGACTCCCCCAGGAAATGAAGATGTTGGGATTCAAACTCAGGCCCTTCCCCAAAGGCAGGTGCACATTCCTCTCCCTCTCCACCTCTCTCATTTTTGAAGTGGGCTTTAGGAATAACATTTCAGGCTGGGCGCAGTGGCTCATGCCTGTAATCGCAGCACTTTAGGGGGCCAAGATGGGCAGATCACCTGAGGTCAGGAGTTTAAGACTAGCCTGGCCAACATGGTGAAACCCTATCTCTTAAAAATATAAAAATTAGCCAGCTGTGGTGGCACATGTCTGTAACCCCAGCTACTCAGGAGGCTGAGGCAGGAGAATCACTTGAACCCGGGAGGCGGAGGTTGCAGCAGTGAGCCAAGATCACGCCACTGTACTCCAGCCTGAGCATCAGAGTGAGACTATATCTCAAAAAAAAAAAAAAAAAAAAAAAAAAAAAAGAACAGGATTTCAGCAAGTGAAGGAGAAGGGAGAGAGCATTTCCGCAGAAGCAAAGGCATGGGAGTCACACAGTCCGGTGGATGTTGGAGGACAGATGAACAGCCTGTGGTGGCCAGGGTCTTGGAAGGCCAGGAGAGGAGCTTATGTTCTTTCCTGAGGGAAATGGGGAGCCACTGAAGGTTTTAAAGCAGGCAAGTGCCACATCCCGCAGTTTTAAAAGCAGAGAAGCTGCTGCCTTGCATTGTTTTTCTTTCCTGCCAGCCCCTTGAGGAAGGCATGGGGGCCCTCAGCCCTCACATGTCATTCCCCCCGTTTTTTTTTTTTTAGGCTCATCCAGTGAGGACTGGAAGGTGGGGGCTTTAGGCCCAGGCATCGGAGTAGACCATGGCCTCCAGCCCATGGGGCTGTGTATGTGGCTTTCTGCTGTTGTTGCTGCTGCCACTCCTGGGGACTGGCCCTGCCCTGGGGAGGGGCTTTCCCAGGCCACTTGAAAACTCCAAAACCCCTATGATTCCTGGAGCCCACCCTAAGGGCTCTTTGGGCTCAGAGCCCCACTCCTTTGACATCTTCCTGGACAACCCCAGAGCTGAGAGTCACAGGAACTCTGATGTCCGCCACGCCCCTGCTGACGAGATGCCTGAGAAGCCTGTAGCCTCTCCCCTTGGCCCAGCCCTGTACGGGCCCAAAGCAGCCCAAGGGGCTCAGAGAGAACGACCCCCAGTAACTGATGACCTCCAGATGGCTCGAGGACAAAGCTCCCACGGCTGGACAGGACCTCTGGATTCACAAGAGCTTCTGGAGCAAGAAGCAGTGGCTCCGCACCCAGTGGGCCACCCTCATCTCACTTTCATCCCTACAACTCCCAGACTTCAACTCAGGGTAGCCACAGTTCCTCCCTCCCTGCAGCATGGAGGCCAACAGGGACAGCAGCCACCTAGAGATGAGGGTCTGAAGGCCAAAACTAAGAGCAGGGTCCCACCCACTTCTCCCTCAGACTACCAGGGCCCACCCCACACCCTTGTTCCCCACTCAGGTACTGTCAAGAGGCCAGTCCTGGAAGGACAGGGTGGGTTTGAGGAACACTTCCAGGAGGCAGCTCAAGGCCCCCTCTTCACCCAGCAGGATCCAGCAGCCTCTGATGTTGGCTCAGTTCCCCCAGTTGAGGTGGTGTACTCTCAGGAGCCAGGGGCCCAGCCAGACTTGGCATTGGCCAGAAGCCTTCCTCCTGCTGAGGAGCTGCCAGTTGAGACCCCCAAGAGGGCTGGAGCTGAGGTGTCTTGGGAAGTCAGCTCCTCAAGTCCGCTGCCCAAGCAGGTTGACCTCCCTGACGCTAAGGATTCACCAGGACCCCAGCCCATGGATCCGCCTGCCTCAGAGGCTCCTGATGGGCCGTCCAAGCCAGGTTGGTATCAGGAGCATGTTGAGTGATGTTCCGGGGCAGCTGGATGCCTCAATTCTGTTTGACCCTGGGTCCCTCTAGGTCTCATTTTCCTCCCTGTGGCAAATGAAGGTGATTGTGACTCAATCCTGAGGGATTAGGAGCACCATAGGAGGGTCAGGTAACTACTGTTTAGTTATAGTCAGATGACTACTTTGTCATTTCAGAGATAGCAGCAATGAATGGAGCAGACCCCATCTCCCCCCAGCGGGTGAGAGGAGCCGTGGAGGCCCCAGGCATCCCCAAGCCCCTCATCCCTGGTCCCTCAGACCCTAGCCCAGCTGCAAACCGAACAGAGAGCCCCATGGGGGCCCTGCAGCCAGGTGAGGGCATGGCTGGGGTGTGGGGAGAGGGAGTGCTCTGTCTAGTAACTGAGAACCTCTGTTGGGGGTGTGTGAGGGGTGGAGGGCAGGGAATGAATGGAGACAATCACCTGCTTAAAGGAGTTGCCCAGGGCCTCCTTCAAACAGCCTAGGATAATAAATTCATACTCACTGGGAAATCTGGGAGAAGTCATTTGCCCTTTTGGGGCTAGAATGTTCTAACATGTAACATGGATATGTTTTAGAACAACAACAACAACAAAAATACAAAAATTAGCTGGGTGTGGTTGTGCATGCCTATAGTCCCAGCTATTCTGGAGGTTGAGGTGGGAAATCCCTTGACCTGGAGGTCAAGGCTACAGTGAGCCCTCATTGCACCACCGCACACCAGCCTGGATGACAGAGTGAGAACCTGTCTCAAAAAAAAAAAAAAGAAAGAAAGAAATTTCAATGCCCAAGCCACGTTCCAAGAAATTCTTATTCCTTGGCCTCCAGACGATTCTATTATGCAGCCCATGTGTTGAACTGCTGGGGTACTACCTCCCTGATAGTACCCTTAAATAAAAACGATAGGTGACATCCATTTAGCACTTACTGGGTGTTGGGCACCATGCTAAACATTCCATCTTCTTCACAACCCAATGAGGCAGGTGCTGTTATCTCCATTTTGCAGATTTGCTTGGAAAAGTTAAATGACTTGCCAACCACACTAGAGGGTGATAGAAGATCAAAAGCACTTTTCAAAAGGCGATTTTAATATTGTTATCATTGCAGATGACGCCGAGGAGTGGCCGGGGCGCCCCCAAAGCCATCCCCCAGCACCCCCAGTCCAGGCCCCCTCGACGTCACGCCGGGGCCTCATTCGAGTCACCACACAGCGAGCCCTGGGCCAGCCTCCCCCTCCGGAGCCCTCAGCCAGCTCCATGGCTTCAGCCCCAGCCTCCAGCCCCCCAGCCAATGCCACTGCACCCCCGCTACGCTGGGGCCCCCTGCGGCGGGTCCTGAGCTTCTCCTGGGAGCTGCACGTCTACGGGGTGGGGGTGCTCTTTCTGCTGCCCGCGTTGTTGGCTCTGGCTGCGCTGGCAGCCGCCCCAGCAGGGCCCCGGCTGGCATTGGTGGCCGCGGTGCTGGTGCTCGTGGCTTCGGGGCTGCGATCCGCCTACATGCTTACCGACCCTTATGGCTCGCAGGCGCGGCTGGGCGTTCGCGGGGGCTTGGTGCTCTACAACCTGCCCTTCCCCTTGCTGCTCACGGCGCTGGCGGCCCTGACTCTGCTCGGCCTGGGCGCGGGGCTGCCGCCACCGCTGCAAAACCCACTCCTGCTGGGAGCAGTGGCGTTGGTGCATGGTGTGGGGTTGCTCGCGACAGACCTGCTGTCCACATGGTCTGTGCTCAACCTCCTTATGCAAGGCTTGTCGTGCGCCTGGGGCGCGGCCGTGGCTCTAGGCACGCTCTGCCTGTGCCGTCGCCGCCTGCTGGACGGCCCACGGGGCTGGGATGCCAGCCCGGGCCCTCGGCTGTTGGCCGTGGCGGGCGCGCTGGGGCTGCTGGCCAGCGGCTTGCAGCTGGCGGCTGCGCTCTGGCTATACCCGGGCCCAGGTCGCGTGGGCCGCTTCTCGTGGGCCTGGTGGGGTGTCCACTTCTGGCTGCGCCTCCTGGAGCTGACATGGGCGCTCGCCCTGGCGCTGGCCGCGGTGGCTGCCGCGAGACCCAGGCCGCCCACGGAGCACGCTTGCTGGGCTAAGCTGATGCGTCTGGCGTGCCCGGCGCCGTCGGGCAAGAGCGAGGTGCCGGAGCGACCCAATAACTGCTATGCGCGGCCCAGCAGCGTTGGTGCAGGCAGCTTGGACATCAGCAAGAGCCTCATCCGCAACCCGGCGGAGAGTGGGCAGCTGGCCACGCCCAGTTCAGGCGCCTGGGGCTCGGCTGCGTCGCTGGGTCGCGGACCCCAGGGTGCCCCAGGAATGTCCCGCAACGGTGTGGGACCGGCGCCATCGCTGAGCGAGCTGGATCTGCGGCCGCCATCGCCCATCAACCTGAGCCGTAGCATCGACGCCGCGCTCTTCCGCGAGCACCTGGTGCGAGACAGTGTGTTCAAGCGCTGCGGCCTCCGCGGCGTGGCCTCCCCGCCGCCTGGAGGCGCTCTGCGGCCGCGTCGGGGCAGCCATCCCAAAGCCGAGCTCGACGACGCTGGCTCCTCGCTCCTCCGCGGCCGCTGCAGGTCGCTCAGCGACGTGCGCGTGCGCGGGCCGGTCCCACAACACTTAGTGGAAGAGCCCGACGGGGCAGTGGCGGTGGCTTCTGGCAGCTCCCTGGACAGCTTCTCCAGGGGCTCACTCAAGATCAGTTGGAACCCCTGGCGCCACGGGCTGTCATCAGTGGACAGTCTGCCCCTAGATGAGTTGCCCAGCACAGTACAGCTACTGCCTGCCCCGACCCCAGCCCCTGACTCTACCGCTGCTCGGCCGGGGAACGGCCAGGGAGAGGTCCAGCCGCGCGGCAAGCCTGGGGAATCCCGCAGCGCCTCCAGTGATACCATCGAGCTTTGAGGAGCGGTCCTGACGCAGGGCTAGGACCCTGGCCGATGCCCACATGGCATGGCCGACTGGGACAGTTGAGCCTTTAAAAAATGGGTATCCTGGCCGGGCGCGGTGGCTCACGCCTGTAATCCCAGCACTTTGGGAGGCCAAGGTGGGCGGATCACGAGGTCACGAGTTGGAGCCCAGCCTCTTAGTCTCGAACATAGTGAAACCCTCGTCTCTACTAAAAATACAAAAAAATAGCCAGGTGGCACACGCCTGTAGTCCCAGCTACTCGGGAGGCTGAGGCGGGAGAACTGCTTGAACGGGAAGACGGAGGTTGCAGTGAGCTGAGATCCGGCCACTGCACTCCAGCCTGGGTGACAGAGTGAGACTCCGTCTCAAAAAAAAAAAAAAAAAAAAAAAAAAAAAGACATCCCCAGGCCTCCACCTGACGACAGCCCCCGGGGGAAAGCCAGGTTTGAACTCACCCCACCCCCATGCCGTTTTTTGCTTTTAATATTTCTGGTTTTCAGCCGGTATTTTGCACAGAGGCCGTGTCTTATGCGGAATACAGGGTGGGTATGCATGGATTTGGGCATGAAGAACAGGGAGCAGGTGCCCCAGACTCCCCAACATGGAGTGATGAGCCTCGCTTGTCTAGACTGTCCTCTTTGTGCCAAAGAAATAAACCCTTAGGACTTGGCTCATGCTTCCCACTGGCCATGCCAGGATCCTGTATTCATAGGAGGAAGGAGAGACTGGAGGCCCTGCCTCCCAGTCATTCTAAGTCCTGTGTATTGGACAGAGGGGAGAACTTCGAGGAAAGGTTGCTTGAGGCTTGGAGGCCCTGGTCATAATGGCGACCACACTTATTGAACATCTCTTGTGTACTGTCCAGGTCTTCACATTTATCACCTAATTTAATTCTCAAGTCTGAGTGGAAAGCATTATGAAGCCCATTTGAGGAAAGAGAAGAGTGAAGTTCAGAGGCAAAAGTCATCTGTCCAGGGTCCTTTGCCAAATGACAGCTGGCATGGAACCATCCTAAGGCTGGTTCCTCTACCCTCCTCCTAACAGCACATCAGGGGCAACCTTCTCCTCTATCTTTTCTCCACTCACCATCAGGGAAGCCCTCAATTTCCCAGGATTCTAGGAAATTTCCCTAAGGTGGGGGGTGGTGGAACAGGTAGTAAGACCGAAGCCTTTTAACTTTCCAAGACCTTTCTTTATTTCCTGAGATGAATAAATAAATGGCAATGGGGGGTGGGGATGTGGTGAACACAGAACGAGCTGGCAGGAGGGGGCTGGCATGCAGCTGGCAGGAGGGGGCTGTGACGGCCCCACCACTGTGAGGACCCCCTCATCCTGAGCAGGGGCCAAAGCTCACTAGCAGCCACCATTAAGGAAAAACTTCTGAAATTCACAAATTGTGAAGCCTGCCAGTCCCCGCCAGGTGAAGAACTCATGGTATCCACCTTCAGGGCTACTTTTTACCCTAGGGGCCTTGTCTGCCCAGACCTGGGTACCTGGGCTGCTCTGTAAGGCAGGTAGGGTTGCTTACCCCACTCTCAAAAATAAACCAAGCTGTCCTGAGTGTCCAGCAGGAGGGCAGCCCAAGCTCTGGGGGCAGCGTAGGTGGGAGGAGATCCTACAAGTGGTGGCCAAGATTATCTGCCCTTGATGAAGCCCTCCAGCACACGGTCACTGCGCTCTGACAACCAGTAGCCAGTCATGGCCGCCACAGCCCCAATGAAAATGGCAGTGAACACCAAGTCGCCCTTAGCAGCCAGCGTGGCCAGTGCACAGATGATGACGCCAAAGAACATCTGCTGCAGCACCACCAACTCGTCCTCTGTCATCTCTGAGAAGAAGCCCGCCGACTCTGCAGAGGAGCGAGAGATGCAGCCTGGCACTCGTATCCCTGTTCCTGGCAGTTCTTGGAGCCTCCCCAGAACTCCCATGCACCTGATCATCATGGCCACCAGGCCTGCCCAGCAAGCCAGGCACACAACATTTACTGCTCAAAACCACGCTGCAAGAGGCAGTTACCATCCCTGTCTCACTAAATGGGAAAGTGAGGCTCAGAGAGGTAAAGGGGTTGGACTTGCCAAGGCCATGTGGTAGACAAGTTGGGGGCAGAGCACTTATTACATGTATGAGTCTCGTTCCATGGTCAGACTGTCTGGATTGGGATCCCAGCTCTGCAACTTGCTTGCCATATAGCCCTGGGAAAGTAGCTTCATCTCTCTGCATCTTAGTTTTTACATAGTTAGAATGGGGATGAGAACCCGACCTCCAGCGTCGGGCTGTTTCAGGGGTTAAATAAGTTAAGATGAGGAATGCACCTAGAACAGCATCTCACATAGTAATTGCTGGGGAAATGGTCCCTGCCATCACTGTTGTGATTACCCTGCATCTCACCACACCCCCGGCCTAGGACAGCTCTCAGCAGGCCAGGGCAAACACTGGTCCCATTGGATAGATAAGGAAACAGGTTAGGGAGGCAGACTGATTTGATGCCAAGTCTGATTCCCTTTGTACCCTGGAAAGTGTAAGGCTGCTGAGAGCCAACCTGGAGATCAGATGTACAGCCTGATCTCAGTGCAGCCTCCAGGGGGCTGGGTAGCAGTAGGGGTGGGGCAGGACTCGAGCTGCCACTGCTACCTGGGGAAGGGGCTTGCCTGCCCTCTATTTGAATGAGGACCTCCCCTCTCCCACCCCAGGGCTCACCTGGGATCTGCTCCTTCACACAGATGCCTTCCAACTGCTTGTAGCCCTCGGCACAGATGCAGCGATAACCGCCCTCGGTGTTTTCACACTGCTCATTCTCTCCCGGACACACCTCTGTCTCACACTCATCCACGTCTTGGGGGAAGGGAGGGGTCAGAGTCCTGCTAAGGCCCCCCACCCAGCACCCCGACTCCATCTTGTCCATCTCTCAACACTACCCTCTGCCCTTGCACAGGCAACATTCCACCCTTCCTTCCCCATATTCCAGCCCCTTCACCATTCATGCTGGGTGAGGCACTCCCAGGTGCCTGTGTCCCATCAGCAGGAGACTCACCGAGACACTTGGAGCCCACCTGCTGGTAGCCAGGGCTACACTTCTTACAGCGACCTGGCCCTGCCCCCATGCAGCCTAGGCAGGCCTTGGCACAGTCTGGAGAGAGGAGAGAGATGAGGGTGAGATGTGCTCCTAGGCCCAGGAGAGCCATGCTCCAGAAGAGGAGGCCTGGGGGTGCTCTGAAGCCTGAGAAGGGGAAGGTTTGGAGGGACAGGTGTGGAGCAGCTCCTCCTGCCCTCCTCACATCCCCACTGCAGAAGCAGACACTGACCTCGGCACTCATAGGAGCCCTCAGTATTCACGCAGAATTGGTCGGCTCCACAGTTGGCTCCCTCTGTGCCACACTCATCAATGTCTGCAGAGAGGTGAGCAGGGTGAGAATTTCGATCCCTATTTGGTAGGGAAGCTGAGGCCAGAGCCACTGGGGAATGGTCTTGCCTGGGATTAAATGGTATGGCAGGGACTGCAAGCTGTCTACCAACACAGAAGCAGACGTGCAGCTGGACTTCAGGCTGCCCAGCCAGAGACCACATTTTCCAATCTGCCTTGAAGCTAAGCGTGTCCCTGTGATTGAGTTGTGGCCAACAGGATGTAAACAGGAGTGGTGAGCTCCACTGTTAGCTTGGTCTTAAAACAATGCTTGGACTCCTCAATGCACTTTCTTTCCCTTCTCCCTTCCTGAGTGCTGGGACATGGGACACGGAGATGCCCAGGACTCAG
Source organism: Chlorocebus sabaeus (assembly GCF_047675955.1). Lineage (NCBI taxonomy): Eukaryota > Metazoa > Chordata > Mammalia > Primates > Cercopithecidae > Chlorocebus > Chlorocebus sabaeus. The sequence continues at coordinate 54,624,885 of NC_132925.1, forward strand.
CTTCCACCATGCAGACAATGCCCAAGGGGATGATTGTGCAGGAAGTTACAGGAATGATCTGGGTACTGGAATGATTGTGACTAGCAAAGCTCCTCTGCCAGCCTGGACTACTCACTTTGGGACTGTAATATGAGGAAAAAAAATAAACCTCTACCCTCTAGATTCTTCTTTTTTTTTTTTTTTGAGATGGAGTTTCGCTCGTCACCCACGCTAGAGTGCAATGGTGTGATCTCAGCTCACTGTAACCTCTGCCTCCTGGGTTCAAGCAATTCTCCTGCCTCTGCCTCCCGAGTAGCTGCGATTACAGGCACCTGCCACCACGGCTGGCTCATTTTTGTATTTTTAGTAGAGACTCAGTTTGCCATGTTGGCCAGGCTGGTCTTGAACTCCTGATCTCAGGTGATCCACCCCCCTTCGGCCTCCCAAAGTGCTAGGATTAGAGGCGTGAGTGAGCCACCATGCCTGGCCAACCGGTATATTCTTTAAGCCACAGTCTTTTGAGGATTTTTGTTATAACAGCTTAGCCTCTACTCTAGTCTAAGTAAGTGGCTAGGCTGGGACCAAACCAAGTCTTGAACCCAGGTTTCCTGACCCCAAGTTCAGGGTCCTCATTCTCCTGGCCAACCCTTCCTCAATTTTTTTTTTTTTTTTTTGAGATGGAGTTTTGCTCTGTTGCTCAGGCTGGAGTGCAGTGGCGCGATCTTGGCTCACTGCAAGCTCCGCCTCCCGGGTTCATGCCATTCTTCTGCCTCAGCCTCCTGAGTAGCTAATTTTTTGTATTTTTAGTAGAGATGGGGTTTCACTGCGTTAGCCAGGATGGTCTCGATCTCCTGACTTCGTGATCTGCCCTCTTTGGCCTCCCAAAGTGCTGGGATTACAGGCGTGAACCACCGTGCCCAGCCCCTTCCTCAATTTTTAAGACTTGGCCAAAGTAGCACCTCCTCCAAGAAGCCTTTCCTGATTCCCCATCACCACTTCCACTGAACTAGATCAGAGGCATCTCTCACTGTACACAGGGACTATACTACACAGTACCTGTGTACTGGACTGTAAGTATCTGGTTACTTGTCTGCCTTCCCAGCCAGGTTGAGATCTCCATGAAGGTGGGGCCTAGGCTAGTTTAGCCCAGGCTTGTGTTGAGAGAATGAAGGACCAAGCCCAGGCCCCTGTCCATCTTCCCCAGACCTAGCTAGAGCCCCACTTACCTACACACTTGAGGTGGTGCAGGGCCCAGCCCTTCTTGCATTGCAAACAGTTTGATTCCTCAGGTCCTGAGCATCGGGCACAGGGGCCAAAACAAGCTGGGTGGAATGGGGGCAGCATGAGGATGGGCAGGCAGGTACTCCATCTGCCCCTGCCCAGTGCCACACCTTTTGGCTACCTACCCGAACATACCAGATGGCTGGCGTTGCGTTCTGCTTCGAAGTAGCCAAGGCCACACTGGCCACAGGCCTCACCCCCGTAGCCGGCTTGGCAGTCACACTGCCCGCTGCCCCCTCGTGTCCCTTCCCCTTCACACTGCCCATAGCCACCACAGGGCCTCTCTGTGCCCCCAGGACAGGCTGTGGGAAGAAACCAAACCAAGTGAGGTCGTCTATACAACCTTGACATACAAGAGAATATTTTCTGCTCTGCATATCAGTAACATTTTTGGAGAAGACAATTAATTTTAGTGACATAATATTTTGTCACAAAAGTGAAATTTACTTAACCAATTTCCTCTTGTGGAACAATCAGATTTTACAAACCTTTTATTTATTTATTTATTTTTAGTGACAGGGTCTTGCTCTGTTTCCCAGGCAATGACATGATCATAGCTCACTGCAGCCTTGAACTCCTGGGCTCAAGCAATCCTCCCACCTCAGCCTAGGGGGACTACAGTACAGGCTGCACTACCATGACCCACCTTTTTTTTTTTTTTTTTTTTTTTTTTTTAAGAGACAGGGTCTTGCTATGTTACCCAGGCTGGTCTCTCAAACTCCTGGCCTCAAGTGATCCTCCTGCCTCAGCCTCCCAAAGTGCTGGGTTTACAGGCACGAGCCACTGCAACAAATATTTTCTTTTTTTTTTTTTTTGAGACAGAGTCTGGCTCTGTCGCCCAGGCTGGAGTGTAGTGGCGTGATCTTGGCTCACTGTAAGCTCCGCCTCCCGGGTTCATGCCATTCTCCTGCCTAAGCCTCCCGAGTAGCTGGGACTACAGGCGCCCGCCACCACACCCAGCTAATTTTTTGTATTTTTTAGTAGAGACGGGGTTTCACCGTGTTAGTCAGGATGGTCTCGATCTCCTGACCTCGTGATCCGCCTGCCTTGGCCTCCCAAAGTGCTGGGATTACAGGCGTGAGCCACTGCACCCTGCCAATATTTTCTTTTACAAAGACTGAATTTGCCATTTTTGCAGCTACCTCTTTATCTGTAGCTTCAGGAAAGACTGTTCTAAAAGAGGCTGGTAGTAAGTTTGCCTCTTGTGCCAGGACTGTGTGTGAGGATAGATGGTGACCATGGGGGCTCCAGGGCAACACCCGCCCCTCCCCAGGAAGATACCATAGTCCGATCTGGCATGGGAAATGAAGGGGCTGGGGGGTCTATCATTTCTTTAATACACGATGATAACCATACTGCATCTGACTCAGTGTAGCCCCTGTGCTTTCTCCAAGCCTTTCCCCACTGATTTGCCCATCTCCCCAGCCCTGTGAGGTGGGCAAGAACTGAGGTCCAGAGAAGTTATCTGAGTAGCCTGAGTTCACACAGCTAGCTAGGGACAGAGCCAGGACTGGATACCTGGACTTGGCAGTCCCCTCCCATCCCCAAGAGCAACTTAAAAACTCACGAAGGCAGGAGGGCCCAAAGGTGCCTGCGGGGCAGCAGAGCTTCAGGGAATCTGAGCACAGCCACTGGAACAGGTCCGGGGCCTCCTGCTGCCTGAGGCAGGGGCAGGGTGGAGGGAAGTGGGGAGGAGGCGCTGAGATAGTGTCAGAAGTGCTGTTCCCATTCCCCCACGCCTGAATCTGTGATTCAACCCAGCTTGGACATAAGACCCAAAAGGCCATCTGACCAATGCCCTTTCCCCATTTGGCAGAGGGGTAAACTGAGGTTCAAGTGGAGCACAAGTCCCCCTGCAAGTCCTTAGCAGATCTGGGTTTGGAAGGAACAGAACCAGGACATGGCCCCCAGCATGCACCCCCCTGCTTCTTGGCCAAGTCAAGGCCTTATCACCAGGCCCCACCTGTGACTCACTCCTAGGGAAGGCCCCCTTGCCACTCACTTGTGAAACCACCAGCTCTCCACCAGCTCCTCACTCAGCTCCAGCAGGCGGTGGCACTCGAAGTCCGACTTGCTGCACACGCCCTCCAGCACCTCTACCAGGCGGGTCTCACTGACCAGACAGGGCAGGGCTGGTGGGAAACACGCCCCATCCCGCCCACCACCCTCCTCAGGTCTCTCTCTACTCTTCCTCGTGCCGTGACAATATGAAAGGAAAGGCCATGAGGTACAATAGAAGGGATCATGGTTCTGGGAGGCAGACGGACCTGGGTTCAAATCTAGTGGTAGGACCTTGGGCAAGTCACTTAACTTCTTTGAACCTCTTTGTTTTGTCATCTGTAAAATGGGGACAACAATACCTTCCCTGCAGGTTTGTTGTAACATACATCAGTTCCTGCATCTGAGCAATGGAATATAATACCCTTGCTGGGTAGATATAGCTAAAAATACAACCTATAACAAGTGTTGGCAGGGATGTGGAGAAATTAGAATCCTCCCACACTGCAGATGGGAATAAAAAATGGCATCACCATTGTGGAAAAGCAGTTCCTCAATAAGTTAAACATGGAATTGCCATAGAACCTGCCAATTCCACTATTGGATATAGACCCAAAAGAATGGAAAACAGGTGTTCAAATGAAAACTTGTACACAATGTTCATAGCAGCACTACTCACAACAGCCAAAAGGTAGAAACAATGCAGATGTCCATCAACTGATGCATGGATAAACAAAATGTGGTACAGCCAAACGAGAATATTATTCAGCCATAAAAAGGAATAAGTATTGATATATGCTACAGTATGGGTGAACCTTGAAAACATTATGCTAAGTGAAACTAGCCAGACACAAAAGGCCACATATTTTATGATTCCAATGAAATCAGCAAATCCATAATTTCTGCTTGACTAACACAAATTAGTGATTGCCAAGAGCCAGAGGAAGGGGAGAATGGGGAGTGGCTGTGTAACAGGTATAGGATTTTTTGGGGGGTAATGAAAATGTTCTGGGACTACATAGTGGTGATGGTTGCACAACATTGTAAATGTTATTAAATGTCCTTAATGGGAAATTTTTTATGTGTATTTTACCACAATTAAAAAAAATATATATATAAATATTTGATGCCTTATATCCTGTATTTAAAGGGTCTTACACAGTGCCTGGCATATAGGAAGTGATTTTAAAAAGCAAGTAACGCAGGAGCCATTACAAAGCTGGAAGTGCCTCTGGGGTTGTCTTAGCCAATGCCCTCATTCCTGAATGAGGAAACTCATGCCCGGCAAAGGAAAAGAGAAAATGACCAATGTTACATAATAACAAACCTTTATTTCTAGTGGGCATCCCAGTTAAGCCCTTTCCACACTCCTATGAAATAGGCAAACCAGGTATTAATATCCCCATTTTACAGGCGAAGAAACTGTGGCTCTGAGAGGTTAAGAACCAACAACCAGGTCTAACTCTGAGCCTTTGCTGACTCCTCTTCCATTTGACTTTGAAAAGCTGGAGGCTCAGGACTCAGGGCTCAGGGCTTGGCTTTCTGTATCCTTCCCATGCCTTTCTTTACATACTGACTATATAATGGCTTTCTGTATTATATATACTGACTATATAATGGCTCTCCTCATAATGACTTTCTTCACATACTGACTATATAATGATGACTCTCAAATTCCTGTTTCCAATTCCTACTCTTTTCTGAATTCCAGATTTGGATGGAGTCTACCTGGATGTCTAATGGACATTTCAGCCCAATACGTTCAAAGAACACCATATCCCACCCCTCCCCTAAACCTTCTCAGTTTCCCATCTCACCATCTTAGAAAACAGCTGCACTATTCACCCAGTTGCTCAGGCCCAAAATCTAGTAAGCATCTTTTATTCTACCATTTCTTTATACCCATAATGAATCTATCACCAGGTCCTATTGTTCTCTCTGCAAAATATACCCAGACTGTGACCCCTTCACCATGTCCTCCACTAGATACTACATTAGCTCGTATTGCCTTCATACCTAGATGATGCACTTGCCTCCCAAACTGGTCTCCCTGCTTCCTCCACCCTTGCCCCTTACAGTCTGTTTTTGCTACATAGCAGTGTGGGTAATCTTTAAATGTATAAAGAAGACAGTATCACTTTTTCTGCTCATAACCTTCCAAGAACTTCCCATTACACTCCAAAAAAAAATCTAAACTCTTTTCTGTAGCCTTTGAGGCCTAAGCCTCTGCCTTCACCTTCTACCACTCTCCCCTTTGCTCACTCCACTCCAGCCACTTCTCGAATACACCAACTCAGTCCCATCCTCTGCCCAATTTCCTTCCTGTCACATAGCTCGCTTCTTCACTTCAGGTCTCACTATTCAAATGCCACATCTTGAACACGCTGCCTCCCACCATCCTACAGTCTACCGTGCTTCACTGTTTGTTCTTTCATCTGACATAATATTATTCACTTATTCATTGCTTGTCTTCTCTACTAGAATGTGAGCTCCAGGAAGGTGGGATTTTGCTTGCCTTGTTTACTGCTATACTATAGATGTTCAGTGCTATTTGTTGAATGAATAAGTGCTCCCCAAGAGTTCCTAGCCCTCCACCAGTAGAGCAGAGATTTGGCAGGGAGGGGAATATACACCCATTCCCCCAGCAGCCCCTTACCTGTCTTTGTATTTGGACAACTTCTCTTCCTCCCAGGCGGTATTTCCACCTCCAAAGTTGTCCCGGATGGTTCTCTCCAGGCCCTGGAAACAGAAAATTAGTAATAGCTAAGTACAGTGCCTGGCACATGCTAGCACTTCACTGTTCTACTGACCAGGAAACTGAGGCACAGAAAGGCAACTTGCCTAGGGCCATACAACTAGAAAGAGACCAAAATGAAACTTGAATCCACGCAGATTTGCATCCCAGAGTTCCCCACTCTAAATCGCTGTGTTCCCCTCCAACGAGGCTGCTAGTGCACCCACCTTGTTGAAGCTGTCAACCAGTCCCCGGCAGGTATGACACGGATGGGGCTGAGGCGGGGGAGAAGACTGGGGAGGTGGAGAGGGCTGGAGCCAGATGGGGTCTGGGAGGCTGAGGAAGAGGCTCAGGCCCCAGAGCACAGCTGGGACCAGGCCCTTCGGGAGCCATGGGGCCATCTTTACCCAGGCTGGGGACCTGCAGAAAGAGGGCGTGGAGAGGCTTCACTGAAGGAGTCAGGCCCCACGCGAGAAAGAAAAGGGTCTGTTCTGAGGTGCCGTGGCGTTGGGAAGTGCGTTATTACAAGCAAAAGAGGCCAAACTGGGTACTGCAGGGGCTGTGGGGATGGGTGGGGAAAGGCGCATAAGATGCAATTCCAGAAGAGAAATAAGTTATCCCCGTTAGCATGGGGGTGGGGAGAGGAAAGTGGCCTCGCTTCTTGGCAAGGGGGCAGAAGTCAGCCTCTTGTTTGAGGGTCTGATAAAGGCTATTAGGGGCCGGATCCGCAGAATTAGGGAGAAGAGATCAGATTCCAAGTACTGAAGGAGAGGCCAGAGGGGTTGTTTTGGGGGAGGTGTCCGGAACCCCGGGCTTTGGGGGAGGAGCCCGGATCCGGATATGAAGGGAAGGGGTCAGATTCAGGGCCTCGCAGAAGGGCAAAGGCACGGCCCACGAGCCGGCAGAGAAGGATCCAGACCCTCGTAGGCCACGGAGGAGGAAGAACCGACCGCCCCAGCCCACGGGCGCCGTGAGCCGTCTCCTCACCGCGTAGCTGCCACAGCCTGCGTAAAACGCACAACCCCCACCCGCGCTGCAGTCCCGGGGGCGGAGCGTGCCGCCCAGCCAATGGTGACTGGCCATGTGCCATTACGTCACCCCACGCCAGCCAACCACAGGCGGTACCGAGCTGCACCTGTCCGGGCTTTAAAGGGCCGCGGGGCTAGGGGACGACGTTTGCCAGCCCAGCCACGGAGACGTAGACGCGTGTGGGCCACATGGGTAGAAAAACAGCGTCTGCCTTTATTCAAGTCCCGTCCCCGGCCCCAGGTCCCACCCCGCGTCCAGGCGCGGGAGTCCCCGGGGGATGGAAGTAGCTATCCAGGGCTGGCTGAAGGGCCCGGGACACGTGCTCCGCCCTCTCTTGGAGCCGCCCGGGACGCGGGGCGCGGGGCTGCTGCAGGGCCCCCAGGAAGTCCGGCAGTTGGGAGGGCAGTGAGAAGACGGGCACGGTACGGAAAAGGGCGGGTACGGAGTCCGGGTGGAGCAGCCTGTCGAAGCAGGCCCCCACGTAGCGGCCGGGCGCCCGGCCCTGCAAGAAGTCGGGCAGCACGCAGCTGAGCGAGGCACGGAAGGCGTCGTGTGGGCCGTGCGCCCCGGGCGCGGACACCCCGTCCTGTAGCCACTCACTGCACAGTGCCACCGCCCCGGGCGAGAAGAGCAGGACCACCACGCCGCCCTCCTGCAGGGTCTGGCGCCGCTGCGCGTGGAACCAGGCCACGGGTCCCTGCGCGCTCATTTCACGACGGCTCCACAGGTCTACGGCCACGCGCAGCGGCAGCTGGCACAGCGCCGACGCCAGGGCGCCCACCAGGCGCTCGAAGCCCGAGTCATCGGCTGAGTAGAGGAGCAGAGCCGCGCGGCCCCTGGCGGCCGCTGCCGGAGAAAACAGATGGGGAGGGAAGAGGTGAGCTGGCACAGGCCTGGCCCCCCCGGGGCGGCCCCCCGCCCGGCGCGTGCTCCCACTCACCCCCCGAGCGGACGTCCTGTTTCAAGAGCCTCAGCCACCCTGTTAGGGGAGAGGGGCGGAGGCAGCCTGTGAGCTCGGCCGCCACCTTCCCTCGGAGAACTCCCACAGCCACTCTGGTCCTGCCCCTGGGGAATGGGGAGCCGGGAAGCGCTCACCTTTCGCGTGATCCTTTTTGAGAAGGAGGATGAGGGAAAGCGCAGCGGCAAAGAGTAGGCAGGCCAGCCACAAGAGGGCCCAGCGCTTGTGGATGTCTGGGAGACCCATGAAAGAAGAGTTAGAAACTTACACTCACTTTCCACAGAGGAGAAAAACTGAGACTTAAGAGAAATTATTTGACAGCCGCGCGCGGTGGGTCACGCCTGTAATCCCAGCACTTTGGGAGGCCAAGGCGGGTGGATCACGAGGTCAGGAGTTCAAGACCAGCCTGGCCAACATGGTGAAACCCCGTCTCTACTAAAGATACAGAAAATTAGCCGGGTGTGGTGGCGCACGCCTGTAATCCCAGCTACTCGGGAGGCTGAGGCAGGAGAATCGCTTGAACTCGGGAGGCAGAAGTTGCAGTGAGCAGAGATCGCGCCATTGCACTCCAGCCTGGCTGACAGGTTGAGACTCCTCTCAAAAAAAGAAAAATATGATTTGTCCAAAGTCCACAGCACAGTGTCAGAGCCAGTGGATGAATATAGCTCCATCTGTTTAGGGGTCTTTGAATAAGTAAGGTCACCTTCTGCCTCAGTTTTCTCCTCTGTAAAGTTGTAGCTACGTCACAGGGTTGGTATGAGGACTAAATATATTAATATATAAAGCACTTAACACAATGCCGAGCATCTTAAGTGCTAAAATGTCAGCTCGTATTATTCTCCCCTAAGCTAGGGTTGCTGGGCCCTTGATCTTGCTGTCCTGGGTGTCTGCAACTATCTAGTGTCCCTGCCCTGTCTTTTTTTCGCCTCCAATCGATTCACCTTGAATTAATTCATGGCAGCCTCAGAAATCTTTTAAAAATGTAAATTTGGGCCGGGTGCGGTGGCTCACGACTATAATCCCAGCACTTTGGGAGGCCGAGGCGGGCGGATCACGAGGTCAGGAGTTCAAGACCAGCCTGGCCAAGACGGTGAAACCCCATCTCTACTAAAAATACAAAAATTAGCCGGGCATGGTGGCGGGTGCCTATTAATCCCTGCTACCCGGGAGGCTGAGGTAGAGAATTGCTTGAACCTGGGAGGCAGGGGTTGCAGTTAGCTGAGATTGTGCCATTGCATTCCAGCCTGGGCGACAGAGCGAGACTCTGTCTCAAAAATTTAAAAAAAAAAAAAAATTATATATATATATATATATATAAATTTGATTGTAACTCCTGCTGCTCTCAACATAAGATCTAAATCCCCTACATGGCTCCTGCATCTTTATCTCATGACAGAAACTTGCCTATCTAAGACCCTCTCTCTCTACCCCCTTCCCCTAGCTCAGTCTTCAGAGTTTTGCTGAAACCTTCCCCCTGAGCTCTTCACCCCTCCCAGGTCAGGTCCACATTGTATGCATTTACAGCACTGAACACTTGGTGGTGCTTCAGTAGCTCACACTTTAAATGTAAGTGACTGGCTCATGTCTTGCTAGTCTTCTAGGGATAGGGGGCAGGGATTTATCTTTTTGGTGTTCCTGGGATCCCTGCAAGCTCTCATCATATTTTTTGAGTGAATGAAGGAATGACCCTCTGTTTATCTGATCTCAGGGAAGGACAAGGCCATTGTGCTGTGCCCAAGAGTGGTACCTGTCAAGATCCCCGCTCCTGGTACAGAAAGGAAAGGCAGTTCTTACAATACTCACATTTGTCCACGGGGCAGGCCCACAGCGCTCCCAAGTCATCATCCCATAGCTGTAAGATACAAACAGAACCAAATCCAGGGCAGCAGCCAGGTGTTTAACATTCACCAAGCTCTGGTGGCCTGATCTCCAAATTCCCAGTATCAACTATGCATATCTCCCTGCTAGGGTTCCTGCAGCTGCTCTGCCTTTGTTTGTGCTGTGCCCACTGCCTATGGTGTGACTTCTTCCATACCAAATCTGGCTTATAGGAAGAAATTCTTCCGGAAGCTCTCCCTGGAACCCAAAACTTAGCACCTCTAGGTGTGGTTATCTGTTTACGGGTGTCTAGCCAACAGTGTGCCCCTTAGGGATAGGAACTATGCTTCGTCTACTCTTGTTTTGTTTTGTTTGAGACGGAGTCTTGCTCTGTCGCCCAGGCTGGAGTGCAGTGGCCGGATCTCAGCTCACTGCAAGCTCCGCCTCCCGGGTTTATGCCATTCTCCTGCCTCAGCCTCCCGAGTAGCTGGGACTATAGGCACCTGCCACCTCACCCGGCTAGTTTTTTGTATTTTTTTTTTGGTAGAGACGGGGTTTCACCGTGTTAGCCAGGAAGATCTCGACCTCCCAAAGTGCTGGGATTACAGGCTTGAGCCACCGTGCCTGGCCCTTCGTCTACTCTTAACTTTCCCAGGGCTGAACATAAAATAAGCCTAAATAGACAGGAGATGAGTGCTAGTTTTAGGCCTGTTGCCCCTGGGCATTGAGGTGGGGCCCTTCTGCCACCAGCTCACCTGCAGACATTGGCCTGACTGCAGGTCTTGTAGTAAGTACTCTCCAAGGCGAGCTGCCCTCTGCCAAGACAAAGGATGGGGGCACTGTTACCTGGAGGTAGTACCCTTAGGGCAGCACCTACCAGGCTACAGCTGGGTAGAACGGGGTAGACGGGATTGGGAGACTTTGGTGATGCCGCTGAATATGGCCCTGGTCTGAGTCACCCCCGTGTTCCCAGAGACCGGCACAGGGTGGATGGAGTGAAAATTTGAGGCCAGGTGTGAGATGCATTTGGAGAGATCTGTGGAGGAGGGTCACCCAGTCCTAACCGTGGAGGCTTTGCTGGGTAGTGAAGTACAGCCACTGGGTTCCAAGGCACAGAGGGATCTGTTGTCCTGGGGGCCTCGTGTCTCCAACAGTAGCACATCGTCTTTGAGAGGCCCCAGGGAGTCTGGAAGGGGTGAGAGGCCACTCTGACCAAGACCCAACTTTGCTGGGATTGGCCACTTGCCCACCTCCCATGCCCTGACCTTCACCCCTAGGAGGTGGCCCTGTCCCAGCCACCCCCAGGCCCAACTCACCAGCCCACAAGCACTCCTGCAGCTGCAGCTTCTCCCAACTGTTCACCTGCTGGGAAGAGACCATGGTTAGGGCCACTAAGAAAAGTGAAAGCCAAAGGCAGAAAGACCAGAACAGGGCAGGCAACAGAAGGCCTGTTGGGTTGGGAATCTGCACTCAATCTGATCTTGAGCAGATGTGGATTCAAGGCTGGGTGATTAGGAGTCACTACATCTTTCTCTGCCCCAGCCTTGTGAGGTCATCTGTGTAAAGTATCTTCTGACCCTAAAGCTGTTTTTATGTCTTACAAAGCATAGTTCCCCTCTCATCTAACCTTCTCAAAGAGATTCCCTTCTCACATGACCACCCTGCTAAAAATTGCAACCCCAGTCCCACCTTATCCCTTTCCCATAGTATTTGTATGCAATTTTAAGATATTATATAATTTATTTACAATGTCTGTTGGCTGCCTTTGTCCATTACAATGTAAGTTCTATGAGGGTAGAGATGTTAGGATCTATCACAAATGCCTAAAACAGTGACTCGCACTGCTAAAAACATCTCGAATGAGGGAATATTCTTATAATCACCCTTTGAAACTGTAGAGCAACCCATTCTACATGTATGGAAATAGAATAAGGATAGCAATAACAAAAGTGGCTACATTTATTGAGCATTTAGTCTGTATGGATTCCTAAGGGGAAGCACTTCTCTTATTTCATCATCACAACCACTCCATGAGGCAATTACTGTATTATCATCTGCATTAAACAGATGAGGAGACTGACGTTCAGAGAGGTGAAGGGACTTGCCCAGGGTCCCACACACTGCTAAAGTAAATAGTGGAACTCCCAAAGAGGAAGCTGGCAACCACTATGCTTTAGCGGCCCAAGAACTAAGACCCCCTTGGTTGGGGGGTCTGCCCAGGTCCAACCCCCAGCCCAGCACTCAGCACCCCTTTCTGACCTGAACACAGAGGTTAGGGTGGACTTTCAGCAATGGGAACTCGAGAACCTTCTGTGGAAAGAGAGGAATGGGTGGGATCACAAAAGGGGGACCCTGGTTCCCCACTCTCCCCTCACTACGGGAGGTGTCCTCTGCTTTACTTACGTCCACAGTGACATTCTCCCAGGAAAGCGGCGGGACCAATGGCTGGCAGGGGTCCCCACCTGGAGCCTGCCAGCACAGTGCGGCTTCTGCGGGCAGCGAACACGGCGCGTCCAGCAGCCAGCTCTGCAGGGTCAGCAGTCGCAGCCGGGCTGCTCGCCAGAGGTTCTGGTGTGCACGGGGGTCTGCAAGGAAAGGGCGCAGTCACCACACGCTAGGCACCCATCGCTCGCAATGCCCCAGCCCCAACCCCAGCCCCAGGCCGGTCAGCTCACCCTCCCTGAAGGGGCAGATGTTTGTCCTAACGGAGTCAGGTTCCAGAGGCCACACCTGGAAAGGAAACGGTGGTCTGCTCAGGTCCCCTCCATGGGCATGTGCCTGGCCCTCTGCTAGACACTGGGGACACACTCATTCAGCAGACAGTTCACAAGTATGTGCTGGGTCTTCTCGCCTTTTACAAAACCTGGAGATGCTCACATCTAGTCTTCCAGCAAACATAATGCTGGGCACTGGCAAGATTTTCATTCAACAAACTTTTTTTTTTTTTTTTTTTTTTTGAGATAGAGTCTCGCTCTTGTCACCTAGGCTGGAGTGTAGTGGTGCAATCTTGGCTCACTACAACCTCCGCCTCCCAGGTTCAAGCGATTCTCCCATCTCAGCCTCCTGAGGAGCTGGGATTATAGGCGTGTGCCACAACGCCAGGCTAACTGGTTAATTTTTGTATTTTTAGTGGAGATGGGGTTTCACCACGTTGATCAGGCTGGTTTCGAACTCCTGACCTCAAGTGATCTGCCCCCTCGGCTTCCCAAAGTGTTGGGATTACAAGTGTGAGCCACCACACCTGGCCCATTCAACAGACTTTTAATGGGTGCCTACCATTGTGTCTTAGCAGTATGGCAGGCACAAGGGACCTTGGATAATTAAATATTTATTTATTTATTTATTTATTTATTTATTTATTTATTGAGACCGAGTCTTACTCTGTTGCCCAGGCTGGAGTGCAGTGGTGTGATCTCGGTTCACCACAACCTCCGCCTCTTGGGTTCAAGTGATTCTCCTGCCTCAGCCTCCCGAGTAGCTGGGACTGCAGGCGTACATCACCACGCCTGGCTTATTTTTGTACTTTTAGTAGAGACTGGGTTTCACTATGGTGGCCAGGCTGGTCTCAAACTCCTGACCTCGTGAGCCACCCACCTTGGCCTCCCAAAGTGCTAGGATTACAGGTGTGAGCCACCATGCCTGGCGGATAATTAATTTTAATTCATTCCACAGTCACTTTGTGAGCACCTGCTATGTGTCAGGGAATGTGCTAAGTTCTAAGGACACATTCATTTATTCTTTCAACAGACGTTTTAAGAGTGCCTATTACATGCATAGCTCTGTGCTAAGCACTAGAGGTAATATATAAATTTATTCATCAAGCCTTTAGTTAGGAACACCAACTATGTGGCAGGCATTGTGTTTGGCAATGAAGACATTTAAATCACAGCATACATCTCATGAACATCTGCTGTGTCCTATGGCTGTGCTAGGCAGTAAGATTTATTCACTCATTCAACAGTGAGGACCCTCATACTGTTACCTTGTTTAAAAACAAAACAAAACAATGAATAGGCGCTATATGCCAGGCACCATGCAAGGCTCTTGCAAAGCTATTACATTTGAATTAGATATGATTTGCTTGCTTTCAAGGAAATCACAAACTCACACTTGTAGTAAGGATAAATTATTTATATAAATTAGTAAAGCACTCACTCATTTCATAATATTTATTGAGCATCTGTTGTGTACAAGAAGAAATTAGATGCCCAAATAAGAAAGGAAGTGATCGAGCTGGGTGTGGTGGCCCATCACCACAAAACATTAAAAAATGAAAACAGGCTGGGCACGGTGGCTCACGCCTGTAATCCCAGCACTTTGGGAGGCCGAGGCGGGTGGATAACGAGGTCAGGAATTTGAGACCAGCCTGACCAACATGGTGCAACCCCGTCTGTACTAAAAATACGAAAATTAGCCAGGTGTAGTGGCGTGTGCCTGTAATTCCAGCTACTTGGGAGGCTGAGGCAGGAGAATGGCTTGAACCTGGGAGGCAGAGGTTGCAGTGAGCCGAGATCACGCCATTGTACTCGCCACTGCACTCCAGCCTGGGCAAAAGAGTGAAACTCCGTATTAAAAAACAACACCACAAAGAAGGAAACAATTAGCCAGGCATGGTAGCCCATGCCTGCAGTCCCAGCTGCTCAGAGGCTGAGGCAGGAGGATCCCTTGAGCCTGGGAGGTTGAGGCTGCAATGAACCGTGTTCATGTCACTGCACTCTAACATGGGTGACAGAGCAAGATGCTGTCTCTAAAAAAAAAAAAAAAAAAAAAAAAAACCACAAAAAAAAATTTTAGGAAAATAAAAGAAATGAAGTGATAAATGGACAAGGAAAGATAGAAGTGCAAGGGGATTTGGAACTAGGAGAGGCTGGGTGGTTGGGGAAAAGCTTTGGGAAAGAGGTGAGGGTATTTGAGGTAATGGGAATCACCTGAGAAAAGGCAGGGAGATGGGTGTATCTTGGTAAGTAGCTCCACTGGATGTAACAGTGCTCTCATGAAGGGGAATCATGGGGAAAATACAGTGAAAAGGCACCACTGGGGGCAGAATATGGGCCCAGAATGCCAAGAAAGTGATGGGAAGGGAGAGGAGCTTGGAAGTATTGAAACAGTCTAGAAAAGAGATGATAGAGCCCCAAGCTGGACTGAGATGGAGAGGAGGGGGAAAGAGAATGAGGGACATTAATGTCAGAGGTAAGATGGATGAGACCTGATGACCAATTAAATGTGCAATCAGGGGCCAGTCATGGTGGCTCATGCCTGTAATCCTAGCACTTTGGGAGGCCGAGGCGGGCGGATCATGAGGTCGAGAGATCGAGACCATCCTGGCTAACAAGGTGAAACCCTGTCTCTACTGAAAATACAAAAAAATTAGCCAGGCGTGGTCACAGGCACCTGTAGTCCCAGCTACTCAGGAGGCAGAGGCAGGAGAATGGCGTGAACCCGGGAGGCGGAGCTTGCAGTGAGCCGAGATCGCGCCACTGCACTCCAGCCTGGGCGACAGAGTGAGACTCTGTCTCAAAAAAAAAAAAAAAAAAAAAAGTGCAATTGGGGCCAGCCACAGTGGCTCATGCTTATAATCCCAGCACTTGGTGGGAGGCTAAGGCAGGAGGATAACATAAGCCCAGGAATTCAGAACAGCCTGGGTAACATAGCAAGACCGCATTTCTACACAAAACAAAAAAACTAGCTGAGTATGGTAGTGCTCACCAGTAGTTCCAGCTACTTGAGAGGCTGAGGCAGGAGGATCACTTGAACCCAGGGGACTGAGGCTGCAGTGTGCCATGATTGTGCCACTGCACTCCAGCCTGGGCAACAGAGTGAGACCTTGTCTAAAAAAATAAATAAATGTGCAGAGGAAGAGGAAAGAGCCAGCAGGTTTAAGCCTGGATGTGGCACACATTCTTATAACAGCCCCAAGAAGCTGTTACTATTATTATTCCCATTTTATAGATGAGAAACAGGCTCACAGAGGTGAAGTGACTTGCCCAAGGTTACACAACTAGCAAATGGCAAGAGCCAAGATTCAAACCAGTCCAAGTTCGTAGCACATGCTCTGCCCCCCAGGGGAACACAAAGACAGAACTGGAGGAGTAGGGAAAGGCTTCAAGGAGAAGGTGACATTTGAATGGGGCCATGAAGTGTCAGTAGGAGTTCTGTGGAGGATCAGGGAGAGCATTCAGGGAATGTAATAGACAGAAGGCATAGGACAGCAAGGGTCAAGGAAGGGCCAGCCACCCCAGGGAGCCACAGTCTCCACCTCAATGAATGGTTTGAAGAATGGTGAGACCAGGAAGGCAGGGATCACCCCCATCATCATCTTCCCACTCCTCTTCTGGCACCCAGCTGGACTCTGCTCCTACCTGAATACAGAGGCAGGGAACCAGGTCTGTGTGGTTCAAGGTAATGATCTGCGGTCCAGTCTGTGGAACAAATAAAGGAAGGAGGTTGGAGAAGATAAGGAGGAAGAGGAGGACGCCAAAGTCAAGGAAACCAGGAAGGCAGAAGTTCCCCCACCAGTGTTCCCTTGCTTGGGGTGAGTCCTCTTCAAGGGTCCTCTTTGATAAGGCACTGCGTCCTTTGCACAGGCACTGGCCTACAGTGGGAATGGACTTGGGAAGGGGGAGGCCTCACCAGGTTTTTGTGCCACCGGGGTTTTGGGGAGCCCTGGACCTGATTCCAGTACAGGGAGAGGCCAAAGTGCTGCTCCTCAGAGACATTCAGAACTAGATGCACATTGTCACCATCTGCTGACACGTTGAGCCAGGGCAGGGCTGGTGGGAGAGGCAAAGAGAGAGAGCACAGCTTAGACTTCCTCACCTCTTCTGCATACCTGACTGACCCTTTGGAGTTTCTTTCAAACCCCTTAGACTGGGAGGCTCTTGGAGGACAGAGCGTGTGTCCTCACCTCAGACCAGACTTTGCCCCTAGCAGCTGCCCAGAGCTAAGCCTGTGGAGGCCCTAGTGTGTGGTCTGAGGACAGCTATTTTCCCTCTGCAGCCAGAAAGATCTGTAACCTCTTTAAAACAAGTCATTTAAAACAAGTCAACTGTGACCTTTCTGATCTCACCTCTTGACACTTGTGTCCTTTTTTTTTTTTTTTTTTTTGAGAGGCAGTCTCACTCTGTTGCCCAGGCTGGAGTACAGTGGTGTGATAGCTCACTGCAACCTCCACCTCCTGGATTCAAGCGATTCTCTTGCCTCAGCCACCCGAGTAACTGATTACAGGCATGCGTCACCACGCCTGGCTAATTTTTGTATTTTTAGTAGAGATGGGGTTTCATTCATGTTGGACAGGCTGGTCTTGAACTCCTGACCTCAAGCAATCCTCCTGCCTCAGCTTCCCAAAGTGCTGGAATTGCAGACGTGAGCCACCACGTGCAGCCTATGGCACTTGTGTCCTTAATAACTCTGCTGCAGTGTTATTAAGGACCTCCTTACTATTTCTCTCTCTCTTTTTTTTTTTTTCTTGAGACAGTGTCTCATTCTGTCACCCAGGCTAGAGTGCAGTGGCACAATCTTGGCTCACTGCAAGCTCCGCCTCCCGGGGTTCACGCCGTTCTCCTGCCTCAGGCTCCCGAGTAGCTGGGACTGCAGGCACCCACCACCACGCCCGGCTGACTTTTTTGTATTTTTTGTAGAGACGGGGTTTCACCGTGTTAGCCAGGATGGTCTGGATCTCCTGACCTCGTGATCCGCCCACCTCGGCCTCCCAAAGTGCTGGGATTACAGGCTTGAGCCACCACGCCTGGCCCCCTTCTTACTATTTCTTAAACACCCCTGACATACTCCCACCCCAGGTCCTTTGTGCTGGCTATTCTCTCCTCCCTCAGATATATGGCTCCTCTCTCACCTCTTTCAGGTCTCTGCTCACCAGAGTGAGACCATCCCTGACCTCTGCCACTCCCAACCTTCCCCACCCCTTCCACAAATGTTCTCCTTAGCGCTAATCACTGTCTAACTTCCTGCATTCTTCACATCTCCATGTGTTTGTTGTGTCCTTCCTCACCCCCACCCTGACCCTGACACCAGTTCCATGGGGTTGGGGTTTTTTGTCATCTTGATTTATTGATTTATTAATATTTCCAGTGTCCAGGAATTTGCCTGGTACACAGAAATTAATAAATATCTGTTGAATAAATGAATCAATGCCTACTTAATGAAGGAAGAAATGAAATGCATGATATATATCTGTGTTTTTAAAACTCTGGTGTTGAATAGTCTTTAATGGGTTGCCAAAGAGGCAGGCCAACTTTAATCTTAAGAAGCCAAAAAGAAAATGAAGTTGAAAAAATTTAGTAATTCAGAAATCACAGTATTTATGTATTGATCTGGGTGCTAGTTATGCAAGTGTATACATACATAAAAATGAATTGACTGGAGGCCTCGACTCACGCCTGTAATCCCAGCACTTTGGGAGGTCGAGGCGGGAGGATCACGAGGTCAGGAGTTCAAGACCAGCCTGGCCAACATGGTGAAACCCCATCTCTACTAAAAATACAAAAATTAGCTGTGTATGGTGGTGCATGTCTGTAATCTCAGCTACTTGGGAGGCTGAGGCAGAAGAATCACTTGAACTCAGGAGGCGGAGGTTGCAGTGAGCTGAGGTCGCACCACTATACTCCAGCCTGGGTGACAGAGCAAGACTCCGCCAAAAAAAAAAAAAAAGAACTGGACATGAAAATCAGTATCCTTTACATACTTTTATGTATGTATGTTATACACAATAAAAAAGAAAATATAAAACCAAAGCAAAATCCAAATAGTACATGGGAAAAAAGTCAGACCCTTGACTTTCTTAGCTTTTATTTCAAGTTTTTTGTTTTTTGTTTTTTTGTTTTTTGAGACAAGAGTCTTCTTCTGTCACCCAGGCTGTAGTGCAATGGTGCAGTCTCGGCTTACTGCAGCCTCTGCCTCCCAGGCTCAAGCGATTCTCCTGCCTCAGCCTCACGAGTAGCTGGGACCACAAATGCACACCACCATGCCCTGTTAATTTTTGTGTTTTTGGTAAAGATGGGGTTTTGCCATGTTGCCCAGGCTGGTCTCGAACTTTTGAGCTCAAGCAATCCTCCCACCTCAGCCTCCCAAAGTGCTGGGATTACAGGCGTGAGCCACTGAGCCTGACCCAAAATTCATCTTTCTATTCCCAGTGCTTAGCACAGAGGAGCAGATACTGCAATTAATGTGTTATGAATGAATGAATGAATAAATGAATGAATGAATGTGTTCTGTGAGCTTCTGAGATGTGACAGCCCATATCAGAAGTGGACTCCAAGGGTCTCTCATACTCTAGACCCTGCCCCTCCCTCCTCCCAGCCCACTGGCCCTAGCCCCTACCCCAGCAGCTCGGGATGCTGTTCCGGACTTCGAGCCCCCTGCAGTCTGGGGAGAGATCACAGAAGAGCCTCCAGTGGGGCTGGGGGCCGAGGAAAGAAGTGGGGGCAATCTGACTCCCAGGAGGGCATTAAGAATGGCTCCCCATCCCCTACATACCACCCACATCTATCCAATGCTCAAAGCACCTTCCCCAGGGGCTGGAAAGCCATGTCACCCAGGGAGAGAAGGCCCGAGGGACTGACTCTGGGAAGGATTAGAGCACAGACCCCTGCCAGAGAGTGGATGGAGGCAGAAGAAGGTGAAAGCAGGAGGGGGAGTGACCAAAGGGGACAGAGGCTATGGGGCCAGGACTTGGGGGTCCACTTACCAGGCAGCTGCTGTGTGAGGTTGAGCTCCTTCTCGTACCTGGGCTGAGTATAGGACCAGATTCGTACCTCACTCCCTAGGGCAGCCTCGAAGCAGTCATATACTACAGAGCCCTGTGAGGAGAGGGGTGGGGAAGGCTGGTGGTGCAGGGCTCAGATCCAGGCCAAGGGCTGTGGGATCATCTGCAGGGACCACTCTGCTCACTGCCCTTCTCCCACAACCAATGACTGTATTTATACTGTATAGCCTGAAATCTACCATTCACCTTTCCTTCAAGGGGCCTCAGTTCTAGAGCAAATGTCCTCAGTAAGAGTGTCACCAGGACGGGAAAAGGCCCTAGACATTGAAATCCCTGCCCCACCCTGCTGTGCTAGATCACCTGGCCAAAGCTAAGGAGATGAGACACCCCAGTGCAATGTGGGACACCTTTCCCCACGGAAATGGTTCTCCCATTCAACCCAGTGCCTCAGTGTTCCTTACAACTGCTTGTGACATGGACCAAGCAGATGTTCTCCCAATCTACAGTTCTCCAGATAAAAGGATATTGGCTGGCGGCTGGAGGTTGGAGGGTTTGAGTGATTTGACCCCAGTGGAAATAGATCTTCCAAGCACATGTGGCCTCCTGAGGCAGGGAGAAGCCCCGACACCCTGCCCCATGGTACTTACACCATGGTAAGTATACCATGCTATGTATGGTAGGACTCTTCTTTTGGTCCAAGAGTACAGAGAAGTGCATCCAGCCCACAGACCTCCCCTTTTCAAGCCTCACTTTCTCTATCTGGAAAATGAGGATAATAATAATGCCTAGTTCATCAGGTAGCTTTGAGGATTACAAAAGAATTAAATTTATCGAAATTCTTCAGTGCCAGGCATTACATCCAGTGTTTTACAGGTATCAATTTAATTCTCATAACAGTCATATGAGGTGGGACTATTCTTTTTTTTTTTTTTTTTGAGACGGAGTCTCTCTCTGTCACCCAGGCTGGAGTGCAGTGGTGGGATCTCGGCTCACTGCAAGCTCCGCCTCCTGGGTTCACGCCATTTTCCGGCCTCAGCCTCCCGAGTAGCTGGGACTACAGGCGTCCGCCACCATGCCCAGCTAATTTTTTGTATTTTTTTAGTGGAGACGGGGTTTCACTGTGTTAGCCAGGATGGTCTCGATCTCCTGACCTCGTGATCTGCCCGCTCGGCCTCCCAAAGTGCTGGGATTACAGGCGTGAACCACCATGCCCAGCCGGGACTATTCTTTTTTTACATGGCCAAAAAAAAAAAAAAAAAAAAATCTTTAGGAGATGTTTCACAAGGAAGTTACACAAATAGCCAATAAGCATGTGAAAAAAGTGCTCAACTTCATCAGTCATTGGGAGATACAAATTAAAACCACAATGATAAACCGCTACATATGCAGTAAAATTATTACAATTACAACACCTATGCTTGTTTTGGCACCACATATACTACAACTGGAACAATACAGAAAAGATTAGCATGGCCCCTGCCTGAGGATGACATGCAAATTCATGGAGGGTTCCATATACTTAAAATTCAAATATATTTAATTTAAAAATAAAATAAAATTACACCATCAAGTGCTGGCAAAGATGGGAAGCAACTAAAACTCCCATACACTGCTGGTGGGAGGGTAAAATAGTAGAAGCACCCAGGAAAACTGTTTGGTGATTTCTCATAGTCAAGCATATGAAGTAGAACTATTCTTATCCCCATTTTACAGACATAAAGGCTGAGGCATAACAGGCTGAAGGGACTTGGCCACAGCGCTGATCAGAATCAAAAGAATAGTCCCATCTCACATGGCTGTTGTGAGAAATAAGTTGATACCTGTAAAACACTGACTGTAATGCCTGGTACTGAAGGGTTTCAATAAATTTAATTCTTTTGTAATCCTCAAAGAGATAATGCATGTGTAAGTGTTTTATTGGATTTTAGGTTTAGAAGGTTATTATTATTATTATTTTGCATACCACAGACTGACCAAACTGCACAAGGGCAGCAGGCACTTGCACCTCCAGCAGGACGCAGCGGGCAGTAGGGTAGGCCTGGAAGGAGAGCACGACTTGGGCCTGGAGAGAGGCTGTGGGCAACAGGGCAGGGGTCGGTCAGGCCCAGGAGTGGCAGGCCAGGCCTTGGCATGGGGCACTTGGGCCAGCCAGGTTCTCCTCACCATTCCTAGGCTCCTCCACCCCTGAGTCAGCTGCTCCTCCAAACTTTTCCTCATCTTCAGGTTCTTCCCAGTGCCCTAGAAGGACCCAAGAGCAAGGCCCTGGGTGAGGCCCCCTGCTCTGGGCTGACTGGCTTTGGGGTTGGCTTCCTTCTGGAAAGCCCAGTGCTGGGAAGCAGAGGCTGGGGAGACCACACTGGCCTGGGAGTCCTTCTGCTGGTGTCCTCCAGGAGAACACTGAGGATGCCCAGCGCTGCCTGAGAGATTCTCTGGCTCTCATGCCCACCCCAGATACACTCACATGCATTGTCACAGGATGACTTGCTCACCATGCACGGCCAAGTGGACAGCCACACGCACACAGAGGTCACAGTAGGTCTCCTTGTGGCACCTCAGCACCAGCTCTGTCTGTAGGTGCGTAGGCGCCAGCACGGGGCCCAGAGCAGGCACGATGTCCCCAGGCAGGCAGAGTATGTCACTGTCTGTGTGTGGAGGGGTGGGTGGGAGCTGAAGCTGTTCCAAGCCCAGAATTTGGTGGCACCTGACATACCCAGAGAGCCAAAGAACTTGGCTCTCTGGGGCTGAGGTGGGCATGGAGGGCATGGACCTGGGGGACAGCTCTGCTCCCTTCAGCCAACCTGGGAAATTCTTTTTGAAAGTAGGGATACTTACCCCAGAGGTGGCAGGAGAGGCCCTGGGAAGGAAGGAAAGGAGAGTCAGAATTTGTGCCCCCACCTTCTAGGCACTGTTCTCTGCCTGAGACCTCCACCTACCTTTTTCTGGGGCTCCGTATTCCCAGACCCTCCCAGAGGAAGACAGACCCAGCTCTTGCCCCTTCCCCATTCTTCTCTTCTCCCATCAGTACCAGACAGACCAGACAGGGCAGTTCTGGCGGTGGCAGCAGTGACAGGAGCCAGGCTAGGGCTTTGCTGAGCCAAGAACTGAACTCTGAGCCTTCCCCCATCTCCCCAGGGTTCCAGACTCACCGGAGAGCAGTGGGTAGCGTCCTGAGGCCCCACAAGCCTCTCCAGAGAAAGGACAATGGGGCTTCGACCTAGTGCCAAGGACAGCAAGAACCAGGGCACAGGCATCTTCTAGATGCCAGGCAGCACCCAGGCCTGAGGCCCTGTGCTGCCCCCCCTAAGGGGGGCAGACACCCTACCCCTGACCCTAGTCAGCCCGTGTCTGTGGGTGGCAGGGGCTGGAATCCCTCCCCAGCCTCCAGAGGGGGCAGAGGGGGCTGTGCTGGATAGTTTGTGCACTCCCTGTCCTGCGAGTTCCAACTCTCGTCCTACTTCCAGTCCAGAGTGGTTTCGTTTTGGCTCCCGGCAGGCAGCCGACTGTTCCCGCCCCTCTCTGTCCCTCCCACCACCACCAGGCTTGGGAGCCAGCAGCCTTGGACTAGGGTGGTGGCCCCACCTCCTCCTCCTTTGGCTCTCCTCTCCCTCTGCTGACACCTGGCTGGGAGGGGCCCCTGAAGAAGACAGCGAATGCATCATGGCTGAGTAAGGGAGCTCTTACTCACTCCAGCCCTAAGGCGGACACAGCCCTGGAGTCCTGGGCCCACTAGGTCTCCCCTTACTAGGCACACTCGGTCCCCTCACACACTCTTTGGGCCTCAGTAACCCTTTGTGGGACAGGAGCTCTAAAAGCACGGCCAAAGGGCACCACAAAGTGGGCTTTTCACCACTGCCTGCTGAAATGCGGTATGGGGAGTAGAAGGAACCCAGGACCCAGAGCCTGGCAGACAGGGGTCCTATCTGTGCTGTTGCTGTGGGCTGGTTCTGTGATGATGGACACACCAGCTGGCGAAGCCTCTGTTTTTCTCTCTCCTTTTGTAAGAATCACTGGGGGGATCAAGGAGATTGCCCCATCCTCCTTTGCTTTCAGAGGCACTGCTTGTAAGAATGTGACGGATGCCACGCGGTGTGGACACAGAGGATTTGGGCCAGCACACTGACACATACCCCCCAGGCAGGCTCCTCAGCCACACTAGAGAAGCACACTGTGTTTTTTAGTTTGTCATGTTTGTCTTTATTCATCTTTCCGGATCTTGGTCCCCACCGCCAGCAACCACCCATCCCACCCCCAACTCCCATTGTCCTTACACCCAGAGCCAAAAGCCTCTTTTCCTAGGTCCAGAGTCCTCTCTCCCACTGGGCAGAGCCTCAGTGTGGGAAAGGGAATCCCTGGCCCCTAAGGAGGTTTTCTCTTAGCCGTCCCCCGCCCCCCCCCCACACCCCCTCACCCTCCTTCAGAACTGACATGGCTCCTGCCTCCCTACCCCGGCCCCAACCTCTCCAGCCTGGACTGGAGCATAAGCATACTGCTCTTTCTGGAGTTCTGGAGAGGAAGTGGGAAGACCGCCCTCCCCCATCAGAACAGGGGTTAGAGGAGCTCTCAGTCAAGGGAAAGTATGAGGAGGAAGAGGGACGCGCGCGGGGACTGGGCTGGGACTTCCGGCCTGTGAGGCAGGGAATAAAGCTTTTCGGCCAGTCGTCCTCGAGGCACCCCAAGGATTCCAGGGTCTAAGGCTCATTCCGGGGTTCTAGGCAGTGTCCGTTGCATTGCGGCTGCAGACACTAGGGACTGCGGTGGAGCTCTGCTCAACCTAGGTCTAGTCGGGCGGCCTCTCGTTCCAGCAGGCTGCACAGCTCTAGGCGACTCCGCCTGCGCTGCCGCGAACCCAGGCGGCCCCAGCTGGTGGCCTCTGCGGAAGGCTGCGCGTCCAGCGCCCGCAGCAGGCGCGGCAGGTCGCGCAACAGGCGGTAGCGAGGCAGGGCGCGCAGCGGCGGGGGGATGTCGCCCTTGGTGCAGAGGCGACTGAAGTAAGCGAGCAGCAGCGGGCGCGGGGCAGCGTGGAGCAGGGCGAGCAGGGGCGTGGCGCGGGGGTCGGGGCCGCGGACCGGGCGAAGGCAGGCGCTGCTCCACAGCAGCAGCACCGTGCCCTGCTCCCGCGCTACGCGCGCCCGCGCGGCCCAGAGCCACGGCAGTGGGCCCACGCGCGCCACGTGCCTCCCCTCCCACAGGTCCACGATCACGTCGCGCCCGTCGCCCAGCGCTGCCCTCAGCAGTTCAGCCAGCGCTCCTACCAGGCGCCGCTGCGCCTCGGAGTCCGCGCCGTGCAGGAGGAGCACTGGCCGCGCTGGGCCCGGGCCTAGTGGCGGGGAGCAACAGATGAAGGGGTGGGGGCTGAGAGACTACTCAGCCCTCTCCTCCCCAGCCTCTCCGGATACCGAAGGTTCTCGCCTCTCCGCCCCCGCCCCTTGTTTGCTCTGGGGGTTGGTACCAAAAGCAGCCCTAGCCTATGAGCTAATTCGATAAAGGCACCCCTTCTGAAAAGAGGGCTAGGGCTCCAGGCTGGGCGAGTACAGCGCAGGCTGGATTTCTGCCCCACTAGCCTTTTGTTCAGAGACTTAGTACAGTGACAATCTGCTCAGAGGGCCCTTTGCCCTGCCTTAACCATTCCTGCCCACTTGGGGGCCTGAGGATCCCTGCCTGGGTAACAAGAGACTGGGTGCAGTGCAAAGAGCTCAGACAGGGGAGGGTGAGGGGGCAGCTAGCCTTGGAGCTGGGCAGGTCTGACTACTCAGGTTACCCCCAGGTGAGCTTACCTGACTGTGGGCACCGGCAGGTGAGGGCCAGAACAACACCCAGTAGGGTGAGGAGGGCCAGCAGTGCCAGGATCAAGAGCCCCAGGCGTCTGAAAGAGACTGAGTCAAGCAGGGTGAGGCCAAGCCCAGTTCCTCAGTGCCCAGCCTCCCTCTTACCTCCCCCTCCCCAAGAACTCACCATCTGGACACAAGAGGTGCTTCCAGGCAAACTGGACATCTGACCGCCACACCTGAGGGCACAGAGTCCCCCAGCCCTATGAACCAGGCATATTCTCCTCCCCAGGGAGCTGAGTGAAGTATGGAGCTGGGGGAGAGGGGAGTTCCCACTGGCTAGGGAATTCTTCCCAGGTGGGTTTGTGTCTGCTTCAGCTCCTGGCCTGGCACAGCACAGGTCAATGGTGGCAAACTCAAGTGTGACAGGGGCCAAACTCGAAAAGTAAACTCAAAGTTGACCAGGGCTGCTGTGAGCACCTGGAGAGCACAGGCCCTGACTGAAACAATCAGACAGCGCTGAGCTCCAGGCCATTGTCACCATGCCAGAGTGCGGACACTGGCACTAGGTTTTTCTGATTTTTCAACAGGAGTCAGAAATCCAGCTTTGTTTATATATGTAAATAGCGGTAAGTAATTTCGATTCAAAACACTGTGCTGGCCAAACCAAACATTTTTGCAGAATGGATTTTCCACGGGTGAGTGCTACCAGGGGAGTAGATGCCAGGGCTCTGTATGTAGAGTGAGAGTAGGTTTCCTTACCAGGACACAGCGCCCTGGCCTCAGGAAGGGAATGATGAGGTCTAGTGTCACTGGGCTTGAGCCCCGGGCCTGTAGAAACAAAGATCAGAAAGGCTCTCCTGAGGGAGGTGAATCTGGCCCTGTCTGGCCTTGAGTCTTTGCCCCTGCTATTCCTCCCCACCATACCCCCAGTCCTACGAGGTTTAGGCCAAGTGCCACCTCTGACAAGAAGGCTTCCTCAGCCACTCCAGCTCCCACTGATCTTTCCCAGAGCTCAGCTCCTGCTGCAGTCAGGTATTTGTCAAACAGACAGACTCTGAGTATGTCCTCTGTGCCAAGCCCTGAGGAAAGAAGGTGGGTGCGGACATTGTCTCTGTCCTCTAGCAGCTCACAAACCAGGAAGGCTGCCTCACTTTACTCTCCTGCACAGCTGAAGAGGTATCACAACATGTCATTGAAAAGAATGTAAGTCGTAGGGTCAGGAGACCTGGGTTCAGGCTTACCTATTGCCTTTGTAGTCCCTAACTGTGTGGTCTTTGCATGGAGGCAGGTTACCTCTCTTTCCTAAGCCTCACTTTCCTCATTTTTATTTTTATTTTTTTATGTTTATTTATTTATTTTTTGAGACAGAGTCTCGCTCTGTCGTGCAGGCTGGAATGCACTGGCACAATCTCGGCTCACTGCAACCTCTACTTCCTGGGTTCAAGCTATTCTCCTGCCTCAGCCTCCTGAGTAGCTGGGATTACAGGTGCACGCCACCATGCCCAGCTAATTTTTGTATTTTTAGTAGAGATGGGTTTTGCAGTGTTGGTGAGGCTGGTCTTAAACGCCTGACCTCAGGTGATCTGCCTGCCTCAGCCTCCCAAAATGCTGGAATTATAGGCGTGAGCCACTGCGCCTGGCCTACTTTCTTGGTTTTTATGTGAGGGATAATAATCTTTATTTTACTGGGTTATTGAGAGCATCAAATGGGTATATGCACATGAATATCTTTTTAAATAAACTGCAATGTATATTCATTTATTGGTAACAGCTATTATTAGTCTGTGAACTCCTTAACTGTGTTATATACTTTTCTTGTATCTCCCAGAGCCTGCTACAGGGTGGGAACAATGCATACTAAATTGGACAGAATTTTAATTAAAAACATTTTTTTTTTAGAGTCCGAGTCTCATGCTGTCACCCAGGCTGGAGTGCAGTGGCATGATCATAGCTCACTGCAGCCTTGGACTCCTGAGCTCACACAGTTCTCCTGCCTCAGTGGGGACTACAAGTGTGAGACACTGCACCTGGCCACTTAAGCGTGACTTGGTCTTACATACCGTGTTACTATCACCTGTCTGCTTGGGAGCCCTCATACAATGCAAAACAAATGTATAAGCTGCAAATGAGCATTTAAGAAATAACTGTTTGAAAGTGCTAGTCATGCTTAGTCAGCTTGGTGCTGTGGTATTAAGGGTGTATTTGACTGTGGTTTTTATATCAGATACATGGAAGATAGTCTGATAAAGTGCTCCTAGTCATGTAACAGGTGAAATTTGTCAGTAGTTTACAGGATTGTGCAGAGCCTGTCAGCTGCATGGGCTCTGCCTCCTGGGATAGATAACTTCTGCACAGGTGCCTCGTGGAGGCAGGAGAGTAGTGGTAGTGGACAGCTGGGTTCAAGGGAAGGCATCAATATAAAATGCTGTTTTGTTAGGCTAGAGCAGTGGTCCCCGACCTTTTTGGCACCAGGGACTAGTTTCATGGAAGAAAAGTTTTACACAGAGGTTGAAGGGGTTGGGGTTGGAGGAATGGTTTCAGGATGAAACCACCTCAGATCATCAGGCATTAGATTCTCATAAGTAGCTCACAACCTAGATCCCTCACATGCACAGTTCACAATAGGGTTTGCACTCCTATAAGAATCTAATGCAGCCACTGGTCTGACAGGAGGCGGAGCTCAGGCAGTAATGCTTGCTCACCCTCCACTCACCTCCTGCTGTGTGGCCTGGTTTCTCACAAGCCACAGGTGGGTACTGGTCTGCGGCTCAGAGATTGGGACCCCTGGGCTAGAGAACACCTGAATGTGGGAGGGCCAGTCCCTTGCCTCTGTTATTCCTGTAAATTCAGAAACTGAAAGGATTAGAAAATGCTCCCTTAACTTGCCGAGATCGTGCCACTGCACTCCAGCCTGGGCGACAGAGCGAGACTCCGTCTCAAAAGAAAAAAAAAAAAGGAAAATGCTCCCTTGAGGAATCTACTGTCAGCAAGTCAGCTGAACAAAGGCTGATCACGTAAATAAAGTAAACCAGATGGTAGAAGTCAGGGATTTGTTTGTTTCTGCCTTCCCAGGGTCTATCTCAATGAGGTGACAAGGAAATTGAGGGCTGTGCTCTGAGCAATAGGACCTAGTGGGGGCGAGGCCATACCTGGCTGACAGTATACACAGGGGGCACCAAAGTGTCCTGCCCCAAGCCTGGGCGGCTCCAGGCAGCACTGAAGGTGGCATGCATTCTTGAGGAGAAGTGAAGAATCAGCTGCTGGGCCTGGGTATCCATGCTCACATTCCAGGATGTGAGAGACCCTGTTTGGGGCAGGGTGGGGGTGTTGATAGGAGTTGGGCTTCGGGTGATGAATACAGGGCTGGGCTGGGGTTCAGCTTGGTCACAGTTGGGTGAGGATGAAATGGGGCAGGGGTTCCCAGCAGAGGTCACTTATTGGCTCACCAGTCTGGTGGGGGCATTCAACATGGCTGCTGTTTCCAAAAGAGAACTGAGAAATACAGGAATGCAGGTTAGCAAGCTCCAGGCAATACCCACTACCCCACATCTCTTCTCACCCATGGTTGTACCTTGAAACAGAGCTGGGGGTGCAGATCCACCTTCTCCAAAACATACCACTGTGGGAGGAGAGAAGAGTTCATCAGGGAGAAAATTCCTGGGCCCCAGCCCTGCCCACCCAGGTCCTGGGGGAACCTGTCCTCACCCCATCTGACTCTCGAGCCGTGGCATTTGGGAGGTCTTTGCAAAGGGTATGCCAGTCTTGCCTCTGGCAGAGGGCAGCTTCCAGCTTCAGTGGGCAGCGGAGTGTCAGGGCCATGACCATCTGAGTGTGCTGGCTGTAGTCAG
This sequence comes from Chlorocebus sabaeus, assembly GCF_047675955.1. Classification (NCBI taxonomy): domain Eukaryota; kingdom Metazoa; phylum Chordata; class Mammalia; order Primates; family Cercopithecidae; genus Chlorocebus; species Chlorocebus sabaeus. The sequence continues at coordinate 54,654,016 of NC_132925.1, forward strand.
TGAAGTGCACTGACTTCCAGAAGTCCGAGCCATCTGGGCAGGTGGTAGGGTCAGTGGGTGAGGGTCAGCCCTGCTTCAGCCCCACCTTGCCACCCACATCCTGGGGGCAGCAGGAGATGATGTTTGTAAAAGTAACCAGTACTGTTCCTGGCCTGAACAGGTACTCAATCAATGAGCATCCCTTTCATTATCTTTCTTTTTCTTTTCTTTTTTGAGACAGTGTCTCACTCTGTCTCCCAGGCTGGAGTGCAGTGGTGTGATCTTGGCTCACTGCAACCTCTGCCTCCTGGGTTCAAGTGATTCTCATGCCTCAGTAGCTGGGATTACAGGTGTGAGCCACCAAGCCCAGATGATTTTTGTATTTTTAGTAGAGATGGGTTTTCACCATGTTGGCCAGGCTGGTCTCCTGACCTCATGAACTCCTGACCTTGTGACTCACCCACCTCGGCCTCCCAAAGTGCTGAGATTACAGGTGTGAGCCACCACGCCCGGCCCCCTTTCATTACCTTTCTGTTTTTTGTTTTTGTTTTTTGAGATGGAGTCTCATTCTGTCATCCAGGCTGGAGTGCAGTGGTGTGATCTCGGCTCACTGCAACCTCCGCCTCCCGAGCTCAAGTAATTCTCCTGTCTTGACCCCCCGAGTAGCTGGGACTACAGGCGCGCACTACCATGCCTGGCCAATTTTTTGTATTTTTAGTAGAGACAGGGTTTCACCATGTTGGCCAGGTTCATCTCAAACTCCTGACCTCAGGTGATCTGCCCGCTTCGGCCTCCCAAAGTGCTGGGATTATAGGCATGAGCCGCTGCGCCTGGCTTCATTATCTTTCTATCCAGGGTCTCTCTTCTCTCCTTCCCAGGCCTCCATTCTGGCCAGCTCCTTGCTTCTCCCCCAACTCAAAATCTGCTTAGGGTCCTCTCAGAACCAGGAATGTCTTCCCCTTCTATCTCTCCTGTCTAAATCCTGCCCTTTTTCTGACCCCAGCTCAGATGCCACTTCCTCTAAAAGGCCTTCTCTGCTTACAATGGCCCTTCTCGGGCTTCTCCCTTTCCGGAGTTCTTGCTCTACAGCCTAGTCCTTAACTATAACCCTGCCCTGTAAGTTCTGTAGGCTGCTTTATGCGATTCACTTGTGTCCGAGTGTCCTGCCTCTCCTTGAGAACAACAACATGCATACAGCACTTCGGACATCACCAGCCACTTTCACATGTAATATTTAACTCAGGCTTCACAAACGCTTTGAAGGCAGAGCAGGTATTGAGATTTTACAGATGAGGAGAGTGAGGCTCAGAGAAGAACAACTGACAGAGCTGGGATGGGAGCTAGGTCTTCTGGCCCATCGTCTTAGGACACCATCTCCTAGGCCTCATATTTCTGAACTTCTCACAGTGCTTCAGTGCTGTGCTCTCTGATCTATTGGCAAGCTGACTGGTAGACTTGGCAGCCCTTTTCCCCACTGACTCCAGGGAAGTACCTGTATGCCTTCTGGGGGCTTCCCCCAGCAAACGTGTGAAGTGTGGTGTGTGTGTGTGCGTGCATGTGTGTGTAGGAGACAGAAAGAGAAAGGGAATGTGTGTGCACAAGGGTGCATGTTGGCAGCACTCACAGGCTTCCGGCCAGCTCTGGAAGGGACATTTTTTGCGCCTCACAGTGTCCTCTTGCAGGTAGGATGCCTAGAGGGACAGGGGAGCAGGTGGGGAGGGTCAGAGGAATGGCTTTTCCAATCTCACTCAGACCTAAAACTCATTCTGGCTTTACCTTACTGTGACACAAGTCACCTGAGCTGGCCAGGCACCGAGTGGGAGGGGGCAATGTGGGGTGGGGGCAAGGGTAGGGAGGAACTCCAGAACATAGGAGAGGGATAAGCAAGTGAGGGGCTAATTCCTTTCCTCCTAAAGAGAACTATCCCCAGAAAGAAGTAAATCCTGAGGTCGCATTCCTCAGTTTTTGTCTGCTCTGGCCTCCACTCTCAGCCATCCCCAAGGCACCCAGTGCTCTGTGTTAGCTCCTGACTCTGGAATGCCAACATGCCCACCTGCTGTCCACCCTGGCAATTGCTCGTGGCTCTAGGTCTCTGCCATCATCCTCCCTTAGGTCTCCCAGGTGACAATTTCCCTTGCCTTTTCTGTCTAGTCCATAGAAAACTTTCTGATATGTTCCTTAGACTTGTAAAGAGAAAAGGAGGACTGCCACAGAGGCCTAGAGGGGGCAAGACTTTTGGGGGCATATGGAACCCTGCAGTGGTCATGTACACACTCCTTCCTCGACTCCTCAGAACACATAGCGATGACAGCTGCCTATTCTGGCTCTGTGGGCTGAGGCCATGTCTGGGCCAGGGAAAGCTGGGTTTGGATGGGGCTGAGGTTGGAATCACCCTAAGAAGGTCCAATGTTCAGCAGCACCCTTCCACCTCTGACCCCATGTGTGGCTCACAGCCAAGCTGCTGCCACTCTTCCTAAGCATGCCAGTAACACCCAGTCCTTTTTAAACCCAGTTTACTGGAGATATACTTGACCAACTGTGCCACCTTGGTGACTTAGGAGCAGAGCCATGGACAGCCCACACCTTTTCCTTTGCTCACCTCTATGCACAGACAGGGCAGAAGGAATTCATAAGGCAGCTCTACAGTGTGGCCCCCAGACACAATTTTCTGTGGATGAAACAGCAAAGGAAGACAAAAGATGCCTGAGAAAGAACATAGGCACACAGACAAGGGCAGAACACCGCTGGGATCTTGGCCAACACACCCTGTTTTTCCTCTTATATGAGATACCTCTTCTGATAAATCTCTCAAAGGTTGTCTGCTTAGTAATCTAAGCATTAGCTCTAGGTACTCTAGGTGGAGTTGCGGGGAAGGAGACAGGGAATACATTCCTTTATTGTGGCCCTACTGTATGCCAGGGTGTGTGGTGACTGCTAGAAGCATTAAATCAATTCACTCCATGCTAGCACCACAGTGAACTTATGAGGTATCCTCACCGTTATAAAAATGATGAGCTGAGGGTCTCAGGGGTACAGCAGCAGTCCCTGCAAATGGTACCAACTGTATACAATGGCATCCATGACAAAGGGAGGTTGAGGTAGGATGTTGGGGCCCAGGTTGGGAGAATGGGGGACATATCATTCTCTGAGTGGCAGGAACAAAGGGAGGGAGATAGAAGGGTACCAAGACAGATGTGACCATTTTGTTATGTTCTCAAACAGTACAACCTCTTAGGGGAGCTGAAAAGGCTTTTAAAATTTTTAATTAACAATTATTTTATCTTACTTGTCACTAACTTAAAGCTCAAGAAAAGGCTTCTTAATGCCTGAATCACACTGAGGATCCTCTCATTGGGGGTAAATACCATACTAATTTCTCTGCTCATTCATGGTCATTCATGTCTGCTCCAGTTCTCTGCCTGCCTTTCCTGTTCTTCCAGGTGACAAGGCCTCTGCCCTTTCTGTCTAGTCCAAAGAAGTCTTTCTTTTAATGTTTTTTGTTTGTTTGATTGTTTGTTTGTTTGTTTTTTAGCAGCAGGGTTTCACTATGTTGCCCAAGCTGGTTTTATACTCCTGGCTTCAAGCAATCCTCCTGCCTTGGCCTCCCAAAGTGCTGGGACCACAGGTGTGAGCCACCATGCCATGCCCAAAGAAGTCTTAATGATAGACCCTTCAGCTTGTAAGGAGGTCCTGGACAGTTACCGTCCCTTTCTGGGCCTCAGTTTCCCCATGTGTACAATGGGTGGCCTCTGTTGCTAGCACTGTGTGATCGGGCTTTTTACAGGGGATGACACGCCATACCTGGACATCATAGGGACTGCTCAGCTCCTCACACTCCAGTGCCCACTGGTGACAAAGACGCACACTGACCTCAGGGCCTGAAGGTATGTTCACCCGAATAGCCCGGGCCTCGGGCAGCAAATCAAAGGAGAACTCGGGCCCTGGGGAGAGGAAGGACTCAGTGGCCTTGTCTCTTGGCCTTAGCACCTCACCACTCAACTGAACCCATCTCCTGTTGTACCCAGTGCCCACCTCCGTGCCTTTGTGAGTCCAATCTGGGAAGACTTTCCCATGCCTCTGGATCCGAAGGTTGGGTCCTTTTAGAGCGAAGTCCCTTGTGGGAGATGTCTGGGGAGGGGATGGAAATGTGATGGCTCTTCTCAGACAGGCGACGACTAGGCAGCGGCTTCCTCTAAAGGCAGAGAACAAGGTTGGCCTCGGGCCAGGAATCAGGAAACCTGGCTTCTGTTTCTGCCTCTGGAATCTGAGGTACTGTGGCAGTTGCTCAAACTCTTTTGGCCTCCCTAGCTGTGTAATAGACAGAATACTTCATCTCCACACTTTCTGTCTCACATGGCTGGAGAACCAAATGAGAGGCCAAAAAGCAAAGGTCTGTGGGGCATCGGGTAGGGCTGGAACTGAAAGGGAGAGTACCTGAGCAGGTGCTGGCATCTTGTATCTCCTACAGAAATTGAGTGTGGAAGACTTTTTGGATTTCTGTACCAGGAGGTGGAAGAAGCCCCACTGAAGACCTGTGCAGGGGGGGACATACTTACTATCTAGCCTTCATTACCCCCTCCCCTACCTGGAGATATGGCCCAGTGTCAGATAGTAAGATTTTATTTTATTTTATTTTATTTTATTTTATTTTATTTTATTTTATGACAGAGTTTCGCTCTTTGTTGCCCAGGCTGAAGTGCAATGGCACGATCTCGCCTCACTGCAGCCTCCGCCTCCTGAGTTCAAGTGATTCTCCTGCCTCAGCCTCCCGAGTGGCTGCGATTACAAGCATGTGCCACCATGCCCGGCTAATTTTGTATTTTTAGTGGAGACGGGGTTTCTCCATGTTGGTCAGGCTGGTCTCGAACTCCAGACCTCAGGTGATCCGCCCACCTTGGCCTCCCAAAGCGCTGGGATTACAGGCGTGAGCCACCGCGCCCAGCCTGATAGTAAGTCATTTTAAATCAAGGAGGGTAAAGATATCAAACTTCTTTAGTCTTGAAAATTACAATGCAATCAAGAAAGGATTCATTTCTTAAGCAGAGAAAAAGCTATATATACAAAGATATTCAGATATTCATTTTAGCATTCTTTTATTTGTCTCGCTCTGTTGCACAGGCTGGAGTGCAGCGGCGTGATCTTGGCTCACTACAGTCTCTGCCTCCCTGCTTCAAGCGATTCTCCTGCCTCGCCCCCTGAGTAGCTGGGACTACAGGCGCCCGCCACCATGCCCAGCTAATTTTTTGTATAATTAGTAGAGATGGGATTTCACCATGTTAGCCAGGATGGTGTGGATCTCCTGATCTTGTGATCTGCCCGCCTTGGCCTCCCAAAGTGCTGGGATTACAGGCATGAGCCACCACACCAGCCTCTGCCTCTCTCTCTTTCCTTCTTTCTTTCTCCGCTTCCTTCTTTCCCTCCTTCCCTCCTTCCTTCCTTCTTTCCTTGACAGGGTTTTGCTCTGTCACGCAGGCTGGAGTGCAGTGGCACAATCACTGCTCACTGCAGTCTTGAACTCTTGGGCTTAAGCAATCCTCTCACCTCAGCCTCCTGAGTAGCTGGGATTACAGGCATCCGCCATCGCACCTGGCTAATTTTTGCATTTTTAGTAGAGATGGGGTTTCACCATGTTGACCAGGCTGGTCTCAAACTCCTGACCTCAGGTGATCTGCCTGCCTTGGCCTCCCAAAGTACTGGGATTACAGGCATGAGCCATTGCATCCAGCCCTGTGGCATTATTTCTAACAGCAAACATTTAGAAAAATTAGACACTGCCAGTTCTTTTTTTTTTTTAAGACAGGGTCTCACACTGTCATCCAGGCTGGAGTGCAGTAGCGCTATCTTAAGTGACTGCAACCTCCACCTCCTGAATTCAGGTGATCCTCCCACCTCAGCCTCCCAAGTAGCTGGGACTTCAGGTATGCACCACCACATCCAGCTAATTTTTGTATTTTTTTTTTTTTTGTAGAGATGGGGTTTTGCCATGTTGGCCAGGCTGCTCTCAAACTCCTGGAATCAAGCGATCCACCCACCTCAGCCTCCCAAAATGCTGGGATTACAGGTGTAAACCATCACACCTGGTCCAGAAACTGCCTTTTTTTTTTTTTTTTTTTTTTTTGGAGACGGAGTTTTGCTCTTGTTGCCCAGGCTGGAGTGCAATAACACGATCTTGGCTCACTGCAACCTCTGCCTCCTGGGTTCAAGTGATTCTCCTGCCTCAGCCTCCTGAGCAGCTAGGATTACAGGTGCCCGCCACCACACCTTGCTAATTTTTTGTATCTTTAGTAGAGACGGGGTTTCACCATGTTGACCAGGCTGGTCTCAAACTCCTGACCTCAGGTGATCAGCCTGCCTCAGCCTACCAAAGTGTTGGGATTACAGGCGTGAGCCACCGCGCCTGGCCTAGAAACTGCCAATTCTTAAGCAATGTAAGGGCATTTAGTATGTACCAGGCACTGAGCTGAGCAATTAAAATATAGAGTAAGAAAGAAGATCGTGCTTTACAAATAAATGGTAATAACAATAAATCCATAGCTTTTAATTCCAAGAATCTCAGCTGAAAAAAATACCTTCATAAAATTGTACAATTGGATTCATGAATATCAGTCATAGCGTGCTATTTTAGGATAATCCAAGTCCCCATTGAGGTTACAACAAGACAAATATCTGTTCTAGTAAGTCCCACTTGCTCAGCCTAGGCGGTCGCTCAGAATGTTCTCTTCACTGAGAATGGCCCAAGGGCCTGTTTCTCATACCTGAGCGACCTGACAGCAGATGTTGGCACAAACAGCGGGAACAGTGCCAGACTCGCACACACCAAGGCTTTGTGGAGAAGAGGGCCCACCAGGTGCGGCAAAGGATATGGGCAGAACTTCCTGGGAAAGATGGAAGGGAAAGCAAATGATAGGGTCTAAGAAGGTCCCTCCTACCTCAGACAAGCTGGATTTGAGGCCAAGCTCTGTCACTTACATCCTGGAAGTATGACTTGGGGGGTTATAGGACCTGTCTAAGGATCAGTTTCCTCATTCATAAAGCGGGTCTATTATAAAAATCAAAATAGTAGTGCATGGGAAAATGTCTTGTGAAGTAGAACATACCATAAAATAGGAAGGATTATTGTTGTATTACTGATAGAAGTGAGGGATCAGTTAAGGGGAGGAACCAACACATACGGAGCACCTGGAGATTTATCCATGTTTCTCATCTAATCCTCCTTACAGATCAAAAGCAACACTGCCTTTAGTGTACAATAATTTCTACTGTGCTACTACCCCTCAGAAACTGAGGGTCAGTTGGAGGGGTTAGGTGCACAGTCTGAGGCCACACAGGAGTCTGGCAGAACTGCAACGTGAATCCAGGCTTGTCATGATTCCAAACTTTTTCCTTGATATTGTGCTACTTCCCAGGTTGGGAACCGAAAATTAGAATGGAGGGCTTGCTGGGCATCTGGAGAAATAGTGGGCGTGGGGAGGAGCAATGGGGCAGGAAACACGACTCACCAGTGAAACTATCATCCTGAGGCACAGGGCCCAGTAGGGAAAAGAAAGGAGAGAGCTATTATTAGGATGGACTCCCATAAGGAGCATTCTTGGGGTCTTTGCTTCAAATCAGCGAATTCTGAGTCCCATAGCTAATACCCATACCCTCTGGCCCTTACCTTCCCAGCTCCACCCTGTCCAGGCCATCAGCACAAAGGACCTTGGCTACCCCTTTGAGATTAGGTAGAGGACACATCAAAGCTGCCACCAGAGCACAGGGACTGCAAAGGTAGCACAGGGCGGGCAGGGGAGTGGGGAGCTTTATAGCTGTGCTAGGCAGGTGTCCCTACCTGGCAGCAGCACCTTACCATGTGGGAGGCCAGAGGACAGCGGGTGTTCCAGTGGGGCAGGTGGGGACAGCCAATCGCAGCAGAGTCAGAGAGGTCGATGACTACCAGGAGGAGAGGCAGGAGCAGGGCTGCCGGTCTGAAGCTCCCCATGGGCTTCTGTGCAGTTAGGGCTCCCAGAACATGGCTGCATGGCCTGAAGGTGGGTGGCAGGGCCTTGCTGTGCAGCAGCGAAGAACACAGTACCAGCAGGAGCCCTCGCCCCAGCCTGCCCTGGCCCCGCCCTGCCTGAAAGCTCCTCCTTGATCCCAACCAGCCAGCCAGGCCACATTCCTTCCCCTCCAAGTGGAGGGACTGAGGAAAGCTTGTGCCCCCCAAAACCCTACTGCCCCCCACCTGAAAGACAAGGGGCTCCTGCGGTGACTGAGAAGTAACAGGAAAGGGACTAGCATCAGGTTGGGGGACGCACCCATTTCTTAGCCCCTCCTACTCCTGAAACACACTGCAGATCTGACCCACCCATCAGCACACTGTTGAACTTGTGTCTCCCAGAGACATGTGCTTCACTCCCTCACTTAGAGAATTAGCCGAGCTCTTGAGCACTACTCAGCACTGGGTGCTGGAGATACAGAGGTGACTGAGGCACCATTTAGAGTGGGGAGGAAAAAAAGCACTCTAGGATGCACGTGAAACCCATATGTACCCTGGCTTCCCACCTGGTTAACTCTCAGGACTATAGCCAAGTTCTCTCTACCCATGAGCCAGGTCCAGCTTTTCTAGGCAAAGGGCTCCATACCAAAGGGGCCTCTAGCTTCAAGGACCCACTAGTCAGTACAGCCTGCTCAGGAAGCCCCAGAGCTCATAGCTGAGCCCTGGAGTGGAGGGAGCGGGCCCCACACACTGACCTGATTTCCTGTGGTTTCCGGTGCTGGAGAAAGGCTGACGAGGCTCCATCTTTGTGGGAACCCTCCCCATCATCCCACAGCTTCCTCCCACTCATGGAGCATTTGAGCAGCTTCAGCCCTCACCTTGGTAACACACACACTGGAAAGAAAGTTGGGGGCACACCTACCAGGTCAAAGATCTTTTTTTTTGAGACCAAGTCTCACTCTATCGAGATTATTTTTAGGCTGGAGTGCCGTGGCACAATCTCTGCTCACTGCAAACTCCACCTCCCGGGTTCAAGCAATTCACTTGCCTCAGCCTCCTGAGTAGCTGGGAGTACAGGCGCCTGCCCCATGCCTGGCTAAGTTTTGTATTTTAGTAGAGACAGGGTTTCACCATATTGGCCAGGCTGGTCTTGAACTCCTGACCGTGTGATCCTCCCACCTTGGCCTCCCAAAGTGCTGGGATTACAGGCGTGAGCCACTGCGCATGGCAAAGGCATCTTGAGATTGTTATTGTCCCCCTGTAACTCAATCTAGACCACCTTTCAGTGGCCTAACCACAGCCTGCTTTCGACCAATTCTATTCTTGTGTTTAGGTTCATTGTCTGAAGGCTGCATCCTACCCATTATCCTAAAAGTACCCTCTAGCTTTTTGAGTTCATGAAAAGATAAAAACTCTTATCCTTTATGTTTCTCCAAGCCTAGTAAGGAAGGAGACCACTACTACTCCTGCTGCCCTCCTCCCCCCACCTTGCCTAGTTCACAAGACAGGAGTAAAGAGAGAAAGAAACAAAAGTAAGATAAATAGCCAGACAACCTTGGCACCACCACCCAGCCCTAGGAGTTAAACAAAGTAATAATAATAACATCAACCCCTGACCTAAACTACTTGTGTTATCTGTAAATTCCAGACATTGTATGAAAAAAGCATTGTAAAACTTTTTGTTCTGTTAGCTGATGCATGTAGCCCCCCATCACGTTTTCCACGCTTGCTCGATTTATCACGACCCTTTCACGTGGACCCCTTAAAGTTGTAAGCCTTTAAAAAGGCCAAGTATTTCTCTCTCAGGAAGCTCGGCTCTTAAGACGCGAGTCTGCCGACGCTCCCGGCCGAATAAAAAACCTCTTCCTTCTTTAATCTGGTGTTGGAGGAGTTTTGTCTGCGGCTCATCCTGCTACACTAGCAGTAGGAGAAACATAGGGGGAAGTATGTGCTGTGTAATTGAATAAATGTCATGATATATTTCATCTATGTAGTTTATCTGTTTCACACTTCACAAAACACTTTCATATTTAATCCTCCTAACCCTGTGAGACAGTGAAGTGATAATTATTGTTTTCATTTCATTAAAAGAGAGATAAGGAAGCAGAGGGATAATGACTTGGACAAGGTCAAAGTCTATAGCCCAGGGAGCTGCACTTTTGCTAGGCCCTCGCAACTCAGTTCTCTCTCTCTCTCTCTTTTTTTTTTTTTCTGAGACAGAGTTTCACTCTGCCACGGAAGCTGGAGTGCAAATGGTGCAATCTCAGGTCACTGCAGCCTCCACTTCCCAGGTTCAAATGATTCTCCCACCTCAGCCTCCCAGCCTGGCCTCCTAAAGTGCTGGGATTACAGGCTTGAACCACAGCACCTGGCTTTTTTTTTTTTTTTGAGAGAGTCTTGCTCTGTCGCCCAGGCTGGAGTGCAGTGGTGTATTCTTGGCTCACTGCAAACTCCGCCTCCTGGGTACAAGTGATTCTTGTGCCTCAGCCTCCCGAGTAGCTGGGATTACAGTTGTACACCACTATGCCTGGCTAATTTTTGTATTTTTAGTAGAGACAGGGTTTTGCCACGTTGGCCAGGCTGGTCCTGAACTCTTGGCCTCAAGTGATCCACCTGCTTCGATCTTCCAAAGTGCTAGGATTATGGGCATGAGCCACTGTGCCTGGTCCCAATTCTCTATCATCCTATGGTCTTCCCTCCCACAGCCTCATCTTCCTCTGTTCTTGGAACCCAAAAGGGTCTGCCTGACACAGACCCTAACACAGTATGCCTTTTGGCCTTGAAGCCCTTCTCTGCAAACAAAACAGTAAGATCTGAAAAGAGGAAAGGGTGGTTTGGCCATACTAAAAATAGGTTAGAGAACCTTCCCCCAAATTCTACCTAACAGTGGTTTAGATCTATATAAATAATGAGGTCTTTTTTTTCTTTTATTTCTTTTTTTTTGAGACAGAGTCTCACTCTATCACCCAAGCTGGAGGACAATGGCGCAGTCACCACTTACTGCAGCCTCAACCACCTGGACTCAAGTGAATCCTCCCTTCACAGGCACATGCCATTTTGCCTGGCTACATACAGGGTCTGGCTATGGTGCTCAGGCTGGTCTCAAACTCCTGGCCTCTAGCAATTATCCTGCCTCAGCTTCCCAAGGTGCTGGGATTACAGGTGTGAGCCACTGCGCCTGGCCAATAATGAGTTTTCTTTTATTATTATTATTTTTTTTTTCTGAGAGGGAGCCTTGCTCTGTCGCCCAGGCTGGGGTGCAGTGGTGCAATCTCGGCTCACTGCAAGCTCCGCCTCCCGGGTTCATGCCATTCTCCTGCCTCAACCTCCCAAGCAGCTGGGACTACAGGCGCCCGCCACCTCGCCCGAATAATTTTTTGTATTTTTAGTAGAGACGGGGTTTCACCCTGTTAGCCAGGATGGTCTTGATCTGCTGACCTCGTGATCCGCCCACCTCGGCCTCCCAAAGTGCTGGGATTACAGGCGTGAGCCATTGAGCCTGGCCCAGTAATGAGTTTTCTAAGGCTGGAGGCATGAAGTGAGAAACTTGGTTCTATTCTAAAACAATCCTTTCTTCTTTACCCTTATCTTCTGATCTCTCGCAGAGAAAATATTGGTTAATTGCTCCTGGTTAAGGTATGGGAGGAGAAGCAGAAAAGAAAGAAATGGAGGCGGGGCGCGGTGGCTCACGCCTGTAATCCCAGCACTTTGGGAGGCCGAGACGGGCGGATCATGAGGTCAGGAGATCGAGACTATTCTGGCTAATACGGTGAAACCCCGTTTCTACTAAAAATACAAAAAAATTAGCGGGGCGGCCGGGCGCGGTGGCTCAAGCCTGTAATCCCAGCACTTTGGGAGGCCGAGACGGGCGGATCACGAGGTCAGGAGATCGAGACCATCCTGGCTAACACGGAGAAACCCCGTCTCTACTAAAAAATACAAAAAACTAGCCGGGCGTGGTGGCGGCGCCTGTAGTCCCAGCTACTCAGGAGGCCGAGGCAGGAGAATGCCCTAAACCCGGGAGGCGGAGCTTGCAGTGAGCTGAGATCCGGCCACTGCACTCCAGCCTGGGCGGCAGAGCGAGACACTGTCTCAAAAAAACAAAACTTAGCGGGGCGTAGTGGTGAGCGCCTGTAGTCCAGCTACTCAGGAGGCTGAGGCAGCAGAATGGCGGGAACCCGGGAGGCGGAGCTTGCAGTGAGCCGAGATCCCGGCACCGCACTCCAGCCCGGACAACGACTGAGCAAGACTCCGTCTCAAAAACAAAAAAAAAGAAAGAAAGAAAGAAATGGAGATAAGAAGGAAGGAAGGAAGAGGAAGGGAGGGAGGGAGGGAGGAAGCGGGGGAGGGAGAGAGGAGGGGAGGGAGGAAGAGAGGAAGGGACGGAGGAAGAGAAGAAGGAAGGGAAGGAAGATGGGAGAAGAGAGGGAAAGAGGGAAGAAAGGGAAGTAAAACAGCATTCCAGAACCCGCTGGAAAAATAAAAGGAATAAAGGTGAGGAAGAAAGGGGGAAAAAGAAAAGGAGGTGTGCATTTTATTTATTGTCTTGCTGGTTTACTTATTTATTGTAAAGACTGTTCCAAAAAGTATTTAAAGTAAGAAGCACAGGGTGAATTCTGGCACAATCTAGGGAGGGGGAAGAGATGGGATCAACATTTGCTGAAATCCTACTATCAGGCTCTGAGTCATGCATTTTGCCCGGTTTATTTTATTTGTACTACAACCCTTGAGTTGAGTCTTATTACCCCATTTTACAGACTGTGAAACACTCAGGAAGATTAGGTAAAGTCCAAACGCACACACCTAAGAGCTGAAGTCAGTCCCTCACTTGCTGATCTCTCTCCTAGGATTACGCTGTGGAGTTCCTCCCCACCCTTGCCCCCACCCCACATTGCCTCCTCCTGCTCCATGCCTGGCCAGCTCAGGCAGCTTGCATCACTAAGGTAAAGCCAGAATGAGTTTTAGGTCTGAGTGAGATTGGAAAAGCCATTCCTCTGACCTTCCCCACCTGCTCCCCTCCCTCCAGGCATCCTACCTGCAAGAGGACACTGTGAGGGGCAAAAAATGTCCTTTCCAGAGCTGGCCAGAAGCCTGTGAGTGCTGCTAACATGGACCCTTGTGCACACACATCCCCTTTCTCTGTCTCCTACACACACATGCACACACACACACACAAACCACACTTCACACGTGTGCTGGGGGAAGCCCCCAGAAGGCATGCAGGTACTTTCCCTGGAATCGGTGGGGGAAAAGGGCTGCCAAGTCTACCAGTCAGCTTGCCAATAGATCAGAGAGTGCTGAGCACCGCAGCACTGTGAGAAGTTCAGACATATGAGGCCTAGGAGATGGTGTCCTAACAGGATGGGCCAGAAGACCTGGGTTCCCATCCCTGCCAATTATTCCTCTCTGAGCCTCACTTTTCTCATCTGGGACTCACCGCTATGTCTTCCTGGCCCTTTCTGCCAGAACACACTACTGGGGGAGATCAGCGGGTTTCTGGACCCTGTAGTTCACAGAAGGTACTAAACTTAGCAGTGTGATACAATTGGCAGGGTTAACAATGTAAAGAAAGAAATGAAATTGTTGGAAAGAAAGGAAAGTAGATCTTATAATGAGTTACCAGTGGTTAGACTCGTAGGAGAGTTGGGATTGTTTGGCAAGTGTCAACAAGGGAGGAGTAACTGTGGCTGGAATAGGAGGTGGCCAATTGGAGTAAAGGCAATAAACGTGTGTTGTAGGGCTTCAGCACAGAGGCCCTGTCTTCTTGGCAGGTGGCTAAGGCCTGTCTCACCTGTGGTTTGTGTCTAAATGAGCTGACCAAGACTTCATGATTAATAGCCTTTACTTGGGAACAAAGCCAGGAGCTCAGGAAGTCCTGGCAGGCCCCTGCACATGCCTAGTGTGCACTGTGGGGACCTTGGGCAGCCATTTTTCTTGTCACTGCCTTATCTGTGCATGAACTTTGGTCAGACCATGGAGCAGCAGCACCAGGTTCTTCCTGTAATGGCCAATTCCTAATGTCTACTTAGGGCAACTCTGCTCACTGATAGGGAACCCTGGGCAGGAAGGCACACCAATTAGATCAATGTAAAACAAGAGTGGGCAAGTATCCCTTCTTTACATCTGCTCTTCCAGAAGGATCAACCTCCAGAATTCTGAGGCAAGAAATTATTGCTGAGAGGTAGAGACTCCCAATCTCAGTGAGGAAGCCAACACTGCTCATCAAGGGAAGGCATTCTGTTACTCATTAAACCCATACTATGTAGCCTGTTCATACATATTATCTAAGCCTCACAACAACCCTGGGAGTAGCTAAAATGATGCCCATGTGTCAGATCAAGAACAGAGGCTCAGGTATCTTGCACAAGGCAAAAGTTAGTAAAATGCCTGGCTGGAATTCCCACCTACGGCTGTCTAATATAAGAAACTGTTGGCCAGGCACGGTGGCTCACGCCTGTAATCCCAGCACTTTGGGAGGCCGAGGTGGGTAGATCACTTGAGGTCAGGAGTTCGAGACCAGCATGGCCAACATGGTGAAACCCCATCTCTACAAAAATACAAAAATTAACCAAGTGTGAGCAGAGGTTGCAGTGAGCTGAGACTGTGCCACTGCACTGCAGCACAGGCGACAGAGTGAGTCTCAAAAAAAAAAGGAAGAAACTGTTCATTCCATTATACCACATTGCCTTTCTCATGGCCTAGATGATCTCTAATAGTCCCTTCAACTCCTATATTCTCTAATCTTGTAAAGATCAGGAAATAAATAACCATCTTTCACATTTATATAATGATACATAGTTCATAAAGCACTTTCACAATATTTCAACTTTTTTTTTTTGAAACAGAGTCTCATTCTGTCGCTCAGGCTGGAGTGCAATGGCGCTATCTCGGCCCACTGCAACCTCCGCCTCCTGGGTTCAAGCAATTCTCCTGCCTCAGGCTCCCGAGTAGCTGGAATTACAGGCACCCACCACCATGCCCATTTGTATTTTTAGTGGAGACGGGGTTTCACCATGTTGGCTAGACTGGTCTCAAACTCCTGACCTCAGATGATTTGCCTGCCTCGGCCTCCCAAAGTGCTGAGATTACAGGTATGAGACACTGCACCCGGCCACCTTATTTAATCTTTAAAACAATCTGTGAAATAGGGAGGGTTGATTTTAGTCCTGATTGGTAGATGCATTGGTACTTGAACATATATTCTGATTCAAATAATGTTCTTTCTACTAAATCAAGATACAACAAGGGAATCTTGTTTGCTTCAGGGAACACAACTATGAGGCAGGAAAAGGTGATAGGAAAGGTCCACAAAAGCAAAATTCCAACAACCTAACAAGTAGAAAACTAACATAAACCAAATAGTTTTGGTTTGTTTGCATTGTTGACAATAATTTTCATAATGGGTCTTTGATAATACTCTAAGTCCACAAAGTACCATTCCAGTAACCAAAGAAATTTCAAACTATTTGCATCCCAATTCTTTAAAAATGAGCAATCTGTGTCTGGTGCACATACTAACCCCATTATCCATACATTTCCATCTACTAGTGCTCTCCAAATTCTATCTCTACTTCAGTTTGGTTCTATCCTCTGTGAAATATACCCTGACTTTAGTTTACAATAATTGTCTCAAGAATTGCATGTGAGGCTGCACACAGTGACTCACATCTGTAATCCCAGCACTTTGGGAGGCCAAGGCAGGATGATCATCTGAGGTCAGGAGGTCGAGACCAATCTGGCCAACATGGTGAGACCTTGTCTCTACTAAGAATACAAAAATTAGCCACACGCCTGTAATCCCAGCTACTCAGGAGGCTGAGGTAGGAGAATCGCTTGAACCTGGGAGGGAAAGTTGCAATGAGCTCAGATTGAGCCACTGTACTTCAGCCTAGGTAACAGGGCAAGACTCTGTCTCAAAACAAACAAACAAACAAAAAAAAATTAGGCTGGGCACGGTGGCAGGCTCCTGTAATCCCAGCTACTAGGGAGGCTGAGGCAGGAAAATCACTTGAACCCGGGAGGCAAAGGTTGTAGTGAGCCGAGATCGTGTCACTGCACCCCAGCCTGGGTGACAGAGTAAGACCTTATCTCAAAAAAAAAAAAAAAAAAAATTAAAAGAATTGCATGTTTTTCACTTCCTATGCAGTACCTAAAAGCAGTAAAATAGGAACTCAGAGAAAGAATTCATGTTCCTTGAAGGAACCAGAAAGCTCATGAATTACCATATTAACTGGGCCTTAAAGGATAATAAAGCAGTATAAAAATAGAAAAGGGAAATTTTTAAGCAAAGGACACTGGGAAACCATGAAACCTATATGGGATCCGTAAGAGGTTTAGTTGACTAAGACAGTGTGAGACTGGGAGTACTGGGAGATAATGCAGGACTGGTGGATTGGGACCACTTTGGAAACCTCAGAGCTTAAGGCATTTAAGTTGCACCAAAGATCATAGTAGGGACTTAATGATCACGGAACAGATGATCCAGAGCTGTACTCTTGGTATACTCACCTGAACAAAGGGATGCAGGAAGAGGAATGGCTATAAGGCAGAAAGGCAAAGGTCTGTTTGGGACATACTTATTTTGAGATAATTAGGACATCTAGAGGAAGAGGTTTTAGAGTGGTAAGTACTGCCAGCCAGGCACGATGGCTCACACCTGTAATCCAAGCACTTTGAGAGGCTGAGGCAGGAGAATCACTTGAGCCTGGTAGGTAGAAGTGATCCAAGATGGCGCCACTGCACTCCAGCCTGGGTGAGGGGAATGAAACTCTGCCTTAAAAAAAAAAAAAGGGGCCAGGCACGGTGGCTCATGCCTGTAATCCCAGCACTTTCGGAGGTTGAGGAGGGTGGATCATGAGGTCAGGAGATCAAGACCATCCTGGCTAACACGATGAAACCCCGTCTCTACTAAAAATACAAAAATTAGCCGGTGGTGGTGGGCGCCTGTAGTCCCAGCTACTTGGGAGGCTGAAGCAGGAGAATGGCATGAACCCGGGAGGCGGAGCTTGCAGTGAGCCGAGATCGCACCACTGCACTCCAGCCACTGCACTCCAGCCTGGGTGACAGAGTGAGACTCCATCTCAATTAAAAAAAAAAAAAAGTGACTCAGTAATAATGACTAAGTACATACACAATGTTTATAGAATAAAATAATGACTACAACTCTGGAAAGGGCAGAGCTCTGCACTTACAGATCTGGGCATCATCCAGAGACAATAAAATCAAGTGCAAACAGACATATTATCTTTCATGCAATAAATACTGTGTCAGAATTTCAGGTGTGAAAGGGCCTTTAATTTAATCACAGATCTCTCCCTTCCTGTTTTTAATGTATTTGCTCCACATCATTAGATACTATGTTCACTGGTTGTTTCACATGAATAACAAGTTTCTACTAGATTGTAAACTCCCTATAAACAGAGGTACTTTAAAATTCTTTTGGATGCCATTATACAGTAGTGGACTCATAATTGACACCCAGTTAACACTGAATGATAAATGTGAATATCCAACTAAAAGAGCCCATAACCTAAGCTAGATAAATGAGAATGAACTATTTCATAGAGGGAGAGATTAAATGTCTGGCCCATAGTTCTAACCAATCAGCTGTAGGTTAGAACTATGACTTAGGTTCCCCATACCCAATCTACTTCTCTATGGCCACTGCTAGGTTTCTCAAGGGGCTTCTACCCATCATCTCTTAAGTGTCTAAGGCCTCACCTTTCAAGCAACACACCTTTCACACTCTATCAAGCCCCAAACACAAGGCACAGTGTGGGCACGGTTACTGAGGTTTTTAATTAAAATGCTTTGCAGAAGAGACCACAGCCTGCCGAGGCAGCAGCTTCCCAAATGTTTCCTGACCCATGACCTACAGATGAAGTAATTTGATTTATTCCCTATTTCCTTCAGTCTCAATGGCTAAGAGGTAATGGATGGAAATGGGGAGAATGACCGAGAGGAGGCAAGGATGAAGCTCATTCTTAAAGAAAAACCTCAAAGTTCAACTTCAAACAGCTGAAGTTTGTTTCATAGCTGTTGGTCACCCAGTTCTAGCCAACCAGGAATAAATTACAGTTTTGCCACCACAGCAGATGGCAACAGGAGCTTTCCAGAACTTTGGCCTGGTCTGCACCAGGTACCAACATCACAGCTGCTAAAATCACCAGAAGGAATTTAGAACCGCTGTACTACTGTCCTTTCATTCAATGGGAGGTCCAGGCTTCACCCCAAAGAGCAGTCCAACACGCTTCATTTATGCTTCTTCTCCTGTGTACTGGTGAACCAAGAGTCTAGGAGCTTCTTGCTGTAGTACAACTGCCAGGCATGCACTTGGACTGCCAACACCAACACCAGGTACATGACGGAAACAGCAGAAAAACCAAAGAGGAAACGGTAGGCCTTGCCATGGCGGTAGAGCTGCTGTGCAGCAGGGAACATCTCCATGCTGCCATAAATGAGTGGAGCGATGGAAAAGAGTCCCATGCTGATCATGGAGAGCACCAGGTAGCTAATGTTGTTGCGGGGAAAGGAGAGAAGGCCCAAGAGAGAGGGCAAAATGCTCAGCAAATATGGGTATTCCCACTGATAGGGCATGGCCACCTGATCATGTGACAAGAGCCTCAGGTGTCCCACGCTCATCTTGGCAACCAGCAGCAGCCATATGACCAGATGTACGTAGATCAGCTTCTTGATTTCATACTTGAGGGTCACACTGTGGGGCAGAGCAGAGGGAGAAGTACCTTTCAAATTTTTCTTACCACCAACTATATGCCAGGCAACTGTACTGGACACTGGGATACAAATTTGAATAAAACAGCCTAGAAGCCTGGCACAAAGAGCAGAGGAGGAAAAAATAATTAGAAGATGAAGTGAAAAAGTTCTAGTAAATATATGTTCCCAGACATATGAGACCACAGGAAGGAGGAATCGACTCTGCCTGGCATGGAATGTCAGAGATGACTATCTAGAGGCAGGTGATATTTGAACTAGCCTCAGGATTGAGTGAAGATGGGCATCCCATGCAGGAGCATGCAGGCAAAAAGGCCCAAGTATTTGTGTTCCAAGAAAGCAACTGGTTACATGTGGCAGGAACATATTATTAGGGGGAGAGGAGTAGTGGGATATGAAGTCGCAAAGGCTATGAGAGTTAAAGGCAGAAGAGGCTGGGCATGGTGGCTCACAACTGTAATCCAAGCACTTTGGGAGGCTGAGGCAGGAATGCTTGAGCCCAGAGTTTGAGATCAGCCTGGCAACAAAATGAGACCCCATCTCTATTAAAAAAGAAAAAAAAAAACAATACTAGTAATAAAAAGGTAGAGCCCAGCGTGGTGGCTCATGCCTGTAATCCCAGCATTTTGGGAGGCTGAGGCGGGTGGATCATGAGGTCAGGAGATTGAGACCATCCTGGCTAATGCGGTGAAACCCCGTCTCCACTAAAAATACAAAAAAATTAGCCAGGCGTGGTGGCAGGCGCCCGTAGTCCCAGCTACTCGGGAGGTTGAGGCTGAGAATGGTGTGAACCCGGGAGGCGGAGCGAGCTGAGATCGCGCCACTGCACTCCAGCCTGGGCGACACAGCGTGACTCTGTCTCAAAAATAAATAAATTAATATAATAATAATAATAATAATAATAAGGCAGAAGGGTAACTCAGAGCTGTGTTTAGCAAGAGGACTCTGACTGCACCATAGGATTAAAGCCTGGAGGGGAAGGTATTGGCAGAGAGGAAAAGTACTCAGGCTGCCCATACTTCTCCAGCCAGATTTTTCATCTAAAGTAAGTACACACTTATCTTATTCTTCGAATTCTCTCAGGTCCCAAATGTATCCTCCTCATATCCCTAAGGGCAATGTTTCCACTCTGGGCTGTCATGAAAACACCTGCTTAAGTTGTGAGGCCCCCTTCAGCAGGGGCCTAGAGATGTGAAAGAAATGAGGGTTCAAAGAGCTTGTCCTTCTTCAAAACTCTGGAGAGAAAGATATGAAGAACATTCTGGGAGAGGTCAATGGGTTTAAGGAAGTAAACATTTTAAAATTTTTATTTAAAAATATTTATTGTAGAAAATGTGGAAAGGTTGGGGAAAAAAAAAGTTACCTCTAGACTTCAAGCTCCATGAAGGCAGGGAACAGTTTTTTTCTTTTCTTTTTTTAAATAAAATTGTTTATTGAAGGTATAGCATGCATACAAAGACCATGTCTGCTTTTGCTCACTATTATAACCTAGTGTCTAGCAGTGTATGATGGTTGGAAGTTCAGTATCTGTCGAACTAGTAATCCAATGTAGAAATACTCCTTACGTGGGAGTGTTTATAGAATTCATTTTAGGCAAGGCATCCTTAGGAGAGGCTGCCTTTTACTGTCTATATCCCCCCAAACGGCCCAAAATATAACACCTACCATATATTACGCGGTAGGCCTTATGCTATTTCCTTTATACGAATTACTGATTAATCTTTCACCAAAACCTAAAAGGCAGATTATTTTCTCCCTCTACAGATAAGGAAGCTGAGGCTCAGAAATTCGGTTTCGAAGGTGACACAGCAAGGCCAGCATCGACGTGACTCGGGAGTCCACGCGGGGCTGGATCCCCTCAAGGCACCGGGTGGATCAAGGGGTGGAGCTCGCGGGGGCGACGGGGCTTTCCAGGATGGGGGACAGGCCTGAAGCCGTCACGGGAAGAGGAGACTTGGCAGGTGCGCGGGGGCTGGCTGGGGAACAAGACCCTGAGGCCGGGCCGGCGTCGCTCCCCAAGCCCCGCAGGCTCCGGCCGGGGAGAAAACCTCCGTGCTCCTCGCCTCACTTCATACCTCATCTGGTAGTGCATGGCGACGCGCTCTCGGTGCTGAAAGTCGCTGCCGTCGGTGCCGGCCGCTCGCGGGCCTGCTCGAGACGCCATTGTGCCTGCCCAGAACCCCCGAACCCCTCACGCGGACCTGCTACCGCAACGACAGCGCCAAGTGGCCCACGGACCCTATTTGCGCCGCCGCAGCGCCACCACCACAGCCGCGCGACTCTGTGAAGAGAACTTCCGGCCCCTCTGTCTCAGGAGGACCGACTCTGTGGTCACTCCTCTCAGCGCAGGCGCCCTTGTTCCTTCTCGCCCCCGCCCCACCCAGCCCCGCCTCCCGTGGAGAGCGGAGGAAATTAATCCACAGACTCAGCGTGTTTTTGCTGGCGCTCAGAGGCCGCTTGAACACTTTTACTTTCTTAAACTGTTATATCAGTTTAGGATACCTCTGTCCACACTTTACAGAGGGGGAAACTGATACATTCTGTGACTTTCGCTGGAGCAGACATCACGCAGTCTCACGCCTGTAATCCCAGCACTTTGGGAGGCCGAGGTGGGTGGATCACTTGAGGTCAGGAGTTCAAGACCAGCCTGGGCAACATGGTGAAATCCCGTCTCTACTAAAAATACAAAAATTAGCCGGGTGTGGTGGCGGGTTCCTGTAATCCCAGCTACTTGGGTGGCTGAGGCAGGAGGATCGCTTGAACCAGGGAGGCAGAGGTTGCAGTAAGTCGAGAATGTGCCACTGCACTCCGGCTTGGGGGACAGAGTGCAGAGTGAGACTCCGTCTCATAATAAGTTTCTCACATTTAATAATTGCAAAGAGAAAACGGGAACCTCTCAGTGAGGAAATCTGACTTGTCCCCCTTAACCAAATAATTAATTTGATCAATAATGAGATAAACTGATATCTTATGCCTCTTTTAATATTCTGAGGACACAGCATCACTTCTAAGATGTTTCTCCGAAGAATACCTAACTGAATCTAATCATGAAGAAATGACATAAATCCAGACAGAGGGACATTCTAGAAGAGAGCTGGACTGTACTCTTCAAAAATGTCAAGGCCATGAAAGAAAAATTATTTCCAAATAAACTTTATCTGTAGAGACAAAGTAGAATGACCATTGCCAGAAGCTTGAGGGGTGGACAGGGAATGGGGAGTTAGTGTTTAATGGATACAGAGTTTCAGTTTGGGAAGATGAAAAATGTTCTGGAGGCCGGGCACGGTGGCTCAAGCCTATAATCCCAGCACTTTGGGAGGCCGAGACGGGCAGATCACGAGGTCAGGAGATCGAGACCATCCTGGCTAACACGGTGAAACCCCGTCTCTACTAAAAAATACAAAAAACTAGCCGGGCAAGGTGGCAGGCGCCTGTAGTCCCAGCTACTCGGGAGGCTGAGGCAGGAGAATGACGTAAACCCGGGAGGCGGAGCTTGCAGTGAGCTGAGATCTGGCCACTGCACCCCAGCCTGGGCGGCAGAGCGAGACTCCGTCTCAAAAAAAAAAAAAAAAAAGAAAAAGGAAAGAAAAATGTTCTGGAGATGGATGGTGGTGTTGATTGTACAACTATATGTGTGTGCTTAATGCCACTGAACCGTACACTTAAAAATGATTAACATAGTAAGTTTTATGTTGTGTGCATTTTACCACAACAACAAAATACTAAGCAAAACTTTAAAGAAAGAAGTTTTGTTATCTGAATAAAGAAAAAAAGAAAGAAAAAAGCATGTATACTGAGCATCCACCATGCACCAGGATACTGTGCTATGACCTGCAGACACAGAAATAAACTTGGTCCATTTCCCCTGAGGGATCACAGCCCAGTCGGGGGAAGAACTTGTACCCATGAAGCTAAGAAACACAAGAAAACACAGGAGGCTAAGGGAGGAAAAATGAGGCCTCTCTCCCTGACCTAGAGGGTTAGGAAAGTCTCTCTGGAGTGGCAACAATTAAGCTGTCTGAAGCCTGAGTGGGAATTAGCTAAAGAGGTGGGGAGCGGAGCTTTTCAGGCAGAGGGAACAGCACGTGAGAAGGCCCCAAATCCAGAGAGCGCTTGGCTGTTCAAAGAACTAAGGAACTTAAGAGTGACTGGAGCATTTGGAGGGTTCAGTAAAGAGTTAAGTCTTTATCCCAGGCGGTTTGGGGAACCACTGAAAGGTTTAACCAGGAAAATGACACAGTTTTGCATTTTTAAAAGATAGATCTAGGTGGGGACACAGTGCCTCAAGGCTGTAATCTCAGCATTTTGGGAGGCCAAGGCAGGAGATCAGCCTGGGCAACATAGTGAGACTCCTGTCTCTACAAAAATAAAAAATAAAATAATATTAGCTGGGATGGTGGTGCGTGCCTGTAGTCCAGGCTACTCCGGAGGATGAGGTGGGAGAATCATTTGAGACCAGGAGTTCAAGGTTACAGTGAGCCATGATTATGCCACTGCACTCCATTCTGGGCAACAGAGTAAGACACTGTCTGTAAATAACTAAAGATAGATAGATCTAGTTGCTGTGTAGAGAATGGCTCACAGGGGCCAAGGGTGAAGCAGAGGAATCACTTGAAGGCTACTGCAGTAATTCAGGCAATCCTAGGGGTGGCTTGGGTTAAGAGGTGGCAATGGACAGACAGGAACAGATTTGAGTTCCTTGGGATTTAACATCCGTAGGTGGGTAACAAGAGCACATATGACTAGCAAGGGGCTCACATTAGGAAGGGATTCTGTGTGGCTGGGATCTGAGAAAGACAAGCAAGAAATCAGCAACATTGGCCGAGCATGGCTCACACCTGTAATCCCAGCACTTTGGGAGGCCGAGGTCGTGGGTCACCTGAGGTCAGGAGTTCAAGACTAGCCTGGTCAAAATGGTGAAACCATGTCTCTACTAAAAGAAATACAAAAATTATCAGGGTATGGTAGCTCATGCCTATAGTCCCAGCTAACTCGGGAAGCTGAGGCAGGAGAATCACTTGAACCCGCGGAGGCGGAGGTTGCAGTGACCCAAGATCACACCACTGCACTCCAGCCTGAGCAACAGAGTGAGACCCTGTCTCAAATTTAAAAAAAAATAAGAAAAAAGGCCGGGCACAGTG
Organism: Chlorocebus sabaeus; assembly: GCF_047675955.1. NCBI lineage: Eukaryota > Metazoa > Chordata > Mammalia > Primates > Cercopithecidae > Chlorocebus > Chlorocebus sabaeus. The sequence continues at coordinate 54,677,842 of NC_132925.1, forward strand.
GCTTACGCCTGTAATCCCAGCACTTTGGGAGGCCGAGGTGGGCGGATCACGAGGTCAGGAGATAGAGACCATCCTGGCTAACACGGTGAAACCCCGTCTCTACTAAAAATACAAAAAATTATCTGGGCATGGTGGCATGTGCCTGTAGTCCCAGCTACTCAGGAGGCTGAGGCAGGAGAATCGCTTGAACCTGGGAGGTGGAGTTTGCAGTGAGCCGAGATCATACCTTTGCACTCCAGCCTGGGTGACAGAGTGAGACAAAAGAAATCAGCAATATTTATTGAGTACCTACTCTATGCTAGGCATATTCACACACGTGAACTCATTCTCTTTTTCCATTACCCTTGGAGATAACTACTTTTGTTATCATTATCTTACACAAGCGAAAACTAAGGCTCAGAAAGGGGAAGTGACTTGCCCAGGATCACACAGCAATAGCACTATAAGAACTCAGACCAAAGTGACCCTAGGGCTGGAGGATTTTTCTGCCAGATCTGTTACTGTCCTGTTTAAGGGATAACTAAGAGGGTTCAGGACCCATTGAGGGATAACTAAGAGGGTTCAGGACCTCTGGGAAAATGGGCCAGGAATATTTGTCACCTCCCCCCAGGCTCTCTAGAATGTCTTTCTTTGTCCTGTGGAAATCCTGCTGACCCTTTAGGACCCATCTTACTGCACCAAGAATCACCTGCTTCCACGTTAGTTCTCATCATTTTTGCTGTCTGTGAAGCCTGGTCTAGAACCATCTGTGATAGACTCATCCAGGATGCTTGTTAAAAACACAGATTTCTGGGCCCCACTGTTACCTAAATGAATCATTCCCCAAAGTTGGGCCTAAGAATATCTTTTTAATTTAAAATGTTGACTAGATAATGTGTTTACATGGTTCAAAAACCAAACAATAAGCTGGCTGCGGTGGCATGTAACTGTAGTCCCAGCTACTCATGAGGCTGAGGTGGGAAGATTGCTTGAGTTCAGGAGTTTGAGGCCAGCCTGGGCAACATGATGAGACCCTGAGCATGGTGGCTTATGCCTATAATCCCAGCACTTTGGGAGGCTGAGGCAGGAGGATTGCTTGAGTCCAGGAATTTGAGATCAGCCTGGGCGACATAGCAAGAACCTACCTCTAAAAAAAAAAAAAAAAAATTAGCCAGACAAGATGGCATATGTCTGTAGTCTCAGCTACTCAGGAGGCTGAGATGGGAGGATCACTTGAGCCCAGCAGGTTGAGGCTTCAGTGAGCCATGATTACACCATTGCACTCCAACCTGGGCAACAGAGCAAGACCTTGTCTCAAAAAGAAAATACAAATGGTCATACGGAAAGGATGCTAATGCAAAGGCATGACTGTTTAGAGCAGAGGTTCATAGCTGTTTCTGTGCCATGAATTTCCTTGGCAGCCTGGGGAAGCTACAAACTCTCAGAATATTTTTATTTTTTATTTAATTAATTTTTTTTTTTGAGACAGGGTCTTGCTCTGTTGCCCAGGCTGGAGTGCAGTGGTACCATCGTGGCTCACTGAGCCTTGATCTCCTGGGCTCAAGTGAACCTCCTGCCTCAGCCATGCGAGTAGCTTGGATTACAGGCATGCACTACTATGCCTGACTTATTTTACATTTTTTGTAGAGATGGGGGTCTTGCTATGTTGCCCAGGCTGGTCTCAAATTCTTGGCCTCAAGCAAACTTCCTGCCTTAGCCTCCCAAAGTGCTAGGATTACAGGCATGAGCCACCACATCTGGCCTTATTTTATTTATATTTTTAGAGATAGGGTCTTGCTCAGACTGAAGTGCAGTGGTACAATCGTGGCTCACTACAACCTCGAACTCCTGGGCTCAAGGGGCCCTCCCACCCCGGCCTCCTGAGTAGCTGGGATGTGTTTCATCACACCCGGCTAATTTTTGTGTTTTTTGTAGAGACAAGGTCTTACCATGTTGTCCAGGCTGGTCTTGAACTCCTGGCCTCAAGCAATACTCCTGCCTCGGCCTCACAGACTGCTAGGATTACAGGTGTGAGCCACTGTGCCCCGACCCTGCCTTATTTTGACTGAACAATATGTCTTGACTGTTTTCTCCAGATCAGTACATAAAGAAACTCTTTTGTTGTTTTTTTGTTTTGTTTTGTTTTGGTTTTGTTTTTTGTTTTTTTGAGACGGAGTTTCACTCTTGTTGCTCAGGCCAGAGTGCAGTGGCACATTCTCAGCTCACTGCAACCTCTGCTTCTTGGGTTCAAGCGATTCTCCTGCCTCAGCCTCCTGAGTAGCTGGGATTACAGAAGCGTGCCACCACACCTGGCTAATTTTTGTATTTTTTGAGTAGAGACAGGGTTTCACCATGTTGACCAGGCTGGTCTCCAACTCCTGACCTCAGATGATCCGCCTGCCTCCGTCTCCCAAAGTGCTGGGATTACAGGTGTGAGCCACCGCGCCTGGCCCTCTTTTTTCTTAGTGCCATTTCATTATATGACTATAACATAATTTATTTGACATACCCCCTCTTGTTGGACATTTGTGTTTCCAATATTTTGCTATTACAAATATAGCTTCAGAGAATAACCTTGTACATATATAATTTTACTCATGGTCAAGTAGATCTGTAGTCTGGAATCCCAGAGGTGGTATTGCTGGATCAAAGAATATATTGTGCTTGAAATTTTGATATATCTTGTCAGAATGCCTTCCATAGTGGTTATACCAATTATATTCTCACCAGCAATATGTGAGTCTGTCTGAGTCCCAGCTCTAGCAACAACTTGGTAGTCTGTTGGCCAGACTGGTCTCGAACTCCTGACCTCAGGCAATCCACCTGCCTCGGCCTCCAAAGTGCTGGGCGTGGTGGGAGCCACCACGCCTGGCTCAGTCTTCTTATTTTTTTATTTTATTTTATTTTATTTTATTTTATTTTTGAGACAGAGTCTCTCTCTGTCGCCCAGGTTGGGGTGCAGTGGCACAATCTCGGCTCACTGCAAGCTCCGCCTCCCAGGTTCACACCCTTCTCCTGGCTCAGCTTCCCGAGTAGCTGGGACTACAGGCGCCCGCCACCACACCCAGCTAATTTTTTTGTATTTTTTTAGTAAAGATGGGATTTCACCGTGTTAACCAAGATGGTCTCCCTCGATCTCCTGACCTTGTGATCTGCCTGCCTCCGCCTCCCACAGTACTGAGATTACAGGCGTAAGCCACCGCCCTGGCCCTTAATTATATGTAGATAGAGTAGGGAGGAAAGAATGAGAAAGAAAGAGAGAGACTAGCTTCTTGTCTGTGATATTAGTTCAAATATACAGTATTTTCCCTATTTATTTTATGTCTTTTGACTTTTTGTTCATGGTGTTATAAATTTAACATGAGGAATATATTTTTAAATTTAGTGGCTTCTCAATTTTGACTTGTAGCTACAGTACTTTTCCAATCCAAGGTGTCCCAGATGACTTTCATGCACTACAGAGTTTGAGAACCATGCTCAGACATTGCCTTTCTCACTGGAATGTGAATTCCCCAAAGGCAGGGACAAGAACTAAGTCATCCATGTCCCCAGCAGCTCATAGTATCTGGCATAGTGTGAACATTTCAATGCCTGTAATCCCAGCACTTTGGGAGCTTGAGGCGGGAGGATCGCTTGAGCCCAGGAGTTCAAGAACAGCCTGGGCAACATGGCAAAACTCCATCTCTATTAAAAGAAAAAAAGAAAAATGAAAAAAAAATTAAAAAGAAAGAAATGCTGGTTGAATAGATAAATTCCAATGGAGTCAAAACCATCTCCCTCTCCTAATTGCTGTGAAAAATCCCCCGGGTTTATCCTTCACCCTCAGACAGTGCTCTCTGGCTTTAGCTCATGCTTATCTTTGTCTTTCTGTGTCTGGTTTTCTGTCAGAGATGACTCTCCTGAGTCATCTGTTGGCCTGTCTGTCTCAGGATACCAAGTACACAGTGGAGTAATAAATATTTGAGCCATGACTGTTGAAGGGAGGGGCCCCGACTCTCTCCAGAACCTCTTCCCTAAAGGGTTTTGCTTGTACCTTTCTCCTGGCTCTTGGTCTGTCCTTAAGTTTAAGTTATTTGTGTTCCTGTCTCCTCACTCTCTCTTCATGCTCCCTTCTCAAATCCTTTGCAATGATGTTTCCTTTGTCTTGATCATTCCCCAAGATTTAGTATTTACCTCAAAACTCACCTCCTTGGAGGCATTTCTTGAACGCACAGGCCAATCTAACTATCCAGCTGTTGTTATTATATCACCTTGTTTTGTTTTCTTCCTGGAACATCATTATCTGAAATTATTTTGTTTATTTGCATATTTTTTCATGGTCTGAGTTCACACCTTCCTCAGGAATGTCAGCTCCTTGAAGTGTAGGACAAGGCTGTCTTCTTTCCTGTTGTATTCTTAGCCCCAGAAGGACTGGCGTATAGTAACTGCTTAATAAATATTTGCTGAATAAATGAATGATGGTTGCCTGAGAGCCCCTCCAGGGAAGGATTTAGATCTAAATAATAATAATAATTGCCATTTATTGAGCTCTAAGGATGCACTAGACTCTGTAGCAAGTTAATCTTCACGGAAACCAGATTCTATAGAGCTATTTTTATCCCCAGTTGTTGGATCAAACTGAAGCTTAGAGAAGTTAGCTCACACAGCTAGCACTAGACCACTGGTTCTCAAAGTGGGTTCCCTGAGCAGCCATGGCTTCTGAATCACCTGGGAACCTTTAGTAATGCAAATTCCTAGGCACCACCCCAGACTTACTGAGAAATTCTGGGGTGGGGCCTAGCAATCTGAATTTTAACAAACCTGCCAGGTGATTCTGATGCACCAAAGTGTGAAAAACCCTGTGTTAAAAGAAAGATGAGGTTAAATGTTTTTTTAAAAACACAGCTTTATTGACATAGAATTCACATCACCCACTCAAGTGTACAGGTCAATGATTTTTAGTATATTTACAGGGTTGTACAACCATCACCGAAATAGTTTGTAATTAATAGGTTAAAAAAAAAAAAAAAAAATGAGACCTGGCCAGGCGCAGTAGTTCATGCCTGTAATCTCAGCACTTTGGGAGGCAGAGGCAGGTAGAACTCACTTGAGGTCAAGAATTCCAGACCAGACTGGGCAACATGGTGAAACCTTGTCTCTACTAAAAATACAAAAATTAGCTAGGTGTGGTGGCACCCGCCTGTGGGAGGCAGAGGTTACCCTAAGCTGAGATCGCACCATTGCACTCCAGCCTGGGTGACATAGCAAGACTCCGAGACTCCGTATCAAAAAAAAAAAAAAAAAAAAAAAGAAGGCCGGGAGGCGGAGCTTGCAGTGAGCCGAGATCGCGCCACTGCACTCCAGCCTGGGTGACAGAGCAAGGGTCTGTCTCAAAAAGAAAAGAAAAGGCTGGGCGTGGTGGCTCACACCTGTAATCCCAGCACTTTGGGAGGCAGAAGCAGTGGCTCACGAGGTCAGGAGATGGAGACCATCCTAGCTAACACGGTGAAACCCCGTCTCTACTAAAAATACAAAAAGTAGCTGGGCGTGGTGTCGGGTGCCTGTAGTCCCAGCTACTCGGGAGGCTGAGGCAGGAGAATGGCGTGAACCCCGGAGGCAGAGCTTGCAGTGAGCTGAGATCGCGCCACCGCACTCCAGCCTGGGCGACAGAGCAAGACTCCGTCTCAAAAAAAGAAAAAAAAAAACCCTAAAAGAAACCCTGTACCAATTAGCAGCCACTCCCCGTTCCCCTCCCATCCCCTACTCCCAGCCGGAAGCAACCTATTTTGTCTTTTTTTTTTTTTTTTTTTTGAGATGGAGTCTCTCTCTGTCGCCCAGGCTGAAGTGCAGTGGCGCGATCTGGGCTCACTGCAAGCTCCGCCTCCCGAGTTCACGCCATTCTTCTGCCTCAGCCTCCCGAGTAGCTGGGACTACAGGCGCCCGCCACCACGCCCGGCTAATTTTTTGTATTTTCAGTAGAGACGGGGTTTCACCATGTTAGCCAGGATGGTCTTGATATCCTGACCTCATGATCCGCCTGCCTCGGCCTCCCAAAGTGCTGGGATTACAGGCGTGAGCCACGGCACCCGGCCCTATAGATTTGCCTATTGTAAACATTTCATATAAGTGGAATCATACAACATGTATGATTCCTGTGACTGGCTTTGTCTACTTTCTGTACTGTTTGCAAAGTTCCTCCATGTGGTAGCATGGATCCTTTTTGACAAATAATATACCATGTATGGATATGCACATTTAAAAAATTGATTTATCAATTGAACATTCATGTGTTTCTACCTTTTGGCTATTATGAATAATCTTATGAATATTCACATACAAGTTTTTGTGTAGACATATATTTTCATTTCTTTTGGATATATGTGTGTGTGTGTGTGTGTGTGTATATATATATACACACACATATATATGTAATTTGGTTTTGGTTTTGTTTCTTTTCTTTTGTAAATACAGGGTCTCCCTATATTACTCAGGCTAAATTTGAATTCCTGGGCTCAAGTGATCCTCTTGCTTCAGCCTCCTTCTGAGCAGCTGGGACAACAGATGTGCTCTATGTGACACACACACACCACACACACACACACAGAAGTGGAACTGCCAGGTCACAGATCTTACACTCTTAACCACTCCACATTTCAGCTTGTCTTACTCTCTGCTATGATTTAATATGTACATTATCAAATTGAGAAAAATACAAAAAAAATTAAAAATAATATATTATCAGTAATAGTAATAATCACTTGGATCTATTGAGTGTTTATGTTTGCAAAGCCTTTACTTTTTTTTTTTTTTTTTTGAGACAGAGTCTTGCTCTGTCACCCAGGCTGGAGTGCAGTGGTGTGATCTCAGCTCACTGCATCCTCCGCCTCCTGGGTTCAAGTGATTCTCCTGCCTCAGCCTCCTGAGTAGCTGGGCTACAGGCACCCACCACTACGCCCAGCTAATTTTTGTATTTTTAGTAGAGATGGGGTTTCACCATATTGGCCAGGCTGGTCTCGAACTCTTGACCTTGTGATCTACCGGTCTCGGCCTCCCAAAGTGCTGGGATTAGAGGTGTGAGCTACCGCGCCCAGCCTTTCTTTTCTTTTCTTTTTTTTTTTTTTTTAGACAGGGTCTCAGTCTGTTGCTCAGAATGGAGGGCAGTGGTGTGATCTAGGCTCACCGAAACCTCTGCCTCCCAGGCTCAAGCGATTCTCCTGCCTCAGCCTCCCAGGTAGCTGGGATTACAGGCACACACCATCACACCTGGTTCATTTTTGTATTTTTAGTAGAGACGGGGTTTCACCATGTTGGCCATGCTGGTCTCAAACTCCTGACCTCAAGTGACTCACCACCCATGCTGGTCTCAAACTCCTGACCTCAAGTGACTCACCACCTCAGCCTCCCAAAGTGCTGGGATTACAGGCGTGAGCCACTGCACCCAGGCTACTTTTTCCTTTCTTCCTTTCTTTCTTTTCAGAGACAGGGTCTCACTCTGTTGTCCAGGTTGTCCTCCAACCCCTCCCCTGTCCTCAAGCAATCCTCCCGCCTCAGCCTCCCAAAACACTGGGATTACAGGCATGAGCCACTGTGCCCCTTTACTTTTATTGTCACTAATCCTCACCACTACCCTGTAAAACAGGAATCATTATCCTCGTTATACAGAGAAGAGAAACAGGGGCTCACAGAAGTCAGGTGACCTGTCTAAGCTCAAGCAAGCTGATATGGGGTAGAGTTGGGAACACAACCCACATCTGCCTGCTTTCTGTGCCCTCTGTGCTTGATCTCACGTCATGGACCATCCTTTTTGCCAAAGCTTTCGAAACGTGGCTTCTCCCCTCCTTTTAGGCCTTTTCTAGAAGTCAGGCTGGCTTGCAGCTCTCACCCCAAGCCTTTTTCCCCAGCTGGGGCTGAAGGCTGGGGAGGAGCTTCATGGGGGCTGGAAATAAATGAAGGGAGGGCTGGGCGGGACAGGGCAGTATTTCCAGGAGGCTGTAAGGGGGAGGTAAGGAGTTTGTTATTGTTTTGGGTTTGGGGATTTTTTTTTTTTCTTTGCTCCTGGAGAGCAGGTTAGGTAGCTCTTGGCAGTTTTGCTAGGGATAAGAAGTGGGTGAGGCTGAGGCAAGCGGAATCCTCCTGCCTCAGCCTCCCATGTAGCTAGGACTAGAACTACTGTAGTGCTAAGTGGGGAAGAGGGCTTTCTGCCTCTGTGGGGCCTGGTCTGGAAAGTCCCCCAAATTGTTAAAAGGAGAGAGTGATTGTCCCCAACTGGCAAGGGGGCTTTTATGTCCACCCCTTGTGCCCCTTGCTCTGTGCAAAGCCCTACCTGTGCTGGGGGCTTCGAATAGGAAGAGGACCTCAGGGCCAGGCACCCAGGGACTGAGGGACTACAGCACAAACAGACCCAGAGGCACACTTGGCTAGGAACAGCAGGATGAAGGGGTAATAATTTTGTGAGTGGTCTAAGAAGACTTTCCTTTTAAAGAGTGGAAAGCAATGAAACTGAGTCTTCAAGGCTGCAAAAGTTTTGCCCTGGATCAGAGAAAGGCACTACAGGTGGAGGGAACTATCTGTGCAAAGGGTTGGGGCCTTCAAGAGCTGGAGCACAGAGGTTTAAGAGAAAAAGTGGTGACAGATGAGCCCAGGGCTATCTGGTTAGACCTGTGATCTAATACGGATGCCAGGAGCCACATGGCAATGTGGCTATTTAAATTTAAATTAGTTAAAATTCAATAAAGTAAAAAATACAGCTCCTGTGCCGGGTGCAGTGGCTCATGCCTGTAATCCCTGCACTTTGGGAGGCTGAGGCAGGGAGATCACCTGAGATCAGGAGTTCAAGACCAACCTAGTCAACATGATGAATCCCAATCTCTACTAAAAATACAAAAAAAAAAAAAAAAAAAATTAGATGGGCGTGGTGGCAAATGCCTCTGTAATCCCAGCTACTGGGGAGGCTGAGGCAGGATAATTGCTTGAACCCAGGAGGTGAAGGTTGTAGTGAGCGAGATCGCCCCATATACACTCCAGCCTGGGTGATAAGAGTGAAACTAAAAAAAAAAAAAAAAAAAAAATTCCAGCTCCTGAATCACACGTTATGTTTCAAATATTCAATAGCCACATGGGGCTGGTAGCAATGGTATTGGAGAGTATGTACAAGGCATGCCTCTACCATCACAGAATGTTCTTTTGGCCCATGGGAAGCCTCAGGAAGGGGTTCGGATTGCTCAAGGACCCATGGGAGAGAGCAGGCTTTGACTGGGCTGCCTGCCTGTGAGGTCTCTGGACTAGAGGTGAGGGAACGGTCCCCAGAAGTGTGAGGTGGTGTGACTCACCTCCTGCCAGCGTAAAGTGGACTCTGTCCCCAAGGACAGGAAAATATCGGGCAAGGCTTCTTCAGCCCTGACTTGGGATATCTGCTCAGTGTGACCAGAGCCAGGGGCTGAGAAACATGGAGTGAGTGGGACTGGGGCAGGAGCAGTAGCTGCTGAGTGAGGCTGAGCCTGAGCACCCGGTGGGGAGAGGGGTGGGGTCTCCAGCTTGGTCTTGGTTGGCATGCCTGGGACTGGACAGGAGAAGGGCTGGGGGAGGTATGTGTGAGTTGGGATAGAAGAGGGAGGAGGGTTGCTGAAGAGGGGTTGGGTTGAACCATGCCTAACAACGAGAGAGATGGGAACCCTCTCATCTCACACTGATGAGTTGTTTCTGCCTCTTTCCCAGGTCCAACACAGTCCAGCTGACAAGGATGGAATACGCCATGAAGTCCCTTAGCCTTCTCTACCCCAAGTCCCTTTCCAGGTGAGGAAAGCCATGGCAGAATGGAAAGGAAGCCACCTACAAGCTGTAAGCCAGAACTTCTCAAACTTTAGTGGGTATATAGGTCACAGGGGACCTTGTTCAAGTGCAGATTCTGATTCAGGAGGTCTGGAGTGGGACCTGAGATTCTGCACTGCCAAGAAGTCCCTGGGTGATATTAATGCTGCTGCCTACACTACCACCACACCGTGCATAGAAAGGAGTAGACACTATGCTTGGTGCTTTTACTCCTGATCCCATGTAAGCCTCACAACAACTTTGGGAAGTGGGGGTTATTATACCAAATTAATAGGTGAGAGAACTGAGGCACATAGTGGGTGCTCTCAATCACCCAGCAAATCCATGAGGGAGCCAAAATTCTAAATTGGGACTGCCTGACTGTAAAATCCAGGTCCTTTCCATTCCTTTGGTTCTAAATTGAGTGCTTCAGTTAAAAAAATACCTTATATTGACTTTGGGTTTCCCCGACTTCATCCAACTTTACAGGTGAGGAGAGTGAAACCAAGAGAGAGGTGGTAATTGGGGGAACGTAAGGTGGGTCTTTTATTACTTTGCTACTTACTCCTCATGGTCTGAGAACCAGCATATCAACATCACTTGGGAACTTGTGAAACATTTGGAATCTCAGGCCTCACCCAGGTCTACTCAATCAGAATCTGCATTTGAACAGATGCCCTGGTGACTTATGTGCCCTTCAAAGTTTGAGATGCACTGCTCTAGCAGGCTTTTTTTCTTTTTCTTTTTTTTTTTAAGTCAAGGTCTCACTCTGTTGCCCAGACTGGAGTGCAGTGGTGCCATCATAGCTCACTACAACCTCTGCTGCCTCCCAGGGTTCAAGCAATTCTTGTGTCCCAGCCTACGGAGCTGTGATTACAGGCATATGCCACCACGCTGGTTAATCTTTGTATTTTTAGTAGAGATGGGGTTTCACCATGTTAGCCAGGGTGGTCTTGAACTCCTGACTTCAAGTGATCTGCCCACCTCAGCCTTCCAAAGTATGGGATTACAGGCATGAGCCACTGCGTCTGGCCTCTAGCAGGCTTTTGAGTAAGACTAGAGCAGGATTAGCAGGCGATGGGGGCTTGACTGATCATAAGCCTGGTCTGGAGGGGTGGGGAGGTGGCTCCCCTGTGTGGTGGGCAAGGGTTGGGCAAAGTGGGCGGCTCACCCTGATGCTTCAACTGCCCCCAGGCGCGTGTCAGTGCGTACCTCTGTGGTGACCCAGCAGCTGCTGTCGGAGCCCAGCCCCGAGGCCCCCAGGGCCCGGCCCTGCCGCGTAAGCACTGCGGATCGAAGCGTGAGGAAGGGCATCATGGCTTACAGTCTTGAGGACCTCCTCCTGAAGGTGAGAGTGCCCTGCACGTTGCACAGCCCAGCTGTGAGCTGAGATTCAGGGCTTAGAAGGTGGCAGTTTCCTTTCTGATACCTACCAGCACCTACATATGGTAATGCCCACCTGGACAGCATCCAACTGATTAGCAATGGCTGATGTCTGTTTGGTAACGGCAGGTGGGCGGGGCAGTATGTTACCATCCTACACTATCAGTAGGTCAGTAGTATTTTCAGGGCACATTTTTCTTGCTGGAAAATCTCTTGCTTCCCACTTCCATTAGTTTTTTTGTTTTGGTTTTTGTTTCTTTTTTTTTTTTTGAGATGAAGTCTCGCTCTTGTTACCCAGGCTGGAGTGCAATGACGCAATCTCGGCTCACTGCAACCTCTGCCTCCCAGGATCAAGCGATTCTCCTGCCTCAGCCTCCCGAGTAGCTGGGACGACCGGCACACACCACCACACCCAGCTAATTTTTTGTACTTTAGTAGAGACAGGGTTTCACCGTGTTGCCCAGGCTAGTCTCGAACTCCTGAGCTCAGGCAATCCACCCACCTCGGCCTCCCAAAGTGTTGGGATTACAGGCATGAGCTACCACGCCCAGCCTGAGATGGAGTCTTGCTATGTCACCCAAGTTGTAGTGCAGTGGCATGATCTCGACTCACTGAAGCCTCCGCCTCCAAGGTTCAAGTGATTCTCATGCCTCAGCCTCCCAAGAAGCTGGGACTATAGGCATGTACCACCACGCCCAGTTAATTTTTTGTATTTTTAGTAGAGACGGTGTTTCGTCATGTTGACCAGGCTGGTCTCAAACTCCCAACCTCAGGAAATCCACCTGCCTCTGCCTCCCAAAGTGCTAGGATTACAGGCATGAACCACCACGCCCGTCCTCAGTGATCATCTCTATAGGGGTGGGACCTGCAATCCCAGGTGCCTGGTACAGGTCAAATGTTTGGATTAGGCTTTCAAGTACTAGGCTCTATTTAACATACATAAATCATAGCTCACCTCTTTATTCTAAGTTTCCTCCCCTATTTCTGTGTATTAGTTCTATTCTTCCAGGGAGCAAATTTCCCCTCCTTTGTAAGGCTTCTGGCTGTGCAGACTACATTTCTTGTGCTTTCGATCAAAAGGATCTGTTCATAATCTAGTCTGGACTTGGTGCTGCTTTTTTGCCCTGAGGCCTGGGCACCCCTGGCATCAAAATGTCCTTGTTATATATGGCTTCCTCTGGAGGAAGCAATTACAAACTAACAAAAGTTACACAGTACAAATACAATACAAAACTTTTCCTGAATCATTTGAGAGTAAGTTGCCAACTTGCTGCCTATTACTCTTGGATACTTCAATGTGCATTTTCTACAAACAAGGATATTCTCCTGTGTAGCCATCATACAACTATTACAATCAGGAAACAGTATTACATTACTGTAATTGAATCCTGAGACTCAAGCGTTGCCAGTTGTCCCAATAATATCCTTTGTAGTGAAAGGATCCAGGTCAGGATCAAGTGTTTATTTAATTGTATGGTTCTTTAGTTTCCTTTAGTCTGGAACAGTTTTTCAGTGTTTCCTTGACTTTCATGACCTTGACCATTTTGAAGACTGTGAGCCAGCTATTTTTGTTTACTGGCCCTTGGTTTGGAACTATCCATTTCTTTCTTTCTTTTTTCTTTTTTTTGAGATGGAGTCTTGCTCTGTTGACCAGGCTGGAGTGCAGTGGTGCGATCTTGACTCACTGCAAGCTCCACCTCCTAGGTTCCCACCATCCTCCTGCCTCAGCCTCCCGAGTAGCTGGGACTACGGGCGCCTGCCACCACGCCTGGCTAATTTTTTTTTGTATTTGTAGTAGAGACGTGGTTTCACCATGTTAGCCAGGATGGTCTCGATCTCCTGACCTTGTGATCTGCCTGCCTCGGCCTCCCAAAGTGCTGGGATTACAGGCATGAGCCACTGCACCCGGCCCTATCCATTTCTTTAATTCAGGTTTATATCTTTGGCAGGAATATGATAAAAATAAGTTACAGGCCAGGCATAGTGGCTCACGCTTGTAATCCTAACACTTTGGGAGGCCAAGGCAGGAGGATTCCTTGAGCCCAGGAGTTCAAAACCAGCCTGGGCAACATGGTGAGACCCCATCTATACAAAAATAATGCAGGAATTAGCTGGACATGGTGGTGTGCACCTGTAGTTTCAGTTACTCAGGAGGCTGAGGCAGGATGATCGCTTGAGCCTAGGAATTTGAGGCTTCAGTAAACTGTGAATGCACCACTGCACTCCAGCCTGTGTGACAGAGTGAGACCCTGTCTAAAAAAATTTTTTTAAAGATTGTCAGTGCAAAATTATATGCAATTTTTATCACCTTACTGTTCTGATTATTTGAATAAAGTGGTAGGTACAGTCAAGCTTCTCTATGTAACATTTTTCCCTCTGTTATTTATTTTCTAGGTCAGTACTTTGTACTAAGTAAACATTGAATTCTGCATCTGTCACTGTATTCACTTATTATTATTATTATTATTATTATTATTATTATTATTATTTAGAGAAAGGGTCTCACTCCATTGCCCAGGCTAGGATACAGTGGTGTGATGATGGCTCACTGCAGCCTCAAACTCCTAGGTTCAAGTGATCCTGCCACCTCAGCCTCCTGACTCACTAGGACTATAGATATACAACCTCACACCTAATTTTTAATTAAAAAAAAAAATAGCGATGAGGTCTAGCTATGTTTCGCAGCCTGGTCTCAAACTCCTGGCCTCAAGTGATCCTCCTACCTCGGCCTCCCAAAGTGCTGGGATTAGAGGCATGAGCCACTGCACCTGGCCTATTTATTTATTTATATCAAAAGGGACACAGGTATTCCTATTTTAGTAGGATATATGAATGGCAACAGATTATTTATTGATGCTCAAGTTGTCCCAGACTTCTGTGTCTTTTTATCATGTCCCCATCATTCTTTGCATGCTTTTTTACTTTCTGGTGCTTTTTTTTTATCCTGTCCCCATCATTCTTTGCATGCTTTCTTACTTTCTGGTGCAGCAAGGTATTACAGGCTCATCTTGTATTTTCCCTGCCCTAATTCTTGGCCATTTTTTTCTAAGGAGGTCTGTTTCATTTTAGTGGAGAATGGTGTTCAGAAACCAAGATCAGGGAGCTAGGTATGTTCATTGCTATTGGTGTGTTGCCGAGCCCAGGCCCTTATTGAAAGATTTTTAAGTAGCAAAATATGTTCCTTATTGAATCCAAGCAAGAAAAGTGAAGTGAGAATTCAATCATTCCAAAATAACCAATGATGTGGTTATAAATGTCCTGAGGAGCCTATTCTTATTATGGACCATGTATTCTGCCAGGTGACTTGCAGTATTTCTTCTGATGAGAGCCTTAAGGTAGTTACCACTATTTCCATTCTCCAGAGGCAGAGGCCAAGTGCATTTACTGGGATTGAAAAATCCCAGCATTTTGGGAGGCTGAGGTGGGAGGATTCCTTGAGCACAGGAGTTTGAGACCAGCCTGGGCCACAAAGCAGTACCCTGTCTCCACCTCCCCCCACAAAAAAAAATTAGCTGGACAACCAGGGCACAAGCCTGTAATCTCAGCTACTTGGGAGGCTAAAGTGGAAGGATCATTGAGCCCAGGAGGTTGAGGCTGCAGTGAGCTGTGATTATACCACTGCATTCCAACCTTGGTTAAAGAGCAAAGCCTTCTCTCAAAAAAAAAAAAAAAAAAAAATTAAACATAGAGTTAATGTATGACTCAGCAATTCTACTCCTAGGTATATGCCCAGGAGAATTGAAAACCTGTGTTCATATAAAAGCATGTACACAAAAACTCATAGCAGCATTATTCATAACAGTCAAAAAGAAACAATCCAAGTGTTCATCCATTGATAAATAGATTTTAAAATCTGGTATATCTATATAGTAGAGTATTATTAGCCAAAAAAAAAAAAAAAGAATGAATCATGTCTGGGCATGATGGCACATACCTGTAATCCCAGCACTTTGGGAGGCCAAGGTAGGAGGATCCCTTGAGGCCAGGAGTTTGAGACCAGTCTGAGCAACATAGCCAGACACCATCTTTAAAAAAACATAAAAATTAGGCAGGTGTAATGCATGCGCCTGTAGTCCCCGCTACTCAGGAGGTTGAGGCAGGAGGATTGCTTGTGCCCAAGAGTTGGAGGCTGCAATGAGCTACAATTATGTCACATGCTCTCTACTTACGCTTATGATATGCTTACGATTACTGCATTCCAGCCTAGTAAACACTGCACTATTAGATAGTGGTGATTGCTGCACAACTTTGTGAATATACTAAAAAACCCTGAATTGTACACTTTTAGAGGGTAACTTTTAGAGTATGTAAACTATATCACAATTAAAAATTATATGTGACTTACATTATATTTTATTGGACAATATTATTCTAGACTATGAACCCTGAAGTCAGGAACCAAGAGGTACCATGATAAAGTCTCTGGGTAGTGATTACACAGCAGAGGGCTTGGGCTCCAGTTCCACCTCACAGACCCCAGCCCACTAGTTCTGGGATGGCAGAAGCATCACTGACCTTATTCCCCAGGTCCGGGACACTCTGATGCTGGCAGACAAGCCCTTCTTTCTGGTGCTGGAGGAAGATGGCACAACTGTAGAGACAGAAGAGTACTTCCAAGCCCTGGCAGGGGATATAGTGTTCATGGTCCTCCAGAAGGGGCAGAAATGGCAGCCCCCATCAGAACAGGTGAGGTTCCACCTGTTGGGGGAGAAAATCGGGACCCTGGGAGATGTCTTCAAGGGGTGCTAACCATTTGCTTGTCTCAATGCAGGGGACGAGGCACCCACAGTCCCTCTCCCATAAGCCTGCCAAGAAGATTGATGTGGCCCGTGTAACCTTTGACCTGTACAAGCTGAACCCACAGGACTTCATTGGCTGCCTGAATGTGAAGGCAACTTTTTATGATACGTACTCCCTTTCCTACGATCTGCACTGCTGTGGGGCCAAACGCATCGTGAAGTGAGTGAAGTGAGATTTCCTGGGGACAGGGTGGGTATGGGCAATGGGAGAGCCCCTGTCTGTTCACATGGACTCAGCCTTCTCAGCGCCTGGGTCTGGCTTTAGTGCTGACAAAGCATAGCCTGTATCAGACAACATGGAGCCTGATGGGCTCTCGAAGTGCTGCTGTGGATGACACTGGCGTGTGCCCAGGGGTGCATGTGTTCCTCCTGGTGGAACTTGGATGCATTTTGCTTTTATGACTACTTTCCACTCTAGAAACTACACTTTTTTTTTTTTATTGAAATAGGGAGTTTTCCTAAGTAGTCTTCTAGTCAATTTTTAAAAAATGAACATGTGTTGGCCAGGTGTGGTGACTCACACCTGTAATCCCAGCACTTTGGGAGGCCAAGGTGGGTGGATCACTTGAGGTCAGGAGTTTAAGACCAGCCTGGCCGACATGGCAAAACCCAATCTATACAAAAATACAAAAATTAGCTGGACATTGTGGTGCATGCCTGTAATTCCAACTACTCAGGAGGCTGAAGCAGGAGAATTGCTTGAACCTGGGAGGTGGAGGTTGCAGTGAGCCAAGATTCCGCCACTGCACTCCAGCCTGGGCGAAAGAGCAAGACTGTCTCGGACAAAAAAAAAAAAAAAAAAAAAAAAAAAAAAAGGCATGTATCAAAGATTTAATTGAATTCATTAATTAATGAGAGAAGTAGCAAGAAGTTACAATCAGTTCAAAGGAGAATTCAAAATCTCACACATATATAGGTCCAGCAAGAATGATGAGATAGGCTGGGTGCGGTGGCTCTCACTTGGAATCCCAGCATTTTGGGAGGTCAAGGCGGGAGGATCTGTTGCACCCAGGAATTTGAGACCAGCTTGGGCAACAGAGTGAGACCCAGTCTCTACCACATGCGCGTGTGCGTGCGCGTGCACGCGCGTGCACACACACACACACACACACACACACACACAAAATGCTGGCAGTGGTAGTATCTCCCTATAATCCCAGCTAGGTGGGAGGATTGCTTGAGCCCAGGAGTTTGAGGCTGCAGTGAGAAATGACCATACCACTGTGTACTCCAGCCTGGGCAACAGCATGACAGCTTGTCTCTAAAAAGAAGAAAAAAAGAGATAAATGTATACATACAAAATTGGATTTTTCCCCCGTGCAAATGGGAGGGATGAAATAATCTTCCCTCAATAGGACAGAATTAATTTGCAAGTCTTATGGACCAGAGTCATTTGTACTATACAATGAACTTTTCTTAAAACTTATTTTTGAAAGTCTAACCAAATGTCTCAGGAAGCATGAGAATATGTGAGGTTAGAACCCGCTCCCACTTCCCCATTTCCCCTACTTTCCAAACATCCAACCCCATGTTAATTGCTTTATGCTATTTCAGCCTTATGACCCTGGGTGGCAGATGCAATCCCATTTTACTCATGAGGGAGTTGAAGCTCAAAGCTAGAGCAGTTTGCTAAAGTTCACCCAGCTAACAAGACTGGATTAGGATTTAGGCCTGCCTAATTCAGTTTCTGTTCTCAGTACATGCTCATGCCAGGCATGGGTGTCTTCATGTCCAGCACTCTGAACATCAGTTAGACTGCAGGTGACTTGGAAAGGCCTCAGAGTTTAGAACAGAGTGTCTCAAGGGGCAGAGCCATGTTATGGAGATTAATCTGGTCCAAAGTAGTAGTAGAAAAATAGAAGGCCTTATGAAATGAGCTGGAGTTTCGCATGAGAAAGTAGGGAGGTTCCGGGCATCTCAGTTAAGGTGGAATTGCAGGTCCTCGCCCTAATCCTGACCTCATCTGCAGCATCTGTTCCTGTTTGCACATCGCTCTAGAATTGATGAAGTGCTTTTAGTGCTACCACCTCAGTGGTATTCAAATGTTATTAATAAAGAAAACAAACATAATGAAACCAATCCCTTCCAGGCCAGCATGGGAATATGGGGATGCAGGGAGGGGGTACACTCTTGTTTTTTATTTATTATTTATACATTTATTTATTTTTGAGGCAGAGACTCACTCTGTCACCCAGGCTGGAGTGCAGTGGTACAATCTCAGCTCACTACAACCTCTGTCTCCTGGGTTCAAGCAATTCTCGTGCCTCAGCCTCCTGAGTAACTGAGATTACAGGTGTCTGCCACCACGCCTGGCTAATTGTTTGTATTTTTTAGTAGAGACAGGGTTTCACCATGTTGGCCAGGCTGGTCTCAAACTCCTGACCTCAAATGATCCACCCTCCTCAGCCACCTAAAGTGATAGGATTACAGGCATGAGCTACTGCGCCCAGCCTCATGTTTTTTGTTTGTTTGTTTTTAAATATAGAATCTTGCTCTATCACCCAGGCTGGAGTGCAGTGGTGCCATCTCGGCTCACTGCAACCTCCACCTCCTGGGTTCAAGCAATTCTCTTGCCTCAGGCTCTGGAGTAGCTGGGATTACAAGCACCCACCACTATGCCTGGCTAATTTTTGTATTTTTAGTAGAGACAGAGATTCGCCATGTTGGCCATGCTGGTCTCAAACTCCTGACCTCAGGTGACCCACCCTCCATGGCCTCCCAAAGTGCTAGAATTATAGGCGTGAGCACCATGCCCAGCCTACTTTGTGGTTTTGACTTGCATGCCCTCTCATTCCACCCAGGGAAGCTCTCCGCTGGGCCCTCTTCAGCATGCAGGCCACGGGCCACGTGATGCTTGGCACCTCCTGTTACCTGCAGCAGCTCCTCGATGCTACAGAGGAAGGGCAGCCCCCCAAGGGCAAGGCCTCATCCCTCATCCCAACCTGTCTGAGGATACTGCAGTGAAAGCCCAAGTCCTTGGAAGCTTTCCCCAGTGAAGGACTAGACTAGGGGCCCCACGCTTAACTGGTAGCGCCCACAAGCCTGGCAGCTGTAGAGCCGCTAACCTCCCCACACCTCCCTCACCGTGTAGGACCTGAGTGAGGAGGAGGGGCTGGAAACCTGGGGTGGGTTGGCCAAAGGAGAACCTCAGGCTCCTGGCCTGGCCCAGCTCCTTCTTGCCCAAGGCAGCTTAGCCCACCCAGACTGGTCCTGAAGTCTGCCCCTCAGCAATCCGGCCTCACAGGCTGCACTTTCATGGTGCTCTCTACCTTCTGGCTCCCATCCTGGAACATTCCTGAGTGAATTCTCAAGCACATCAGCATGTGATATTAAGGAGTTTGCAATAAATTGTTGAGGCTGATGTTTCTTCTTTGCCTGTGTT
Organism: Chlorocebus sabaeus; assembly: GCF_047675955.1. NCBI lineage: Eukaryota > Metazoa > Chordata > Mammalia > Primates > Cercopithecidae > Chlorocebus > Chlorocebus sabaeus. The sequence goes on from NC_132925.1 coordinate 54,697,171, forward strand.
CTTTGGGTGCAGGGTTCTATCTGGAAGGTTGGAGGGGGCTAAAGGAAGAGAAAATCTATTGTCAAAGCATTCTCTTTAACGTAGGATTACAGAAAATAGCACTTTTTCTACCAAAGGAGGAAAAAAAAAAAAAAAAGAGCTGGGCACAGTGACAGGTGCCTGCTGTCCTAGCTACTCAGCAGACTGTGGTGGGTCTTTTTTAAAGACCCCAGTCTCTTTAAATAAACAAAATTGCAGTTGATTTTGAAACTAAAGTCGGCTGAATTTGAGGCTTGAGCTGACTATGTAATTGATACCATATGTAACAATTTCCTAATTAAATTCACCTATAAGAAGAGCTTCAATTAAGCAGGTGGGATTAAGTCACTCTTCTAATTTCTCAGTGTCCCATTTTATAATAACCATTTAAGTGGTTAGGTGAAAAAGTACTACTCAAGCTGTAAGGCATTTCTCCATCAATGCCCATCCTAACTTGCCAGACAGCTTATCTTTGATGTTCAGGACTTTCAACCTCGGGATTTCAAAGTGGGCTCATAGGTAGCCCCAAACAGTAGGAGCTTCTCATCAGTGTGAGCTGGCATTTTCCAATATTGGACAACTCAAGACAAGCATGAAAGGCTGAACTTAGACTGGGCATGGTGGCTCATGCCTGTAATTCCAGCACTTTGGGAGGCTGAACCAGGTGGATTACCTGAGGTCAGGAGTTCGAGACCAGCCTGACCAACGTGGTGAAACCTGGTTTCTACTAAAAACAAAAAAATTAGCTGGGCGTCGTGGCAGGTGCCTGTTATCACAGCTACTCAGGAGGCTGAGGCAGTAGAATTGCTTGAACCCGGGAGGCGGAGGTTGTGGTAAGCCAAGATCGTGCCACTGCACTACAGCCTGGGTGACAGAGCAAGACTCCGTCGCAGGGGAAAAAAAAAAAAAAAAAAAAAAAGGCTGAACTTGTAGAATTTGTAGGCGACTGTTTTATTTAGTCTGTGACTGAAAGATTTAAAAACCTGGCCAGGTGCAGTGGCTCATGCCTGATATCCCAGCACTTTGGGAGGCCAAGGCAGGAGTATCGCTTGAGGCCAGGAGTTCAAGAGCAGCCTGGGCAAGATAGCCAGACCCTGTCTCTATACTAGATAATAAAAAAAATCAGCAGAGCATGGTGGCTGTAGAGGCGGGAGGTTCACTTGAGCCCAGGAGGTCGCGGCTGCAGTGAGCTATAATTGTGTCACTGCACTCCAACCTGAGCAACAGAGTGAGAGCCTGTCTCTGGGAAAAAAAAAAAAAAAAAAGGATTCAAAAACTCTATCATGGCCAGGCGCAGTGGTTCACGCCTGTAATCTCAGCACTTTGGGAGTCCAAGGCAGGTGGATCACAAGGTCAGGCATTTGAGACCAGCCTGGCCAACATGGCCAAATCCCGTCTCTACTAAAAATACAAAAAATTGGCCGGGCATGGTGCTGGCACCTGTAATCTCAGCTACTTGGGAGGCTGAGGCAGGAGAATTGCTTGAACCTGGGAGTTGCAAGTTGCCGTGAGCCGAGATTGTGCCATTGCACTCTAGCCTGGACAACAGAGCAAGACTCAGTCTCAAAATAAAATAAAATAAAATAAAATAAAATAAAAACGAAAAACAAAACAAAACCTATCGTTTCATGACTTTTACTATAAATCCTATTTGGATTTAGTAAACACTAAGGCAAAGGCCTGTATTACCAAAGCTGGTCTGGGAGCTATTTCTGGCAGCAGACCTGAACCCTGCACCCTGTGGGCAAAGACGCTGAAGCTCGCTGAAGAGGGGCTGCTATTCCGGGCTCTCCTGCTCTTTTGCAGTTATGGCTGGAGGCTGGCCCGGTGCCAGGCTGGCTCCATGGGGTGTGCCGTCTGGCAGGGAGGCCTGATGTTTGTATGATCACAGAAGCTATCCCAGTCCACCCTTGCTGAAGCGGTGGCAGGGCCTACCTCCTCCTCCTGTAAAGTGCTCAGTAACAGAGTTGGAGTGGGGGTGGGAGGCTTGGTATTTGTCCCAAGCTTCCCTCCTGAGATCCGGGGTTTGACAAGTAAATCTTGAGCAACTGCCCACAGTCTCTTGGCATTGAGCCCAGGGAAAACAACATTCTTCCTTTTCTTCCAGGCGCTTGGAGGCTAATGGAGTCAAAGCAGCTGTGGTCAGTGAATAGGAAAGGGCAGCCTTTGATGAGGCTAGGGGCTGGGGAGGGAAGATTCCAAACAGCAAAGGAGCTTGAGCCTTGGTAGGGCCTGCCCATCCTAGAGGGGGGAACGGACTTTCCTGGGCCCCGCACAGCCAGGAGTAGCTGTCTTCAAGGTGTGCTGTGTCCCAGCCCCTCCAGCTCAGCCTTTTCATTTGTTCAAGCTGGTGCTCAGGAGTACACAGGATGCCTTTCAGAAGAATTTTAAATCCCAGGGGGGCTGTGATGGCACAGTCACATGTCTGAGCCCAAAACAAGAGAACCACTTGTGTTTTTGCCACACTTCTCGCCAGCAATGCCCATAATTTTGCACATAATTTTTTTTTTTTTTTTTTTTTTTTGAGACGGAGGCTTGCTCTGTCGCCTGGGCTGGAGTGCAGTGGCACAATCTTGGCTCATTGCAAGCTCCGCCTCCTGGGTTCACGCCATTCTCCTGCCTCAACCTCCCGAGTAGCTGGGACTACAGGCGCCCGCCACCATGCCCAGCTAATTTTTTTGTATTTTTAGCAGAGACTGGGTTTCACTGTGTTAGCCAGGATGGTCTTGATCTCCTGACCTCGTGATCCACCCGCCTCGGCCTCCCAAAGTGCTGGGATTACAGGCATGAGCCACCGCACCCGGTCTTTGTGCACATAATTTTTTATTTGTTTGTTTGTTTATTTTCTTTTGAGACACAGTCTTGCTCTTGTCACCTAGGACCGAGTTCAGTGGCACGATCTCAGCTCACTGCAACCTCCGCCTCCCAGGTTCAAGTGATTCTCCTGCCTCAGCCTCCTGAGTAGCTGGGATTACAGGCACCTGCCACCACACCCTGCTAATTTTTTGTATTTTTAGTAGAGATGGGGTTTCACTATGTTGGTCAGGCTGGTCTTGTATTTGTGTGTACTTTCAGAAACACAGAAGGATGTAAATATAACTAAGAAATAGACACCCATCAGAGGCCAAGCATGTTGGCTCATACCTGTAATCCTAGCACTTTGGGAGGCCTAGGCGGGTGGATCACCTGAGATTAGGAGTTAGAGACCAGCCTGACCAACATGGAGAAACATGGAGAAACCCTGTCTCTACTGAAAATACAAAATTAGCCGGGCCTGGTGGTGCATGCCTGTAATCCCAGCTACTCGGGAGGCTGAGGCAGGAGAATCACTTGAATCCGGGAGGCAGAGGTTGAGGTGAGCTGAGATCGTGCCATTGCACGCCAGCCTGGGCAATAAGAGCGAAACTCTGTCTCAAAAAAAAAAAAAAAAAAAAAAAAAGGCGAAATAGACATCCATCACATACACATGTGCTTATTCTAGTCACACTGTCCTTTATTTTCCTCTTTTGATTTAATATATTCTGGAGATCAGTTCACATGAGCTCCTATAGAACTATGCATTCTTCCCTCAGTGACTCCATGGTACAGATGTGCTAGAGCTGAGTTAGCCACTCCTCTGATGGATTTAGATTTATTGACAGTATTTTGCTAATGCAAACCATGAATCGAAAGTTATAGTGCTCTTAGCAAATAAAACAATACAGAGATTGCATGGAACTTCTCTACAGTTGTCATTGTAGGTTGGAACTGTTTATTCTTTGCCTTTTTCCAACATCACATCTTGTTTCTCTTTGTTGCTTTTCCCCTCCTCCTCTGCCCACATCCCCCTACACACCTGTTCCTCCTGGTGAATTTCATTAGCTCTTCACTACCTATCAATCAGACCCCTGCTGGGAGCTTTCCCAGACTGCACCTCTATTCCTGGCTTTTCTCTCTCTGCACCTCCCCAGCAGCATTTTGCAAGACAGTTTGTGATGCTGTAGCCTAACTCTGACGCTTAGCCTAAATCTGACAATTCAGTGACCTTCTCACATCGATCAGGAGTTCAAGACCAGCCTGGCCAACGTGGCGAAACCCTATCTCTACTAAAAATACAAAAATTGGCTGGGTGTGGTGGGGAACACCTGTAATCCCAACTACGTGGGAGGCTGAGGCAGAAGAATCACTTAAACCTGGGAGGTGGAGGTTGCAGTGAGCCAAGATCATGCCACTGCACTCTTGCCTAGGCGACACAGCAAGACTCCGTCTCCAAAACAAAACAAAACAAAAATCACATTGTACTCCATATACGCAATTATTATTTTTTATTATTTAAAAAATTTTTAAAATCACAGGAAATGTAAATGATGCAAATACTCCAAATAAAAAACAGATTTTTTTTTTTTTTTTTTTTTTTTTTTTTGAGGCGGAGTCTGGCTCTGTCACTCAGGCTGGAGTGCAGTGGCCGGATCTCTGCTCACCGCAAGCTCCGCCTCCCGGGTTTACGCCATTCTCCTGCCTCAGCCTCCTGAGTAGCTGGGACTACAGGCGCCCGCCACCTCGCCCGGCTAGTTTTTTGTACTTTTTAGTAGAGACGGGGTTTCACCGTGTTAGCCATGATGGTCTCGATCTCCTGACCTCGTGATCCGCCCGTCTCGGCCTCCCAAAGTGCTGGGATTACAGGCTTGAGCCACCGCGCCCGGCCCAGATTTTCAAACTGGATAAAAAAGCAGGATGCAAGGTATATGCTATCTACAAGAAATACATTTTAAATATAAAGACAAATATAGGTTAAAAATAATAGGATAAAAAAAGATATACTATGTTAACACTAGTCAAAAGAAAGTACAAATGGCTGTATCAGTATCAAAGAAGACTTCAAAGTAGAGGATATTACCAGGGGTAAAGAAAAGTCATGTCATAATGGTAAAGGTGTCCATTAATCAGGAGTACATAATTTTAAATGTTTATACATCTAATAACAGAGTTTCAAAATACATGAAGAAAAAACTGATAGAACGGTAAGGAGAAACATATACATCTACGATTATAGACAGAGATTTCAAAACTCCTTTGTCAATAATTGATAGACCAGGTAGGCAGAAAATTAGTAAGGATATGGTAGAGTTGTACAGTGCGAACCAAATACACCTGATTGTCATTTATGGAACACTATACCTCACCAGGTGCAGTGGCTCATGATGCCTGTAATCCTAGCACTTTGGGAGGCCGAGGCGGACAAATCACCTGAGGTTGGAAGTTCGAGACCAGCCTGACCAACATGAAGAAATCCCATCTCTACTAAAAATACAAAAATTAGCTGGGCATGGTGTCACATGCCTGTAATCCTAGCTACTCGGGAGGCTGAGGCAGGAGAATCGTTTGAACTGGGAAGGTTGAGGTTGCAGTGAGCTGAGATATCGCCACTGGATTCCAGCCTGGGCAACAAGAGTGAAACTCTGTCTCAGAAAAAAAAAGGACCGGGCGCAGCGGCTCACGCCTGTAATCCCAGCACTCTGGGAGGCTGAGGTGGGCAGATCACGAGGTCAGGAGATCAAGACCATCCTGGCTAACACAGTGAAACCCTGTCTCTACTAAAAATACAAAAAAATTAGCCGGGTGTGGGGGCGGGCGCCTGTAGTCCCAGCTACTCGGAAGGCTGTGGCAGGAGAGTGGCGTGAACTCAGGAGGCAGAGCTTGCAGTAAGCCGAGATTGCACCACTGCACTCTGGGCGACAGAGCGAGACTCCGTCCCCAAAAAAAAAAAAGAAAGAAAGAACACTACTATACCCAATAATAAGACAATACACATTCCTCTCAAGTGTACATGGAATATTTACCAAAATAGACCATATCCTTGGCCATACACAAGTCTCAATAAATTCAGAAGGACTCAAACCAATCAAAGCATATTCTCTGACCATAAAGAATTAAATTAGAATCAATATCTCTAATTAAATTATTGAAAAAATGTTGTCTCAAGGTAACAGAGAAAAATATGGAAGGAAACATATAAAGTTGTATTAATATTAGTGATTTCATGGAGATAAAAATGATGAAATGTTGGAGACAGCACCGTAAGGATATTAAATACATTTTTGTGCTGTTTTACTAGTTATAATAAACATGTATTCCTTTTGAAATTTAAACAAAACATAGGATTTATGTGTGTATATATATTTATTTATTTATTTATTTTTGAGACGGAATCTTGCTCTATCACCCAGGCTTGGAGTGCAGTGATGCGATCTCGGCTCACTGCAACCTCCGCATCCCAGATTCAAGCAATTCCCCTGCCTCAGCCTTCCGAGTAGCTGGGACAGGTATGTGCCACTGCGCCTGGCTAATTTTTGTGTTTTCAGTGGAAATAGGGTTTCACCATGTTGGCTAGGTTGGTCTTGAACTCCTGACCTCACATGATCCACCACCCACCTCAGCCTCCCAAAGTGCTGGGATTACAGTCATGAGCCACTGCACCTGACCCTCAAATACTTAAAAATAAATTTCTCCTTTCCATTTCAGGTGACCTCAGCCAACTTCTGTATCAAAAAATCATATTAACCCTGAATAAAACAATCAAATACTGTAATTTATTTAATAATTCCTCTATTACTGGACATTTAGGTTGTTTTCCATTTTCTACCTTATATAATGAAGGCTACAACGAACAAATAGGTCCTCCTTAAATGGCAATCCTCAGCTTTCCTAAAAATCCATCTCCTCACGGCTTGCATGTGGAAAACAAGCTCCAATTTATATTTTTTTAACTCACCAATCTATGCCTCCCATAATCTAATTCCTTGAGAGCAGAGGTCTGCTTTAAAATGGTTTTTGCGTGCTCGCTTGGCAGCACACATACTAAAATTGGAACGGTACAGAGATTAGCATGGCCCCTGTGCAAGGATACTTGTAAATTTGCAAAGCTTGCAGTGAGCCAAGATCACGCCACCACACTCCAGCCTGGGTGACAGAGCCAGACTCCATCTCAAAAAATAAATAAATAAATAAAATAAAATAAAATGGCTTTTGCCACATAGGCACTTTGCCTGTTACAGCAATTTAAATTGACAAAATATTTGATCTTTTACCTTTGTCTCAAAATCCTAGAGGGCTCACTTTAATCCATATCCAATATATTAAGAAATATGTGATTTGTAAGTAGTCCTTTTTTTTTTTTTTTTTTTTTTTGAAACAGAGTCTTGCTCTGTCTCCCAGGCTGGAGTGCAGTGGTGCAACCTCTGCCTCCCAGGTTCAAGGGATTCTCCTGCCTCAGCCTCCTGAGTAGCTGGGTATGGGCGTGCACGAGCACGCTCGGCTGAATTTTTTTTTTTTTTTTTTTCCGAGACGGAGTCTCGCTCTGTCGCCCAGGCTGGAATGCAGTGACCAGATCTCAGTTCACTGCAAGCTCCGCCTCCCGGGTTCACGCCATTCTCCTGCCTCAGCCTCCCGAGTAGCTGGGACTACAGGCGCCCGCCACCTCGCCCAGCTAGTTTTTTTTTTTTTTTTTTTTTTTTTTGCATTTTTTAGTAGAGACGGGGTTTCACCGGGTTAGCCAGGATGGTCTCGATCTCCTGACCTCGTGATCTGCCCGTCTCAGCCTCCCAAAGTGCTGGGATTATAGGCTTGAGCCACCGCACCCGGCTGGCTGATTTTTGTATTTTTAATAGAGACAGGGTTTCACCACGTTGGCCAGGATGGTCTCAAACTCCTGACCTCTGGTGATCCGCCCACATCAGCCTCCCAAAGTGCTGGGATTACAGGCGTGAGAGCCACCGTGCCAGGCCTTTGTAAGCACTTTTTAAGTAGTAATCATTAACTACAAACACAGAATCTTGTAGGTTAATGAATTCTCTCTTTTTAAGACACGAATTGGCCGGTGCCTGTAGTCCCAGCTACTCGGGAGGCTGAGCCAGGAGAATGGCGAGAACCCAGGAGGCGGAGCTTGCAGTGAGCCGAGATCCCACCACTGCACTCCAGCCTGGGCGACAGAGCGAGACTCCAGCCTGGGCGACAGAGCGAGGCTGCGTCTCAAAAACAAAAAAGAAAAAAGAGAGATGGATCACAAGGTCAGGAATTTCAGACCAGCCTGGCCAAAGTAGTGAAACCCCGTTTCTACTAAAAAAATACAAAAAATTAGCTGGGCCTAGTGGCAGGTGCCTGTAATCCTAGCTATTTAGGAGGCTGAGGCAGGGGAATCGCTTTATCCTGGGAGGCAGAGGTTGCAGTGAGCCGAGATTGTGCCACTGCACTCCAGCCCGGGCAACAGTGCAAGACTCTGTATGGAAAAAAAAAAAAAAGAGAGAGAGAGAGAGCTCTGTCACCCAGGCTGGAGTGCAGTGAGATGAGCACAGCTCACTGCAGCCCTCAAACTCCTAGGCTCAAGTGATCCTCCCGCCTCAGCCTCCCCGCTAGCTGGGACTACAGGTGCATATCACCACATTCAGCTAATTTTCCTATTTTATTTTTTGTAGAGATGGTGTCATGCTTTGTTGCCCAGGCTGGTCTCAAACTCCTGGGCTCAAGACATTTTCTCACCTCAGCCTCCCAAAGTGTTGAGATTACAGGTATGAGTCACTGTGTCCAGCCTAACAACATTTTTTAATGAAATCTGTTTTTCTGATTATAAAAGTGAAACATGAAGCCAAGTGCGGTGGCTCTTGCCTGTAATCCCAGTACCTTAGGAGGCTGAGGCAGGAGGATTGTTTGAGCCCAGGAATTTGAGAGTAGCCTGTGCAACATGGCGAGACTGCAGCCTGCAAAAATAAATAGGTAAATAAGCTGGGCATAGTGGCACATACCTATAGTCCTAGCACTTGGGAGGCTAAGGTGAGAAAATTGCTTGAGCCTGGCAGGTCGAGGCTGCAGTGAGCCATGATTGTGCCACTGCACTCCACAATGGGCAACAGAGTGACAGATCCTATCTCAAAAATAAATAAAAAAAAGTAAAACATGCTCAGTGTGAAACTTTGTACAATACCAAAAAATATAAAGAAGTGTATGCATATTTATATTTTTCTTTTTAATATGGCAAAAATATTTATATATATGTATATATATGTGTGCATATATATGTATGTGTGTGTATATAAATATATTATATATATATGTATGATGGAGTTTTGCTCTTGTTGCCCAGGCTGGAGTGCAGTGGCGTGATCTCGGCTCACTGCAACCTCCGCCTCCCGGATTCAAGCCATTCTCCTGCTTCAGCCTCCCAAGTAGCTGGGATTACAGGCACCCGCCACCACGCCCGCCTAATTTATGTGTTTTTAGTAGAGATGGAGTTTCACCACGTTGGCCAGACAGTTCATGAACTCCCGACCTCAGCTGATCTGCCCACCTCGGCCTCCCAAAGGGCTGGGATTACAGGTGTGAACCACCAAACCCGGCATATATATATATAATATATATTCATAGTCTTTTTAAATTTAATAATATTTTCCAATGTCATTGTTTACAAGTATCATAGCAGCAGCTTTCTTTATTTCTTTTTTTGTTTATTCACCTAGAAATCGTCAAAAATTGCCATTGCCAACCGGGCAGCTCATGTCTACAATGCCAGCACTTTGGGAGGCTGAGGTAGGAGGACTACTTGAGCTCAGGAGTTTCAGACCAGCCTCGGTAACATGGCAAAACCCCATCTCTACAAACAATACAAAAATTAGCTGAGCATTGTGGCACACACCTATAGTCCCACCTACTAGGGAGACTGAGTTGGGGGAATTGCTTGAGCCCAGCAGGAGGTCGACGCTGCAGTGAGCTGTGATCACACCACTGCACTCCAGCCTGGGCAACAAAGTGAGACCCTGTCTCAAAAAAAAAAAAAAAGAAAAAAAAGAAAAGAAAAGAAATTACCATTGCCGGCCATATTTCAAGTCGTCATGGTGAGGTATTGGGAATAGTTCTCAATTAGCATTGTGCCTTGGATAGACCTCATTGGCTATGATACTGCCACTGCAGAGCTGGAACTTTCAATGTGTTACTTCAGACAGAAATAAATACAGGTTGGAACTTAGCAGGAAGTGCTTATATCTTACCAAAAGTCCTAGAACTTTCTGCTAAATGGATGACTCAGTTAGGAAAGACTGTAAAAAGAGAAACCTATAATTACCTAAAGAACCAAATATAAAATGAATGCTAGAGTAAGTAAATTAATAAATATCTTGGCCGGGTGCGGTGGCTCAAGCCTGTAATCCCAGCACTTTGGGAGGCCGAGACGGGCGGATCACGAGGTCAGGAGATCGAGACCATCCTCGCTAACCCGGTGAAACCCCGTCTCTACTAAAAAATACAAAAAACTAGCCGGGCGAGGTGGCAGGCACCTGTAGTCCCAGCTAGTCAGGGGGCTGAGGCAGGAGAATGGCGTGAACCCGGGAGGCGGAGCTTGCAGTGAGCTGAGATCCGGCCACTGCACTCCAGCCTGGGCCACAGAGCGAGACCCCGTCTCAAAAAAAAAAAAAAAAAATTAATAAATATCAAAACTGTAAGCTAAATTCCCATTCTGACCTCTATAACCCTCATGAAGAGTTCTAACCCTTGATTTTCATAAAGTGTCTACAAGTGGTTGGCGATTCATCTGTGAGGTTCCAAAGTGCATTCAAAGTAAATTTCAACATAGTGTCCACTGAATTTTGATTGGTTTTCTGCTTCAGTATTTGAAGAAGTTGCTATAAAAAGAAGATAGAATTAAGTTTTCATTTTTGAACTGTTATTACAATTTGTGGCTATTAATAACCACAAGTCCATGAGGATTAGTCTCATGGCTGAAAGCATTTCCTGTAAAGGTACCTATAAATATAACAAACAGCCCCTTGGACTGAACTTTTCTTCAAGAAAAAAGTACAAGATCTTCATAAATACTTCTGTATTATTCTGATCATACCTACAATGTAATCACCCATAAATAACACTTAAAGGCAAAATGATTAAAACTTGAATCAACTATCTTACCCGTTCAGTCACAGCATATACTTATTTTAGATTCTAGAATTAAAAAGGCAAAGGAAGAGAAGGGTAAATGAAGCTAACATTTATTAAGGATTAGCAAATTATATTCTATATTGTAGTACTGTTATTCCCATTTCTCAGGAGAGAAAATTGAGTCTGAGAAATATTAACTAATTTAATCATAGTCAATTTAGTCAGAGAAAGTAAGAATGGGAAGATCTAATCTATCCAACTCCAATTTTTCATTAAGAAAAAAAAGAAAGGAAAAACTACATACAATGACAAGAGAATTAAAGTCTATATTGACTAAAAATAAGATAATAGCCCCTCCCTTCTTAGCCTTCCCCCAGGGCAGATCCTGCAGTGCCTCTGTCTTGCTTTTTCTTATTTTTCCCCCTTCCCCCTTCCCTTTTATTTCCTTTTCCCCCTTTTCTCTTTCAAAAAACAAGAAGATAATAGCTTTGAAATTCCAGTTGTAAATTAGTTTTATCATAGTTTTACCCTAAAAAATTTATGTTTGAAAAGTAACTGGTTTTAAAACTACATAAGGCATCCATAATTCCATTTTTATATTATACTTTCGGAGGTACAAAAGGAAACTCTACTAAAACAGATATAAGAAAACATTAATGAACATATTACTAAAGGTTATACACAATTCAGTAAAAAAATGTGAAGAAACACAAACATGTAGGTACAGTTAGGTAAGTTAACAGCATAGTAGCTAAGAGTGTGGCACTAGAAGAAAGCTACCTGAGCTTAAATATAATCTCTGCATCTGACTAATTGTACAACCTCATTTACCAGTTTAATTATTTGTTTCCTCATCTATAGATTGCAGGTGGTAATTAAGAGCAGAAAAAAAAAATCTAGCTATAATAATAATCATCCCTACTACTACTAATTACTTCTTTAAGCTTGATTACCTCCCAAAGCATATGAGTAGATTTCCTTAAAAATCTTTGAATATACCAGCTGGGCACAGTGGCTCACGCCTATAATCCCAGCACTTTGGGAGGCCGAGGTGGGCGGATCATGAGGTCAGGAGATCGAAACCATCCTTGCTGACACGGTGAAACCCCGTCTCTACTAAAAATACAAAAAAAAAATTAGCCAGGCTTGGTGGCGGGCGCCTGTAGTCCCAGCTTCTAGGGAGGCTGAGGCAGGAGAATGGTGTGAACCCGGGAGGCGGCAGAGCTTGCAGTGAGCAGAGATCGCGCCACTGCATTCCAGCCTGGGTGACAGAGCGAGACTCCGTCTCAAAAAAAAAAAAAAAGAAGTCATTTTTAAAAACTGTCACTCCTGAAAATAGTAAAAATAAACAAAATAAGCATATTTTTCTACTTATATATATTTAGTATTAGGTACTTAGCATATACTACCTCAATTAATCATTTTTCTTTTCTTATCTTTTTATTTTTTTTGACATAGGATCACTGTCACTCAGGCTGGAGTGCAGTGACACAATTATAGTTCACTGCAGACTCGAACTCCCAAGCACAAGTGATGCTCTTGCTTCAACCTCCTGAGTAGCTGAGACTACAGATGTGTGCCACCATGCACGGTTAATTTTTTTTTTTTTTTTTTTGGGTAGAGCCAGAATCTCACTATGTTGACCATACTGGTCTCAAACTCCTGGCTTTAGGTGATCCTCCCACCTCAGCCTCCCAAAGTGCTGGGATTACAAACATGAGCTTTTTTTTCTTTTCATTTAGTCTTCGTAATAACTCTATTAAGTACTTTTTATCACCCCTAAGAAAACTGTGATTTGCCCAAAATACATGGTAAGAGACAGAATTGAGACTAAATCCAGATATGTCAACTTCAGAATTCCTACTCTTTCCATTATTCCAAAACAGCCTTCTCTCTTTATACATTATTCTTATTCCTATCTCCATTATTATACTTTTTAGATTTTGTTACAACCATATCTATATAGCTATTTTTTTCTATTGTACTGTTTGTTATGGGTAGAATTTATAGATATAATTCTGTGTGGATTATAATTACATAATTATAATTCAGTGTGAATTCCCTAACATCTAGTAAGATAGCAAGTATCATTTCATTTGATATCATGGATATGCTATACATATTTATCAAATGAATGGCTTACTTTCTCTTTACATATATAATTTATAAGTCATGGAAAAATGGAGTCTCTTATTTGACTTTTCCATGTAGTGTTACTATTCGAACACCTCATGCCAGGATTTTAACAGGCATGTTTAAATATACTTTTTGCCTGTAAGTCTTCCCTAAGACATTTTTTATATCTACTCCCTTTGAAGCTTTTTAAACTTTTCATTGTTTACTAGTCTTATTTCCTCAACTGATTATAAGCAAGCAAAATTGTGTATCAGATATTTAAATTATCTGCTTTTCCAAAGCATACAGCACAACCTTATGCTTATAATAGTCTCTACATTTGCTATGTAGATAACAAAAATTACAGAGTTTTAGAATTTTTTTTTTTTTTTTTTTTTTTTTTTTTTTTTGAGACAGGGTCTTACTCTGTCACCCACGCTGGAGTGCAGTGGCGTCATTATGGCTAACTGCAACCTTGACCACTTGGACTTAGGCGATTCTTCCACCTCCACCTCTTTTTTTTTTTTTTTTTTTTTTGAGACGGAGTCTTGCTCTGTCGCCCAGGCTGGAGTGCAGTGGCCGGATCTCAGCTCACTGCAAGCTCCGCCTCCCGGGTTTACGCCATTCTCCTGCCTCAGCCTCCCGAGTAGCTGGGACTACAGGCGCCCGCCATCTCACCCGGCTAGTTTTTTTTGTATTTTTTAGTAGAGACGGGGTTTCACCGTGTTAGCGAGGATGGTCTCGATCTCCTGACCTCGTGATCCGCCCGTCTCGGCCTCCCAAAGTGCTGGGATTACAGGCTTGAGCCACCGCGCCCGGCCCACCTCCACCTCTTAAGTAGCTGGGACCACAGACATGTACTACTATGCCTGGCTAATTTTTAAATTATTTGTATAGATGGGGTCTCACTGTATTTCTCAGGCTGGTCTCAAACTCCGGGGCTCAAGCAATCCTCCTGCCTTGACCTTCTAATGTGCTGGGATTATAGGCATAACCACTGTGCCTGGACTTAGACAGGATCTTAATACTTATGTAGACCCCAATGGTTCAAGTAATTTTCCCAAATTCACAAAGTGAGTTGACAAGCTAGATCCTAAGTCATCTAACTCTGAGTTCAGGGCTTTTTCCATCTCTTTTTCCAAGTTCAGGGCTTTACTTCTATCTAGGAGTAAAGCTACATATATGAAAAGAAATAAATACACTTCCTTAGAAGTAACAAAAAAATTTTTTTGTTTTTTGTTTGGAGAAAGGGTCTCACTCTGTCATCCAGGCTGGAGTGCAGTGACACGATCATGGCTCACTGCAGCCTTGACCTCCTGGGCTCAAGTGATCCTCCCACCGCAGCCTCCTGTGTAGTTGGAAACACAGGCATGCACCAAAATGTCCAACTTTTTTTTTTTTGGTAGAGAAGGGGTCCCATTATATTGCCCAGACTGTTCTTGAACTCCTGGCCTCAAGTGATCTCCTGCCTTGGCCTCCCAAAGTGCTGGGATTGCAGGCATGAGTCACCACATGCCTGGTCACAAAAAGTTTTTATTAAAATAGAAAATGTTAGAATATAATACTGCCTGAAAACAATAAATGTGAACGTCTAGTGGCCTGCATGGAGATTACAAAATAAAGAGCTCAGTACCAAGCTGTGCAATTTGTTCTGTAGAAAGCTACAAGCAAGTGCCAGGCACGGTGGCTCACGCCTGTAATCCCAGCACTTTGGGAGGCGGAGGCGAGCGGATCACAAGGTCAGGAGATCAAGACCATCCTGGCTAACACGGTGAAATCCCATCTCTACTAAAAATACAAAAAATTAGCTGGGTGTGGTGGTGGGCGCCTCCAGTCCTAGCTACTCGGGAGGCTGAGGCAGGAGAATGGCATGAACCTGGGAAGCGGAGCTTACAGTGAGCTGAGATCATGCCACTGCACTCCAGCCTGGGTGACAGAGCGAGACTCCGTCTCAAAAAAAAAAAAAAAAAAAGAAAGCTACAAGCAAGTAAAAAACAAATTCAATGTCCAAGAACTCACTAATGTGATTGACTCCAGAGGTCAGACTAAAATCTAGGATCAACTTGGAATTCTGCTATATATCTACGTCTATCTATCTATCTATTTATTTATTTATTTTGTGAGACAGGGTCTCACTCTGTCACCCAGGCCAGAGTGCAGTGGCACGATCTCGGCTCACTGCAAGCTCTGTCTCCCAGGTTCACACCATTCTGCCTCAGATTCCCAAGTAACTGGGACTACAGGCGCCCGCCACCATGTCTGGCTAATTTTTTGTATTTTTAGTAGAGATGGGGTTTCACCATGTTAGCCAGGATGGTCTTGATCTCCTGACCTCATGATCTGCCCACCTTGGCCTCCCATAGTGTTGGGATTACAGGTGTGATCACCACCACACCCTGCCTAAAAGCAAATTTTTTCGATAGCATCATATTAGAATGCCCTTGTGATGGAATTTTATATCATGTTGCTTAAGGTTGACATCCTTTCTTCCCTCTTCTTCAAAGTGCCATGAGATGAAACTAGTATTTTACACATTCAGTTTACTGTGTAATTCATCATATACATTATTGTCATATGTGCATGGCATAAGACAATGTCTTTTCCAGGTATGATATATGCTGCACAGCCTGCATTTAATTTCTTGATAAAAATGGCAAATGTCAGCAGATTTAACGTGCATGGGAAAGGATCTAGTTGTGGAATCTTTGTGGCATGCTTTTGTATTGGGCCATTAACTGGGGTGACTTCATATCATTTTATGATTATTTCACTCTGACTTGTAAATGGAAGAAAAACTACAGTCCAATGAATTAAAATATTTTAATTTATATATATTAACTAAAATTATTGTTCCAATTTTTAACAATCAGTGTAAATGAATGTTCTATTTTGTATTTTTATTTCATTATAAATATGATATACATATTGAAAGATGTTTTATACTAGGTTTTATTCATATTTGATGTATTATTTGTTATGTTTTTGTAAAATGTATTCTAATATTTCATTATATTATAAATAGCACATCAGTGTTGGCATGTGATAACATTTGCTAATCTAATGCTTGATTAATGAAATTATTTTCATTATCTCAGCTCTGATATTTACATATTTAAGAAAGTTCAGGAAGTTAATTAGCCATTCTCAAATTCCCTAAAAGCTAAATATAGATAAACCCTCAGATTCTAATGAGTTAAAACCAAGACACTTATCAAAATATAAACAGAGACACTTAGTAAGCCTAGACTGAAAATGCCTATCTGTATTTGTATGGCTGTGATATCTCCTTTTGCCAACATATTAATATACTTGAAATCATGCTAAAAGTCAGAAAGTTATTAAAATAATAAAGAAATGACTGTTGCTCGCTTAGTTAATGTAATATCTATAATACAAATGAAAATTAAATATTTTTAGATAAAATTTTTGAGTACACATCAGGATACCTATTTACATTAAACTTACATAGAATTTTAAAGAGACATGAATATTTGACAATATGAGGAAAAGAGGCCTGCTCTTAAATGCAAGACAAATGTATGATAAACTACCTCTGGGAGTAAGGGAGAAGACTGAAATTTTATAGAGCTGACACAAGAAGCCTAAAACTTTCTGAAATAATTATCATAGTGTGAAGCAGTAAAATCTACTTTATGTTTTAAGATATTACAATTACTATTACAATGAAGTGTTACAAAATGAATACGTGTGCTCACTTACTGTTATAGGCTATATTTTAACTCCCAAAAATTCATATGGTGAAGTCCTAATTTCCAGTACCTCAGAATTTAGACTCTATTTGGAGGCAGGGCCTTTAAGTTAAAATAAAGTTGTTAGAGTCTCTGATCCAATTCCACTGGTGTCCTTATAAGAAGAAATCTGAACACCCAGAGAGACACCAGGGATACACACACACAGTAGGAAGACCACAGTGAGGACACAGTGAAAGTGTGATCAGCTGGTAGCCAGAGAGAGGCCTCGGAAGAGACTAAACCTGCCAACACCTTGATGTTGGGCTCTGGTCTCCAGAACGGCATGAGAAAATAAATGTCTATTATTTAAGCCATCCAGTCTGTGGTAGTTTGTTATGGCCATTCCAGCAAACTAATTAAATAAAGATATGGCGAGTAGATCCTGCTAAAGGAAGCTGTGTGACTTGTTTTGGATCATTGTCATAACAAAAGTTAACAGTTCTGTAGCATAAGAAAAAAATATTTTGGGCCAGGCTCGGTGGCTCAGGCCTGTAATCCCAGCACTTTGGGAGGCCGAGGCGGCCGGATCACGAGGTCAGGAGATCGAGACCACAGCAAAACCCTCTCTACTAAAAATACAAAAAATTAGCCTGGTGTGGTGGCGGGCGCCTGTAGTCCCAGCTACTCGGGAGGCTGCGGCAGGAGAATGGCATGAACCCGCGAGGTGGAGCTTTCAGTGAGCCGAGATCGCACCACTGCACTCCAACCCAGGTGACAGAGCAAGACTCCATTGCAAAAAAAAAAAAAAAAAAAAAAAAAGGAAAAAAAGAAAAAAGAAAGTAGGGACAAACCAAATTTCCATCATTAGGCAAACAAATACACAAATAATAGTGCACTGGATATCGTGCAGGTTTTAAACATCACAAAAGAGCTCTGCTTCTGACTTCCTATGATGCCATGGAAGTAGGTAACAGATGTTTTATATTGGGTTTTCACGTGGGAACTCTGTCTAGCCTGGTTTCCTGATTTTCAGTGTCACCAAGTGCAGCTTTTGAAAAGCAATTCAATTTATGGCAAATGAAACTTTCAAATGTGTTTTCTCAACAACCAGTTTTACTTGTTTCCTATCAAATGTATCCGTTTATCCACCTGCCAATCAGTCTGTCCCTCCATTAATGGATTTGAGTGCCCTCTACTGAGCTGACAATCAATTCCATAACTTCACTGTTCCCAATTACATACTAGGTGTTTGGCAAATCATTTTTTTTCTTTTTCTTTTTCTTTTCTTTTTTTTTTTTTTTTTGATACAGAGTGTCTCTCTGTCACCCAGGTTGGAGTGCAGTGGCGCGATCTCAGCTCACCGCAACCTCCGCCTCCCAGGTTCAAGTGATTATCCTGCCTCAGCTTCCCAAGTAGCTGGGATTATAGGTGTACCCCAATACACCCAGCTAATTTTTGTTTTTGTTTGTTTTCTTCTTTTCTTTCTTTCTTTCTTTTTTTTTTTTTTTTGAGACAGAGTCTCGCTCTGTGGCCCAGGCTGGAGTGCAGTGGCACAATCTCAGCTCACTGCAAGCTCCACCTCCTGGGTTCACGCCATTCTCCTGCCTCAGTCTCCCGAGTAGCTGGGACTACAGGCGCCCACTACCATGCCCGGCTAATTTTTTGTATTTTTAGTAGAGATGGGGTTTCACCCTGTTAGCCAGGATGGTCTGGATCTCCTGACTTTGTGATCTGCCCTCCTCTGCCTTCCAAAGTGCCGGGATTACAGGCGTGAGCCACTGCGCCCGGCCTTCTTTTTTGTTTGTTTGTTTTTGTTTGTTTGTTTTTGAGATGGAGTCTTGCTCTGTTGCCAGGCTGGAGTGCAGTGGCATGATCTCGGCTCACTGCAACCTCTGCCTCCCGGGTTCAAGTGATTCTCCTGCATCAGCCTTCCGAGTAGCTGGGTCTACAAGTGCATGTCACCACATCCAGCCAAATTTTGTGTTTTTAGTAGAAATGGGGTTTCACAATGTTGGCCAGGATGGTCTCAATCTCTTGACCTTGTGATCCATCTGCCTTGGCTCCCAAAGTGCTGGGCTTAATTTTTGTATTTTTAGTAGGGACAGGGTTTCGCCATGTTGGCCAGGCTGGTCTCTGGACCTCAGGTGATCTGCCCGCCTAGGCCTCCCAAAGTACTGGAATTACAGGCGTGAGCCACCACACCCTACTAGCAAATCATTCTTGTTTGTGATCATGCATTTATCTCCAATTTCCTCCCCAACCCTATTTATTACTGTTCTCCCCAGTGCACCCACCAATCCATCCAAGCAGGTTTATCTACTGCCCCCCCATACTAAGCTTCCTGTTTTTTATTCCTGTTTGTACCTATTCTCCAAGACAAAAAAAGAGAGAGAGAAACCTAGGATTTTAAAACTGTTTCAACCTTCCTTCCTTCCTTCATGAAGATTTCTCCAACAGCCACTCCCATGGCTCTGTGTATACTCAGTACTTTTAAATAGTAGGTCTGTTTTAGCATTTGAGCTGTACACTAATTGTTTTGTTTGTATTAATTTGTCAGTTTGGAGGCATGGTCAATGTTTGCTATTCCTTAGGATTGTTTATATCAATGCTCCTGAGTAAGACTGGCTTATAATTGCCGAGACCAGCTTGGTTGGGGAGCCCCTAACCCAGCGGCGCTAGAGGAATTAAAGACATACACACAGAAATATAGAGGTGTGAAGTGGGAAATCAGGGGTCTCACAGCCTTCAGAGCTGAGAGCCCTGAACAGAGATTTACCCGCATATTTATTAATAGCACACCAGTCATTAGCATTGTTTCTATAGATATTAAATTAACTAAAAGTATCCCTTATGGGAAATGAAGGGATGGGCTGAATTAAAGGAATAAGTTGGGCTAGTTAACTGCAGCAGGAGCGTGTCCTTAAGGCATGGATCGCTCATGCTATTGTTTGTGGCTTAAGAATGCCTTTAAGCGGTTTTCTACCCTGGGCAGGCCAGGTGTTCCTTGCCCTCATTCCTGTAAACCCACATCTTCCACCTTGGGCGTTATGGCCATAATGAACATGTCACAGTGCTGCAGAGATTTTGTTTATGGCCAGTCTTGGGGCCATTTTATGGCCAGATTCTGGGGACTTGCTCCAAACATATAATTTTTAGTATACTTAATATTTGTTTGGTTTTGATATTAAGATCATAGTGTTCTCATAGAATTTACTGGAAAGTAGCCCCTTATGTCAATTGTATGGGGGTATTTCTTAAAAATTAGAATGACTTTGGTATTTAGTCAACACCATTGGTGTGCGTGTGTGTGTGTATGTGTGTGTGTGTCAGAGACACAGAAACAGAGGCACTTCTTAACTAATGATTAAATTGGGAGGCCAAGGCAGGCAGATCATGAGGTCAGGAGATCAAGACCATCCTGGCTAACATGGTGAAACCCCATCTCTACCAAAAATACAAAAGCAATTAGCTGGGCATGGTGGTGGGCGCCTGTAGTCCCAGCTACTTGGGAGGCTGAGGAAGGAGAATGGCGTGAACCCAGTTGGAGGAGCTTGCAGTGAGCCGAGATCGCCCCACTGCACTCCAGCCTGGGCAACAGAGCAAGACTCCGTCTCAAAAAAAAAAAAAACTTATATAGTAGCTATTGAGCTACTTAGAATTTCCATTTCTTCAAAAATTGATTTCTTACTGTTATATTTTTAGGGTATTGTCTACTTGGTACACATTTTCAAATATATTAGCATCAGTTTTTCACAATATGCACTTATTATCTTTTAAAGTAACTTCTACCTCTATAGTTATGTCTATTAATTTCAAATATGAGTTTTTGTGTTTTTTCTTAGTCTCATTGAAGATTTGTATATGATACTTTTCTCAAAGAACCAACTGTTAGCTCTGTTACTTCTCTCTATCATTATCTTTTTTTTCTGTTTCATTCGTTTACCGGTTTATCCTTCCATTCATGTTCTTTGGGTTTATTCTCATTTTTTCTAACTTATGTTGGGTATTTGCTTCATTTTCATCTTTTCTTATTTTCTAATGTACATAACTAAAGCTACAGATTGCTCTCCATCTTTTGTGTGGCATCTCACAGTTTTTCATTTGCACAATTTTAATCTTTTGTTAGTAAGTATTGTCTAACTTTCGTTTTTTTTTTTTCTTTTTTCGAGACAGAGTTTCACTCTGTCCCCAGAGAGGGCAGTGGCATGATCTAGGCTCACTGCAAGCTCTGCCTCCCAGATTCATGCCATTCTCCTGCCTCAGCCTCCCGAGTAGCTGGGATTACAGGTATGCGCCACCACACCTGGCTAACATTTTGTATTTTTAGTAGAGACGGGGTTTCACTGTGTTAGCCAGGATGGTCTCGATCTCCTGACCTCAAGTGATCCGCCTTCCTTGGCCTCCTAAAGTGCTGGGATTATAGGTGTGAACCACCACGCCTGGCCAGTATTGTCTAACTTTCATTATGATTTATGTAGACATTTGAGTTTAGAAAAATGCTTTTTTTTTTTTTTTTTTGAGATGGAGTCTTGCTCTGTCACCCAGGCTGGAGCACAGTGGCACGATCTCGGCTCACTGCAAGCTCCATCTCCCAGGTTCACGCCATTCTCCTGCCTCAGCCTCCCAAGTAGCTGGGACTACAGGCGCCCACCACCACGCCCGGCTAAGTTTTTTTGTATTTTTAGTACAGACGGGGTTTCACCGTGTTAGCCATAAGGTCTCGATCTCCTGACCTTATGATCTGCCTGCCTCGGCCTCCCAGAGTGCTGGGATTACAGGTGTGAGCCACTGTATCCGGCCCTTTTTTTTTTTTTTTTTTTTGAAGACAGAGTCTTGAGCTGTCACCCAGGCTGGAGTGCAGTGGTGCAATCTCGGCTCACTGCAACCTCCACTGACCAGCTTCAAATTATCCTCCCACCTCGGCCTCACAGGTAGCTAGGACTATAGGTGTGAACCACTATGCCCAGCTAATTTTTTGTAGAGACAATGTTTCACCATGTTGCCCAGGCTGGTTTTGAACTCCTGAACTCAAAGTGATCCACCTGCTCAGTCTCCCAAAGTGCCGGGATTACAGGTGTGAGCCACTGTGCCCAGCCAGCATCATTGCTTCTTGACTCCTCATGTATTTCCTTATCCCAGGCTCCCTTCACTCTACTCCAGCCTGCTGTGCTACACACAGGAGCAGCTACTGAAAGCCAGAGCTCATTGGGCTGATTCCTCAGGCTCTCCAAGAGCTTGGCCCCACATCCCTTCCGAGGGTCCCACAGCCCAAGTCTACCTGTTTGCTTGCCACACCTGACTTCCCCTTCTATCTTTTCATTATTATTGTTATTATTTATTTTATTTTGTTTTATTTTTTGAGACAGAGTCTCTGTCTGTTGCCTAGGCTGGAGCACAGTGGCACGATCTTGGCTCACTACAACCTCCACCTCTTGGGTTCATGCGATTCTCCTGCCTCAGCTTCCTGAGTAGCTGTGACTACAGGCATGCACCACCATGCCCGGTTAATTTTTGTATCTTGAGTAGAGACGGGGTTTCACCATGTTAACCCAGCTGGTCTCAAACTCCTTACCTCAAGGGATCCGCCCTCCTTGGCCTACCAAAGTGTTGAAATTACAGGCGTGAGCCACAGCGCCCAGCCTTCCCCTTCTATCTTAACCTGCTTCACCACACTTTCTCAATCCCCAGCTCCTGGAAGGGGCATCCCTCTTGTATTGTGTGACTCGACAACTCCTCAGGAGACTAGCAGCAAACAGCTGACTGGAGGGACAATTCAGAGAAGGGGCTGAGTCACTCCGATTTTTTTTTTTTGAGATGGAGTTTCGCTCTTGTTGTCCAGGCTGGAGTGCAGCTGTGTGATCTTGACTCACTGTAACATTCACCTCCCAGGCTCAAGCGATTCTCCTGCCTCGAGTAGCTGGAATTACAGGCATGCACCACCACATCCGACTAATTTTGTATTTTTAGTAGAGACAGCGTTTATCCACGTTGGTCAGGCTGGTCTCGAACTTCCAACCTCAGGTAATCCGCCCGCCTTGGCCTCCCAAAGTGCTGTGATTACAGGCATGAGCCACCGCACCAGGCCTTTTAAATCAAATCTTCACTAGGCATGAAGGCTGCAGCAAGAGATGGTATCCAGGTGACCGGACGCAGTGGCTCTTGCCTGTAATCCCAGCACTTTGGGAGGCTGAGGCTGGCGGATCATAAGGTCATGAGATCGAGACCATCCTGGCTAACACGGTGAAACCCCGTCTCCACTAAAAATACAAAAAAATTAGCTGGGCGTGGTGGTGGGTGCCTGTAGTCGCAGCTACTCGGGAAGCTGAGGCAGGAGAATGGTGTGAACCCGGGAGGCGGAGCTTGCAGTGAGTGGAGATCATGCCACTGTACTCCAGCCTGGGCGACAGAGCAAGACTCAAAAAACAAACAAACAAACAAACAAACAAAAAAAGAGATGGCATCCAGGCAAATGAGCCCCAGGTGTTGCTCAAAAGAAAAGGAGACTCCACTTTACCCCAACCAGGATGACTAGAATCAAAAGGACAGACAACAAACTTTGATGAGCATGTGGAGAAATTAGAACACTTCTACACTGCTGGTGGGAATGTAAAGTGGTGCAGCCACTTTGGAAACAGTGTGGCAGTTCCTTGAAGAGTGACACACATGACCTTGCAGTACCATTCCTATCGGATTTGCTCTGCTGGTGTAGACAGTGATCTTTGGTTCAGGAGCTGCTTTCTCCTCCCCCATGAAAATCATGGTCAGCTTTTGATTTTTATTTTCAAGCCTTCTTGGTAATCGATTTTAAAATCATGAAGGCAGGCCAGGTGTGGTGGCTCATACCTATAATCCCAGCACTTTGTGAGGCCAAGGCAGGCGAATCACCTGAGGTCAGGAGTTCGAGACCAGCCTGGCCAAAACGGTGAAATGCTATCTCTACTAAAAATACAAAAAATTAGCCAGGCATGGTGGTGGACACCTGTAATTCCAGCTATTTGGGAGGCTGAGGCAGGAGAATTGCTTGAACCCAGGAGATGGAGGTTGTAGTGAGCTGAGATCACACCACTGCACTCCAGCCTGGGTGACAGTGAGACTCCATCTTAAAAAATAAAATACTGGCCAGGCGCGGTGGCTCAAGCCTGTAATCCCAGCACTTTGGGAGGCCGAGACGGGCGGATCACGAGGTCAGGAGTTCGAGACCATCCTGGCTAACACGGTGAAACCCCGTCTCTACTAAAAAATACAAAAAAAAAACTAGCGGGGCGAGGTGGCGGGCGCCTGTAGTCCCGGCTACTCGGGAGGCTGAGGCAGGAGAATGGCGTAAAAACCCGGGAGGCGGAGCTTGCAGTGAGCTGAGATCCGGCCACTGCACTCCAGCCTGGGCGATACAGCGAGACTCCGTCTCAAAAAAAAAAAAATAAATAAATAAAAATAAAAATAAAAATAAAATACTTTGGGAGGCCGAGACGGGCGGATCACAAGGTCAGGAGATCGAGACCATCCTGGCTAACCTGGTGAAACCCCGTCTCTACTAAAAAATACAAAAAACTAGCCGGGTGAGGTGGCTGGCACCTGTAGTCCCAGCTACTCGGGAGGCTGAGGCAGGAGAATGGCGTAAACCCGGGAGGCGGAGCTTGCAGTGAGCTGAGATCTGGCCACTGCACTCCAGCCTGGGTGACAGAGCGAGACTCCATCTCAAAAATAAATAAATAAATAAATAAATAAAAATAAAATAAAATAAAATAAAATAATGAAGCCACAGAAAGAACCATACAATATATTTAGTCCGGTCTTATGCCTTTTGCTCTGAGGAAAGACCCATCTTCCATTTCCCACGACAGTGTTTACCCAGGACTTCTTGGGGTGTCCTAATTTATTGTTGAGCAGCTCAGTTTCATTGTTTGAAACCTGCTGGTTAAACAACTGATTCAGGCCGGGCACAGTGGCTCACACCTGTAATCCCAGCACTTTGGGAGGCCAAGGCGGGCAGATCACCTGAGGTCAGAAGGTCCAGACCAGCCTAGCCAACACGATGAAACCCCCATCTCTACTAAAAATACAAAAATTAGCCAGGTGTGGTGGCGCACGCTTGTATTCCCAGCTACTCGGGAAGCTGAAACATAAGAATCGTTTGAACCCAGGAAGCAGATGTTGTAATGAGCTGTGATTGTGCCACTGCACTCCAGTCTGAGTGACAGAGTGAGACTGTCTCACAACAAACAAGTGACTGTCTCAAAACAAACAAACAAGCAAACAAAAAAACTGTTCAGGTTCCGTCCTCTGGAGTGATGCAATTTGGAAAAATACTGATTTTATATGTTGAGGGTGTCATGTTAAAGTCCCCATATTCAGTGGAGCACATCAGAGTTCATGTTAATTTTGACATTTGTGCTTATATAAGTAGAGGGGGTGCTATGGTCTGAATGTTGGTGGCCCTCCAGAATTCATGTTAGACCCTAAGACCCAAGGTGATAGTATTAAGAAGTAAGGCCTTTGGGGGAGTGATTAAGCCATGAGGGCAGGGGCCTTGGGAATGGAATTAGGGCCCTTAGCAAAGTGGCTGAAGGGAGCCATCTTGCCACCCCTTCCGCCACTTGAGGACACACAAAACGCGCCATCCAGAAGCATGACCCTCACCAGACACTGAATCTACTGAAGCCTCGATCTGGGACTTCCCAGCCTCCAGAACAGTGAGCACTAAACTTCTGTTGTTTATTAATGACCCAATCTAAGATACTTTGTGACAGCAGCCCAAGGGAACTAGACAGAGGGGTCAACTGAAGACTTATGGGGGCTCTTCACTTTAGGAGGAGGTGTTTAACTGTGTGACTTGAGTTGAATAAGGAAGGGCAGGTGGGTAAGTGTGAGAAGCAGGGATGGTGAGGAAGAACAGGAAGGTCACTCTAGTAAAATACAGTGTCACTGGCGGAGAAGAGATAGAAAAGGCGAGGACACTGGACAGGCACTGATTTTGGCACAGTAAGAAAGTTGTGGCTAGTGAAGGTATTGCAAGGGCAGAAATGCGGTATGTGGTTGAGGCTGTCACTGCACATCATTCACACCGAGGTGACTGGGAGGAGCCATGGGAAGGACAGAGAGGAACCGCAGGGAGCTCATTTTTAGCCCAGCTAAACAGGAGGGAGAAGGCCGCCATCTCTGTCCATGGGACAGCTTGCAGCTTCTCATCTGTCCTCTCCTTTTGTTTCCTTTTTTTTTGGAGGGGGTGGGGAAACAGGGTCTCGCTCTGTCACCCGGGCTGGACTGCAGTAGCACAGTCGTGGCTCACTGCAACCTCTGCCTCCCAGGCTCAAGTGATTCTCCTGCCTCAGCCTCCTGAGTAGCTGGGATTACAAGCGCATGCCACTACGCCCGACTAATTTTTGTATTTTTAGTAGAGATAGGGTTTCACCATGTTGGCCAGGCTGGTCTTGAATACCCGCCTCCCAAAGTGCTGAGATTACAAGCGTGAGCCCCCACGCCTGGCCTGTCCTCCCTTTTTGACCTTCGTAGTCCTGCCGGGGCCAGATTATTTTGCTCAGTTGTAGCTTGCTCTCCTGAAATAATCTGATGAACAAGATGATTTCATGAAAGATGAATACTTCCAACAATAACTCCTTACTCTGAAAACAGGTAGGTAGAGGAAAACAATGTATCACGCCTTTTAAGTAGGGATTATACCACTTGAAAAGTAGGGGGGATATCCAACAGGTGAGTGCCAGTAGAAGGAATATATTCAAAATGACTGAAATAAAAAATACTTTTGCAATCCTTAATGAAAACAAAGGATTCAGGTAGAGATCACCAATGATGCCAATACCATAGGTGAGAGAGGTGGGTGGGAAATTGAAGATCCATGTGACACCAAAGTATCACCCCATAGAGCACTTCCTAATCATGGAGGTTGGGGGAAGAGGAGGGAAAAGAATGTTTATGATGGAGTGATATGGCTGTGACTACCTTAATACCATGACTAAACTTATCTAATAGTGGAACAATTAGACATTATGAGGTACCTATGCACTATTCTTGTCAAAAACATTTAAGTGCCTGTAGACGCAGCACTGTGGGGGGCCAAGGTGGGTGGATCACTTGAGCCCAGGAATTGGAGACTAGCCTGGGCAACATGGGGAAACCCCATCTTGAAATATATCTGTCCGGGCACGGTGGCTCACACCTGTAATCCCAACACTTTGGGAGGCAGAGGCAGGTGGATCATCTGAGGTCAGGAGTTTGAGACCAGCCTGGCCAACATGGTAAAACCCTGTCCCTACTGAAAACACAAAAATTAGCTGGGTGTGATGGTGCGTGCCTTGTAGTCCCAGCTACTTGGGAGGCTGAGGCAAGAGAATTGCATGAACCTGGAAGGTGGAGGTTGCAGTAAGCGGAGATTGCACCATTACACTCCAGCCTACATGACAACAGGGACATGCTGTCTATAAAAAAAATATATATATATATATATATACACACACATAGATAGATAGATAGATAGATAGATAGATAGATAGATAGGTGTATGTGCTCAATACTCACTCAGATTTAAGTAATCCTTTATTGTCTTTACGTAATTCCTTCCAATTTTTTTGTGTGTGTTGGGGGAGGGTGATAAGACTTCAAGAAGTTAACAATTGTGAGGGGGCGGGGTTTCTAGTGAAGAATAAGGAACAGTTTGCTTGGTGAACTGCCTTGAGGGAGGTGAGCTCAAAAGGGAATGGAACATTTGGTAAACATTCTTTCCAATTGTTTGAGAAGAGTTAGCAGAAACCTTTGAAGTTCCCAGTTGTCCCTTATCTTCCCACATAGCAGCCATAGCCTTTTTCATCTTTAGTCTTCTCTTTCTTTTTGAGACAAGGTCTCACTTTGTTGTCCAGGCTGGAGTGCAGTGGCGCGATCATGTCTCACTGCAGCCTCAACCTCTCAAGCTCAAGTGATCCTCCCACCTCACTCTCCCGAGTAGTTGAGATTACAGGAATGCGCCACCACGCCTGGCTAGTTTTTGTATTTTTTAATAGAATTGGATTTTCACCATGTTGCCCAGCCTTGTCTTAAACACCTGGGTTCAAGCGATCTTCCTGCCTCAACCTCCCAAAGTGCTGGGATTACAGGTATGAGACACTGTGCCTGGCCACGTGAAAATAATTTTTAATAAAACTTGTTTTTGAAAGCAGCTTTAGGTTAACAGAAAAACTGAGTAGAAAGTATAGAGTTCACGGCCGGGCGCGGTGGCTCACGCCTGTAATCCCAGCACTTTGGGAGGCCAAGGCGGGCAGATCTCGAGGTCAGGAGATCGAGACCATCCTGGCTAACACGGTGAAACACCATCTGTACTAAAAATACAAAAAAATTAGCCAGGCATGCTGGCAGGCGCCTGTAGTCCCAGCTACTCGGGAGGCTGAGGCAGGAGAATGGCGTGAACCCAGGAGCAGAGTTTGCAGTGAGCCAAGATCGTGCCACTGCACTCCAGCCTGGGCGACAGAGAGAGATGCCATCTCAAAAAAAAAAAAAAAATGTATAGAGTTCACATATGCAGCCTGCCTCCACTCATGCACAGCCTCCCCCTCTATCCACATCCCTGCCAGACTGGTGTGTTGGTTACAATGGAAGAGCCTATGGCGACCTCACAATCACTCAAAGACTGCAGCTGACCCACACTTGGCATTGCACATTCTATGAGTCTGGACAGATGGATAATGTCATAATCCACCATTACAGTATCCTTCAGAATAGTGTCACTGCCCTAAGAACTC
This sequence comes from Chlorocebus sabaeus, assembly GCF_047675955.1. Lineage (NCBI taxonomy): Eukaryota > Metazoa > Chordata > Mammalia > Primates > Cercopithecidae > Chlorocebus > Chlorocebus sabaeus. The sequence continues at coordinate 54,725,642 of NC_132925.1, forward strand.
TCTGTGCTCTGCCTATTCATCCGCCCCACTTTTTTTTTTTTTTGAGACAGGATCTTGCTCTGTTGCCCAGCTCACTGCAGCCTCCAACTTCTGGGCTCAAGCCATCCTCCCATCTCAGCCTCCCAAGTAGCTGAGACTACAAGGTGTGTGCCCCATGCCCAGCTAATTTTTGTATTTTCTGTAGAGATGGGTTTTCGCCACATTGCCCAAACTGGTCTTGAGCACCTAGGCTCAAGAGATCCTCCCCGTTTGGCCTCTCAGAGTACTGGGATTACAGGCATGAGCCATCTCTCCTGGCCAGATTTTTTTTTTTTTTTTTGAGACGGAATCTCACTCTGTCGCTCAGGCTGAAGTGCAGTGGAGCGATCTCAGCTCACTGCAACCTCTGCCTCCTAGGTCCAAATGATTCTCATGTCTCAGCCTCCTGAGGAGTTGGGATTATAGGTGTGCACCACCACACCCAGCTAAATTTTTGGATTTTTAGTAGAGACAAGGTTTTACCATGTTGGCCAGGTTGGTCTCGAACTCCTGGCTTCAAGTGATCTGCCAGCCTTGATCTCCCAAAGTGCTAGGATTACAAGCATGCCTGTCCTCAGCGAGATTTTTGTATTTCTGTCAAAAACATCATTGGGATTTTAATAAGAGTTGCACTGAATATGTTATTTTGCCGAGCTTTGTATTCTAACATTAGTAACTTTTAAAATCAATAAAATTTTTTCATGTTTAGGTCTTCTTTAATTTTTTTTTTTTTTGAGAGAGTCTTGCACTTCATACGGGCTGGAGTCAGTAGTGCGATCTCGGCTCACTGCAACCTCTGCTTCCTGGGTTCAAGTGATTCTCCTGCCTCAGCCTCCCGAGTAGCTGGGATTACAGGTGCCCACCACCACACCTGGCTAATTTTTTGTATTTATAGTAGAGACAGGGTTTCACCATATTGGCCAGCTGACCTCAGGTGGTCCACCTGCCTCAGCCTCCCAAAGTGCTAGGATTACAGGTGTGAGCCACCACGCCCAGACAATGGAATTGCTTTCTTAATTTCCTTTTCAGATTGTTCATTGTTAGCATAGTGTATAGAAATGGAACTGATTTTTGTGTGTTGATTTTATAGACTGAAGCTTAGTTTAATTAGTTTTGAAAGCTGAGTGTGCCAGTGTGTGTGTGCATATAAGATCATATCTACTTTTGAGGTTGAGGAGATGGCATCATTGAAAGAGGGAAGAGTACAGTCCTGAGACCCAAGGGTATAAAGGCTGCTGTGAACTTGGAATCCCCACCTCAGGCCTTAGGCTGAGTTTCCTGGTCACAGAAGCTCAGTGGCTTCTCCATGGAGCTCAGGATGGATCCCAGCAGGTCCACTGTCTTGGGAGTAACTGAGAGGGGCCTGAGCATCTTAAAAGGAACAGTGAAATGCCTTTAAGCCCGAAAACACATCCCTGGCAGAAAAGCCTCAACTGCCTGGGCCCACTGTGCCAGGCTGCACCCCACCCTGGCCAAATACCCCTGCACCTCCTTGCAGGGGTAAAAGAAAAAAAGATCATGTCACAGGCTAACAGAGATAATTTCACTTCTCCCTTTCCAATCTGGATGCTTCATTGCTTTTTCTTGCCTAATTGTTCTGGCTGGAATTCCATTACTTTGCTGAATAGAGGGGGCAAAAGTGGATGTGCCTGTCTTGTTGCTCCTAGAAGGAAAGTCTGCAGTCTCTCACCAGTGAGTTTGATGTTAGCTAAGGGTTTTTCATATATGGCCTTTATTATGTTGAGGTAGTTTCCTTCTACTACTAGTTTGTTAGGTGTTTTTATTATGAAATAGGTGATGAATTTCATCAGATAATTTTCTACATCAATTAAGGTGATCATGAGTCTCTTCCCCCTGCAATGAAAGATTTTTTAATGTTGAGAATCCTTGCATTCCAGGAATAAATTCCACTTGATCATCCTATATAATCTTAATAATATGCTGCTGAATTCGGTTTGCTGGTATTTTGTTGAGGATTTTTGCATCAACGTTCATAAGGAGTTAGTCTGTGGTTTTCTTTTCTTAGACTGTCTTTGTCTGGCTTTGGCATCAAGGCAATGCTGGCCTCATAGAATGAGTTAGCAAGTTTTGGGAAGAGTTTAAGAATCGGTGTAAGTTCTTCTTTTCTGGGTGAGGTGGCACGCACTTGTTGTCCCCGCTACTGAGGAAGCTGAGGCAGGAAGATCATTTGAGCCCAGGAGTTCAAGTCTAGCCTAGGCAACAAACAGAGATGCCACTTCTAAAAACTGGAGCAGGGGGGCCGGGCGCGGTGGCTCATGCCTATAATACCAGCACTTTGAGAGGCTGAGGCGGGCGGATCATGAGGTCAGGAGATCGAGACCATCCTGGCCAACACGGTGAAACCCCATCTCTACTAAAAATACAAAAAAAAAAAAAAAAAAGAAAAAAAAAGGGGGGTGCAGGGGGATGTTTGGTTGATTTTACCAGTTGATGCCATCAGGTCCAGAGCTTTTTTTGGCTGGAGTTTTTAGATAATTGATTCAATCTCCTTGCTAGTTATGAGTCTGTTCAGATTTTCTATTTCTTTGTGATTCAGTCTTGGTAGGTGTGGCTTTCTAGGAATTTGTCCGTAGCACCTAGGTTATCCAAGTTGTTGGCATACAATTGTTCAAAGTACTCTTATAATACTTATTATTTCTGCAAAGTAATGTCCTCACATTCATTTGTAATTTTATTTTATTTTTATTTTTTGAGATGGAGTCTCGCTCTGTTACCCAGGCTGAAGTGCAGTGGTGCGATCTCAGCTGACTGCAACCTCTGCCTCCCGGGTACAAGCGATTCTGCTGCCTCAGCCTCCCAAGTAACTGGGACTAGAGGCATATGCCACCACGCCCAGCTAATTTTTGTATTTTAGTAGAGATAGGATTTTTGAGGTCTGTCTTCTTTTTGAATGTAGGTATTTATAGCTATACATTTCCTCCTTAGCACTGCTTCTGCTGTACCTCATAGGTTTTGCAATGTTGTATTTTCTTTTTCTAATTGTGTTTCTAATCCTGTTTTCTTTTTTTTTTTTTTGAGACCGAGTCTCGCTCTGTTGCCCAGGCTGGAGTGCAGTTGCATGATCTCGGCTCACTGCAAGCTCCGCCTCCCAGGTCCACGCCATTCTCCTGCCTCTGCCTCCCGAGTAGCTGGGACTACAGGTGCCTGCCACCACACCTGGCTAATTTTTTTGTATTTTTAGTAGAGACGGGATTTCATGTGTTAGCCAGGATGGTCTCGATTCTCCTGACCTCGTGATCTGCCCACCTTGGCCTCCCAAAGTGCTGGGATTACAGGCGTGAGCCACCGCACCTGGCTCTAACCCTGTTTTCTAATTGCCCTTGTGAGTTCTTCTTTGACCCATTGGGAGAGACGGATGAACAGGCAGAGCACAGAGGACTTTTAGGGCAGTGACGGTATTCTGTGTGATGCTGTAATGGTGGCTAAGGGTTGTGATAGACTGTGCGACAGCAAGAGTGAGCCTGAGTGGAAACTGAGAATGCTAGGTCATACTGAGGTGTCCTGCAGGCTCCTTGAGTGTAACACACACACACTCTGGTGGGGAGGTTTCTAGAGGGTGGAGGCTTGGGGCGAGGAGGTACATGGGAACTCTCTACTTTCTACTCAGTTTTGCTGTGAACCTAAAACTCCTCTAAAAATTATAAAGTCTATGAAAAAAAAATGCATCGGCCAGATGCGGTGGCTCATGCCTGTAATCCCAGCACTTTGGGAGGCAGAGGTGGGCGGATCACCTGAGGTCAGGAGTTCGAGACCAGCCTGGCCAACATGGTGAAATCCCATCTCTACTAAAAATACAAAAATTAGCCAGGTATGGTGACAGGCACCTGTAATGCCAGCTACTTGGGAGGCTGAGGCAGGAGAATCACTTGAACCCGGGAGGTGGAGGTTGTAGTAAGCTGGGATCATGCCAGTGCATTCTAGCCTGGGTGGCAAGAGTGAAACATCCTTTCAAAAAAAAATCATCATCTCCCACTCTCATCTTTGAGAAACAGTAGATGCAATGTATCTCATGCAATGGCCCCTGGGGAGCCGGGATCTGGGATCCTGTTCTGGGCTGTACATCCTACCTCCCTCCCAGCCTCTATCTCCTCAGTAAAATGGGGACAGCCACCTCTCTTCTCGCTCCCTCACAGTGGTGCATTAATCTCAGGCACAGGCCTAATAAATACAGATACAGCTCTCCCTGTCCAAGTGGGAGAAGCCTGAAATTCCCTCTCATAAACTCAAGCAGCCCTTCCCTGGGCTGCTACTGAGATGCCCGGGCAGCCTGCAAAGCCTGGCTGCAGCCATCACAACTTTCATGCCCATGTTGTAGGGCTATGTTAAGGACCCACACAGGCCTGACATAGCCCTGCGCAACAGACGTGTAACACAGGCCATGTTTTCATTTTCTTTTTTTTTTTTTTTTTTTGAGACGGAGTCTCGCTCTGTCGCCCAGGCTGGAGTGCAGTGGCCGGATCTCAGCTCACTGCAAGCTCCGCCTCCCGGGTTCACGCCATTCTCTGGCCTCAGCCTCCCGAGTAGCTGGGACTACAGGCGCCCGCCACCTCGCCCGGCTAGTTTTTTGTATTTCTTAATAGAGACGGGGTTTCACCGTGTTAGCCAGGATAGTCTCGATCTCCTGACCTCGTGATCCACCCGTCTCGGCCTCCCAAAGTGCTGGGATTACAGGCTTGAGCCACCGCGCCCGGCCCATGTTTTCATTTTCTTTTTTTTTTTTTTTTTTTTTTTTTTTTTTTTGAGACGGAGTCTCGCTCTGTCGCCCAGGCTGGAGTGCAGTGGCGCAATCTCGGCTCACTGCAAGCTCCGCCTCCCGGGTTCACGCCATTCTCCTGCCTCAGCCTCCCGAGTAGCTGGGACTACAGGCGCCCGCCACTGCGCCCGGCTAATTTTTTCTATTTTTAGTAGAGACGGGGTTTCACCATGGTCTCGATCTCCTGACCTTGTGATCCGCCCGCCTCGGCCTCCCAAAGTGCTGGGATTACAGGGGTGAGCCACCGCGCCCGGCCATGTTTTCATTTTCTAATTGCCATATGAAAAAGTAACAGGTGAGGCCAGGAGCGGTGGCTCACACCTGTAATCCCAGCACCTTGGGAGGCCAAGGCGGGCGGATCATGAGGTCAAGAGATCGAGACCATCCTGGCTAACACAGTGAAACCCCGGCTCTACTAAAAATACAAAAAATTAGCTGGGCATGGTGGCGGGCGCCTGTAGTTCCAGCTACTCAGGAGGCTGAGGCAGGAGAATGTTGTAAACCCGGGAGGCGGAGCTTGCAGTGAGCCGAGATTGCACCACTGCACTCCAGCCTGAGCAACATTCCGGAATTGCATATGACTGGCCAGGTCTTTCATTCCCAGCCTGGGAAAGAGCCAGCCTGAATCTCCAGGGACACCTTCAGAGTTTTTCTAAGGCCCATCCTGGAAAGCTGCAAGGTGCAGAGACAGCCTTAGAAGGGAGAGCGCTTCTGTGTGGCCACGATAGCAAAAATCATCCCGCTTTTGGGCTTGAAATCCCTGGTTTCCTAGCCTATCTAGGAAAAGTCTTTTAGCACATGTACCACCCCTAGAATTTCCGGTAAACCAGCACCAGCCTGAAGATCACATTCTCATCAAAGGTTAGAAAGAAGAAAAACTCAAGCCACCCTGGGAAGGACCCTACCTTGTGCTGCTAACCACCAAGACTGCTGTTTGTACAGCAAAAAAAAAAAAAAAAAAAAAAAGGATGGACTCAGCACACTCAAGAAAGCACCACCCCCTCCACAGTCGTGGGCCATAGTCCCACGGGAAAACCCTACCAAACTAAAGCTAAGAAAAATTTAACTCTTTTCATCTATTCTATTACCCTTTCTTCTTTCCTCGTTCTATTGCTGACCATCTAGTTATTAACATAACCAAATCAATTTCACCTCAAACTATTGCATTTAATGCTTGCCTTGTTATACCATGTGAGGACTTCCCAAGTCAAAGACAGCTTTCTACTTCAGAAAAGTACTTCTGTCCCTCCTGACTCTCCTCACACTGGGCATTAGTAAACTAGGACCATTTAATCCGGGGAGATTTTGATAAAGACCCCAGTGCCAATGCAGGAGTCCTGCCCCCCAATGTAGAACTTTCATGCCATAGTTGGTCCAACATTCTGTGGGCCACTAAAGAGCAAGGATGGACTGCCCCAACCAGTTTTTGTAATTTCCTAAAACCATACATCCATTTTACTAGAGGATCATAGAAGTTAAAGACTTAAAACAAATGTTAGCAATTAAGACAAGACACCAAGAGGCAAATGCCTGGTTAAAATGGATCAAATATTCCATCTGTACATTAAACAAAAGCAATTGTTATGCTTGTGCACATGGCAGGCCAGAGGCCCAGATTGTCCCCCTTCCACTAAGGTGGTCCTCCAGTCGACCAGGTGTAGGCTGCATAGTAGCTCTTTTCCAGGATTCTACAGCCTGGAGTAATAAGTCGTGCCAAGCTCTCTCTGCTATATCCCAAAGTCCGGCACCCTGCGGATCAGCCCCCAAGGGCCATCCAGCCTCCGTCTCCCAACACTAAGTTCACTTTGTGTCTCTCACGACAGGGAGGAAACTTAGCGTTCCTTGGAGACCTGAAAGGATGCAGTGAGCTTGAGAATTTTCAAGACGTTATCAATCAGTCAGCCCTTGTTCATCCCCAAGCAGATGTGTGGTGGTATTATGGTGGACCTTTACTGGGCACTCTGCCAAATAACTGGAGTGGCACTTATACTTTAGTCCATTTGGCTATCCCTTTCACCCTGGCATTTCATCAACCAGAAGGAAAAAAAAATAAGATATTGTAAAGCAAGAGAAGCCCCTTATAGGTCTTTCGACTCTCATGTCTATTTAGACGCAATTAGAGTCCCACAAGGAATACCAGATCAATTTAAAGCTTGAAATCAAATAGTTGCAGGAATTGAGTCAATATTTTGGTAGGTGACAGTTAATAAAAATGTAGATTAGATAAACTACATCTATTACAACCAACAGCAACAAGCTTTTCATGAATTAAAAGAAAAACGCATGTCGGCCCCAGCCCTGAGGCTACCTGACCTGACAAAACTCTTTACGCGCTATGTGTCAGAAAGAGGAAAAAAATGGCAGTTGCAGTTTTAACCCAGACTGTGGGGCCCTGGACAAGGTCAGTAGCCTGTCTCTCAAAACAACTAGACAGGGTTTCCAAAGGCTAGCCCCCAGGTCTACGGGCCCTAGCAGCAACGGCCCTGTTATCACAAGAAGCAGATAAACTAACCCTTAGGCAAAACCTGAATATAAAGGCCCCCCATGCTGTGGTAACTTTAATGACTACCAAAGGACATCATTGGTTAACAAATGCTAGATTAACCAAGTACCAAAGCTTGCTATGTGAAAATCCCTACATAACCATTAAAGTTTGCAACACCCTAAACCCTACCAACTTGCTCCCGGTATCAGAGAGCCCAGTTGAACATAACTGTGTAGAGGGGTTGGACTCAGTTTATTCTAGCAGGCCCAACCTCCGAGACCATCCTCAAACATCAGTAGACTGTGAGCGGTACGTGGATGGGAGCAGCTTCGCCAGCCCCTGCAAAGTAACTCTGAAGAAGATGACAAGCGGTGCTCCAGTCACACCTGGAAGCTGACTGGTCCAAGCACAGCCAAAGCATGAGGAAACTCATCGCAGGACTCATTTTCCTTAAAATTTGAACTTTTACAGTAAGGACTTCAACTGAACTTCCTCAGACTGAGGACTGTTCCCAGTGTACATATCAAGTCACTGAGGTAGGACAAAAGGTTGCTATGGTCCTATTATTTTGTGGTTATTATAAGTGTACTGGAACTCTAAAAAGAACTTGTTTGTATAATATTATTCTATATCAGGTGTGTAGCCCAGGAAATGACCAACCTAATGTGTGTTATGACCCATCTGAGCCTCCCATGACCACAGTTTTTAAAATAAGATTAAGGACTAAGGATTGGTAGGGGCTCATAAACGATAGGAGTAAAGTCTTAGCCAAAGCAGAAGAAAAAAAGGTGCCCAAACAAGTCACCTTAAAATTTGATGCCTGTTGGCCGGGCGCGGTGGCTCACGCCTGTAATCCCAGCACTTTGGGAGGCCGAGGCGGGCGGATCACAAGGTCAGGAGATCGAGACCACGGTGAAACCCCGTCTCTACTAAAAATACAAAAAATTAGCCGGGCGCGGTTGTGGGCGCCTGTAGTCCCAGCTACTCGGGAGGCTGAGCCAGGAGAATGGCGGGAACCCAGGAGGCGGAGCTTGCAGTGAGCCGAGATCGCGCCACTGTACTCCAGCCTGGGCGACAGAGCGAGACTCCGTCTCAAAAAAAAAAAAAAAAAAAAAAAAGAAAAAAAAAATTTGATGCCTGTGCTGTCATTAATAGTAATAAGTTAGGAATAAGGTGTTGTTCTCTGAATTGGAGAAGAGGCTATATGGCAGAAAATAAGTACATCTGTCATAAATTAGGACTGCGTAGAAATAAATACTTGTCTTGTGTCATTTAGGCCACCTGGATAAAAAAAAAAAAATGAAAAGGATCCAGTCCACCTTCAGAAAGGAAAAAATGGCCCTTCCTTACCAAAGGACAATATAACCCCTCAGAGCTAGTAATAACCAACGCCCTTGATCCTCGCTGGTAAAAAGAGGAGCGTGTGACCTTAGGAATCGACACGGCAGGACTGGAACCTCAAGTAAATATCTTGGTTCCAGGAGAAGTTTACAAACACTCTCCTGAGCCAGTGTTTCAAACCTTCTATGATGAACTAAATGTGCCAGTACCAGAAATTCAAGGAAAAATAAGAAATTTGTTTTTGCAATTAGCCGAGCATGTAGCCCAGTCTCTCAATGTCACTTCATGTTATGTATGTGGAGGAACTGTAATGGGAGATCAATGGCCGTGGGAAACCTGAGAATTAGTACCTGCAGACCCAGTTCCTGATGAATTCCTGGCTCAAAAGACTCATCCTGATAATTTCTGGGTCCTAAAACCTCAATTATTGGACAAATTGCATAGCTAGAGAAGGAAAAGAATTCACCCACCCTGTAGGACGAGTTAGTTGTCTGAGATAGAAACTGTATAATAGTACCACAAAAACAGTCACTTAGTGGAGTTCAAATCACACATAGAGAAATTCATTTAGTAAATTCCCAAAGTTGCAAACCGTGTGGACCCACCCAGAGTCCCACCAGGACTGGTCAGCCCCCACTGGATTATACTGGATATGTAGGTATAGAGTTTATGCCAAATTACCTGACCAGTAGGCAGGTAGTTATGTTATTGGCACGATTAAACCATCTTTCTTCCTACTGCCCATAAAAACAGGCAAACTCCTGGGCTTCCCTGTCTATGCTTCCCGTGAAAAGAGAAGCACAGTTATAGGAAATTGAAAAAATGATAAATGTCCCCTGAGAGAATCATACAATATTATAGGCTGGCTACTTAGGCACAAGACAGCTCGTGGGGATCCTGGACCCCCATTTACATGATCAACCAAATCGTACGGTTACAAGCTGTCTTAAAAATAACCACTAACAAAACCAGCAGAGCCTTGACTATTCTAGCCTGGCAAGAAACTCAGATGAGAAATACTATCTATCAAAATAGATTAGCTCTCAACTACTTGCTAGCACCTAAAGGAGAGGTCTGTAGGAAATTTAACCTTACTAATTGCTGCCTACACATAGATAATCAAGAACAAGTAGTTGAAGACATAGTTAGAGATATGACAAAACTGGCACATGTGCCTGTGCAAGTATGGCATAGATTTAATCCTGGGGCCATGTTTAGAAAATGGTTCCCAGTACTAGGAGGATTTAAAACTCTTATAACAAGAGTTATAACAGTAATAGGAACATGCTTACTGCTCCCTTGTTTGCTACCTGTACTTCTTCAAATGACAAAAAGCTTCATCACTACCTTAGTTCACCAAAATGCTTCAGCACAAGTGTACTTACTATATGAATCACTATCAATCTGTCTTGCAAGAAGACATAGGTAGTAAAAATAAGTGAGAACTCCCACTATTAAGAGTCTCAAAGGGGGGGAATAAGGGAGGAGACCACCCCTCATATTGTCTTATGCCCAATTTCTGCCTCCAAATAAAGAAAAAGTAAAAACTAAAAGGCAGAAATGAAATCCACAAGCAGACAGCCCAGCGCCACACCCTGGGCCTGGTAGTTAAAGATTGACCCCTGACCTAATCCATTATGTTATCTATAGATTACAGATATTGTATAGAAAAGTACTGTGAAAATTCCTACCCTGTTTTGTTCCGATCTAATTACCGGTGCGTGCAGCCCCCAGTCACGTACCCCCTGCTTACTCAATTGATCATGACCCTTTCACGTGCACCCCTTTAGAGTTGTGACCCCTGAAAAGGGGCAGGAATTGCCCACTCAGAGAACTCGGCTCTTGAGACAGGAGTCTTGCTAATGTCCCTGGCCGAATAAACCCCTTCCTTCTTTAACTCGGTGTGTGAGGAGTTTTGTCTATGGCTTGTCCTGCTACAGTACTCCATCTCATCTTTTTACTTTGCATTTCCAGTTTGCCTTGCACAAGGTCTCTTCTTCCTCTGTGGCTCCTCCACCTACATGTGTCTACCTGCTAATTGGACAGGAATATGCACACTAGTTTTCCTTACTCCCAAAATTCAATTTGCAAATGGGACCGAAGAGCTTCCTATTCCCCTCATGACACCGACATGACAAAGAAGAGTTATTCCACTAATTCCCTTGCTTGTCAATTTGGGACTTTCTGCCTCCACTATTGCTCTTGGTACTGGCATAGCAGGCATTTCAACCTTTGTCACGACCTTCTGTAGTGTTTCTAATGACTTCTTTGCTAGCATGACAGACGTATCATAAACTTTATCAGTCCTTTAGGCCCAAATTGACTCTTTAGCTGCAGTTGTCCTCCAAAACCACCAAGGCCTTGAGTTACTCACTGCTGAAAAAGGAGGACTCTGTATATTTTATTTTATTTATTTATTGAGATGGAGTCTTGCACTGTCCCCCAGGCAGGACTGCAGTGGCCGGATCTCAGCTCACTGCAAGCTCCGCCTCCTGGGTTCACGCCATTCTCCTGCAGCAGCCTCCCAAGTAGCTGGGACTACAGGTGCCCACCACCAGGACCGGCTAATTTTTTGTATTTTTAGTAGAGATGGGGTTTCACCATGTTAGCCAGGATGGTCTCGATCTCCTGACTTTGTGATCTGCCTTCCTCGGCTTCCCAAAGTGCTGGGATTACAGGTATGAGCCACCGCGCCCGGCCAAGACACGTTTTCTGAACGGATCAAATGCGTCCGCTCTGGAGCTCTCCCTAAAAGCTCAAGCCAGCAATGCAGTATTTCCTTCCTGGGCGGAGGAAAAGCCCGCCTCCTTAGGCTCTGAGTCCCGCCTCGTCACCATTCCGATTGACACTCAAGCTGACCAATCAGCGCGCTGGCGGGAGCGTGGCGCTGCTCCTCTGAACGCACATGCGCACCGTACTGACTCGGGAGATGGACGGCCGCCGTGTTTTGGGTCGGATCTGGAGTGGCTGGCGGCGGGGCCTGGCTGTAAGCACAGCGCCCGAGGACGCAGGCTTTGGCATCGAAGCCCGGTGATTAAGTACCCCCTCCCTCATGCGGGACGGAGGCTAGGGCAGGGGGAAGGCACCTGCGGGATCTGCATCAGGTAGATGTTACCCGAAAACCTTGGCCTCTCTCAGCCTCGGTGCCCTGGACTGTAGGATGGGACCGGTCGTACCTGAATTTTCGAGGTCAGCCTAGACATTGTGAGGCATTTGTCAGAGGCCGCAGGTTTTGGGAAGAGGCCTCGGGAGATAGGAATGGGCGGCACCTCGGGACGGAATGACTCCCATTGCTTCTCCCTCGTTGTCCAGGCATCACAGGCAACCCCGCGGCTCCCGCCTACGGTCGGGGCCCCTCGGGGACCAGCCCTTCCCGGGGCTGCTGCCAAAAAACCTCAGTCGGGAGGAGCTGGTTGATGCGCTGCGGGCAGCCGTGGTGGACCGGAAAGGTGAGGGGTGAGAGGCACGGCCGCACAGGGATCGGGAGGGGACTGCCGCGGAGTGAAGCCACGGGATCAGCCCTGCTTCTGCCTCCCACTAGCAGCATGAGCTGGGACGAGCCACCTAATTTGCACCCTCTCCCCGCTTTTAACCTTACCGCCATGATGCAGTAGGGTTAAGAGTGGGGAGAGGATGCAAATAACTATCAAGCCTTGCACATAGCCGGCGCTCAGTTACAGGAGTTGCTATACTAGATTATTGTTTATTGGCCACGGTGGCTCACGCCTGTAATCCCAGCACTTTAGGAGGCTGACGCGGGCGGATCACCTGAGGTCAGGAGTTCAAGACTAGCCTGGCCAACATGGTGAAACCCCGTCTCTACTAAAAATACAAAAATTAGCCAGGTGTGGTGGCGTCCGCCTGTAATCCCAGCTACTGGGGAGGCTGAGGCAGGAGAGTCACTTGAACCCGGATAGCAGAGGTTGCAGTGAGCCGAGGTTATGCTACTGCGTTCCAGCCTGGGGCAACAGAGCAAGACTCAGTCTAAAAAAACGACAACAAATTATTGTTTATTGATAGACAAAACACAGGCTTTGAGTCAGACGTATCTAGGCTCTGTGATCAGCTTGCTGTGTGGCTTTAGGAAAATAACTGAATTTCTCTGAACCCCACTCTCCATTCAGTGATTTATTTCTTTTCTCAACTATTTCTTAAACATATGCTGTGTTCCAGGCACTGTTCTAGGCAGGCTATACAGTGCTGAAAAAGATAGATATGGTTTCCACTCTCAAGGGAGAAACGGATTTCTCTCTAACGGGAGAAATGGATGTCAGAAAATAAATGAACAAGTTACTAGTGATAAGTGCTATGCATAAACTAAAACAGGATGTTCTGATGGTGAGGAACTGTAGGAAGAAGGCAGACATTGGATTGGAGATTCAGACCTCTCTGTGATGTGACATTTGAGCCAAGATGATAGGGAGCCAGACCTGGGAAATTTGGGGACAGAGGAAACAGTAAGTGCCAAGGCTCTGAGGTGGCAGAGGAACAGAAAGCAGTTCAGTTTGGTGTGCGGTAGATAAGTCACCTCTGAGAGTCATGATGGGGCCATGTGCTAAGATGTGTGAGAAAGTGCTCTGGAAATTCTTAAGTGCTGCATAAAGGGTTACTGTTGCTTTTGCTGATGTTCATGTGATGTATGTTTCAGGACCTCTAGTGACGTTGAACAAGCCACAGGGTCTACCAGTGACAGGTACAGGCCGGGTATGTGGGAAGGGAATGCAGCAGAAGGGGGTTTTGTGTCTGGGGAGGGAAAAGTGAAGGCGTGAAGCTTTGGCCTCTTGTAATTTTTCTTTCTTACTTTCCAGGAAAATCAGGAGAGCTGACGTTGTTGTCAGTGCTGCCAGAGCTGAGCCAGTCCCTGGGGCTCGGGGAGCAGGAGCTTCAGGTTGTCCGAGCATCTGGGAAGTAAGTGGTAGGGGTGATAGGAAGCTAGGAGTACAGGCATCCATCTGTGGTGGGGAAACAGCTGCTTTGGGATATGCTGACACATTTTCCATAGGAAGGTTTGAGATCGTAGAGGTGGATACAAGTACAGTGAAGAGGAGGAAGCTGATGACTGGGTTCAAATCCTCAAGTACAAATGGTGTGATACCAGGCAAAGCATGACACCTCCCTGACGCTGGGCACAGTGACTCACGCCTGTAATCCCAGCACTTTAGGAGGCCAAGGCAGGAGGATCACTTGAGCCCAGGAGTTCGAGACCAGCCTGGGCAAAATAGACCCCATCTCTGGAAAAACAACAACAACAAAACCTTCCCTGAGGCCAGGCGTGGTAGCTTATGCCTGTAATCGCTAGGACTTTGGGAGGCCGAGGTGGGAGGATTGCTTGAGTCCAGGAGTTCAAGACCAGCCTGGGCAACATGGCAAAACCCTATCTTTACTTAAAAAAACAAAAGAAAAACACACACACACACACATGTACACACACAAGCTGGGCATAGTAGCACATGCCTGTAGTCCCAGCTGCTCGGGTGGCTGAGATGGGAGAATCACTTGAGCTCACGAGATGGCAGCTGCAATAAGCTGAGATCCTGCCACTGTACTCCAGCCTAAACAACTTGAGTGAGACCCTGTCTCAAAAAAACAAAACAAAACAAAACAAAACCCTCCCTGAGCCTCAGTTCCCCTAATGGTAAAATAGAGAAAATAATACCTATGCTTAGGGTGCAGTCATTTCTCCATGTCTGTACTCGTGGCAGGCATTGCTAGTCGATCCATGATACTCTTTCCTCTAACTGCCATCAATTAAAGATGGTACTTGAGATTAAATATTTCTGCAGTTCCACAAACTCATGAGCTTTTTTGTGGGGAACTTATTTAAGAGCTACTATGTACAGAATTTCTAGTAGAGTTCTGGCACATGGTAGACAATCCTTACGACATTTGGCTCTGAGCTCCCTGGGGGCTGGGGAAAAATGAGAAACACATTAAGCTACAAAGTCTTGATATCAAAGAAGGGGAAACCTTACTTATTTCTCAGGAGGTGGTCTAGGTTATAGTCCTGGTGTTAAGTGTTTGGCCTGAAGCAGGTCAGTGTTCCTTCCTAAGAGTCTCCTTTTTAGTGGGTGAGTTCAAGGGACTTTAACTTGTGTAATTTGTCTCCTTATTCCAGGGAAAGCTCTGGGCTTGTACTCCTCTCCAGCTGTCCCCAGACGGCTAGTCGCCTCCAGAAGTTCTTCATCCATTCACAGAGAGCCCAGAGGCCCACAGCTACCTACTGGTGAGAGGTGCTGGGAGGTTCTTAAGGTGGTGGGGAGGGCCCAGCAAGCCACTGTGTGACCTCCTCCTGCCCCTTCCTCAGTGCTGTCACTAATGGGATCCCAACTGCTTCGGAGGGGAAGATCCAGGCCGCCCTGAAACTGGAACACATTGATGGGGTCAAAATTGTGAGTCCGGGTCTGGGCAGGGAAGAGGAGGGATGCTTCTAGATATAGTACCCCTACAGAGAGGAGTCAGGGGTATGGATTTGGGAAGGCTGGCTCTCCTGTCCCCTAAAACAGGCAGTTGACCACTGCCTATACTGTGGCCCTGCCCAGAGTCTGTTGGGAGCAGGGAGGGTCTGGGTATAGCTCCCAGGCCTGTGTAAGGCTTGTTCACTCTTGACTGGCACCACAGACAGTTCCAGTGAAGGCCCCATCCCGAAAGGACATCCTGGAAGGTGTCAAGAAGACTCTCAGTCACTTTCGTGTGGTAGCCACAGGCTCTGGCTGTGCCCTGGTCCAGCTGCAGCCACTGACAGGTAGGTCTGCACCCCAGCCAGCCTTTAAAACTGCACTTGATTTGGGAGACTGAGATGGGTGGATCACGAGGTCAGGAGTTCAAGACCAATCTGGCAGGGATGGTGAAACCCTGTTTCAACTAAAAACTATAAAAATTAGCTGGGCACGGCCGGGCGCGGTGGCTCACACCTGTAATCCCAGCACTTTGGGAGGCCGAGGCAGGCGGATCATGAGGTCAGGATATCAAGACCATCCTGGCTAACGCGGTGAAACCCCGTCTCTACTAAAAATACAAAAAATTAGCCGGGCGTGGTGGCGGGCGCCTATAGTCCCAGCTACTCGGGAGGTTGAGGCAGGAGAATGGCATGAACCCGGGAGGTGGAGCTTGCAGTGAGCTGAGATCGCGCCACTGCACTCCAGCCTGGGTGACAGAGCGAGACTCTGCCTTAAAAAAAAAAAAAATTAGCCGGGCATGGTGGCAGGGGCCTGTAATCCCAGCTATTCGGGAGGCTAAGGCAGGAGAATCGCTTGAACCCAGGAGGCAGGAGTTGCAGTGAGGCAAGATCACGCCACTGTACTCCAGCCTGGACGACAGAGTGAGACTTCATCAAAAAAAAAAAAAAAAAAAAAAGGCCGGGTGCAGTGGCTCAAGCCTGTAATCCCAGCACTTTGGGAGGCCGAGATGGGCGGATCGCGAGGTCAGGAGATTGAGACCATCCTGGCTAACACTGTGAAACCCCGTCTCTACTAAAAAATACAAAAAACTAGCCGGGTGATGTGGCAGGCGCCTGTAGTCCCAGCTACTCGGGAGGCTGAGGCAGGAGAATGGCATAAACTCGGGAGGCGGAGCTTGCAGTGAGCTGAGATCCGGCCATTGCACTCCAGCCTGGGTGACAGAACGAGACTCCGTCTCATAAAAAAAAAAAAAAAAAACAAATGAAAAAAAAAAACTGCACTTGAGCCGGGCGCGGTGGCTCACGCCTGTAATCCCAGCACTTTGGGAGGCCAAGGCGGATGGGTCACTTGAAGTCAGGAGTTCAAAACCAGTCTGGCTAACATGGTGAAACCCCATCTCTACTAAAAATACAAAAATTACTTGGGGTTGGTGGCATGCACCTGTAATCCTAGCTACTTGGGAGGCTGAGGCGGGAGAATCACTTGAACCTGGGAGACTGAGGTTGCAGTGAGCGAAGGTTGCACCATTGCACTCCAGCCTGAGAGACAGAATGAGACTCCGTCTCAAAAACAAACAAAAAAAAACTGCACTTGGCTCAAGGGGGCAAGGGGCTGGGGAGATGGTGGTATCAACAGCAGCCTCGGAAGCATTTGATGACCCCCAGAGGTGTATATGACCAGGCCAGCTAGAGGAGACAGCTTCAGGCTAGCACCCCAGCAGGAAAAAACAGTCCTTATGGCTGGTGGCTTCAGCAATTAAATCAGGGTTGCATCTCATCATGAGTGGATCCCACAGCCAGGCAGATAGCTGTGGTCGTCCTGACGTGTTGTATGTCCCTCTCTGGATGCAGGGGCCATAGTACCGACCTCACTGAAACATGTGATCTGAGAAAAGGGGTGGTGTTTCCCCAAAGGAAAGCAGGAGGGGTGATACTGGGTGGGACAGAACGAGCAGCTGCCCACTGTCTCTCCGGGCTCTCCTGTTGCCCAGTGTTCTCCAGTCAACTACAGGTACACATGGTACTACAGCTCTGCCCTGTGCTTGGGGACCACACATACTCTGCCCGTGTGGGCACTGTCCTGGGCCAGCGATTTCTGCTGCCAGCTGAGAGCACCAAGCCCCAAAGACAGGTACTTCAGCCCACCTGCTTGCTGCTTTCTGAGGGGTGGAGGGAGAGGTGAGCATGGACAGCATCTCAAGACCTTATCTTTGCAGCTTGGGACTACTGGGAGGCAGCCCTTTTGGCTCCCAAGGCTGTATCTGTACCCACATCTTGGTGTGTGGCCTTGGGCAAGTAACACTCTCTTGAGCTTCATTCTGTCTGTGTGTTCAATAAGGGAGTTGATGTGGCTGATTTCTAAAACCCTCTTAAGTCTGCCATTCTTTGAGTCTGGTACAAAGGGTCAAAGGCATGCATGTATTAGGACACCAGATGCCTCTACCTGCTCTAACAGAGTAAGCCCAGACTACCAGAATCTTAACACAAGAACTGTGCCCTCATGTTAAGGTCAAATAACGGGAGTGGGCTCTGCTCCAAGCAGTAAGTACTCAGGGACCCAGGCTGTTGATATCCAGCCAGATAAGGGAGACAGTGTAGGTTCAAGTGGGTAAGGCTTTTCTGGGCCAGGTGTGGAAGTGGCATACATACTGCCACCTACATTCACTTGGCTAGAGCTCACTCACGTCTCACCAAGCTGTGAGAGGGCTGGGAAATGGAGTTGAGGCATGTGCCTAGGAGGAAACTGATTGGGTGACCCCCTAGCCAGTCTGCTGCAGTGTGAGTGCCTGTGTGAATGTGCACATCTGTGTATAAAGAAGAAGTGATTAACAGCAGCAGAACAGTGGGGAATAGAGGAAGCGCCCACCTTACTCCCATTTCCCTTAGAGGTGGGTACCCAGCTGCTTGGAAAATGTGGGGCTCAACACAACGTACCTCTCTGCTCCAGGTCCTGGATGAAGCCCTCCTCAGACACCTCCACCTGACCCCCTCCCAGGCTGCCCAGCTGCCCTTGCACCTCCACCTACATCGGCTCCTCCTCCCAGGCACCAGGGCCAGGGACACCCCCATCGAGCTCCTGGCACCACTGCCCCCTTATTTCTCCAGGACCCTACAGTGCCTGGGGCTCCACTTACAATAGTCCTCCCTCTGTTCCTGACCCCCTCACATACACTGGAAAGTGAGGGTGGGGGCTCTGCAATTGGACAAACCTAAGATCACATCCTGGACAGGCCACTTGCTTGCTGTGTGGCATTGAGCAAGTAAGTTTACCTCTCTGGACTTGTGATAATAAAAGTTCCTACCTCATGTTATGGTTTTGAGGATTTGCTAAGAAAGTAAATGTTTATTACAGATCTTGCTTTCTGCTGAGTTGACTATGTAGTCTTTTTATTTGGTGGTTTCCATCCTGATCCTGGCTGGGAGATGTTAGATTTTTGTGTGTTTGTGTGGTAAAATACATACAAAAGTTACCATCTTGGCCAGAGGCAGTGGATCACTTGAGCCCAAGAGTTCCAGACCAGCTTGGGCAACATGGAGAAACCCTCTCTACTAAAAATAGAAAGATCAGCTGGACGTGGTAGCACATGCCTGTAGTCCCAGCTACTTAGGAGGCTGAGGTAGGAGGATCACCTGAGCCAGGGATGCAGAAGTTGCAGTGAGCTGAGATCGCACCATGCCACTCCACTCCATCCTGGGCCACAGAGTAAGACCCTGTCTCAAAATAAAATGTACCATTTTAGCCATTTTAAGTGTACAGTTCTGTGGCATCAAGTATACTCACATTGTTGTGCAACCAGCACCACCATCCCCAGAACTTTTTTATCTTATAAAACTGAAATTTTGGCCAGGTGCTGTGGCTCATGTCTATAATCCCAGCACTTTGGGAGGCTGAGGTGGGCAGGTCCCTTGAGGTCAGCAGTTTGAGACCAGCCTGGCCAACATGGTGAAACCTCGTCTCTACTAAAAATATAAAATTAGCCAGGCACAGTGGCAGGTGCCTGTAATCGAAGCTACTAGGGAGGCTGAGGCACGAGAATCACTTGAACCTGGGAGGTGGAGGTTGCAGTGACCACGAGATGGCACCACTGCACTCCAGCCTGGGTGATAGAGTGAGACTGTGTCTCAGGGCTGGGAGCTATGGCTCATGCCTGTAATCCCAACACTTTGACAGGTGAATCACCTGAGGTTGGGAGTTCGAAACCAGCCTGGCCAACATGGTGAAACCCTGTCTCTACTAAAAATACAAAAATTAGCTGGATGTGGTGGCAGGTGCCTGTAATCCCAGCTACTTGGGAGGCTGAGGCAGGAGAGTCACTTGAACCCAGGAGGCAGAGGTTGCAGTGAGCCGAGATCACATGACTTTACTCCAACCTGGGTAACAGAATGAGACTCCATCTCAAAAAAAAAAAAAAAAAAACTTTCTCCCCATTAAACATTAATTCCCCATCCCCCCAGCCCCTGTTAGCCACCATTCTGCTTCTGTCTCTATGAAGCTGACTGTTCTAGGAACCTCGTAAGTGGAGATGTTAGATCTTTTTCTTTAAAAAATTGTGAAATATAGCAAACATCAAAATATACCTAAAACGTGTCTATGATTTTTTTTTTTCCTGAGACAGTGTCTCCCTCTGTCGCCCAGGCTGGAGTGCAGTGGTGCGATCTTGGCTCACTGCAAGCTCCACCTCCTGGTTTCATGCCATTCTCCTGCCTCAGCCTCCCGAGTAGCTGGGACTACAGGCGCCCGCCACCACTCCTTGCTAATTTTTTGTATTTTTAGTAGAGACGAGGTTTCACTGTGTTAGCCAGGATGGTCTCGATCTCCTGACCTCGTGATCCACCCACCTTGGCCTCCCAAAGTGCTGGGATTACAGGCATGAGCCACTGTGCCTGGCCATTTCTATGATTTAAAATAATACCATCACAGGGTGTGGTGGCTCATGCCTGTAATCCCAGCACTTTGGGAGGCCAAGATGGGAGGATCACTTGAGCCCAGCAATTCAAGACCAGCTTGGGCAACATGGTGAAACCCTGTCTCAGCCGGGCACGGTGGCTCATGCCTGTAATCCTAGCACTTTAGGAGGCTGAGGCAGGCGGATCACCTGAGGTCAAGAGTTTGAGACCAGCCTGGCCAACAAGGTGAAACCCTGTCTCTAGTAATACAAAAATTAGCCAGGCGTGGTGGCCTGAACCTGTAATCCCAGCTACTTGGGAGGCTGAGGCAGGAGAAACGCTTGAGATCGTGCCATTGCACTCCAGCCTGGGGGACAAGAGCGAGACTTCATTTCAAAATAAAAAAAAAAAGAAAGAAACCCTGTCTCTACAAAAAATTAGACGTGGTGGTGCACGCCTGTAGTCCCAGCTATCCAGGAGGCTGAGGTGGGAGGATCACCTGAGCCCAGGAGGTTGAAGCTGCAGTGAGCTGTGATCTGCACTCCAGCCTAGGCAACAGAGTGAGACCCTGTCTCAAAAGAAAACAGGCCAGGCATGGTGGCTCATGCCTGTAATCCCAGCACTTTGGGAGGCTGAGGCAGGGAGATCACTGGACGTCAGGAGTCTGAGACCAGCCTGGCCAACATGGCGAAACCCTGCCTCTACTAAAAATAAAAATGCCTGGCGTGGTGGTGGACACCTGTAATCCCAGCTCCTCAGAAGGCTGAGGTAGGAGAATTGCTTGAACCCAGGAGGTGGAGGTTGCAGTGAGCCAAGGTCCCGCCACCACACTCCAGCCTGGGCGACAAGAACGAAACTCCATCTCAAAGAAAAAGAAAACAACAACAAATACCATCATCCCCTCAGTGTCCACAGAGGATTGGTTCCAGGACCCCCTTCAGACACCAAAAATCTGATACCAAAACCCTCAAATCACTTATATGTAAAATGGCACAGTGTTTGCATATAGCCTACGTACATTCTCCTATATAGTTTAAATCATTTCTATATTGCTTATAACACTTAATGCAATGTAAATATATAAACAGTTGTTATACTGCATTTTAATTTGTATTTTTGGTTGTATCATTTTTATTTATTTTTTCATCTGTAGTTGACTGGGTCCACAGATGTGGCACCTGTGAATAGGGAGGGACAATTGTATAAAGTAGTACCCATATTACTCCCCTTGGGGCATGAAATACAAGCACCCACTCCTTTCTTGTAGAGCAGCAATTGTCAACCCTGGCCCTGGATTAGAATCCCCCTCCCCCAATCCCTCAGGAAGCTTAAGTCCCCAATTCTGCACCCCCAAAGATTCTGGCTTAATTGGCCTGGGGTGGATACCCTGGCACTGATCTTTTAAAAAACTACTTGAAGGGGTTCTACTGTTCAGTCTAGGTCGGAAACGAATCCCCTGGTTTGGGAGAATTACTTTGTTTTCAAGTTGACTGCATACATATGCATCCCTAACCGATGTATTTCATTTTTTTTTTTCTTTTTGAGACGGAGTCTCACTCTGTTGCCCAGGCTGGAGTGCAGTGGCCGGATCTTGGCTCACTGCAAGCTCCGCCTCCTGGGTTTACGCCATTCTCCTGCCTCAGCCTCCCAAGTAGCTGAGACTACAGGCGCCCGCCACCTTGCCCGGCTAGTTTTTTTTTTATTTTTTAGTAGAGACGGGGTTTCACCGGGTTAACCAGGATGCTCTCGATCTCCTGACCTCGTGATCCGCCCGTCTCCGCCTCCCAAAGTGCTGGGATTACAGGCTTGAGCCACCGCACCCAGCCATGTATTTCATTTTGCCTGGTTTTGAAGTTTCTGGAACCACGCTGTATATACGCTTTCATGATTTGCTCTTGCTCCTAATTGTAAAGTGTGTCTGTGTTGTACGGTGTATGGTTTGAATTCCATACTTGGAATAGACCAGTTTGCCCATTCTACTGTTAGTGGACAGTTAGGTCATTCGGCTGTTACCACAATGCTGCTGTGAATCTGCTTGTATGCATTTCCTGGTGCAGTTACACAAGGATTTCTGGATTAGAATGTCTGGCCTGGTGTGTTAGTTTGTTAGAGCTGCCACAACACATTAACACAGCCTGAGTGGCTTAAAATGTATTAATGTTCTCTTGGTTCAAGAGGCCAGAAGTCCCAGCACCACCTCACTCTTGAAGGCTTGGGGGTTAGAATCCTTTCCAGATTATCGGATGGCTCCAGGTGTCCCTTGGCTTGTGGCTGCATCACATCAATATCTGTTTCCATTTTCTTTCTTCTTTTTTTTTTTTTTTTTTTTTTGAGATGGAGTCTTGCTTTGTGGCCCAGGCTGGAGTGCAGTGGTATGATCTCAGTTCACTGCAACCTTCGCCTCCCAGGTTTAAGTGATTCCCCTGCCTCAGCCTCCCTAGTAGCTGGGACTACAGACGTGTGTCACCACGCCCAGCTAATTTTTGTATTTTTAGGAGAGACGGGGGTTTCACCATGTTGGCCAGGCTGGTCTCGAACTCCTGACCTCAGGTGATCCACCTGCCTCAGCCTCCCAAAGTGCTGGGATTACAGGAGTGAGCCACCGTGCCCAGCCTTTTTTTTTTTTTCTTTTTTAATTTTTATTTTTTGAGACAGTCTCGCTCTTGTCACCAGGCTGGAGTGCAAGCAGCATGATCTCGGCCCACTGCAACCTCTGCCTGCCAGGTTCAAGCGATTCTCGTGCCTCAACCTCCTAAGTAGCTGGGATTACAGGTGTATGCCACCAGATCTGACTAATTTTTATATTTTTAATAGAGATGGGGTTTTACCATATTGGCCAGGCTGGTCTTAAACTCCTGACCTCAAGAGATCCACCCACCTTGGCCTCCGAAAGTACTGGGATTACAGACCTGAGTCACCGTACCCGGCTTGCTTCCATCTTCACGTGGCTTTCTCCTCATGTCTGTCTGCTCTTCTGGGTTTTTTGTTTTTGTTTTTAGAGACAGGGTCTCATTCTGTCACCCAGGCTGATGTGCAGTTGTGCAAGCATAGCTTACTGCAGCCTCAAACTCCTGGGCTCAAGCTGTTCTCCTACCTGTGCTGAGTAGCCGGGACTACAAGCACACACACTGCACCCTGCTAATCCTTTTAAAAATTGTAGACTGGGCGCAGTGGCTCACGCCTGTAAACCCAGCACTTTGGGAGGCCGAAGTGGGCGGATCACAAGGACAGGAGTTCAAGACTAGGCTGGCCAACATGGTGAAACCCCGTCTCTACTAAAAGTACAAAAATTAGTTGGGTGTGGTGGTGCGTGCCTGTAGTTCCAGCTACTCAGGAGGCTGAGGCAGTGAACCCGGGAGGTGGAGGTTGCAGTGAGCCAAGATTGCACCACTGCACTCCAGCCTGGGCAACCAAACAAGACTCCATCTCAAAAAAAAAAAAAAAAAAAATTGAGATGGCGGCTGGCCTCAGTGGCTCACACCTGTAATCTGAGCACTTTGGGAGGCTAAGTTGGGTGGATCACTTGAGCCCAGGATTTCAAGACCAGCCTGGGCAACATGGCAAAACCCTGTCTCTACAAAATATGCACAAAAAAAAAAGAAAAAAAAATAGCCAGGTGTGGTGGCACGCACCTGTAGTCCCAGCTACTTGGGAGGCTGAGGTGGAAGGATCATCTGAGCTCAGGAGGTGAATATTGTAGTGAGCCAAGATGTTGCCACTGCACTCCAGCCTGGGTGAAAGAGTGAAACTTTGTCACACACACACACCCAAAAAACAACTGAGTTGGGGTCTTGTTATGTTGACTAGGCTGGTCTTGAACTCCTGGCCTCAAGCAATTCACCTGTCTTGGCACCCCCCCATCCAATGTGCTGGGATTACAGGCATAAGCCACTGCACCCAGCCTTCTTACTCTATTTTATATTTATATATATATATATATATATATATATTTTTTTTTTTTTTTTTTTTTTTTGAGACAGAGTCTCGCTCTGTTGCCCAGGCTGGAGTGCAGTGGTGCGATCTCGGCTCACTGCAAGCTCCGCCTCCCGGGTTCATACCATTCTCCTGCCTCAGCCTCCTGAGTAGCTGGGACTACAGGCGCCTGCCACCACGCCTGGCTAATTTTTTTTGTATTTTTAGTAGAGACAGGGTTTCACCGAGTTAGCCAGGATGGTCTCGATCTCTTGACCTTGTGATCCGCTTGCCTCGGCCTCCCAAAGTGCTGGGATTACAGGCGTGAGCCACTGCGCCCGGCCTCTATTATATTTTTTAAAGCAGGGTCTCAGTATGTTGCCCAGGCAGGCTACCCTCCAACTCCTGGCCTCAAGCAATCCTCCCGCCTCAGCCTCCTTATCTTTTTTTTTTTTTTTTTTTTTGAGACAGAGTCTCACTCTGTTGCCCAGGCTGGAGTGAAGCAGCACGATCTCAGCTCACTGCAACCCCACCTCCAGGGTTCAAGTGATTCTCCTCCCTCAACCTCCCGAGTAGCTGGGATTACAGGCACATGTCGCCATGCCCGGCTAATTTTTGTGTTTTTAGTAGAGACAGGGTTTCGCCATGTTGGCCAGGCTGGTCTCAAACTCCTGACCTTGGGTGATCCACCTACGTCAGCCCTCCTAAAATGCTAGAATTACAGGAGTGAGCCACTGGCCTTTATCCTTTCTTATGAAGACACTTGTCATTGAATGTAGGCACCACACTGGTCATTGGGATTATCTCATTTAAGATCTTAAACTTATTTACATCTGCAAAGACTTTTTTTTTTGATAGAGGGTTTCACTCTGTTTCCCAGGCTCAGAGTACAGTGGCATGATCACAGCTCACCACAGTTTTGATCTTCCTGGGCTCAGGTAATCCTCCCACCTAGGCTTCCCGAGTAGCTAGGACTACAGGTGCGTGCCACCACACCCGGCTAGTTTTCTGTAGAAACGGTTTCACCATGTTGCCCAGACTGGTCTTGAACTTGTGGGCTCAAGTGATCTCCTGCCTTGCCCTCTCAAAGTGTTGGGATAACAGGCATGAGCGAC
Organism: Chlorocebus sabaeus; assembly: GCF_047675955.1. Classification (NCBI taxonomy): domain Eukaryota; kingdom Metazoa; phylum Chordata; class Mammalia; order Primates; family Cercopithecidae; genus Chlorocebus; species Chlorocebus sabaeus. Next base: position 54,750,571 of record NC_132925.1, read on the forward strand.
CATACCCAGCTACAAAGACTCTTTTCCTACATAAGGTCACATTCACGGGGTCCAGGTAGACATCTCTTTTCAGGGACCACAGTTTAACCCACTACAACTAAGCAGTGCCACACTTTTCTTCAGGTAGGTGTGGCTTATTGGATATTTCATTTTTCGGTGACCTTGGCCCCTTGCTGAAGAAGGGATAGACCCACTCCCTCTGCAGAAGGGCTGAGGTTTAGGCAAGGTCAACTCTTTCCCCGTCTCATGACATTAACATTCCTATGCCCATTAGGTGTCATTCTGCCAGCCCGGCTTGTTCTCTGGTGTTGGGGGGCTCTCCGTGGTCGGCAGTTCTGGCAATACGTCCCTGAGTCTACTCACTGCCACGTGATCTTGGGCAAGCCATGCCTCCTCTTTCAGACTCAGTTTCTTCATCTGTAAAGTGAAGGCTCACGCTCCCCACCTCTGGATCAGAGATGCTGGGGGAGTCCCTAAATAGGAAGCCCCGTGTCTGTCCTTGGGTGGGAATTCTGGGCCTCGCTGCATGGCGGAGCTGCTGATGGCCTCAGGCTCTTGCTGTGGACCCTGGGGTACACGGCCTCGCCCCACCCACTCTTGACCCTCCAACAGCAATGGAGCCAAGCCCCAAATACTTCACTTGTTTCTTTTTATTTGGTGTTGGATCCAGGACAAGGGCAGTGGGGAATCGAAGCAGGGGCTTCCCTAGCTTCATACCCCCAGGCCCCTGTGCCTCTGGAATGTACCAACAAAGGGCAGGGGTTTCAGGGGGCTCAGCCTCTTCATGGGGCACGCCTCAGCCCTGGGTTTGTCGCAGTTTGGTCTTGAACTTCCCTTTGGCCTTGACCTTCCTATGGGTGCTAGGAATTGTTCCGACTTCAAAGGGCAGAGGCAACAAGGCACTTCTAGCTGGGGGCCTCGGAGGCACAAGAGAGCAGGAGCCTCAGTGTGAAAGGAGGGGAGAAGAGGGAGATGGTCAGAAGTCTGTTGAGGAAGGGGCTTCTGAGGGAGACCAGCTCTTCCCTTGGGGTGCCAGCCAGCCTGGGAGCTGCCATCTGCCTGTGCCCTCCAGCCCTGACCCCATGCTCAGCACGGTCCACTGGGTGTGAGCCACAGGTCGAGGCCCACCTTTCTTGGCTTCAGGATGCTGGGTGCCACCTTGAAATCAAGGTTAGGTGGGAGGGAAATGAAGACCTTGGCTGTGGGTAGAGTCATCAAGGCCTTGCCTGTGGTCGACAGGGCCTTAGTGCCCACCAGCTTGCTGTGCTGTCGTCTGAGGACCTGGCCCTGGTGTCAGAGTACATGGGGAGAAGGCAGCTGGGCCTTGGTGTGGAGGCTGGGGAAGTGGTGAGGGGCTGTGGGAGCAAGAGAAGCTCTGAGGGCCTGGGGGGGCCCCAAGGTGGCCTAGCTGCCCTAAAAGGCGTGTGTGGAGGATGGGGGGATGTGGAGGGGCGGGGTGAAGGCAGATGGAGCCCTCCGGGTTCCTCCTCCAGAGGCAGTGAGAAGAAAACAGGGTAGAGTCCAACAGACCTGGGTCTGCATCCCAGCTGTGCCCCTTCTGAGCTGTGCAACCTTGGGCAACTTCTTTAAACTTCCTGATACCTTGGCTGGAAAATGGGGATAATAGCACCTACCTTGCTAGGCTGGTGTAGGCACTAAAGGAGCTGGGCAGGTAGTAGCATGGGGCAAATTGTTAAGTGCTGGACACATGTTAGTTATTTTCCCCAGCGGTGACTGCTTGAAGGCAAAGGCAGAATACTGCAGTGGGAAAAGCGTGGGTGCTGGAGAGAACAACCTGGGCTTAAGTTCTGGCATCTTTGAAATAAGGTCATCTTTGAAAAATCACTCTGCCTCGCAGAGTGACTACTTTGGAGGAGACAATACTTATTTGGCCGGGTTTTTATTGGTTTTTTTAAACAGAGTTTTGCTCTTGTTGCCCAGGCTGGAGTACAATGGTGCAATCTCAACTCACTGCAACTTCCGCTTCCCGGGTTCAAGCGATTTTCATGCCTCAGCCTCCCAAGTAGCTGGGATTATAGGCACCTGTCACCACACCCGGCTAATTTTTGTATTTTTTAGTAGAGTAGAGATGGGGTTTCACCATGTTGGCCAGGCTGGTCTCAAACTCCTAACCTCAAGTGATCTGCCCGCCTCGGCCTCCCAAAGTGCTTTTTTTTGTTTGTTTGTTTTTAAGACAGCATCTCGCTCTGTCTCCCAGGCTGGAGTGCAGAGGTGCAATCATAACTCACTGCAGCCTTGACCTCCCAGGCTCAAGCCATCCTCATTAGCCTCGCGAGTAGCTGGGACCACAGGCTCGTGCCACCATGCCCAGCTAATTTGGCTGTGTATTTTTAAAGAATACTTTGTGAGTAGTGGCTTTTACTTGCTACTGGTGGCTCTTTGGTGGGGTAGCTGATCCAGGTGGTTAGGAGGGGCCTGGAGAGCAGGAATAAATCGCCTTGGGACACTTGGGTGTTTTGGGCGAATGGTCTTACCCAGGGCCTGGGGGTTCTTCGGACTCAACGGCAATGTGTTCAAGTGGTGGGGTTGCCTGTCCCCACTAGAAAAGGTCATAGTGAAAATGCAGCCTATCCTGGTGCTGGGGGCATCCTACTCTGGGAGATTGGGGCAGACCAGGGCTGTGGCACTTTTCGCCTTGCCTTTGTTCCCCTTTCCGAGGGCTGAAGTGGTGGCAGTGGAGACTGGCTTCTCACTGTGCCCCAGGCTCCTGGCCCCAGCACCTTTCCTAGAAGCTGACCTGTGGATAGGGGTCCCCGAGTCCTTGCCTTCCCTAGAGCCTCGCTGGGTCAGCAGAGGGACTGCTGGGCGGACCCCCATCCGCCGATGACACATCGCCATGGGCTTCTTGATGGTGGAGCCCTCTACCAGGAGCCGGATGCCCACATATTGGGGCACCTCCACAGCAGGCTGTGGGCAAGAAGAGGAGACAAGGCCCACTCAGTCAGTGGTAGTGGAATCCTTGGCCCAGCGGGACCCAGGGTAGATATGGGTGGAATTACTTTCTGAGGCACCTGGTCAAAGAGACATTTCTGAGCTGAGAAATGGAAAGCCCACCTCTGAGTCAGTACCTAGAGTCACAGAGCTCCAGGAATTGCTAGCCCAGAGGAATGGGGGAATCCCAGCCATGTCCCACCAGCACCCCTCAGCCACATTTCCCTCCTAAGCTGCCCCCAGCCCCTGCTGGAATGTGTGTGGCTCCACTGCACAGGCTACCGCAGGTGGACAGCTTCCTGAGCTCAGCCAATCAGATTCTCTGCACAGGGAGTTTGAGTTACGCCACCCAGACAGGTAAGAGGCTTGGAGCCTGCCTAGAGCCTCATGTGAACCCAGGTTATGGGGGAGCAGAAATTAAGAACCTTAAAGAAGACAGTCTGTGGAGAGAATGAAGTAGCGAATACGCAGAGGAAGGCAGAGAGAAGGGTCCAAGGAGAGGGAGTCCCTTACAACTCTCAGTTCCTATCAGGCCAAGCTGTGTGTCCTGCCCTCAGCTGGGCTCCAGGAGAGCTCCCTGTGCCTCGCCAGCAACCTGGAGTCAATTGGAGGTATCTTCTGTGCCACTGAAGGATCCTGATCAGAATCTATCTAAACATCAGAATTACTTGGAGCTTGTTAAAAATACAGCTATCTGCCGGGCATGGTGGTCACACCTGTAATCCCAGCACTTTGCGGGGCTAAAGCCGGCAGATCACTTGAGGTCAAGAATTTGAGACCAGCCTGGCTAACATGGCAAAACCCTGTCTCTACTAAAAATACAAAAAAATTAGCAGGTCATGGTGGCAGGCACCTGTAATCCCAGCTACTCGGGAGGCTGAGGCAGGAGGATTGCTTGAATGCAGGAGGCGGAGGTTGCACTGAGCCGAGATCGCGCCATTGCACTCCAGCCTGGGTGATAAGAGCGAAACTCCGTCTCAAAAAAAATAAATAAATAAATAAATACAGCTATTGCCAGGCATGGTGGCTCATGCCTGTAATCCTAGCACTTTGGGAGGCTGAGGCAGGCAGATATCTGAGGTCAGGAGTTGGAGACCAGCCTGGCCAACATGGCAAAACCCCGTCTCTACTAAAAACACAAAAATTAGCCAGCCATGGTAGGCACCTGTAATCCCAGCTACTTGGGATCTAAGAAGGAGAATCACTTGAATCCAGGAGGCGGAGGTTGCAGCGAGCCGAGATAGCACCACTGCACTGCAGCCTGGGTGGCAGAGCAAGACTCTGTCTCAAAAAAAAAGAAAAATTAAAAAAAAATTCTTTTTAATCAAATAAAAATATAGCTATCAGCACTCCCGAGTGGCCCCAAATGATGAAGGAAAGCTCATCTTTAAAGAAGAATCTCAGCTAATAAATGCAGAAGGAACAACAGAATTAGACATTTGCCATTTTGCAACTCTAATAAAATAGGCAATAATCAAAACTGGTATCAAAACAATTAGATGAATGGATGACAGGAAAATGACAGTCATCTGGACAGAGCCAACACAACACCTTACAAAAAAATTAATTGCAAAGGGGAGATGTAGCTTATAATGGAGAGATCTCGTAACCACCGCTGTAACCCACAGTCAAACTCAGCAGCACTAACTGTGAGATACTGTCAAAGGATGTGCCTTGTGATGCCATATGAGGTACCCAACATCACCTCTGAAGTGCTCTTGGCAAAAATGTTTAACCTGAACCTCATCAAGCTGTCTGACCTAACTTCTAGTTCCTGAGACAATCAGCTAACAAAAGACCAAGGTAAATAACACCATAAGGAAACAATCAGATAAATCCAGAATGTGGGACAGTTCTACAGAACAACCGGCCTGGCCCCTCAAAAGATCAAAACTGTGGTGTCAAAAGGCACTGGGGCTGGCCTAGATGAAAAGAGACAAAAAACCAGTGCAAGGTGTGAGCCTTCACTATGTGCTGGCCTAAAAACAAAAACAAGAACAAATCAGCAATAAAAGACATTTAGAGGGCTTGGCGCGGTGGCTCACGCCTGTAATCCTAGCACTTTGGGAGGCCGAGACGGGCGAATCACGAAGTCAGGAGATCGAGACCCTTATGGCTAACAGTGAGACCATTATGGCTAACACGGTGAAACCTTGTCGCTACTAAAATACAAAAAGTTAGCCAGGCATGGTGGTGGGCGCCTGTAGTCCCAGCTACTCAGTGGGGTGGAGGCAGGAGAATCGCTTGAACCCGGGAGGCGGAGGATGCAGTGAGCTGAGATGGTGCCACTGCACTCCAGCCTGCGTGATAAAGCGAGACTCTGTCTCAAAAAAAAAAAAAAAAAAAAAAAGATGTTTGGGGGACATTTGAAAAATGCAGGTGCGTAGTCACCTCCCCAAGCTAGACATCTTGGGTCAATCTCTGGGGGTGGAGCCTCCTGACATCCGTACCTTTAGAAGCTTTCACATGCTTCTGGCCTGGGCACTGGCATTGGGAGCACTGCACTACAATGGCACCTTTTCCCTCAGCTTGCTCATATTTTCCTGCCCATGTATTTCACCATTTACATTTTTTGAAACCAAAACGCCAATATATTAATTTAAGAAATGATCAGGGCCGGGCGTGGTGGCACACGCCTGTAATCCCAGCACTTTGGGAGGCCAAGGTGGGCGGATCATGAGGTCAGGAGATCAAAACCATCCTGGCTAACACAGTGAAACCCTGTCTCTACTAAAAATACAAAAAATGAGCCAGGCGTGCTGGCGCGCACCTGTAGTCCCAGCTACTTGGGAGGCTGAGGCAGGAAAATGGCATGAACCCAGGAGGCGGAGCTTGCCTTGCGCCGAGATCGCGCCACCGCGCTCCAGCCTGGGCAACAGAGCAAGACTCTTATCTTGAAAAAAAAAAAAAAAAGATCAATAACTGTAATGAAGACGAGGTCACTTAGGTCATGTGATCGGTATGCTCTCTTCCTGTAACCAAACCTTGACAGAAGCCGAATGCTAATCAGAAGCCACTTAAACTGCCACAAGAAATTCTATCCAGAGCTCAGAAAGCTTTGCAATCAATTTTCTGACTGATTTTTTAAAATGCTGTTCTATTTTACAAGTAGACTTCAATCTCTCTTTGAAGCAAGATGAGTAAAATAATTATAATACTACTAATAATAGTAGCTACCAGTAATTGCCTATTACTATACATTCAGGCACTTTACAGGTTATACATGATGAAACTCCTAACCTTATTAGGTAATAACAACATTAGCTAAAACTTAGTAGCATTTACTATGTGCCAGGCATTATTCTAAAGTACTTTACTGGCTGGGCACGGTGGCTCCTGCCTGTAATCCCAGCACTTTGGAAGGCTGAGGTGGGCGGATCACCTGAGGTCAGGAGTTCGAGACCAGCCTGGCCAACATGGAGAAACCCTGTATCTACTAAAAATACAAAAATTAGACAGGCGTTGTGGTGGGCACCTGTAATCCCAGCTACTTGGGAGGCTGAGGAGAATCGCTTGAACCCAGGAGGTGGAGGTTGCAGTGAACCAAGATCATGCCACTGCACTCCAGCCTGGGCAAAAGAGCGAGACTCGGTCTCAAAAATAAATAAATGAAAATGAAGTACTTTACTTATCAACTCATTTAATTCTCACAACTCATAGTACCTAACTTTGTGAGTTAGGTACTATTTTTATTCTTACAGATGAGGAGACCTAGGGGTTAGGAACTTGTCTGAAGTCACACAGCTTGTTGTCACTGAACAGGAATTTGAAACCAAGGAGACGGCCGGGCGCGGTGGCTCAAGCCTGTAATCCCAGCACTTTGGGAGCCCGAGACTGGCGGATCACGAGGTCAGGAGTTTGAGACCATCCTGGCTAACCCGGTGAAACCCCGTCTCTACTAAAAAATACAAAAAACAAAACTAGCCGGGCGCGGTGGCGGGCGCCTGTAGTCCCAGCTACTCGGGAGGCTGAGGCAAGAGAATGGCGTGAACCCAAGAGGCGGAGCTTGCAGTGAGCCAAACTCGCGCCACTGCACTCCAGCCTGGGAGACAGAGCGAGACTCCGTCTCAAAAAAAAAAAAGAAACCAAGGAGATTCCAGAATCTCTGCTCTTATGACTATGCTATATGCCTCTCTAGAAATATTATCCCCATACACTAATTCATTTTATTCTCCCATTCCCATGAGAAAGTTGGTAATAATATCCCCATTTCAAAGATCAGGAGACTGAGGCTCAAGGAGGTGAGGTCACCTTAGCAGGACCAGGACTTGAATCTGGGTCTTAAACTGGGTCTGACTGCAGAGCCCTATGCTCCACTATGGGGCTGCCTGGAAGAGGGTGCAGACTCTCTGGGATCCTGCCTGGGCCCAACCTCCTCACCTGCTTATAGATGAGCTCAAAGGCTCCTGTGTCACAGCTGTGGTCCAGTCGCCGGTCAATGACCACGCGCAGGGTGTCAGCTTGCACGCCAGCACAGAGCCGGGCTGTGACTGCCGTGGAGGGCGCCATGGTGGGGCTGGCGTTGATCTCAATCAGCCAGGGCTGGAAGTCCTCCCCGAACACAAAGTCAGCACCATAGAGCTCAAAGCTGGCCTTCCGACACTGCACGGCGTCCTGGGAGGTCTGAAGTGCGTGGATTACAGCATCCTTCATGCCAGGCACGATGATGGTGGACCAAGCATTTGGGGCCCCCATCTCCTGCAGGTGGGCCTGAAACCTCTGGCTGGACCACATGTTGTCTGGGGGAAGCAGTGGATGCCGATGGCATGAGTTCTCCAGGTGCTTCTGGATGGAGTTGTTACACAGGTGCACTGAGCTGCGGCAGAGAGCAGAAAACTGAAGTCCAGGCCCTTGTGTCTCTCCCATCCAAGTTCAGGGAGGACAGGCAAGTCCTGGAACCAGCCCTGGGACACCCTGCACTATTCAACTTGAGATGGGGCCCTACTGGGAAGGACAAAAAGGACAGAGGCCTGGGCCCCACCACATTCCTTTAGGGCCAGAACTACTGTTATCTCTCAGGGCTGCTCTGAGGGCACTAATTATGGGGGCCACAGTACTAAGTGCTTTGTGCATAGTCTCAGTTAACCATCTCAGTGTTTGGAAGATAAGAGGGTGGGTAAGGGTATGGCCCCGTCATCACCAGGACGTGGTCAAATGCCATCTCCACACTAGTTGTGAGACCTTAGGCAAGTCATCTAACCTGCGTGCTCTTCACATCTGCAAAATGAGGGTAGTAACAGTACCCACTTCACTGTTTTTTATTTTTTTCTTCAGACCTGGTGAACAGGAAGTATTCACTGGGTTCTTATGAAGAATAAGATAATGGATACAACGTGCTTAGCACTATCACATATGAAGCACTCAATAATTGATAGCTATGAATTTCATACTACTGCCTCCATTCTTCAGATGTGGAAACCAAGGCTTAAATAGGTTTTCACATGACCAGAGTCAAACAACTTGGAAGCTGCAGAGACAGAATTTGAATTCAGGCTTCAACAAGGCTTTCTCTCACCCCAGAACTTAACACGACATCTTGGTTTTCAAAACTTCTGACCTCCTTTCCCTTGCTCTACATTTGCTTCCCTTTTTTCCCCAACGACAAATATAATCTTTTTTTTTTTTTGAGACAGAGTCTTGCTCTGTTGCCCAGGTTGGAGTACAGTCGCACGATCTCAGTTCACTGCAACCTCCACCTCCCAGGTTCAAGCAATTCTCCTGTCTCGGCCTCCCAAGTAGCTGGGACTACAGGTGCCCGCCAACACACCCAGCTAATTTTTATATTTTTAGTAGAGACGGGGTTTTACCATATTGGTCAGGCTGGTCTCGAACTCCTGACCTCAGGTGATCTGCTTGCCTCAGCCTCCCAAAGTGCTGGGATTACAGGCGTGAGCCACTGCGCCTGGCCCAAATAATCTTTGAACCTGTTAAATAATTTCACTTGTGTTCATTGCTTGTCTGTTTCTCCCTGCTAGAATGTAAGCCCTTGAGAGCTGGGATCTTGTTTTGTTCACTGCTATACCCCAAGTGCCCAGAACAGTGCATGGCATAAGGTACACACTCGGTCAAATCTGTTGGAGGGGCCAGGCACAGTGTAATCCCAGCACTTTAGGAAGCCAAGGTGGGACGATCGCTTGAGCCCAGGAGTTTGAGACCAGCCTGGGCAACATAGTGAGACCCCATGTCTACATAAAAGAATTCAAAAATCAGCTGTGGTACATGTCTGTGGTCTCAGATACTTGGGAGGCTGAGGAGGAAGGATTGCTTGAGCACAGGAAGTCAAGGCTACAGTGAGCCGTGACCATGCCACTGCACTCCAGCCTAGGCAACAGAGTGAGACCGCCCCCTGTCAAAAAAAATAAAAATAAAAAATCTGTTGGATGCAAGGACAGCTGGCTGGATGAGAGCCCGCCTGCCTGCAGTCTGTGTATGGAGCCTAGCGCTGCTGCGCGAGTCCCCTGCACTGTAATTGCCTGTTTGCTTGCCAGTTCCCCAACTAGGCAGGGAGCTTGTGGGAGGCGAACAGAGGGGCTCACTTGTCCAGGTTCTTCAGGGAGAAGGGCTGTGTGGAAAAGCGGATATAGCTGTCGCGGTAGAACCACACGGTAAGTGGGTTCCAGTCAGTTACCAGGAACCATTGTCTCAGGTCAAACTTGGTGCCAAAGATGAGCAGGGGCCGCTCAATATACTTCTGCACCACCCATTTGCCGTCCTTCATCACCATGGGGTTGCCATTCACCAGCTTCAGCATCTCCTCCAGGTGGTCCATGCATATGATGCCTACGGGGGAAGAGGGCAGTCAGGGATTGGAAGGTCAGGCGTGGGCTGGGAGAAGGGTCAGCTTGTCATGAGCTCTCATCCCCTCGGAGCTGATAGGGCTGTGTGGGTAAGGCGGTCTCCCTTAACCAGAACTCAATTCCCTTTGGGAAAGCCAGGAATTTGCTAAGGATTTTAAATTTTTCCTAATTAACCAGTTTTGTTTGATTAAATATGAATATATACATGGATACAAATTTAAAGTGCTGGGCTTTTTTTTTTTTTTTTTTTTGGAGACGGAGTCTTGCTCTGTCACCCAGGCTGGAGTGCAGTGGCCGGATCTCAGCTCACTGCAAGCTCCACCTCCCGCGTTTACGCCATTCTCCTGCCTCAGCCTCCCGAGTAACTGGGACTACAGGCGCCCACCACCACGCCCGGCTAGTTTTTTTGTTTGTTTGTTTTGTTTTTTGTTTTTTTGTTTTTTTTTTGAGACGGAGTCTTGCTCTATCGCCCAGGCTGGGGTGCAGTGGCCGGATCTCAGCTCACTGCAAGCTCCGCCTCCCGGGTTTACGCCATTCTCCTGCCTCAGCCTCCCGAGTAGCTGGGACTACAGGCGCCCACCACCACGCCCGGCTAGTTTTTTTGTTTGTTTGTTTTTGTTTTGTTTTTTTTGAGATGGAGTCTTGCTCTGTCACCCAGGCTGGAGTGCAGTGGCCGGATCTCAGCTCACTGCAAGCTCCACCTCCCGCGTTTACGCCATTCTCCTGCCTCAGCCTCCCGAGTAACTGGGACTACAGGCGCCCACCACCACGCCCGGCTAGTTTTTTTGTTTGTTTGTTTTGTTTTTTTTTTTTTGTTTTTTTTTGAGACGGAGTCTTGCTCTGTCGCCCAGGCTGGGGTGCAGTGGCCGGATCTCAGCTCACTGCAAGCTCCGCCTCCCGGGTTTACGCCATTCTCCTGCCTCAGCCTCCCGAGTAGCTGGGACTACAGGCACCCGCCACCTCGCCCGGCTAGTTTTTTGTATTTTTTAGTAGAGACGGGGTTTCACCGTGTTAGCCAGGATGGTCTCGATCTCCTGACCTCGTGATCCACCCGTCTCGGCCTCCCAAAATGCTGGGATTACAGGCTTGAGCCACCGCACTCGGCCTTTTTTTTTTTTTTTTTTGAGACAGTCCTGTCGCCTAGGCTGGAGTGCAGTGGCACGAGCCTGGCTCACTGCAACCTCCACCTCCCGGGTTCAAGCGATTCTCCTGCCTCAGTCTCCTGAGTAGCTGGGATTGCAGGTGCCTGCCACCACGTGTGGCCAATTTTTGTATTTTTAGTAGAGACAGGGTTTCACCACGTTGGCCAGGCTGGTCTCCAACTCCTGACCTCAAGTGATCCACCCGCCTCGGCCTCCCAAAGTGCCGGGATTACAAGCGTGAGCCACCGCGCCCGGCCAGTGTTGGGCTTTTTTAAAGTATGTGCACCTATTACTTTCCTACCAATAATAAATAGACTATAAAACAAAACAAAAATTGACAGTACGAAAGGGCATACAATAAAAATTACATCTCCTTGTCCAGAGGCAGCCAACTGCTGCTTCCAGGTCCTTATGGATATCCTTCCAGATCATGTGAGATCCTACACATGCCTTAGTTTCCCAGGATTGTATAAATTAAAACATGTTAAGGATTTGGAATCGTGCTTTAGATGCATGACTGCATTTAATCCTCACCTCACAGGAGGTATTATCATCCTCCTCATTTCACATATGAGGGAACTGGGGTTCAGGGAGGTGATAAAACCTGCTCAAGGTCACGAAGAATATCAGTAGCAGAGCTAGGACTCAAACCCAGGCAATCTGGCTTCAATAGACCTACACTATTAACTTCCTTGGCCTTTACTGGGAGATGGGGGGTGCCAAGGCAGGAAGTAGGAGCTGACCCCCACCTCGTCCGCGGGACTTGGCTCCCGGCTTCACAATCCAGATGTTGCGATCCCCTTCCATGTCTATCTGGGGTACCACGGCCCGCAGCTGCTGCAGGATGTCCTCACAGCGCTGGACCTGAGTGTCGAGGTGCCTGAGTTCTGCCCCTTCGCTGTGGGGAAATGATGGAACTTGGGCAGGGCTGGACCTGGCACATGTGGGTGGAGAGGGCAAGGGGAGATATATTCCACCACCCCCCACTGTCTTCCAGGCAGCCTCGGTCACGCCCTCCCTGCAGATATCCATAGGTCCCTCCCAAGCCTCCGGCCCCACCTTCAAGCCATCCCTGAAATCCTAACCTCCCCAGACTACAGGAAAGGGAAAGGTTGATAAAATTCCATTAACTGCAAACCACCCCCTACTCCAGCACTCCACCTGTGCCACTCCCCTTCCTATTACATTAAAACTGTCTTTGATAGAATTTAATCTTTCCAGTTCCTAATGATAAAGCACCACTATGTGCCAGGCACTGTGACAAGGGCTTTCCATATATTTTCACTAATCCCCTCAAGGCCCTGCCAGGGAAGTATTACTGATACCCCACCCCCTGCCCCCCGACTTTTGTTTTGTTTTGTTTTTTGGAGACAGGGTCTTGGTCTGTCACCCAGGCTGAAGTGCAGTGGTGAAACCATGGCTCACTGCAGCCAGGAACTCCTAGGTCCAAGTTTCAGCCTCCCAAGTAGTTGGAATTACAGGCATATGCCACCACATCCAAGCTAATTTTTATTTTTGGCAGAGATGGGTCTTATTATGTTACCCAGGCTGGTCTTGAATTCCTGACCTCAGGCGATCCTCCTGCTCAGCCTCCCAAAGTGCTGGGATTGCAGGCATAAGATACCACACCCAGCACTGGTCCCATTTTAGAGAAATGTAAACTGGGCCAGGCACGGTGGCTCATGCCTATAATCCCAGCACTTTGGGAGGCGGAGGCAGGTGGATCACCTGAGGTCAGAAGTTCGAGAACAGCCTGGCCAACATGGCAAAACCCTGTCTCTACTAAAAATACAAAAATTAGCCAGGCATGGTGGCAGGTGCCTGTAATCCCAGCTACTTGGGAGACTGAGACGGGACAATCACTTGAACCAGGGAGGCAGAGGTTATAGTGAGCCAAGATCCCGCCACTGCACTCCAGCCTGGGTGGGTGACAGAGCAAGACTCGGTCTCAAAAAAATTAAATTAAATTAAATTAAATTAAAATAAAAAGTAAACTGGGCCGGGCACAGTGGCTCATGCTTGTAATCCCAGCGCTTTGGGAGGCCGAGGTGGGTGGATCACGAGGTCAAGAGATCCAGACCATCCTGGCTAACATGGTGAAACTCTGTCTCTCTCCTAAAAATACAAAAATTAGCCAGGCGTGGTGGTGGGCACCTGTAATCCCAGCTACTCGTTAGGCTGAGGCAGGAGAATCGCTTCAACCCAGGAGGCAGAGGTTGCAATGAGCCGAGATCACACCATTGCACTCCAGCCTGGGCAACAGAGCGAGACTCCATCTCAAAAAAAAAAAAAAAAGTAAACTGAAGCTTTGAGAGTTAAGGGACTTACCCAAGGCCATACACTGAAAGCTGAGTGGTACAGCCAGGATTCAAACTCTGTCCTGTCTGATTCTTCCATGCATAGGTGCTTTTTGGGGTTCATTCCTCTCTTAATCTGCGCCTAATATTGGCTGTTACAATATTAGCCTAATTCCTTTCAAGCACATCTATATCGCACATCTATATCATACCTCTTCTTGCTTTTCTCCCCATCATTTACCCCCACCTGACACATCTGCTTATTTGGTTATTGTTTGAATCCCCTAACTAGAATGTAAACTCCGTAAGAGCAGCAACATTTTTTGTAGTTGTTCTCTGCTGTAATCCCCATCCCCAAGCACCACACCTGGCGCTCAGCAGGTACTCCCTAAAAGTTTGCTCAGTGAATTAACGGTTGGCTCAGCAAGTACTTTGGTAGGAGCCTGCCTCAGCAACTGGGCTGCACAGACAGGGTTTCATGGACAAAGAGTGACCCTGTTCTCTGCAGGACAGAAAATGTCCTGAACTAAACCAAGTCACAAAATACACCAGATGGCTACCTCATCCAGACTCTCCTTTTCCTTCTGAATGAATAGGACGGGAGCCTCCTATTCAGGGGAAGCTAACTCTGTAACACTTTAGCATCTTGAATGTCTCCAGTCATGGAGAACTTTCTCTTTTTTAAGGAGGAGGCAGCAGCCATTGGGGCAGTGCCAGGAACAGGTACAGCAAGATGCAGGGGGCTAGGCAAGGTCTCCCAGCAGTACTCACACCTATGTCCTGACAAACTTTTCTGTGGTCCGTAGCATGAAGCATCTGTTCAGTAATCTGTGATGTGGCCCAGGAAAGTATCACACAGGAGTGTAATTTGAAAAAGTATATTCGACATGACAATATGATTTTATAGTTAGTGAAAAGAAAAAAAACAACAACAGTATTTTAATGAAAAGTCAACCTTGATGAAAACCTGGCTGGCTTAGTTCTTAAAATCCAGGATTAAAACAAACAAACAAACAAAAAACTGGGTGTTTTTTTTTTTGAGACGGAGTCTTGCTCTGTCACCCAGGCTGGAGTACAGTGGCACGATCTCGGCTCACTGCAACCTCTGCCTCCCGGATTCAAGCAAATCTCCTGTCTCAGCCTTGGCCTCCCAAAGTGCTAGGATTACAGGCATGAACCACCGCTCCAAGTAGATTTGTTTTTTTAAAAAGTTGAGAAGCATTAACAGTAAATATTGAACGAATTAGGCTGAGTGCAGTGGCTCACACTACTCAGTGGCTCCTGAGTAGCTGGGATTATGGGCATGTGCCACCAGGCCAGTTAATTTTCGTATTTTTAGTAGAGATGGGGTTTCGCCATATTGGCCAGGCTGGTCTCCAACTCCTGACCTCAAGTGATCTGCCTGCCTCCGCCTCCCAAAGTGCTGGGATTACAGGTGTGAGCCACCACGTCTGGCCGCCTTGATAATTCTTAATTTAAGATGGGTAGCTTTACATTTTCCAGTAGCTAAAGAGAAAGTATTGGGTCACCTAAGTTATTTCCTGACATTTAGAAAAGATGCAATGAATTACTTGCTAATGACGTGGATCTGCTGCTCATGTCATTCATTAGTTCTTCGGTTTCCCCTATTGAGTAATTAAATCTGTCCATTTGTTTCTGTTCTTCAGTTTCCCCTATTGAGTAATTAAATCTGTCAATTTCTTTCCATTACCACCACCCCAGGTGAGATTCCTAGCACTCCCACCTGGCTTCCTGCAGGTCTCAAACCTTGAGCTGTGTCCCGGTTGAGAACAGGGGCTACGCTTCATTTCTGGTACCTGGCACAATGCTTGGCACATTGGAGTTGCTCAAAAAATGCTTACTGTGTGTTCTGCCTTCCGGGCTGTTCTCCCTCCAGTCGCTCCTGCATGCTTCTCCTGACTGGAATCTCCCTAAAGCAGCACCAGGCTCACCTTGATCCTCCCTTCCCGGGCCTGAGAACCTTTCTCCAAAGTGTGTTCAGAAAACACTGCCCCAGGCCAGGCGTGGTGGCTCACACCTGTAATCCCAGCACTTTGGGAAGCCGAGGAGGGCGAATCACGAGGTCAGGAGATCGAGACCATCCTGGCTAACATGGTGAAACCCCGTCTCTACTAAAAATATAAAAAATTAGCCGGGCGTGGTGGCGGGTGCCTGTAGTGCCAGCTACTCGGGAGGCTGAGGCAGGAGAATGGTGTGAACCCGGGAGGCGGAGCTTGCAGTGAGCCGAGATCGTGCCACTGCACTCCAGCCTGGGCGACAGAGCGAGACTCCCTCTCAAAAAAGAAAAAAAAAAAAAGAAAAAGAAAGCACTGCCCCTCAGGATGCTTGGTGGGAGGCAGGGCAGGGTGGGAGCCTACAGAGAGAGTATACAGGATACACTCAGTAGGCTTACACCACCCAGAGGTTCTGAAGAGTACTGCCCCAGGGAAGCCTCTTTAATTAACTGCTTAATCCAGTGTTTTCCAAATGTGATGGACCACAAAAGCCCTTTTTCCATAAAATCTATTTACTTCCTGGAGAATTAACATCCATACAACACACGCTTTGGGCAATGTGCTGTCCATTTGGTGGCACAAGCCATGCTCTTAGAGACTATGCTATGCCAAGAACCAAGAAGAGTGGCCCAGACCCTATCATGGAGGCAGTGGGAGTCCTTGAGGGTTCCCGAGCAGAACAGCAGGGTAAATGAGCGGGAGGCTTGGGAAAGGGGTGGGGGCTGCCCGAGACAGAAAGGGCCTGTCCCTAAACACCTGCCCACAGCCCAAAGTCCCAGCTGCAGGGGACTCACTGGACCACTTGGTAGTAGCGCTGGAGGAAGAGGGACCAGCCCTCGGGGGTGAGGTACAGTGGGGCCTCCAGGTCCTTGTCGATGTCCATGTGGGCCAGGTTGCTAAGGTACTCCTCGCACGCACACAGAGCTTCATCCACAAACTCTGGGGACACCGACACTGGGTTTTTCTCCTGTTTCTTGCGCTGCTTGTCTCCTGCACATAGGGAGGGGCCTGTCACGATCCCATATCAAGGCAGGTAACCTGACACATGCCACAGCCCCCATTGTCCTAAGGCCTGTCACTTACATGCGGCCCAGCACGTATCTAGATAGATCCCTTACTGCCCTGGGATGTGTCACTTAGCTGACGCTTTGCTCTAAATTCACTGCAACTCTAGCACTTGCCCCTGGCTCCCACTGTCCCAGGACCTGTCACTCACTTAAGACTCTGCCCTAAATGTCCCCAAGTCCTCTGACAGCACCTATAGCCTCTCTGCCCCTGGGACCTGTAAGACACCTGAGGCCCTGCCTAAAATGCACCTGGGAGCCTTGGCCTATGTGAACCCAGTTATACATGAATACCCCTCCCCCACGTCTGACACGACTTCTTAAGTCCACACACCAGAAATCCAGACCCACTCCCAGAATCCTGACACAGAGCTACAACCCTTAGCCCACAGAAGCACTAACCTCTGTGTGCACTGTTATTGCACAAGGCCCTGACACACCTGAAAGTGATTACAGAAACTGACCCTTCAGAAGACCCCCATGCACATCCACAGACCTGACTCACCCGGAACATCGCAGTGCACTGAAGACCCTGATATACAACTGAGGCCCTCAGACCCCTGCAGCCTGACCTATACCATAAAAGTTTAAGCACGGGGTCTCTAGCCACACCTGAGGTCCTTTTGCCCCTTATCCTGGCACACAACCAAACCTTCCCTGTACGTGACACATGCAAGAGACAGCAATGGGGAGGTCTCCCTCTGGAAGAGGCAGGGATTTTCCTCCTTCCTGGAGAGCTGCCTCTACTTCCCTGAATCCCTCACTGATGGGTCCCTGGATTACAGGACTAGGAGCCTGGAGGCACGAGCTAAATCCAGAAAGGGAAAGGGCAGGCAGTGGTTGGGCTGGCATGCAATGATAGTGAGGGTTCCTCTGTGTCCCCCTCCACTCCAAGCTCTTCCTTATGTTCAGGCCTAAGCTGTTCTCGGGCCATGTGTAAAGCCCAGTTTCACTGCTTCCTCCTCCTCAGAGACCTGAGCTCCTCACAGGCAGGGACGGACCATGTCTTCTTAGTCTCCCCTCTCCAGGGTGCTTGGCCACATGCCAGGCCCATGGGAGGGCGGAATGAGGAGTGGATCAACTAACAAATGGATGGGAAGACAAGTGTCTAGGTACCTGGGACAGAAAAATGGATGAGTGGAGGGACTGGAGGACAGATAGGTAGTAGATAGGAGAATGGAATAGCAGGTAGGTAGATGGGTAGATGGATCTGTGGAAGGATAGGTAGGCAGGGAGTGGATAGATGGATGGGGAGTATGGAGCTGACATCAGGTAGATGAATGAAGAGATTAACAATGGGTGACAGGTGGGAGGATGGAAGGATGAATGGAAGTGTGGGTGGGTGAATCGGTAGATCAGAGAGTGGGTGAATAAGTGGGTACATAGGTGAATGGATGAGTGGATGGATGGATGGATGGATGGATGGATGGATGGATAGATAGATGGGTAGATGTGAATCATACACAGATGTGTGAATGAACCAGTAGGTGGGTGGATGAGTAGATAGGTGGAAGGGCAGATGGGTGGAGGATAAATGGGTGGGAGAGTGGAGGTAATCACAGTACTTACCTAAGGCCTCTTCCTCTACTGCCTGGATAGGGTATGACTTCCACTCAGACTTCACCACCAGCTTGAGAACGTTGCGGGCAGCTGTCAGCCAGAAGTCCTCTGCTCCCAGGCCAGGGGATACCCTGCTCAGCCCCTAGGCTTGAGGCCTGTTCTGGTTCCAGAACCTGATCATGACTTGCCCCATTTTGGATCCAGAACCTGACTCTACCTTTTCTGACTCTAGAGCCTGAGTTTAGAACTTGCTCCTGTTTCAGGCCATGTGCAGTGGCTTATGCCTATAATCTTAGTACTTTGGGAGGCCGAGGTGGGTGGATCACGAGGTCAGGAGAACGAGACCATCCTGGCTAACACAGTGAAACCCTGTCTCTACTAAAAATACAAAAAATTAGCTGGGTGTGGTGGCGGCGCCTGTAGTCCCAGCTACTAGGAAGGATGAGGCAGAAGAATGGCGTGAACCTGGGAGGCGGAGCTTGCAGTGAGCCAAGATCGAGCCACTGCACTCCAGTCTGGGTGACAGAGTGAGATTCCGTCTCAAAAAAAAAAAAAAAAAAGGACTTGCTCCTGTTTCAGTTGTGGAACCACACCCCAAATCTGACCTGACTTGGATCATATTCTGCCTTCAGAATCTGGCTTGGACCCATTGTCTGATTTATTTCTTCTGTTCATCACCTACTTTTGATACTTATTCTATCCTGAGAACCAGACTATGTCATATTTCAGATTTTGAATGTAATTTAAACCTAGCATAGAATCTGGATCCAAATTCTAACCTGAATTTAGAACGTATTGTGGAATTGGAACCTAGTCTGCCTTAGAAACCCAAAGCCTGCAGCCTTTTTTGGAACCCAATTCAACAAGTGGAACTTGATATAAGCCTGGAATCTGTTCTGGATTCCAAACTCAAGGGACTGACCAACTTTTAGAACCTGCTCTAGAATATAAGCCAAGCTACCTGAGCTTTTCTGGAGGTCAGAGTTGACCAAGCTAAGAGGCTCATTAAGGGAGGGCACATTAGGGAAGGATAAGGATTGAGGGTGGAAAAGGAAATCTGCTGGGGCAGACGAGGACATGAAGAGAGGCCTGTTGCTCTCCAACATGAGCCAGAGCTTCAGCCCTGCTCCGTCAGCCTGAGGTCCAGGCATAGGGCTGGGGGTCTCCTTACCTATGAAGGCTTTTTTGTCATCCTCAGCCCCCAGGCGGTAGCAGCGTGGGAAGAAGGAATTGGCATCAACCTCATCAAACCACGGCAAATTCCGGAGATTGAGACATAGACCCACCTACAGAGTTAGTGCTGAGAGGGCAGGGCGGGACTGCCCACACTCAGCACATACCCAGACAGCTCAGAAAGACCCTAACTGGATATGCTCTCAGAGCTTTGGCCCTACTTGCAAGGTCTGAGTTGCTCACATCTATCACCATATATTTGCCTGGGCAGTGTCCTTTGCCAAGAATGCCTGACGTCCCTCCTGTCCACCCTTTCACATTTTTTTTTTTTTGAGATGGACTCTCGCTCTGTTGCCCAGGCTGGAGTGCAGTGGCACAATCTCAGTTCACTGTAAGCTCTGCCTCCCAGATTCATACCATTCTCCTGCTTCAGCCTACAGAGTAGCTGGGACTACAGGCACCCATCACCATGCCCGGCTTATTTGTTGTATTTTTAGTAGAGACGGTGTTTCACCGTGTTAGCCAGGATGGTCTCGATCTCCTGACCTGTGATCTGCCCGCCTCGGCCTCCCACAGTGCTGGGATTACAGGCGTGAGCCACTGCACCTGGCCCACCCTTTCACATTCTTAAAGAGCTGCCAAGGCCAAGCGCAGTAGCTTACACCTGTAATCCCAGCACTCTGGGAGGCTGAAGTAGGAGGACTGCTTGAGGCCAAGACCAGCCTGGGCAACATAGCAAGACCTCACCTCTTAAAAATAGAACAAAACAAGAGCTGCTTCTTCTAGAATCCTTCCTAACCCACACCAATAATATAATGGCAGGTCATTATTATAAAGCCCTTCATCCTTGCCACAATCCCAGAAGATAGTCCTTACTGGTATTCTCACTGAAAGATGAGAAAACTGAGGCTCAGAGAGGTGAAGTCACTTGCTAAGAAACCCAGGTAAGACTGGGCATGATGGCTCATGCCTGTAATCCCAGCACTTTGGGAAGCTGAAGTGGATCACCTGAGGTCATGAGCTCAAGACCAGCTTGGCCAACATGATGAAACCCCGTTTCTACTAAAAAATACAAAAATCAGCCAGGTGTGGTGACACACACCTGTAGTCCCAGCTACTCAGGAGGCTGAGGCAGAAGAATTGCTTGAACCTGAGAGGCAGAGATGGCAGTGGGCAGAGATTGCACCATTGCATTCCAGCCTGGGAGACGGAGTGAGACTCCACTCAAAAAAAAAAAAAAAAAAAAAAAGGAACCCAGGTAAGACAGAATGGGTTCATTAGCCAGATATCTTCTGCTTAGGAGGTTAAGAGTCTGCTTGCTCACTATCATTGGGTTTGGTGATTGTTCTACCTCCAGACCCATTTGAATGCTGGAGCCCATTTTAGTCACTGTATCTACACATGCCAGATACGGTGCAGGGGCTGGATTTGAACCAGCCAGATGCTGGTCAGACTCCAAATCTTCTGAATTATATACTTCCCCTTGCCCTGAGAACTTCCTCTTACTAACAAGGAGAGCAGGGAGGAGGGCTGCCAGCCCAAGGGCGGGGAGTTGGAGGCTGCCCTGCTTGCTCCTCTAGGGAGCCCACCTTTGTGGTAAAGGAGCCAGCCCGGGCGTAGTGGTTTATCATCTGATCCTTGGAGAGGAAGCGACAGTCGAGCACATCCCGCCGAGTGGTCCAGATGAAGTAGGGGGTCTCATTCTGAACCATGCGGGACTGGGGAGACAGGGAGGAGACAGAAACACAGAGGCCAGTGTGGGTAGCAGGGCCTAAGGCAGCCTCTCCCTGTCCTGCTGAGCAGGGTGGGTGAACAGGAAGGAGAGGATGCTTCCAAGGTGGACTCTAGCCCACACATCATCTTTGTGTAAGTCGATTTCTCTTCCTCCAGGGCACAGGTGGGCAGAGGCCAAGCCAGCCTTTCAGGTTCCTTTTGGCCTTAGGGATGCCAAAGACTCCCTTCTGCCTCCCTTTGTCACCGCTTAAGGTGTCCTATGAGGCTTGTCATTCTCAGCCCCCAGGTGGTGGCAGCGTGAGAAGAAGGAGTTGGCATTAGCCTCATCAAACCACGGCAAATTCCAAAGACTGAGACATAGACCCACCTATGGAGTTAGCCGCTGAGGAGACAGGGCCCCTAAGGGTATCCCCAAGCAGTGACAAAGCTGCACAACTGAATGTCACACTTTGTTCTGGCCCATGGTCATCAGTGACTTGCCCAGGGGCAGGACGGTGACTCCAAGCTGATGGGCACACAGCCTGTGACAAAGGCTCTCTCATGGACCCCACCTCTCTCCATCCTTCCTACAATTCTGGGAGGTGGGATAATTATTCATAACCAATGTCAGCACATGCTGGGCCCTGCTCTAAGCACTTTCCATGTCAATTCATTCAAGGTTCACCACAATTCTACGTGGTAGGTGCTAAGGTAATCTCTATTTTGCAGATGAGGAAACTGAGGCATAGGAAGGCGAGTGACTTGCCCAAGGGCTCATGAGATTGACCCATATGAAGCTGCCAATATTCAGCCATTCCTGACATAGAGAAATGGCTTTTTTTTTTTTTTTTTTTGAGATGGAGTCTGATTCTGTCGCCCAGGCTGGAGTGCAGTGGCGTGATTTTGGCTCACTGCAACCTCCGTCTCCTGGGTTCAAGTGATTCTTCTGCCTCAGCTTCTCTAGTAGCTGGAATTACAGGTGTGTGCTACCAGACCCAGATAATTTTTTTTTTTTTTTTTGTATTTTTAGTAGAGACGGGGTTTCACCATGTTCCCCAGGCTGGTCTCGAACTCCTGACCTCAAATAAGCCACCCACCTTGGCCTCCCAAAGTGTTGCAATTACAGGCATGACCCACCACACCCAGCCAGAAATGGCAATTTTATATAGTTGACCTCAGTAAGTGGCACTACCAAGATGGAAACCCAAGTACCCTCACCTCAACATGCATGTCCTCCACATCATCACACCCGACTCTTTCAGCTTTTTTTTTATTTTCCCAGATGGAGTTATCGCTTGTTCTGTTACCCAGGCTGAAGTGCAGTGGTGCGATTTCAGCTCACTACAACCTCCATCTCCTAAGCTCAAGTGATTCTCCTGCCTCAGCTTCCTGAGTAGTTGGGATTACAGGTGCCTGCCACCACAACTGGCTAATTTTTTTTGTATTTTTTTTTTCCAGTAGAGATGGGTTTTCACCATGTTGGCCAGGCTGGTCTCGAACTCCTAACCTCAAGGGATCTACCCGCCTTGGCCTCCCAAAATACTGGGATTACAGGCATAAGCCACCCCACTCCGCCTCTTCCAGAGCTTTTTAAGTCCTTCCTTCCTACCTTCACTTACCAAGAGCAGAGGGAGAAGGTGAACTATGGGGTTTTTATTTGAAGGGGGAGTTACCATGCATGGAGGCTGTGCTGGCATCTGGTATGACCTAGCAGAGCTCTGAATCACAGGCCAGATGGGACACAGGCCTGATGTGTCCCTCCCCACTCTGCGGCCCTATCCAGCCTTTATTCACTTATTTCTTTTTTAGAGATAGAGTCTTGCTTTGTTGCCCAGGCTGGAGTGCAGTGGTGCGATCATAGTTCACTGCAGCCTGTAATTCCCGGGTTCAAGCGATCCTCCCATCTTAGCCTCCTGAGTAGCTGGGACTATAGGAACATGCCACCACACCTGGATAATGTTTTTCTACCTTTTTTTGTAGAGACTGAGTCTTATATGTTGCCCAGGCTAGTCTTGAACTCCTAGCCTCAAGTGATCCTCCCACCTTGGCCTCCTGAGTAGCTGGGACCACAGGCATGAGCCACCATGCCCAGCTCTATCCAGCCTTTAAAGAAGCAGTTTTTACTACAGATAGGGAAACTGTGGCCCAGAGAAAGAAAGGACTTGTCTGAGGTCACCCAGCTGGACACCAATGCTCTCCCTCTAAGCAGGTGGCCCCTGCTTCATCTTGTCTCCCAGGGCCCTCACCATCAGAGCATGTGTTCCATCTAGGTCATCAAATTTCAGTAAATCACCCAAGTCGAACAGCTGTGGTGGCTGGAACTCCTCATCCTCATCTTCATCCTCTGTGGATGCAGAGCCCAGGGCTGATGAGTTTCCTCTCCCTGCCCCATAGTCCATAAGGCCTCAACCCTGGGACAGTGGGAACCAAAGAAAAGGGACTCAGGAGGGACAGTTGTGGAAAGAGAGGGAACCACTCACCATCCTCAGTGGTGTCACTGTCACCCATCGCTGAGCTATCCAGATCCTTCTGGGGTGGCAGCAGGGTGGGGCCTGAGCGATGGACCATCTTCTTCTCCACCCAGCCCCTCCGGCGCAAGAGACACCGGATCACTGGGTAGCAGCCTTGGATTGTAAAGATCTTCTTCTGCTGCAAGGTGAGAGATGGATACTTCTTCAATAAGTATTGCATAAGTGCCAGACATAGGGGATATAAAGGTGAACCAGACAGTATGGACACTGCCATCAGGAAATTTTTATATTCCAGTAGGAGAAATAAACAGACTATAAATAAGTAGAGAAATAAATATGCATGGTAATAATAATAGCAATGGCTACTATTTATTGAGGACCTACTACGTGCTGAGCACTTACATGCATTACTAACAATACTATGCATTTTTGTTTTGTTTTGTTTGAGATAGGGTCTCACTCTGTTGCCCAGGCTGGAGTATAGTGGCACAATCTCGGCTCACTGCACCCTCTTCCTCCTGGGTTCAAGCGATTCTCCTGCCTCAGCCTCCTTGAGTACCTGGGATTACAGGTGTGCACCACCATGCCCAGAATTTTTTTTTTTTTTTTTTTGAGATGGAGTCTTCCTCTGTTACCCAGGCTGGAATAGCACAATCTTGGCTCACTGCAACCTCCACCTCCCAGGTTCAAGCGATTCTTCTGCCTCAGCCTCCCCAGTAGCTGGGAGTACAGGTGTGTGTCACTATGCCCAGCTAATTTTTGTATTTTTATTAGAGACGAGGTTTCACCATATTTGCCACACTGGTCTCAAACTCCTGACCTTAGGTGATCCACCCACCTTGGCCTCCCAAAGTGCTGGAATTACAGGCATCAGTCACCGCACCCGGCGCCCAAATAATTTTTATATTTTTTGGTAGAGACTGGGTTTCACTGTGTTGGCCAGGCTGGTCTTGAACTCCTGGCCTCAAGTGATCCTCCTGCCTTGGCCTCCCAAAATGCTGGGATTACAGGTCTCAGGCACCTCGCCCGGCCAATACTATGCATTTTTATTAGATACTGTTATCTCCATTTTACTGGCTATGAAACAGAGGCATAGAGAAGTTGAGCAGGGTGCCTGAGGCCCCACAGTGGTTAAGCAAAAGAGCAGGGATTTACATCCTAGCAGTTTGGCTACAGAAGCTGCATACTTAATGGGATCCAGAGAAACTACTTAGAAATACATGGCCAGGGAAGGTTGAAAGGAAGCCATGAATGCACAGAACTGGGAAAAGGGGATTCAGGCAGAGGGGAATGCATGTGCAAAGGCCTTGAGGCTGGAGAGAGGTCAGAAGGAACTGAAGGGAGACCAGAGTGAGTGGAGCATGGAAAATGATGGGGAAAGCCCCAGAGGAGGTAGGCAGTGGCCAGACTGTGGAAGGCCTGCAGGCCTCAGAATGGACTTGGATTTCATACTAAGAGTGTCGTGAGCAAAAAAGGCTAACTGAGGGAGTCTTTCCAGGCTTGGCTTGCTGCTGTATGGCAAAAAGATGAGGGGACAGGATGGAGGCAGACCAGTTAGGAGGCTGTCATGGTTTGCCTAGGAGAGAAATCACAATTACTAAAATGAAAATGGTTACATCACAGACTGGAGAAGGTGCTAGAGTCGAGAATCGTTTTGGAGGTGGAGATGACAAGTGGTTTTGCTGATGGGATTAGACCTGTGGGTGAGGAAACAGAGAGATGAAATTTCTGGCCTGAGGAACTGAGAGATGGGAAAGACCAGAGACTGGGGAGGACAACAGGTTTGGGCAGGAAGATCAAAGTCTGGTTTGGGACCTGAATTTGAAATGCTTGTTAAGTTTTCTGGGTGTAGATGATAGGTAGGGGGCTGGATCGACGGGATGTGGAGTTCGAGGCTGGGCTGGAAGGGGCACAGAGGGGGTGCAGCACACTGACCGCACTCAGCCAAGGACACAGCCAAAGGAGACAGACCTGGGGAAGGGGCCAGGGGGCCACTAATGGCTGAGGAACCTTTAAAGGCCACTGAAAAGCGGCAGCCAAAGAGGGAGAAAGGAAAACGAGGAGCGTGCGGTCAGACAGCCAAGGGGAAGGGTGTGTGAGGCAGCGGTGTAGAAAGATACAGGGTGCCCAACCGAGATCAAAACAGACAGGCACTGCTGGGTTTGGCTCCCTGGAACTCACCAGGCACCTTGATTAGAGTGGGACATCACAGGGAACCAGAGTGGAGGGAGCCCAGAAGTTTGGTGCTGAAGGGGTAAATGGGGAGGTAGTTGAAGATGGGTGTGGTGGTTGAGGGTTTTTGCTGTTGTTTTTTCTTTTGCTTTTGTTTTTTAAGGATATAAGAAAACAGCGCAGGGAGACAGGTTGAGCCGCTCCCAGGGCCCTTTCTAAGCGCCCCCGCCCCTCCTCTGACCTTGACAGCTCTCTCCACGTAGATTTTGGCGTTTCTGAGCCGGTTCATGTGAGACGCCTTGGAGGATCCTCGCCAGAGGACCGGGAAACCTGCAGAAAGATGCAGTAGGGGCGGGGTAGACTGGGCCTGGGCCTAGGGTCTCGGCCTAAGATCTTTTCTGGCCGCCGATAGCCACGCCTCTTCTCTGCCTCCCGCCTTCATCCGGATGTCCACCCTCGGCCGTTCTTCTCCCGACCCCCATTCCCTCCCCCCACCCCAGCATCTTGTAGTCCTCGCAGCCGCTGTAGGCCAGAGTGAATGCGCCGCACGGGGCCTCACCATCCTGTGGAGAGGGGTCATCCAGGACCGGGGTGTGCGGGGGGCCGAGGGGGCGGGGATCCGCGGCGCCCTGGGCGTGGGTGTCTGGGACCAGCGTCTTGAAGGCGCGGCCGAGGCGGCGCGCAGGAGCGGGGCTGCCTGCCTGGCATCTACCTCCTGGATGACCCTCCTCGGGCTGGGCGGAGGCAGGGCCGGGCCATGGCAGCCTCCTGGGTGGACGGAACTCGGAGCGGCGGGCCAAGGGGAAACTGGTGCGTGGCTCGAGCGGCTGCGGCTTTCGCAGCCAGTTGCACACCGGGCCGCCCCCCTGGCTGTACCAGGAGGCCGAGACCCGGCGCCCGGGCCCCAGCTCCCCAGCGCTCAGGAGCAGCGGCGTGTCGGGGCCCTGCATGCGCCCCTCGCCGCGCTCGCCCTCCCAGCGCCCCTGATCCCGCCTCCCCTCCGCGTCGCCGCCTCCTCTCCCGGGAAGGTCCTGCCTAGGCTCGCGCCTTGTCCTCCGTTCCAAGCCCCGCCCCGTTTGCTGTTGCCTTGGAAACCATTCCCTGGGCACCATCAGACCGCTCGGGGTTGGTTGGGGGCTTCGGCGGGCCCCGGGGCAGTCAAGCGAGGGCTTCCTCAGGACCTGGGGCCTCACCCAGACCCTTGATGAGCGGGGTACTGAAGGCGGAAGAGAGCACTGAGCCCCAGTTAGTGTCGCGGTTCCTTATCCAGTACTTCCTGGTGCCACCGGCCCTGGGGTTTGAGCGATTCTACAGTATTTATAGGCGCTAACAAATGGCCCCTGACCTCATGGAGCTTACAGCCCAGTGAGGGGAATAAAAAGTAACAAAGGAAGGGAATAGTTACAGGTATAATAAGGGCAATGAACAAGCAGAGGTGAAACCAGGAAGAGGACGCATTTTAGATAAAGCGGAGGTAGAGGATGTCCTCTCTGAAGAGGTTACACATTTAAGCTGAAGATGTAAATGCGAGGAGTCAGGAGTCACCAGGGAAAGGGGAGCAACAGCACTTCAGGGAACAAACAGTCCCAGCAACAGCCGAGAAGGGTTAAGTACTACAAGACAGCCAGAGTGGCTGGAGCCTGGTGAGGACAGATCAGACCTGCCGGGCCTGGCAGATGGGCCTAGGTTAAGGTCCTTAGCGAGGGCAGCATATGGGGGTAACACGAAGGTGCAGAGCACACCCTCCCTAGGAACTTGGAAATGGAAAAACTGATCATCATTTGAGTCAACTGTGAAAGAAACGTAATAGATCAGAACAGTTATGCCTGGCCCCCAGGCTAAGACTGTAAGCAACCTTTTTGGAAGCACTGGCAAAGTATTATCCTCAAAAGTCACAGGGGAGATAAGGTTCCAAGATGTTAAACAATTTGCCTCAAATCACAGAGCACAGGCAGCATTGCAACCCAGGTCTGACTCTAAAGCCTGTCTCTTAAACACCTGTATGTTATCACACAGAAGGCTGCCTGTTAGTCACAGAAGGACCACACAGGCACAGTTTGAGAGGCCAACTCTAGCAGTGCCCATGCAGGCAGAGTTGAAGAGAGGACGCTGGTCAGAGCCCAGCTTTGTTAGTCACTGGGTAGATGTGCTCTTAAGAGTGAAGGTGGATCCCCCACCTTCCTGTCCAGCTGATCCTAACCCCCTTTAGCTGATGGCTGGACTTCCCAAAAAGCACATCCCCAGGAGAGATGATTTAGGGAATTTGGACCCTGGGAGAGAGATACGTGACAAATGAGGGTTGTGGCTGGCTCACCCAGGCAATGCTGTCCTGTGAGGGTTGTTGAGTGACCAGCTGCTATACCCTATTAGTCACCCAGTTTCACTGTGACCACCTTTAACATTCACTGCAAAGCTAGAACATAACCATGTGCCCTGGAGGAGGGAACATCTAATTCAGAGGGGTAGTGAGGTAGGTCACAGAGGTAATGTCATAAAGGCGATGATAACACTTTGGGAGGCTGAGGCGGAAGGATCACCCAAGGCAGCCCAGGCAACATAGCGAGAACTAAAAAAACCAAAAAACAAAAACAAAAAAGTTAGCTGGGCGTGGTGGCACAAGCCTGTGGTCCCAGC
Source organism: Chlorocebus sabaeus (assembly GCF_047675955.1). Lineage (NCBI taxonomy): Eukaryota > Metazoa > Chordata > Mammalia > Primates > Cercopithecidae > Chlorocebus > Chlorocebus sabaeus. Next base: position 54,778,561 of record NC_132925.1, read on the forward strand.
TACTCAGGAAGCTGAGGTGGGAGAATCACTTGAGCCTGGAGAAGCTGAGGCTGCAGTGAGCCACGATTGCACCACTGCACTCCAGCCTGGGTGACAAAGCGAGACCGTCTCAAAAATGGAAAAAAAAAAAAAAAAAGGTGGCGGGGGAGAGGGGCAATAGCTGTTCAGGTTGCCCTCGCGCCCTCCTGCCTTTAACATCACCTTGTCCACCCCATCAAGAGAGACCCCTCTGGCCATCTGGAGGAATCTCTTTTCAAAGCTCAGCTCAAAGGTTAACCCTTCTTTGAAGCTTACCCTGACACCCTCTCCTATATTTACCCCTTGGCCCCCAGACTTCCAATATTAAATATAACACACTTCAGTGAACCTTTTACATACCTAGTCCTTTTCCAGGACCTCCAAGTCTCTTCAAGGCAAGGATAACATCATGAACACTGGAAATTATTCAACACCCCAGCCACTGGGCTGGTGAACAACTACGGTTGTCAGTACCTGTGTGGCAGGGACCGTGTCAGATTGTTCATATTCATTATCTCTACTTTATAGACTAAGAAACTGAGACACAAAATAGAAATAACTTGACCAAATTTGTCAAGAAGAATCAGGACTCAAACACAAGGGTTTTTTTTTTTTTTTTTACTTCGAGGTGTTACTAAGGTATAGTACTATCCAATGGAACTTTCTGCAATGATAGGAATCTCTATGTATGTGTTGTATATGCTCTGTGTCTATATATGCTGTTATACATGGTACAGTCACTGGTAGCTGTTAAGCTGCCAGTGGGACTAGGGAACTGGATTTTAAACTTTATTTAATTGTAGGCCGGGCGCGGTGGCTCAAGCCTGTAATCCCAGCACTTTGGGAGGCCGAGACGGGCGGATCACGAGGTCAGGAGATCGAGACCATCCTGACTAACGCGGTGAAACCCCGTCTCTACCAAAAAAAAAAAAAAAAAAAAAAAACACAAAAAACTACCCGGGCGTGGTGACGGGCGCCTGTAGTCCCAGCTACTCGGGAGGCCGAGGCAGGAGAATGGCGTGAACCCGGGAGGCGGAGCTTGCAGTGAGCTGAGATCCGGCCACTGCACTCCAGCCTGGGCGACAGAGCGAGACTGTCTCAAAAAAAAAAAACAAAAAAAAAAAACTTTATTTAATTGTAATAATTAAAATTTAAATAGCCACTTGTGGATGGTGATTACTGTTTTGGCACAGACAAAAGTCTACTCTCTTGCTCACTGGCTAGATTTGGGGCAAGTTATTACATCTCATGTTTGGAATCACAGTTTCCTTATCCACCAAATGGGAGCACTGTTTCTCTGAGGTTACTTTTTAGCCCAAGTAAGTTCATTATGTGAAAAGCACCCAAGCTCTGTATAGGCAGAGAGAGCAGTTTCAGAAATGAATGGTGCCTGGACTACAATGAATGGAGTCTCTGGGTTGGGGCCCCTGGTAGGAATAATGGCGGGACCAATCATGAGAGTGCACCCAGTGGGGAGCTCCAGGCACAATTACCAGCCATCTAGTCTCAGGGAAAAGAAGCCCCACCTCCCCTCCTTTCATACACACAGACAGCAAAGACCTCATGCAGCCCCAAAGGGGCAAAAAGAGACTTTAATTAGGGGAGGGAGGATCCACCAGAATCAGAAAAGGGACAGCTAGCGTGGGAGCAGACAAGCCAGAACAGGCAGGAGGGCCCGGCTGGGAAGCTCTGGAGGACTCACCTCGCAACCTCTGGCACAGGCACTGGCACTGACGGACAAGGCGAAACAGCGGCCCCTCTCAACTGGGAGGGTACCCAGTGGCCCCTGTAGTCAGGGGTTGCCTGGTTTTTGGGCCCCAGGTCCTAGGCATGACTGGTGGTCACCAATTTGGCCCTTGTCCCCAACCAGTGCTGGGGGGCCATCTTCAGGCAGAACTCAGGAAGCTGGCAGAAGGTTCCCACCACTTATACTGGGGCCAAGGAGGCTTGGGAATAAAAGGGTAAGGGAGAGAAACTGGAGTCTGAAACCTCCTCCCTCCCCACCTGGGGTGGCATAGGAGAGAAAAAAATAAAGTCGCCTTCTGGCTCCAGGCCCGCCCAGACCCACAGCAACCAATAAGGTACAATCACTGGGACCAGTCACAGTCACTGGAGGTGGAGGTTTTTTTTTTATAAAAAAAAAAAAAAAAAAAAAAAAAAGACAAAAAGGTTACAGTATCCTACAAGCACAGAGTTTAAGTTTCAAGAAGTTAAAAAAAAATCTGTCCCGGCCCAGGGCACTGAACATCAGAAGCCAACCTGACCAGGCATGTGTGGCCTTGGGGCAGGTCCACAGCTGCTTTCTTGTCCAGCTAGCAAGCACATCACCCACCTCCCGCATCAAATGCCCACCCCAACCCAGCTCCCTGCCGCCGCCGCCGCTGCTCTGGGGAGTAACTCCAGGATGCCTTCGTGGAGACATGGGTAGTCTGAGGGGGAAGGCCACAAGATCCAGCCAGATGGTTTAAAACTGTCAAGAGAACCAAGAGGCAGTGCATGGTGGTTATTATTGCATCCTGGTAGGACTGCTCTAAGGAGGTGCGTGAACCTGAGCTGCCACTGTGCTCATCTCTCTGATGGGCAGAGTTGGGTCCCAGGACACCTTGTGGTCAGAAGTGACCTATGGACACCAGCCCTAAGCCTAACACTAGATGAGGCAGAAAAGTTAACAGCCATGGAGCTTCTCCACAGCTCCCCTGTGCCCTGGCATGGAGGCTGCTAGAAAGCCCTGTCAGCATCCTGCCTGGTGAACTGAGGTTGCTTTCTTTAGGCATGGGGGCTCTCATGCAAGGGGCTTGGGGACTCAGAGGGCCAAGTGGAGAAGGACCCAGGTTCTGGTACTTTTGTGTCAAGCTCTGGATGATCCTCCAACCAAGACAGGCCCTTGAAATGTTTTCTGCCCTCAAGGGTCCCCCATGCTGCCTAGGACAGCCCTGGACATTTTAGAGACCAAAGGTTGTGAACCAATGGTCCATGCCTGAAACCAGCCCAAAGATGAGCACTGTATGGCCCACATGGTGTTTAAAAGAGTATGAATTAGTTGGCCAGGCGCGGTGGCTCACGCCTGTAATCCTAGCACTCTGGGAGGCCCAAGTGGGTGGATCACGAGGTCAGGATATTGAGACCATCCTGGCTCACACGGTGAAACCCCATCTCTACTAAAAGTACCAAAAAAATTAGCTGGGTGTGGTGGTGGGCGCCCGTAGTCCCAGCTACTCGAGAGGCTGAGGAATGAGAATGGCATGAACCCAGGAGGCGGAGCTTGCAGTGAGCCACACTCCAGCCCGGGCGACAGAGCGAGACTCCATTTCAAAAAAAAAAAAAAATATTGGGGGCTCAATGGCCTGGAGGTGTGTGGGAGCCAGCCCCTGCAGATGAGCCATGTGCTTGGCAGCTCCTCATCCTGCCCACTCCAAGGCTACTCAACCTTTAGATGCACCTGAATTTGTGACCCCGACAAAGGTTATGGTACTATCTTAGACCTCTGAGTCTGAAAACCCAGTTCCACATTCTGGTTCCTCCTTACTGGCTGAGGGACCTTGGACAGGTGCTTTTGCTTCTAGAGCCCCAGTTTATTAATCTCTAAAATGGCGATAATAGCTGACTCAAAGATTGTTTTGAGTAATAAACGGGATATGTGAACATACTTTTTTAGGTGTCTAATTCTGTGTGATGTAATTATCATAAATAAGTAAATGATTGTTGAAATGAGTAAGCCAATATTGGAACAAGAGCTATTTTCCCCTTCCAGTTCAATCTAGAGGGTTCCTAGTATCCTGGTCATAAAACTTCAGTGCTGCCGCCGGGCGCGGTGGCTCACGCCTGTAATCCCAGCACTTTGGGAGGCCGAGGCGGGCGGATCACAAGGTCAGGAGATCGAGACCACGGTGAAACCCCGTCTCTACTAAAAATAAAAAAAATTAGCCAGGTGCGGTGGTGGGCGCCTGTAGTCCCAGCTACTCAGGAGGCTGAGGCAGGAGAATGGCGTGAACCTGGGAGGCGGAGCTTGCAGTGAGCTGAGATCCGGCCACTGTACTCCAGCCTGGGCGACAGAGCAAGACTCTGTCTCAAAAAAAAAAAAAAAAAAAAACTTCAGTGCTGCAATACATGGAAGGCTTACTATGTACCAGGTGCTATGTTTTACACACATGGTCTCACTTAATGCTCAACCACTCTGAAAGATAAGTATTAATTACCAGATCTTCATTTCACAGCTGAGGAAACTGAGGCTTAGTTGAAAGTTCAGTGACATGCCTGAGTAGGTGGTGGAGCCTGGATTCACACACAGGTGGTCTGCCTCCACAGCTGAGTGAGCTGAACAACCATGCTGACCTGTGCACACACTATGGCTACTCTGTATACTGGCCACCCTCGGTATAATTAAATCCCAAGGGAAGCGGGTATAATTTCCATTTTTAGGAATCTGAGCTCCTTCTGGACTGGGTGTGTACTTACTAGTGGGAGTACACACTAAGTCTACCATCTAGAGATCACAGCCACTCTGGGTGGAACATATCAACAAACCGAAGATTGTTTGGAAAAAGGAGAAAAAAAAAAGAGGGCATGTTCTGAATATCTAAACAACTAAGAACTATGTCATCAGTTCATCAATGTAAACAATTCTACCTCTTCAGATGACTACGTGCTTTCAATTAGAAAGGCATAAACAATGTAAGAGGAATCTGGAGGACTTATATCATGCAAGTGATAGAAAACAGGTTGAAGGAATCATGACTAAGCCTGAGAAACATGCTGAAGGGAAGTACTGAAGTCTATTTGAGAAGTGGAATTATAACATGATAAACTGTCCTATATTCCTAGAAAATTCACACGCAGACTTCACTTGCCTCGCTTGGGGTTTGAATAAGATAGAGGTAAGGCCTTTGTGAACATCTTGAGATGTAGAAATGAGTGTCCAAGTTCCTATGAGGGACTAGGAGACATCCCAGACACCCAAATACAGAAAACGCCTTGTAGCTCTCAGAGATGAACTTGGGGTCCTCTGGCTCCAAAGCACCTGACTGACCTGCTGTGCCCAGGGGTCCTAGAGAGCTCAGAAGATATAAACACACTGCTTGGACCCCTTTCCCACCAGATGCTAAGTTCTCAACATGACCCCCAGATCCTTTGGCCTCTGGAAGGAAAGCTGAAAGGCCCCTACTCACATTCTTAAGGAACTCCTCAGCCACAATGCGGGCACGGGCATTGACTGACAGCTTCATCTCACTGATCTCCTTGTCAATCTCCTCCATGAAGTGGATCACAAAGTCCACCAACTTGTGTTTGTACATCTGCTCTGTGTGGAAGTTGGTGATCAGAAAGCTGATATCATATCCCTAGGGAAGAAGACAGTAGGGAGGAGGAAGAGAAGGAACAGGAGACAATTAGCACCCCCGGGGAACTAAGCTGGTCACGTCCTCCACTCATCCACATGGTTTCCACTGGCTGTGATCTTCTCCCAAGTTACACACCCTTCCAGTCAGCAGCCCAGCTGCTCTGGGGGAGGGTGTCTAGGTTGGATCTAAGCAACTGAACCCAGTTGAGAATTCTGTGTGTATCAGACATCTCTGGAAAACTATCTGTGGCACAAAGAACTCTGCATTGAGAATGAGTCAAGGGACTTAAAGTCTTGTTAAAGAAGAATCTAATCAAACAACAGGGAACATTTAGTTCAGAGAAGAGATGATGTGGAAGATGGGTGGGATTAAGGTCTTTTTCTGCTGGAGGGCTGTGGGAGGAAGAGCAATTTTATTTATTCCGGGTGGCCCCAGAGGTTAGATCTAGGACCAGGAGAGAAAATTTGGCTCAGGATGAGTAAGAACTTGGCCAACACGTCTGACGTGTCTGATGATGGCACATGCTGCTGTGTGGTAGTTGCTCAGTCACTGGGGATATTTTAAGTTGACCTGGCAAGGAGTCTGTGGAGAAGATTCAAATAAAAATTCAGGCAACAACTGACCCAATGTTAACTGTGGCTTTAAGAGACTGATTTGGTGGGCCGGGCACAGTGGTTTATGCCTGTAATCCCAGCACTTTGGGAGGCCAAGGTGGGTGGATCATGAGGTCAGGAGATCAAGACCATTCTGGCTAACACGGTGAAACCCTGTCTCTACTAAAAATACAAAAAATTAGCCAGGTGTGGTGGCGGGCGCCTGTAGTCCCAGCTACTCGGGAGGCTGAGGCAGGAGAATGGCGTGAACCCAGGAGGTAGAGCTTGCAGTGAGCCAAGATCGCACCACTGCATTCCACCCTGCATGACACAGCGAGACTCTGTCTCAAAAAAAAAAAAAAAAGAAAAGAAAAGAAAAAAAGGCTGGGCGTGGTGACTCACGCCTGTAAACCTAGCCGAGGCAGGTGGATCATGAGGTCAGGAGATCAAGATCATCCTGGCTAACACGGTGAAACTCCGTTTCTATTAAAAATACAAAAAAATAAGCCGGGCGTGGTGGCAGGCACCTGTAGTCCCAGCTACTTGGGAGGCTGAGGCAGGAGGATGGCATGAACCTGGGAGGTGGAGTTTGCAGTGAGCTGAGATTGCGCCACTGTACTCCAGCCTGGGTGACGGAGTGAGACTCCATCTCAAAAAAAAAAAAGAGACTATGATTCACTTTGGGAGGCCGAAGCAGGCGGATCACCTGAGGTCAGGAGTTCCGAGACCAGCCTGGCCAACACGATGAAACCCTGTCTCTACTAAAAATACAAAATTAGCCAGCTGTGGTAGTGCATGCCTGTAATCCCAGCTACTCAGGAGGCTGAGGCAGGAGACTCGCTTGACCTGGAAGGTGGAGGCTGCAGTGAGTGAGATTGTGCCACTGCACTCCAGCCTGGGCAGCAAGAGCAAAACTCCATCTCAAAAAAAAAAAAGAGAGAGAGAGAGAGAGAGACTATGATTCAGTTGGCAGAGCTTAGAAAGGATTTCTAATTCACTGAGCTCTTTCTGATGCTAGACTATAGGCTCTGGGAATAAGCAATATGTCTTACCTTTTCTGCCCCCCTTTTTTTTGTTTTTTTGAGACGGAGTCTTGCTCTGTTGCCCAGGCTGCAGTGCAGTGGCACGATCTTGGCTCACTGCAACCTCTGCCTCCTAGGTTTAAGCAGTTCTCTGCCTCAGCCTCCTGAGTAGCTGGGATTACAGGTGCCCACTACAACGCCCAGCTAATTTTTGTATTTTTAGTAGAGACGAGGTTTCATCATGTTGGTCAGGCACTCCTGACCTCATGATCCACCCACCTCGGCCTCCCAAAGTGCTAGGATTACAGGCATGAGTCACCACACCCGGCCCTTTTTCGCCTTTTCTATGGCTGAGGTAGACCCAACTTTTCCTAAGTTTCTAATCCTCTTTGCTCCCACTCTGAGATGAAGGCCAACTGTCAATTCAGGCAGTGGGTGCCAAACAGCTGGAGGAGCACTGATCCTCGTTCTAGAAACAATCCCAGGCCATTCTGTAACAGGGTCCTGGGTATCGCAAACTCATGGGTCACAGGGTCTCACCTCCACAGGCTTCCTTCGAAGGATAAAGAAGTTCTCTGCTCGCATCATCATGAAGCGCATGAACTTGTGGCATAAAATCTTCTCGATCTCATCGGCCTGCGGAGTGCAAGAGAGAAACATTTCTCTAAAGCTGACACCCAAGGCCAAAAACATCTTGTAGCCTGGTCTTCTGACTCCAATTTCTCCAAGGCTCCCAGGAGACAGTGAGGTTTGGTACTCGGAAGGATCATTGAAGTGGGGGACCTGGCTGCCAGCTGAAACAAGGGTCTACCTTGGGCCATCTGTTAATGAGGACCCATTCCAGAGAGGTAATTCTTATAGTCTTCTATGGCTTCTTTCAGAGTCTACAACTGTACTCCAAGCTGTCCTTCCCATTCTCATTTCACTAGTGTTACATTTCCCAGGGTGTTTTGTAGCACCACCTGGGCTATCAGAAATAACCTTAGGTGATCTCTGCTTTAATAACACTGAACATTTCTGAAGTTTCTCCCTTCTGAACTCTCAACATTTCCTTTTTTTTTTTTTTTTTTTCTTTTGAGACGGAGTCTTGCTCTGTTGCCCAGACTGGACTGCAGTGGCATGATCTAGGCTCACTGCAAGCTCCGCCTCCCGGGTTCACGCCATTCCCCTGCCTCAGCCTCCCCAGTAGCTAGGACTACAGGTGCCCACCACCACGCCTGGCTACCTTTTTTTTTTTTTCTTTTCTTGAGACGGAGTCTCACTCTGTCGCCCAGGCTGGAATGCAGCGGCGTGATCTCGGCTCACTGTAATCTCCGCCCCGCGGGTTCAAGCAATTCTCCTGCCTCAGCCTCCCGTGTAGTTGGGACTACAGGAACATGCCACCACGCCTGGCTAATTTTTGTATTTTTAATAGCGACAGGGTTTTACCATGTTGGCCAGGCTGGTCTTGAACTCCTGACATCAAGTGATCCACCCGCCTTGGTCTCGCAAAGCGCTGGGATTACAGGCATGAGCCACTGTGCCTGGCCCCGAACTCTCAACATTTCTAAAGGAAAATTATTGCTGCTGGTTGCTAGTATGCCCTTAACACCTCCCAACACTTGTTAACCTCCCATTTTAACAAGGAAAGCAGGCCCCAGGGTTAGAACTTTCTGTAGAAAACATTATGTAGTCTGCATTTAACAATGTTGTTTTGTTTTCATCCTGTTGAAAGTTTAGAGTTGCCTTCTACTGGCCAGGCATGGTGGCTCATGCCTGTAATCTCAGTACTTTGGGAGGCTGAGGCGGGCCGATCACCTGCGTCTGGAGATGGAGACCATTCTGGCAAACATGGTGAAACACCGTCTCTACTAAAAATACAAAAATTAACTGGACGTGGTAGCGGGCGCCTGTAATCCCAGCTACTCGGGAGGCTGAGACAGAAGAACTGCTTGAACCTGGGAGGCAGAGGTTGCAGTCAGCCAAGATCATGCCACTGCACTTCAGCCTTGGCGACAAGAGTTAAGAATCCGTCTCAAAAAAAAAGGAAGCAGAGGCTAGGTTTCCTGCACTCTGAATCTAGAATCTGGCTCACTGATCTCTCAGATGGGGACCCCTGGACTGAAAGAGAGCTCCTTACGCTGGGCCTCCTCCATGGTGAACTCACCTGTTTCACAGCGATGCTGACCCGGACAGAGTTGATGGAGCCCTCAATCAGAACCTTTTCCTTCTCATTCCTGCTGATGGTCACAGGTTGTAACAGGAGCTCTTTGCTACTCCTGAAAACACAATGTGACAGAGTCCTCTGTACTACAGAGGGACAGAATAGTCAGAGTGACCCCTTGGCAGGTCCTGGAATCACTATGAGACCACAGAGTCCAAGGAATAGAAGACTCACAAGCAGGGGTGCTCCAAGATGGGGGCCAGTGAGTGTGTTCTTCAGCAGAAAGAGCACAGGCTCTGAAGTCAGGGCGAAAAGGTTTTGAAATCCAGCCTCCTCTGTTACTTTCCTTGGGCAAGTTACCCTGTTGGAATCTCAATTTTCTCATCTGTAAAATGACTCTGATTCCTAATTCACTGGCGAGGACTGAGAGAGATCAAAAAGGGTCAAATGTCTAATAGCTTGCCTGGTACAGAGTAGGAGCTTTACAAAAAACAGCTATTTTAGTAACGACAAGTTGAACATCCCCAATCTGCAAATCCGAAATCCAAAATCTGAAACTGGCTGGGCATGGTGGCTCATGCCTGTAATCCCAGCACTCTGGGAGGCTGAGGCAGGTGGATCACTTGAGGTCAGGAGTTCGAGACCAGAGTGGCCAACATAGTGATATCACATTTCTACTAAAAATATAAAAATTAGCTGGGCATGGTGGCGCATTCCTGTAATTCCAGATACTCAGGAGGCTGAGGCATGAGAATTGCTCGAACTCAGGAGGTGGCAGTTGCAGTGAGCCAAGATCACACCACTGTACTCCAGCCTGGGCAACAGAATGAGACTCTGTCTCAAAAAAAAAAAAAAAAATCTGAAAGTTTCTGAGTGCTGACAAGATGCTCAAAGGAGACGCTCACTAGAGCATTTTGGATTTGGGATTAGGGATGCTCAACTGGTTAAGTATCTGCAAAAATTCCACAATCTGAAATATTTCTGGTCCCAAGCATTTTGGATAAGAGATACTCAACCTACACGGGCAAACCAATATACCATTTAGGAATGCAGAGAGAACACCTGTCTTGGAGGTAAGGAAAGGCTAAAATTGAACACAGTTTGGCTTCCTTTATCAATCCAGAAATGATTCATTTGCCTCTGAGACCCCTATGAGTTCAGGTTCCAAGGTAATGCCTCTGAATACCTAGAGATCTGTAATAGTAATTAATTGTGGTGTGATATCTCTAAACTGTTAATCATTTTCAAAGGCCCACTGGAAATCATGTACATTAAGCAGTACAATAGGGCATATCCTAACATCAGTTATTTTTAAAATTCAAAATTAAATCATACCATTTAATGTGATAACCCAGATTATCTCAGTTATGTATATACCAGATTGAATTTTATTTACTTTTTTTTGAGACGAAGTCTTGCTCTGTCGCCAGGCTGGAGTGCAGTGGCATGATCTCTGCTCGCTGCAAACTCTGCCTCCCGGGTTCGAGCAATTCTCCTGCCTCAGCCTCCTGAGTAGCTGGGACTACAGGCGCGCACTACCATGCCCAGCTAATTTTTGTATTTTTAGTAGAGACAGGGTTTCACCATGTTGGCCAGGATGCTCTCGATCTTTTGACTTCGTGATTTGCCTGCCTCAGCCTCCCAAAGTGCTGGGATCACAGGCATAGGCCACCGTGCCCAACCTCTTTTACTTATTTTTTGAGACAGGGTCTCACCCAGGCTGGAGTGCACTGTCACGATGTTGGCTCACTGCAACCTCTACCTCTCAGGCTCAAGAGATCCTCCCACCTCAGCCTCCCAAGAAGCTGGGACTACAGGCATGTGGCACCAAGTCCAACTATTTTTGTATATTTTTTTGGTAGAGATGGAGTCTTGCCATGTTGTGAAGGCTGGTCTTGAACTCCTAGACTCAAGCGATCTGCCCACTTCAGCCTCCTCAAGTGCTCAGATTAAAGGGGTGAGCCATTGCACCAGGCAATGGCTTGCACCAGCCATTGCACCAGATTAAATTTTAAAGGGGAAAAAGATATTTATGAAATGGAAACTAGATAAGAAAAAATCATTCAAAATGTGGAGTATTTGGATTAGGGTGTCAGAGTGTCTAGACTGGTAGGTACAAAAAAATCCCTGATCATTACATTAGAAAAGTATGGAGATGGCATCTCAGATAACTAAATTATCTGACTATTCCTTAAACTACCAGTGTTTTCAACAATGCCACAGGAAAGACTTCATCAACAGCCCCGCTCTGAGAAGTCATACCTTGTGTCAAGCAATCTCGTCTTTTCCCCTGGGTTCTGTCCTGCCAACCCACTGACCCTATTTTCTTAACTCCAAATTGGGAATCACCATTCAGCTGGCAGCAAGACAAAATGTCAACTGCAGCTGTCCTGACTACTCTGGGACATAAGTTCACGGCACCTTCTAGACAGCAGCCATCTCTGCGTGCCGCACCCCTCATCCCCACCTTGACTTGTCCTTCCCTACCTGACTTCCACTTCCGGCTTGTTGTGTCGTTCCACAACCTGGGAGGAGAAGTTCTCCAGGCAGAGGGCAGCCTGCAATGTGGCCCGCACGGCACTCAGGTAGGGGCGGAGAGTGGCAGTCTATAGGAAATAACACAAAGGGAAGGGAAGATCAAAATCTGTCATGCCAAACCCACTGATCCCCTATTCCAGCTCCCATGAAGCCAGGTAGCACTGAGGGTGCAAGGCTCTTAAGACACCACTGTGAATACAACAGACTAGGCCTTCGAGACGCCTTCCAAGGTGCAGAATCATGGTTTTCAACAGGAGGCAATTTTGCCTGCCAGGGTACATTTGGCAATGTCGAGACATTTCCTTTCTTTCTTTTTTAACCTGGGGTCACACCAGAGGAATGCTGAGACATTTTCAACTGTCATGACTTGGCGGGGAGGCGAACTGCAGGCACTGAGTGGACAGATATCCAATAAACATACTACAATGCACTACAAAGAATTATTGAGTCTCAAATAGCAAAAGTGCTGAGGTTCAGAAAGTGATCTAGAGACATACCAGTGAATGCATGATTGTCTTCAATCTATTAGGCCAACAAATGTATATACTGTTTGCCAGGCACTGAGCTAACTGGGAATTCAAAGATGATTAACACTGTCTCTACCCTCAAACAGCTCAACTGGATAGCAGATATACACAAAATAACTATGATATAAAGATAAAATGTTGAAATATTTAGATTTACAAGTAATCTATATTTGCAGAAGAAACTGGTTTTGAAAGTGAAATGGGATTAGGAGGATTTTATAATGAGAAAAAGTAGAATAAGGACATTCTTTTTTTTTTTTTTGAGACAGACTCTTGCTCTGTCACCCAGGCTGGACTGCAGTGGCACGATCTCGGCTCACTGCAAGCTCTGCCTCCTGGGTTCATGCCATTCTCCTGCCTCAGCCTCCCAAGTAGCTGGGACTACAGGCGCCCACAACCACGCCTGGCTAATTTTTGTATTTTTAGTAGAGACAGGGTTTCACATGTTAGCCAGGGTGGTCCTGATCTCCTGACCTTGTGATCCACCAGCCTCAGCCTCCCAAAGTGCTGGGATTACAGGTGTGAGCCCCACACTCGGCTAGATTAAGGACATTCTTAGTAGAGGGATTAGCTTCTAGATGCACTGGTCAGTCCTTATATCAGCCAAATTCTCTCCCACCTCAGGGCTTTACACATGCTTGACCATCTATTTGTAGGCTTTTTTCCTCTTTCTTTGCCTAGGTCATCCTCCAGATCTCAGCTTAAGGAAAGCCTCTTAGGCCTTCACTTCCCCCTACAAGGCATTTATTACAATTTACAATAAAATGTCTTTCATATCTTTTTAATTTTTATTTATTTATTTATTTAGAGACAGAGTCTCGCTTCTGTTGCCCAGCCTGGAGTGCAGTGGCGCGATCTCTGCTCACTGCAATCTCCGCCTCCTGGGTTGAAGCCTTTCTCCTGCCTCAGCCTCCCAAGTAGCTGCGATTACAGGTGCACACCACCATGCCCAGCTAATTTTTGTATTTTTAGTAGGGATGGGGTTTCACCATGTTAGCCATGGTTGTCTTCAAATCCTGACCTCAGGCAATCCGCCCACTTCAGCCTCCCAAAGTGTTGGGATTACAGGCGTGAGCCAATGTGCCTGGCCTTTATTTTATTTTATTTTATTTTTGAGATAGAGTCTCACTCTGTTGCCCAGGCTGGAGTGCAGTGGTACAATCTTGGCTCACTGCAACCTCCACCTCCCGGGTTCAAGTGATTTACCTGCCTCAGTCACGCAAACACCTGAGATTACAAGTGTGCAGCACCGCGCCTGGCTAACTTTTGTATTTTTAGTAGAGACAGGGTTTTCTCATGTTGCCCAGGCTGGTTTCAATCTCGTGACCTCAAGTGATCCGCCCATCTCGGCCTCCTAAAATGCTGGGATTACAGGCATGAACCACTGCACCTGGCCTCCTTCATGCCTTTGTAAAGTGATTTCTCCTTTATTAGGCTGTAAACCTCGTGGTCAACAGACCATATTTATTTTACTCACAGCTATATAGCCTCCAACCTAGCTCAGTACGTAACATGTAGAGTGTCTTACTCATTTCCTGTAGAATAAATGAGCAAAAGAAATAATTAACGTTAGAGTAACACAAAAGGACAGCAAGAGTTCCAGAGCAGTAATGAGTACAATGTTTCTGTATATGAGAAGCATTTTAGATTCACTAAATGAGGCTGCAGTGGTAGACTGAGGTAAGATCATGGGGAATCTTGAATGCCAGGCTACCAAGTTTAGCTTTTCTCTTAAGGGGGTAAGGAACTACTGGGGCTTTCTGAGGAGGAAGTTCATGACTGCAGCTGCATGGTGGCTCTGTGAAGAATGATTTGGAGACGGAAGTGAGACATACAGCAGACTGTGACACAAGCAAAGAGTATCACAAGTGTTGGACTGACAGATGGAGTGGATAATGGAACTGAAAAACAACTTCCCAGGGGCTTATGCCTGTAATCCCAGCACTTTGGGAGGCCGAGGTGGGTGGATCACCTGAGGTCAGGAGTTCAAGACCAGCCTGGCTAACATGGCAAAACTCTGTCTCTACTAAAAATACAAAAAAATTAGCCACGATGGGTGCCTGTAATCTCAGCTACTTGGGAGGCTGAGGCAGGAGAACTGCTTGAACCCAGGAGACTGAGGTTGCAGTGAGCGGAGATCTGGCCACTGCACTCCAGCCTGGGCGACAGGGAGAGACTGTGTCCTTAAAAAAAAAAAAAAGAAAAAGAAAAACAACTTCCAACTAACTGTGGTCCAGCCATTCAATTATATACTACTTAGCAATAAAAAAGAGTAACTATTGATACACACAACATGGTTGACTCTCACATGTACTATGGTAAGAAGCCACACTTAAAAGCCTGCATACTAAAGCATTCCATTTACATGACAATCTGAAAAAGGCAAAACTATAGGGGTTAAAAAAATCAGTGGTTGTCGGGGGTGGGAAGGAGGAAAGGTGTGATTACAAAAGGGCTCGAGGGAATTTTTTGGGGTGATGGAAATATTCTGCATTTTGGTTGTAGTAGTGGTTACATAACTTGACTTTTTTTTTTTTTAAGACACAGGATCTTGCTATATTGTCCAGGCTACAGTGCAGTGGCTATTCACAGGCGTGATCACAGGGTAGTACAGCCTCGAACTTCTGGGCTCAAGATCCTCCTGCCTAAGCCTCCTGAGCGGATGGTACTACAGGTGTATGCCACCATACCCAGCAAGTTTTTGTCAACACTTTTTTTTTTTGAGATGGAGTCTCGCTCTGTCGCTGGAGCGACAGGCTGGAGTGCAGTGGCACGATCTCGGCTCACCGCAAGCTCCGCCTCCTGGGTTCACGCTGTTCTCCTGCCCCTGCCTCTGCCACCAGAGAAGGTGGAACTACAGGCGTCCACCACCACCCTCCCGGCTAATTTTCTGCATTTTTAGTAGAGAAGGGGTTTCACCGTGTTAGCCAGGATGGTCTGGATGGCCTGACCTCGTGATCCGCCCACCTCGACCTCCCAAAGTGATGGGATTACAAGCGCCAGCCACCGCACCCGGCCTTTGGCAATAGTTATAGACAGTAAACCTAAAAAAGGTGACTGGCTCCGTGACGCCTGTCCTTTCATGAATAAAACAGATGTAGTCTCATGCAATACCTCAATAAACTTAAATTTTTAAAAATCAAGAGGCATGTGCTCCATTAGAAAAAAAAAAAAATCCAGATTTCTAGCAGAGATATGAGTTCACAAAGTTTGCCAGGATAGGGAACCCAGGAGGAAGAGCCAATTTAGAAAGGAAGATGAGTTTTGAACTAGAGGTGTAATTTCAAGGTCTCTTCAAGATACCCAGGCAAACCTTGAAAGAGCTGAGAAGCCAGATTAGGAGTCATCAGAGTGAAGAAAGTCATCGAAGCCAGCAGACTAGATCGGTATCACCAGGGAAGGTGTGACGATGAGGGAGGTGGTCATCCAAAGTCACAACTCCCAAGAATACCCACATGTATGAAAAAGGGAGGACTTTCAGGAAGGGAGGGATGAGCAGTATCACAGCTAACAAACACTAGGGCTGACACAGTTCAGTTCTGACCAGGAGGGGCCTGAATAGAAGCAACACGAGAGATCCTCCAGTGGGGTGGAAGCAGGGCTGGAGGTACCAAGAGTGGGATAAGGAAGTGTGGCCGCCTGCCTTAAGCAACTGTAGGGCCAGGAAGGCAGAAGACAAAGGGCGTATTTAGTGAAGCTCTACTGTGGATAGGCAGATGGACCCGCTACACGCCTCAGCGGCCCTTCGACGGGCTAAGAGGCCGACTACGTACCCTCGAAACGCTCCAAAGAGCCTAGGAAGCCCCACTTCCAGCTTCCTCCAGGGCTCAGTAAAAGCCCCTACCTGCTTGGAAGGCTGATCACGAAGCCGCAAGGCCTGCTTCAAACCAGGGAGTACCCCTACTCGCCCCTTCCTCACTTCGGGCCCCCACCCTCTTTCTCCCACCCTCATGGTGTCCCCACAACCCCCCCGCATCCCTCAGCCCCGCGCCCCTGCGGCAAAGCCACATCTCCCACCGACCCACTGCCCTGAAGCTGAACAGCTGGGGGTCCCTGGCCGGGGGCCCGGCTCTCTCACCATCGCGGGCGCTGGCTGGGCCGGAAAGCGGAAGTACGGAAGTGGCCAGCCCCGCGATGCCTGCGCTTTCGCGAGAAGCGCAGCCGCTGTCTCCGCCCGGACTTCCGGGTGGTACCATCTATGCTCTGAGCGGGATAGGGAGCCCTTGCGAACGCTTGGCCCTTCCGGAAGTTTTCCACCTAGGGCTGTCTCGGTATCTTTAAACTCTCGCACTCGAGTCACTACTTAAGCTCCTCCAGGAATGAGAGCAGCTCCCCTTTGTGCCTTCGGCCTTCTTGTTACCTTTGCCACAGCCTCCCCCCAGGTATGCAATGGTACAGCCCAGCTTCGGATTGGGCACCAAATTAGGACAAGCTGAAGCGGAGGAGCCCTTCGTTTCTTCCGGTTCTGTGTCCCCATCCTTTCTCTCGCCCCTCCTACCCGCAGCTCCTGGGGCTCAGCGGCGCTAACTGCAGCGCCGCGATCTCCGCCGCCAAGCCCCGCCTCCCGCCCCGGGCTGTGCCCTGGGGCGCGCCTGAGGCCGACCACCCGCACCCCACCTCTAGCGGGCTTGCTCGAGGCCCACCTTCTCCCCACCCCCGGCAAACTTCAGTAGGCTCGCCCTCGCTGACTCCCCGCCCCCGCGTCAACTGCAAGGGGCCCGCCCATAGCCAGTTCCGGGGCGGTTGCTCCCATCGACCGGAACTCCCCGCCCCCTCCCGCGGCCCTGGGGCCGTAGGAGGCCGCAGTGAGGAGGTAGAGGGGGCGGGGGTCGCGCTAGGGTGTCCCTAGAGAACGAGAACTCTGAAGGCGGGACATTTGGGCGACCCCCGGGCGGGGCCAGCCATTAAATAGTCCCATTTCTGTGCCAGACACTGAACTGGGCTCTTGACGGGCATCATCTCTTAATCCTCAGAACATCCCAGGGAGGTAGGTACTGTTGTTATCCCCATTTTTCAGATTCAGACTTTTAATGGGGAAACAGACCGAGACTTCTTTTGTTCCCATTTTACAGATGGAAAAACTGAGACTCAAAAAGGTTAAACAACATGTTCAGGGGCACATAAGTAGAGAATGGTAAAGTCTGGACTTGAACCCGGGTCTGTCTGGCTTACCAGCCCACGTTCTAAACCACTATTAGTGACTAGAGAAGGGAGAAAGGTGGAGTAGGATAAGAAAAGAGGCCAAGAGTCCCAGAGAACATGGTAAGAATGGGGTGCTTGGAACTCAAAGTCTTAGCGGAACCCAAGAGAAATAGAAGGGAAGGAAAGAGCATCAGAAAGGCAAGGCAATGCACAGTAATATAGCATGGTGATCAGGGGTGCAGACTCAATATAGCGGGGTTCAAATTGCATCTTGGAAGCATAGGCACATACCCACCCTTACAGAGTCTCAGTTTCTTTCTCTGTAAAGAGATCACAACGGTCCTTGTTCATGGTGCTGAGTGAGAAATTAAGTGAGATAAGCTGATAAAGTGCTTTGTGCCTAGCTTGGTACACAGTTAAGTGCCCTGTGGGTAGGAACTGTGCCATCAATTTTGTCAGTAAGGGACTGAAGCCTGGCTTGCTTGAGACTGTCCCTGGAGGTAAGAAGCCCTTGGGCTTTTCTCAAACCACTTTGTCTCCCATCAATGGCCCTGTCCTCTCCAGCCCCACAGGATCCCCATATCCTGGGCCATGAGTGAGTTGAAAGACTGCCCCTTGCAGTTCCATGACTTCAAGTCTGTGGATCACCTGAAGGTCTGTCCCCGCTACACGGCAGTGCTGGCGCGGTCCGAGGATGATGGCATCGGCATCGAGGAGCTGGACACCCTGCAGCTGGAGCTTGAGACCCTGCTGTCTTCTGCCAGCCGGCGCCTGCGTGTGCTTGAGGCTGAAACCCAGGTGATACCCCAGAGAGGGGCCATCACCAGAGATGGACTGCAACAAGTTATGGGATGGGTCATTGAGTTAGCTCCATATGCTGAAACCTGGGATACAGGGGTTTGTGGGGAGAGGGAGAGAGACCCAAACTGGGTTTGCATGACACAAAAAATACACAAGAATATGCATGATCCTCTTAAATTGCAAGATTTCTAATTCGGTACACTTTTATTGGCATCCCCCCCACCCATCCCCCATTATGTTCTGGGTTCTACGCTAGTCATTAGAGAAAGGTAATTAGGACAGTTTTGGCTGTCAAGGAGCTTGCCAACTAGGAAAGGGAGAAAGTCAGGTGCATACCAGGTGATGTGATGTTGTGGTTAGGAGTCCTAGGGAACTGGAATGGGGAGACCTGGATTTGAATCCTGGCATAAGCACTTGCTAGCATTGCTGTTTCCTAGCTATATGACTTTGAGAAAGTTTTCTCACATCTCCAAGTATCAGTTTCCCTATCTGCAAAGTGGGGTGAATAATAGGACCTACCTTTTGTGAGGATTAAAAGAGAATTTTTGCAAAAACTCAACCCAATGCCAGACACTAAGTAAGCACTTCAGATGTTATTTATTTACTACTCTGATTACTTTATTCACTGCATAAAGATGCCTTCAGCCTTGTGTGCCAGGCGCTATGCTGTATCCTGCAAAATAGAGATGGTTAAGGTGTGCTTTCTGGTCTTCAGTAGCTTATGGTCTAGTTGAAGAGACAAGGTGCGATGGTCATTCCAGTGTGACCAAACAGCATGATTGGGTGCACGGTGGAGGTGTGAAGTGCCAGAGACTTGTAGAGGAAGGAGGTGCCAACTGGACCTAAAAGGATGAATGGAATTAACTTGTCCCTGGGAATCCATGGAAGCTCCTTGAGGAAGGCTATGTTGTATTTTAGCATCTAAGAACCTGGGTAACTGATTCAGAGAAGGCATCTCAGTAGTGGTGACATTGAAGTGAAGGTTTGCTGGAAGGACTCTTCTGTTAAACAATATGTGACTGGCATGGGTGATAAAGAAGTGAATCAAAAGCACAGATGAACAAGTGAATGAGATGATGAGAAGTATATGAATAAAGTCGTAAGAGGCCAGACACAGAAAATGAGCTGAATTTTGAAGGATGAGTAAGAGTTTACTAGGTAAAAAGAGGATGGGGAAAGGCCCAGGAGACTCCTTAGATTCTAGATCCTAATTTATTCACTAGAGGAAAGAGATATTCTTTGTTTTCCCTTCTCCCCCTCAGTGACAGTTTCTGTACATTTTAGATCCTCACCGACTGGCAGGATAAGAAAGGTGACCGACGATTCCTGAAGCTGGGTCGAGACCATGAACTTGGAGCTCCCCCGAAACATGGAAAGCCCAAGAAGCAGAAACTGGAAGGGAAGGCGGGACATGGGCCGGGCCCTGGCCCAGGACGGCCCAAATCCAAAAACCTTCAGCCCAAGATCCAGGAATATGAATTCACTGATGACCCTATCGATGTGCCACGGATCCCCAAAAATGATGCCCCCAACAGGTTCTGGGCTAGAGAACACAGAAGGGGGCCTCAAGGTTCTGGTGGTGGAGGCGCTGGTGGGGCAGGGGCACCCACTGAGGATCTGCTTCTCCCTGCAGGTTCTGGGCTTCAGTGGAGCCCTACTGTGCTGATATCACCAGCGAGGAGGTCCGCACACTTGAGGAGCTACTGAAGCCCCCAGAAGATGAGGCTGAGCATTACAAGGTAGAAACTCTGGGCCTTGATAGACATGATGCAGAACAAGAGAGTTCAGAGGTGGCTGAGAATTAAAGCTACCAAAGCCATGCATCATCTTCCTTCCCCCATCCTGCCCAGCCTCCTATCTGCTCCATCAATGTATCCAGACACCCAGGTCCAAACTCAGCTTGCTTTGTGCGCTGCCTCCCCTCTACCTGAGCCAGATGTCACCACGCCTGCAAGCTTAAGTGAAGTGTGCCCGTGTTCCTTTATCTCTGTCCGTTTGCTTTGGTCCAAGCCTTCATCAACTTCTATGCAAACAGCCCCTTAACTCTGTTCCTGCTTTGAGGCCTCTGGAGGAACCTTTCTTCTTTCTTTAAGATGTAAAGCTTGGGCCAGGTGCAGTGGCTCATGCCTGCAATCCTAGCACTTTGGGAGGCCGGGGCAGGCAGATGGCCTGAGCTCAGAAATTCGAGACCAGCCTGGGCAGCATGGTGAAACCCTATCTCTACTAAAATACAAAAAATTAGCCAGGCATGGCGGTGTGCACCTGTAGTCCCAGCTACTTGGGAGGCTGAGTCAGGAGACTTTCTTGGACCTGGGAGGCAGAAGTTGCAGTGAACTGAGATCACGCCACTGCACTCCAGCCTAGGCAACAGAGCAAGACTCCATCTTTTTTAAAAAAAAAAAAAAAAAAAAAAGATAAGAAAGTCGGCTCACACCTGTAATCCCAATACTTTGGGAGGCTGTGGCAGGCAGATCACCCGAGGTCAAGAGTTCAAGACCAGCCTGACCAACATGGTGAAATGCTGTGTCTACTAAAAATACAAAAATTAGCCAGGCATGGTGGCATGCACCTATAATCCCAGCTACTCAGGAGACTGAACCAGGAAAACCGCCTGAATCGGGGAGTCATAGGTTGCAATGAACCAAGATCGTGCTACTGTATTCTAGCCTGGGTGACAGAACGAGATTCCATCTCACCAAAAAAAAAAAAAAGATATAAAACTGTATGTTTTAATGATGAAAATAAATAAAACATGCTCCATTAAAGAATATTTAGAGGCCGGGCGCGGTGGCTCAAGCCTGTAATCCCAGCACTTTGGGAGGCCGAGACGGGCGGATCACGAGGTCAGGAGATCGAGACCATCCTGGCGAACACGGCGAAACCCCGTCTCTACTAAAAAATACAAAAAAACTAGCCGGGCGAGGTGGCGGGCGCCTGTAGTCCCAGCTACTCGGGAGGCTGAGGCAGGAGAATGGCGTAAACCCAGGAGGCGGAGCTTGCAGTAAGCTGAGATCCGGCCACTGCACTCCAGCCTGGGCGACAGAGCCAGACTCCATCTCAAAAAAAAAAAAAAAAAAAAAAAAAGAATATTTAGAAAATACAGAAAAATGTTGAGGGAGAATACTCCCATAGGTCAGCTGTCATCAGATGTGCTCATGACATGGCACTGCATCTAGGCCTGTCTTCATCCCATTATCTACAGGATCAAGTCCATGCATCCCAGTCCTTGGTGGCACAGCTCCAGTGCCCCTCTCCATTTTCCTCAGACATACCCCTCTTCATTGCTGTGTTGACCAGTCCCACCAAGTACCTTGCCCTCATTCCAGGACACCACAGCCTCCTTGCTGGTCTCTGGGCCCCTCTGGCAAGCTCTTTTCTCCCTCTTCTCTCCCTGATAGACTTGACTCACCCTCCAAGGCTCTGATCTCATGTTACCTCCACCAAAGCACCCTTTCAGATTCCCCAGCAGAAAGTTAGTCTCTCCTTTGTGCTGCCACAACACTTTGATCTATCTCTTTCACTTCACTTACCTTTTTAAAAATTTATTTGAAAAAGAGTTCATACAGACAGCAGTTAATTCAAGCAATATTGAAGGTAATTCCCTGTCACCCGTGACCTGAAGGCTCCTAATTCTCTCGAGAGGCAATTGATGTGACCTGAGACAATCCGTGTATGTAGAGTATTCTGCACCTTCGATCTTGGGAATTGTTTCAGATTGGCTTCTCTGTGTGTGTCTTAGTCCTTTTTGGACCTGTCTCCTTTACTAGAGTGTGAAGTAGAGGTAACTTCTTTATACTTTCTTTCTTATACCTGACACTGGGCTTGGTCTTGGACTAGGGACTTGAGAGAGAGATAAGACAGATAAGTGAATAAATGAATGAATGAAGTATGGCTGGCCAGTGCTTACCCACTCAGGGTTGGGTGCCATCTTTTCCACAGATCCCACCCCTGGGGAAGCACTACTCCCAGCGTTGGGCCCAGGAGGACCTGCTGGAGGAGCAGAAGGATGGGGCCCGGGCAGCAGCCGTGGCTGACAAGAAGAAAGGCCTCATGGGGCCACTGACTGAACTGGACACTAAAGGTAGGCCTCTCACCTCCCTGCCAACCCCAGGTCAGGACTTGAGTTCCAGAACTTCAGCCCACCTGCCCTCCTTTCCTGTGCCCACTTAGATGTGGATGCCCTGCTGAAGAAGTCTGAGGCCCAGCATGAACAGCCAGAAGATGGATGCCCCTTTGGTGCCCTGACGCAGCGCCTCCTGCAGGCCCTGGTGGAGGTGAGCACCCTAACCCAAAACAGGAGCCACATTTACTTTGTGTTTTAATGTGTTATATTTATTTTTTATTGGAATATTTCATACATTTATTAGGTTGGTACAAAAATAATTAGGTTGCTGCAAAAGTAAAAACCTGGACTAACACATAGCAAAAGATTGGGAATAATACATAACTTTTGCACCAACCTAATAGAAAAGTGCACAGATCATAAATGTACAGTTTTCACAAATGAGCTTGTATTAGCAGCCTGGAGATTACAAAATGAAACATTACTATATCCTAGAAGCCCCTCTCATGCCCCTGTTTTTCTCCAACTTCCCCCAAAGATAGCCTCTACTCCACAATTAACTTTTGCTAAGCATCTGTTGGAGGGGCTTTATACACATTCTCCTACTGGAGGCCAGGACAGTGGTTAACCCTGTGTTACAGATGAGAAGATTAGAGGCTCAGAAAAGGGAACTGTTCACTTGAGGTCTCACACAGCAGGATTCAAACTCCTACTTCGGGGTCGCTGTCTTTATACCTGCTGGTTGACCTTAGACACACCCTCATACTCTTTCCCCTCATTGAGACTCAGTTTTCTTTTCTGGCTCAAACACAATAGTTTCTCTCATGTAACAGTCTGGGTACATGTTCCAGGTTATCTAAGGTAGGGGAAGGGGCATATCATCAAACAGGAATCCCAGCTGATGGTGGCCTTGCAGTCTGCACAAGGTCACTCTGGGCATAATTGTCACTCCAGTCCCACAGAATAAGAGCAAGGAGGAGTGTGTGAAGGAAACTTTTTGGGCCATGCCTAGCTGTGGCTCTTATTTCTTCTGATCACTTTCCCCTGGAGAGAATCTGTCACATGACCATACCTGCCTGCAAGGGAGCCTGGGAAATGTAGTGCAGCTGGACAGGCATTGCCTAGCTGCCATGGAGGAAAGGAGAGAGGCGTTCGGACAGCTAGCACCTCTGCCACAGCAGGCCTAGCACAGTGCCTGGTGCGTTGCAGGCACTTCACAAACCTTGACTGTTCATTACCATCATTGAGTGTTAATCATTTCTCTTCTGTGTTCCTTTTGTTCCTTTTTCTTCATATCAGTAC
Source organism: Chlorocebus sabaeus (assembly GCF_047675955.1). Lineage (NCBI taxonomy): Eukaryota > Metazoa > Chordata > Mammalia > Primates > Cercopithecidae > Chlorocebus > Chlorocebus sabaeus. The sequence continues at coordinate 54,802,046 of NC_132925.1, forward strand.
AAAAATGGATTTCTAGAATGATCAAAGCAATTTGGGATCAGTATGGGAAGGCTTCCCAGAGTAGGTGGGATGGGAAAGATAAAAGGATATTTCTGGTGTTTGAAGACTGTCAGTGTAGGTCAGAAAGGAGCAGGAAAGTGGAACAGCTCTTTTTCCTTCCACCCATTTCTGTGGTCTTCTAGGAAAATATTATTTCCCCTATGGAGGATTCTCCTATTCCTGACATGTCTGGGAAAGAATCAGGGGCTGACGGGGCAAGCACCTCCCCTCGCAATCAGAATAAGCCCTTCAGGTGAGTGGTGTCCTATCCACAACCCACAGTCTGGCACCCACTTCTGTTGGCTTCTCTCCACCTCAACCTGGGGAGTTCCTCATCAATAAGAGGCTGGGGACAGTTAGGTGAAGCCCAATAGCAGTCTCAAGTGTGAGTGCTGGCCCAGTGTGTCTGCATGCACAGACTGAGTGCAGGGTTGTTCAGCACAGAACTGTTCATACCATAAATAAACCAAATGTCCTGCTGAAGGGGAGTGGTTGGCTAAATTGGCATAACTCCATATGATGAAATAACTTGCAACTATTAATCATATAGCTGCAAGTATAGAGAAATATAGGTAAATGACATGAAAAGATGTAAATTATAGAGTGCCAAGTGGGGAAAATGTTAGTTGTAGGCCAGTACAGATACATATTTTTATAATCTTATTTTTACTTAAAATGTATTTCTTTTTTTCTTTTTCTTTTTTTTTTTTTTGAGACAGAGTCTCACTCTTGTCGTTTAGGTTGGAGTGCAATGGTGCAATCTTGGCTCACTGCAACCTCCGCCTCCCAGATTCAAGCAATTCTCCTGCCTCAGCCTCCAAGTAGCTGGGATTACAGGCGCCTGCCACCATGCCAGGCTAATTTTTGTATTTTTAGTAGAGACGGGGTTTCACCATGTTGGCCAAGCTGGTCTTGAACTCCTGACCTCAGGTGATCCTCCCACCTCGGCCTTCCAAAGTGCTGGGATTACAGGCATGAGCCACCATGCCTGGCCTACTTAAAATATATTTAAATACGTGCACATAGGGGAAAAAACCTGGACTAATATGTAGTAAAAGATTCGGAATAATATATAACAAAATCTGGAATATATATAATAACATATAACAAAATAATAGTGATTCTCTCTGGGTTGTTGGCATTACAGGTTTTTCCATATTTTTTGGATAGTGGATACATATGTTGCTTGTATTTAAAAACCAGACCAGATGTGTCTGTCCTTCCCTTTGTATCTGGATAGATACAGAGGGGGTGCCCAAAGGGAAAGGCAGGTTTTCACTGAGCTTGGGAAGCCCTGGGAACCTCCAAGGTGGGCCCTCCTCCAAGCTGGCTCTTGAGTCTGACAGGGGCCTGCCTCCCCCTGCAGTGTGCCGCATACTAAGTCCCTGGAGAGCCGCATCAAGGAGGAGCTAATTGCCCAGGGCCTTTTGGAGTCTGAGGACCGCCCAGCAGAGGACTCCGAGGATGAGGTCCTTGCTGAGCTGCGCAAACGGCAGGCGGAGCTGAAGGCACTTAGTGCCCACAACCGCACCAAGAAGCACGACCTGCTGAGGTGAGTGTGAGTAGGATGCACAGTCCCGCGGGTGGCCTTGGAGGCTGTGGCCACAGCTGGTCACCTTCCAGGGGTTTTATAACAGGCTTTCCAAGCCTAGCTGGCCTCTAAATCACCTGGAGAGCCTCGAAACAGCAGTGGCCAGTCCACCGGGTATGTGTCAAACAAATTCTAATTCCACAGAGTGGGGCTCAGGCATGTGTGACTGATTGATCGATTGATTTGATTTGATTTGGTTTGGTTTTTTAATTGTGGTAGAGGCATAATGTAAAATGTATCCCCATGGGAGGCTGAGGCAGGAGAAACACTTGAACCTGGGAGGCAGAGGTTGCAGTGAGCCAAGACTGAACCATTGCACTCCAGCCTGGGCAACAAAAGTGAAACTGCGTCTCAAAAAAAAAGAAAAGAAAATAAAATTTACCCTTCTTAACTATTTATTAAGTGTGCAGTTTAGTAGTGTTACCCATATGCACATTGTTGTGTGATTTATTTTTTGTCTTTTCATGCTGCTTTTCTTTTTATCCCCAAAGTTTTTTTATTAAAAATTTCATACACGCAGAAAATCTGAATCTTACAATAAACATCAGCATATTCTCCACCTAGACTAATTAACTATTAACATTTTGTTAGAGATCTGTGACTTTTATTTGCTTATCACAAGAAATTGACCAGTGTTTTAGGACATGTTCTTTTGGGAATCCGTCACAGTGCCTACCATTCATTTGATGTCAACTCGCATCCATCTTGTTCTGCATTGATCACAACAAAGGTATAGGTGACATCTGGAGGAAGACTGTGGAATAGCTACCCTTTAGTTAAAGAGATAGGGAAGCAACCCAAACAAGTCTTTGCTTCTCACAGGCAAGTGCTGTGTCTTAACTTCATAGAGCCCTGACAGGACAGGGCATACACATTCATTTGGCCTTTTTTGTTGTTGTTGAGACAATGTCTCACTCTGTTGCCCAGGCAGTGGGTGCAGTGGCACGATCTTGGCTCACTGCAACCTCCGCCTCTCAGGTTCAGGCAATTCTCCTGCCTCAGCCTCCTGAGTAGCTGGGATTACAGGCATGTGCCACCACCATGCCCAGCTAATCATTTGGCCATTCTTACTGTCTCTTAGACATTGTGCTAGGGACCAGCAAGAGAGGCACAGCAAGAGACTTGCAGATTACTAGCAGATGATCAGTAAAGACGAGTGCCATTAAAAGGAGAGGTAGTTGCTGACAAGCTGCAGGATATTTAAGGATAAGGATGACTAATGTATGCGGAGTGCCTACTGTGTGTCAGGGGCTTTATGTACACTCTCAAGTGTCTTGACAACAACCCAGGAGGGAAGTGCTGTTTTCCTTGTTTACCAGATGAGGAAATAAAGGCCCAGTGAAGCGAAGTGCTCTGCTGAAGGTCACACACTCAATAAACAGCCAAGCTGAGACTTGAGCCCATGGCTGAATCAAAGCCTCTTTCTGTAATAGTTCACGTTTTCTCTGAAAGGTGAGAAGAAGAAAACACAGATGGAAGGGGCACTGAGGGAAGGAGAGGGAGAGAGGAAGAGAGAGAAAAGCAGGCATGTGCAGTTACAGAAGTAATGGGCCTTAGCTGGGCCTGGTGGCTCATGCCTATAATCCCAGCACTTTGGGAAGCTGAGGTGGGAGGCTTGTTTGAGCTCAGGAGTTCGAGACTAGCCTGGGCAATGTAGTGAGACCCCCATCTCTACTAAAAATTTAAAATCAGCCAGGCATGGTGGCACATGCCTATAGTGCTACTCAGGAGGCTGACGTGGGAGGATCACTTGATCCTGGGAGGTGGAGGCTGCAGTGAGCTTGATCAGGCCACTGTACTCCAGCCGGGGTGACAGAGTGAGACCTGTCTCAAAAAAAAAAAAAAAAAAAAGAAGTAATGGGCAATGAAGAAATGGCTTGCAGCTCTCAGGAAACCAGAGCACAGCCCTTACCCTGCTGCAGAGCAGCTGCAAGGCCTTAAGCGCTCCCTGACCTGAGCAGCAGCTTCCTCTTCTGGAAAACGGGCAGGCTGGACTCAATCACTAAGTGACTTTCCAGCTCCACCATCAATGAAATGTATAAATCAGATCCTATTCAGAGAGATTGATTTGGTGTTTCACCCACCTCCTCAGGCTGCCTAGACCTTAGGAATGTAGATGCTGAAGTGAGCAGGCCTTCTGCTGGCACTGGAACACCTGTTAAAGAACAGTATTTAAAAATAAGAGTTTAGCCCCAGCCTGCTCCAGATCTCCCACTTACTCACTGTGGGATCCTGGGATCATCTTTGAGCCTCATTTTCCTCACGGGTAACATAGGAATAATAGTACATACTTTGCAGGGTTTTTAGGATTAACTGAAAGAGAGAGTGGGTACGTGTGTGTGTGTGTGTGTGTGTGTGTGTGTATATATATATATATATATATATTTTTTTTTTAAGAGACAGGATCTTGCTCTGTTGAGGAGGCTGGTCTCAAACTCCTGGCCTCAAGCGATCTTCCTGCCTCCACCTCCCAAAGTGCTGGAATTACAGGCACGAGCTACTTCACCCAGCCTACTGTATATATTTTTAAGACTTTTTTTTTTTTTTAAAGCACAGTCGCCGGGCGCGGTGGCTCAAGCCTGTAATCCCAGCACTTTGGGAGGCCGAGGCGGGCGGATCACAAGGTCAGGAGATCGAGAACATCCTGGCTAACACCGTGAAACCCCGTCTCTACTAAAAAAAAAAAAAAAAATACGAAAAACCAGCCGGGCGAGGTGGCGGCGCCTGTAGTCCCGGCTACTCGGGAGGCTGAGGCAGGAGAATAGCGTGAACCCGGGGGGCGGAGCTTGCAGTGAGCCGAGATAGCGCCACTGCACTCCAGCCTGGGGCACAGAGCAAGACTCCGTCTCAAAAAAAAAAAAAAAAAAAAAAGACACAGTCATGCTGTGTTGCCCAGACTGGAGTGCAGTGGCATGATCATAGCTCACTGTAACCTTGAACTCCTGGCCTCAAGCAATCCTCAGCCCCCTTGGAGTTGGGACTACACACACCCAGCTAATTTTTTAAATTTTTTGTAAAGACAGTCTCACTATGTTCCTCAGACTGGTCTCGAACCCCTGGGCTCAAGTGATCCTCCTGCCTTGGGGTCCCAAAGTGCTGGGACTGCAGATGTGAACCACCAAGTGCAGCCAAGACTTTATTCTTTTAGAGCAGTTTTAAGTTCACAACAAAATTGAGAGAAAGGTACAGAGAATTCCCGTATACCCCGTCCCCACATGTGCACAGCCTCCCCCATGATCAACATGAGTTAGTATTTTTTTCAGGAGCTTAAAATAGTGCCATATAAGTGCAGGTCAGTAACTGCTTTTTGGTCACGACTGTATGACACAATCCACAAGCATGCCAGCCTGGGCTGGTGGGTAGGCTCAGTCTTGAAGAGGGAGGGGCCGCTCTCTGGAGGTGGGCTGACCATGGCACCTGGCTGGCTGGTCCCCACAGGCTGGCAAAGGAGGAGGTGAGCCGGCAGGAGCTGAGGCAGCGGGTGCGCATGGCTGACAATGAGGTCATGGACGCCTTTCGCAAGATCATGGCTGCCCGGCAGAAGAAGCGGACTCCGACCAAGAAAGAAAAGGACCAGGCCTGGAAGACACTGAAGGAGCGCGAGAGCATCCTGAAGCTGCTGGATGGGTAGCCCTCACCCCTGCCTCAGGCTGATTATCTGGCCTCGGGGAGGGGAAGGGAGGCCCACTTCCTTCTTTGGGCACAGGAAGCATTGGCCTGTGGCTGTCCCTCAAATGGCGACAGTCTCTAGAGGACCGTGGCCCTTCCCCTGAGGTCTTTTGGCCTAGCTCTGTACAGCCAGGACACAGGAAGCCCTGCTGGGCTGGCTTGAGGCCTAGTCTCTGCTTGGTCCCCAAGATGGGGTTGGAGGGGACTTCGTTTCCTGGTCTTCCTCTTCCCCCTTTACCATCCCCCACTCCCTAACCCCCTGCCCCTGTTTCCCCTTCAAGGACTTCTCCCTTGTGGTTTTGTAAAGTGCAAACTTAAGAATAAAGTGACTGCTGTGGTTTTTCAAAAAAAGCATCCAGTCTTTGAATGTCTGTAACGGTGGGGTAAAGGAACCAGTGTGGGTGGTAAGGTTTGTAGGGGGTATGCTTGGTGGCTCTCAGCCCGTGGCCACTAACCCATGGCATACAGTCAGGGAGAACTGAGTACCTCTTTCTGAGCACCTCTTTCTGAGGATACTTGTGGCTGCAGGTAAGAATGCCCTCCAGCTCAAAGTGGATTCATAATAAGGAAATGTGTTAGTTGCAGGCTTGGCAGTCCTGGGACAGGGTGGCCTTCATGGTTAGCCAATCTAGCAATTCTTCAGGGTCATTAAGGGTCCAGGTTCCTTAGGGGTCGCTACACTGCCCTCCACAGTGTCAACCTCTGCCTAAGGTGAGTCCTTCTCTGGCTGCAGTGTGGCAGTGGAGCAGTTGAGGCCAGATGCTTCCTCATTTACATCCAGCACAGCAGGGAGCGGGAGCCAGTGGGCTTCCATGGCCCACCTACAGGAGCAAGAAGCCTTTTCCCAGATACCATCATGTTTCAGTGGCCCAAACTCAGTCTCACATGCCCATTCCTCAGTCACTGTGGCAAGAGAGACTGTAATGGGTTTATGCCAGAGTGGAGTTTGCTACTCCATCAAGGTGGTGGAGAGAGAGTAAAACCTAACAAGATCTGAGTAGGAAGCGGGGAAGTGAATGCTGGATAGGCCACCAACAACCACCCTTCCACACCTGGTGCAGGAAGCTTGGCCTGAGGGACACAGATGAATTAATATGCTTTGGTACCTGCCTCAAGTTGTTCCAAGACTGGTCTCAGAGAATCAGGGAATAATTTGCAATTTACTGTGGGAAGGTTGAGATCCACGCAGGGGAGAAGCGAGGGTAAGGGTCCCTAAGGAAGTGACCTATGAACTGAGCCATAAAGAAGGAGGGCGAACATGGCCGAGATTCTCGTACACCCAGCACCTCTCTGTTGGAGAAATGTCCCTTCCCCATCACACATGGCTCTTACCTGATTGCCAAACTAGGGTGGACACATGGCCCCAGCTTGGCCAGTGAAGGGGTGGCCTGCTCCTCTACACCTGTGGGCGTTTCTTGTTAGGTGGAACAAGAGACTTGAGAAAAGAAATGAGACACAGAGACAAAGTATAGAGAAAGAAAAAGTGGGCCCAGGGGACCGGCACTCAGCATACAGAGGACCCACGCTGGCTCAGCATTTATTGATAATTATCTTTACCATCTTAGAAAAAAGGGAAGTAGCAGGATAATAGGATCATCGTAAGGAGAAGGTCAGCAGTAAGACATACGAATAAAGATCTCTGTGACATGAATAAGTTTAAGGAAAAGTGCTGTGCCTTGATATGCATATGCAAACATCTTCATAAACCCTTTTAGTGCATAAAGAGCAGCATTGCGCTAGCAAGTCCCACCTTTCGCCCTAAGGCGGTTTTCTCCTTTCTCAGTAAACAGAACATACAATCGGGTTTTACACCGAGATGTCATTGCCCAGGGACAGGCAGGAGACACACGCTTTCTCTATCTCAACTGCCAAGAGGCTTCTTTCCTCTTGTACTGGTCCTCCTCAGCACAGACCCTTCACGCGTGTCAGGCTGGGGGACGATCAGGTCTTTCCCTTCCCATGAGGCCATATTTCAGACTATCACATGGGTAGAAACCTTGGACAATACCTAGCTTTCCTAGGCAGAGGTCCCTGTGACCTTTGGCAGTGTACGTGTCCCTGGGTACTTGAGATTAAGAGAATAGTGATGACTTTTAACCAGCAAGCTGCCTTCAGGCACTTGTTTAACAAAGCACACCTTGCACAGCCCAAAATCCTTTAAACCTTGAGTCACCACAGCACATGTCTCTTGCAAGGACAAGGTTGGGGGTAGGGTCACAGATTAACAGCATCTCAAATGCAGAACAAAATGGAGTCTCTTATGTCTACTTCTTTCTATATAGACACAGTAACAGGCTGATCTCTTTCTTTTCCCCACAGCCAGTCAAGTGCCAATCCCTCTGGCCACAATGATTAGTCCCAGAAGCAGGCATGTGACCCAAGTTGGGTCACTCGAGGCCCTCCATAATATTGCTCTATGGATGCTGAGAGGAGAATTTCACTTATTTTTGGACCATAAGCCACAGATGATAAGCTCAGGCTACCCCAGTGACCTGCGCTCCTCCCATGGGGAAAAACCTGCTTGAGAATAAAGCCAGCTCAGAAAAGCAGAGCCAGGAGAAGGAGAAGCGCTGCATCCAGCTATTCCTGAAGCCACCGGATCCTCCCTTAGACTTCCCACATATATCAGCCCACAAAGACTTCTTCTGGCTTAAACTAGTTTGCTTTAGAGTTTTGTGATTTGTAACTAAAAAAGGCCTAACTCTTACAAGTGAATTTTGGCAAAAAGAAAGATGAAGTAGCATCCTGAGAGAGAGGACAGCATGAGGCCCTGCCTCCCACTAGGTGCTGGGCCAAGCTGCTGCAATTTCTCAGTGACTCATTGTCCCCAGGTTGCTCACAGCCTTCTCAGAGAGAAAAGACACCCACACATGCAATGATGAAAAACCAACTATAATCATAATGATAATGCAATTAAGTGCTCAGTAAATGTTAGTATGTACCAGGCACTGTTTTGAACTCATTCAACTACCTAATATTATGGGGTAGGTATCAGCTACCCCATAATAACATCCCATTCACAGATGAGGAAACTGAGCCTTAGGAGGTTACATACCTTGCTTTGTCAAGCAATTGAGTGGTTGAGCCAACATTCAAACTCAGGCCATTTGGCTTGCAGAGAGAGCCTCTTCATTACAACTCACTGGGTCCCCACTCCCATTACAGTGTATGTGAATGGTACTCCCTATACTTGGGCAGTGCCCAACCTATGCAGCCATACACGGCAGCTCTGCTCGAAGACCCCCTCCTCTTAACTACTCAATTCCATGTTCACTGGGCCACACCATAAGTATAGTGGGCGTTGTTGGTAGAGAGTTCCAAGAACAGAGACAGTTTTGCGGAGGAGGTGGGATGAGAGCTGACGTCCTAAAATTGGATAGAATTGTGAAAGAAGGAAGACAGATATAAATAGAAGGAAGAACCCTAGAAGACCGACTGGGCCTAGTTCACCAGAGAAGAAACTTAACTTTCAAGGATCAGTCATGAGCACTCTAGCTGTTCTCTGCTGCATACCTACTATCTGCCTGGCACTGTGCCAGGCCCTTTACCCACCCCTCCCATCTGATGCTTACCACGCACCTCCAAGGAGTAATATTCCAGCCTGCAGATGACACAGAAGCTCAAAGAGATGCTGTGCCTTACTGAGGCCATGCAGCCTTGATGTAGGAATAGTTGCTGCCCCCAGGTAGCACCATCCCTGGCAAAGTTCTTACAATCATATCAGAGTGTCTGCTGGAGCCAAAAGATGCCTCCTTTATGAGTGTGGAGGAAGCTGGGTTCTCATGATGAGGGCAGATTAGTTCCAGTACCTCAAATCTCCAAATTTAACTCAAAACAATTCTGATTCCTTATCACCAGTTTGGAGGCGAAGCCTTTTGTGTCTTGGCCCTAGAAAGCATCTGTTTTGCACAACATGACCTCCCCAGAGTCCCAAATGCCTTACAGCTGACTTTCAGCAACACCAGGGTGAGTGCGAATGGGGAGGGTAGGCTCTGACCCACAGTGGGTCCCCAGCCCCTGTCTGCTCCTGAGTACTCTAGGCACTGAGTGCTCTGGGTCCCAATTGGCCCCCGCTGAAAAGAAAGTGATGACAGGAACTTTGTGGAAATGTGGTCAGGGAATAAATTTCTTTCTTGGCCTCTAGCTCAGGACTCAATGGAAAGAACCAAGCCCAGTAGACTGTAACTCACTCGCTTAGGTATCAATAAACTCCCCATTTCTTCACTTACCTAATTACTCCATTCACTTATTCAGTCATCCACACCCCTCCACTTCCTCATTATACTTTTGTTCCCTCACTCAGTGACCCTGTTGCCATGGCTGAGAGCTATGGAGGTGACTAAGGCTCCAGAGATGGGCACACAGCTAGACAGACAATCAAAACACTAGGCCGCAAGAGCAATAAGAAGACTGTGTAGGCTGGGCGCGGTGGCTCACACCTGTAATCCCAGCACTTTGGGAGGTCAAGGTGGGCGGATCACGAGGTCAGGAGATTGAGCCCATCCTGGCTAACACAGTGAAACCCCTTCTCTACTAAAAATACAAAAAATTAACTGGGCGTGGTAGCGGGCACATTTAGTCCCAACTACTCAGGAGGCAGAGGCAGGATAATGGCGTGAATCTGGGAGGCGGAGCTTGCAGTGAGCCAAGATCGCGCCACTGCACTCCAGCCTGGGGGACAGAGCGAGACCCCATCTCAAAAAAAAAAAAAAAAAAAAAGAGACTGTGCAAAGTTGGCAGGGACCTGGGGCACAGAAAGACTTAACAACAGCTTAGAGGGTCAGGAAAGGCTTCAGGGAGGATGTGGAAAGAAAATTGCTGGGCAGAAGGTAACATTCCAGACAAAAGGAGCAAGGCACAGAGGTGTGAACAGCTGGCCTGCTTAGAGAGAAGTGAGAACTGCAGTGTGACTGGAGCCCTGGGTGTGTGGAGGGGAAAGGAAAGGATAAGAGATGAAGCTAGAAAGTAGGCTGAAGACCAGGCTGGGCAAGGGTTTGAATGGCAGGTTAAGGAGCATGGACTTTATTCTCCAGGACAATGGTGCTCCAGGTGTGGTCCCTGGACTGGCAGCAACAGCATCAGTTGGGAACTTGATAAAAACGCAAATTCTCAGGCCACAGACCTACTGAATCAACAGCTCTGGCACGGTGGCTCACACCTGTAATCCCAGCACTTTGGGAGGCCAAGGAGGACAGATCATCTGAGGTCAGGAGTTCAAGACCAGCCTGGCCAATATGGTGAAACCCTGTCTCTACTAAAAATACAAAACTTAGCCAGGCATGGTGGCACGCACCTGTAATCCCAGCTACTTGGGAGGCTGAGGCAGAAGAATTGCTTGAACCTGGAAGGTGGAGGTTGCAGTGAGCGGAGATCACACCACTACACTCAAGCCTGGGCGACAGAGTGAGACTGTCTCAAAGAAAAAAACAAACCTCTGGGTATGGGGCCTAGCCACTCTATTATAACATGCCTTCTAGGTGATTCCTGGTGCATACTGAAGTTTGAGAATCACATTCTGAGGTAACAGGGAGCTATAGGTGGTTTGTGAGCAGACTAGTGCCATAATAGCACTCTGAATCAGAAAGCACTCTCAGAGCAGCATGGAGGTTGAACTAATGAGAGGGAGTGAGGGTGAAGTTGGTGCAAAGAAATACAAGTGAGATGGGGAATGTGGCAGACTGGTAGATGTCCTCCAAAATCTGTTTCAGTAATATCTCATGTGGAAAATGGAATAATACATTGAAAATACTCTCCATACATTTGATAGCAAATGGAATTTAAGTTTCACATGGTGATTTCTTATCAAAACTTTTAATCAAAAGCTCAGGGAATATTGTTTTTTGTTTTGTTTTTCTGGGTTTTTTCTGAGACAGGGTCTTGCTCTGTCACCCAGGCTGGAGTGCAGTGGCACAATCTAAATCACTGCAAACTCCGCCTCCCAGGTTCAAGTGATTCTCCTGCCTCAACCTCCCAAGTAGCTGGGGTTACATGCGTGTGCCACCATGCCCAGCTAATTTTTGTATTTTTAGTAGAGACAGGGTCTCACCATGTTGGCCAGGCTGGTCTTGGACTCCTGGGCTCAAGTGATCCCCCTGCCTCGGCCTCCCAAAGTGCTGGGATTATAGGCGTGAGCCCAGGAAAAAAAAAAAAAAAAATTCTTCAAACATCTTGGAGTATATAGCCTTGTCCTAATTTAGGATTACTTCTCCGAAACTGATTGCCAGAAGAAAAGTCCCTGGGTCAAAAGACCTCGACATTATTTAAGCCTTTGTTGCATATTGCCAAATTGCTTTCCAAAGGATTTTTAGCAAATCATTTTCCCACCAGAACATAGGACTACTCATTCCTCACATCAACATCAGCCTTCAGTGTTACCAGCTTTTTAAACTTCAAATCTGAAACCCTGCAAATGACCTTTTACTTTGTATTTTTTTGTATTACTAGTGAGATACAAAATGTCTTGTGTTTGTTGTGTTTTATCTGTATCCTTTGACCATTTATTGGGTTCTTACTGTTTGTTATCAATTCTGTGTGTTGTTTATATAATAAAAATATTAAGCCATTGTCTATAAAACATTTCCCCAGTCTGAAGTTTGCCTTTCATTGTTGCCTACCATTTCAGAGTAGGGTAGGGTTTTCACTTTTTGAAAAAAAGTATAAAAAAAAAAAAAAAGAGGCCGGGCGCGGTGGCTCAAGCCTGTAATCCCAGCACTTTGGGAGGCCGAGACGGGCGGATCACGAGGTCAGGAGATCGAGACCATCCTGGCTAACACGGTGAAACCCCGTCTCTACTAAAAAATACAAAAAAAACTAGCCGGGTGAGATGGCGGGCGCCTGTAGTCCCAGCTACTCGGGAGGCTGAGGCAGGAGAATGGCGTAAACCCGGGAGGCGGAGCTTGCAGTGAGCTGAGATCCGGCCACTGCACTCCAGCCTGGGCGACAGAGCAAGACTCCGTCTCAAAAAAAAAAAAAAAAAAAAAAAAGTAATAGGCCAGGTGCGGTGGCTCATGCCTGTAATCCCAGCACTTTGGGAGGCCGAGGCAGGTGGATCATGAGGTCAGGAGTTCGAGACCAGCCTGGCCAAGATGGTGAAACCCCATCTCTACTAAAAATACAAAACTTGGCTGGGCGTGGTGGTGCACGCCTGTAGTCCCAGCTACCTGGGAGGCTGAAACAGGAGAATCACTTGAACCCAGGAGGCGGAGGTTGCGGTGAGCCAAGATCCTGCCATTGCATTCCAGCCTGGGCAACAAGAGCGAAACTCCGTCTAAAAAAAAAAAAAAAGTGACAAAAAGCAACAAAAGTTAAAGGTTTTTTTGTTTGTTTTTTTTCATTTTGAGACAGAGTCTGGCTCTGTTGTCCTGGCTGGAGTGCAATGGTGCAATCTCGGCTCACTGCAGTCTCCCCTACTGGGTTCAAGCGATTCTCCTGCATCAACCTCCCGAGTAGCTGGGACTACAGGTGTGCGCCACCACACCTGGCTAATTTTTGTACTTTTAGTAGAGACGGGGTTTCACTATGTTGCCCAGGCTGGTCTTGAACTCCTGACCTCAGGTGATCCACCTGCCTCAGCCTCCTTAAGTGCTGGGATTCAGGAGTGAGCCACCACGCCCAGTCAGAGAATTTTTAAAAATAAACCTGTCAGCCAGGCACAGTGGCTCATGCCTATAATCCCAGCACTTTGGGAGGTTGAGGCAGACGGATCACCTAAGGTCGGGCGTTCGAGACCAGCCTGACCAACATAGTGAAACCCTGTCTCTACTAAAAATACAAAAATTAGCCAAGTGTGGTGGCCAGCACATGTAGCCCCAGCTACACGGGAGGCTGAGGCAGAAGAATTGCTTAAATCTGGGAGGTGGAGGTTGCAGTGAGCTGAGATCGCGCCACTGCACTCCAGCCTGGGCAACAGAGTGAGACTCCATCTCAAAAATAAATAAATAAATAAATAAATAAATAAATAAATAAATAAACAAACAAAATCTGTCCATCTTTTCCTTGTGATTTCTTCCGTTTTCTCTAATCTTAACTACTCACTCTTTCAATAGCTTCCTTTCTGTCAGGTTCAAGAACTGATGGCGGCCAGCCATACTGACTCACGCCTATAATCCTGGCACTCTGGGAGACCAAAGCGGGAGGATCACTTGAGTCCAGAGTTCCAGAGGAGTCTGGGCAACAGAGAAAGTAGAGACCCGGATCTCTACAAAAAATAAAAAAATAAAAAAAATTAGCCAGGCATGGTGGTACACACCTGTAGCCCCAGCTACTCGGGAGGCTGAGGTGGGATGACCACTCGAGCCTGGGAAGTCAAGGTTGCAGTGAGCCATGATGGTGCCACTGCACTCCAGCCTGGGTGACAAGAATGAGACCCTGTCTCAATAATAATAATAATTAATAAATAAAAGAATTGACGGAGATGTCTGCACTGTTTTGATATTTTTTTTTAAACAATCCCCCTTTTCCCTGAGAACATCTGACTTTCCTTGGCTCACCATTTTTCTTTCTTTCTTTTTTTTTTTTGAGATGGAGTCTCGTTCTGTCACCCAAGCTAGAGTACAGTGGTGCAATCTTGGCTCACTGCAACCTCCATCTCCTGGGTTCAAACAATTCTCCTGCCTCAGCCTCCCAAGTAGCTGGAACTACAGGTGCCCAACACCATGCCCAGCTAATTTTTGTATTTTTAGTAGAGATGGGGTTTCACCATGTTGGCCAGGCTGGTCTTAAACTCCTGACCTCAGATGATCTGCCCGCCTTGGCCTCCCAAAGTGCTGGAATTACAGGCTTGAGCCACCGTGCCCGACCCTTGACTCACTTTTTGATTAGTACCTTGAAATGTGCTCATTGGGACTGGGAGCTGCAGAAGGATGTATATGTATATGCATCCAAAAAATCTGGAAGAATTGTACTAAAAATGTGAACACTGGCTGTCTCTGGTTGGTGGGGGCCCGGCTGAGAGGGTTGTGTTATTCTTGCTTCCTTTGCACCCCTAATTCCTTTGGACAAGATACCTCTTCCATTCCTTATGGCTGCCCATTACAGTACACTCACTCAATACAGCACTCTAATTCTCCTGGCAACAGTTTTGGAGGCCAAGGGGTGAACATGTCACTCTACCACTCAAGCAGAGCCAGAGTCCTTCCCTGATAATGAGACAGGAAATTGGGAAGTTGCTTTCCTTCTACTGTGTTTAATTGGAAAGCTGGGGCTGCCTCACTCCATGTTTCCTGCCAACTAGAAGACCACACTGGAGAGAAAAAGAGGCCAATGTGTGAAGAGAAATCAAGATAAGGAGAGAAGATAGAGAAAGCAAATCCTATGAGTACTACATCTCCAGTTCCAGTCTCCAAGCCCCTAATCCCTGGTGTCTTTCCTGCAATCTTGTGCCAGTTATTGTCAACTAAAGATTCCTCTTGGATGAAGCTGGTTTAGGTTGGGATTCTGTCACTTGGGAAGTGAAAGAATCTTATCAGTTAGTCTGTGTGTGTTTTTAATATGTTATGGAATTTTCCTCCAATGACCATGTATCACTTGTTCAATAGAAATACTAAAAAAGTAAAGATAATGTGTTTGTTAAAGAAAAGAAAACATGAGTGCTCTCAGAAATGCTCAAAAGCAGGAAAAATGTAAAGTACACCATAGAAGTTGCACAAGTCAACTGGCACAGTGGCTCATGTCTGTAATTTCAGCACTTTGGGAGGCTGAGGCGAGTGGATCACCTGAGGTCAGCAGTTCGAGACCAGCTTGACCAACATGGTGAAACCCCATCTCTACTAAAAATACAAAAATTAGTTGGGCATGCTGTTTCACGCCTGTAGTCCCAGCTACTTGGGAGGCTGAGGCAGGAGAATTGCTTGAACCTGGGAGGCGGAGGTTGCAGTGAGGTGAGATGGCACCATTGCACTCCAGTCTGGGCAACAGAGGGAGACTCTGTCTCAAAAAAAAAAAAAAAAAAAGAAGAAGAAGAAGTTGTACAAGTCCTCAAAAGGACAGAGGTCATCTTATCACCCGGGGGTGTTGTCATCAAGATGAACAGGAATTTGTGATAAAAGAACCCCTAGCTCAGTGGGTGTGCTTGGCAGGTATAGGGGAGAGGGGGGCTCAGCCCTGAGCAGGAAATGTATTTTTCCATGAACTACGGAGTCTGAGATACTGAGATTTGGAAGAGGGATCCCTTAACCCCTCGTCCCTGGCCAAATCAAGTCCTGTCTCTGAGCCTCAGTTTACACTGAGTCTAGCTCTCATGTTTTGAATAGTGTTCTAGGCACTTCATGTCATTATCTCATAGAATTCTCAGAACTCTGGTCAATCATCAATATTACCATGTTCCCGAGTAAGGAACTGAGGTTCCGAGAGGCAAAGCTTGATCAGATCAGTTAGACTCCAAAGCCTTTCTAGGAACCTCAGCTATCTTCCTCTCTCATCTGTAAAATGTGCATAATAAATTGGCCAGGTGTAGTGGCTCATGCCTGTAATTCCAGCACTTTGGGAAGCTGATTGGGGAGAATTGCTTGGGCCCAGGAGTTTGAGACCAGCCTGGGCAATATGGTGAGAACTCCCAACTCTACAAAAAATAAAAAAGTTAGCCAGGTGCGGTGGCATGCACCTGTAGTCCCATCTACATGGGAGGCTGAGGTAGGAGGATGACTTGAGCCCAGGAATTTGAGGTTGCAGTGGGCCATGAATCATGCCATTGCATTTCAGCCTGGGTGACAGAGCAAGACCCTGTCTTTAAAAAAAAAAAAAAGAAAAGAAAAAAAAGAAAGAGAAAGAAAGAAAAGGGAAATGAGTTGGGAGTAAGCACTGTTCTTTCCCCATCCACAGCTGGACAATGCAGGAATTCAGGAGTAGGGAGTGGCACTTGGGGATCCTTGGAGGTGGAGTGGGGTCCCAAGCACCATACCTCCACTGGCTGCCCCCAGTCCAGCCCCATCCCCAATTCCTGCGAGTTGATCCCTCTGCCATCTGCACCAAATTTCTTCCCAAGGAAGGCCTTGCGCAAGTCAACCTTTGGCCGCCTGCCTGCCGTCCTAGTTGCGAGCTCTGTCCCCCACCTCCCCTAACCTGGCCCCTAGCCATCAAACCCTGGAGCCCGGCCAGTCACGTGATATATCGGTTCTTTTTGGCCTGTTTCCTTTAGGATCCCGATTTAACTGCCTCCTCCCCGCCTCCCTCTGCCCCCAATACCTCTGGGCACCACCATCCGCTCTGAGGAACAAGTGTCGGGCTGAAGCCTGGGCTCCAGCTTGCAGAGGAACCTGGGCCTCAGTCTTCCCACCTGTCAAGTGGGGCCCCCACCCTACACCACCTTCACTCTCTTCATTGCCTAGTCTTGCCCGGTCTTTTCCCACTCCCTCACTCCCCCGTCCCCCACCAGACTCCCATGCAGTTCCGAGGACCTGTTTCCCTCAGGGCACAGGAGGATTGGGAGAGGCGAAGGACGACAGAGCCCTAAGGGAAGTCGAAGAACTGGTCTGAAAGAGAACCCACTAGGCCACAGGGTGAGTTTGGCCGGCCTCTAGCTTCAGACAGACGGGGTTCAAATCCTGCTTTGCTTCCGACCACCTGCTGATTTGAAAATCATCTCTCTGGGCCTCAGTTGTCCCCTCTGTGAAATGTAGCCCCGCTTAAGACCAAGGGCGGGAAGCGTCTAGCAGGAGATCTCTGACCAGAACTAGAGAGCTGGCCTCCACCCGTGCCCCTTCCCAGCCTTAGAGCGGCGCCTCGCCTCCCAATCCCGGGTCCCTCCGCCGCAGACTCCTCCTCCACTGACATCAGAGCCGCAGGCGGGCGGAGAGAGCCGCCGAGCCCAGCCGAGCCGAGCCCCAGCCCCAGCGAGAGAGCGGGCGGGTGGCCCAGGCGCGCAGCGGTGAGGACCGCGGCCAGAGCTCGGCGCCAACCACCGCGGGCCTCCCAGCCAGCCCCGCGGCGGGGCAGCCGCAGGTACAGCCGGCCCACCCACCCCTGCACCCCTGGGCGCTGCGGGGGGGCGGTAGGAGCCCCTAGCCTCTGGGTATCCTTTCCCAAGGAGTGGCCACTGGGCACCCTCCCGGGCGGGCTGGACCCTGAGGGGCAGGCAGGGCTGGGCCTTTCTCCTCCACCTCTGCCCCAGGCCCAGCAGGTACCAGGCAGGCCCATGGGACACTGATTGGGTAATAGAGAAGGGGGCCTGTGTGAGCGCCTTCAGGTGGGCCTGACTGTGGAAGGGCGTGGGCATTTGGAGGTATCCATGGGGTTGGGGGGGCTTGTGGAGTGTACAGCCTTAGGACAGGCATGTGGGTCAGACATGGGTGGGGGATCTGGGAATCTGTGTGTTTTTTGTTCCAGAGGGGTGTCCACGTGTTTTGTGTGCTGGTATTTGGCTCTCAGGGTCTTAAGTCAGAGTTAGGAGGGGGTGTACAATTGTGTACTGAGGAGGGAGTTAGGTGTGTACGGAGTTGGGGTTTGGTTTGGAATATAGGAGCTTCCAGGGGATGGGGTAGAGGAGCTGGAGGGTGTAGGGTACGTCTGGTATATGAGGGTGTGTGTGTGTCTAGGTGTCATCTTGTGTGGGTGTGGGTGGATGTGTGTTTTGGGGTGTAAGAGGGAGCTGGGTGAGAGATGTTTGGATGGACAGGCAGGTGCCCGGGTGTAGGGCTGTCTGGGGCACTGTGTGGTGTGGACATGTGTGCTGAGGTCTGGGAGTACATATATGATCAGGTGTCCCAGGATCTGGATACAAGGTGTACTGGATCTGGGAGGCAGGTGTTTTTGAGTCCAGGGCTGTGGCGTTGGCTTGGTGTGGCGTGTCTGCTACAGGGATGTGTGTGGATCTCTGACGGTTGTATTTGGTAGGCCTCCATGTGGGTTTCAGACTTTGCCTCTAGAGCTCAAGTCGCCTTTCCTAGAAGATTCTGCCCCTGGGATGGGTGGGCAGGGTCCCCTGGGAAAAAGGTCCTGTTCCAGGAGTGGAATCTCACGTCAGAGGCCCTAGTCAGGGCACCTCTCCTCATTCTCCCTTAGAGAAAAAGAAAGAAGGAAAGTCCTCTCCCTGAGGTCACTAAGCATGCTAGGCTCTATTTTGGCCTCATCCTCTGTGGATGGGTTGGGAGGCTGTGTTTTTCGAATGGGGCCCATTCTGGCTTCATATTGGAAGTACCAGCCAAGGCCATTCCATGGGCTTTGCCCTCAGCAAGCTTAGCTGGGGGCCCCAGACCAGGTGTCATTTGGGCCTCTGGAGCCAGCCTCTACCTAACTCCAACCTCAGTCTCCCCATTCTTCATCTGATAAATGGAAGAGAACTCCCACCCTCTCCTGCTGGATGAGACAGACCTCAGCAGGGGAAGGGCCAGGCTGGATAGGGTTAGATGGGGCCAGGAAGGGACAGAGTGAGTAGGACCATTTCTCAGGCTTCTGGGACCCAGATGGGGAGTCAGGAGGGAGAGGTCTGGGGAGCTCCAGCTGTGGCTGTTGTTGCTGTGGGAACAGTGCAGAAAGAGCTATTTAAAAACGTGGCTGAGATATTGCTGGAAGCCCAGGCTGCGGGCCGGTTGGGGGGGGTGGGGAGGAGGAGGGAGAGGAGACACCCCAGCAATCCCCAGGGTGGGGTGGGGACATCACTAGTTCTGGGGACAGGGGGATCCTCCAGGCTTCTACCAGCTGCTCTGGTGGTTTATCTGTTGTACTGCCAGAGGTCAGGGTTTCCCTGGGTGCTTGGATTTGGAGAGGGGGAAAACTGGGAAGTGAACTAGAATAAATGAATGAATGAATGAATGCATGACTTTGTTAAATAAAGAATTTTGCTGCCACTGTGAAAGGTTTTTCTCTAGGCACGAGAATTTGCCGAATGTTGAATAAACAAATGAATGTTTGTTGAATGATTTTGTCAATTGGATGAATCAAGGATGAATAAATGCAGGTTGAATGACTGAATGAGGCCTGTAGCAAACTCCCAGACAGAAGACTCTGCTGAGTCTCCTCCTTCCATTCTCCTTGCAGGAGCCCTGGCTGTGGCCGGGGGGCAGTGGGCCATGCCGGGGGCAGTGGAAGGCCCCAGGTGGAAGCAGACAGAGGACATTAGGGACATTTACGACTTCCGAGATGTTCTGGGCACGTGAGTCCAGGGCAGGATTGGGTGCTGGATGGCTGGGGGAGGCTGAGTCCAGGGTGGTGCTTCCTCTGGTCAATTAATGCTTCCTGTTTCCCATAGCCCAGGCCCTGTGGCAGCACTCTAGGGCCTAAACTGTCCCCAGCTTTTCACTTCTGGGTGGGACAGGGGCTGCTCTTCCAATAGCCCTGGGTTCTTGAAGAGAAAGAAGTTGGGAGAATGAAGGTGCCAGTCAGTCCATCTAACTTGCTGCCAAGAGCTAGGTGTTCTGGCCTAGGTTTGGGAACTGAGGCTGGGGATGGCTCTGTTCTTGGTGCTGGGAATGCAGAAATAACTCAAACCTGGTCTCTGTCCTTCAAGTTGATCCCAGACATGTGCAAGAGACAGACCCACAGAAAATGACAACAGGGTGTGTGCTGTGCTCCAATTAAGGTTGGGATTGAGGGCTTTGTGGAGCCCAGAGAGAGCTGTGCCTTCTGCCTGGGGGGAAACTTCGTGGAGAATGGGGCATTAGAGCCGGGGACTGAAGGATGGGTAGGTGTGCACTTGTGAGAGAGGAAGAAGGGCATTCCAGGCAGAAGGAATCCTATAAACAAAGGCTTAGAGGCATGGTTCTATGTGGAAAGAGGCAGAGTGTGGTGGAGCTTAAAATCAGAGGCTGGGGGAGAGTGGGAAAAAAGGCTGGAGATGAAAGTGGAACAGTTTGTGTAGGGTCTTGGACAGCAGGTCAGGGAGGCTAGATATTGTTCCATAGGCCACCGGGAGACACTTAAGACTTTGGCAGGTGTGCAATTCAGGACAGTCACTCTGGCTACAGCTTGGAGGGTAAACTGGAGAGGGACAGGACTGGAAACCAGTGATGAGGTTACTACAGTAACTATCCCTGAGGATTGAAATTTCACCATGAGAGATGCCTTTCTTTGACTTACGACTTTTTATTCTCCCGGAGAAAGCAAACAGATGTGGAAACAATACCCTAGTAAATCCTCCTTAATCAGTTAACTTTAGTTAAATGAGTTTATTTGTTCCTTTTTAAGAGCTTGTTCTAAAGCACTGCTTCTTAAAGTTCAATGAGCATACAAATCACCTGAGATTTTGTTAAACTGCAGATTCTGATTTAGTAAATCTGGGGCAGGGCCTAAAGTTTTGCATTTCTTTTCTTTTTTTTTGACCTAGGATCCAAAGCAGTAGAGATTTTGCATTTCTAAAAAAGTTCCCAGGTGATGCTGATGGTTCTTTAAGGTATTAAATTAGCCATGACTCAAATTAGCAGAAAAAGGGATGAACCAACTGCACACAAAATCAAAAAGCTCAGGGGTAGACTTCAGGCATGGCTGGATCCAGAGGGCCATATAATGTTATCATGAAATGTCTTTGGCCATTTCTCAGGTTGGACTTCCTTTGTGTTAATTTCATTCCCAAGCAGGCTATCCCCAAGTGGTGACAAAGATGATCGTCATTAGCTCCAGGCTTACATCCTAACAGCTCAGCAGCAGCCTCATTCTTAAAGTGCTAGGAATCTGGCTTGCATCACATGACCAATTACTGTGACCAGGGGAGAGACTACTTTGGCCAGGCCTGGGTCATGTGACCATCTCTGGAGCCAGGGGATAGATGAGTGACTAGGAGAGGGTCATCCACATCCCTGGTCCAGCAGTGGTCACAGAACCCATAGGGAATGGAGGAAAGGCTGGAGGGAAGCTGGGGTTCCAGTTCTTCACCTTATGAATCCCCTCTCCCCATAGGGGGGCCTTCTCGGAGGTGATCCTGGCAGAAGATAAAAGGACGCAGAAGCTGGTGGCCATCAAATGCATTGCCAAGAAGGCCCTGGAGGGCAAGGAAGGCAGCATGGAGAATGAGATTGCTGTCCTGCACAAGTGCGTGGGCCATAGCCTTTCCCTGCCCCAAGCTGACCCTGCCTTGGCCCTCCCATCCTCCTTCCCTGCTTTGGACCAAACATTTAAACTCTCTAAGCCTTAAATTGCTCATTCATAAAATGGGGATCACAATTTCCACTGGGCAGGGTTGTGGGGGAACATCAGAAGTCCTTTATTTCAAGTGCCTGGCACAACAGCTAACACGACAGATGTGATGGAGATGCCAGGGCTTAGTAATAGGGGTTTAACTGTTCAATCAGGTGTAAAGATCCATCCTGAACATGGCTTGGACCCACATATCTCAGTTGGTGTTGTCTCTGGACCTACCTCAAGTTCCCCTTACATATTAAAGCCACTCAGCAAGTTTAAAAATGACTGTCTGCTGACCCCCTGACTAAATCCACAACCAGCTGGTGTATGAATTGCTCATGCTGGTATGAAACCTCCTGTCCTCACTGGAAAACTTACAGAGAATCACTGCTAATCTCTCCCCTGAGCAGATAATGGGTTTTTTTTTTGAGATGGAGTCTCACTCTGTTGCCCCGGCTGGAATGCAGTGACAAAATCTTGGCTCACTGCAATCTCTGCCTCTTGGGTTCAAGCTATTGTCTTGCCTCAGCCTCCCTAGTAGCTGGGATTACAGGCACCTGCCACCACGCCCGGCCAATTTTTGTATTTTTAGTAGAGATGGGGTTTCGCTATGTTGGCCAGGCTGGTCTCGAACTCCTGACCTCAGGTGATCCACCTGCCTCGGCCTCCCAAAGTGCTAGGCATGAGCTACCGCACCCAACTCCTGGGCAGAGCATTTCTACTGAGACCCAGAGAAGACAAGGGATTTGTATACGGTCACATGGAAAGTTTGTAGCAGAGCTAAACCTTCATCATCAAGATCAATTATCATCTGACCAACAAGGAGAAACCCTGTCTCTACTAAAATTACAAAATCAGCTGGGCGTGGTGGCACATGCCTGTAATCCCAGCTACTTGGGAGGCTGAGGCAGCAGAATTGCTTAAATACAAGAGGTGGAGGTTGCGGTGAGCCGAGATCACGCCATTCATTGCACTCCTGCCTGGACAACAAGAGCAAACCTCTGGCTCAAAAAAAAAAAAGGCCAGGTGCGGTGGCTCACGCCTGTAATCCCAGCACTTTGCGAGGCTGAAGCGGATGGATTGCCTGAGGTGGGGAGTTCCAGATCAGCCTGACCAACATGGAGAAACTACATCTCTACTAAAAATACAAAATTAGCCAGGCATGGTGGTGCATGCCTGTAATCCCAGCTACTTGAGAGGCTGAGAAAGAAGAATCCCTTGAACCCAGGAGGCAGAAGTTGTGATGAGCCAAGATCATGCCGTTGCACTCCAGCCTGGGCAACACTCCAGCTGGGCTACAAGAGTAAAACTCCATCTCAAAAACAAAAAACAAAAAACAAAAGAAAAAAAATCAATTACCATTACTGTTTCACTTACGAGTTTTTTGGTTTTTTTTTGAGACAGTCTTGTTCTGTCACCCAGACTGGAGTGCAGTGGCGTGATCTCTGCTCACTGCAAGCTCCGCCTCCCGGGTTCACGCCATTCTCCTGCCTCAGCTTCCCGAGTGGCTGGGAGTACAGGCGCCCACCACTATGCCCGGCTAATATTTTTGTATTTTGAGTAGAGACGGGGTTTCACTGTGTTCTCTAGGATGGTCTTGATCTCCTGACCTCCTGATCCGCCTGCCTCAGCCTCCCAAAGTGCTGGTATTACAGGCGTGAGCCACTGCGCCCGGCCCACTTATGAGTATTTACTGTGTGCCACGCACTGTGCCAAGCACCTTACTTGCATGATCTCACATGATCCTCACTCCAACTCTTTGAGGGAAGTACTACCATTGGCTTTATTTTATAGATGAAGAAACTAAGGCTCAGAGAGGTTACATTAAATCTAGCACCTACCCTGTACCAGGTGCTGGAGGAACAGAGGCATGCAAGACAAAGCCTCTGGATTCGGGGAGCGTATGTCTGGTAGGGGAGGCTGACAAACATGTAAACACAGAAAGTTATTTTATTTTTCATTGTTTTGAGATGGAGTTTTGCTCTTGTTGCCCAGGCTGGAGTGCAATGGCATGATGTCGGCTCACTGCAACCTCAGTTTCCCAGGTTTAAGCAATTCTGCCTCAACCTCACAAGTAGCTAGGATTACAGGCACGTGCCACCGTGCTCAGCTAATTTTTGTATTTTTAGTAGAGATGGGGTTTCACCATGTTGGCCAGGCTGGTCTCAAACTCCTGACCTCAAGTGATCCACCTGCCTCAGTCACCCAAAGTGCTGGGATTACAGGTGTGGGCCTCCGTGCCCAGTCAGAAAACTCTTAACAGGCATGTATCAGACTGGGTGCAGTGGCTCACTGGTAAAGAGATCAGCATCCATATAGCATGTGACAGGGACAGGATTTGGACCCAGGTCTGTGTATGCCAGAGCCCAGTGTTTATCCCTCTGCTCTCTCACCTTCCAAGAAATAGTAATAAACCATGGTAAGCCAGCTTTTCCCTTTGGGGCCTACATCCTTGGTTTGTCCTACCCAGGTTTGCAGGCACTTGGTCAGGGGTAGCTGTCCTGAGCTCTAAACCACTGCTTTTTTTTTTTCTTTTGAGACAGGGTGTTACTCTGTTGTCTAGGCTGGAGTGCAGTGGCTATTCACAGGTGCAATCATAACAGACTGCAGCTTCGAACTGTTGGGGCCAAGTGATCCTCCTGCCTCAGCCTCCCAAGTTTAAGTAGCCTGGACTACAGGTGCACACCGCCATGCCTGGCTAAACCACCTCATTTCTCTTTTCAGGATCAAGCACCCCAACATTGTAGCCCTGGATGACATCTATGAGAGTGGGGGCCATCTCTACCTCATCATGCAGCTGTGAGTGGCCCCACCTCTGCCCACCCCCACACACCTCTCCCTGCTGTCCCAACCCTCTTTGCCAGACTGCCCTATCCCCGCTGCAGGGTGTCGGGTGGGGAGCTCTTTGACCGTATTGTGGAAAAAGGCTTCTACACGGAGCGGGACGCCAGCCGCCTCATCTTCCAGGTGCTGGATGCTGTGAAATACCTACATGACCTGGGCATTGTACACCGGGATCTCAAGGTGGGGCTCGAGGGGGTGTGGTGAGCTGGGGTACCCAGGGGTGGGGCCTTTGCATACCCCAAACTGTCCGACCTTGGGCAACTTTCACCCCCTCACTGAGCCTTGGATTTCCATCTACAAAGTGGATCTTGTAACCTTTAAACTGCCTCCTCCTATTCTAGTCCAGATACTCAAAAGAACACGAGTGAACTGTGCTGGCATTTTATCCAAATAACATTTTATGTATTTTTCTGATTAAAAAAAAAAAAAATCTGACCAGGCATAGTGGCTCACGCCTGTAATCCCAGCACTTCAGGTGGCAGAGACGGGCGGATCACCTGAGGTCAGGAGTTCGAGACCAGCCTGGCAAAACCCTGTCTCTGCCAAAAATACAAAAATTAGCCGGGTGTGGTGGCGGGTGCCATCCCAGCTACTAGGGAGGCTGAGGCAGGAGAATCACTTGAACCCAGGAGGCGAAGGTTGCATAAACTGAGACTGTGCCATTGCACTCCAGCCTGGGCGACAGAGCGAGACTCCATCTCAAAAAATTTAAAAAATAAAAAAATAATAAAAACAAAAAATCCTATTCCCCTTTTGTAGAAAACTTGGATGGGACAGCAAAACATAAAGAAAAAAGCCAGAAATCCCTGAAATCCTGTTCCTCAGAAATAGTGATGGGGCTCACATTTAGCAGTACATCTCAATCCGGTCTAAGAGAAGGGCACATGCCTGGCTTTGAATTCTGGCCCTGCTACTCCCTAACTGTGGGTTCTTGGGTGAGTCACTTTGCCTCCAAAGGCATCAGTTTCCTCATCTGTTAGGTGGGATTATTCAGACTGGCCTAGCAGGGATGCAGTGAGGATGACATGAAATCAAGCACTAATCCAGGGTCTGGCATAAAGTAGGTATTCAAACATTTCTTTAGGGCTTTACAGTGCACACCTGAGGTTTATAGAAAGTTGCCTCCCACACCCTCTTGGGCCTTGTCCTTCCTGGAATTTTTGGCCTTCTTGAGAACTTTCTTGATTTTCTTATGGCAGCCATGAAGCCACAGTGGCTTTTGGGGGATCCATTATTTCTCAGAAGGTGCTTGGAGAGGCAGAAGGTTCTACTAGCCTCTAACCATCTCTGATTGCTCCTTCCCTTCCCTCCTGCCCTTCAAGCCAGAGAATCTGCTATACTACAGCCTGGATGAAGACTCCAAAATAATGATCTCCGACTTTGGCCTCTCCAAGATGGAGGACCCGGGCAGTGTGCTCTCCACCGCCTGCGGAACTCCGGGATACGTGGGTGCGGAGGGCCCTGGGCTGGGGCTGTGATGGTGGGGGGAACCAGGAGCTGAAGGGCAGAGATTTGTCACCACCATGTCCTCTTCCCTCCACAGCCCCTGAGGTCCTGGCCCAAAAGCCCTACAGCAAGGCTGTGGATTGCTGGTCCATAGGTGTCATCGCCTACATCCTGTAAGTGGGGCTTGGCCATGGTAGGCTATGGCTCCAGAGTTTGTCCTCTGGCCTGCTTTCCTCTCTTCCTCCCTCTGCCCTCCCTCCCTCTGCTTCCCTTCCCTTCTTCTCTTCCCTTCTTCCCTTCCTTCCACCAATCAATTATGAATATCACTTCATTCAATAGATACTATGTTTCAAGCACTGTGCCAAGCAAGCACTGGAGTAAATTTAGCACAGAACAAACCAGACAAAGTGCCTGCCCTCAGGGAGCTGACTTTCTTTTTTTTTTTTTTTTTTTTTTTGAGGTGGAGTCTTGCTCTGTCGCTCAGGCTGGAGTGCAGTGGCGCTATCTCGGCTCACTGCAAGCTCCGCCTCCTGGGTTCACGCCATTCTCCTGCCTCAGCCTCCCGAGTAGCTGGGACTACAGGCGCCTGCCACCACGCCCGGCTAATTTTTTTTTGTATTTTTAGTAGAGATGGGGTTTCACCCGTGTTAGCCAGGATGGTCTTGATCTCCTGACCTCGTGATCCACCCACCTCGGCCTCCCAAAGTGCTGGGATTACAGGCTTGAGCCACCGCGCCCGGCCTGGGAGCTGACTTTCTTTCTAGTAGAGAAGACAATCAACAAGTAAATAAATCTACAAAATAACATCAGGTGATAAAAATACATACTGTGGAGAAAAACCAAGGAGGAATAGGGAGATAGGGGTGATGCCATTTCAGTAGGGAGGTCAGGGAAGGGCTCGCTGTGGAGGGGATATCCAAGTGCTGAGGGAGCCAGACATTGGAGGTGTGAGGAAAGAGTAGCATAGGCAGAGGCAATGGCAAGTGCAAAGGCCCTGAGGAGGGCAAGATGGCGGTACATTCAAGGAACAGAAAGGACAACATAGCTAGAATGGGAGTGAGCAGACAGGGCTGGTAGAGTTTATAAAGGGGGAACTCCTTCCGTGGGTCCTGCCTGACCCCTGAGACTGCCCCAGTCCTCCACCCCGGAGTCAATGGGTGCACCTGAAAGTGGAAATGAGGATAAGTTTCTCCCTGCCCAGGCTCTGCGGTTATCCCCCCTTCTATGATGAGAATGATGCCAAACTCTTTGAACAGATTTTGAAGGCCGAGTACGAGTTTGACTCTCCTTACTGGGACGACATCTCTGACTCCGGTATTTGGGACTTTGCCTTTTTCCCCTGGGCCCCGCCTCTGGTCCCTCCCTCACCTGCTTTGGGGGCGGTCTCCCTCCTGCCTTCCTTCTGTCGGATTCTCCAGCGCCACACTAAGAGCTGTCTTCAAGACCAGACACCCTACCCTGGGTACTTCCTTCTGCTTGGCTCCCAGAATGAGAAACTAGGCATTTGTTCAATCTTCAAACACAGTCTATTTGAAAATACCTCTTCCCTATTGACTTCCTGATGTCTAAAACACCACCATAAACATTTTCATCCTCCTTTTGTGCCCCCTATTAAGAAGCAAACCTGTGAAGCTACTATCATTTATCAGTGTGAATGCACTGAAATTAGTCAAGAACAACTTTTTCTTTTTTTTTTTTGAGATGCAATCTCGCTTTGTTGCCCAGGCTGGAGTGCAGTGGCACAATCTCGGCTCACTGCAACCTCCGCCTCCCAGGTTCAAGCAATTCTCTGCCTCAGCCTCCCAGGTAGCTGGGATTACAGGCACCCACCACCACACCTGGCTAATTTTTTTGTATTTTTAGTAGAAACGAGGTTTCACCATCTCAGCCAGGCTGGTCTTGAACTCCTGACCTCGTGATCCACCTGCCTCGGCCTCCCAAAATGCTGGGATTACAGGCATGAGCCACTGTGCCTGGCCTCATGTTTTTCTTGAGAGAGACAGGAAAGAGCTGGAAGGCATGGGGTGGGAGGGTCTGAAGAAGAGCACAGGTTGGGTGGGGTGCGGCATGGACTGATTTGGCCTCTTTGTTTTGTTTTGATGCTGGGTCAGACCTAAGGGAGTGCATACGCTCTTGGGGAGTACACAGGCACTACCATGCTGTCATTATCTTTGCTTTTGTCTTGGGGGTTTAGCCAAAGATTTCATCCGGCACTTGATGGAGAAGGACCCAGAGAAAAGATTCACCTGTGAGCAGGCCTTGCAGCACCCATGGTGAGAATTCACACAAGCTGTGAGGTGAGGTGGGATTTGGGGCCCTCAGGTCTGCCTCTGCTCTCATAGGCAACCCACCACATAACCCCATCCTAGGATTGCAGGAGATACGGCTCTAGATAAGAATATCCACCAGTCAGTGAGTGAGCAGATCAAGAAGAACTTTGCCAAGAGCAAGTGGAAGGTGAGTCCATATCCCTAGTTCTGGTCCCAGCCTCCCCAGGACTCCTCCCCATCCCTACCCAGGCTCAGCTCACACAGCACCTAGCACCAAGTTGGGCACACAGTAACTGCTTAGGGATCCTTACTGAAGGACTTCATTCATTCATTCAACACTCCCAACACCTTCTCTATTCCAGAGAGGGTCCCTCACCTCCAAGTCTAGAGGAGAAGTCTATAATTCTTCAGGAGTCATCTGATCCAGCCTATGGGGGTCCGGGGAAGGTCATAAAGGTGGTGATGACTTGATAGAGCTATCAGTTAAGTAGGAATTAGCAAGGCATAGCAGAAAAATGTCTACAGCCATTCCGGGAAGTGCAAGTGCTAAGCCTGGCCAGACTGAAGGGGCTGAGGGGACTGAGAGGCAGGAGCCCAATTTGGGGAAGCAGGTAGGGGCCAGGCCTCTTAGGGCCTCAGATTCCACAGAGGAGCACCAACTTGATCCTGAGGGCACTGAGGAGGCCCAGAAGAATCTTAGGCAAGCATCTGCTACATAGAAAGGGCTCTCAGGGCCAGGCATGGTGGCTCACACCTGTAATCCCAGCACTCTGGGAGGCCGAGGTGGTCGGATCACCTGAGGTCAGGAGTTCAAGACCAGCCTGGCCAACATGGCAAAACCCTGTCTCTACTAAAAATACAAGAATTAGCCACACATGGTGGTGTGTGCCTGTAATCCCAGCTACTTGGGGCGCTGAGGTAGGAGAATTACTTGAACCTCGGAGATGGGGGTTGCAGTAAGCTGAGATCGTGCCACTGCACTCCAGCCTGGGTGACAAAGTGAGACTCCACCTCAAAAAAAATAAAGAGCTCTCAGGATGCAGAGAATGGCATGGAGTAAAGACTGGGTGACCCATTAGGAGGCTGTGGCAGAGATACAGGCAGAAGAGGGTAAGGGTTTGGACCACAGTAGTATCAACAGGGGTAGAGAACAGTGGTTGATCCAGGAGTCATTTAGGAGGTGAAACTGACAAGACATGATGATGCAATGGATGTTGGGGGAAAGAGATGTCAAAGGCTGGCCCAAGATTGTAGCTGGGAACAGAGTGGACGGTGGCGGTACCATGACTGAGATGGTGATCACAGGGACAGAAACATGTTTTGTGGGGATGGTTTTAGTTTTGGACATGGCGAATTTGAGGGGTGTGTGGGACACCTAGGTGGAGATGTTGAATAGAGACACACCTAGGCAAGTTACTTCAGCTTTCTGTGCCTCTGTTTCCTCCTTTGAAAATTATATTAATAGTACCTACCTCAAAGACTTTCATGAAGATTAAATGAATTACTATGTAAAGTGCTTAGAGCAGTACCTGGCATACAGTGCTACAGTGTTTGCTATTACATATTAATATGAATTATAGAGTTATGTTTCTATTTATATATATACACATACATTTAACATACGTGCATGTGTGTGTGTGAATATATAATAAAGCCTTGTAGAGGTTTTTGGGGGCCTTTAGGGGAATCAATAAAATAACTCCTGAATGAAAATAACAGAACAATTGCAAGAATCCCACTGCACCTCCACCCCTGCCCCATGACTTGACTATCTCAAAAGTCCTTTCTCCCCTCTCCCTACAGCAAGCCTTCAATGCCACGGCTGTGGTGCGGCACATGAGGAAACTGCAGCTAGGCACCAGCCAGGAGGGGCAGGGGCAGACGGCGAGCCACGGGGAGCTGCTGACACCAGTGGCTGGGGGTGAGGAGCAGATTCTGCAGAAGGGCATGGGTGGTCCACAGAGAGGCACCTGGGCTGGAGTGGAGGGCCTGCCCCTCCAGCCAGCTCTGTTCTCTCTTCCCATGCAGGGCCGGCAACTGGCTGTTGCTGTCGAGACTGCTGCGTGGAACCGGGCCCAGAACTGTCCCCCACACTGCCCCACCAGCTCTAGGGCCCTGGACCTCGGGTCAGGATCCCCTGCGTGGGAGGGCTTGGGGGCAGCCTGCTCCCCTTCCCTCCCTGAACTGGGAGTTTCTCTGCCCTGTCCCCTCCTCACCTGCTTCCCTACCACTCCTCACTGCATTTTCCATACAAATATTTCTATTTTATTGTTCCTTCTTGTAATAAAGGGAAGAAGATAAAACCATCCTTAGCGCTGTCTCCCCCAATAGCCCCCAGCCCACCTTGTTGTGCAAATTGACTGCTTGATTTGGGGGTGCCTGGCCCTTGAGGTGGTCACAGGGAGGCCCCTCCCCAACATGAGGCTGGGTGGGGATGGGGAGAGAGAAGTGGGGAATGGAGGGGAAGGGGCTTGGGGGAATTCCTTTGTCCAGGGTGCCCCATCTAGACTTCCAGCCCTTTGGAACCCTTTCTGCGCTTTGCTGGTGGCTCCTGAGCACGGTGGGATTGGTGCAGGTCAGCACTGAACAGCACCTGTATGAGGGTGGAGTCGGTGTGGTGAGGAGGGTACACTGGGGTCAGGGCTGGTGGGACTAGTGACAGTGCTGGGAGGTAGAAGAGTCCTTGGGGAACACGGCCGAAGGCAATGAGAGTCCACTGGGGTTGGGACAGGGGTGGCTGGAGAGTCCTTTAGGGCCACCTGGGGCAGTGGTGGTGGAAGAGTCTGCTGGGTCAGGGCTGGAGGAGAAGTCCTATGGGGTCTGAGCTGGAGGAGAGGAAACCTAGGTACACTCACCGCTTGGGCCCAGCCAGCATAAGGTCCCCACAGGCTCCGGAAAAAGTTTCCTAAATCAGAAGTGATGAGACTAAGTTATCTGACCCCTTCTGTGACCCATCAAGAGAGGTAGGGTATGAGGGAGAGATGACTAAGAGAGAGGTTTCTACCATACCACCCCATTGCCAGCCCCTGCAGCCCACTTTCCTCACCCAGTTCCTTGTTGCTCTGGGGGCTTGGTCCCTTCGCCTGGGAAGTGGTAGGGTGCCAGCTGTAGTCACGTTGGGCAATCTGCCATATATGGACATCCACAGGCACAGCCTGGGGCTTGTCTAGGGCCATCAGGCAGATGCAGTCAGCCACCTTTGACAGACACAGAAAATGAGCCCTTGTGGAAGAAGGGCAGCATCCGGCCAGCATCTTGCTTATAACCCCAAAGCCAGCTGCTTTCTCCTTCACTCTGGGGTTACTGTTCTATATTCTCAATCAACAGATACTATCTATGAATATGCTTTTTTTTTTGAGATGGAGTCTTGCTCTGTTGCCCAGGCTGGAGTGCACTGGTGGAATCTCGGCTCACGGCAACCTCCGCCCCCCAGGTTCAAGCAATTCTCCTACCGCAGCCTCCCAAGTACTGGGATTACAGGCATGCACCAGCACGTGTGGCTAATTTTTGTGCTTTTAGTAGAGATGGGGTTTCACCATGTTGGCCAGCCTGGTCTCGAACTCCTGACCTAAAGTGATCCGCCCACCTTGGCCTCCCAAAGTGCTGGGATTACAGGCATGAGCCACCATGCCCGGCCTATGAATACACTGAAATTGCTGTAGTAAGAGCTGCTACCAGGTTCTTACAACCTGGGAAGAAGGTATTACCACACCCATTTTGCAGACAAGAAAACTGAGGCTCTGAAAGGTGAAGTGACCTGGCCAAAGTCACATGGCTGGGGAACAGGCAGAAACAATATTTAATGTTAGGCTATAGTCCAAAGCCCATCAAAAAAAATTCTTTAAGCAAAAATTCATTTTTTAAACTACAGAGAAGTATGAAGGAAAAAAAAGGCTGGGTGCGGTGGCTCACACTGTAATCCCAGCACTTTGGGAGGTTGAGGTGGGTGGATCACGAGGTCAGATCGAGACCATCCTGGTCCAACATAGTGAAACCCCGTCTCTACTAAAAATACAAAAATTAGCTGGGTGTGGTGGCTCATGCCTGTAATCCCAGCTACTCGAGAGATTGAGGCAGGAGAATCGCTTGAACCCAGGAGGTGGAGGCTGCAGTGAGCTGAGATTGTGCCATTGCACTTCAGCCTGGCGACAAAGCAAGACTGTCTCAAAAAAAAAAAAAAAAAAAAAAGACAGATGCCTAATTTCCAATTGTCTTATTGCCAGTTAACCCTATTGACATCAAGAAAAAAGTTTTGTCAGTACATGTAATTTTATGAAAGGAACAAAATGTGGCTGGGAGCAGTGGCTCATCCCTGTAATTCCAGCACTTTGGGAGGGCAAAGCAGGAACACTGCTAGAGGGCAAGAGTTTAAGACCAGCCTAGGCAACATTGTTAAGAGCCTGTTTCTACCAAAACAAACAAACAAAATAGGAAAAGGAGAAATATCTTCCCATTTGTCTCCCCCAAGGAAACTATTCAGTTTCCTGCAATTTCCTTCTGGAAATTGCTGCATATATATAGCAGCATATATGTGTTGCATGTGAACAAATGGTCTTTCTAGAAATTCATTCAAAGGGCTATATCCTTTCCACTCTTTCTGCACTCTGCTTTTTTCTCTCATAAAACATCTACTTATATCCTTTCTCCTTCCTGCTCTGCCTCCGGAAGCCAAGCCTCCACCCAGCTCCCAGGCTTGGCTCATTTCCTGCTCTCCTCTTA
The DNA here is from genome assembly GCF_047675955.1 of Chlorocebus sabaeus. Classification (NCBI taxonomy): domain Eukaryota; kingdom Metazoa; phylum Chordata; class Mammalia; order Primates; family Cercopithecidae; genus Chlorocebus; species Chlorocebus sabaeus. The sequence goes on from NC_132925.1 coordinate 54,834,671, forward strand.
AGTGTCAGTGGAGAGGGTAGCTCCTACCCCCTGGGGCCTCACCTTGGTGCCCACTCCCGGCAGGGTACAGAGGGCCTTGTGGGCCTCCTCATAGGAGGCCTCTCGTAGCTGCTGCAGCCAGGCTAGCCCGCCCTGTTCTTCCAGGATGGCTCGGGCACTGGCACTCACGTAGCGGGCACGGTAGCCCAGGCCCAGCTTCCTGAGATGAGCCTCCACCTCTGGCCCTGTGGGGAGTGAGGAGGAGAGTAGGCATCAGGCATCTTTAAGTTCTACCTGTCCTTGGGCTAGTAAGTGAGCTCTCCACCTCGGGACAAGAGTGCTTTTCCTAAGTACCCCTCCTACCTCCCCACCCTCTATAGGATAGTGGACACTTTTATGTGCAAGGGAAAGGGTTAAGGCCTGGATCCTGTCCCTCTACACATGTTTTCTGAGCACCTACTGTGAATTGGCCCCTGGAGCCCAAGTCTAGTCCAGGGACTGAGGACTTGCTGCCCTGGAGGAGCTCCCCAACCGAGTTCCTTAATCTTTCCAAAAGAGTGTTCATATTCATGATCTAAAAAAATAACCAAAATATAGCAAGAGCTTCTATGATTAAGTGCTAGGCATCAAGCACTGGCAACACGCTTCAGATATATTATCATGCTTACGTTTCCTAAGAACCCCACCGACAGTACTGCTGTTTTCCCATTTTACAGGTGGAGAAAATGAGGGCTTAGAAGAGGTTAACTTACTTAAAGGACATGGGGGAGATAAGATCTTGCACCTAGGTCTGGGACACCAAGACCTGTGGTTTTTCCTTTTTTTTTTGACACAAGGTCTTGCTCTGTCACCCAGGCTGGAATGCAGTGGCACAATCTCAGTTCACTACAGCCTCACCTCCTAGGCTCAAGCAATCCTCCCACCTCAGCCTCCTGAGTAGCTGAGACTACAGGCTTGTGCCACCATGCCTGGCTAATTTTGTTTATTTTTTGTAGAGATGAGGTCTCACTATGTTGTCCAGGCTGGTCTCAAACTCCTGGGCTCAAGCCATCCTCCCACCTTGGGCTCCCAAAGTGCTGAAATTATAGGCATGGGCTACCACACTTGGCTAACGCCATGCTCTTAACCCATTACATGACACTGCCTCATGATTGCTTTATTCACCCACAAAGTCCTTCTAGATAGAATCTGTTATTCCCATTCTACAAACAAGCTAAGAGAAGCCAGGAGAGGTGAATGACTTTCTTCAGGTCTGATGACTAAGCCAGGAGCTGAGACTCAAGAACAGGCTTCTTTTTTTTTTTTTTTTTTTTTTTTGAGATGGAGTCTCGCTCTGTTGCCCAGGCTAGAGTGCAGTGGTGCGATCTCGGCTCACTGCAAGCTTTGCCTCCCAGGTTCACGCCATTCTCCTGTCTCAGCCTCCAGAGTAGCTGGGACTACAGGCGCCTGCCACCATGCCCAGCTATTTTTTTGTATTTTTAGTAGAGATGTGGTTTCACCATGTTAGCCAGGATGGTCTCGATCTCCTAACCTCGTCATCCGCCCATCTCGGCCTCCCAGAGTGCTGAGATTACAGTCGTGAGCCACTGTGTTCGGTCAGGTTTCTTTTTCTTTTTTTTTTTCCTTTTCTTTGAGACAGAGTCTCGCCCTGTTGCCCAAGCTGGAGTGCAATGACATGATCTCGGCTCACTGCAACCTCTGCTTCCCAGGTTCAAGTGATTCTCCCGCCTCAGCCTCCTGAGAGGCTGGGATTACAGGCACCCGCCACCATGCCCAGCTAATTTTTAGTAGAGATGGGGTTTCACCAGGTTGGCCAGTCTGGTCTTTAACTCCTGACCTCAGGTGATCCACCCGCCTCGGCCTCCCAAAGTGCTGGGATTACTGGTGTGAGCCACTGTGCCCGGCCCAGGTTTCTTTTTGTTTGTTTGAGATGGAACCTCGCTCTGTCACCAGGCTGGAGTGCAGTGGCGTGATCTTGGTTCACTGGAGCCTCCTGCTGCCAGGTTCAAGCAATTCTCCTGCCTCACCCCCCGGGGTAGCTGGGATTACAGGTGCCTGCCATCACGCCCAGCTAATTTTTGTATTTTTAGTAGAGATGGCGTTTCACCATGTTGGCCGGGCTGGTCTTGATCTCCTGACTCCGTGATCCGCCTGCCTCGGCCTCCCAAAGTGCTGGGATTACAGGCCTGAGCCACCGCACCCAGTTGATACCAACCTGAATTTTACATATACTTCCTGTGTGCCAAACACTGCGCTAGGTGCAGTATGTATATTCCTTTATTCAACTCTCGTGACAACTCCAATAACAGCATAGGTAGGTGCTATTATTCTATTTCACAGATGAAGAAACTTTAGTACAGAGATGCTAAATAATGTGCTCAAGTGAGAGTTGGGGTTCAAAACCAGGCATGGGTCTGTCCCCAGAATACATGCTCTTAACCCCAAACTACTGTACATTGTATACAGATGTTTTTCTGATGAGGCATTGAACTCACTAGGCAAAAAGCACAGACCAGTGAGGTGCTGACATTTTAGGATGCATAGGGAGGATGAGTAACTGGAGTTGATCAGACCAGGCAGGGCAGTTCTGGATTGGGGAAGTGTTTGGTAAGGCAGGAAGCCTTGAGATGGTAACCAGGGGAAAAATGAACAGATCTTCAAAGCTGATGGAGGCCTGGGGGCAGGGGACCCACCTACTCACCAGCCAGGGCCTGCAGGCTGGGGAAGCCATGGTAGGTGACATTATCAAGCTGGATGAGCTGAGGTCCAAAAGCCTGGCACAGCCGCTCCACCATGCCAGTGATGCGGGTGATGTTGTTGTTGGAGGAACAGATAAAAGAGAAAAGGCATTCGATGGGGTCTTGTCGCAGCAGTCGCACACCTGGAGACCAGAAATGCAGGAGGTAGGAGAGGTACCTGCTGTTGGGTGTGGCCTCTTCCCACCCACAGGTCAGATTCTAGATACCAAAACTCCAGGATGATCCCAGGAGAATGAGAGTCAGCACCATTAGAGAAAGCAACACCAGGCCGGGTGCGGTGGCTCACGCCTGTAATCTCAGCACTTTGGGAGGCCGAGGCAGGCGGATCACGAGGTCAGGAGATCGAGACCATCCTGGCTAACACGGTGAAACCCCGTCTCTACTAAATATACAAAAAAAATTAGCCAGGCGTGGTGCCGGGCGCCAGCTGCTCGGGAGGCTGAGGCAGGAGAATGGCCTGAACCCGGGAGGCGGAGCTTGCAGTGAGCCGAGATCGCGCCACCGCACTCCAGCCTGGCGAGACTCCGTCTCAAAAAAAAAAAAAAAAAAAAAAAAAAAAAGGCAACACCAGACCTCTCATTCCTCATAGCGTCTTGTAAGGGCTGAGTTACCATCCCATTCCACAGATAAAGAGACCACAATGTAAGCTCCATGAGGACCGGCATTTGGGTCCGTTTTGTTCATTGGTGTATCCCCAGTCGCACAGCAGATGCTTTGTATATATTTACAGAATGAATGAAATCACTTGCCCTAGGTCACACAACCACGAATGGGCTCAAAATCCTTGTCACTTCACTATGGTTATTAGCAGGATAATAATAATGATAATAATAATTACTATGTGCCTGGCATTATTCTAAGCACTTTACATGGATTAGTTCCTTAAATCCTCATAAAAGCCTATGAAGTAGAGATAATCACCATTTTACAGGTGGTAAAACTGAGTCATAGAGAAGTAACTTATGTCCAAGAACCCTAATCCCAGCCCAGGTCCTGTACTCACCTTGGAATTTCTGAGCCACCTCTTGGAAGTGGGAGTCCACAGAACCCCAGTGGTGATACAGTTGAGCCAGGGTGACATCTAGCTGGAAGTACTTGCGCACGGCCTCCAGCTCGTCTGGTGTGGGCCTGCCAGGCTGGCTCTTGTCTCCTCGGTACACAGTGCAGTGGAGCTGCTCCTCAGTCTGAGTCAGTGTCCATACTTGATCCGCTAGTACACCACTCCAGTGTGCAGGACTTTGCTCCCTCCACCTAAGCCCCAGGCACACGACAACCCTGGCACTCAATTTCCTTTCTTGCACCCTTTGGGGTCCCTCCCATCCTACTATCGCTCCATGTACAAAACTGATACAAGTAAAAAAGTGCTATCTTCCAGTCTGGGCAACATGGTGAAACCTCACCTCTACAAAAAATACAAAAATTTAGCCGGGCATGGCACACACCTGTATTCCCAGCTACTCGGGAGGCTGCGCCTGGGGGTCGAGGCTGGAATGGGCCTCTGCATTCCTACCTGAGCAATAGAGTGAGACACTGTCTCAAAAAAAGAAAAACAAGTACTATTATCTTCTGCATCGGTTATACCGCTAAATCCTTACGATATCACTGCACAGACATATTAAAGGGAACAGCCTGGCCACCCGTGCTTGTTTCCTCTTTTGTACCCCGGGGTTTCTTCCATCACCCCGCAAATTCCTTTGTACCCCATGCCGGGCAGTGCTGAGGCGGCAGGAGCCAGTCCCAGGGGACGGGCTTCCCAGGCGCAGTCACTCACCGGAAGGACTGTCCAGAAGGCAGAACCAGGTCCAGGCGCAGCTCAGAGCGAGGGCACGGGATAGAGGCCCACAGGGCAGGAGCGGAGGCTAGAGTACGATGCCCCATGCGCCTGGGCAGAAGCGCGCGGGCCGGCATTTCCACAGCAGGAGCCGCCCACAGCAGCCCCGCCCACCCAGAACCAGGCCTAGTCGGCGCCCAAAGACCCCGCCCAGACAAGGACCACGCCCCTTAAGGCCTAGCCCACAGGGTCCTGATAAACGACCTTCCTCGTTTCACTGAATTCCTCCACCTCCTGCATGCCTCGCCCTTTGCGGGTCATCAAAGCCCCGCTTCATGCCCCAATCCTCCGGCTTTCCTGAGGTGTAGGTCCCGCCCCCTCCTTCCGACTTATCCTCTCCCTCCCCCAGAGCCTCTGGGCGCGCACAGCTGTGTTCTTCTGAGTTCTCCAGTGGCCGACCACGCCACCACCGGAAGTAGTGCTCAAGCTCTGCGTATTTGACCTAGAGGTAGCCAATCCGAGGAGGAGGTGGGAGGCGCCAATGAGAAATCAGGGTGGGCGGGCCGTTCCGAGGCGCCCGCGCGGTTGGCGCGCACTGGGCTGTCTGCCCGCTGTTGGCCTTTCCCCGCCCCGGGATTGTCTGCACTCGGGGAGTTAACGAGTTCCATCCGGGCGCCCCGCGGTTCCTCAGGGCTGTCCGTCTTCAGGGCCACGTCCTTTCCCAGCCTGTCCTCCGAGAGCCGTTCTCCCCTGAGCCTCTCCAGTCTTAGGCGTTCGCCCTCCTTGGGCCGCCTCCCACGAACCCTATCTTCACCAAGAACTGGAGCGAGCACAGCTCAGGCCCTAGAGCCCTCGGGAAGTGTCTCCAGAGTATTCTCTTTTGCGCCCGCCCGCTAAGTTTGTCCCCTTCAAGACCTTTAGGCGTCCTCTGAGACCTCAGGACTTCAGAGGCGTCTCCTCGGATTGTCCCGCCGGCCGCCACAGCTGCTGCCTGCAGTCTTGGGCATTCATTCCTTCCATACTCCATCTGCTCATGCTTTCATCAGAATGGGGCCTGTGCCGGGGGTTTGTCTGGGGCTGGGCCCAGAAGCTCATCAGGTTGAGTCCAAGTCCCAGTGTGTGGCCCTGAGGCAGCCAGCCTCGTCCAGCCGCCTGGAGCAGGAGGATGGATTATGTAATGTTTTCCCTTCTGGCGAATGACGAGAAAAAGCAGGGAGCTAAGAGATATGAATTTTACTGGGCCATTCTCACCTTCTAGCATAGGGATTTGGGGTTGCTGTATCTTAACTATCAGGCTGCAGGTTTTTTTTTTTTGAGACGGAGTCTCACCCTGTCGCCCGGGCTGGAGTGTGATGGTGCAATCTGGGCTCACTGCAACCTCCGCCTCCCGGGTTCAAGCGATTCTCCTGCTTCAGCCTCCCAAGTTGCTGGGACTACAGGCGTGCACCACCACGCCCAGCTCATTTTTGTATTTTTAGTAGAGACGGGATTTCACATCTTGGCCAGGATGGTCTCGATCTCTTGACCTTGTGATCCAGCCGCCTCGGCCTCTTGAAGTGCTGGGATTACAGGCGTGAGCCACTGCACCCTGCCCAGATTGCAAGTTCTTAAAGAGCAACATCTGCAGCGGATTGACCCTTATATCTCAGCCAGAGACCTAGCAGAGTGTACCGTGAGCATGGAATCAACATCAGACCAATGCCATCATTGTCTCAGTGCCACTCCTCAGTGGCTGCAAGGTTTGGGCCGCCCCTTTTTCCTGTGACTGTTCCTATCTGTAGGCATGCCACCCCACAGGCGCCTAGCACTTGGAAGGCATTCCTTCAATAAATGTCGGTAGAGTCTGGAATGAAGGTGCCGAAGTTGGGAGTGAGCAAAGAGCAACCCTCTCCATCCCTGCTCTGTCTCCAGTTAAGCAGTGGGGAAGGTCTCAGCTGCAGTGATGCTGAAACACTTGGGCCATGCCACTGGCAAAGGACTTGAGGCCTCTGAGGGCCAAGAAGGAATCAACAGTTGACTCTTCCCCTGGCAGTTCAGCATACTGGTTGAAGAGCCAGCTTTGCAAACAGACCTGGGTTCCAATTCTAGCTCTGTACCTTCCTAGTTGTAGGAACTAGGAACTGTAGGAACTGTAGGCAAGATAATTTTTTGAAACCTCAGCATCTTTGTGGAGATAACCAGCCTATTATTAAACTCCCTATAGTTATTGCAAGGATTACGCAAAGCTGAGTGTCTAAAGGTGCTTAGCACAGGGCCTGCCACTCACTCCATGCATGGGTAACGGGGGCTCTTTCTGCTATGTCTTATAAATGTAGCATGCACAGCAGTCAGCAACCACTTGGGCCCAATTATGTGTCATCCCTGGGGCACAGAACCTCCCTTTGTATCCCCTTTGCCCTGGCAGGGGGTAAGAACAAAGAATTCTAAAAAGACAGTTTATTTTCTAAGAATCAATATATTTTCTTCCTTTGAAATAAATACAAACCAGTTTGAAAGGTAGGGGAATCTATGGGAAAGAGAAGGGAAATGGGGACAGGCCCCAGTCTTTTTTTTTTTTTTTTTAAGTACCAAATGACTCTGGCGCGACCCGGAAACGCAGTTACAAATGAGAATAATTTAAATTCTCCGATAATTACAGTTATTTACAACAGCAGGGGAGGGAGTCACCTAGTGCCCCTCTTCCAGGCTGGACAGATGCCCGCTCACCTCACCACCGGTAGGGGCCTCAGGCCTCTAGGCAGTTATAGATTCTCCTGGCATGAGCAGGTAGAGGTGGTGGGATGGCCTGTTTTATGCAGTGTCCTAACTTTGGCCCACCACCCCGCCCTACAATGCTGTGAGGTCTCTGGAGCTCTTTCTGACCTGTGGGCCCTCCCTCTCCTTGCACTGAACTGCCACTGGCCCTTGGAGTGTTCTGTACAGTCCAGCTGCACTTAGGGCAGGAGGGACCTCCCCCACCCAGCTTCCCCTGAGACTGGCCGCAAGACCAGAAATGAGTCAGTGCAGAGGCCGGTGCCACTCCAGGACAGTGAGCAAAGGGGAGGAGAGAGGTCACAGGGTTGTGTGACCCTGTGTAGGTTGGGCTGTGTTGAGCAGTGTCAATCACTATCGCTGGTCTCACTGCTCTGCTCGCCTTGCACCTTGCTGCGGTGCTGCAGAGCCCTGTGGTAGGCGATCTGTACTGACTTGCGGATGTTGGACTTGCGGCCCTCCAGCATCTTCTCCTTGTCTAGGTCCTGGTTCACACCCAGAGGAACCAGCTTGGTCCTCGGCAGCCACTGCCTATAGGACAAGGTGAAGATCAAATAAATCATCTCAGGGAGAGTAAGGACCAGCCTTCCTCCTCTATTCACTTAAGTATACCGCCCAAGCACCCACTCCGGGCAGACTCTGTGATGGTCCCTGCCCTCAAAGGAGTGCTCATGGTCTAGAGATGAAAGAGCCCAGTCAACGGTTATACTGTGTGGTGGCAGCGGGAGGGTAATCACAGGGTATTTATGGGTACAAAAAGGAGGCGCCCTGACCTCACCAGAAGTAGCTACCCTGTGCCATAGGCTCTAGGCACACTTCACTGACACTGAATATCCTCTGCAGACAATTAACAAAAAGACTACATGTGCAAATATGACAGAAGAGGGATTCAGAGCCTGAATGTTTATGCCTGCTTTATCCTCATTTTGTCACCATGGAGGCAGAGGTGGGAAAACTAAGTCTAGAAGCCATCTGAGTCTGGGTGGGAGCCACCTCTATATTTGTCATAGTCTCTGATGGTCCTTTGGTTTCTAGCTACAGCTGTTTGTCCTCTAGTGCCCACTCAGCCTCTCAGACACATGGTTGACACAACCCTTTCGCTCAAAAAACTGTTCTAAGTCCCTCCCCCACTGACTTATGCTAGCCCAGTCTGCCTGTTGCTGGAGTTTCCTGGCAGTCTGCCTCCATACCACACAGGGCTGCATCTGTGGCTGTGAGTCACACCAAATGCTCCCCTCCTTACCAGGTTCGTTTGTTGTCAAAGAAGAGGACGAGGTAGAGATGCTCTCGGGCTTCCTGGGTCATCTGCTCCCCAAGTTTCAGCACCTCCAGTGGGGGCACAGGGATGGGAACTCCATGGTGGAACATACCTTCTCGGGGCATCTTTGGATCAATGATCTGAGGGTGTAATAAGAGCCCAGTTTGGTTCAGTCCACGTCCTCCCAAGGCTTGCCCTCTTCAAGAATTTAAAGAGTACGTCTGAAGTGGGGACAGAAAGGTTATCATGCTACTAGAACTGCAATGCTGACCCTCAGCTTCTTTCCACGCTATATTATTTCAGAGCCCAAGGAGCAAAGAGAAGGAAAAGGGAGAGATGGAGAAACTGAGTAGGAGCCTCTAAGTGGTACTCAAGCTGTATCTGCCCACCAGTATACCTTGCCAAGAAACTGTGCCCCATAGCTCAGCAGGGAGTAGGAAAAGTCTGCTAACTGTGAATCTGTATTCTGGGATTGGAAAGCAAGGGGCATAATAACAGAAGCGGAGCATACCAGAGCTGGGTATGATGGATACCCTCGGCATTTGGCCCACACGAGGTCCAGAGCATCCAGCGGGGAGTCCTCATCCTCTGACAGCCAGCCAGCTCCCCGGCCCAGACTCTTCCTTACCACTTCACAGGAATGGGGGAGAGGGGGTGGATCAGCAGCTGGGGGGCTGGCGAGGCCCTGACACTGGGTCCCCAGCATCCCTGGCCTTGGGCAAGGGAACTTACTGCTGTGGCCCACGCCGCGGCCAGTGCCCACGGAGTAGGCCTCATTCTCAGTGCCTGAGGTATCCTCACTGCTGTCCTCTGGGAAAGTGCCCCGAGAGAAGGAAGGTTTGCCCCGGCCTTGTTTTGAAGGTGTTGTGCTGTGGACAAGACAATGGGAGCTCAGCTCAAAGGAGGGGAAGAATGGGGAACAGCATGGTATGTGCCCTCTGCTCTTAAAGCCCCCAGGGTCTGAGACTTTTGGAAAGCAGAGGCTGTATGAGGAATTTCAAATTCAAACACCCACAGGGGCTAGGCTGGTGACCTGAGGTGTGTTAGACTGAGCAGTGGCGGCAGGAGTGCATACTCTAATCATCACCTTAACCCAGGATGGTTCTCTCTGTTCCATTAATGGTAACACTGATTTATTTATTTAACAGAGAACCTTGAGTTTGAGTCATCTTAATCTAGACTGAGATGGCAGTCACCCCACTCCAACAGGGAAACCTAGAAAGGCCCAAGAGCCCTGGAAGGGCATCCCCTGAGGCTGGCCTTGATCTGGAGGGCTGGTACCTGGTCCGGTCTGAGGCAGCGCTGCTACTGCTACTGCTGCTGGACTCAGAGTCTGAGCTGCTCCGGGGAAGGCTGCAGTCATTACGGTATACCAGGAAACTCTTCTTCACTGGCTGGTTTCCACCGCTGAAGCCATTGGCTGGTAAGTCTTGGTTGAAGGGAAGGGGAGGAGGGAAGGAACCGGTCAGGAAGATGTAGATCAGAGATGACATGGAGGTAAGAGGGACTTGGAGCTTGGGTTCCCCTTCTGTGCTGGAAAATTCCTCCAACTTTTGCCAGCAGAGCTAGCTCTGGGCAGTGTCTACCACAGTTGGCCACAGCCCTGCCCCACCCCTTGCTTCCTGTGGCAGTTACTGGCTTTAGGACACAAACGGCTTAAAGGGCAGGAGATCCCCAAGGAAGGTGAGAAGAGAAAAGGTAAAGTGATACAACGGAGGCGGGGGGCCCTGGGTGGGACTCTAGCTGGGTCATAGTGTCTCTGGGCCTCAGTTTTCCCAATTGTAAGATGAGTGAGTGGAGTTAAAGGATTCCTAAGGGCCCTTCTAGCTCTCTCTTTTATGGGCAAATAAAGGGGTAATGGAGTATGCTGGGAAGAATGGCAGCTTTGCTCACTCTCTTGGGGGGCTGGGTGATGGTAAGGCTCACCCATTGGGGGGTCTTCTGTGGACTTATCACTGTCGCTGTCTGAACTCGAACTGGGCCGGGGGCTCCTACCCCGCTTGCGCTGACGCAGGGAGCTCATGATGGGGAGCTGGGGGGGCCCCACAGGACTGCCTCCGTGGCTGGGGGTCATCTGGCTCTCCCGGTTTTTGGGGGGCCGGCCCGGCCTCTTGGGCGGTCCAGCTGTCTTCGGGTTCTTTTTGGAGAACAGAACTGAGGTTCTCCTGCCCACCTCATGTGCGGGGGTTGAGGACATGTTGGGACCCAGGCCTGGAGCAGAGAAAGAAAGAAGGAGAGTTGGTGAGGGGCCTGATTTGAGAAAGGTAGCTATCCAGGGTCATGCCCTGGGTATATAGGGTCATTACTCCAGCTAAAGTTGGGGAGATCATTTTAGGGGCTTGGAATTTGGAACATTAACTCTTATACAAATAGCCAGAGAGGCAGCTAAGAGGCCCCTGATTGGGGAATGAGGGAGAAAGTACAGCTAGCTGTGTAGGAGAGACCTCTGCCTGGGGAATGGCAGGGGTTGAGTGTGTGCTGCAGAGCCAAAGTCTGACTTGCTTTGGGGTCCACCTTGCCATGGGATTCAGACCTTTGCTTGTCTCCTGGCTGCTGCTCTCCTCTGCGGCACTATCTGTCTGCCCATCCTTGTCACAGGCTGCCGGGTGGGGTGTCAGACTGCCCCGGCTCGAAGGGCCGTGCCGCTCAGGCCCATCACGTGCAGTCTCTCGCTGGTGGGCAAGCTTCCGCCGCAGTGCCGTCATCTCTTTCTTGATCATCTTTGCACGCCGTGAGCGGCCCACACTCTGCTTGCTGGCATTCACTTCATCCAGCCGCTCCAGAAGCAGCTTCAGCTGCTCTTCCACTGGCAGGTGCTTCTGGTTCTCCAGCAAGACCAGCCGCTCTTCCTCAGCTGCTAGGAGTAAGGTTGAAGGGGAAAGGTCAGACTCAGGGCAGCCCTCAGGGCCCCTTGAACCTGGGCAGGCAGCAAGAAACCCACTCATCCCTCCTCGGCTTCTCACCAGGAACAGCTGTAAAATAGCCGCACCAAGATGTGGAATGATGGGCACTGCTATCCATTCACCCAGTCTGGCTTCTTGGGGAGCATTCCTGGGGATAGTGTGCCGCTGCTCAACCTAGCTGCTTTCTACCTACACTGCCTGCTCCCAGGAGGGGACTTTTGGAAAGCTGTCCATCCCTGGCATTGGCCTCTTATATGTGTGTGTGACATATCACCCACCATCTTCAGTGTGGTGTGTGGCCTCATCTCCAGTCAGGCTGTGGGGGATATGCATGCCCGTCTCAAAGTCAATGCCCATTTTTTCTGCCTGGCGCCGGGCCTGGCGGAGCACAGCACCACCCTGCTCACGAAGCCGCACTGCTGCCCGGTAGAAGATGGTGTCCTTGGCGTTATACTTGAGGCAGTTGCTGACGATGAGGTTGAAGTCCTCCTCAAAATCATCAAAATTCAGGTAGCGGTAAGCCTCCAAGTTCTGCTTCATGGTGAAAAAGTCCATGGGCTTTTTGATGTGGTCTAGGTAGTCAGGTACCTGGGAGGGCAGGGCAAGTTTGTTTTAAGTAGAGATATCCTCCTCATTGCCCCGAACCCTGCTCCTAACAAGCCCCCCTGAAATACATCCAGCAACCTCCTCCCATCAGTTAGAATCAGGCATATAGCACAGACGAAAGGAAAGCTGAATTCTGGTCCTGACTTTACCAGTCACAAGCTGTGTGACTTTGGCAAGTCTCTTCACCTCTCTGGGCCTACTTTTCCTCTCCTAGAAAATCATGAAAGTAGAGCCAAATATACTTTTTAGACTACATGAGGCTTTAGTAAGAAAATGGCTTGGGGACTCCTCTGAAAATAAACACCACCTTGCATTCCTAGAGCTCCTTTTACTTAACAGTAACTTATAAGGAGGCTGCTGCCTCAGACCTCTCATTTTATACCTTTTAGAGAGAAGAGTCTGCCAGTCAGGACCTAGGGCTTCAGAGCTGGTTCTTTAGGTGCTGAGCCTTCTAAAGTCTCCGTTCTAGGGTTCAGCACCCCGAAAGTGTCTTCCTGCCCTGGGATTATTCATTTGGCAGACTCAGTCCCTGCCTCTGGGGAAGGAATGCAGACTGCCTCCCATTCTGGGCCCTTGGGGTGTGACAGGGACAAGACAGAGTCCAGGTGATACATGTGGCTCCAGTTCATCCTGCCCCAGAGCCACCAGCCCCTCTCTTCAAGGTCCCCATCTAGTCCCTGGCCCAGACCTGCAGCAGGGGTCCAATTGGGAGAGGAACAGAGAGAAGGTGGAGTGAGGGGAAGGGATTCTTACTTCGTCCAATTCGGTTACCTCAGACAGAGGGACCGGCTCGCTGAAGATGTTGCCTGTGTCCTTCTCTTGGAGCTGCTCCAAGGTTTTGCGAAGGAGGATGAGGAAAGGGGTCAGCTGCATCTCCATGGCAATCTGCTGAACTTTGATCTAACACAGAAAAAGGCCTGATCAGCCAGGCCCCGGCCAGTCCAGTGGCAGAGAGATCTGAGGATATGGTCCCAGCTGGCCTGGGAAGCCACCTTCTTTCCCACCCTCACAGCTGGGTGCGCTCATACAGGTCTACCTTCTACGAGGTACAAGAAACTTGCACCAACGATTCTGGCCTCCCCCTTTCTTGAACTACCAGCATCAACTACCTATGTCACTGAGGATTCTGTTCCTACGCTCCTGTGACATTCTGCTTCCAGTAGACCTTTTAAAGGCACACCAAGAACCAGGAGACCTGACTCTAGCGTCAGCCCTGCTGCTATTTGGCTGAGCGACACACACTTTTCCTTCTCCTGGGTCTGTTTTCTTCTTTATAAAATAGGGCTGGCCCAGGATCACTCACCGTCTCCCTTTTGAGTTTTTCCCGCTTGCGGATCAATTCCACCAGCAGCCGAGCTCGCTCTAAGTCATGCCGGAGCCGCTGCCAGGACTTGAGCTGTTCTTTAAGGGCCCAGTTCTTATCCTCAGAATCTCTCTGCAGAGGCAAAAGGAAGATCAGGGAATGATTAGAAAGCCAGAGGAAAGGTCAGCAGGGAGAAGAGAGCCCAGGAAACTCAGGTCAAGGGCAGGTCAAGCCAAAAGAGGGAGCACAGCAATTTATTGGTAGTGCCTCAATCTGTGTGTCCCCAAGGCCTGGCAGAATAAATGCCTGGTGTTTGTTGAATGAATACATAAACACATAGGAACAACATCCTTTCACTGAGGATTCCACGCTGATCCTGGCTTGAGGGCTAGCTTAAAGGAGGAAAGAGTCTAAACCCTCTGACACTGGAAACTACAGTTGCAAATTTTAGTTTTCATCCCCCTGGCCCTAGTTCCCAGAGCCCACAGGGAACTGGACACAGTACCCCGACTTGGTCACAGTTCCTCTGAGACTGCAGGTGTGTCTGTAGGCGACGTAGCAATGGAACCCCATTCCGTGACTGCCGCTTCAGTGTCCAGTAGCTGTGCAGCCTCTGCATGAACTGGCTCTTCCTTTGGATTGTCAGGCGGTTGGTGATTTTACTAAGCCTGGGAGGCAGGAAACAAAGAGTAAAACCTGTTGGGCCCTGATTCTCTTAAGCAGAGCAAGGGTCTCTGGCCAGTGAGAGTTCCTGAATGGGGATGAAGGGAGAGTATCTCTTGTCCAAAAGGCCTGGGACTCTGGACTTAAGGCAAGGAAGAAAGAGTGGTGCCATCAATGGTACCACAGCAGACAGGAAACCAAGCTCCCATCACTAAACCAGATCCCTAACCCTGTATACCAGGGATCAGGGACTTCTGCCCCAAAGACTGCTCTAGTCACGGCAGCCCAGGGTACTATTTGACCCTGAGAGCCCCACTGAGACTAAGCCTTTGAAGGTTTTAAGATGAAGTACAACTGTATAGCAGAAACATATAGTAAATCAAATAAATGGCATGAGAGAACTGAAAAAACCCCTGGCCATCACAGCCCACATGAGAGGCAGTAACCACTTCACAACTTCTTGAGCTTCCCCTTCCCCGTTTTTCATTCTATTTGTTTCTTCATAATCAGACCACTTTTTCCATTGCTGCCAGTGGCAGTTCCATCCTCTTCCATCCCAACTTAACAAACCACACCATCAAAATGAAGGGCAGTTCAAAATACCTGTTAGCTATGCCAGATAAAAGTTGACATTTCTGGCTCTTAAGTCAGGTGACCTGCTAAAGACAACTATCTCTTTTGAAAATATGTTCTTTTTAACTTCTATGCAGCTCCTGGGAAGATAGTCCAGCCCTGACATTCCACTCCTGGGAAGAAGATAGCCCAGCCCTGCTATTCCACTCAGGAGGCTGCCAGCTCCTCTCTAGAAGGCTTTCTCCCTCACCTGCCGGTCCACCGGCTCCCCACATACCTGTGCGGTGGGATGCAGGGCACTGACACCACAGGTGCTGCTGCCCGCTTCTCTGCCAGGATCTTCCGTGCCTTCTTCATTTTGATCCGGGACTTGGCCTTGGCCTTCTTGACTTTCTCTGAGCTCCAGCCCTTACCCTCATCCTCTTCCTCATCTTCATCTTCCTCACCCTCGCTGTGGGACAGGGCAGGCAGTCGGCGTGCTGAACCTGGAGGCGTGTGGATGTCACAGTAGGCTGTCTTGCGGACACTGAAAGAGGTGCCGTTGGCGCCTGTCTCCCGCACAGGCTCCATCTTCATGTAAAGGCCAGCCTGCTGGGCGCATGTCACATGGAAAGCTGTGTAACAGTTGGCCTTGTGGCACTGGATGCAGGCCCCTGAGCCCCGTTGTTTGCAAATGTAGCAGGTGAGCTTCCAGCGAGCTGGTGGGATGTGCTCAATGCTGTCAATAGGCTCTAGGAAGACCGTGTTGGCGAAGCAGACCTCAGGGATCCACAAGGCACACACCACATGGGCCCAGCGACCATCATCTGTCTGCTTGAAGGCACCACCCTTGTTGGGGCACAGGGCACAATCCACAGCACGAGAGGGTGACTGCAGGCAACGGCGGCATAGCCACTGGCCCTCAGGGATATAGGGGACACCGTAGCACTCCTGGTGCACGGCCAGGTTGCACATGTCACAGAAGAGGATGACATTGCTGTTCTGGCACTCACCATCATTGCAGATACAGCAAACAGCATCCTCATCCACTAGCGCATTGGGGTCGCCTTTATTATGACTCTCAAAGTATGACTCCTTCTCTAGTCGGTCCATTAGGTACTCAAAGATCTCCTGCGGGATGGGACTTACACCCTCTGTCTTCCGACGCTCATTCATGATATCCAGCCAGATGTAGTCCTCCTCGTCCATGTCATACTCTACTTCCTCGTCCAGCTCCTCTGCAGACTTCTCGATGTACCTATGGTACACACAGGGAGCTCAGCATCACATGGTTGAGACTTCCCTCCCTTAAAGAAGGTGGGTCATTTGCCACTGAGCACTTACTCTGTGCCTGTGCCCTTCAGATGTGTTGTCTCATTTCATCCTCACCTTAACTTCAGATATTATAGGTACTATCATCATTTCTATTTTGCTGAAAAGGAAACCTAAGGCTTGGAAGGTTAATCGCCTGGCCCCAGCTCACTTGTGAGAAAGTGGTGGAGCTGGGATGTGAACCCAGACCTGCCACTGCAAAGCTCATGTCCTAGCTGCTATATGTGACACCATCTTCTTTGGGTTGCAGAGGCGTAGCCAGCCTCCTCTAAAAGGAGGAAGGTGGGGCAGCTAGTACCCCTTGGAGTGGTCCAGATGATGGTATGAAGAATCAGGGAAGAAGGAAGGTCATTGGATGTCACTGACAAATTACATACAAGTTGTTTTAGCACTGGTGGGCAGGGCCTCGACTAGAGCTGCCATGGGTCTTCTCTCAGCTGGTGCCAACATCAGCTCAAAGCTCCATCAAACTCTAGGTGCTATGTTTGTTCACTGGATAGCCTTGGGAGATAACAATTATAATAGCTAAGGTTTACTGAGGATTTACTATGAGCCAGGCATTGTGCTTAACTATTACATTTATTCTTACCGCAGCCATAGAGTTAGTGTTCTTATTGTCCTCATTTTGTAGATGAGAAAACTTAAGCTTTGAGAAGTTAATCAAAACACAGATAGGTCACATAACAAGGGAATGGCAGAGGCAGAGGCATTCAACCTCCAGCCCCAGTGCTCTTAATGTCCACCCTATATCACTTACTGTGCCAACAGGCCTGGAATTGAGGGCTGCTCTAGGTGCTTGTCACACAGAGAAGGTGCTCCTTGCCTGCCATGCTATAGGTGGCCTAGACTCTGGCACTGTGAACTACAGGGTACAAAGGAAAGAATGGGGCTTTGGCTTCTAAGTAAACCGGATTTGAATCTGGGCTCTGCCATTTTGTGACTTTCAGGATATCACTGCTGTTCTGAACCTCAGTTTTATTGATGACAGAATGAGGATAATACTACCTACTCACAAAGATGCTGTCAGGATTATGTGGAATTATAAAAATGAATAGGCTACAAACTCTTGGCCTTTACATTTATTTATATAGTACCTTGCCCGGTGCCTACCACTCCATCAGGCTCCAGCAGCCCCCAGCAGGCCAATGGAAGGAAGTGTGAGCACCTTGGTGTAAAATGCCACCTAACCACTAAGTCACATGTGACCACATACAGACGCGTGCAAATATAAACATTTATCTTTTTATTAAAAAGTTGTTTTTAAAAATGAATGAGCTAAGTCAAATGGCACACAGCAGGTCCTAGAAAAACATTAGCTCCTGTTTCTCCTCTCATGTGGGAAATGGGACTTTGGCTGCTAGAGTGGGCCGGGACACACAGGTGCTGGAGCCACACTGCCTGGGTCCTGTCTAACAGAGGGCAAGTGAGCTAAGCTCCCTGAGCCTTGTTTGTTCATCTGTAAAGTGGTGATGCTAATCTGAACCTATTTCACACAGCTATTGTGAGCATTAAATGAGTTAATGCAGGTAAAGTGCTTAGGACAGTGCCTGGTGTGCAGCAAACACTCAATAAATGTTATTAGTTTTTGTATGGCCCTTACCCACCTTCCTAGCATTATAGCTGTTTATGTGTCTAACTTCCCCACTACACAACAGAAGTGGGGATTGTGTCTGATTCGCCATACAGATACAGGCACTCATCACTGTTCATTTGAAAGACATTTTGGGGGTGGAAGGGAAGAGAGAGACTGAAACATTGTAGAAAGCAGCTTCTTCCTTTTTAGCCCTTTACCTCTTCCCCAAGGTGACTGCAACATCCCTATCTTTGAACAAGGGTATGACTCATGGATGGTGTGAACCATCTGGCTTCTTCTAGGCCTTGGCACCAGCTCTCTTCAGCACCAATTCTCACCCTTTTCTCTGCCATGACACACGTGACATTATGTGATGGTGCATAACACACTCCCACAGGCACCCAGATTACAGGCTGCAGTACAGATAAGGTAGGCTGCATGTCGTGTAATTCCTGGCACACCAGCTGACATGCCACCCTCTCTCTCCCCCTCAAGGAAGCATATCAGAATGCAAGCAAAAGAAAGTGATGCTATTAGAGAGGTGACCTCAAATCTTCTCAATTTCTATAGAAAGTAAGTCATTTCCAAAACTTGGGCAGTTTTACCAACAGTGGTAACAAATTCCATGCAATACACCTCCCAGTTGTTTGCAGTGCACCTGCTGAAAATTGCTCCCCTAAAGAGCAGATCTGATCCCCAGAAAGAAGAGTGAATCTAAGTGGAGGGAGGAAGAAAAGCAGCTAATGAGCTGGACTTGGCTGCCTGTTAGAGCAGAGAGAGCTCAAGGGCCACTGGGAGGGAGGGGAAGTCCAAAGAGGGGTCTGTGTGTTAGGAGGGGGGCAGAGGTGGGTATGGTAGTCAGTGTGAACAGAAAAGAGAAAGACCATGGAAAGCCAGAAGGAAGTGGAATTGGACTGAAAAGATGAAAGAATGGGAGAGGAAGAGGAAGATGGGCTTAAATTCTAATAGTAGAGAGAAGAAAGTGCTACCGGCCATACTGCTTGCATTCCCAGATTTGCTTTTAAAGAACTGAGGTTTAGGCCAGGCGCAGTGGGTGGCTCATGCCTGTAATCCCAGCACTTTGGGAGGCTGAGGCGGGCAGATCACGAGGTCAGGAGATCGAGACCATCCTGGCCAACATGGTGAAACCCCATCTCTACTAAAAACACAGAAATTAGCTGGATGTGGTGGCACATGCCTGTAATCCCAGCTACTTGGGAGGCTGAGGCACGAGAATTGCTTGAACCCAGCGGAGGTTGCAGTGAGCTGAGATCGCGCCATTGTACTCCAGCCTGGCAATAGAGCGAGACTCCATCTCAAAAAAAGAAAAACGGAAAAAAAGAATGGAGGAATAACATCATGTGGACTGCACTTTTGGTAAAAAATGCTTTTCATATAAAAGCCTTTATGACAAATCCTCCTCAGAGATCAGGCCTTCTAATTAGCTGACAACAAACTTACCACTCTTGGCAAATTAACTCATCAGAATGCCTTTTTTGCCTTGGATGCCAACTTTCAGAGAGGTTTTACACTTGGTTTTTGTGCCATCCTTCAGCCAGGATTTCTCCATGTAGTTTCACCACCACACTGCCCCCCACATCCCTTCACCTTTTACCTCATGTTAAACAAACAATTAAATGACAAAAATAAAAGAGCCACTGGAGGATTATTAAATGTTGCTTAAGCATAAAATACCGCTTAAACATGTTAAAGGACAAATGACAATAACAAAACAAATAGTGGAAGAATTACCTCTGCAGATTTACAAAGTGCTTTTAGTACCTTATGAAATCAGTGATCCTATGCCTTTAGGGAGGCAGAGAAATACTGTATCTGCTCTACAGATGGGGTCCTTAAAACACCTTAAGTTGGATGCATTTCCCAAGGTCATTCAGTAATGAAATGGAGAGGGCCAGGAATCAGAAACAGGATGTTTTGCCACAGTGGAAACAGTACAGCTATGGAGTCAGAAGGACCTGGGTTTGAACCCCAGTTCAGCTATCTACTGGCATGTGATTTTAGATAAGTCTGGCCGGACACAGTGGCTCATGCTATAATCCCAGCACTTTGGGAGGCTGAGGTGGGTGGATCGCTTGAGCCCAGGAATTCAAGACCAGCCTAGGCAACGTGGTGAAACCCCATCTCTACAAAAAATTTTAAAAACTAGCTGGGCATGATGGCATGCGCCTTTAGTTGCAGACATTCAGGAGGCTGAGTGGGAGGATCACTTAAGCATGGGGGGCGGAAGTTGGGGTGAGCCAAGATCGTGCCACTGCACTCCAGGTTGGGTGACAGAGCCAGACCCTGTCTCAAAAAAAAAAAAAGAAAAAGAAGATAAATCTGGCATTCTTTCTTGACCATAGTTTCCTCATCTGTGAAATGAGAAAAATATCTACCTGAGAGTTGTGAGAAAAAAATAAAGGAGTGGCGTGTGGCACTGTAGAGTAAGTGCCACCATTAGTAGGGTACCATTCCACTCACTGCCCTGGCAAACTCAGTGTTCTTTCACTATTCTTTATTCCCACCACTCTTCTATCTGTGCCTCTCACCTCTCTCTGGCTCCTGAGCCCTGCTTGACCAGTTTTCCAGAGCTGAAAGGTAGAGGTGGCCTTACCGGTAATAGGAAGTTGGCCGGGGTGGGGCATCAGGGGTGTCTTGTTCCAGCTCCCGATAGACCACCTCTGGCAGCTTGGGAGTGGTGCTCGCAGAAACATTGTGGTGGTGGTGATGGTTGGAGTCCTTCCGCTTCTCCTTGTTCTTATGTTTGCCTGACTTGGGAGTAGCAGCTGGTGTCTCAGTGTTCTCCTTGTTGCTGCCATTCTCAGGGGCCTCCTCAGGCGCTTCCTCATCCTCTGACACCACATCCAGGTTGTCAAAGATGCTGATGCGGTGGACGCGGCCATGCAAGTCCACCTCCACCATGCGCTGGGCCTGTGCATAGCTCATCACCTCACGGCCTGGTGACTGTGAGACCTCTGAGGGGCTGGGTGACTGCTTGTTGGCTGGGCGTGACTGGCGCCCCTTCTTCTTGTGCTTGCGGAGTGGAGTCTGTTGTGGTGGTGGTGGGTTGTCGTGGTCATAGTGGTACAGGTGGTACTCAATACCACTGTAACTCTTGTAGACCTTTCGGCAGGTCTCCACCGGGCACTCGTACGGTGGCTTAGTCGCCCGCAAGTTGTGGCAGAAAGTCTTCACATCAAAGTCCACCCCCATGCTGTCACATCTAGAACACACAGATCAGTTAGCATAAGGCTGGGGATGAGTTCCTGACCATTTGCACCAGAGACCCCAGTCTTTCCAGTCCTCCCCCTCACTTGGAGTCACCAGGTCCTGGCCAGCCTACCTCTACAGTGTCTCCAAATGCCATCTCCTCCACCATGGCCCGGATCTGGGCCCTCATCACCTCTTGCCTGGTTATCCTGCCCTATGTCTCAACTCCTCTAGCCCAATCTCACATCATATAGGAGAGTGATCTTTCTACCAGGTAGTAATGATCACGACAATCTCCTCACTAAAAGCCTCCCGATGCTCCCCAGTTCCTTCAAGATAATATTCCAAATTCTCTATAACGCCATTCAAAGAGCTCCTTTCACTTTCTGGCCCTAGTCCTCCTTTCCAGATTCTTTTTACAAGTTACAGCTGTTTTTGTCTACACAGGGGAACCTACCATTCCCTGAATGTTATAACCTCTCATTCCTGCAAAATGATCTCTATTTGGAATGCCTTCCATCCTTTCTGACTGGTAGCCTCCTACTCGTTCTTCAAAAAACCAGCTCAGATGTCACTTCTGACACAACTTCTCTGACTCTCCCATGGGGAGCTGTTTCCACAGCATTCCATTCTCACCTCTACCACAGCACTTGACATACTGAAAATTGTCTCCCCGCTGGACTGGGAGCTGTGTAGTAAAGACAAGAGAGCCTATCCACCTCTGTATCCCCAGTACCTAGCATGCAGTGGACACTCAGTTTTTGGTGAACGAATGAATGACCTGTTGAACGAATAGCTGAATGAGGGGATCACCAGATTGAGAGCTCAGATGGGATGAAGGCCATGTAGAAGGCTGAATGGGTGGCCAATGCTTTAGCATTGGACTCCTGCAGAAATCACTGGATCACAGAAAGAATTCATTTACTTTTGAGGTCTTTCTGGGGAGCCTGGCCCTGGAACTGGGTAGGAGATGTACTGTGAAGTGAAAACTGAGATCATTTAGTCAGTGACAGCAGCCTATATTACATTTGAGCTCTTCACCCACTCACGCAACATTAACTGAGTGACTACCAAGTGCCAGACCCTAAGGGTACAAACACGAACGCGACAATCTAGGCATGCTCAGCTCCACAGTGGTCCGCAGGGGCCCTCCCTTCTCCCTCCCCAACATTCCTGGGTGAGTGTAGACAGCAGATGGCACCAGGCCTCAGGAAGCCCAGCTTGGTCAGGGACTGCCCCAATTTCTCTCGGCCTAGTTGAGTTCAACAATTCAGCTAGGGGCTTGGCACCATCCCAGCCGGGCAGGGCTATCATGAGCTCCCTGACAAAATAACCCCTCTTGGCCTCTCCACCTGTGCCTTAACCAGGCAAGTGGGCTGCTCCAGCTCCTCTGTCAACGGCTCCTGACTTTCACATCAGTAACGCTACACGTCCAACTGCAACTCTCTTCTACTTCCTACCTGCGGCTGTGTCTTTAAACACAAACCAACCGAAGCACAAACAAGCTCTCCTCTTTCCAAGCTGGGTCCCGGGTGAATGGCTCCCAAAGCAGCACAGTGAATCCGGCAATCTCCCCTTGGAACCCGGCAGCAGAGGCACAGGCGACGGAGACGAGAACTGTGACCAGAAAGCCCGTGGGGAGGGACCAAGGAGAATGGCGGCTGCATCTGCCCCAGAAGCTCAGGGGGCTGGAGGAAGTAGGGGGCGGGGGCCGGAGGGATAGGGCTGGGCCCCGGCAGTGCCCGCAGCCCACTCTCCGGATGCGGCGGCGTTTCCCCTTTGTGGAAGTGTAACAAGTGAAACAAGGCTCCCCTCCTGCCACTGGCCAGGGCAGCCCCGAAAAACACACTGTTGCCCCGGGATGCCTGCTGGGAAGCAATGCACTGTCAGTTCTCCCAGCTGGAGTTGCCAGAGAGGCTCCCGGGCCACGCGGCTCAGTGCGCGCCCCACGAACGTAGCCTACCCCTTCCCTGCCGGCCACTCCCGCCCTGGTCCCAGGCCCGCACTCACCGGCCACCTCGAGTCCGGGCTCATCGCCGGGGGCGCCCGCCGGGGCTCCGACCCCACTTGGGGAGGCCGGCGGGGAAAGTCGGGCCGGGAAGGGGGAGCCCCAACTCCGGAGACCGTAGACCTCGCCACCTCGGCCCCCTGCCGCCCCACGCTTTGGTCCCGGCTCCCCGGGATTCCTGCGCTGACCCCTGCTGCTCCCGGTCCCGCCGGCGCCCTGGGGTCTCAACTCCGTCGGCAGCCGCCCGTTTCGCGAGCCCTTAGGATGCCCGGTCTGGGGACCGGGCGCCGCTGGAACAATGGAGGCTCCCAGAGGCAGCGCGAGGACAGCGGCGGCGAAGACCGTGGCGGCAAAGGCTGTGGCAGCGGCGGCGGCAGCAGCGGCGGCGACGGCGTCTGCGCAGGGTAAACGTGGCTCCGCGGCGCTGCTGAGTTGCACTTTCGCCACGGATCCCCGCCCGCCTGCTGAGGCTCGAAAGACCGTTCTCTGGGATTCAGAAAGGACCCTGGACACCCCACAGGGCTTCTCTAGCTCTCTCATTTTAGAGTGGAGTTTCTGGAGACTGAAGTCACCGTATTCGGGATCCGAGGTCGTCGGGCGGTTTGTGGCGAATCTGCAGCCACGGACGGTGAGCGCGGGGCTGGGGGTGAGGAGCCCGCCCTTCTCCCCTCCCCCTCTGCCTCCTCCCTCTCCGCTCCCTGCCTCCTGCTGGCGCCGCGGCTGCGGGAGGGACCTGGCCTTGGTCTCGGAGGAAGGCGGTGAGGCGGGGCCAGAGTCACGGGGCGGGACTGGGGGCAGGGCCGGGACCAAGAGGGATGGGAGCTGGAGCCTAAGGGACCGGGAGTTGTGGGTAGGACCGGGGCGGGGCAGGAGATTAGACCGGTCTGTGGGGCGGGGCTTGTGAGGAGGGGGCGGGGCTACTGTAGAGCGGGGGCCCTGTTA
Source organism: Chlorocebus sabaeus (assembly GCF_047675955.1). Lineage (NCBI taxonomy): Eukaryota > Metazoa > Chordata > Mammalia > Primates > Cercopithecidae > Chlorocebus > Chlorocebus sabaeus. Next base: position 54,858,281 of record NC_132925.1, read on the forward strand.
GAATAGCGAGGTAAAAAGTGGGGTTAAACAGAAGAGGAGTACTCATGAGAGAATGGGCGGAGCTTTGGACGAGTCTGGAAAGTGGAGCTGGACTAGAAATAAAGAACAGAGTTGGAAAAAACGACGCGAGGCTGAAGGGAGTAGGCGGGGCTTGGGAAGGCAGCGGGCGGAGCTGTGGGGAAAGGGCGGGACCGATTAGGGATAACGGGGCGTGACAGAAGGAAAGGGAAGAAACTCGGGAAAAGTAAAGGAGAGGTGCTAGAGAAAAGGTATGGGTCTGAGAGAAGGGGCTGGTTTGGGGCCGGTGGGTGTGAAAGGGCTTGTGTCTGGTAAAGCGGCGGGAACTCTGTGGGTTGGCACGGATGTGCTGCGGGTTGCTGGTTGGAAGATGGTGCCAAAACAGCTGATTTAATGTGAGTGGGCCACCTCCTAGCAATGTGAACGTGGGCAAGTTCAGTTCTTCAAGTTCCTTATTTGTAAAACAGAGCTCGAAAACTCTATTGCTAGCTCTTGAGGGTTTCAGAGAACTTGGATGGCAGGGGAGACATCCTTAAACAATACTCGTTTTGTCATCAAAGAGGAGCGTGAAAGGGTCTTCCAGGGATCTGGGACAAAGTCCAAAGCATCTGAAAGCTTCTCTCTTATCTTAATGCAAACTTTGCATTTGACCCACTAAAATGTCTGTTTTCTAAAAACCATCCCAATAAAATCAACATGCCAGGAAGAGGTTTGCTGATTAAGATCTTGGAATCTGAAGTCAAACTGATGAATTCTCTTAAACAAATGATTCATCCTCTCAGAGCCTCAGTTTCCTTATGTGTAAAGTGGGAATAATATATAGTACCTGTTCTCACAGAGTTGTGAGAATTAAATGAGGTGATGCTTGTAAATCACCTAGCACACGGTTTGACATGTAGTGAATGTTCAAAGAAAATATTATCTGTTATTATCCTTATTAAAATAACTCAGAATAAATGGATCAAAGCAGAGTTATACTAAGTCATCTCCTTTAGTGGTCAGGAATTCGTTTGAGAATCTGGTGAAAACTTTGGGCCATGTGCAGGATTCGGATTTTATGGAAAAAAGAAAAAAACAACTGAGGGCCTCTCTCCTGAGGAAAACATACCAAGTTTCACTTATTAAAGTCTTTGAAGAATGTATGAAGAAGTGATTGGATGAACGTGTTAGGATGGGGATGAATCTAGCTGAAGCCATCCTGGTTCCCCCCTTCTTGATGTAGCCCCAGTCCTTGGGTCCCATAGTCTTCCTTCCCCAATATGCATGAGACAGAGGTGGAGTGAAGATCAGCTTTATTATTGGCATGAAGGCAGGGAGGTGGTGATAGTGCCAGGCCCTCTGCAGGCAAGGAGGCGGAGGGCTTATCAGCCAGCATCGATCCTCCAAGTTGGTCCTCCCAGTGAGGTCCAGGGTTCCAGGTGCCTCTGGCTTAAAGCAGAAGCAGTGGGTGAGCAGACGAGCAGACTGTGAGGCATTGGATATGTGGAATCCTCAGGGCTGCTCTGGAGCTGGGGTCGGGCTGGGGTTGGCAGGGGGTGGGGGCCGAGGCTGGATGTCTCTGGTGCGCATATAGGACAGCAGCTGCTCCGGGATCTCGGCCAGCACATCCTTGGCCAGTCGGGCCATGCTCAACACCTGGTTCCCCGACCGGTCAACATAGTCTCGGAATGGGACGAACTGGGTCAGGCACAGACAAGAAGAGAGAAGCCATGACCAGGAGAGAGGGCATGGGGGTACAGCTGGGAGGCTTTTTGATCTCCAGCATCTCTTTCCAACTATCATAGTATCTCCCTCCCCACATCTTGAACAGTTTTGTACATTTGCTTTCTCTCCACCTACTTTTTTTTCCACCCTCAACCCACTCCAGTTTGGCTTCACACAGGCCATTGAAACTGCTCTTGCTGATGTCGTCAGTGGCCCTGTGTTGCTAAATCAGTCCAGTGAACAGTAATTTTTAGTCCTCATCTTGCTTGACTTCTCTTTAGCTTTCCATTACATTTGACCATAATTCTTCTGGACACATCCCACTCTTGACACCACACTTTTCTGGCTTCTTGCTTACCTTTCTTGAAGCTCCCCACTCCTACCACCATTCCTCTGGGTCTACCTGCTCTCTAAACCTGGTCCCTTCTCTCTCTCAGCTCTCTTCCTGGATGATTTTATACACTTCCATGACTTTAAAAATTGTTCCCTGGAAGGAAGTAGAGCAGGCCAGGAGGTAGGGAGGGAGACTGGAAAGGAAGGATCAGGGGAGAAAAGGGGCAGGGACCAGGGAGAAGGGATCCTGAGAACAGGAGGAGGCCAGAGAGATGGAGTTGGGGCAAGAAGGAGGAGGAGTCTGTGAGAAGGGGCTGGGAAAAGAGAGAGGCCTAGGAGAGGGTCTTGGGGAGCGGAGAAGAAGAAATAAGGTGTAGGGGGAGAGGGGCTAAGGGAGAAAAAAAAAAAGAAAATCTGTTTCCTAATGACTGCCAAATGTATATATCCATCCATGACCTCTTTTCAAAAAATTATGTTTTATTTTTATTTTATTTTTTTCTTTTGAGACGGAGTTTCACTCTTGTTGCCCAGGCTGGAGTGCAATGGTGCGATCTCGGCTCACTGCAACCTCCACTTCCCCCCAGGTTCAAGTGATTCTCCTGCCTCAGCCTCCCGAGTAGCTGGGATTACAGACATGCACCACCACGCCTGGCTAATTTTGTATTTTTAGTAGAGACAGGGTTTCTCCATGTTGGTCAGGCTGGTTTCGAACTCCCAACCTCAGGTGGTCCACCTGCCTCAGCCTCCCAAAGTGCTGGGATTACAGCCCCCCTCACTCCCCATCATCATCTAATCATCAAGTCTTGTAACATTTTCTTCTTAAATATCTTTTGAACCTGCCACTTTCTCTCCCTCCCCACTGCTTCCAGCTAGATCTTTATCACCGCCCTCTACTACTTCAAAGACTTCCTCACTAATGAGTCTACTTGCCTTTTCTCTTGCCCTCTTACTGTCCACCCACCATGCAGCAGCTAGAGAGATCCTTTTAAAATGCCATCTCACTCCCCTATGTAAAATCCTTCAAGAGCTTTCCAATTCTTTTATAACAAACCCCCAAATTTTGCCTCCCTCCTCACACTCAGTATGATCCTGCTACCCTAGCTTCTGCATTTTTGTTGATTGGGCCAGTTCTTCTGGGCCTCGGAGACTTCTCACATGCTGCTCCTCTCCCTGTAATGCTTATCACCTCCCTTTGGTCTCGGCAAGCTAAAGAACCGTTTCCTGACTACTGTACCTATGTTAGGTCCCTGTTACAGGCTCTCAGAGTGGCATTTGCTATTCCTCTGGAGTACTTATCACAATCTAATGAGATATTTATTTGCGTGATTATTTATTGTTGGTTGCCTCCACTAGAGGGCAGGGGCCTTGGGGACCTCCCGACTTACACCATGGACGCACCAAGGCTGCAGCAACCTTCCTATTTATCAAAAAGGATGTATTCAATGAATGAGAAAGGATGAAAGAGTGACGGGGAAAAAAGTAGGAGACTGAGAAGGCAGTAAGTGTGAGTGGCTCCCAGCTTAGCCTCTTCTTCTCTCTGTGCCTCTCAGCTCCGCAACCTCTCCCAGGTCAGGTCTACCTGAACGATGTCCCGCTCTGCGTAGCGTCCTCTAGAGGACACGCGCACATCATCACCGTCCAACTCTTCCATTGCTGCAGAAAAGACACCCCTCAGCTGATTGGCCTCTCCAGCCCCACCCCCATGTTGCCCCCTCCCTTTGAGCTCCCCTTTGGAGTCATCAGAAGAATGCCTAATGCTTGTGATCAAGTCCTACAGATATCAGGCTTTATTATGGAGTTGTTATTATTATTATTATGCCTCCCAGGCAGTCCGTCCTCCCAGGAACCCCAGGGGAAATATTAGTATCATCAGCCTTGATTCTGATAAGGAAACAGGTTCAGAGAAGGTCTGTGACTTGGCCAAGGCTTCACACAGGGGTATCTTACCTTGTCTCTTCTGTGAGGCAGGCCCAAGTACCCGACCCCCTCCCACTTTTCTCCTTAGTTCTTAGTCCCACTCAGGGACACCCCTTCCTACTCACCCTCAAACATGGCTGGTCCTACACCGACGATAATGATAGACATCGGCAATGAGGAGGCCTGTGGGGGAAAGAGGGTGAACGGTTGGGGCAAGCAGCCATCACCAGGGAGGTGACTGTTGGCAGACAGTTTTCTGAGTATGTGTGTCATAGTTCTGCACATTTTGTAAGCAGAGGCATTGATTCTCTCTGCCCCAGACTACTTTTTGAAGGATGTTTCTATATCAAGCAGCCTTGAAAAATACAGTATTTTCCTCTAGAGCAGAGGGCATATTTGCATACTGTCCAATATAGTTTTAAAACAAGGTCTCCCTGGAGATCTTTGGAACAAAAGGCAAGCATGCTTACTGTCCATTATAAAAGACTCAAGTTCCCTAAGCTCAGGGTTCCTCTTCTGTAATGCAACCCACAGTGGCTGCAAGTGTCATCTGTCCCACTTCACATCATCTAGTGGGAACTGGGACTTAGAGAATTCAAGCAAATGCTAATACTCCAGCTACTGCTTTTGCTGGAAATCAAAGTCCTCTGTCTCTAATCCAAGAGTCTTGTGTCTTCTGCCAGCATCCATGAAACTGGCAGGCTAACTTGTTAGCTTGCAAGTAGGATAAAATCTCAGCCCCGGCTGGGCGCGGTGGCTCAAGCCTGTAATCCCAGCACTTTGGGAGGCCGAGACGGGCGGATCACGAGGTCAGGAGATCGAGACCATCCTGGCTAACACGGTGAAACCCTGTCTCTACTAAAAAAATACAAAAAATTAGGCGGGCACCTGTAGTCCCAGCTACTCCGGAGGCTGAGGCAGTGTAAACCCGGGAGGCGGAGCTTGCAGTGAGCTGAGATCCGGCCACTGCACTCCAGCCGGGGCGACAGAGCAAGTCTCCGTCTCAAAAAAAAAAAAAAAAAAAAAAAATCTCAGCCCCTTCACAGTATTGACATTACTCTTCCCTGCCAAGCCCTCCTCCTCAGACTCACGCTGACGATGGCCTCCTTGGTCTGTGTCATGTCAGAGATGACCCCATCAGTGATGATGAGCAGAACGTAGTACTGGGAACCATCAGAGATCTTGGCTGCAGCCCTGGATGAGAGGCCAAATCAGAATCCAGATGAAAGCCAGACAGGCCACAGGAATACCTTACCCCCAGAGCTTCCACAGCCATTGTGTGGGCAGTGGGCAAGACCTGGGGCTTCTGAAACCCATGCTCCTTCCGCAGACCTGGCAGCCTGCCCCTGCCTGCATATATGTATATATATACACACACCAATTTTTTTTTTTTTTTTTTTTTTTTTTTTTTTTTGAGACAGAGCCTCACCCTGTTGCCTAGGCTGGAGTGCAGTGGTGCAATCTCAGCTCACTGCAACCTCCACATCCCAGGCTCAGGTGATGCTCCTGCCTCAGCCTCCCGAGTAGCTGGGACTACAGGTGTGTGCCACCATACCTGGTTAATTTTTATATTTTTAGTAGAGATGGGGTTTCACCATGTTGTGGGCTGGTCTCAAACTCCTGACCTCAAGTGATCTGCCTGCCTCAGCCCTTCAAAGTGCTGGGATTACAGGCGTGAGCCACCGTGCCTAGCCTGCCTTCAGTAATATTTATTGAACACTTACTATGGTAGACACTGGAGATACATGAGGAGAAAAAATAAATCCATCCCAGCCCTCTTGAGTGAGGCAGACATTAATCCAAGAATCACACAAAAATGTGTAAAATTACCACTGTGATGAGTGCTGTGATGGAAGGGACACTGCTATGACAGGGTGCCAGAGGGGATCCTGACCGGGTGCAGTGGCTCATGCCTGTAATCCCAGGACTTTGGGAGGCTGAGGTGGGCGGATCATTTGAGGCCAGGGATCTGAGACCAGCCTGGCCAACATGGTGAAACCTTGTCTCTATGAAAAATACAAAAACTAGCCAGGCATGGTGGTGGATGCCTTTAATCCCAGCTACTCGGGAGGCCGAGGCAGGAGAATCCTTGAACCCAGGAGGCGGAGGTTATAGTGAGCTGAGATTGCGCCACTGCACTCCAGGCTGGGTGACAAGAGTGAGACTCCATGATTGATTGATTGATTGATAGATAGATAGATAGATAGATAGACAGACAGACAAATGGGATCCTGATGTGAGCCAGAAGGTCAGCGAAGGTTTCTTTAAGGAAGTGATGTTTGAGGATAGAGAGGCTAAATGAAAGAGGAGGAGGATCTTTCTAGGAAGGGGGAACAGTAAGGCCAAAGGCACTAGAGTGGGGCTAAACGACAACTCCCCTGTGTGGAGGTCAGAAATTGAGGGAAGCAGAGTGGGCCATGTGGCTGAGGAAGCACAGAGCTTAGACACACAGGGATTTATCAACCCCTGGCAAGATTTTGATGTTTATACACGAGCAAGAGCAAAGGCTGAGGGCTTCCTTGCTTCCCTCTCCCCCACATTTCTCTCTCCCTTCTCCTCTCTGCCGACCACATCTCATTGCCTGGGCTGTTGGGCCCCGTGCAGTCCTTCCCTGGTCAATCTAATAGCTGCTTCCAGAGCTCCTTTTCCTTCTCTCACCAGTCTTTGAAGCCAAGATTTTTTTTCCACCTGAAAAGGATGTCAGAAGTTATTGAGTCCAGTCCCTTTATTATGCATATTCAAAAAAAAAAAAAGACCTAGAGAGGGCACAAAGGTAGTGGGAGACCTTGGTCTCTTGACTTCCAGTCTCCAGTCCTGTGCAGATTGGAAAGGATGGAGCTGTGCTGTCCAGTAAGGTAGCCTTAGCTGCATGTAGCTATTGAAATTTAAATTAATTAAATATAGTTAAACATTCAGTTCCTTGGCCACCCTAGCTACTTTCACGTGCTCCATATCCATATGTGGCTGGTGAATACCATATTGGCCTGCACAGATACAGAACTTTTCCATCATTGCAGAAAGTGCTATTGGATGGTGCTGTATTGAAACCTGATCTCAAAATGTGAGGAAAGGCACGGAGAGGGCATAGAATTATAAAACAGCTTTGGGGACAGGTCGGGAGGCTCACGCCTGTAATCCGAGCACTTTGGGAGGCTGAGGCAGGAGAATCACTTGAGACCAAGAGTTTGAGAACAGCGTGGGCAACATAGTGAGGCCTGGTCTCTACGAAAAAAATTAAAATTAACTGGGCTTTGTGGCACGTGCCTATAGTCTCAGCTACTCAGGAGACTGAGTCAGGAGGATTGCATGAGCCCAGTGAGCCATGATGGCACCACTGCACTCCAGTCTGGGAGACAGAGTAAGACCCCAACTGAAATAAAAATAAAAATAAAGTAATAAAATAATTTTGGCTCAGTTTGCCCAGGGCCCAGAGTGGGAGTGAGTGGGTCATGATCCTCTTTTTTTTTTTTTTTTTTTGAGACAGTCTCGCTCTGTTGCCCAGGCTGGAGTACAATGGCATAATCTCAGCTCACTGCAATCTCTGCCTCCTGGGTTCAAGCAATTCTCCTGCCTCAGTCTCCTGAATAGCTGGGATTATAGGTGCCCACCACCATGCCCAGCTAATTTTTATATTGTTAGTAGAGACAGGGTTTCACCATGCTGTCCATGCTGGTCTTGAACTCCTGATCTCGAGTGATTCACCAACCTTGGCCTCCCAAAGTGCTGGGATTACAGGCATGAACCACCGCAGCCGGCCATGATTCTCCTTTACATCCCCTACCCACTTCCTGAATTCTGGTCCCAGCCTCCTCAGAGACCTGGCTTGGTACCTTTTCCTGTCACTTACTCATTTCACAAATAGCAACTGCATACCTACTATGTATCAGGCACCAAACTGGGTGCTGAGCATGGAGCAGAATAGGATATTGTCCTTGGGGAGAGAGAGGCTTAAACTACTAAAATGCATCGAGGTTAGGGCTTTGAGGATGTAACATCTAACCTAAGTACCTGAAAAATGGGTTGGGTTTAGCCAGGTGGTGATGGGGGTAGGAAGGTAAAGGGAAAAGTGTTCCAGAGAGAGAGAATGGGTAAGTGCAAACCACGAGGAGTTACATGTAGAACTATGGCAGAGAGGCTGGACCTGGTGACACATCTAAAATCCCAGTGTTTTGGGAGGATGAGATCAGAGGATCTCTTGAGCCCAGGAGTTTGAGACCAGCTGGGCAATGTAGCAAGACCCTGTCTCTACAAAAAATAACGAAATTAGCCTGGCGTGGTGACATGCACCTGTGGTCTTGGTTACTTAAAAGGCTCAGGTGGGAGGGAGGATCGGTTGAGCCCAGGAGTTCAAAGCTGCCGTGAGCTACAGTGGTACCACTGCACTCCAGCCTGAGCAACAGAGTGAGACCCTGCTCTTAAAAAAATAAATAAATAAGGAACTATAGAAGAGAGGAGACAGTGAGCATAATGCAAGGGTTTGGGGGCACAGGAGGTACATCTTTGGTTCTCTGTAGATGCCTTGCATTTTCAAGGCTATTTTTATCTGGAAGTTAGCTGAGAAAATGGGTGACTGGCCAGAAGCCAGTCTGTGCCTCACTTGGCTGTAGAGTGGAAAACAGCAGAGTCCATTGTGATCATCAAAATCGCAGATGTATACTTGACATACATCATCTAATTTGGTTTTTTGTTGTTGTTGTTTTGTTTTTTGAGACAGAGTCTCGCTTTGTCTCCCAGGCTGGAATGCAGTGGTGTGATCTTGGCTAACTGCAAGCTCCGCCTCCCGGGTTCACACCATTCTCCTGCCTCAGCCTCCCCAGTAGCTGGGACTACAGGCGCCCACCACCACGCCCGGCTAACTTTTTGTACTTTTTTTAGTAGAGATGGGGTTTCACCGTGTTAGCCAGGATGGTTTCCATCTCCTGACCTCATGATCCGCCTGCCTCGGCCTCCCAAAGTGCTGGGATTACAGGCGTGAGCCACCATGCCCGGCCATACATGATCTAATTTAATCCTCACCCCCATTCTATAAGGTAGGCACTTTAAAAGTTCCTATTTTTATGGCCGGGTGCAGTGGCTCATGCCTGTAATCCCAGCACTTTGGGAGGCCGAGGGGGTGGATCACCTGAGGTCAGGAGTTCGAGACCAGCCTGGCCAACATGGCGAAACTCCGTCTCTACTAGAATACAAAAAGTAGCCAGGCATGGTGGTGCGCACCTGTAATCCCAGGTGCTCATGAGGCTGAGGCAGGAGAATTGCTTGAACCCGGGGGCGGAGGTTGCAGTGAGCCGAGATCATGCCACTGCACTCCAGTCTTGGTGACAGAGCAAGACTCCATCTCCAAAAAAAAAAAAGGTTCCTATGTTTAAAATGAGGAAGCTGAAGCTTAGAGACATTAAGTAGCATCCCCAAGGGGTTATGAAGCTGGAGTCCAAGCCCATGCCTGATCAGCTGAGCCTAAAACTGGAGCTCTTGATTCTCTTATTCTTTATCCCAAGGCCATTCTCTGTGTAGTCCTCTGTACACAGTGTACACTCTAGTCATATTAAACTCTTTACTGTTTCATGAACTTGCCCCTTCATTCTTCTGTTTTTCACATGCCATTCCTTCTACCAGGCCTGCTCTACTTCTTTTTCTCTGATAAAGTCTACCTTGTCCTCTAGACCCAGCTGAGCAGTCCCCTTTATGGTACTGGAGCCTATGCCCTACCCCCTCCCTCTAGGATACTACTCCACCCACCAAGATGGGCTGTCTGCTCCTCTAAGTGGGTTCTCACTGCGTGATCTGCTGGATAAAGCTAGATGACTATAAGTACACTTAAAACACCTTTTTTTCCTAAATTAAACATGGATGCAATGTGAGAAGAATATAAAATTTGCATGAATTTTTAAGATGGAATACGGAAACTTCAAAGACATTTTCAGCCTGACTGCTTTCAGCTATGCCCCCAGATTCCCCCAGAGGGACGCTGTCGCTTGCCTTTGCCGACAGGCGACTTGCTAGAAAAGTCTGGGAAGCTCTGGTCTACAGAAGGTAATGATTTATTTATATTTCTGTCTCCTGCACCAAGGCGGGAGCTCCCAAGGGCAGGGACTAGATCTGCTTCATCTGTGAATCTTCAGTGCCCCAGCAGAGAACTGAGCACACAGCAGATGCCCTTTGAATAGTAATAATGATAATAATAGTAACAGTAATAGCGAACACCTATAGTATTTATGATATGGCAGGCACTGTTCTAGGTGTTTGACATATATTAATTAGTTCTCACAACAACCCTATGAAGTAGACATTGTTACTTTCCTCATTTTACAAATGAGGAATAAGGCACAGAGAGGTTAAGAGTCTTGACCAAAGCCACACCTAGTGAGTGATAGAACCAGTGTGTTAACTTGGCTAGTGTGGCTCCAGACCCCACACTCATGATACACTGCCCTTTTACTGAATGTTTACTAAGTGAATGAATAAATTTTGAATTAGTGTAGTTGCATAAGATAATATTTAAGAAGTCTGCTTAATAACAACAAAAATATGATCAGGTTCCAGTATTAGTGGAAAAAAAAATCAGTAGTGAAATGTTATATGTATAATAATTTGACTATAATTATGGATGCATAAGGAAAGTAACTGTATGTACATCCACATTCCATGGGCAGTATTCAGGGTGATTTCTTCATTTCTCTATTGAAATTTTGTACGGTTATTATTAAATAATCTATTATCATTACTGCAAATTAGAAAATAAACAAATCTACTAGAATTAATACCTGAGTGATAAAATAATCTGTACAACAAACCCCCATGTGTCAAGTTTGTTATGTAACAAACCTGCATGTGTACCCCTGAACTTAAAAGGAAAGTTAAAAAAATAAACAAATAAATCTTTGCTAGGGGAAAAAGTATGTGACATATAAATCTCACTGAAATCCTTTCACTTTTATTCCCCTTTTGTTTCATCTTTTTACTTCTAAGCTTTCTGAGGGGCTTTGTGTTAGCTGGGTTTCTTCTGTTTACTATAAAGTGGGGTTTGCTTATTTTTTATTCAATCAAATAATCTTTTTCTTTTTTAAGGTCAAACAGAGCTTATTTATGTTTATTGACATATGTTTGGTTTTAGTTCTGTCATTTCATAAATTTGTTTTAAATTTATTTTAATACCCTCTGGTTTTTAAAGTCATTTGATATATGATCTGGGTTTTCTTTGCTTTGCTTTATGTGTGTGTGTGTGTGTGTGTGTGTGTATTTTTTTTTTTTTTTTTTTTTGAGACAGAATCTCGCTGTGTCGCCCAGGCTGGAGTGCAGTGGCGTGACCTGGGCTCACTGCACTGTCTGCCTCCCGGGTTCAAGCAATTCTCTGCCTCATCCTCCTGAGTAGCTGAGATTACAGGCACCCGCCACCACGCCTGGCTCATTTTTGTATTTTTAGTAGAGACGGTGTTTCACCATCTTGGCCAGGCTGGTCTTAAACTCCTGACCTTGTGATTCACCCGCCTCGGCCTCCCAAAGTGCTGGGATTACAGGCGTGACCCACCGTGCCTAGCCTGCTTTGTATATTTTTGTTCTGAAAACTTGGACAGTCATGCTTCTAGTTTTTAACTTATCATTTATTGAGCATGTACCATGGGCCAGACACTGTGCTAATACTTGTTATACTGTTATCTAATTTTTAACCTTGCAATAACTCTATAAGGAAGCTGCTGTTGTCATCCATTATCATGCCACTTTACAGGGATGAAACAGATGCTTAAAGAGGCTAAGTTGCTTGGTTAGTGAATGGTGGAGCTAGGATCACACTCAGGTCTGATGCTAAAACTTATGCCTTCACCACAGTGCTGTAGGCTCTTCTCTCTCTTACCCAAACTCAAGCCCTGGGTTGTCATTTTCAGGCAGTGGGGTTAGGGTAATTTGCTGACACCTTTTCTGCCCCATAATAAGGTACAGTCATCCCTCAGTATCCGCAGCGGATTGGTTCCAAGACCCCCGTGGATACCAAGCTCCTCAGTACTCAAGTCTGTTATATAAAATGGTGTAGTATTTGCATATAACCTATACACATCCTCCTGTATACTTTAATTTTTAAAATTTAAATATTTAATTAAAAAAAAAAGGGCCAGGCATGGTGGCTTATGCTTATAATCCCGGCACTTTGGGAGGCTGAGCAGGCGGATCACCTGAGGTTGGGAGTTCAAGACCAGCCTGACCAACATGGTGAAATGTCTCTACTAAAAACACAAAAATGAGCCGAGCGTGGTGGCGTGCACCTATAATACTTGCTATTTGGGAGGCTGAGGCAGGAGAATTGCTTGAATCTGGGAGGTGGAGGTTGCAGTGAGCTAAGATCGTGCCACTGCACTCCAGCATGGTGACAGAGCAAGACTCTGTCTCAAAAAAAAGAAAAAAAAAAAGAGATGGGGTCTCACTATATTGCCCAAGTTGGCCTTGAACTCCTAGGCTCAAGTGACTCTCCTGCCTCAGTCTCCCAAAGTGTTGGGATTAGCCACCATGCCTGGCCTCTCCTGTATACTTTAAAACATCCCACATTACTTAGAGTGCTCCTGACTGTCCTTGGGGAGTCAGTCCCTTATGTGGGTCCCCTCATTTCCCCCAACCTCCACCCAGTTCCCTTACCTGGCCACTTGGTTGATGACAGGAGCAAAGTAGGTGGGCCCATAGAGCTGCACTGTGCGCAGGCTCTGGAAATAGCTCTCCAGCACACCCTCGATGCCCGCACAGTTGGGGTCTTCATCATTGTTGTTCTGTCAAACAATATGCCCTGCCAGGCTGAGCCCATGCAGGGTACATCCAGGAGTGCTCTGATTCCAGCTCACTCCTTCCATTTTCCATCAGTCCCTTTCATGCTCCCCTCCAAACCCAGCCCTGCTCCCCTCCCTGCTCTGCTATCCTCTCATAGCTTCCTGTGCCTCTACATGCCCTTTGAAGAAATGTAAACAGAACAAAATCATCAACTTGGGTGAACCAGATGCCAGGGCATGGAGGTTAAGCTCTGGCCAATACCATACCAGGGGGAACTGGTGGGAGATCCGTCCCTCTGGGGGCAGCTTGGCCCCAAAGCCGTAAGCTGGGAAGAGCTTGTCACTGTCATAGTCCTGGATGATCTCTCCCACTGCCTTGAGGGCCATGGCATAGGCGCTGAGCTGGTAGGGACTCATGTAGTGCAGGGAGGTAGGCTGCAGAGGATTCCCTGTAGGGACACAGGAACCCCAGCCTCATGATCATCTGGATCATCCATCTGCTCACCTGCTTATCTTTGTGTGCATTCATCCACCTATATCCATTTATCTGCCCTCTGCCCATGTCCTCCCTCCTTATTTTACCCAATCATCCATTGGTTCATTTATCCATCTATCCACCTACCCATTCCTATATCTATTCATCCATTTACCTACCTACCCACACATCCATCCACCCATCTACCTGGCCATACATCTATCTTTCAGTCTACTTATACATCTTTATCCACCAATCTCTCCATTCTCTTATGCAGCTACTTGCTTACCCACTCATCCATCTGTCAGTCCATCCATCCATCCACCCATCTACCCACTTGTCTACTTGCCATTTTTCTTCATTTTCCATCCATCTGTAGAGCAGTATTATTTTATCCATCCAGCTAGCCAGCCCTCTCCATTCCATTCATTCTCTTGTCTGTTCTCATATGGATTTATCCACTCATGCATTTCCTCTATCTAATTACTTGTTATTTCCCCAACTTAAACTTTGGTCTATTTGTCCACCCACATACCCATCCATGCATCTTACTTGGCTAACCTATTATACTCACCAACCCGTGTACCCACTCCATTTGTTCATGGATCTATGCATTCATTCAAGACTCACTACCTATTCACCTATCCATCTCTCCTTATACCCCCTTTCTCTCTCATCCATCAGCCTACTCATCCACCTGTTGCGCTATATATCCTTTCAACCCTCTGTGATCCATCTACCCATCTATTTTTCTGTACTCTATTTTCCTGGCTAGGTTTTGCCTAAGTTTGTGCTTCTTGGGTAGGTAAACTCTTATCCCTAGGTAGGAATCCAGACCAACTCCTAATGACTCCCTTAGAAGTCCCTTCCCACCTCCCCCTTTTTCACTCATCCATGTCTCACCATTGGAAGCTGTGAAGTCAATAGCTACTGTGAAGTTCAGCTGTGTCCTGTTGGGGAAGCAGATGAATTGAGAAGTGAGGAACTAATAATTATTACTTCACTATTTCTCAAACAGTAATGTGCATATGGATCACCTGGGGCTCATGTTAGAATGCAGATTCTGATCCAGATGGTCTGGGTGGAGCCTAACAAACTCCCAAGTAATGCTGATGCTGCTAGCTCATGGACCACACTTTAGGTAGCAGAATTAAATGCCTGCTGTGTGTCAGGTGTATTATAGGTCATTTAATTTAACTCTTACTATAGCCCTGAAGTAGTAATTAATATCCCCATTTGGCTGGGCGCCATGGCTCACGCCTGTAATCCCAGCCTTTTAGGAGGCCAAGGCAGGCGGATCACCTGAGGTCTGGAGTTCGAGACCAGCCTGACTAACATGGAGAAACCCCCATCTCTACTAAAAATTAAAAAAAATTAGCCAGGCGTGGTGGCGCATGCCTGTAATCCCCACTACTTGGGAGGCTGAGGCAGGAGAATTGCTTGAACCCGAAGGCGGAGGTTGCAATGAACCAAGATTGCACCATTGCACTTCAGCCTGGGCAACAAGAGTGAAACATCGTCTCAAAAAAAAAAAAAAAAAAAAAAAAAATTCCTCATTTTACACAGGAGAAAAGTGAAGTGCAGAGAAGCAAAGTACCTTTCCCAGGTCTTCCTGCCTCCACCAAACCAAACAGAATGTCCCCTATAGTCTGCTTGGCTTTTCCCTCTGTCTCTACCTCTCTGTCTTGCCTGACTATAACTTTATTCGTGCCCCAATTAGGTTACTGGGGCCACCAATGAAGACCACTGGTCTGGGAGCTGTCTTCCCGGGAGGAGCCGAAAGCCGAGAATGAAAGCAGCCCCCTGAAGGGAACTAAGAGGAGCAGTATTCTGCATTTTACAGAGCACTTTGTAGTTGGCCAAGTGTTTTAAAGTTTATCTACATGGTCTCACTGGACCCTGACCATTCATAAATAAGAAACCTGGGGCTCAGAACTGGGAGTAATTTATTGCCGGGCTTTCAGCCCAGAGGTTGGCCTGTGACTCACCCTCCCTTGATGTAATCAACAAAAGTGAATTCAGAGTCCACAGAGAAGGAGAGCAGCGTCACCTGTGGGACAGAATAGGCAGCCCTGGCACTTTGGAAAAGGCAGTTGGGTTGGCAGAAGGGAGTGAGGCATATAGGGGCTTGGAAAGAGGCACGTGATGGGAGGCACATGATTCCACCTGCTTCCCCAGTCAGCCCCACCCTGTTCAACTTCTGACAGGGAAAAAGGGGAAGCTGTCAGAAACATAGTTGGATTTCCAAAAGTATATTAAATTGGGAAATACAACTTAGGTTTTTTTCTTTTATTCTGCAAAAGAGTAAAATCAGAAAAATTTCCTGAGTGAGAAAAAACAAAAACTTAAATGGTGCTCCTTGTGCCCAGTATTACTATTCCAGGTAATCTTGCCCACCGTCTTGCCTTGCCCTCAATATTTCTCATGCTGTGTCAATGGGGACAGACATGGAAGGATCCAGGGAGGGCCACAGCTCTAGGGAGCACTCACAGTTCCTGAGTTGACATATTTTTTCTTCTTACATTTCTTCCGAGGGTTAAGTACCTAAGTGGAGGAGGTAACAGTGATGATGAGAAACAAAGGAAGGGAGGTGCAGACTCAGCACACTGGGATGGAGGGCCTGGGTGATCTGGAGAGGGCTGGAATGCTCACCTCATATACTGTGAACTGGTTCTGGGCCTTGCTCAGCTCCCGGTAGCTGGTGGTGAACTCACCAATGAAATCGTGGCTGCAATGAGGTGGGTGTGGCTAAGCAGCAGCTGCTGCTGGTTTGGAACCAGACCTGAACCCAATCTTTTATTCCTTCTATCCTAAGCCCCTACTTAGGCTGCAGGGCAGCCTAGTGCTGGGGCCATAAGGGAGGGCAAACATAGGGGAAAAACGGGAAGAGACAGTGTCCAGAGAGACAATTGGGGAGATCAGTTGTACCCAAGACACTGGTGTTTATCATCACCTTTCCTGGCTCCTAAAGCTACTTTGGGGTTCTCAGTGAATGTACAACATATTATTGAGAACTGCTTGGGTCAAGTACAGGAGAAGGGACTATGTGGGGCAGTTCTACCTTCCATCCCGATCCCAGTCGTACACGTCAATCTTCACGGTTCTGAAATGTAGGAGACAAACATATGCTAGATGTGTATGATAAATCCCAGAGACACCCTCATACAGTTAACCACACACATATCATCTCCCCATCCACCCATCTGTCTTCCCATTAAGTTGTTCATCTTTCAACCTACCTCCCATCCTGTCTATTCATTCATCAGTCCGTGCCTGTACCCAACCACCTACCCCTGTTAATACTACTGTGGTTAGTACCACTAGTACTTTTTTTGTTTGGTTGGTTTTTTTACTGCTTTGAGCCTTATTGTATTCCAGGCATTGTTCTCAGCACATTCACAGATTGTCTCATTTAACTTAACAATCACCCTATATAAAGTAGGTACTATTATGCTTATCTTGGGATAAGGAAATTGAGATACAAAAAAAAAAGTAATTTGGCTAAGATCCCATAGCTAGTAAATGACTGAACTGAGATTTAAACCCAGGCATCCTGATTCCAAAGACTTTGTTCTTAACTGTCATGCCTAAATCATTCCATATGTCTACCTATCAGCCCATCCAACCATCCATCTATCTATCTAGCTACCTATTTACCTATACATTTGCCAGTCCAATTACCTATCAGTTCATCTCTTTGGCCACCTAACTATACATCTAGCCATTCACTGACTCACTGAGGCATGCAAGCATCCATCCATCTATCTACCCAACTGTATAACATCTACCCATCTAGTTATCCATTCATCAGCATAACGATTCATTTACTCATGTATGTGCCCATCCATTCTTCCACCCTTCCACCTACCATCTATCTTTATACTACCCATTTACTCATTCATTTGGTTGGCCTATCCATCTAATTTATACCCATCCATCAACTAATTCACCTACAAATCCATCCATTAATCCATTTGCCATCTATTCATCTATCCAACCATCAATCTACTTGTCACTCAACCTATCTTTTTGTATTCCACCTGCTTTTCTGTTCATCCTCCTGCCTCCCAGTCATCCATCAAACTCTCATTTACCAATTTATCATCCACCCATCCATCAGCTCATCCATCCGTTAATCACCCATCATCTGTATATCCACAGATCCACCCATCATCAGTCCAATTATCCATTCATCTGCTATCCATTCATTTATCTGCCCCTCTACCCACCCACCAATTCACTCATATATCCATCCACATACATATCCAACCATTCGCTAGTTTACCCATCCAACGATCCATCCATGTACCTGCTTATTCATTTGTTAATCTGCCCTTTCATCTACCCATCCACCTACCATTCCATCCATCAGTCGATCCATCACTGGATAGTCCACCTATCCATCTGTGTGGCTATCCATCTGCCTCTCCATCCAACCTCATCACCCAACCTCATGCCGCAAACTCTATCTCACTGAGCAGGACCCTCCAATGCTATTATGATACTTCTACTATCATTCTTGGGCCCAGGAACCCCACTGGCATGTCCTTGGCTCCTTACTCCCCAGCTTATGCCAGAGCCAACCTGTCATAGTCTCCATTGCACAGAGCCCGCACAGGGATGCTGAAGGGCTGCCACACAGGATTCAGTGTGTTTTTCACAACCTCTGTCTTGTGGCAGATGGTGAACCTGGAGGGGAGTGGGAAGGATTGGTATAATTTATCTCGTGCCTGGGGGTAGGACTGAATCCAGAGACAGAACTGGATGCTCTCAGAGATTCCTGAGATTACCCCACTTGTTTTTTTTTTTTTTTTTTTGAGACGGAGTCTTGCTCTGTCACCCAGGCTGGAGTGCAGTGGCTCAGCTCACTGCAAGCTCCGC
This sequence comes from Chlorocebus sabaeus, assembly GCF_047675955.1. Classification (NCBI taxonomy): domain Eukaryota; kingdom Metazoa; phylum Chordata; class Mammalia; order Primates; family Cercopithecidae; genus Chlorocebus; species Chlorocebus sabaeus. The sequence goes on from NC_132925.1 coordinate 54,876,356, forward strand.
CTCCCAGGTTTACGCCATTCTCCTGCCTGAGCCTCCAGAGTAGCTGGGACTACAGGCGCCCGCCACCTCGCCCGGCTAGTTTTTTTGTATTTTTTAGTAGAGACAGGGTTTCACCGTATTAGCCAGGATAGTCTCGATCTCCTGACCTCGTGATCCGCCCGTCTCGGCCTCCCAAAGTGCTGGGATTACAGGCTTGAGCCACCATGCCCGGCCTACCCCACTTGTTAAGCACATGCCCCACCCCAGCCTAAGAGCCCTGATGGCAGTGACTCACGTGCCATCCTCATTGCTCCTGTAGAACACAAGAAAGGGGTCTGATTTCCCAAAGAAGTCCTTCTTGTCCAGCTTGTTTGCACATAGCTGCATGGTGGCAATGTCCTAGGGATGGATGAAGTTGGGCTGGTGACACCCAAATTGCCCATAGCCTTCAGACAGTCCATTAAAGGGTTTATGGGGAGAGAAGGGAGCTCCTGGGTCTAGCATGTGGCCCTTACTGACCCGACAATTGCTAAGCTCTTCTGCAGTCAGCAATATGGTCCCACACTTCTTGCCTGGTACACCCCTGGAAGCAGAAAAAGCCTCTTAGTGAGAGGAGGGAGGGTAGGCAACAAGGATTGAGTGGCCAGTCTGGGGTTAGGTGGACCAGGGGATTCAGTTTGCCATTTACTGACAGTCCCTTTTGTCTTGAGTGCCTTCTGGTGAGGAAGGGCCTCACTTTGGGTGGGGTCTGCAGTCTGGTAAAAAGGGGTTAGAACAGCTTAGGTGAACATCTCACAAAAGTAGCATGAGAAAGACAAGGGATTTAGTCAGTGGATTTTATGATTGTTAAGCTGTGTGACCCTGGGCAAGTTATTTCCCCTTCCTCAGCTTTAGTTTTTTTCTCTGTGAAATGGGAATCATGATGACTTGTCAGGGCTGTGAAGAGATGAGTGCATGGAAGGAAAATCAACTCATAAGCTTTATAGATATGAGCTAGTTGTATTCTTCAAAGCCAACCCTGGTTCCTACTATATGCCGGGTGCTGATAGACATGAATTGGGCAATTGGCACTCTCCAGCTCTGCTAGACTGCCCGCAGGGCAGGGGGAGGTGGAATGTCAAAGCCACTAGGTAAATAGAGTGGGTTGTAGCGATACTGAATGAGGGAGAAGAATTTCTGTCCAGACCCAGGGACAGGGCTGGTTTGTTAGGTCAAAGCTGATGTACTTTCTGAAGACCATGGAGAGAGAGATTTAAAAGACAAGGGAAACCTTATCCTTTCCTGACCCTAGAAGGAACACTTCCATGTGTTTGAACGGTGCATACAAGGACCCCCAAGAGACCTTGGGCCTGTGAACCCTGATTCCCAAAGGGATCCAAAATGTAGCAGAGAAAAAACTAGGTCAGAAGGGTCCTGGATTCCAGTCCTGGCTCTAACTTGCTATGTGATTTTCCCTATCCTTAGAATGAGAGTTGAACTATTTGGCTCCTTTGATCTTTGACTCTTTGTGCTTTACAAAGAGGGAACGTGATGAGAATAGGGACTATTTGCCTACGGCTGGGCGTGGTGGCTCACGCCTGTAATCCCAACACTTCGGGAGGCCGAGGTGGGCAGATCACCTGAGGTCAGGAGCTGGAGACCAGCCTGACCAACATGGTGAAATCCTCTCTCTACTAAAAATACAAAAAAAAAGAAAAAAAATTAGCTGGGTGTGGTGGCGGGCGCCTGTAATACCAGCTACTGGGGAGGCTGAGGCAGGAGAATTGCTTGAACCCGGGAAGCAGAGTTTGCAGTGAGCTGAGATCAAGCCCTTGCACTCCAGCCTGGTTGACAGAGTGAGACTCCATCTCAAAATAATAATATTAATAATAATAATAATAATAATTCACCTGCACATCCAGGACCAACGAATTGTTGATCCTGTTGCCTCCTCACTATTCTTTGCCTCCTTAATGTTCTCCCTTACCACCTCATCCATCCAGTGTGAATTCCAGTCAGTGATTATAATAATCATTCACTTGCATCCTGTCTCTTTTTTCCTTCTCTCACTTTTTTTTTTTTTAAGAGTTGGGGTCTCACTCTGTTACCCAGGCTGGAGTACAGTGGCACGGTCATAGCTCACTGAAGCCTCAAATTCCTGTACTCGAGATCCTCCCACATCAGCCTCTCAAGTAGCTGAGACTACAGGTGCACATCACTACGCCTGGCTAATGTTTAAATTTTTACTTTTTTAGAGATAAGGTCTGGCTATGTTACCCAGACTGGTGTTGAACTCCTGGCCTCAAGAGATCCTCCTGCCTCAGCCTCCCAAAGTGCTTCGATTATAGGTGTGAGCCACTGGCCCAGCCTTTTCTCTCACTTTCGATATATTTATTTGGCAGAACCACAGCTCTAGTTAAGCCTAACTCTGCCTAACCCATACTGTACCTGTGAAACTGAACATGGCCAGACAAAAACACAATTATGCGAACTTGTCTCTTTTCAGATGCATGACTGCAGACCTCAAGAGGGTCCTTATTGTTGCCTCGGAGTCATACTATACGTCCCAAGGCCCTTCACTCTCTGGTAGATGGTAGTTCTGGTAGATGGCAGTTTCACTCCTTCTCTCTCCTCAACCCCTAAAGCCTCCTCCCCTATCCGCATTCTCAGCCAATGACCTTGTTTCCTACTCACTGAACAAAATTGAAGCAATCAGAAGAGAATGTCCACCCACCACCACACCTACCCTGCCACCAGTATCTTCACCCACACAAGTGTGACTCCTACCGTTGCTATAAATGAACTGTCCTTGTGCCTATTTATCCCTCCACTGTGTACTATATTTCATACTGTCTTGTCTGCACAGGAACATCACTTCAGTAACGCTCACCTCTTTTTATTACATCAAGGTTTCAGTTTCTACTTGGTCATTCCCATCAATATGTAAATATAGTATAATTTTCCTTTTTTTTTTTCTGTAGAGATGGAGCCTCACTATGTTGCCCAGGCTGGTCCTGAACTCCTGGGCTCAAGTGATCCTCTCACCTCAGCCTCCAGAGTAGCTGGGATTACACTACGCCCAGCCAATGTGGTATAATTTATCTCATGTTAAATTTTTTTTTCTTTTTTTTTTTCTTTTTGAGATGGAGTCTCGCTCTGTCACCCAGGCTGGAGTGCAATGGTGTGATCTCGGTTCACTGCAACCTCTGCCCCCTGAGTTCAAGCGATTCTCCTGCCTCATCCTCCCTAGTAGCTGGGATTACAGGCGTGCTCCACCACACCCAGTTAATTTTTGTATTTTTAGTAGAGACAGGGTTTCACCATGTTGGCCAGGCTGGTCTTGAACTCCTGACCTCGGGTGATCCACCTGCCTTCACCTTTAGGAGGCCTCAGCCTCCCAAAATGCTCGGATTACAGGTGTGAGCCACTGCGCCCAGCCTCGTGTTAAAAAATTATAAACTTGGCCGGGCGTGGTGGCTCACGTCTGTAATCCCAGCACTTTGGGAGGCCGAGGTGGGTGGATCACGGGGTAAGGCGTTCAAGACCAGCGTGGCCAAGATGGCGAAACCCCATCTCTACTAAAAAACTACAAAAATTAGCCGGGCGCGGTGGCAGGCGCCTGTAATCCAAGCTTCTCAGGAGGCTGAGGCAGGAGAATCACTTAAACCAGGGCGGCAGAGGTTTGTAGTGAGTTGAGATCACACCACTGCACTCCAGCCTGGGTGACAGAGTGAGACTCCGTCTCAAAAAAAAAAAAAAGAAAAAATTATAAACGTATTCTTGACCTCTCTTCCTGCTTCAGCCACATCTCCTTCTCTCCTCTCCTCTCCCCTCCCCTCTCCTCTCCTCTCCCTTCTCTTTTTTTTTTTTTTTTTTTTTTTTTTTTTTTGCAACAAAGTCTCCCTCTGTTGCCCAGGCTGGAGTGCAGTAGCATGATCTTGGCTCGCTGCAACCTGTGCCTCCCTGGTTCAGGCGATTTTCCTACTTCAGCCTTCTGAGTAGCTGGGATGACAAGCATGCGCCACCACTCCCAGCTAATTTTTTTGTATTTTTAGTAGAGATTTCACCATGTTGGCCAGGCTGGTCTGGAACTCTGGACCTCAAGTGAGCCACCTACCTCAGCCTCCCAAAGTGCTGGGATTACAGGTGTGAGCCACCGTGCCTGGTCACACATCTTTTCTCTTCTCCCCTTTGCTGTAAAACTCCTTGACAGATGCCTTGACTCCCTCCGTCTTCCATCCTCTTCACCTCCACCTCTTCTTTAAAACTATGCTTGTAAGAGTCAACAGGGATTTTCACCTTGCTAAATGCAATGGCCAATTCCCAATCCTCATCTTACTTGAGCTGCAGCAGCATTTGACGTGGTTGGTAACTCTCTCCTTGATAACCCTTCTCTTTGCTTCGATGACATCACCCTCTCTTGGTTCTCCTCCTAGTTCATTAATTGCTCCTTCTCAGTCTTCTTTTCTAGGTCCAATTTGTGGAGCCTCGGCCTTTGGTTCTCTCTCTCTCGTCTCCCTCTTTCTTTTTCGCCAGTCCTTCCTCCCCTCCTTTGGTGATCTCATCTAATAGCATGGCTTTAAAGTTAACATCTAAGGCCGGGCTCAGTGGCTCATGCCTGTAATCCCAGCACTTTGGGAGGCCAAGGCAGGAGGACTACTTGATGTCAGGAGTTCAAGACTAGCCTGAAAAACACAACGAGGCCCCCTGTCTCTACAAAAAATAATTTTATTTATTTATTTATTTATTTATTTATTTATTTATTTATTGTGAGACAGAGTCTCGCTCTGTCGCCCAGGCTGGAGTGCAGTGGCCGGATCTCAGCTCACTGCAAGCTCCGCCTCCCGGGTTTACACGGTGGGGTTTCACCGTGTTAGCCAGGATGGTCTCGATCTCCTGACCTCGTGATCCGCCCGTCTCGGCCTCCCAAAGTGCTGGGATTAGAGGCTTGAGCCACTGCGCCCGACCCAAAAAATAATTTTAAAATTAGCTGGGCCTGCTGGCATCCACCTGTAGTTCCAGCTACTTGACTTCTTGGAAGGTTGAGTGGGAGTATTCCTTGAGCCAAGGAACTTGATGCTGAAGTGAGCTATCATTGCACCATTGCCCTCCAGCCTGGGCTACAAAATGAGAGCCTGTCTTGAAAAAACAACAACAAAACCAACATCCAAGACTCATTTGATACCTCCACTTGGATGTCTAACATTTTATATATTTATAAAACATAAAATTCAACATGTCAGATGGAACTCTTGATTGAATTCCTCCTCCAACTTGCTTCTCCTTCACATTTTTTGTTTTGTTTTGTTTTTTTGTCTTTTCGTCCATAGACAGAGTCTCACTCTGTTACCCAGCTTGGGGTGTCACCCAGGCTTGAGCCCAGGAGTTTAAACTCCTGGGCTCAAGTGATCTTCCCATCTCAGCCTCCTGAGTAGCTGGGACTACAGGTGTGCACCACCATGCTTGGCTCTCCTTTGTTTTTTTTTTTTTACCTACTATCTCAGTTGGTGTCAATTCCATTTTTCCTGTTGTTCAAGCCAAAGACCTTGGTATTGTCCTCAACTCCTCTTTTCCTCTCACATTCATATTTAATCTGTCAGGAACCTGTTAGCTCCACCTTTAAAATATATCCCGTATCTGACCACTTCTCCCCTCCTTCACTGGTAGCAGCCTGGATTACTGTCAGAGTCTTCTCATTGGCTCTCTGCTTCTACCTTTGGCCACCCAAGGTTTATTCTTTTTTTTTCATTTTTTTATTTTTTAATTTTTTTTTGAGACGGAGTCTCACTCTGTCGCCCAGGCTGGTGCAATCTCGGCTCACTGCAAGCCCTGCCTCCTGAGTTCATGCCATTTTCCTTCCTCAGCCTCCCGAGCAGCTGGGACTACAGGCACCCGCTACCACGCCTGGCTAATTTTTTGTATTTTTAGTAGAGACAGGGTTTCACTGTGTTAGCCAGGATGGTCTCTATCTCCTGACCTCATGATCCACCTGCCTCGGCCTCCCAAAGTGCTAGGATCACAGGCATGAGCCACCGCGCCTGGTCCCCAAGGTTTATTCTTAACCCCATAGCTAGCACCATCTTTTGCAAGCAGCCATATCATGTCACTCCTCTGCTCAGAACCCTCTAGTGACTCCCGTTTCAGAGGAAAGGTGGAAGTCCGCTGCAAGGCCCTGTTAGCTCTTCAACCTCACTTCCTCCTGCCTCCCAGTCACCTGGCTCCAGTCACACTGGCCTCCTTGCTGTACTTTGAATGTGCCAGGCTTTTGCACTGGCAGTCTCCTCTGCCTGGAACATTCTTCCTCCACATGTCTGTACCATTGACTCCCTCTCCTCCCTCAGGTTGTTGCCCCACAGTTACCTGTCCATGAGGCCTGCTCAACTGCACTGTTGAATCCTGCACCTCCCACTCACCCAGCATTGCCAGTTCCCCTTATTCTGCTCTACTTTGTCTCTTTCCCCATAGCACTTAATATTGTCTAATCTAGTATGTAATTTACTTAGGTCTATTTTGTACCCCCACAACCAGAGTATCAGCCCCCTGAGGACAAGAACCTTTGTTTTGTTTACCATTGCAAGCTAATCCCCTTTACCAGTGGCTGACATAGGGTATGTATACATAGTGTTTGTGGAATGAATGAAGCCCTGGTACCTAGAGCAGGGTGTGGGATATAAAACATGCTAATGCATATTTAGTGAGTGGATGTAATGGAAATTCCTGAGGATTTGATTTATTCCGGGGGAGCTTCCCTGTGGAGAGGGGCTTGGAAGTGGACTTTAAAGGTTGAATCAGATTTAGAAAAAGAGTGAAGGGGGAGAGAGAGAGAAGAGAGAAGAGAGAGAGAAAGAAGGAAGACATATGAGGCCTGAGAGTGACTCGGGCAGAGCACTGGAAATTGGACTTTTCTACAAGGGTGATGGGAGCCAGTGCAGGCTCCTGACCAGGGGCAACCCCAGCCTCCACTGCTATCAGTCAGTGGCATCCTTGGGACAGAGAATTTGGAAGCCCCCACCCTACTCCCACACCCCTTCCCATTCAACTTACGTGAGGGTTCTTTCTACTCGGCTGCCCTGGCCTCCGATCACCTCTCCCAGGGCCAGGAATGCTTGTCCCAGGAAATCCTATGCAGGACAAGGAGTCAGCGAGACCAGAAGCTCTTGAGTGCTGAGTCCCAGCTCAGCCCCAGTGATGCTCCTGCACAGGAGGACCAGGGCAGTTCCCAGGCGAGTGAGTGGTGCAGGAGCCACCACCCTGCATGGGCTTTATTGGAGGGGGTGTGAAAGAAGGGGTCTGCGAGCAATCTCTGTCTCATAGTGGGTCATCAGTCCAAGCTTGTTCTCCACAACACCACCCCCACCCCCAGCCTCTGCCCAGCCCCATTCAGTCTCACCTTCTGCAGTTCCCAGTAGTGGCAGCCAAGAAGGAAGAGGAACAGTGAGTAGGGGGCACAGGCAGGACACTCAGGCAGGAGGAGAGGGACCAGGAGGGTGAGTTGGGGGCCTGAAGAAGATGGGGTCTGGGTCGAGGGTTAGGAGAAGTTCCAAGAGTGGTTGAACACATCTAAGTGCATCCTTTGCGCTCTGCCAACCCTCGAGTAAACGTTTGCTCACCGGTTTGGAGATGTTGGTTTTGGAGTCCACGTTGTACCTAGGAAAAGAGTGGAACCGGTGTGGGGTGGGGCTGGGTGGGGGAGAGGGTGGAAGGGGGTCGGGCACCGAGTCTTGGTGAAAATTTTGGGTGGAGGGATGGGTGGCTGTGGACTCGAATTCAGCTTTGGTCTCCTTTGGGGGAGGAGTCAGGGTAGGCCGAGGAGTAAAAGGGTCAAGCCTGGGCCGAGGCCAAGTCAGGGGCTGCTGGGGGCAGGGTTGTCTGGAAGGGGTCGGGCCTGAGGTGGAGCTGCGATAGGAGCAGAGTTGTGGGCGGGGCCAGAGCGGGGGACGGAACTGGACCGCATCTCACAGAAGGGCAGGACTCAGGCTAGAGGGGGCCATTCAGAATGGGAGGGAGGCCTGCGGGAAGAACCAGGCCGGGAGGCGAGGCGGGGGTGGGGCCAGTCAGAATTCCGGGCGGATCCAGGTCGGGGGCGGGCCAAGCCAGAATTCCAGGCGGGGCCTCACACATCGAAGCGCAGATTTTGCTTTTCCTCAAAGAAATAGTCGAGGACGAATTTGCGCACGAAGTCTGGGTTCAGCGTGTTATCGATCACCTCGGTCCGTCCGAACTGGGTAGGGGGATGGAGGGTCAGCGTGGGACGTGCAGACGCGCAGGGGATTCCCGGGCGACGCCCTGGGCCGGGAGGGGGCTCTGGGACTCACCTCCCGCCACTCCTGGCTGGCCCGGCTCTGCGTGTAAAGCACCACCACTGCAGGTGGGGGCGGGGAGGGAAGGACGTGAGGTCGGCTTGCACCCCTGGCCCCGACTCCACCCGCCCCTGAGTCGCGCCCAGACCCCAAGTTCCCCCTCCCGGTCCTGGAGCCGCCTACTGGGGTCGGACTTGGAGAAGGTATCAAGGTCTAGCAGGTTCCTAGAGAAAAGCAACAGACAGACAGAGTGGATCATCCTGGAGCCCGCCCGCTTCGAGTCAGCTCTGAGCCGGGCACTGAGGGGAGGTATGGGGCCCGCATCAAACCATCAAACCTCTGTCCCCCATGACTACCCCCAGCTGGGGTCCGCGCTGTCAGCACTCTGGACAGCACCGGAAATCGCTGTCCAGGAACCGTGGCTCTGCGGACTGGACGCGAACGCACCCACACTGTCTCCAAGGGCCCAGGAAAGAGGGCTCGCCCCAGAACTTTGTCCTCTTGGGGCCGAGCTCCTACCGGATACCTGCGACCCACCCCCTGAACCCGCAGGCTGAGCCCTTTTTTCAGGGTGGGGCTGCCCAAGAAGACCCCCCCCCCCACCTTCTCGATCCCACCAGCAACTCCCCTGTCATCAGTTGTGATTTTCCAGCCAATTTCGCCTCTCCCCTGGGGGTCTAGCCCCTGCCCGGGCTGAGCCCCGCGTCTGGCTGGGGCTGGGGCAGTGCCAGTGCCTAAGCCCTCCCCAGCACGGCTCGCTCACCGGCAGGACACGGTAATTTCAATCTTGGTGGCCGGGACGCTGCGCTCGGAGGCTCCGCCGAGAGACATGGCTGGTCGGGCGACCCGAGCCGCAGGAGGCTGCGAGACCAGGGCTGCTGGGGCTAGGGGCGACGGCAGCGGCGGGGCCGGCCCATGTGCCGCGGTGGCGGTGGCGGCGGCTGCGGCGGCTGCACTCCCTCCAGCCCTGCGTGCGCTCCCGCCGCTCGTGCCCTGACAGTGGCCGCCGGCGGCAGCAGCTCCAGATGGCAGTACAGCCCCGCCCGGCCCTGCGGGCGGCCCCCGCCCCATTGGAGCAGCCTGGAGCCAGCGGGGAACCTCACCCCGACCCCCAACTCCAACCCACACCTCGGTAGAGTCCACCCTGCCAACTCTCTGGGGTGGAAACCCAAGCCCCCTAGAGTTGTCCATGATGCTGAAGCATTTGGGGCACCTGGTGGGCGTTGGAATTGTTGCCTCTTACTGAGCCACTCCCTTAGTGTTTCTGCCCTTTCCCATTCCCAGCCTGCCTAGGTCTCTGAATAGGAAAAGTACGTCTCTTATTAGCTGTGTGACCTTGGACAAGTTACTCAACATCTCTGTGGCTTGACCATGAAAGACCGTTAGAAAGGCCCTTAACAGCAGCTACTTTAGGTGATGTAAAATTTTACTGAGATAACCCAAGGAAAGCACTTAGCACACAGCAAGTGCTCAACATTCACTGGTATTTATGATTTGTCCTCTGGGTATTCACACTGATGACATAAATGGTGGCTGTCAAGCACCGTGCAAAGCTGTCTGCCCATGCCTTTAAACCCTCACAACTTTCATGGCATTACAGATGCGGACACACTCTCATGACGCAATCTACTGTAGGCCACACTGTAGAAGAGAGTGGTGGTCAGCCAGGCTCTCCCCCACCACATGCACACCAATTGCTATCTCCAAAGCTTCAGAAGCCAGTCCCTCCTCCATAGGCAGGCCTCAAGGTAAGGGCTGTAGGTCACTTGTACCAGGACCATGCTGCCTACAGAACTTGTTAAAGATGAAGATCCTGGTTGGGTGAGGTGGCTCATGCCTGTAATCCCAGCACTTTAGGAGGCCGAGGCAGGCAGATCACTTGAGCTCAGGAGTTTGAGACTGGCCTGGCCAACGTGGTGAAACCCCATCTCTACTAAAAATACAAAAATTAGCTGGGGACGGTGGCACGTTCACGCAGCTACTCAGGAGGCTGAGGCAGGAGGATCGCTTGAACCCAGGAGACAGGGGTTGCAGTGAGCCAAGATTGTGCCACTGCACTCCAGCTTGGATGACAGTGAGACTCCATCTCAAAAAGTAAAAAAAAAAAAAAACAAACAAAAAAAATGAAGATCCTCCAGCTCCTAATTCCCAGGCAACTTCCTTAGCAACTCAAAGGCTAAAGCTCAGGCAGCCCTGGGAATGTGCAGAGCTAATCAGGCTCCCTAGGTGACTAGGACCTGCTTAGGCCCGAGAACCACTACTCTCAACAGTCTTAAGTATTGTCCCCACTGCAGGACTACCATGGCTCACGAGTGGAGAGGTACACCTGTCGCCAGTTCTCTTCCTGTTTCACCTGTCCTCCACTTAAACACCCCTTGTCCAGCAAAAAGGACAATGATAACCTTCCTAATAGCTCCACAAAGACAATAACCAAATGAGGACACGAGTGGCTGTTTAAAAAGACTTTGATTTTATTTTGTGATCTGTGTCAAACTGCCTCATTCTCAGTGCAGGTGATCCCCCCTCCCCAGGAAACAAGAATTGAGAGGTAGGGTCTTTGTGAAGTCATGGCTTCCACAAGGCCCCAGGGAAACCCCACACAGTTCTGAGAGTTGATGGGAATCCCAGCAAAGACGGGGTGGGTGGGAGACAGTGACAAGAAGGGGTGGTGGTCACCAGTCAAGAGGCTGGGGGTTGGAAAACCCTGTCTTTGGCCTTGCTCAGCTTTGGGGCTGCCATGTACATGATGGAGATGAGGGAGTGAAATTTCCCCTGACCTGGAAGTACCCCTTTGGCCAGGCATGGCTTTGATTCTGCTAAGGGCTCAGCTGAGAGAGGAGCAGGAAACTGTCATGGGCTGGCTTCTTCACAAGGCATTGCTGCTGATGCCCCGGAGTCCGACACCACGGGCAAACTGCTCCAGCAGGCCCCCGATGGCACCAGAGGGACTGGGGGCTACTGCCCGAAGCCCCACCGTGCTGCTGTACGCAGCCAAGAAGGCTGAGCGCACCTCCTGCAGCCGAGTCTCTCTATCACTCAGGGCTGCAAGCCTATGGGGAGGGAAAGAGAAAGAACAAAGACATTACCCTGGGACAGGACCCAGCATCCTCCCTCCACACCACCTGTCCTTGTGCTTCTGACTGTACAAATCCAGTGTCTGTCTTATGGCCATGCTATCCTTGTGGTTCAGGCCCCAGATATCTGGCCCTGTTTTCCCTTAAACCATTTCTCAAAGCCCTCAGGCTACTGTTCCCACCTAGAACAGGAGCTTTTACTGGGACACTAACCTTTTTTTTTTTTTTCTTGAGACAAGGTCTCACTCTATTGCCCAAGCTGGAGCGCAGTGGCACAATCAGGGCTCACTATAGCCTCAACCTCCCGGGCTCAAGCCATCCTCCTGCCTCAGCCCCTCAAGTAGCTGGGACTACAGGCACATGTCACCATGATGGGGTTTTACCATGTTGCCCAGGCTGGTCTCAAACTTCTGGACTCAACTGATCTGCCTGCCTTGGCCTCCCACAGTGCTGGGATTACAGGCGTGAGCAACTGTGCCTGGCCTGACCTGACCTGTTGTGAAAATAACTTTCTTTGCGATCACTTGGAAGGAGGGTAGCTAAGCAGGAGGGAATTTGCCCCAGCAGCTCTCTGCTTCCACTCCTTGGGAAGGGCAAGTTGAGGCATGAAGTTTTATACCTAACAGCAAGGAGGCCCCTAAAATCTGGCAGCAGGCCACAGCTGTTGAAAGGCCTCAGCCTTGGCCGGGTGTGGTGGCTTATGCCTGTAATCCCAGCACTTTGGGAGGCCGAGGCAGGTCGAGTTCGAGACCAGCCTGGCCAACATGGCAAAACCCTGTCTCTACTAAAAATACAAAAATTAACCAGGCATGGTGGCATGTGCCTGTAATCCCAGCTATTTGGGAGGCTGAAGGCAGGAGAATTGCTTGATCCCCGGAGGCAGAGGTTACAGTGAGCCAGACTGCACCACTGCACTCCAGCCTGGGCAACAGAGTAAGACTGTGTCTTAAAAAAAAAAAAAAAGAGGCTGGGCGCGGTGGCTCAAGCCTGTAATCCCAGCACTTTGGAAGGCCGAGACGGGCGGATCACGAGGTCAGGAGATCGAGACCATCCTGGCTAACACGGTGAAACCCCGTCTCTACTAAAAAAATACAAAAAACTAGCCGGGCGATGTGGCGGGCGCCTGTAGTCCCAGCTACTCGGGAGGCTGAGGCAGGAAAATGGCGTAAACCCAGGAGGCGGAGCTTGCAGTGAGCCCAGATCGCGCCACTGCACTCCAGCCTGGGCGACAGAGCGAGACTCTGTCTCAAAAAAAAAAAAAAAAAAAGAAAAAGGCCTCAGCTTTGAGGCGTAGACATGACGCATCTTAGGAGGAAGCTATTGCCCTGGAAGAACCCACTGTCTGCTGGGTTGAGGGCAGGGTTCCCCACTGGAAACCTCTAGGGCTTTAGCTACACTTTCCGTCACTGCGGTTCCCAGGTAAACAGCTGAAAGGGTGCTCGCTTTTCCAGAAAGATCTGTGTTCTGATTCTATCCCCCATTCCTCTCTTGGCCTCTGTAGGCTCTGATCACAGATGAAAGCCCCTCTTCTTTCCTTACCTTGAAATTACAAGTCAAGAAGGGAAACAAGTGCACACAACTCAGGCTTATCAAAGTGTGACTCCACATGAGGCTGTGTGACATCCCCAAGGGCCTTTAATAGAAGAGGCCTGTGGACTCGACTCAAAGGTCAGGTACTCACATGGTGTTCCCCCGATGGGTCCCTAGAGGGCCCTTTCTAGGGGTCACAGACCTAAATGAGAAGAGCCCTCACCTAAATACTAAGTATTTACACCTAAATACTAAGACCAGCCATGCCTACTAATATTGCTCCAAAGCCACCCCCAAGAAACCAATGCCTGGACAGTCCCTCCCTGGAAATCTGTCGGAGGCAGCTGAAGTGAACCCAATCCCAAAGCCTCAATGACTTGTACCCAGGGCTTGTGGGAGCAGAGGGGTGTCTGAGGATAAATGACAGTCCTGAGGTAAGTAAGTGTGGAGATAGACAGGACTCAAGGGAAAGCAGATCTGTGGGAGTGAAACGTGAGAGATGGAAGCAGTAGGCTCTGGGCAAAGAAAAGTCAAATTGCTCCTGCAGCAGCACTAAGAACATGGAGCTGAGACCGGATTCCTGCACTACCATGAACAATCTTGAAGTCTCTCCTGGTAACTGGGGGAGAAGCATGGCCCGAGATCTTTTTACTTTCTAATTTCACACAGGCCAAAGGCCATGCATGCTTGCCTTAGCTTCTCCTTACAGCATACGAAGGAGAAACAGACCAATTAGTTTACACTCACAGGGAACATCCAAAGATCCATACATGAGCATTCTCACTGCCCTGCCCCCTCCCCCCAGCCCCCGCCACGGCTGGGCTGCCCATTTCTGAGAGATGGAAGGGACAGAGACCACAACCTCCTGAGAGACGAGAAAACAAGAGAGGCTATGTGATCCATTTAAGGACACATACCAGGCAAGGGAGGTACTACAGTGCCACTCCTTCTTGAGAGATGAGCTAACAGGCTCAGAAAAGGCAAGGCTGACACTCGAAAATACAGCTGGTGAATAGAGCAGCTAGGATTTGGACTTAAGTTTCTCTGATACCAAAGCCCAAGTGCTGCACCCACATGCTACACGGCTTCACAGGAATCAACTCTGACTGCATCCCACAATCTTGGAGGCCTTGAGATCATACAGAATCCAGCCCTCCTCTGAGAACCTCCCAGAACTAAAGGGTGGGCTAGGAGCTTGGAGTGCTGCCTGGGGCCTAAATTCAGTAGGTTCTAGGGTGGGTGATCTGGGGCTGGAGTTGCCAGTTTCAGTGGCTGACCCCAGGTAAGTGAGGGGTGCTATCAAGCAGGGATATCTATGCTTCCTTCAGAGATGGCTTTTGGGCAAACGGGGCTGCAGTAGGAAGTCTCTACAGAAAGGTGCAATTTTTTTTTTTTTTTTTTTGAGAGGTTCGCTCTTGTTGCCCAGGCTGGAGTGCAATGGCACGATCTTGGCTCACCACAACCTCCGCTTCCTGGATTCAAGCAATTCTCCTGCCTCAGCCTCTCGAGTAGCTGGGATTACAGGAATGCACCACCTCTCCCAGCTAATTTTTTATTTTTAGTAGAGACGGGGTTTCTCCATGTTGGTCAGGCTGGTCTCGAACTCCTGACCTTAGGTGATCTGCCCGCCTCGGCCTCCCAAAGTGCTGGGATTACAGGCATAAGCCACCACACCCGGCCTGCAATTTTTTTATTTTTAACCTTCAAAAATCGAAGAGATCTTGTTTCTGGCCTAGGGGTTGGCCGCAGAGGAGGCTGTGCCAGGCACAGTGACCTCAGAAGCTCTTTGGTGACTTCACAGCTGCAGGGCCAGGACCTGTGCCATCCTGGAATTTCAAGGTCTGACTGGCTCCTGACTGCCCTCAGCTAGGATCTAGGGCCCCCTTTCCCTTCCCAACTCCGCAAGGCACCTTGCCTCCAACCCACCAACATGGGTGGGGATGAGCTGGATTGCGGTGCTGGCGGTGAGGCCTCAGCATGTGCCATTCATCCAGCCCATAGTATGGAGGTGAAGGGAAGGTTTGCTGAGGGGCCCTCAGGCACCACAGCTGAGGAGCAGGTCTTGCTCCCCCGGCCACCGGAGGCTTTCTCCTGCCTGACATCCATGAAGCGGCAGAACAGGCCAGGGGCAGGTGGTTTCCCCAGAGGCAGCTGCTCCAGTCAGGTGGACACATTGTAGGGGCTGGAAACTCAGGGTTTTGTAGGTGTGGGATCTAGAATCCCCATCCAATTCTTATTCCTGCCCAGAGGCAAAAACAGAAGACAAGGCGGGTAGAGACGGCAAGTCACCCTAGATTCTGCTCAGGAGCACAGCTTTGGGCTAACCCAGCACCACTCTGGCTCTGGCCTCCACCATACACCTACCTTCACTATCCCACTGTTCTGCCTTCAAACGATTCTCATGTCAGGCAAAGGCTTATACAGAAATAGAATCTTCTATAGTTACAGTCCAGCAGCTTTCCCTTTGGGTGCACCTGAGACACCACTGGATCGTTTTTAGAGGCTGCAGAGTGAACACACAAACCAGTGCACTTCCTGACCAGCCACAGGCCTCCTTCATACCTCAGGTTCAGCAGCTGAGAGGGGAGGGGCAGGAGGCCAGGCCAGCTCCCAAGCGCCAACCTCTGTCTCATTCCTACCCAGCACTCCTGACTGCTCACCAGCTTTTCACATGGGCAGGGGAGTATCCTGCCTTCTCAAGCAAGACACTTACAGACAACTGTTAGGGAGCTCATCCGGGAAGCTGAAAGGGAGAGAGGAGTCTGTGTGCAGGACAGCCCGCTCCTGAATACTGCCACAGCCTGTTACCATCTGCCAGCTGCCATAGTCTGTGGAGAGAGAGGATCCGGGCAGGGGATGGTCCACTGATCTGGGGCAGAGAGGAGAGAGAGGGGAGAGGATGTAGTCAGTCATATGCCTGACACAGGCTCTGGAGGGGACTGGGGGGCTAGCGTGGCCCTGGCTGCTAGGTTCTGTTGTCAATCACCGTCTCCAAAAGTCTAAAAAAAAAAAGCTGGACAAGTAGTGACCGACAAAAAAGAACAGATCACCAGGTAAGCTCAGCTGTGAGGACAGTACTTTGTGCAGACTTACTGTGGAAGCAAAAAACGAGAACAAAGCATGGCAGTAAGAGTGAATCAGAGCCACAGCCTGGGGCCAGGGCGTGCCTGTGCTGGGAGCAAACATGGCCAGAACAATCTCAACAGCACCAAATGAAGGGAGCAAGGCTAGCACCCAAATGAAGGTGTACCAGCAGCCGGGTCACCCATGCTTCTTGGCATGCAGATTTGCAGGCTGGGCAACACACAACCCAGGAGTCCCATCAGAAGAGACAGAACAGGCCTCTTGGGGACTGTGGAGGGTATGACCTAGACTGAAGAGTGATGGAATGGGAGTCCTGAAGTCCCCCCTTTCTCTGCAGTGCCTTCCAAGTGCCATAGTTTGTATTCAGAAGCATCAGCCCAGCCCAACAGACTCAGTGGCTATGCCCAGAGGGAAGGGATGAATCAGGCAGGCAGCCTGACAGCTTCATCAGGCCTTCTTCAGATGGAGGTTTGGGGGGTGGGAGGAAGAAAGTTGTGCTGGGAATCTACTGCTTCCGCCTCCTCCCCACTCAGCCAACCCCTCTCTTCTATCCAGCCAGTGCGGGTGAGGGAGGAGATAGGGAGACATCAAACAAGGCCCTTCCACCTGCTACCCCAGGTCCCAGTCCCCAGAGGGACATCATCTTTGATGCTTGACCCTTAATTCTTTCATCCAAAAACAGCAGATGTTCCAGGAGGGACCCAGAAACAGGAATGAAGAGCAGGGATTGGGAGTGGAGAAAAACATTCACTGGCCTTGGCTCCCCCAGCTGGCTGGTGTCAAGGGCTCCTAGTCTGAGATGACAGCCCAACTGGTCACTGGGCCAGTCTTATCCCCAAGCAGCTGCCACTGGAGTGCAGCTGGCCAGGCCCTGCAACTCTGGCAATCCTTAACCATCTCCATCTATAAGACAGGTGAAGATACTTGCCTGATGTATCACAGCTAGGGAGTGTGAGAAGAGGTTTTTGTTTTTCCAGTCTTGTCGCCCAGGCTGGAGTGCAATGGCGTGATCTAGGCTCACTGCAACCTCTGCCTCCTGGGTTCAAGCAATTCTCCTGCCTCAGCCTCCCAACTGTAACCCCAAGTATCTGGGAATACAGAGGCCCACCACCATGCCCGGCTAATTTTTTTGTGTGTATTTTTAGTAGAGATGGGGTTTCACCATGTTGGCCAGGCTGGTCTTGAACTCCTGATCTCTGGTGATCTGCCGACCTCGGCCTCCCAAAGTGCTGGGATTACAGGCGTGAGCCACTGCACCCAGCTGAGAAGAGATTTTTAAAACCAAGAATGATTGCACATTTGTCCTGAAACAGAACCACCTTGGGACCAGGAAAAACAGATGGTTTTCTATGTTAAGGCTGCCATAAATCGGAACCCCCTACAACATACAGACTTACCACATTCATCATTCCTGCTAAACTCTAGAAGGTGCGTGATGGCAGCATTAGGGATGAGAACAGGACATGGTCTGTCACCTGACGGAAGCCCCTAGGGCCCGACAGAGCAGGGCTTCCTTGTTTCTAGATGGAGAAACTTGGGCTCAGGCAGTCTAAATCAAAGAGACAGCTCCCCAGGAGCAGCCTGCCCTGTGCCTCCTCCAGGTCACACTAGGCCTTCAGCCGGCACAACCCTGAGGCGCATCCTAGCTCCACAAATCTCATCTATTGTTCAAGCTGTAGGGTAGAATCTTTTCCAGTTTTAGTAGCTTGTGGGAAAACAACAGCTAAAAACCAGAATGTTGAGGGAATGGAAGGGATGCTGACTAGGACGAGGCACAACTGGGGCCAGGAGCATGGGGAAGTTTCTCAGGCCCCAAAACCACTCCCCCAGAGCCAAAGAGTAACACTGGCAAGGGAAACATGGCCAATGGGAGGGAGTTACTGACTGGCTCCCCTCAAGGATTCCAGGTCCCCTGGGCTAGTCACTTCCCTTTACTTCCCCCATGTCCCAGCAGGTAACACCGGCCAAGAACTGCATTTGGAGCAGCTGTTGGATGGATTAGGCAGCACAGACAGCAGCAGTGTGTGTGATCCCAGGGGACAGAAGCATCTCTCAGCAGGCAGCCATCTTCTGCAGACTCTGGGATTTTTCAAGAGTGAGCACATTGGCTACAAAGGAGTTTTCCTACATGAGGCCTTTGTCAAAGGAAGGGCTACAAAGTGACCATTCAGCTCCTGGGGTTGAAGGCAAAGGGCCATGCTAAGCAGGAAAGTGTCCACAAATACCACCATGGACTAGCTGGCTGCAGGGTACATCTACAGTGGGTCATGTCACCGGGAGTAAGGACCTGTGCCCATATACTGAGAAGAGAGGAAAAGCCTTCCAGTCAGTCTAAGAACACAGGTAACTTAACTAGCTTCAACAAGAGCCCAAACCCTTTTGCCCTGAGCAGCAAACAGAGGGGTCCAATCTCTACCCCCTCTGCTCTCCCACTACACAACTGGAGAGAACATGGGACCAAGCAACCCTCAAACTGGATGGTGGTGGAGCTGACAACGCTTCAGAGGTCACCTGTCCACATCCCAGTGGCTCGGACCTCTGCCTAGGAGGGTGGGAGCTCAGCAACATTTCACTTCCTTAGTGGGATGCAGCTCAGGGCCCTCTTCATAGCACCCAGAGCTGTAGTTGCTACGGGCTCCCACCTGCCCAGATGCCCTACTGACAGCCAACTCAGAGCAGGTGTCTTTTAGCTAGTCCTTTCTGGAAGTGGGTACAAGAACACTCACACAAACCGAGCTGGCTCAACCCAGGCAAGAACACACAGGTCGGGATGTGGGCCTGGCCTTTTATGCAGCTGCCTAGTGCCATGACAGGGCCTACAGGCTCTCAGACAAATGACTGATAAGGCCAAATCCTTAACCACAGCTACTGTTTGCTGGGCATTGGTAAAAAGGTATCTACTATGAGTATTTACTCCATCCATCCCAATCCATCCCAATCCAGTCCGATCCATCTATCTGTCTATCCATCCATCCAATCTATCTATCTAATCTATCTTTTGTATTGGCAGGGTCTCACTATGGTGCTCAGCCTAGTCTTGATTTCCTGGGTTCAAACGATAATCTGACCTTGGCCGGCATGAGCCATCATGTCCAACCCATTATTTCATTTTAACCCAAACTTATGGGGGCCTGAATCATTTTTCCCCCTTTAAAAACAGGATAAAATAACTGAGCTCAGAAGGGAAGTGATTTTTCCAAGTCAGACAGCTAGGACTGCAAAGCTACAACTGAAACCCAGGTCTGACCAAAGCCCTTGCAATAATACACTCATCTTTCTTCCTGATAAGGGGTGGGCACCTCAGAAATCGGTTCATGGACCACCACATAACCTCCAATGGGAGTAAAGCACACAGCTTCTACCTATAACTGAAAAAAAGAGGCTCTCATGTGACCCCTGGATGTGAGAAAGGAAGCAGTATGTCATCCTGGGAGCTGCTGTCAACCATTTTGCCACCATTAGGGAAGCTGGCCAGAGAACAAAGCTAACATGCAGAAGGAGGCAATGGGAACAAACTACAGGGAAATAGAGCTGGAACCTTGATCAGGCTGCACTTGAAGACTGATTTTCCACTAGGCTTTTCTATATACAGTTGTTCCTTGTTATTCCTTTTTATCGCAGGGGATTGGTTCTAGGATCACCACCCACTTACCACCCCACCAATACCAAAGTCCTTGGATGCTCAAATCCCTTACATAAAATGTAGTAGCACAGCTGATCCTTGAACAACACACATGAACTGCATGGGTCCACTCATATGCAGATTATCTCCTGCCTCTGCTGCCCTACACAGCAAGACAATCCCTCCCTCCACTTTCTCCTCAGCCTCCTCAGCAAGAAGACCCTTATGATCCACTTCTACTGAACACACAGGAAATACAGTTTCTCTTCCTTATGATTTTCTTAACATTTTATTTTCCTCTAGCTTACCTAAGAATACAGTATGTAATAGAGATAACACACAAAGTATGTGTTAACTGACTTTATGTTATTGGTAAGGCTTCTAGTCAACAGCAGGCTATCTGTAGTTTTTGAGGAGTCAGAGTTATATACAGATTTCAACTGAATGGGGTGAGGGACAGCCCTAATCCGTGCATTGTTCAAGGTCACTTGTATTTGCATATAACCTATGCATATCCTCCCATATGCTTTAAATCATCTCTAGATATCTGATACAATGTCAGTACTCTGTACGCGATTGTTATACTGCATGTTCACTGTATTACTTTCTATTGTTTATGTTATCTTGAATGTTTTCAATCTGGTTGGCTGATCATGGATGTGGAACCTGCAGATATGGAGGGCTGACTGTAAATGTGTTTCCTTTACTGTTTCAGTCAGTGAGATGTGTTTTCTGTTACTTGCATTTGAAAACATCTGACAAGGCTGATACAGAAGGTTTGAAGGTGTACAGCTAGGAAGGACCTTGGAATTACCTAAGCCTCTGATTACACAGATAAGAAAATGGAAACCCAAAGTCATCAAGTGATATGTCATGAAGTCACACACAGTTAGTACTTGAACTAAGATACAGAATCCTGGGTTCTGAGGGGACCTGGCTGTCACCTAATCTAAACTTACCCTGCTCCCACCCACAAGCAGACAGCCTAGGACAGAACTAGTTGCTCAAAGGTAGTTAGCAGGTGGTGGAGGTTGAGGGAAGAGTAGCTAACTGGGCAGCAGAGGTTGGTCCCTGTGTTGCTACTCAGCTATTCAACCAGGCTGCTGGGCATCCCCCAGCAAACTTCATCTGCTCTTCAGGTAGCCTGGCTTCAAGCTGGGCTCAGTGGTGGCACCATCCCTCCTTGGGCATGGATAATGCTGTGCTAGCAACCCCCCTACTCCTAAAGGATGTGTGACTCCAGAGCAGAGGCCAAGGCCATGCAAGGTAGAGCGACCTGCTAACCAGAGGTGGGGGAGGCATGTGAGCTCAGAGCATTGGTCCTGGCCCGTCTCAGCCCTCAACCCTGTCACTGATGGAGAGATTTAACAATGGTCCAGAAATGCAGCTTAATCAGAAGCTGCTGCAGCAACAGCTAACAATGATTAAAAACCACCAGGCTTGCCAATAAGGGGTATGGGCTGGGGGTTAGTAAGAATTGGCACCCCACAGAACTTTCTTCCCAACCTGATTCATACCTACTACTTAACTTTGAACAAAGCTTCACAGATTCATTCCATGGGGGAATCCTGCTTTAAAAGAGAGATGCCTGTAGAATTTGGAGCATATAAAAACCCAAAGAATTCACATTAGAAGAGTTTTGGTTGTCACAGACACCTTCACTAAAAGGTTTCTTTCCATACAGCTTCTCCTAACACATTCAAGACCTGGCTATTGTTACCTAAGAGGCAGGGAAGCTAATCCCTTAGGCACTTTAAGAGACTAAATTAATTTTAATGGTAATGGAAATATATAATTAGAATGCTCCAAATCTGAATAATCTAGACTTTCAAAACTTCTGACCAATAGGCATCCAAGTCAGAAGAAGCCTGGCTCCAGACAGGCCTCCCCCAAACAGACCAGCAGAAGGATCAAACACCTCACAGTCGCCCACCCCACGCCTTTCAAAGCCTTGCACCCATCTTGGTCCAGCTATCCCAAGTTTGGCCAAGTCCCAGTGTGCAGGGCTCTGAGGTCAGGAGGACAACCCTTATCCTCCTCAGCCTCCCAAGAGAGGGCCATGGTGGCCATCCTGACTGGCCACAAGAGCCTGAGCCACGTCCTGCAAGCAGAAAGTCACCTGTGAGACTGAGGGACACTATCACAAGATTGGAAAGTGCTATTTTTTGGCAGGTAGGAGATGGCGAGCTAGGGTGTGGTAATGGGTGATGGGGTGCTGCCTCAACTTGGGAGCTCACTGCAGTCTAGGCAGTTAAGACTGAGGCAGGACCCAGAGGACAAGAGGAACCTTCTGGTTTCCTCCCTAGTAGTTCAGCAATGCTGCACAGGCAGAAAAGGACGCAGGGACCATGACCTAAAGCCATAGCCTGGAACAGTGAGGGTCACACAGTGCCACTGCAGCCCCAGAGTGGCCCTGAAGACAGCTGGGTGCAGACAAGGGTGATGCGGCAGCAGGCATGCACACAGAGGATGGGACAGGGCACCAGCACATGGGCTTGTCTGTCTGGCCCCGTCTCTGCCCCACCACTTCCAAGACACCTCCTATGGGGCCAGACAGCGTGTGGCCGTGGTTTCACAGACTCAGCTCCAGCACTCAGGCAGTGTTCTGAGCTGAAGAGCTCACTCAGGAGTGAGCACACAGGGCCCCTGTGGGCAGTGCAGTCTGGAACACCCACTCCCGCTTATCTGCTCTGCCTACGTGCAGAGGATATTCTTCCCCATATTCCTTCATTGCCTGTTTTTGCCCAGAGGGAAAAATCACAGAGGGGTGATGGGAGGAGGGTTCCAGAAGTTTCAGAATGTTTTTCTTCTTAACAGACCTATTACTACCAAGGACGAAACTGAGTCTGAAAATCACATGGATGTGATGTGGCAGAGCTTGACTTGAATCTGGGATGGACTCCAAAGCTCATGCCCATTCTTCTAAATGCCCCTTTCTCCCTGGGATTCACTAAGGGCCTGAAGTCCCACACTGCTTTATTTGCTCCAGGAAGGCGAGACATTCTCAAAGCTTTAGAAAACAAAGCAATTCACAGGATTCTTTCGACCGGACTATGAAGTGGAAAAAGTGGTAGGAAATGGTTTTCCCAAGTGCCAGACCAGTCCTCAGTCCTAGCCTCTGGCCCGTGCTCAGCTCTAAACTCACCCAGAAAGCACCATTCCTGCAGCACCCTTCAGCCACAGCCCTGGCATGGCCATCCTGGCTGAGCTGCTCCCTTTCCAGGTGTGCAATCACCACCATTTGTCCCAGCCACACACAAGTAGCTCAGCTCCCTAACATCTGTTCTCACTGCTCCACCAATTCAGACTTGAGATGTGAGAGCCAGAAGGGACTCAGAATCTAGATCCATCTCTTCAATCACAATGGGAGGTACACCTAGGGGGCTGGGATCTGCCATAGGTAACAAGTGGAGGCAGTCCCTATTCCCCACCATCACATCACAGCCACAGCACTTCTGGGTTCCCCTGCATTCTGCTAGGGTTCGAGGAAGGAGTCTCAAACCACTCTACAAATCAGCCCTTGCTTTATTACCAAACACTAACCCATCCTCCAAATACTGGGCCTGCAAGCTTAGAAACCCCATCTTGAGACCCTAGCTCAGGTGCTGGGCCCCCGACCCTCCAGTCTTATTAAGGGGGAAAGCTAGCCACTTCCAACAGCAAGGGCTTTGGAGCTCCTCACCTGGGTTTGGGGACCTCCAGGGGACTGCTACCCATCCTGAAAAAGTTATCAGAATGGTTTGAGGATGAGGAGCTGGAAGACCTGGCTTCCACCAGCCCCTGGTGGGAAGGCAAGCGGTCCTCTGAGGGTTGTGGCCGGTTCCAGAGGACACTCTGTGGAGAGGATGAGTGGCTCTTCCTCCTGCAGTGGAAGGAGCAGGGCTGTGAGCCAGGGGCCACTGTAGGCAAAGCCCTCTGCCCACCCTCACTGAATTTCAGGCCCAGGCTTTACTTCCACTGGGAAAACGTCACATAGGAGTAGGCAAACATTAACACTCTCTCCAGCTCAGGGCCATGGGTAGCAGGGCTGGGTCTTTATGGAGGGTCTATGGCATCCAAATCACACCAGCCTACTGGCCTCGAAGTATGTGCTAGAAAATGATTCCTCACTGTTCAGTCACTGCCCACCTCCATATGTTATGCAAAATCTTTTTTTTTTCTTCTTTTTTTTCCCCCTAAGAGACAGGGTCTTATTATGCTGCCCAGACTGATCTCGAACTCCTGGGCTCAAGTGATCCTCCTGCCTTGGCCTCCCAAAGTGCTGGGATTATAAATATGAGCCACCACTCAGGACTGTGCTATACAACATCTTGAGCCATATGTCTATGGTGAAAGTCATCAGGGTCTCAATTTCATGAAATTCTCAAAGGAGCTGACCTTCAAACAAGTTCCCAATTACCTATCATCTTATACTCACCTTTTTGGTTTTCTTTTTCCAAAATGGCCCCCTATCTCCCCAACAAATGATACAATGGAGCTCCTCCAATACCAGCCTCCCAGCACCCCCCTGCCCTACCCTGCCCAGCCGCTTCTCTGTCCCACAGGGAGCCCTAGCCCTTTATGTTCCTGGGCCACCACAGGCAGTGCCCTTCACCAACCAGATGGCTGGCTTCCGAGGCCCAGTAGAGACAGCAGGAGAACGGAGCTATCTTCTCAGCTCTTCTGTTGGGGGCCCCCTTTGTTCTCGGGGCTCCAGCCTGACTCCCTGGTGCTGATGGCCCTGGGCCACAGCTGTGAGTGACCTTGGTCCCAGTCTGGCCCCTTACCAAGCTGCCTGAGTTGGCGCTCCTGCTGGGACCAACTCCACGGCCTCATAGGTGAAGCTCCCAGTGGCTCCTGGGGAATTCTCCATGACCAGGGAGAAGTCGCTGCCAAGGCTGGTGGTGCTGCCACGGTCCTTTCGTCCTAAAAGTAGCCAGTGCCATCAGTCAGCATGTTACCTTCTCCCACTACTGGTCCCTCACCTTTTCTATACCACATAACTGGGGGAAAAAAAAAAAAAAAAAAAAAAAACTCCTAGGACGAACAGTTCCTGCCTGATCTGTACTCAGGAAGATGCATGGAGGAAGGGAAGTCTGTTGGGGCCCAGGACTCACTCAGCATGCAGATGTCTTCCAGGGTGAAGCCTCCATCCCGGGCTGGCAAACTCTTCCTCCTAGAAACAGAAGCTGGAGCAGTAAATTCCAGATCTATCTGGGGTTTTATTGTCTCCCGTTCCTAATCTTGCCTGCTCTGGAAAGCAGCTCAACTCACTAGCAACTCATGGAGATGGGTCGTAGCCTAGGAAGTGTTATAAAACACCAGGCCCACTGCTGGGAAACATGCTGCAAGGCTCTGTCCAACACACAGGTGCAGATTTCTGAGGCCAGCAAGGTCTGCATCCTCCTCATCAGCTTGTGCCCTGAGCATTCACGTTCAAATCTGGCCCAACATGCTTGTAGCTCGGATTAGGAAGGCAAACCAACTCAGGCAAGACCCCAACTCTCACAGGGGTCCTAAGGCAGTTGCCAGTCAAGACGCTTGCATTTCCCAGGCTGGAAGCAGCCTTCTGACCCTTTGTAGGGGGCTGCAGTGTTCAGCCACACTTTCTGCTATAGGCCATGGAGGGCAAGAGTCAGCTTGAGCGCACTGGGAGTTGAGAGTCCTCCTACTCCTAGGCTGGCTTCTCCCTGCAGCAACGCACCTGTTCTCTTGGTCATCAGAGACCACTCATCTGTCCCAAAGCCTGTCTGCTAGTGTGACTCCAAGTTGACCCCAACATGGCCTTCCCTGCAGAAGAGCCTCTTCACCAGTGGCCTTCAGCAGGGACCGCTACCCTGGCCTCAGAGCGAACGCAGGAAGGAGCACCAGCCCAACAAGCAGGGAGGCAGGGCGGGAATGAGGTGGCCAGCCTCTGCCTGCCAGGGAGCAGCCCTTCTCAGAGTGCCCTGGCCCAGCATGACACGTGTAGGCCTCCACTTACCTCTGGGTCTTCAGAGCAGAGAACTCCTCGGAGGTAATATGCTTCAAAAAATTGAAGCAGAAGAAGAAAATCTTAAAGGAGAGACCAAAGAGCAATGCACAATGAGAAGAACCGAGGAGGCAGAACTCCCAGGAGAGGGCAGCCAGCCACTCAGGTCAAGGCCCCTGCTGGACAGTGGCCCTGCTGTGGGACTCTGTGGGTGTTCTGGTCCATAAATGGTGTGGGTGGTACAGAGGCCTTGGCAGGGCCTGGCAGATGCACTTGGACCGGGGGAAGGCAGGAAGGGATTTCCTTCCTGGGACTGCCAGGGTTAAGCCAGCAATTTTTGTTGTTGTTGTTGTTGTTGTTGTTGTTCTTTTTTTTTTTTGAGACAGAGTCTCGCTCTGTCGCCCGGGCTGGAGTGCAGTGGCCGGATCTCAGCTCACTGCAAGCTCCGCCTCCCGGGTTTACGCCATTCTCCTGCCTCAGCCTCCCTAGTAGCTGGGACTACAGGCGCCCGCCAACTCACCCAGCTAGTCTTTTGTATTTTTTAGTAGAGACGGGGTTTCACCATGTTAGCCAGGATGGTCTCGATCTCCTGACCTCGTGATCCACCCGTCTCGGCCTCCCAAAGTGCTGGGATTACAGGCTTGAGCCACCGTGCCCGGCCATTGTTGTTGTTTGTTTTTTGAGACGGAGTCTTGCTCTGTCACCCAGGCTGGAGTGCAGTGGCACAATTTCGGCTCACTGCAAGCTCTGCCTCCAGGGTCGCGCCATTCTCCTGCCTCAGCCTCCCGAGTAGCTGGGACTACAGGCGCCCACCACCACACCTGGCTAATTTTTTGTATTTTTAGTAGTGACACGGTTTCACCGTGTTAGCCAGGATGGTCTCGATCTTATGACCTCGTGATCCGCCCACCTTGGCCTCCCAAAGTGCTGGGATAACAGGTGTGAGCCACCACACCCGGTCAGGCCAGCGATTTTTCAAACTATCATCAAATTCAACATGTGTGTTCTCAAGTGGTTAAAAAGGATAAATTGAAATGGTACCCTCTCCACTCTTCTAAGATTCCCAGGGAGAGACGCTAACAGGGAAGGACAGCTGCGGGAGAGATGACTTGGGCGCAGGGAGAATAATGAACAAAGCAGGAACATAATGGAAGGCAAGGGAATCACATTTTTTAGGAGAGGCACCCAAAACTACTGGTTCAGAACTAGAGGTGTGGGCAGCCACTGTCTGGTCTAGAGCCTCCCTTGCTGAGAAGCTGTGAGGGTCAGGTCTTAAGCCTGAGATGGGCACAGGCAGGAGGCTCCTGACCCCACCCATATCCCCACCTCCATGAGCAATTATCTTCTTCCTTTCAGCCAGTGCCTAGCCTAGGGGCCTCCAGGAAGCACACACCAGGCTTCTGTTTCTGTGGTGATTCCCAAAGGCCTGGCCCATGAGCCCCTCCCTCAGAGAAATCCCCGCTTGGCATCCCACGAGCCCTGTCAGTTTCTTCTCTCTGTGTGCCCAGGCAAGGAGCTTCCCCCCACAAGGAGAGGGTTGCCCAGGTCGGGTCAGTATGAAAACATTGTGTTACATAAGATTAAACAGGTGTTTTCACTGCAGACTTTGTAGTCTTTAATATGCTAATATGTTCCTCAAACCTCCAAGGTGAGGTGGGGAGATGACACAATCATGTTTAACTAATAGGCCTGGGGTTTTTGCTTTGGACACATCAGTGTCTGGATTGTCTCGGGGGTGGTAAACAAAAGGTCCT
This sequence comes from Chlorocebus sabaeus, assembly GCF_047675955.1. Taxonomy (NCBI): domain Eukaryota; kingdom Metazoa; phylum Chordata; class Mammalia; order Primates; family Cercopithecidae; genus Chlorocebus; species Chlorocebus sabaeus. Next base: position 54,903,628 of record NC_132925.1, read on the forward strand.
GAAGACGAACGCTGCAGTTGAGGAGAGCCTCTTGTCTACATGGAGAGATGCCAAGGGCTCAAACTCAGACACTACTTGGCTCAGCCCCACCCTCTGCAGGCAGATCTGGTCTGCTTTGTGGGGGTAGGGAGATTACAGGGAAGGTAGAATGTCCCGGAGCTCCGGGCAAGTCCCAAAATGAGAGGCTACAAAGAGGCTTCTTTAAGCACTGATTTCAATGCCAAAGTCACCGCCTCTGAGGAAGTTCATGGGGGCCTCTGAGGAAGTTCATGGGGGCCTCTGAGGAAGTTCATGGGGGCCTCTGAGGAATAGGCTTAGAGCTCTACAGCCCTGGCAGACGTGGTAAGTGTTCAGAAGAGAGATTTAGAAGGGGAGAGGAGCAGCTGAGACGGAGGAACAAAAGGAGGAGGCGCGAGATAAGATGCCCAGGAAGGAAGCAGCCTCACGAGGGTGAGAAAGATGAAAAACACACTTTGGGAAAATGGGGGAGTGGGGGCCAAAGAGAAGAAGCTGGCACTGTGGGACAGCTTCCGTGCTGGGCTTCTGGACTCATTCTCCTAGTGAGGCAGCACGCTTGACACCAGGAGACTCAAGGTGAAGCACATCACCCAAGGTCACCCAGGGAGTAAGGGGGCCAACTAGGGAACACACTCAGGGCCGACTCCAGACCTGCATGTGATGAAAACAGGCACTAACAGGTAAGGCCTGTGGAGAGTGGCTGACAGGATGGGGGCGCAGAGGTGGCGACAGGCATGGGGTAGAGAGTACTGAGCACATGGGAAGAGGAAGGAAGAGCAGGTCCAGAGGAGAGGGGACCTGGAAGCAACCATCAGGGGCAGGACCCTGCTGCCGGGCGCCCTGACATTGAAAAGTGGCTGAAGGGTGTGATGGGAGGGTGAGGAAGAGAAGTGCTGCTGCATTTTAGCTGCAGAGACGAGGGGCACAGAAAAGACTTGTAAGATGGTTCGAGAACTGAGCAGAGAAAACGAATGGCCTGTGAGAGGAAAGATCACAGGCAGCCAAGAAGCTTTGTAACTGCTCACCCCGACGTGTGGGCTTGTATTATCTCCACGGCACAGGCCCACGAGGCCCAGAACAGACAGCTACTGTGTGGGTGCTTGTCCTGCCATGCTGCCTCAGGAGGACAGGACAGGGGGCCACATCCCTGCATACCTGGGGCAAGGAGCTGTCCCTAAAACATGGAACTCAGACAGGCCACCCCCTGCCCCTCTTTCACTGCTGAGCTGTGCCCACAAGTCATAGGTGGCACTCACCTCCTCCCCTTTGCTGAGCCGATCTACCAACATGTGCCTGAAAAAAAGAGGGTGGACAGGCAAAGTCAGCAGCACCAAGATGACAACGCCAAGAGAACAGGGTCACCAGACAAAGACTGTGTCACTGGCACCAGCATGGCAGATGGGGCCTGATCAGCAGCTTTGGTCCTTCTCAAGGGATAGAATTATCCTTACCTCCAACCCCTGTCAAGGGAGCCACCACAAAACTCACATACAGAAACTGTTACCAAGGCCCCAAAACCCGACTCCTGCAAAGGCTTACCCAAAGAGGAACCAGTCATAGGCCACAGTGAGGTAGAGGATCTCAGTGGGCTTCAGGGACGTGTGGATGAGCCCATCCTGGAAGAGACCACAGGAGATGTGACAGAGCCCTCTTCTCGTCCCCAGGAGCTAAACCATAACCAGAGCCAGTGACAATGCAAGCTGATGAACACCCTGAAGGACAGGGTTAAACACATCTGCTCTGAGCGATGGCATCCCCTGCCTCAACCTGTCTGGACACAATCCTAACACACCCAAAGAGCAGAGCGTGGTAGGGGCCCACTCATACTCACAGCCCATAAGGAAAGGCGCAGGAGGGAGATGAAGAGGGGGGTCCGATCCCAGCCTGAGATACAGTGTACCAGCAGCCCGCTGTCATCTACTCAGGAACCACAGGAGAGGATGCCCAGGAGAGAATCAGATATGGGCTGATGAGCACAGAAGTACCACCACCCTGGCCTGGTGGAGAGAGCCAGGCCCCACCAGCTTCTGTCTTCCCCAATGGCCTCCCCACGGCTCTTCTCCAGCCTAGTCCCAGAACGGGGTGAGTGGCAGGCATCTGGCTTTGTAGCCTCCTTTCTTCCTTTCTGGCTGTAGTTCTCAGTGTACTTCTGGGGACACAGTGCAGCCTGCACAGTCCACTTTGCGCAGGTCATTTAAGCAGGGCTGACATCCCTACCCAGTTTCTCAGAGGGCACTACAAGTATTTTTTTGGGGGCGGGGAGTGGGCAAGAGCTGCATGAGTTGCAGGACAATGACTATCGCTGGCCAACTCCAACCACATGCTAGTACTACCTTCCCCATCCTCTAGTTTCTACAGCACCCAATATGCCAGACACATATTTCCAGAAGTGCTTTGAGGGGTAAGTACTGCCCCCAGCTAGAGAACCAGTGCCTGGCTCCAAGGGCTGGCATGTGACTTTGTGGCAACTCTCCCTCCAGTGACTAGTTCAAGGATGGGCACTTAACCCAAACTGGGCCAATGAGCATGAGCTCAGACTTTTACTGGAACTCCAGAGACTGAGGCAGTCTCCCCTGGTGGAGCTAAGATGTCGGAAGATAGATCTGGAATGGCTGCCAGCCATGAGGCCAAGACAGTGGTTTTGAGAAACAGAGAAAGATTCTTTATGGTGTTCACCTGGCTCTGTTCTTGGGCGTTCTTGGTTCCATAAGCCAATGCATTTCCATTAGTTTGAGCAAGTGCAACTCCTACAGAAGTCCTGATTGCTACCAGGGATTCAGAGTCCGTCTGCTCTAGAGACATTGAGCAAGCCAGGCCCATCCCATCAAAATAGCCAAACTGGGTGGAGGACTCTGGAGAACAGGGCCTCTACAGGCTGTGTGCATCCGCTGAGCAGCCAGGATTGATTCTCTCATCTCATGCCTCATCTTTCTGAATGAGAGGCCCATCCTGGCCCCACACACAATGCTGATGAGCAATGCTGAGCCAGTGTGAAAATACCCTGTGCACGGCAGAGATGGTAATGAGTTCTTAATTTTGTTTTCCAGGATTTTGAGGACATGGAATAAAGCCACCAATGGACAAATCCCACCCAGCCTCTGGGATTCTAGGAACTCCCCAAATCCCTCTCCCACAGTGCAAAAGTTAGGTATGCGACTCCAACAAACATACAGTTGAGGCAGAATGAACTGGGAACTCCCCAAGGGTGCAGTGGCTCGAGGGATCTGGAGGAGACAGACTCACCATCGCTGTTAACTAAGGAAAGCAGCAGCTTCAGGTAGTTTTGTGTTTGTTGCACCAGGTCCCAACACTGTTGGAGAAAATTGAGAAGAAAAGGGGTCTAAGAATGGACATTAACTCAGATTTAGAATTTAAAGTATTTAAAAAATAAAATGCCCAGAGTTATTCTGGGGCAACTACACAAGGCCCTTGGTCACAGACCACAGGTTTTGAATCCCAGATAATCTGGGACATTCATATTCCATCTCCAGCAGCTCCTATCACCTCTCCCTGCACCCCTCAGCCTGTGGACCCCCTACTCAGTGTGTTCTGACCCAATGTGAGAGTGAGGAACACAAAGGGATGCTGAGGCCAGGGTGATCCAGAGCCCCCCTGCCCACATTAGGGTCCTCTAAGTGCTGGGCTCCTGGTGTGGCTGTCCAGGAATTCAGTAAAGGTAAATGAAGAGCCCTGAGGCTGTGGCCAACGTCTCCAAATGGCCACATAATAAGATTCATTGCTTCATTTGCCATCACATCATAGAAACTAAAACATCAACCTTTTCAAACTTGCTTCATTTGCTTTTTATTCCTATTTACTGCATACTATCTTTTGATAAACAATAAATAAGGAGTCTAACAAGGAAAGTCTTTTTAAAAAGGAAGCTCATGAGGTGGGAGATGGGAAATTAAGCAAAAGTCCTTAAAGATGAGAACCTCTGTCCTAGCCCAAGTGCAACGTCTAGTCCAGACCCTCTAAGAAACAGTCCACTCAGAACCTGGAACTCCATGGAAGGGCCTGACCCAGTTTTGCGGCACCCTCTTCCCTAGCTGGGGCAGCCTCTGTTCTCTTAAGATACAATTGCTTAGCAGTGTTCTGGGGCTGTGCAGAGAGGACGCATGCCAGCAAGACAGCACTTCCCAGGGGGAGGGGGAACACGGCACCTGTAATTGGAATGGCTTTCCCAGGAATTAAAAACAGGCTCATTTACCTGACCCTCCCACGCCCCTGGAGAGTTCTGACCCACTTTTAGTGGCTCCAGAGACAGGCGCTGCAGTGCTGTGCTAATAAAGTCATTATCAGTAGCTGCACAAGGGATCTCTCAACTCATCTGGCTCAACGTGTCAGACACACCATTGCCGATGGAGCAGTGATTCTCACAGGGCAAGGAAAAGCAGGAGAGGGAGGTAGGAGCTGCACTGCACCAAGCCCAGGGAGCATCAGGTGGGCTGGGGGATGACTGCAGTAGTCGGGGAGGGCAGGCCCCGCTAAGGACTAGAGAGCTGCGGAGTGCCAGCCACCATGATGGCTGTCTGGAGGAGATGCTGACCATCAGGGAGGGGCAGGAAGTTCCCAGGGCTGGGGAGGGCTGGGCTGGTAGAGGCCCAAGGTCACACGGCTGAGCTGAAGGCTAAATCAAGCCCTGCCAGACTCCAAAGTCCACATTCTTAATCATATGCTACACTGTAGTTACTCTTCCTATAACACCAGAGTAAGCAGCAGAAGTCTGAGGGGACTGCTCAAAGTGAGGACTGAGGAGATAAGCTTAAAAACAAAAAACAAAAAACACTAGGCTCATGCCTGACTCTCTCATCCTATGTGCATCATGAAGAAGTCTCTGGGAGCTGAGTTGAATGCCATGCCTCTGCTTATGTTTCTATGCCTAGAGTACTCTTTCTCCTGGTTGGCAAACTCCTATTCATCCTTCAAAGGCCCAGCCCAATTATCTTCTTTTTGGGGCTTCTGTGACCACTGCTGTAGACGATGGTTATGTTGCTGCCTATTTTCCTATTCTAATCTCCATGAGGGCAGAGGCTGCTTTGGCATCTCTAAGGCTTAGTGTTCAGGGACTAGGAGGTCACTGCAGAATGTTCCTTGCTGCCTGTTCATAGGTGGGGCAATGCTGAGTGCCTGAGGGGCAGCAGCCCCAGAGAGGGGTCTTAGTACACAGAAAGGGCATACATCTATGGAATTCAATTCGATTACATGGAGGGCAGCAAGACACATGTGTCCTGCCACAACTCCTCCTACCATTCATTCATTCATTCAGTGAGCCTCACACTGCATGCCTCCTGAAGGGCCTGGCACCAGGCACACAAGGGTGAATATGACCTCAGCCCTCATGGAGTCACAGGACAGGGGAGACAAAGCTAACCACTGCAGGCGTGCTACTAAAAGGAGACCTCTAGGATGCTGTGCGACCATGTGACTAGAGAGCCGAGCCTGATCTGTAGGGACATCAGGGAAGGCTTCTCAGAGGTAATGACATGAGACAGCATAAGCAACAGAGAAAGGAAACATGTGTTTCTGGCAGAGAAAACAGCATGTGTGAACCTGGAGAGGGTTGCCATTTTTTTTTTTGAAATGGAGTCTCGCTCTGTCACCCAGGCTGGAGTGTAGTGGCGCGATCTCTGCTCACTGCAAGCAAGCTCCGCTTCCCAGGTTCACGCCATTCTCCTGCCTCAGCCTCCCGAATAGCTGGGACTACAGGTGCCCACCACCACACCCGGCTAATTTTTTGTATTTTTTAGTGGAGACGGGGTTTCACCATGTTAGCCAGGATGATCTCGATCTCCTGACCTCGTGATCCGCCTGCCTTGGCCTCCCAAAGTGCTGGGATTACAGGTGTGAGCCACCGTGCCCGGCCATGGGATGCCTTCTTAAGGAGCTGAAGGGAGGCAGCGGGGCTGCAGGAAGATCAGCTGGTCACAAGAACAGGCAAGACCAGACTGCATGGAGCTGGGTAGGCCATGTACAAGTTCTTACATTGTATTGTGAGGAAAATGGGAAGTCAGTGGTAGGTTTTAAGGCAGGGGTGACAATGATGGCCCTGCTCTATCATTTCAGTGGTTGCTATCTGAGCACTTCATTTCTAGTTACTCCTCAGTGAGGCCCCATACTCAGCTGTGAGATGCACTGAGACAGTGGTGGCCTGAGCTAGGCACTGCACGGGAGATGAGGGCAAGGAGGATTGCAGTTGCATCTGGGGCAGAGACTAGAGAACCAATGGGAGCTGGTGATGGATGTGGTGGGAGCAAAGAACTCAAGTTTCAGGTGTCAGCATCTGGGTAAACGGTGGCCATGGCCAACTCTACTCTGGACAGCTTAAGTCTGAGGGGCCACCTGAAGGGATGATGTGTGAAAGGTGATGCAGGTATGGATCAGAGAGACCTGGCTGTGGGCTCATGGCATGGACGATGGATAAGATCACCTGGGGAGATGGTGAAAAGGAACAGGGTACCAGCACCCCAGGGCTTTGCCAGCAGAAAGGGCAGAGCCCACACCCAGTGAAGGAAGAGGATGCTAGGAGCCCCAGTGAGATAAACAGGTTGAGCAACACCGAAGAGGTGGCCTCTTAGGAGGCACCTGCCTGACTGCTACACTCCAGCCCTGCTGCCTTCACGCCTGGGAGTTTATCAGTGTTCACTTCCCTGAGTTAGCCAGCTAGCAGCCTCTTCATAATTATCATTACAATCTGTCTGGTATTTCAGTTCAGGAGTCCCTTTCAAGCAGTGATCATATTTGAGCCTGGCACAACTCTGAAATAGGTACTGCCAACACCACTTTCAGGGGGAAGTGAGGTCATTTGTTCTAGGCCACAGAGCCTTGCAGGAAGGGCCAGGCAAGCTGGGACCTAGATCTAGGGCTTGCATCTACTAAGCAGAGTACCTCCTCACATGCACAGGACCCCTTCCTAAAGAGGTAAACATCCTTGGAGGGACCAGTGCCTGGAACTGTCACATCTCATTTGCTGAGTAGTTCATCAGATCCAGTTTGTACCTGCATAAGGAGAAAAAATGGTGCCGGAAGGGACCAGAAAGAGGGTGGTTTGGGGCAGAGTCTACTTGACCCCTGCATGCAGCACATAAAGAAGGAAACCTGCCGGTTCTTTTATCTACTCAATCTGTCTAGACACAGCCTGGGACATGAGACCACAGCACAGGTAGCCCAAACCTGTTCCTTCTCCAGGCTTCCAGACCATAATAAACTGGCCTGCTTTCCTTCCCAGTGCTCCCTCTCTTGCAAACACCTGCATAGGGGAGACCTGACATCACCTTACTTCATACACTCAAACAGTTGCTATGAGCGTAAACGTTGTGATTAGGGGCTGGATATATACAGAGAAAACAAGATGGACTTTGCTGCTATCAGGACAACAAGAGTACTGACATTGGTGATGGGTTGCTTAACATAGCCAGGTCAGCCTTTCAAAGAGAGAGATCTCAAGGCTAGGAGGGAGCTGTCTAGACCTGGGGACAGGGGAAACTAGCAGGGAGGGAGAATGTTTTCTGTTGCTCACTGGCTCAGTCTTTCAAGTTCTAGGCTCTGTGCCTGCTTCTGTGCTGGGATACACAAAATGTGGGTCCCTGTCCTCCAGGATTTCAGGGAAGCAGATCTCTAAATCAGTGACTACAGCTCAGTGGAAAATTCCATCATGGATGTGCCCAGGGGGTTAATGGGAATATAGATGCAGGCATCCAACTCGCCAGGGATAAGGAAGAGGCAGATCAGGGAAGTCTTCCTGAAGCAGACACTTGAGCCAAAGCCTGAAGGGCAGTATGTCAGCCAGACAAGAGGAAGCTGAGAGGTGGCAGCCAGGCAGAGGAACAGGACATGGGAAAGGTCGCAGAAAAACAAAACTACTTGTTCTGTTTGAAGCAAGTGACAAGCAAAGCTGCTGGCAGCCTTCACACTGTGTGGGCTAAGTAAGGGTAGAGAAATGTTTCCAGTAAGACTAGGGGCCCCTTCCATGGTGTGCAGTGACGGAGAAGAGCATGGTGGAAGTAATTTTAACGTTTCTATAATCAAATGAGGTCAGGCAGCTCTGTACTTCCTCTGGCTGAACACACGTTTAAAAGGAAAAATGTAAAAGTAACTAAAGCCCAGATCTGGAATAGCAGACTCTATGAGGTCCTCTGGAAACAGAACCCCCTGGTGGATGCAAATCTTTGAATGAGTCACGTTCAGAAAGCTTTGATTTTCTGGGACATGAGCAAATCAAGAGATACTTGAACGGACACACAATTCCTCCTTTCTGAGAGGTCAGAGGGCCAAAGGCATCTGAGGGCACAAACCAGCCCATCAGGCGAACACATGAGAACCTTGTGGGGCAGACGTCAGGGGTCTTCTTGGTCCCCACTCCCTTATCCTGCCCTCAATGCTTGAGTCAGGTCCCTCACCTGATACTGGCTCCAGTCAATGTTCAGAGAGTGAGTCAGGAAGTCAGGGATGCTCAGTGGGGCATCAACGTAGTCCTGGGGACAGAAAGACTCCTGTGAGATATGGGTTGGCCACCAGAGGAGGCTAAGGTGATGGGGAAGCTTGCAGTCCTGAGGCTGTGACTACCACAGGCAGCGCTTGCCTTCTCTGAGCCAGATACCTGTGCTACCTGGGAGTGACAGCTTAAAAATCAATGTGACCAGATCATTACAGCTGAGTAGAGTTTTTCAGTTGGACATTTGATGTTTGTTGCTGAAACATGCAAGATCAATATGTGTTCAGCTTCCAGCAGGTTTTCCACGGCCTGCCCCTACAGGCTGGGGAAAGCAAAGAATGCTGCCCCCAGCTTTCACACAGAGAGTACAGAAAGAAGGGCTTTTCCTATCTTGTTTCTGAAAAATTCCCTTAAACAAAAGACAAATAAAGGGGAGAGGAAAGTATAATGATGAAAATTTAACATGTATATACAAGGAGAAGAGGGAGAGAAAGAAAGAAACAATCAGGGGAGAAAGGAAAGAGGGAGTTACTTTCCCCCAAAAGACTGCTTGCTGTTCTCCTTGGTCTTCCTTTATAAAGAGACATAAGACCCAATTTGATGTATGTTATTGCTCATACCTGCTTCCAGTTAAATATGAGCCCTTCTGCCATGTAATCCCGATCTTTATATTCCTTGAAAAATTCACAGCCTGGAAAAGAAGGGCAGAGTTATGACACCTCCCTTCCCAGCCCAAAGTCTTCTGAGATAGCTCTGGCCAGACCCAGGTCCCTGAGTGCTGTGGAGAGGGGGCCGCCAGCTCACACTTCTCCAAACCAGTGGCTCCAGTGAGGCCAAGGCTGACATGGGTGGGCAAAAGCCAGAGGCGAGCCTCTAGAGTCCCTCTGGTTTCCTGGCTGCATGCCTTTTCCACGAGGCACCGTGTGCTCTCAGCCTCTTTGTAACTTTCTCCATCTATGCTCACTGGTCACTAGTCACTTCCCCCACATTGCAAGTCCCTTTGTCCTACAGGTCTCTGTAGTGCCAATCCCAGTAAACAAACGCATGACTCACAACGTGAGCCACTGCGGCCTAGCTGCAGAGGATCACTCTTCCTCATCTCTAAAATGGGGGCAAATAATGCTAGCCTTGCAGGCTTTTAGTGAAGACTAAACATCCTAACATACTGGAAAGGCCCAAGGACAGTGCTTAAAACCTGGCGTTCAAGAGACACTGCCATGCCCAACAAAGCAAAGAGGTACTTTTCTATATTATTTGGTGGAAAAATCATAAGTAACTCCACCAGGACAAGCCCTCAGGAATAGAGAGAGAAACACTGGAGAGAATAGGGCTTTGGCAACATTCCCAGCTTAAAATCTCAGCTTTTTACTTAACACCGTAACGCTGAACAAGTTGTTTAATGTCTCAAAGCCTTGATTTTCTCATTTGTAAAATGGCTGTTTAAGGATGACAGAATACATATAAAACACGTAGCACAGCACTGATCCAAGTCACACTCAAATGGCAGCACACCATTGTCAATCACACTGCCACTGCAACAAGAGCCCACAGTGCCAGCCCACAGCTTGAAGTCAACTACTTTGCTCTGCACTTGGGGTTGGCTGCCTTGGTCACAGAGAATGAGTTGTGCCCCCAGGCTGTGGCCTGCCTCTGCTGAGTCTGACCATAGCACAGTGAGCATCTGGTCCTCCAAGAGCTCCTAGTGGCTTCAAGAAATACCGTGGGAGAAGGCACTTGGCTAGCTTGCAGTTATTCTCAGCACCTCAATCAGGACCTCTACACAAACTTCAGAGGGCATGTAGCTTTGGCTACACCTCCAAGTCTGGTGAGGTCCCAGAGGCAAGAAAACAATCATCCAAATTCAGGGGAAGTAGCTGCAAAGATTCACATGGAATGTCGCAGCAATTCTTGGGCCAAGTTCCTGTCTGAGGCCACCTCAGGGAAGATAGGAAAGCTTCCCTGGAGACCCAGCCCATGTTTTCCAGAATTGTCTTTCATTCCATACACACCCTGCACTCTAATCCCCAGGCCTCGAGAAGTCTGGAAACAATCCTCAGTCATTATACTTTAGCCTATTCTTGGGAGCCTCACTGGGAGAAAGAAGAATTACAGATCTCAGACAGAGGCCCTGAGTTATGAGCCCAGGTTTAGAAGAGACACCAATTATCTCTCAGAGCTCTTGTGAAGTGCTGTTTTCCCAACTCTAGCTGCTCAAATCAACACTGCAAGCCTTCGGCTGAGTTCAGACCCACCTATGATACAGAAGCAGTTTTTGTGAGAAACAGAATTAAAATAGACTCTACTCAGGGCAATGCCTGATGCTCATTACCTGAATAGGCTTCTGAACCACTGTCAGGCAAGAGGAGAGGGACCAAAAGCAGGATGAGAAGAGCCATTCACTCAAGGAGGAAACAGATTAGATTTGTGCTGCAGAATTTGGGCCCATCTATTTTGGTGTGCTGAAAGAAATGATCCCAGAATACTTCTCATTTCCAAGGGCCCAAGATAGAGTGACACAGCTAGAACTAAGACTACTGAGTACCTGTTTGAGCCTCAAAGTCATCATAGGGCTCAACTGAGATTCCTCAAACAGCATCAAAGTGCAGCTCACGACTTGGTTTGGATAATAGTAATTTTATTTCTTTTTCTTATTATAAAGTAAGAGAAATATGTTTAAAAAAAAAAAAACACAAGAACACAAGTCTATCAAATAAAAAGTGATTCTTCTGTTCCCCTTATTTGGGTGTGTAATGGTGTCTCACCCCATCTCCAGCTTTTTTATTTTTATTGATCCTCATTACCCTCCCTAACACACATACACTGTCAGATGCAGTACATACAAATTTTGGTCTCTTTTGATGTCTTTTTTATGTTTTTGTTTTTATTTTTGTTTTGAGACAGAGTTTCACTCTTGTTGCCCAGACTGGAGTGCAATGGCACAATCTCGGCTCACTGCAACCTCCACCTCCCGGGTTCAAGTGATTCTCCTGCCTCAGCCTCCCGAGTAGCTGGGATTACAGGCATGCACCAGCCTCCCGAGTAGCTGGGATTACGGGCATGCACCACCACGCTTGGCTAATTTTGTATTTTTAGTAGAGATGGGGTTTCTCCATGTTTGTCAGGCTGGTCTTGAACTCCCGACCTCAGGTGATCTGCCTGCCTTGGCCTCCCAAAGTGCTGGGATTATAGGCGTGAGCCACTGCGCCCAGCTTTTGGTGCCTTTTACAACAAAAAAAGTTTTGGGGAAAGCATTCAGGCATCTTAACATTTTGGCACACTTCCTTTTAAGCCTTTTTTTGTAAGCATGTTTTCCTTTACTTAGTTGAGAGTATACTATGTGATTCTGTATCCTGCTTATCTTAAGCTCTGTGACGTTTTCCGTATTAAAAAGTGTAAGCATTTTCTATTTTTTTCTTTTTCTTTTTTTCGGTAGAGACAGAGTGTTGCTGTTTCCCAGGCTGGTCTTGAACTCCTGGGCTCAAGCAATCTTACTGCATAGGCCTCCCAAAGTGCTGAGATTAAAGGCGTGAGCCACTGTGCCCAGCCAATTTCCAATTCTTCTATGACTATACTACTGATGGATGTTCCATCATTCAATCATTATTCTGATTAGTGAAAACATTTCTTGTTTTGCTATTACAAACAGACATCATGAAGAACATCCTCAACACCAAGTGGCTGAATTACAGCCTAATGACCAATTATTAGAAAAACACCTGGGTTAAAGGGTGATAACATTTTGGGAGTCCTGTAACAAGTTGCCAAACTATAGCAGAAAGGACACTGCGCTACTATTTTGGAGCAATGGTATTTATACTTTTAGCAAAACTATTTTTTCCAAACCAAGTCCTACTTGAAACCTAAATTTAAATGAAGTAATGCCTGGTTCCTCAGGCAGTGCAAATCTGCAGAGTTCAGTCTGTGGAACCCCTGAAGCATCTCCTGGGAGCTGGAAACTATGTCTGAAAACTAGCTATGGAGTTACCCAATGGTTCCAGTGTGGACCCCCTTAGGTAGGATACTCCCATCAGTGTGGGTCTGATACTGCCAAGCTCACTCCAGCATCATTATCATCATCATCAGCTGCATCAGCCCAAACTTGCTTTTAGGGAAGAGGAGGTTCCCTGAGGCTTTCCCAACTACTCATCATTGGGCCTCTTATTTACAGGACACCTGTTAGGGAGTGGTCCGGCACTTCACTCTGAAATAAGCACCATTATCTTCATTTTATTAAGGAGGAAACTGATGCTCAGAAGGGTTACAGGACTTGTTCAAGGAGACACAGTGCTAGGGCTGGGATTCCTGCCCAGTTCTATGTGGCACCAAACACTATGCTAGCAGAGAATGGTGAACAGACTCAGGAGAGGTTGCAGGAGGCAGGGGAAGTCCCCTGCAGAGGTGCCGGGTTACCAGGGGCTGGAGTTTGGATACCACCATCTTGCACATGATGACGACACCCCTCCTACAAGGCACTAGATGAACCTGCCTGCCCTTGCTCATGGCTAAGTGGTCCCAAGATTGAGGAGATAAGGTCCAACACAAGACTGAAGGCAGATGCTGGTGCTGAGAAACAGGAGAGAGGTTTTAAGGAGAAAGAGTATATTACTCCCTGTTGTCTGCTGACAACATCTTGCACTGATGTTAGAGCTCCTTGCCCTCCCTTGCTGAACAGGCAGGTATTGCCAGAAAGCTTGAATGCTACAAACTAGACTAACAGCTTTAATATCCACTGCAGAGAATATAGCCCTGGCCACAGGTTGCACACACTTTTATGTGCCAGGGACAAATGCAGCTTTGTGGATACCAATGTGCTTTGCAACATGGTGTGGCCACTGTCCAGTTACTGGGAACATAGCAATTATGTGTTCTTCTACCACCAGAATAGCCTTGCCTGGGGCAATTTCCATAAATAACTCAATCACTTCAAGACATGCACCCAAAGCGTGACATCCACTCAGGCTAGAGCAGCAAGTATAGTTGCTGACACAGAGTACTAATAATGTTATTTTACACTTAAATGGTATTTTCATGCACAGACCACTTTCATATAAATCAAAACTGAGCTAAATCGTTCCAAGTTCCTGAGAAAACTTGAGGCTTGGAGGGGTGAAGTACTTCACTCAAGGCTGTGGCTAGGACCAGTGATAGTACTCAATCCCTAGACCCCTTGAGTGGAAAGCCCCTTCCCCAGGATCCTATCCTACGCTTAGTGTGGCCTGTGACTAGGAACTAAAATGTCCCACGCTGCCTGACGCAAACCCTCCAGGAAAGCTTCCAGTGTAACTAAGTAGAGAGGGCTTGCTCATGGCCCCCTAGGTCACCAGTCCTAGGATGCCCGCCACTAGAAGAGAGCCCCCTACCTGGATACGGGATGGAGAGGAGAGTGAAGTCGGCATAGCGCTGGGCTTTGTCCACCTTCTCAGAGGAGGTTACACTACAAGACAAGGACACAAGGTGTTACAGTGTCGCAACACACACACCATTCCCCAAATAAGGGTTATAATCATAAATGAAGCTTCTGCTAAAAAAGTATTCTTCAATCTTAATAATTCCCTTCAGCAGTGCCTACTTTGTACAATTAAGAACTATTAACTTTGGCCGGGTGCGGTGGCTAGAGGTCAAGTTCCCAACATGGAGAAACCCCGTCAAGACCAGCCTGGACAACATGGTTTAAACACTCTCTCTACCAAAAATACAAAAAATTAGCTGGGTGTGGTGGTGCGCTCCTGTAATCCCAGCTACTCTGGAAGCTGAAGCAGAAGAATTGTTTGAACCCAGGAGGCAGAGGTTACAGTGAGCCAAGATCGTGCCACTGAACTCCAGCCGGGGTGAGAGGGTGAGGCTCCATCTCAAAAAAAGAACTCTACCTTCTCTGACCCCAAAATGCACACAGTGTAGCCACTCTGACCCAGGAGTGAGATGACAGCCAAATAATATGATTCTATGGGAAAGTTTTTTTCCTGCTCTCCTGTCTTCTCTAATAGTCACTGAGCCCACTACTAAATAGGGTGAACAAATAGCATCTGAAAATAAACACTGGGGACTCTGACAGATAAAGGAAGGGAGGAATAAGGCAATATTCAGATCTCAGATAGGTAAGCTCTAATTTTAGCCTCAGTATGCCTTATTTTCTAAGATCACCTTTTAGGATCATTTTAAAACATTTAAAAATCATTTAAAAAACAAAATTTTGGAAAAAGCTCCTACAGTCTCATCACTAACCCAGGCTCTATTTTTTAGTTTTGGCTTCTTATATTTGAATTTGGTCCATGCCGGGCGCGGTGGCTCAAGCCTGTAATCCCAGCACTTTGGGAGGCCGAGATGGGTGGATCACGAGGTCAGGAGATCGAGACCATCCTGGCTAACACGGTGAAACCCCATCTCTACTAAAAATACAAAAAAATTAGCCGGGCGTGGTGGCAGGCGCCTGTAGTCCCAGCTACTCGGGAGGCTGAGGCAGGAGAATGGCGTGAACCCAGGAGGCGGAGCTTGCAGTGAGCCGAGATAGTGCCACTGCACTCCAGCCTGGGCGACAGAGCAAGACTCCGCCTCAAAAAAAAAAAAAAAAAAAAAGAATTTGGTCCATATGTGTTATTTTTATATGACAGCAGTCACTGAAGTAAAATTTGAATATATGCTGATTTTTTTGTTCAATTTTAAAAGAAATTCTAGGACCAGGCACAATGGCTCATACTTGTAATCCCAGCACTCTGGGAGGCTGAGGCAGGAGAATTGCTTAAAGGCCACATGTTTGAGACCCCCTTAGACAACAAAGACTCCATCTCTATGAAAAATAAATTTTAAAAATTAAGAGATTCTAATCTGCCACACATGGCATAGAACTCGCAGCCAGAAAAAAAAAAAAAAAAAAGATTTGATAAGGAAAAGAAAGTGGCAGCAGAGCACTGGGTAGAGACTGATGGCTGCCGCAGTCACTAACATACAACCTGAGCAAGCTACTTCATCTCTCTGTGCTTCAGTATCTGTAGAAGGGGGACACTGATACCTGTTTTGTAGGGCTGTCTGAAGATACAGGGAGAGAATGTACAGAAAGCCCTTTGTAAGAAGGCCAGCACGCAGTGACAGCTACATACTAATGCCAGCCCTACAAATCTGTACACACTGCCTCTGCTCATTTTGTGGCCCCTGTACTTACTTCATGCCAAACTTCACCTTCTTGTTCTCCACCATCAGGTCACAGATGTATTTGACTGACAGGTATCGAAGCAGCTTGATGTCATAGCCTCTGACCTTATCAAAAAGATGCGTGTCACCACTTCTGAAATAAAGAGTCAGAGGAAGAAGTTACATAGCATGTTCACTCAGAGGAGCCGGGGAGTGGGCACTCATTCAGGGAAGTATGGATGTCACTCTTCTCCAGAAGCTGGGGCGTGTGCTAGGTGGACGCATGGGTGCCAAACAGGACAACTGGTTTCAGAGAGGTTGCAGGAAAGGTGACTTTCTAAGAGATTACCCCCATCTCTGGGATGTATTTCAAAGAGGAGCAATTTGCAGGTGGAAATGGAAAAGGACTTTCTGGCATTGCTTGACATTAGCCAGAGGACTCAAGATAATCTCAGGGTTCTAAAAAGCAGCAGGCTGGTGGCTGATAGAATCTTTCCATTTCCATTAGAATTGATCTCCTTCCGCCGCCTCCTTTCCCCCCATTTATGACCATTTTTAGCCACATGACTTGCTCATAATGTAACAGTCTGAAATTCTTGTAGAGATAAAGTTTTTAGAGCTATTTTATCCACTGACTATGAAATACTAGCAAGTAAATTCCCTCTACCTAGCAGGCCAATGAAGCAAAGAGAAAGATAAAAATTTTAATGCTCAGTGCTGCCTTTTGATCAGCCCTGCAGATGTAGGCAGAAGTAGAAAGCATAAACAGTCACCATTACTTTTTTATTTTTTTAATCCACACTGCTTTGTTGTCCCCAGTAGTTTCCTTGCCAAGAACAGTATATGCTGAAGATGGTGACCTGGCTGGGCAGAGGTCACCTGATCTAGGGAGAAAAGCCAAACATTCTTGGGCACAAGCCAGAGCCGCTGCTTTCAGAGCTAACAGGCAGAACCTGGGCATAGCAAGATGCCCTTTCATGAACTGAACTATGATTTGGGAAGCTGATCTTAACTAGAGTGCTTGTGTGCATTCCAGAGATGCTTGACACCAGTTAAAGACTTTCCATGTGGTACAGACCATGCAAAGGAGCTTTTCTAAAATATCCTGTAGCATTGTTTTCTAAAAACATTTGGAAAGGGGATAGGAAGAGTGTGAACCAGCCCATTTCCTCCTTTTATAGGGATTCAAACTCCTGTTCCATACCAATCATGCAGCTGTGACACATCTGGTCTCCAAATGTGCCTTCCAGGCTAGACCTCATGTCTCCTACTTATGGACTGTAGCCCTTGCCCTGTGCCTCAGTACCAGGTGTACTGGGTGAGATGTGGCACGTTGGTAGTCAGCATCACAGCTGCAAACTGGCAACTCTGTGGGGCTTTTAAACAAATATAGATGTCTGGGCCCTATCTCAGGCCTGCAGTACCAGGAACCCCAAGAGTGGGATGTTCTCTGTGAATCCAGATATGCACTCAGTGGACTTCAACAGCCCTATTTCAGGGGCACAGACTTGGCAGACAGAAGGGAAAGAAGCCAATCCACTCACCTGAACCAGTGACAAATACACATGGACAATATGAACATGGCCATCTCTGGCCAGACACCCCATCCCCAACACAAGCCCCTGACCACAGCAACTCAGCACTGACCGAAGAGCACAGTCCTCCTCCGTGACGTCCTCCACATCTGCCCAGGCATCATCTGCACCCCCTGCCAGAGAAACCTATCTGTCAGTACTGAGGCTGGTGACCCAGGGCTCCACACAGGGGCCTCCTCACCAGCCTCCTTCCCCGTAGTGCCAAGGGTGGGCTGGGCCAACACGGCTCTACCCTTAAGGAAACACTATGCCCCCATATGTCTGGTAGTCTTCACCTCTAAGGTGAACTCCTATTTGTCTCCTGGTCCCTGATCAAAGGCAGGCCCCTGATCTCCACCCAGCTCACTGAGACCCCCTACCTATTCTACTGTGGCCATGGGTGGCTATTCTTTTGTTTTGGGATGCAGTCTCACTCTGTCGCCCAGGCTGGAGTGCAGTGGCGTGATCTCGGCTCACTGCAAGTTCCGGCTCCCAGGTTCAAGTGATTCTCCTGCCTCAGCCTCCCGAGTAGCTGGGACTACAGGCGTGCACCACCACACCCAGTTAATTTTTTGTATTTTTTAGTTAGCCAGGATGGTCTTGAACTCCTGACCTTGTGATCTGCCCTCCTTGGCCTCCCAAAGTGTTGGGATTACAGGCGTGAGCCACGGCGCCCGGCCCAGGTAGCTATTCTCTATGACTGGGTTCTCATTCTACATCAGAGGATGCTGTTCAACATTCACCTGAGAAAAAATAGTTGTAGCCTGAGCGTCCATACAGCTCTCCCCATCCAGCCAGTGTGGCCGACCTGCAAATGTGCTGGGAGAGAAACAGCATTTTCAGGGTCAGATGGTTTTCTGAAGCATGCACAGTTGAAGGAACACCTGGGACTCTTCTGATTCTTCCAGGCCAGCATAATGGGCCCAGCACTCCCCAAAGTTTTATCAGCATCAAGGCTGCCACAATCAGTCAGAAGATCCCTAGTACTTAATTCACAACCTCTACTGAGGGAGTCTCATTCCCAAACAAGAGGCGCCAGTGTTACCAACAGGATCGCATCAGATTGGGTGGTTGTTGCATGTGTACCACGTGCTGGACATGGTACTGAAAAACCTGCCATCTTCTTACTGAATTTTCACAATAAGCCCATGAGGGAGATGTGGCAGGTGGCATGTATTGTTGCTGTTACACAGATGAAGAAAAGAAAAACAGGCTAAAGGAGGTGAAGTGATATGTAAGGTCACATAACGAGAGGTAAGCTGGGATTTGATCCAAACCCACTGACCCCTAAAGCCTATGTGCTTACTGTGATTTGGAACTGTTCAGTGTAGAGGGGAACAACCTTTCTAGTGGGGCTGGGTGAGAAATGTTTTAGAGCTTTCTTTTCCTCATCACTGAAGGGATCACTGTAAGAGAATTCTAGAAACCAGGCAACTGGCACAAACTTCAATATCTAATTGTAAAGTTACTTGTTTAAACAAATAGTGTTTGCTGAAATGTGGTAGGGTGGGGGGAATGGGAGGAGATACCTGGTGATGGGAAGGCAAACCAGCCCAGAATTTAGCTAAAGGCTAGGAGAACATGGCCCCATTACACTGCAATAGGGAAGTTGTGAGGTGACAGACAAGGAGTGAAGCTCACTGCTAAACGGGTCACACAATGTGCAAATGGAAAGTGGATCCCTGGAAGATTGCCAAGTACCATCTGAAGGCTTCTTCTCTACCTGTAACATAATGGGAAGGAAAGTTTTGTTGCTACAGCAAAGAGTTGTGCATGGGAACAACTAGGTCACTTTCTGGCTCTCCCTGAGGTAGCAGCAGCCTAGGGGTGGGGACAGCAATAGAAAAGCTACCTGGGACAGAGTGAGGGGCTTTACTGGTGCTGGGGCAAGAGCTGGTTTGTGGAGAGGTTATCCTGGAAACCCACTGAGGAAGCCTATCAAGGGCTGGCATTCCTGCTGGCCTAAGTAGGATGTACTCCAGTGGGGGCCACTTAAATTTCTGTGGGTCTAAAAGCAATTTGAAAATCTGATAAAAACTATCAACTATCTCCTGAAAAATATATATATATATACACATCATAATCTACTTACATTTCCAGGGATTTCTGGACTCTCTCAAGCCCACTGATGAACCCATCCCCAGACCCTGTTAAAAGCCCTTGCTTTAAGGAATCAGTCAAGTAGTGAGGAGCAAAGTGGATGCTTCTGCAGGAAAGGGCTGAGGACCTCTAAGACTCCAAAGAAAAGGGGTAAGTCTGATTTCCTCAAGACGTTGGCAGGGTGTGTGGCTGCCTGTTCCACTGGCATTTGTATCATGTCCACCCTCCCCACTTCATCTAAGCTGCTGGCAGCTGACCTCACCCTCCTTTGCATTATTTCTGTTAAATCTTTCAGTGAAGACAGCTGCCTTCTTTTTGGCTGTTGAGTTGAGACCCTTTTTCTGTTCTCAATTCTTCTTCCACATTCCTTCTATTGACCTTGTCTTTTTAGTAACTGAGGCAGCCAGACCTAGGCCAGCAAAACCCCCGAGTCAGATGGAGAAGAACAAGTTGGCCAAGTCCCCAAGTGGGGCACCGGCCTCTTCAGGAAGGCCCCTGGGGGAGGGTTGACCCCTCTTGATAGACACCTGCCTCATGGTTGTGACTTATAACCCATCATCTCTGCCCTTTAAGCTGGCTCCTGACTGAAAACGCAAGATCTACCCTGAATGCTATCCATTTACCTAGTTAGGAATGGCCTCTAATTCTGTCTGTGGAAAAGTACTCTGGATGATTTGCTAATTTAGTAACCTCTGACCTCTGCTCCCCACCTCTTAAACAAAAAGAAAGATGAATTGTTCCAGTTTCAGTGGTCTAAAAGCCAGACACAAGTGTTTGGGGAGAAAATGGTATGAGAACTTACCGCTCAATGCTTGAACTGAATTTTGAAAAATTATTTAAATATTTTACTTAACCCATCATATCCAAGACATGTCAACATGTAATCACTTTAAAAATGAATATTTTACATTTTTTCTATTAAATCTTCAAAATTTGATGTGTATTTTACACTTAAAGCATATCTTAAGTAGGATGTGAAACTTTGGGCATTGGCCAGGTGTGGTGGCTCATGCCTGTAATCCCAGCACTTTGGGAGGCCAGAGTGGGCAGATCACTTGAAGCCAGGAGTCTGAGACCAGCCTGGCCAACATGGTGAAACTCAGTCTCTAATAAAAAGACAAAAATTAGCCAGGTGTGGAGGCATGTGCCTGTAATTCCAGCTACTTGAGAGGCTGAGGCACAAGAATCGCTAGAGCCTGGGAGGCAGATGGCATCACTCCAGCTTGGGCAATAGAGACTGTCTCAAAAAAAAACCAAAAATAAACAAAAAAAAAAACTTGGGGCATTTTAAGGGAAATGTGGGCCCATTTCAAAGTTCTTTTTAACAATGACAAACTTTTATACTGCTTCAAGCCTTAAAAATTAAATTGAAATGAAGTAAAATATAACCCTTAGTTTCTCAGTTGCACTAGCCACGCTGAACTGCGTTTTGAAGGAAGCAGAACACAAGTATTTCTTTTTTCCTACACGTTAGATTCAGGGGTACACGTCCAAGTTTGTTACATGGATATATTGTGTAATGCTGGGGTTTAGGCTTCTAGTTAACTCATCACCCAAATGGTGAACATAGTACCCAATAGGTATTCTTCAACCCTTGCCTCCTCCTCCTCCAGTCTCCCCTTTTTGGAGTCCCCGGTGTCTATTGTTTCCACCTTTACGACCATGCATACCTGTTGTTTAGCTCCCACTTATGAATGAGAACATGTGGTATTTGATTTTCTGTTTCTGCTGGAAGTACTTAAGTTTTAAAAATATTTGTGGGTACATTTATTTATTTATGGGGTATATGAGTTTTTTTTTTGTTTTGAGACAGAGTCTGGCACTGTCACCCAGGCTGGAGTGCAATGGCATGATCTTGGCTCACTGCAACTTCTGCCTCCCGGGTTCAAGCAATTCTCCTGCCTCAGTCTCCGGAGTAGCTGGGACTACAGGCGCCCACCACCATGCCTGGCTAATTTTTTGTATTTTTATTAGAGATGGGGTTTCACTATGTTGGCCAGGCTGGTCTCGAACTCCTGACCTCATGATCTGCCTGCCTCAGCCTCCCAAAGTGCTGGGATTACAGGCGTGGGCCACCGCGCCCGGCTGATATTTTGATACAGGCATACCATGCATAACAATCACATCAGTGTAAATGGGGTTCCATCACCTCAAGAATTTATCCTCTATGTTACAAACAATCCAATTATACTCTTATTTTTAAATGTACAATAAATTATTGTTGATTGTAGTCACCCTTTTGTGTTATCAAATACTAGATCTTATTCATTCTAACTATATTTTTGCACGCATTAACCATCCCCACTCCTCCCCCGTGTCCCTGCCAGTACCCTTTCCCAGTCTCTGGTAACCATAATTCTACTCTCTATCTTCATGAGTTCAATTGTGTTAATTTTTTTTAGCTTTCAAGTGAGAACATGTGAAGTTTGTCTTTTTGTGCCTGGCTTATTTCACTTAACACAATGACCGTGGCCGGGCGCGGTGGCTCAAGCCTGTAATCTCAGCACTTTGGGAGGCCGAGATGGGTGGATCAAGAGGTCAGGAGATCGAGACCATCCTGGCTACCACGGTGAAACCCCGTCTCTACTAAAAAATACAAAAAGCTGGCCGGGCGAGGTGGCAGGCGCCTGTAGTCCCAGCTACTCGGAAGGCTGAGGCAGGAGAATGGCATAAACCTGGGAAGCGGAGCTTGCAGTGAGCTGAGATCCGGCCACTGCACTCCAGCCCGGGCGACAGAGTGAGACTCCGTCTCAAAAAAAAAAAAAAAAAAAAAAAAAAAATAATGACCTCTATCCATGCTGATACAAATGACAGGATCTCATTATTTTTCACAGCTGAATGGTACTCCATTGCGTACATGTACCATATTTTCTTTATCATCTGTTGGACATTTAGGTTGTAGAAGCAAGCATTTCTTAACACACTTCTCTTTCTTCCTCAACCTGGCAGAGGTTGGTGCCCCTAAAGTAGTGTTGGTAATAATAATGCTGCCACCATCATACTAGTTCCTAAGTGCCTGCTGTGAGCCACGTGTCTGACCTAACACAGGCCTCTCTGCTACAAGACTTCTCAGAGCTTTAACTATATCAACATACATTTAACAATCTACTTTATGAATCTAGTATGCAGTATTTCTAATTCTTATTTGACAGGGAATGCTTTTCACAAGCATATCCTTAAACTGCTGTTCTACAGAAACACTGGTAAACACTGGTTGGAGTATCTCCTGTGCAACTTCTAATGACGAGCACTGTGCTGCACAGGGTGGTACTTTTTAAAATGAAGCTGCAGGCCAGGCGTGGTGGCTCATGCCTGTAGTCCTAGCACTTTGGGAGGCCAAGGCGGGCGGATTACCTGAGGTCAGCAGTTCGAGAGCAGCCTGGCCAACATGGCAAAACCCCGTCTCTACTAAAAATACAAAAATTAGTTGGGTGTGGTGGCACGCTCCTGTAATTCCAGCTACTCGGGAGGCTGAGGCAGGAGAACTGCTTGAACCTGGGAGGTGGAGGTTGCAGTGAGCCAAGTTTGGGCCACTGCACTCCAGTCTGGCAACAGAGAGAGACTCCATCTCAAAAAAAAAAAAAGCTCCAATAACTTTCGGGAACATGAAAATTTTCCAAAGTGGCAACAGCTTTAAGAAGATCAATTTCTAGGGCCTAACTTCCATACATACTTCTGAAAACTGATCTGCCAAAGAAAGCCTTTGGCAGAGTCTCCCTTCCTTCCTCCCCTTTCCCAATTTACAAAAAAGGCATACCAGGGACTGAGACAACAGTCAAGACTCTCCCCACTGCCCTGCCCTTGACCACTGAGGCACTCAGATACTGGCTAAATGAACAGACTGAATTCCGCTCCCTTCCACTCTGAGGCTCTCTGTATGTCAGTCCACTCCTCCTGGACCAATTTTCCCCCAGTTGCTACTTGCATTCAGAATTTCCCTGCTCAAACTTCACAATGGCTCAGCCTGCAGCCTTCCTCATTCAATTCCCTTCATCCTCTGCCCTGATGTGTACCCTGTACTTAGGGAAGTTACTTAGTCACTCTGAGCCTTTGTTTCATCTGCAATGAAATGGGCACATTCCTTACACCAAAAAGTAAGTAAAATGAAACCATACTGGGCAGCCAAATTAACAAAAGTCCTTAGAATATAAGCTCCATGAGAATAAAGATTTTTGTCTGCTTTACATGATGTATTTTAAGGCCTGAAGCAGTGTCTGACACACAACATACAATAAATACTTGGTGAACCATATATTACAAACAATATATGAACTCATTTGATTTAATCTAATCCATAAACCTTTGAAATAGGTGATTATTGTTCTCATTTTATAGGAGAGGAAAAGGAGACTTTGCATAGGCAGGAAATAAGAGTCAGGATCTGAATCCAGGCAGTCTGGCTCTAGAACACGGGGTGGGGTACGCTGGTGTGACATCCCTTCCCTACCTAGAACCATCCTTCAGTCAGAATTGGTCTGTTTCTCTGGACTGCTTCCCACAACACCAGGCACCCAGTAATCACCCAATGCTTGGCTACTAAATGTTGAGGGAAAAAAAGACCCTATACTTTGCATTAAGTCAGCTACTCCAGAAGAGAGTCTTGGAACATGAAGCTATGGTATGGGCCTTACCTTGCCCTTGAACAGGATTACTGGGCAGACAAACCGTCCTCTGCACCGGGCCATCTTGCTGCGGTGGATGAGGTCTTGCAACTTGCTCACCTGTACGGTACTCTCAAACCTAACACACAGGCAAGAGAAGCAGGTCAAGCTGACTTTAAAGTGGGAACTTTGTATATATTTGTTTATTCACACAGACCCCCATACCAGATCTGTGTATATAATGCTTGCTTGAAATTAAATGTCATTCCGAAATTTTATATCATCTATCGTCCGTCCGTCCGTCCATCCGTCCATCCATCCATCTTTTTTTTGAGACTATCTATCTATCTATCTATCTATCTATTTATTTTTTTGAGACAGAGTTTCACTGCTGTTGCCCAGGCTGGAGTGCAGTGGCACAATCTTGGCTCACCACGACCTCCGCCTCCCGGGTTCAAGTGATTCTCCTGCCTCAGCCTCCCGAGTAGCTGTGACTACAGGTGTGAGCCACCACACCTGGGTAATTTTTTTATTTTTGGTAGAGACAGGGTTTCACCATGTTGGCCAGGCTGGTCTCAAACTCCTGACCTCAGGTGATCCGCCCACCTCGGCCTCCCAAACTGCTGGGATTACAGGCATGAGATATATTAAGTTTTTCAGGAAAAGAAAAAAGTGCTAATTATAGGTATTAAAATTTAAATCACTCTGATTTCTGAACCTTTAAGATTATTAAAAAAAAAAAAAAAGGTGAGCTAAACTGAAGACACACAAAATTCAAAAATATACACAGAAAACTGGATCTTATGTCTGGGTTTTCCAATTTTTAACTCCCAGGATAAGACCTGATGCCCTGGGGACCCTCTCTGGAAATCACAGGACCTTTTTTTTTGAGTATTTATCTATTTTTTACATAACTCTGAATATAGATTTTTGTGATCTTTTAGAGCAAGCAGTCCCCAAGCCCTGGGCCCCAGACCAGTACGAGTCCGTGCCCCATTAGGAACCAGGAGGTGAGCAGGGTGCAAATGAGCATTACCGTCTGACTTCCACCTCCTGTCAGATCATCAGCGGTGGCATTACATTCTCATAGGAGTTCGAACCCTATTGTGAACTCCTCATGTGAGGGATTTAGGTTGCAGAGAATCTAATGCCTCATGATCTGAGGTGGAATAGTTTCATTTGAAATCATTTTCCCCTCCCTGCTGTGAAAAAATTGTTTTCCACGAAACCAGTCCCTGGTGTCAAAAAGGTTGGGGAGTGCTGTTTTAGAGGGCAGAATGAGATAACGTTTCTTGGTCCACATGGCTCTAGGCCTCTGCTTTCACAGTCCATATGGCCAACAGCACACACAGCAAAGGAGGCATAAGAGAAGCCATGTGTGACACAGGGATGTGTAGTAGTTAACGCACTGGGCTTGGTAAGTGAGCTTCTAGAACATGAGTCAGGTTTAGAAGTGAGCTCCAGCAAGTCACACCCATATCAAATCACACTTCCCTAAAATAAGGGTTCACTCTCACCTACCAACCTTTGGCAAAGCTCACATCAGCCAGTCAGAGCTTCTGGTAGCAAGAGAAATAAGAGGCAGGAAAGTTAGAGCAGGAAGCTTTCCCAGCCATGCAGAGTAACCCAGCAGAAGGAAGGAAAGACACTCACGTTCCTTCCTTAAAAGGGTTGAGCTTTCAGACCAACTCCTAGAGGGAATTTAATTCCTTTCACATCCTAATCCTTCTAGGAATCTGCATGTTATTACACAGCTTCTCTTGTACACATGCACCCAAATATTATCTCAGAAGGAATAAATCAGTGACTTCCACATACTTGCAGTACCTCTTTAAATGTATCTGGATGCTGTTAGGGTTAATAAAAACACAAAGTCTTTAAATTACTGCCGAACTCTTACTTAAAATATATCTAGGGGCCAGGCATGGTGGCTTACACCTGTAATCCTAGTGCTTTGGGAGGCCAAGTCGGGCAGATCACTTGAGGTCAGGGGTTCAAAACCAGCCTGGCCAACATGGTGAAACCCCATATCTACTAAAAATACAAAAAAATTTAGCCGGGTGTGGTGTCAGGCGCCTGTAATCCCAGCTACATGGGAGGCTAAGGCAGGAGAATTGCTTGAATCCAGGAGGTGGAGGTTGCAGTGAGCCGAGATTGCACCACTATAATTCAGCCTGGGTGACAGAACGAGACTCCATCTCAAAAAAAAAAAAAAAAAAAAAAAAATATATATATATATATGAGACATATATATAGGAGATATATATATAGAAGACATATACAGAAGATACATAGAAGATATATATAGGATATATAGGATATATATATAGAGAAGATATATATAGGATAACAGGATATATATATAGAAGATATATATATAGGTGATTGTGGCTTGACAATATAACTACTATCAAATGGGGGTCTGAAAATGAAGTTAAAAAGCAGTCTTCAAATAAAAACCAGAATGAATAGTTTGATGATCCTGGAAAGAGAACAAAGGGGTATAAAAAGAGGACTGAGCTTCCCATGGTGTCTTTTCCTATAAGATATAATTTTTGTAATTAAATTTTTTTTTCTGTTCAAAGGAGGAGGAAGAATGGCAAACTTGAAGAGGCTGGGGTGCCTTTGCAAAGAAGTGCCCACAGGTGTGGTGGCTCACGCCTGTAATCCCAGCACTTTGGGAGGCCAAGGCAGGTGGATCATGAGGTCAGGAGTTCAAGACCAGCCTGGCCAAAATGGTGAAACCCCATCTCTACTAAAGATACAAAAAATTAGCCTGGCATGGTGGCACATGCCTGTAATCCCAGCTACTCAGGAGGCTGAGGCAGGAGAATTTTTGCTTGAACCCAGGAGTCTGAGTTTGCAGTGAGCCAAGATCGTGCCACTGCACTCCAGCCTGGGCGAAGGGCAAGACTCCATCTGGAAAAAAAAAAAGAAAGCAAGCAAGCAAAGTGCCCATAGGGTGGCAACAACCCACCAGGCAGGCCTAGGCACACAAGCTGACAGAGAACCAGAGTGTGCTGCCTTCCCCTCACCCAGTTTCTCTATGAAATCAAAAGGCACCTCAGTACCAATTAATTGCCTAACTAGACCCCACGAGAACATAAAACCAAGCACCTTTAGTACTGCCACAATGGCCTTCCTCCCACTTACTTGGCCCATGGCCAATGTCACAGATCTGGCCAGCACCATATGTTGCAACTGACTCTCACTCAGCTCATACCAGCCCTCCGAATCCTGCCTACATCTTATTTTCCCAGGTTGAGTTCTATCCTCAAAACCAAGCTGCATTTCTCAGGCTAAACTTCTGTTAAAAACAAACAAAAAACCCCTGGTGGAGGACACATCAGCAGTTTCCTCTAGGGAGGTCTTTTAATGTAATGACCCAGCTTTTCTTGTTAGGCCGGCCAGTGGTTCCTTTACCGGTTCCCCTATATCAAGTGCCAATTCAGTTTCTGGCCAGGCAGAGTGGCTCATGCCTGTAATCCCAACACTTGGGGAGGCTCAGGCGGCAGTCTGCCTGAGGTCAGGAGGTAAAGACCAGTCTGGTCAACATGGTGAAACCCCGTCTACACTAAAACTACAAAAATTAGCCACGCGTGGTGGCACGCACCTGTAATCCCAGCTACTCGGGAGGCTGAGGCAGGAAAACTGCTTGAACCCAGGAGGCAGAGGTTGCAGGGAGCAGATTGCGCCACTGCACTCCAGCCTGGGCAACAGAATGAGACTCCGTTGTGAGAAAAAAAAAAAAAAGCAGCAATTCAGTTTCTGTTCTCTCACTAGTTCCTGTTTTTATTTTTATTATCTCTTGTCCTTAGGATTCTTTTACTGCAGTGCTAAGCACTGAGCTGTGTCTGGCACATAATACTCACATTTGAAGGGATAAATGTAGGCTTCCGTATTTACATTTGTAATGTATGCACTGAAATTTCTGGCAAGATGTTACCAGGTAGTGAGATTGTTTTTTTTTTCCCAACAAAGTCTTCCTCTGTTGCCCAGGCTGTAGTGCAGTGGCGCCGTGGTTCACTGCAGCTGACCTCCTGGGCTCAGGTGATCCTCCCACCTTAGGCTCCCAGGGAGCTGGGACTACAGGCACATGGCATGACACTTGGCTAATGCTTTGTATTTTTCGTAGCGACAAAGTCTCACCATGTTGCCCAGACTGTTTAATTCAGTCTATTTTTTATTCAGTCTATTCAGTTTAATTCAGTCTCAAACTCCTGGGCTCAAGTGAAACGCCCATCTTGGCCTCCAAGTAACTAGGATTATAGGCAAGAGCTACCATGCCCAGCCAAACTATTTTCAAATACAGAAGAAAATGCTGTTATCGCCTATTTCCAATGGGAAGCTTTCCCAGACAGGCATCACACTTACCAAACTATGTGGGTTATTCCTATGATGTGCCCCAAAACTTTCTGAGATGTTACTGCTGATATTATTTAATAGATAAGAGGCACAAAGTAAAGCTTACACCCACATTATCTCACTCAGTCCTCACTTACCCAATTTTACAGATGAGGTAGTTTAATGAGATGAAATCTCTAGCCCAAAGTCACAGAACAGGTAAACAGGTAAACAGGGTAGCTGAGATTCTAAACCCTGGTGGGTAGCCACTGGGCCCAAGGTTTTAACCACTATCCCACAGGGCCTCACCTGTAGTTCCCCTAATTCCAGCTCTTATTAACAGTTATTGTTTCTTTATTGGACACTGTTTCCCACTAGACCTACTGGTAAGGACTTCATCTATTTGGCGTCCAACTTGATCCCTGAGGTCTACTACACAGCAGCAACTGAATGAACACTGTTGACAAACATGTCTTGGCTATTCAGGGATCCCTGTCCAGGCTTCTATTCCCAGATGATGAACCAAATTGGAGAGGTTCCTTAACAGGACCAAAACATTGCTTAAATCCAATTCTACCCTGTTTAATTCAGTCTATTTTTTATTCAGTCTATTCAGTTTAATTCAGCATCATAGTAACAGCCAAGCCAGACAGTGAAAAAGCAAAAAATTCTATTTCTTCCCACCCAAACACACCCGAAGTCCCCCCTTTCAACAAGTAGGCATCACCCACTCAATATCACTTCAGTAACACTTTAAGGCCTTGCAAGGAGTGCAAAGTAAAAGCAAACTCCAACAAGCTCCTCTAAGGTTAATGATGTTCCATAGTGGCCTTGGCCTGACTGTGAGGTTCTGCTAGACAAAGTGGGAGAGCCGGGGTGGTGAAAGAAAAGGCAGACAGGTATAGAGTCAGGAAACATAGCTTTTAACCCCACTCTGCTTACTACCTCTGTGATCTTGGGCAAAGGCAAATTACTTCTCTGGGCTTCAACTTCATCTATGTAAAACCTCAATACCTGCCAAACAGCAGGTACTCAATAAATATTAGTTTCTTTCTCTTTAAGGGATCAACACTAAACTTGTTTCCTTTCAGGAAAAGCTTCTACAAGACAACCACAACTAGGTTCCTCAATGTACTATTATGTTACTGAAGGGTAACATTTGGTATTACCTGAGAGCTTGTTAGAATATGCCAAATGTCAGGCCCACCTCAGGTCTACTGAATCTCTGCATTGTAGAAAGATCCCCAGTTGATTCACTCATAAAATGAACATAGAAAAGAACCACTCTGTTGGGTGTGGTGGCACATACCTCTAATCCCAACACTTTGAAAGGCCGAGGTGAGGAAATCTGTTGAGCTCAGGAGACCCACCTGGGCAATGTAGTGAGACCTCGTCTCTACTAAAAATTTTAAAAAATCCACTGGGAGGGGTGGTATGTGCCCATATTCCCAGCTACTTGGAAGGCTGAGGTGGGAGAATCACTTGAGCCCAGGTGATCAAGGCTGCAGCAAGCCATGATTGTGCCACTGCATTCCAGATCCCATCTTAATTAAAAACAAAAACAAAAAAACCCATCTTGATTACAGTTGAGCTTAATATCAGAATGTCATCATCAGGGCAGAGAGGTAAAACCACCAGCCAGCCAGCACCAAAGAGGGTAGGAAGAAGGGGATGGAAGAGGACGGCAAGGCAAAAACAAACAAAACAAAACAAAACAAAACCCTCTTGTTCAGAAACTTTAGCTTAAAGGTTTCCGGAAACTAAGTTTACCGGGCCGGGCGCAGTGGCTCACACCTGTAATCCAGCACTTTGGGACGCCATGGCAGGTGGATTGTTTGAGCCCAGGAGTTGAGACTAGCCTGGCCATTATGGCAAAACCCATCTCTACTAAGATACAAAAATTAGCCAGGCATGGTGCCACACATCTGTAATTTCAGCTACTTGGGAGGCTGATGCACAAGAATCCCTTGAACCCAGGAGGTGGAGGTTGCAGTGAGCCAAGATCACACCACTGCACTCCAGCCTGGGCAACAGAGCAAGATTCTGCCTTAAAAAAAAAAAAAAAAAAAAAAAAAGAAGAAACGAACTTTACCTAATTCTGGAAGGAGGAATTAAGGAAGAGCTAAGAACCATAAATAACGGGGCCATAACAAACCCCAATTCTTTAGGCTTGGCGATCCCAAGTTCTTAGGTTATATAACTGAGAATGTGATACAATTTCTGTGATCTGTTTACAAGAGTCCTCAACATTCTTTTCTTAGAGAACCCCACTACAACCTTGTGAAATGGGCACTCTTTTTTTTAATTTTCTTGAGACGGAGTCTCGCTCTGTCGCCAGGCTGGAGTGCAGTAGTGCGATCTTGGCTCACCGCAATATCCACTTCCTGGCTTCAAGTGATTCTCCTGTCTCAGCCTCCTGAGTAGCTGGGATTACAGGCGTGTGCCACCATACCCAGCTAACTTTTGTATATTTAGTAGAGACGGGGTTTCACCATGTTGGCCAGGATGGTCTCAATCTCCTGACCTCATGATATGCCCACCTCGGCCTCCCAAAGTGCTGGGATTACAGGTGTGAGCCACCATGCCTGGCCGAGATGGGCACTCTTATAGACATCCCCACTTTACAGATGAGGAAACTAAGGCTTAAACTCCTAAAGCATTAGTGCTTAAACTCCTAAAGCATTGTTCCTCTGCTGTAAACCTTCTCTGGCTCCCCATGGCCTGCAGCAGCGGTTCTCAAGCTATACTGTAATTTAAGACATCAAGGGAGCTCTCACAGAATGTAGGCTGGAAATTCTGATTCCAGAAGGCCCAGGAGAAGCTCTAGAATCAGTAATCTTTTTTTTGAGATGGAGTCTTGCTCTTGCTCTGTTGCCCAGGCTGGAGTGCGGTGGTGCAATCTTGGCTCACTGCAACCTCCACCCCCTGGGTTCAAGCGATTTTCCTGTGTTAGCCTCCTGAGTAGCTACTGGCGTGTGCCACCACACCCAGCTAACTTTTGTATATTTAGTAGAGACGGGGTTTCACCATGTTGGCCAGGCTGGTCTCAAACTCCTGACCTCAGGTGATCCACCCAAAGGAGGCTGGGATTACAGGCATGAGCCACTAGGCCAGGCCGAGAATCTATAATCTTAATAAGTGCTCAGGGGTTCCCGGCACAGTAAAACCACTGACACCCACACACAACCCACAGGTTCACACTCCCTGGCCTGATGATCAGGACCCCTATATGAGTTGATCCCTAAGGACATTTTCAGGGAAATTCCTGCTCACCCTTCCAATTCCAGTTCTTCCCAGACACACAAACACCAGGCAGAATTAACCATTCTCCCCAGTTGGCCTATGGCAGCGCTTCTCAAACCTGGTAGTGCATTCGAATCACCTGGACATCATGTTCTGCTGAGATTCCGGCTCAGTGGCTCTGGAGCCTGAGCTTCCGCGTTTCTAACAAGTTACTGAGTGCACTGCTAGCCTTGCTTTGAGTAGCAAGGGGTTACTGCACTATGCAGCATGACTGCTGTGGTACTCCTCACAACATTTCACCCACGGGGCCAGGATTTCACAGATAGTGCTGACAACAGCTCCTGTAATTCCCTTAAATTCAGCAGGAAGTAGGGAGATTAGGGGAGCAAACTTTGAGATCAACATATAGCACTTCCTAGAGCCTCATGCTCTGAGTACTTATCAATATCAAATAACTACACCATTTACCGACTAACTACAGGCCACATCCTGCACCAAGCATTCTGTGTCTGCTCTGGTACAAATTGTTATCCCACATAAGGTACTCAGCTCTTGGTAGGCTCACCATAAATGGTAGCTTTTATTTCTAATTCTTGCAACGTACATGTCAGGCTTTATCAGCCCTATTTATCCTCTGGACTGCACTACCACTTTTCTAAAATTTTAGTTAGTCCTTAAAAGAACTAATTAACATGAGGTAGAGAATTACCAATAAGAAAACTAAGGACAAAGCAGTTAAATACCTTGTCCAGCATCAGTTGCATAGCCAGCAAAAGGGGAATCCAGGATGTGAACTCAAGCAGTCTGATTCTAGACCTCAGGGTCCTAAGTGCTACATATGGTAAACGCTGGTAAGCCTGTCTTGACAGTGTACCTCCCAACCACACTCTCTAAAAAAGCGACACTGATATTCAGAGAAGTGAAGTGTGAAGTCAGCTATCTTCGGACAATGAGCTCTAGGGTGGAAGTGAAACAGAAATCAAGGGCTGTTACTCCCAACCCCTCATTCTATGCCATGCCACCTTGTCAGTCTGACTTGTCCAAACTTGAAGTAAATAAAAATGCCAATGAGGCTTAACACCTGGGGAAAGTGAGTCTGCCCTGCCCAGCTACAGACTTCCTAGCCACACGGATTAGCTGCCACGGATTCCCCAGACATGCACACTACGGTCACATGATGCTCACGTGTCTTTCTCCTTCTCAGAACTCTCATACTCCAGGAACACGATGTGCCGGGGATAGTGGCCGCAGATATCCCCGTTCGTGTTTGGAATCACACTGAAACAGTAGTCTCGGCCAAACAGCTCCAGACATCTCTTCTCAATGCGTTCAACCTGCACAGAGAAGGAGACCAGAACACAAAGAGAATTATGGGGTTCCAAGGGTGAGAATTAGGAGGTCCATGGCCTAAGAGGTCACTGGGAAAGACATGTACCTCAGAGATAATTATTCTGTGCTGGGAAGATGTGATGCTAGGCCACAGGCCCCATATGTAGTTCATTAACCCATATATTGTATGCTTCAGGAAGGATTCTTAATTCCCTAACAATGAATCTGAAATTGTGGGTGTTGAGCATTTGGAGGAGAGGATTACATCTTTCATTAGATTCAAAGAAGTCTACAACCCATAAAACATACGAACTCTTGGTCCAGGTTACTGAAACTGCCACTAATCCACTACTTTCCTTGGTTAGCTTCCTATTCTTTTATTTATTTATTTATTTATTTTTTGAGACGGAGTCTCGCTCTGTCGCCCAGGCTGGAGTGCAGTGGTGCAATCTCAGCTCACTGCAGCCTCTGCATCCTGGGTTCAAGTGATTCTCCTGTCTCACCTCGAGTAGCTGGGATTACAGGTGCACAGAACCACGCATGGTTAATTTTTCTATTTTTAGTAGAGATGGGGGTTTCACCATGTTGGCCAGGCTAGTTTCAAACTCCTGACCTCAGGTGACCCGCCCACCTTGGCCTCCCAAAGTGCTGGGATTACAGGCGTGAGCCAACGCACCCGGCCTTTATTTTTTTTTAAAGATAGAGTCTCACTCTGTCGTCCAGGCTGGAGTGCAGTGGCACGATCTCAGTTCACTGCAACCTCAGCCTCCTGGGTTTCAAGTGAGCACATTTGGCTAATTTTCATATTTTTAGTACAGATGGGGTTTCACCATGTTGGCCAGACTGGTGTTGAACTCCTGATCTTTTTTTTTTTTTTTTTTTTTTTTTTGAGACGGAGTCTTGCTCTGTCGCCCAGGCTGGAGTGCAGTGGCCGGATCTCAGCTCACTGCAAGCTCCGCCTCCCGGGTTCATGCCATTCTCCTGCCTCAGCCTCCCGAGTAGCTGGGACTACAGGCGCCCGCCACCTCGCCCGGCTATTTTTTTTTTGTAGTTTTATTAGAGACGGGGTTTCACTGTGTTAGCCAGGATGGTCTCGATCTTCTGACCTCGTGATCCACCCGTCTCGGCCTCCCAAAGTGCTGGGATTACAGGCTTGAGCCACCGCGCCCGGCCTGAACTCCTGATCTCAAGTGATCCGCCTACCTCAGCCTCCCAGGTGTAAGCCACCGCACCTGGCCTCTTCCTTTTTTTTTTTTTTTTTGAGAAAGAGTCTTGCTCTGTCGCCAGGCTGGACTGCAATGGTCTCCACTCACTGCAACCTCTGCCTCCTGGGTTCAAGCAATTCTCCTGCCTCAGCCTCCGAGTAGCTGGGATTACAGGTGTGGTCCGTGCCACCATGACCAGCTAATTTTTTGTATTTTTAGTAGAGATAGGGTTTCACCATGTTGGCCAGGCTGGTCTCTGACTCCTGACCTCATGATCCGCCTGCCAAAAGTGCTGGGATTACAGGTATGAGCCACCACACCCAGCCAACAAAAATTTTTTAATAGCGATGGGGGTCCATGTTTCCAGGCTGCTCTTGAACTCCTGGGCTGAAGCAATCTACCTGCCTCGGCCTACCAAAGTGCTAGGATTACAGGCGTGAGCCACTGTACTGGCCCTCTTCCCCATTCTTTAGCTATAGACTAGTACCTACAAGCTCTATTCCATGCAATCAGTAAAAGCTGCAAAGTTTCCTTATACACAACTCATTTGTGAAATAGAAGAAAGAGCTCCCCCTAAAATTACTTGTTTTGTTCACAGTTCAGAGAAAAACACAACAGAAAAAAAAGACATAAGAACTGTAACACTGGCCAGGCGCGGTGGCTCATGCCTGTAATCCCAGCACTTTGGGAGGCTGAGGTGGGCAGATCACGAGGTCAAGAAAGAGATCGAGACCATCCTGGCCAACACGGTGAAACCCCGCCTCTATTAAAAATATAAAAATTAGCTGGGCATGGTGGCGGGCACCTGTAGTCCCAGCTACTTGGGAGGCTGAAGCAGGAGAAACACTTGAACCCGGGAGGCGGAGGTTGTAGTGAGCCAAGATCATGCCATTGCACTCCAGCCTGGGCGACAGAGGGAGATGCCGTCTCAAAAAAATATACATATATAAATTTAAAAAATTAGCTAGGCGTGGTGGCGCATGCCTGTAGTCCCAGCTACTAGGGAGGCTGAAGCAGGAGGATAGCCTGAATCCAGGAGGTGGAAGTTGCAGTAAGCCAAGATCGCACCACTGCACTCCAACCTGGGTGACAGAGGGAGACTCCATCTGGGGGAAAAAAAAAAAGAAGTTTGCAAGAGGTTAGTTCAAAGGGGTAGGGAGTTACCTCAATCGATTGTTCAGTTACAGATCTAACTCCCTGTTCTACCTGAACAGTTATAAATACATATAAATACATATACATCTAAGTTTGCAGGACATCAGAAGGCCTGGAGAGATAATTAAGGCCAGCTGCAGCCACTATCAGGTTTAACTTATGACAACCCTAATCTTCAGGGTCATGTAAATTGAAAGAGGGGTCCAAAAAAACCAATGACCAGAAAAACCAAAAGACCCTCACTGGCCAGGTGTGGCAGCTCAGGCCTGTAATCCCAGCACTTTGGGGGGCCGAGGTGGGAGAACTGCTTGAGTTTAGGAGTTTGAAACCAGCCAGGGCAACATAGTGAGACCATGTCTCCATGAAAATTAAAAAAAAAAAAAAATTGGCCAGGCATGGTGGTGTGTACCTGTGGTCTCGGGTACTTGGCAGGCTTAAGTGGGAGGATCGCTCGAGCCCAGGAGTTCGAGGCTGCAGTGACCCATGACTGCACCACTGCAATCCAGCCTGGGCAGCAGAGCGAGACCCTGTCTCAAAAAAAAAAAAAAAAAAAAAAAAGGCCAGGTGCAGTGGCTCACGCCTGTAATCCCAGCACTTTGGGAGGCTGGGGTAGGCGGATCACCTGAGCTCAGGAGTTCAAGACCAGCCCGGCCAACATGGGGAAACTCCATCTCTACTAAAAACTACAATAATCAGCTGGGCGTGGTGGTGGGGTCCTGTAATCCCAGCTACTTGGGAAGTTGAGGCAGGGAGAATTGCTTGAACTGGGGAGGTGGAGGATGCTAATTCTGACTTGGTAGGACTGGGTGGGACTATGGAATCTCTATTTTCACAAAGTACCCCACAAGCATAAATTTTAAAAGTACCCCAGATGATAATTAAACAGGAGGTCCCCAGACTATACTTGGAAAAATTACTTGGCCATTTGGAGAGTGAGCAGGTCCAATCCTTACTGAAGTCTTCCCTGGGTTACTTCAGAGACTACCAGATGCCAACTACAGAATCGCAACTCAGGGTAACCTCTGGGCCCAAATAAGAGTTCTGTGGTGCAGGATGGAACAGAGTTCCATTGGAAAACTTGGTGCTAAAGCGGCCAAAACCACGTGGGGGAATGAGATGGCAGGGTCAGCAAGATTCCCACCGCACTGCCAGCCAGTGCTTAGGGTGGGGATGGTCTGAGCTAACAGGAAGCCCTCCAGGTCTGGCGATAAGACGACTGGGTGGAAATTCCAAAGGGAGGAAAAAGAGGAACTGAGACCTGCTTTTGATGAAGGAACTGAGTGGGAGTGTGGGTTGTCTTCTTGCTCTATAGCGGAAGAAAAGGGATGGGCCTAAGTTATGCTGAGACCTTATAAGGGGGCAACACACTGGGTTCACCTCCTGGCTCCATTCTGACCTCTGACCCTGAGGAATCGTCTCCCTGTTTTTCTTAGATTCGAGAGCTTTTTCCCTGACACAACTCATCCTACGGCACCTGAAGCAGGGAATAGGCCTTCCTTAGGTCCTCCTCTCTGATCTTTGCACCTGGCCCCTCAGCTTCATCTCTCACCTTCAGACCCCTTCTCAAACAAAAAGGACCTCTTTGCTGGGCTCATTTTGACCCCAGTTCCTCCTTTTATGGTTGTCAAGTCCGACTCTTACACTCTGGTTCCAGACTCTGGAGAACTCTCTCTCTCTCCTCTTCCTCAGCGGCGAGGTACCACTCCTACCTTTCTCCCACCCCTGGTCTCAGCCTTTCCTCTGTAACTCCCCAAGTTAGGGGCCTTCCCCAGCTCATCGCGCTTCCAGTCTCACCTTAGAGCCGCCGGTCCCGCTGCCGTCCTTGGCCCGGTACTGAGTCCGGGAGAACTCCTCCAGCAGCTCCCCAAGCCCCGGCTCCTGCGGCGGCTGGTTGCCCGAAGAGGCCGAGGACCCCGCCGAGGCGGTGGCGGCAGCGGCCCGAGTGCCGGCCATGGCCCAGCCCCGCGTCCCCTCAGTGTGCCTCAAGCTGGCCCATAGCACCTGCCTGCACCAACTCCGACACCAGAACCTCCGGAACCGCCTCAGCCACCGCCTTCTACCTCCACTTCCGGCCCCGCCCCGTCCCGCCGGATGTTTACTCCGGTCCTGGCCAATCGGAGCTCGGGACCCGCGCCCCGCCTACGATTACGGGCCCGCCCCCGGCGCGTAGCGATCCTTGTAGCCTCCAGGGAGACCACTCGCAGATACCGCGTGATCCGCCCCAAGGGGTTTCCCCTGGGGAAACCGGACTCAACCATTGGGCTGCCGGGGGATAGGGGTAGCAGGAAGGAACCATTGAAAAGAACCAGAGGAAAAGCGGAATGAATAAATTACAGGGAAGCCGAGCGTGGTGGCTCACACCTGTCATCCCAGCACTTTGGGAGGCTGAGGCAGGCGGATCACTTAAGGCCAGGAGTTCGAGACCAGGCTGGCCAACATGGTGAAACCCCATCTCTACTAAAAATAAAAAAATTAGCCGGGCATGGTGACACCCACCTGTAATCCCAACTACTTGGGAGGCTGAGGCAGGAGAATCGCTTGAACCCATGAGGTGGAGGTTGCAGTGAGCCAAAATCGAGCCAGTGCACTCCAGCTTGGGTGACAGAGCAATACTCTGTCTTAAGAAAAAAAAAAAATACAGGGAGAGGAGGAGGGAACGCTTGGAGGCAACAAATCAGTACTAGAAACCATAATGGCAGTGGTTACAATATTAAAACAACATTTCAGCAGGCCGAAGTGTCTCACGCCTGTAATCCCAGTACTTTGGTAGGCCGAGGCAGGCAGATTACAAGGTCAGGCATTCGAGACCAGTCTGGTCAACATAGTGAAATCCCGTCTCTACTAAAAATACAAAAAGTAGCCGGGCATGGTGGCCCGCGCCTCTAATCCCAGCTACTCAGGAGGCTGACGCAGGAGAATCGCTTGAACCCCGGAGGTGGAGGCTGCAGTGAGCCGAGATCGCGCCACTGCACTAGAGCCTGGGTGACAGAGTGAGACTCCGTCTCAAAGACAAAAACAAAAACACAACATTTCATAAAACTCTTTTCTCCCCCTGCTGCTCACAACATCCCTGTGAGTACAGTGCATTATATCATCAGCCCTATTTTATTGAGGTAGAAACCAGGAGTCAGGGGTGAAGCGACTGCCTTGAAATTCTGTGATGAAAAGCCTCTCATTATTATTATTATTATTATTAGAATATTTCAGATATTCGCAAAAGTGGAGACAATAGTATAATGAACCCTCATGTACTGGTTTTGAACAATAATCAACATCTGCTTATTTATCCTGTTTAAGCAATCCCTTCCCATCCAGGAAATTATTTTAAAGCAAATTCCAGACATCACATTATTTCATCTGTGAACACTTAAGCATTAATCACAACAGATTAGTGCTTCAAAAAAATACATAAAAAATACAAGGCTATTAACATACCTAAGAAAATTCACAATATTCCTTAATGTGGTCTAATACCCAGTCTGGGTTTCATTTTCTCAGATTGTCTCACAAATGTAACGAAAGTAATTCGTTTTTGGTAAACTTTTAATAGAAGTATGATATGCATATAGTATGATATACACCAGCACCCCGGAAGCCCCCTCCTGACCACTTTCAGTCACTACCCACTCACCAACAACCACCCACCACCCTACCCTCCCCACCCCCAGATAATCACTATCCTGGCTTCTAAAGTTTTAATACAGTAGATTGGTTTTTAATTTAATTTTTTGTTTTTTTTTTTAGAAACAGGGTTTCACTCTGTTGCCTAAGCTGGAGTACAGTGGCATGATCATGGCTCACTGCAGCCTCCAACTACTGGCCTCAAGCAATCCTCCTGCCTCAGCCTCCCAAGTAACTGTGACTACAGGCATGTGCCACCACACCCAGCTACTTTTTAAATTTTTTTGTAGAGACCGAGTCTCACCATGTTGCCCAGGCAAGTCTCAAACTCCTGTGCTCAGGCAATCCTCCCACCTCTGCCTCCCAAAATGCTGGGATTACAGGTTTGAGCCACTACTCCTGGCCTAGTAGATATTTTCTGACAAATCTATATACACATTTATCTTAAACACCTAGGAATGAAATGACTGGATTATATGGTGTTAAAGAAAAATTACAGGCCGGGCATGGTGGCTAATGCCTGTAATTCCAGCACTTTGGAAGGCCAAGGTAAACTGATTACCTGAGCCCAGGACTTCCAAATGAGCCTGGGCAACATGGCGAGACCCCCGTATCTACAAGCAAATCAACCAGGTGTGGTGGCGCACATTGAGAGGCTACTTGGGAGGCTGAGGTGGGAGAAGATCCCTTGAGCCAGGGAGGTTGAGGCTGCAGTGAGCTGTGATCACGAAACTGTACTCCAATCTAGGTGACAGAGACTCTTGAGACTCTGTCTCAAAAATAAAAGAAATGTAAAAAAATTATAGAAGGCCATTATTTTGGACAAGGCACCTGCACTAGATCCTAACAAACAAGACTAAGAACCAAAATGGAGTAATTCCTGCTAAAGTTACATTTTACCAAGCTGAAACTTAATTATCTGACCGTCAGAGAAATCTGGAGAACAGATATTTCCCCAACAGGCCACTTTCAATAAGCATGACAATGAACTTTCCTCTGCCCATAATCCTTACAACAAAAGTAACCTGATGTTAATCAATGTTATTTTTCTTCTTCTTCTTTTTTTTTTTTTTTGAGACGAGTTCCCGCGGTTCTGTCGTCCAGGCTGGAGTGCAGTGGTGTAGTGGTGCCATCTCGGCTCACTGTAACCTCCACCTCCCAGGTTCAAGCAATTTTCGTGACTCAGTTTCCAGAGTAGCTGGGATTACAGGCGTGCGCCAACACACCCGGCTAATTTTTTTGTATTTTTAGTAGAGACGGGGTTTCGCCATGTTAACCAGGCTGGTCTCCAACTCCTGACCTCAGGTGATCCGCCCACCTCAGCCTCCCAAAGTGGTAGGATTACAGGCATGAACCACTGCGCCTGGCCCAATCCGTTATTTTTCTATTGTTCTGTTTCCTTGTTCCCGCCCTACAAGGAAAGTTACTTTGAAATGACCAATGCGGCCGGGTCGGGTCTCACGCCTGTAATCCCAGCACTTTGGGAGGCCGAGGCGGGCGGATCATGAGGTCAGGAAATCCAGACCATCCTGGCTAATACGGTGAAACACCATCTCTACTAAAAAAACAAAACAAAACAAAACAAAACAAAACAAAAACAGCCGGGCGTGGTGGCGGGCACCTGTAATCCCTGCTACTCAGGGAGCTGAGGCAGGAAAATGGCGTGAACCTGGGAAGCGGAGCTTGCAGTGAGCTGAGATCGCGCCACTGCCCTCTCCAGCCTGGGCCACAGAGCAAGACTCCGTCTCAAAAAAAAAGAAAAGAAAAGAAAAGAAAAGAACTGACCAGTCCACTTTGTGTTGTTTGTGCTTTCTTCAGCCCTTATCTGTCTATAAGCGCAATAGCTCACGCCCCTAATCGCAGCACTTAGGGAGGCCGATGCGGACGGATCACCTGAGGTCGGAAGTTCAAGACCAGCCTGACCAACATAGAGAAACCCCATCTCTACTAAAAATACAAAATTAGGCCGGGCGCGGTGGCTCACTCTTGTAATCCCAGCACTTTGGGAGGCCAAGGCGGTTGGATCACCTGAGGTCAAGAGTTCTAGA
This sequence comes from Chlorocebus sabaeus, assembly GCF_047675955.1. Taxonomy (NCBI): domain Eukaryota; kingdom Metazoa; phylum Chordata; class Mammalia; order Primates; family Cercopithecidae; genus Chlorocebus; species Chlorocebus sabaeus. Next base: position 54,944,425 of record NC_132925.1, read on the forward strand.
CCAGCCTGCCCAACATGGTGAAAACCCATCTCTACTGAAAATACAAATATTAGTCGGGCATGGTGGCAGGTGCCTGTAATCCCAGATACTTGTGAGACCGAGGCAGGAACATCGCTTGAACCTGGGAGGCGGAGGTTGCAGTAAGCTGAGATCACGCCATTGCACTCCAGCCTGGGGACAAGAGCGAGACTTCGTCTCAAAAAAAAAAAAATTAGCCAGGCGTGGTGGTGAATGCCTGTAATCCCAGCTACTCAGGAGGCTGAGGCAGGAGAATCACTTGAACCCAGGAGGCGGACGTTGAAGTGAGCAGAGATCATGCCACTGCACTCCAGCCTGGGTGACAGAGGGAGACTCCAATTCAAAAAATAATAATAAAATAAAATAAAAATAAAGCCAATTAAGATCTTTAAGTTGCAATTTTGTCTTTTGACAACAGTCAAAGAGTAACTTTCTAAGAGTTTTCCCATGACATTTACATTGCCTCCTGCAAGTTAGCAGCGTTCCAGTTGCTCTGCATCCTTGTCAATACTTGGTAAATTTTATTTTAGTTTTTCTGGTGAGAATGTACTGGTATTTCTTTTGTTTTTTCCTCATACTAGTTTATACTTTGGAAGAATGTAGTGGTATCTTATTGTGCTTTTGTTGTTGTTGAGACAGGGGCTTGCCCTGTCCCCCAGGCTGTAGTGCAGTGACTTGATCACGGCTCACTGCAGCCTCCACGCCTGGGCCCAAGCAATTCTACCACCTGAGCTTCCTGAGTAGCTGGAACCATAGACATGTGCCACCGCACCCAACTAATTTTTTAATTATCTGTAGAGACAAGGTCTTGCTATGTTGCCCAGTTTGATCTTGAACTCCTGGGCTCAAGTGAACCTTCCACCTCAGCCTCCCAAAGTGCTATAATTACAGGTATAATCCACTGGTGCCCAGCCCTACTGTGCTTTTAAAAAATCAACTTTATTGAGGTATGAGTACGTAGAATAAAATTCATCCTCTTTAATTGTACATTTTGATGGGTGTTGCTAAATTATAAAATCACCGGTGTAATTAAGATATTGAACATATATATCACCTCCAGAAAGTTCCACTGAGTCCCATCTCAGTCCATTCCACCCCTACCCCCAGCCCCAGGCAACAACTGATTTGTTTTCTGTCACTAGCCTTCCTATAAATGGAATTATACCCTGTGTATTCTGTGTCTGGCTTCTTTCAGCATAGCTAATTTTGGTTTTAATTTGCCTTTCCCTGATTAATGAAGTTGATCACCTTTTCACATATTTATTGCTCATTTGAATATACTCTTGGGTAGTGCTTGTTAACATCCTTTGCCCATTTTTCTAGCGGGTTGTCTGTATTTTTATTATAAATTTGTAGAAGAGGTTTGAATATTCTGGACTTGAGTTCTTTTGAAATCGCCATTACAAAATTGTAACCGTGAAATACATTTGACCTAACCAACTCCATCTTGCTTCTTTTTTTAAAAAAAATTTGTTATTATTACACTTTAAGATCTAGGGTACATGTGCATAACATGCAGTTTTGTTACATAGGTATACAAGTGCCATGCTGGTTTGCTGCACCCATCAACTCATCATTTACATTAGGTATTTCTCCTAACGCTATCCCTCCCCCAGTCCCCCACCCCCCAACAAGCCCCAGTGTGTGATGTTCCCCTCCCCGTGTCCATGTGTTCTCATTGTTCAACTCTCACTTACGAGTGAGAACATGCGGTGTTTGGTTTTCTGTCCTTGTGATATTTTGCTGAGAATGATGGTTTCCAGTTTCATCCCTGTCCCTGAAAAGAACATGAACTCATCCTTTTTTATGGCTGCATAGTATTTAATGGTGTATATGTGCCACATTTTCTTTATCCAGTCTATTATTGATGGACATTTGGGTTGGTTCCAAGTCTTTGCTATTGTGAATAGTGCCTTAATAAATATACATGTGCATATGTCTTCATAGTAGTATGATTTATAATCCTTTGGGTATATACCCAGTAATGTGATTGCTGAGTTAAATGGTATTTCTAGTTCTAGATCCTTGAGGGATCGTCACATTGTCTTCCACAATGGTTGAACTAATTTACACTCCCACCAACAGTGTAAAAGCATTCCTATTTTTCCACATCCTCTCCAGCATCCGTTGTTTCCTGACTTTTTAATGATCGCCATTCTAACTGGCGTAAGATGGTACCTCATTGTGGTTTCAATTTGCATTTCTCTGATGACCATTCATGATGAGCATTTTTTCATGTCTGTTGGCTGCATAAATGTTTTCTTTTGAGAAGTGTCTGTTCATATCCTTTGCCCACCTTTTGATGAGGTTGTTTGTTTTTTTCTTGTACATTTGTTTAAGTTCTTTGTAGATTCTGGATATTAGCCCTTTGTCAGATGGATAGATTGCAAAAACTTTCTCCCATTCTCTAGGTTGCCTGCTCACTCTGATGATAGTTTCTTTTGCTGTGCAGAAGCTCTTTAGTTTAATTAGATCCCATTTGTCTATGTTGGCTTTTGTTGCCATTGCTTTTGGTGCTTTAGTCATGAAGTCTTTGCCTCCCATCTTGCTTCTAACCTCCAAGCTGTCCTTGTTCACTCCGTAGGCTGAACTAACTTTGGAAGGAACTTAGTTTACAGGTTAAAACAAAAATGATAACATCCCTTTCCTGTAACAAATCCCCTTCTTGCCTGGGGACTAGACTGCCATTGTAGGATTTAACAAATTAGCCATAAGATTAGAAATTATGGTTTAGGAGTCACGCTGCTGGAGGCTACAAGACTCTGACCCTCCCCAAATTGCTCCTGGGGACATCACTATTGTAAACCTAAGACCAGTGTCTGAGATATTTTGCAGACACTGCACTTGATGGATCAGCTGGTACCACCCAGACTGATAAACTGGCTTATCTGATCTTGTGGCTCCCATCCAGGAACTTACTCAGCACAAGAAGACTCTCTGTGAGTTCATCTTTGACCTGACCAATCAGTGTTCCTGGCTCACTGATTTTCCCCACCCACCAAGTTGTCCTTAAACACTCTGATCCCAGAAGGCTTAGGGAGACTGATTTGAGTAATAATAAAACTATGTTCTCCCGCACAGCCGCCTCTGTGTGAATTATTCTTTCTCTATTGCAGTTCTGTCTTTTTTTTTTTTTTTTTTTTTTAAGCGGAGTTTCACTCTTGTTACCCAGGCTGGCGTGCCATGGCGAGATCTCGGCTCACCACAACCTCCACCTCCTGGGTTCAAGCTATTCTCTTGCCTCAGCCTCCAGAGTAGCGGGGATTACAGGCATTTGCCACCAAGCCCGGCTAATTTTGTATTTTTAGTAGAGACAGGGTTTCTCCATGTTGGTGAAGCTGGTCTCGAACTTCCGACCTCAGGCAATTCGCCTGCCTCACCCTCCCAAAATGCTGGGATTAAAGGCGTTAGCCACTGCACCTGGACCCCCAGATTTATCAACTGATCTTGATAAATAAGTTCTGTTTAGGCAGCAGGCAAGGTGAACCCATTGGACGGTTACAAATTTGGGGACTTGTCTAAGATTGCCCTTGTGGCTACCTGCCTGTGGTTTGGTAGGCCCCTCTCCGCCGATGGATCCAGAGGCCAGCCCAAGCCGCAGCCCAGTTCTCTTGGACTAGGGGTTGACTCTGGTATTCTCTCCAGTTGCGGGGCACTGACAACCCAATGTACATGGAATTTTTTTTTTTTTTTTTGAGATGGAGTCTCGCTCTGTTGCCCAGGCTGGAGTGCAGTGGCGCCATCTCGGCTCATTGCAAGCTCCGCCTCCCCAGTTCACGCCATTCTCCTGCCTCAGCCGCCTGAATAGCTGGGACTACAGGCACCCGCCACCACGCCCGGCTAATTTTTTTGTATTTTTTGGTACAGACGGGGTTTCACCGTGTTAGCCAGGATTGCCTCCATCTCCTCCTGACCTCGTGATCCGCCCGCCTCAGCCTCCCAAAGTGCTGGGATTACAGGCGTGAGTCACCGCGGCTGGCCTGCATGGATTTAATTGCAATGGAGAAATAGTCCTGGGGAGAGGTCCCATAACTGTAGCCCTATCACAAGGTGTCTGTCTGTAGCCCCATGGTGGAGTGTCTGTAGTCCCAAGAGTGTCTGTTTGTCTAATAGCTCCGCCACAGATAGTCTGTCTCGGTTTGGCTCCTTCAGGGGTCTCAGTTTGTCTGTTGCCCCATTGTGGAGTGTCTGTCTTGGTTTGGCTCCTGGTGGGGGTTTCAGTTGGCTCTTCCTAACTAGTAGGAAGAGACTTGGTTCAGGAGACTTCTCAATCAGGAAGATTTCGGGGAGATTTCTCAGATGGAGAATAGGAGAATAGTTTGGAAGGGATACTTTTGGAGTTCTTGGTTAAGGATATGATTTGGAAGGCCTTCTCTCTGTCTCGTCTTTATGTATGTGTTTGTATATGTGGAGGGCATCTCAGAAGGAATTGCTGACGGAAGTCCAGCAGGCCTAACTCAGAGAACCCTCCTATTAGTCTGTTAACATTCATTGAGCCCTGGAGAAAGATCAGCAGGCCTGTCTCTGTGTGACTATCCACTCTTCACCTTGCCCAGAGATCACCCATTGTGTTACCTTTCAGAGCTCATCCCTCCCCGCCCGGAGTGGATCAAAAACAACAGAGACCGACAGGAGAAAGTTTGCGTTTTGCCAGGATGATACTAGGTGCTGAAAGAGGTGACTAGTGTCTGTTGTATTATGTATATTTTGCTGGGATGGAAAATGTTAATTCGGTTCCCCGTGCAGCCTGTTGGACAACATCTTGCAAAATGGAGAACCTTTTGCCTATGGTTCCACGAAGCAGAAAAGGATGATTTTATTTTGTAACGGGGCTTGGTCCCCCATAGCTATGGCATAGTGAAGAGGGTCATCAAAAGCTGCTCCGTTTTTCTGGAAGCTGCAGCAGAGAAAAGGGACCCAGAAAGTTGGTATGTCAGCAAAAAGGGTAATAATTCTTAGCAGCCAAATTTCTGGTCTTTCTCTCTCTCTCTCTCTCTCTCTCTCTCTGTATGTGTGTAAACGATAAATGTCATTATTTGTGTCCTCTGCAAGGGTTTAATTAATAGAAAAATAAAGGATTTGTGAGACTAGTCTTAGGCTGTAGCAAATCTGATGCAGTTTGTACTAAAAATGTGTCTTTCTGTAATGGAGAGAGGGGTATCACAGGATAGAACATGAGCTTAGGATCCCTGTAAGACTATTTTTCAAGCCACCCCAGCAGGCTGGTCAGTTACAAACTTTGCTGCAGGTCCCTGAAACCAATACCAGACAAAATTTCTCTTTCTCGTTTTATGTCACTAAGAGTTTAACCTTAGGCTGGGCGTGGTGGCTCATGCCTGTAATCCCAGCACTTTGGGAGGCCCAGGAGGGTGGATCCCCTGAGGTCAGGAGTTTGAGACCAGCCTGGCAAACATGGTAAAACCCTGTCTCTACTAAAACTACAAAAATTACCCAGGGATGGTGGCAGACGCCTGTAATCCCAGCTACTCGGGAGGTTGAGGCACCAGAATTGCTTGAACCCAGGAGATGGAGGTTGCAGTGAGCTGACATTGTGCCACTGTACTCCAACCTGGGCAACAGAGTAAGACGCTGTCTCCAAAAAAAAAAAAAAAAAGCTTAACTGTGTGACCATGTAAGGATACTTTCTCTTAGTTCTCTTGGTTTCCACCATCCAGAGCACAGGAAAATTTGGGGTTCAAGTCATAGCTCTAAAAATTATCTTGAGCAGGCTGGGTGCAGTGGCCCATGCCTGAAATTCTAGCACTTTGGGAGGCCAGGGCAGGTGGATTACCTGAGTTCAGGAGTTCAAGACCAGCCTGGCCAACATAGTGAAACCCTGCTAGATGTGGTGGTGGGCACCTATAATCCCAGCTACTCAGGAGGCTGAGGCAGAAGAATCCCTTGAACCGGGAGGCGGAGGTTGCAGTAAGCAGAGATCGAACCACTGCACTCCAGCGCAGGTGGCAGAGATTCTGTCTCAAAAAATAAAATAAAATAAAATAAAATAAAATAAAATAAAATAAAATAAAATAAAATAAAATAAAATAATCTTGAGCAGTTAAAGCTCTTTCTAAGCTTGAAATTGGTTGCTGTAGACTTCTTCTGGGAAAAACAATAGAAACTGCTTGATGTTATGTAGGTCAGTAGCTAAGGCTTTGTCTTTTGACAACTGTGGCCTGGGTTCAGTTCTTAGCTTCCAGAATGATTCCTTTCTGGTTTGTTATTTGTGTAACTTTGCCATTTATTGAGGAAAGTTTTTTTTTTTTTTCTTTTTTTTTTTTGAGACGGAGTCTCGCTCTGTCGCCCAGGCTGGAGTGCAGTGGCCGAATCTCAGCTCACTGCAAGCTCCGCCTCCCGGGTTTACGCCATTCTCCTGCCTCAGCCTCCCGATATTGAGGAATTTTTTAAAACTCCATGGAGAGCTTCTGATTTCTGTTTTGGATTTTCCTTTCTCCAAACTACCCTTGAGAGAGAGAGACAGAGAGAAAGAAAAGAAAGAGAGAGAGGAAGGAAGGAAGGAAGGAAGGAAGGAAGGAAGGAAGGAAGGAAGGAAGGAAGGAAGGAGAGAGAGAGAAAGAAAGAGGCTTACCATCTCTTTGAGACACCTTATGCGTCCATGGTTAAGTAATAAACTTAGTTAAAGCATATTAATTTCATGTGGGAAGTTACCTGTGGTAGAATTCAAAAGCCAGAAATACTGGGTACCCTGGTAATAAGATACTGAAAAGGATTTTTTTTTTTTTTTTTTAGAAAAAAGAGCTCTGTGGTTAAAACCAGCTTAATTAAAAATGGATAACCAAGCCATATGTATTTAAAAGGAATTTATCGCCGGGCGCGGTGGCTCAAGCCTGTAATGCCAGCACTTTGGGAGGCTGAGACGGGCGGATCACGAGGTCAAGAGATTGAGACCATCCTGGCTAACACGGTGAAACCCCGTCTCTACTAAAAAATACAAAAATCTAGCCGGGCGTGGTGGCGGCGCCTGTAGTCCCAGCTACTCGGGAGGCTGAGGCAGGAGAATGGCGTGAACCCGGGAGGCGGAGCTTGCAGTGAGCTGAGATCCGGCCACTGCACTCCAGCCTGGGCTACAGAGCGAGACTCCGTCTCAAAAAAAAAAATAAATAAAAGGAATTTATCTTTTTCCTCTTCTTGAATCATGTTTTTCTGAAAAACAGGTTTTTTCTTCTCAGGCGACTGAATTGTTCTCCATTTTGTCTTTTTGTCACTCTTGATGCCCACATGAGAGAATCTAAGATAAATTCTAACAACCTGGGACTCCTGGGGAAAAGCAGAGGAGGCGCCACAGATCCCATTCTGAGAAAAACCTCAGATTTCTTCACAGAAGCCTAGAAATTAAAAGAGAATAGATCCTTCTCAAAATCTAAGGCTCTGTTCTGTTTTGCATTGCATTAGCTGATGGTTTTGGCTTTTGTGGGTATCAGAAATTACTTCGCATTATGAAAGAAACTTGGTGTATAATAACTAGGTAGGAAATATGCTTTTGAGGATGGCTAATGGCACTTACAGGGGGATATTCTGTTTTGATGTTTCGATTAGGGAAACACACTGTTGGTCATTAAAAGATAGGGAAACATCCCCAACCTGCACTGAGAGATGAGACTCCCACGGGGGATGGGCTGATTATAAAATGGGCTAATTTACTATGGGTTGTTTTGCAATGTTTTGCTCAGCAGAAGCACTGCACTGTCTTCTCTTACAGTATTTCCCTCCTTTTGGGGATCCAGGATACAGTATACCCTGAATTTTTGGGATCTTTGCCTTCCAGCTGTGCCTGCTTATTAGGTCCTAGAAACTGAATGCTTTCCTGGCCCTGTTCCTCCGAGGGCTCCACCCCAAAATCAGTAATCCAGTTAAGAAATTGGCAAATGAAAAATCTTACAAGTGCTGAATCTTCTGTCCATCTGTGTGTTTATTTATTTATTTTTATATATTTTTTGAGATGGAGTCTCTTTCTGCCAACCGACTGGAGTTCAATGGTGTGACCTTGGCTCACTGCAACCTCCACCTCCCGGGTTCCAGTGATTCTCCTGCCTCAGCCTCCCGAGTAGCTGGGATTACAGGTGCCCACCACCATGCCCAGCTAATATTTGTATTTTTGGTAGAGATGGGGTTTACCATATTAGCCAGGCTGGTCTCGAACTCCTGACCTCAGGTGATCCACCAGCCTCGGCCTCACAAAGTGCTGTGATTACAGGCATGAGCCACTGCGCCCCGCCAGAAAAATAGAAACTTTAATGCCTTTTTGTTCATGTTACTTTAGTAGTCTTTTAGAAATAAACACAGTTTTCAAGATTATTTGTAAAATAAAAATGTCTTCAAATTTTAGACATTTGGCCTAGATTAAAGTCAGAGATGAGATTTGCTAAATGCTTTAAGGTCATAAACTATTTCTTTGACTTTTGAAAATTGTTCAGTTGCTGGGCGTGGTGGCTTACATCTATAATCCCACCACTTTGGGAAGCCGAGGCGGGCAAAACACCTAAGTCTAGGAGTTCAAGTCCAGCCTGGCCAATATGGCGAAACCCCGTCTCTACTAAAAATACAAAAATTATCCAGGCATTGTGGCGCATGCGTGTAATCCCAGCTACTTGTGAGGCTGAGGCAGGAGAATTGCTTGAACCCAGGAGGTGGAGGTTGCAGTGAGCCGAGATCATGCCACTGCACTCCAACCTGAGCGAAAGAGCGAGACTGTTTCCAAAAAAAAAGTCCGTTGTTGCGAAAATTGTTTGATTTACCTACTTTGGAGCATTAGATTCTAGATGAGGCCTGGGGACATGTGGAGAGTCATGCCCCTAGCTATGCTGCAAAGGGCCAGACATTATCTGTATTTCTGTCTGATGTCCTAGGCTCTACACCTAGTACATAATTAAAATTGCTTATTTATCAGGTTTTTCATCAAAATAAAAGTTGCTAAGAGTTAACATTGTAACATGTAATCGAGACTACTGGAGAAACAGTTTTACATACAAGGTGTGTAGGGAAAGCAGAATGTGTTTTTGGTTAAAGAGTATGAGAAGGCATGGTAATATGGCTTTTGTTAAAGGGAATGTAATTTTGTCTACTTCAGAGGGTTTTAAAGATTGTTTTAACCTAGAAGAGTAATGGGACAAAAAGAAGGTTCTGTGGATGTAAATAAGTTAACTAAAATTTGAAGGGGATTTCTTTTTTTTGCCCTAAGTTGAAGATAAAATAAAAGCATACTAATGCGGGGTCAGAATCTGGGTCCATGTGTTCAAATAACAGGGTTTTCTTAGAAAATTGATCTGCTGTTTAACAGAAAATTGTAAAAGGTTCTAAAAAGTTTACGAAAATCTTACCTTATGGTCAAACTAATTAAAACTGGATAGATTTATAAAATTTTATTTAAAAACTTGCCTTAGTATTGAAGACGCATTAATGCAAACATAAATTTGGTTTTCTCTTTTGAAAAAGATTTTTTATGTAATATTAAAAGATAAAGGGCCAGGCCCCGTGGCTCACGCCTGTAATTCCAGCACTTTGGGAGGACGAGACATGTGGATCACCTGAGGTCAGGAGTTCGAGGCCAGCCTGGCCAACATGGTGAAACCCCGACTCTACTAAAAATACAAAAATGAGTCGGGCGTGGTGACGGGCGCCTGTAGTCCCAGCTACTCAGGAGGCTGAGGTAGGAGAATTGCTTGAACCCAGGAAGCAGAGGTTGTGGTGAGTCAAGATCGCGCCATTGTGCTCCAGCCTGGGCAACGGAGTGAGACTCTATCTCAAAAAAAAAAAAAAAAAAAAAGGTTCATGAAAGGTTTTTGTTCACCCCTTCGGGTAAATGGCAGGGAAAAAAGAGGGTAGAGAAAAGAGACAGATTCAGCTGGCCTCATACTGTCTTCATTGGGTCTTGTTTGGAAAGCTAACTGTCTCTTTTTTTTTTTTTTTTTTTTTTGAGATGGTGTCTCGCTTTGCACCCAGGCTGGAGTGCAATGGCATGGTCTCGGCTCACTGCAACCTCCACCTGCCAGGCTCAAGTGATTCCTCCACACCCGGCTAATTTTTGTGCTTTTAGTAGAGACGTGGTTTCACCATGTTGGCCGGGCTAGGCTAAGTCTCTTTTATCAGAGTAAAGGTTTTTGCCTTTAAAAAAAAATTTTTTTTTTTTTGAGACGGATTCTCACTCTGTCGCCCAGGCTGGAATGCAGTGTTGCGATCTTGGCTCACTGAAAGGTCCACCTCCCAGGTAAATGCCATTCTCCTGCCTGAACCTCCTGAGTAGCTGGGACTACAGGCGCCCACCACCACGCCCAGCAAATTTTTTTGTATTTTTGGTAGAGATGATGTTTCACCGTGTTAGCCAGGATGGTCTCGATCTCCTGACCTTGTGATCCGCCCACCCCGGACTCCCAAAGTGCTGGGATTACAGGCATGAGCCATTGTGCCCGGCAAAAAAATTTTTTTGACTTACCAGTTTGGATAAATGAATAATGTGTGATTCTACTTTGTGATATCCAGTGTTTTAAACTTTCTATATTTGAAAAACTTTCCAAAATAAAATATAAAGTATGTCATGTGGGGAAAAGAAAGAGAGATCAGACTGTTACTGTGTCTATATAGAAAGAAGTAGACATAAGAGACTCCATTTTGTTGTGTATTTGAGATGCTGTTAATCTGTGACCCTACCCCCAACCTTGTCCTTGCAAGAGATTTGTGCTGTGTGACTCAAGGTTTAAAGGATTTTGGGCTGTGCAGGGTGTGCTTTGTTAAACAAGTGCCTGAAGGCAGTACGCTTGTGAAAAGTCATCACCATTCTCTTAATCTCAAGTACCCAGGGATACATACACTGCCAAAGGTCGCAGGGACCTCTGCCTAAGAAAGCTAGGTATTGTCCAAGGTTTCTCCCCATGTGATAGTCTGAAATATGGCCTCGTGGGAAGGGAAAGACCCGATCGTCCCCTAGCCTGACACCCGTGAAGGGTCTGTGCTGAGGAGGACCAGTACAAGAGGAAAGAAGCCTCTTGGCAGTTCTGTCTCCTGCCCATCCCTGGGCAATGGAACATCTCGGTGTAAAACCCGATTGTATGTTCTGTTTACTGAGAAAGGAGAAAACCGCCTTAGGGCGAAAGGTGGGACTTGCTAGCGCAATGCTGCTCTTTATGCACTAAAAAGGTTTATGGAGATGTTTGTATAAGCATACCAAGGCACAGCACTTTTCCTTAAACTTACTCATGTCACAGAGATCTTTATTCATATGTCTTACTGCTGACCTTCTCCCTACGTTGATCCTATTATCCTGCTACTTCCCTTTTTCTAAGATGGTAAAGATAATGATCAATAAATGCTGAGGGAACTCAGAGACCGGTGCCGGCGTGGGTCCTCTGTATGCTGAGTGCCGGTCCCCTGGGCCCACTTTTTCTTTCTCTATACTTTGTATCTGTGTCTCATTTCTCAAGTCTCTCGTTCCACCTAACGAGAAACGCCCACAGGTGTGGAGGGGCAGGCCACCCCTTCATGTCATTTTCTGACCTATTTAATCCTTCAGACATTAGGTCACCTGAAGCCCAAAAATGACATGTTTGGCTTATTTGGTATAAAAATCATACAGGCAGCATTGTCAAATATGAAATGGTATATGGCTTTCTTTGGGCTATATTTTGTATAAATATGTTATCAGTATGTGTTCCAAAATTATGAGAAACTGTAATTCCGATATGATTTAGTGTATGTTATTAATAATTATAATTAATGTAAAATTGTTGTATGCCACAGAGGTAACCAAAACCACTAGTGAATTGTAGCTTTAATAGTGGCTATCCTAAGACTTGTCACCGGGCACAGTGGCTCACGCCTGTAATCCCAGCACTTTGGGAGGCTGAGACCGGCAGATCGCCTGAGGTCAGCAGTGGCAACCTCACCATGAGATCAGCATGGGCAACATGGTGAAACCTCATCTCTACTAAAAATACAAAAATTAGCCGGGCGTGTTGGCAGGTGCCTGTAATCCCAGCTACTCAGGAGGCTGAGGCAGGAGAATCGCTTGAACCTGGGAGGCAGAGGTTGCAGTGAGCTGAGATCGCGCCACTGCACTCCAGCCTGGGTGACAAGAACAAGACTTTGTCTCAAAAAAAAAAAAAAAAAAAGAAAGACTTGTCATCCACAGACATTTTGTCTTGCTTTGATCCTTTTCAAAAGGCAGTTTATAATCAGATATAGGATTCTGAGTACTGGTCTATGATAACCTTAAGAATTATGCTACTGGGCCAGATGTGGTGGCTCAGCACCTGTAATCCCAGTACCCTGGGAGGCCGAGGTGGGCAGATCACCAGGTCAGAAGATCGAGACCATCCTAACATGGTGAAACACCATCTCTACTAAAAATACAAAAAAATAGCTGGGTGTGGTGGCACTTGCCTGTAGTCCCAGCTACTCGGGAGGCTGAGGCAGGAGAATCGCTTGAACCCAGGAGACAAAGGTTGCAGTGAGCCGAGATCATGCTACTGCACTCCAGCCTGGGCTACAGGGTGAGACTCCATCTCAAAAAAAAAAGAAAAAGAAAAGAAATTGTGCTTTTGGGCTTAGCACAGTGGCTCATACCTGTCATCCCAGCACTTTGGGTGGCTGAGGCAGGTGGATCACCTGAGGTCTGGAGTTGGAGAGCAGCCTGGCCAATTTGATAAAATTCTATCTCTACTAAAAATACCAAAAAAAAAAAAAAAATAGCCAGGCATGGTGGTGCATGCCTGTAATCCTAGGTACTTGGGAAGCTGAGGCAGGAAAATTGCTTAAACCTGGGAGGTGGAGGTTGCAGTGAGCTGAGATCATTCTACTGCACTTCAGCCTGGGCGACAGAGCAAGATTCCGTCTCAAACAAAACAATACAAAACAAAAATTGTACTATTGGAATAGAGGAAAAAACGAAACTTCTAGGGTCTCATGGAGAGCTGATGTGTTAAATATTGCTAATCCTTTTGTTTTCAGAGTCAAGAGAACTTATTTCTTTAGAGCTATTTGAAAGTTTTAACAAGTGAGTAAAATATACTCCTGTGAACAAAATTTGGAGCATATTTGTTTCTCTCTACCTGATTTTTCCAGAATTTGGAAACTTTCTGAGTATTCTCAATTTATGGCATTATAGTTATTTGCATAAGTGCAATAAGAATCTATTTTCTGCTGGGCACGGTGGCTCACACCTGTAATCCTAGCACTTTGGGAGGCTGAGGCAGGCGGATCACTTGAGGTCGGGAGTTCAAGACCAGCCTGACCAACATGAAGAAACCCCATCTCTACTAAAAATACAAAATTAGCTGGGTGTGGAGGCGCATGCCTGAAATCCCAGCTACTCGGGAGGCTGAGGCAGGAGAATCGCTTGAACCTGGGAGGCAGAGGTTGCGGTGAGTCGAGATCATGCCACTGCACTCCAGCCTGGGCAACAAGAGCAAAAACTCCGTCTCAAAAAAGGAAAAAAAACAAAAACAAAAACCATCTGTTTTCTTTTGTAACAGGACATAATTGGAGAAATTGGTCGTTTTACCCAGGCTTTGACTTGAATGCCATGCTTTCTTTAACAAAACAAAGTTGACTTACAGAGCCAACAAAAACCCCGTGGGAAATCTGGCCTCACCTTGTCTACACAGTCCCTGTACAAGGTTCCTGACTAGTGGTAACTAAAGAATGTCCCTTTTTTTTTTTTTTTTTTTTTTGAGACAGAGTCTTGCTCTGTCGCCCAGGCTGGAGTGCAGTGGCTCAATCTCGGCTCACTGCAAGCTCCGCCTCCCAGGTTCACGCCATTCTCCTGCCTCAGTTTCCCGAGTAGCTGGGACCACAGGCACCCGCCACCACGACCGGCCGACTTTTTGTATTTTTAGTAGAGACAGGGTCTCATAGTGTTAGCCAGGATAATCTCGATCTCCTGACCTCGTGATCCACCTGCCTCGGCCTTCCAAAATGCTGGGATTACAGGTGTGAGCCATCATGCCCGGCCAAGAATGTCACTTTCTAACAGGCCCAGGAGCACCAAGTTATCTTGGGACCTCAAGAGGAGAGGAACTTACCCAACTCACAGGTATTTGGGGTGCAAACCCCATGGCTGGGATTGGCTTTATTTTATTTCATTTCATTTTATTTATTTTTTGAGATGGAGTCTTGCTCTGTTGCTCAGGCTGGAGGGTAGTGGCACGATCTTGGGTCACTGCAACCCCCACCTCCTGGGTTCAAACGATTCTCGTGCCTTGGCCTCCTGAATACCTGGGATTACAGGCATGTGCCACCAAAAAAAAAAAAAAAAAAGCATTATTTTTGGATTTTTAATAGAGATGGGGTTTCACCATGTTGACCAGGCTGGTCTCCAACTCCTGACTTCAGGTGATCTTCCAGCTTTGGCCTCCCAAATTGCTGGGATTACAGGCATGAGCCACCATGCCCAGCCTGGGATTGGCTTTAAAAATGTTGTATTGGGTCTGGGCTCAGTGACTCACGCCTGTGATCCCAGCACTTTGGGAGGCCAAGGCTGGCGGCTCACGAGGTCAGGAGATGGAGACTATCCTGGCTAACACGGTGAAACCGGTCTCTACTGAAAAAATACAATAAAAATTAGCTGGGCATGGTGGCGTGCACCCGTAGTCCCAGCTACTCAGGAAGCTGAGGCAGGAGAATGGTGTGAACCCAGGAGGCGGAGCTTGCAGTGAGCGGAGATCGTGCTGGGCAACAGAGCGAGACTCCATCTCAAAAAAAAAAAAAAAAGTTTTACTGGCCGGGTGCGATGGCTCACGCCTGTAATCCCAACACTTTGGGAGGCTGAGGTGGGTGGATCACGAGGTCAGGAGATCCAGACCATCCTGGCTAACACGGTGAAACCCCGTCTCTACTGAAAATACAAAAAATAAGCCCGGCGTGGTGGCGGGCGCCTGTAGTCTCAGCTACTCAGAAGGCTGAGGAGAATGGCATGAACCCAGGAGGCGGAGCTTGCAGTGAGCCGAGATGGTGCCACTGCACTCCAGCCTGGGCGACAGAGCAAGACTCCATCTCAAAAAACAAAAAGTTTTATTTGAGATTCCTATGGAACAGAGTTCCATCAAAACCAATTTTAAAAACCTATGTGAAAAATAACTGTTCTTGCTGCAGTTTATGCAAATAATCAGGCCAAGTTCAGTAAGACTAAAGTTTATTTTGCAAACAAATCAGTTCTATCATTTGTTTTTAATAAAAATGGGAACTGGAGAGTGAAACATTATGCTTCAAAAGAAAAACTATAGTGCACCTGTTGTTAGTTGTTCTTGAGTTTTTTTTTCTGAAGTTTAGACTAAATCCTGTATTATTTGTGGCCTGCAAGTCCCCAGTCTAATGCTTTCAAATCTTTACTTTTTTTTTTTTTTTGAGACAGAGTCTGGCTCTGTTGCCCAAGGTGGAGTGCAGTGGCCGGATCTCAGCTCACTGCAAGCTCCGCCTCCTGGGTTTAGGCCATTCTCCTGCCTCAGCCTCCCAAGTAGCTGGGACTATAGGCGCCCGCCACCTCGCATGGCTAGTTTTTTGTATTTTTTAGTAGAGACAGGGTTTCACTGTGTTAGCCAGGATGGTCTCGATCTCATGACCTCCTGATCTGCCTGTCTCGGCCTCCCAAAGTGCTGGGATTACAGGCTTGAGCCACCGCGCCTGGCCCAAATCTTTACTTTTAAACCTGGGAATTGCACTCCTTACCCTAGTACTCATTATTTACCATTATAGTACATTGTTCCCTTAAATATGGTACTAAAGGTATAGATGACAGTACTAACGCCTTTGCCATGCAAGCCTTGGAACCCCAGCCAGGCCTGCATGAGTACATTCAGTTACAAAGTGGTTCTACTCCTCTCACCTTGGGGTCAACACCTACCCCACTATGCCCTGATCAACAGGAAGAAGTTAGAGCAAGCTTCACCCTTTTTCCATCTTCATTAGCCAACACTTTAAGATTAACGTGTTATAAAACCCAAAGGGATGGATTGAAACCACCATTGCAAAATTGTAATTGAGACAAGTGAAAGAGATCTGACCTTCAACCAACTCCATCTTGCTTCTAACCACCAAGCTGTCCTTGTTCACTCCTGGGTGTAGGCCAGACTACCTTTGGGAGGAACTTAGTTTATAGTTTAGTTTTCAAACAAAGACGATAAAACAGCCCTTTCCCAAAACAAACTCCCTTCCTGTCTGGGGACTAGACTGCCTTTGCAGGACTAACAAATTAGCCGCAAGATTAGAAATTATGGTTTAGGAGTTATATGACTGAAGGCTGCAAGATTCTAAACCTCCCCAGATTGCTCCTGGGGATGACATCACTATTGTAAAAACTAGGATCAGTGCTTGAGATATTTTGCAGACCCTGCACACAGTGGCTTAGCTGGCACCACCCAGATCAATAAACTGGCTCATCTGATCTTGTGGCCCCCACCCAGGAACTCACTCAGAACAAGAAGACAGCTTCGACTCCCTATGATTTCATCTCTGACCTGATCAATCAGCACTCCCGGCTCACTGGCTTCCCCCCCACGCACCAAGCTGTCCTTAAAAACTCTGATCCCTGAATGCTCGGGAAGACTGATTTGAGTGATAATAAAGTTCTGGTCTTCCATACAGCCAGTTCTGTGTGAATTACTCTTTATTGCAATTTCCCTGTCTTGATAAATGGGCTCTGTCTAGGCAGCGGGCAAGGCGAGCCCATTGGATGGGTACATGGTGGTGAAATATATATATGGTAAATATCTCCTCTCATTCTGGCTTGTCTTTTCACTCTCCTAATGTGCCCTTTGAGAAACACAGTACTTAGTTTTAATGTAGTTCAATTTATCCATTATTTTTTCTTTTATTTTGGTTTTGTTTTTTCTTTTTGTCTTTTTACCTGTAATGATATTTTTCTTTTATGGTCAGTACTTTATGTGTCAAGATTAAGAAATCTTTGCCAACCTCAAGGTTTTGTATTTTCCTAAACTTTTCTCTTAGAAAAAGTGAGTGTCATTTGATTTATATTTAGGTCTATGATGATCTATATGGAATTCTTTTCTTTCTTGTGTGTGTGTCTTTTGCTTTTTCCTTTTTGTGAAGAATGAGGTGGAACTGTTTTTCTCTTAGCCAAAGTTTATGTATGTATGTATGTATGTATTTATTTATTTATTTTTTGAGACAGAGTCTCGCTCTGTCGCCCAGGCTGGAGTGCAGTGGCCGGATCTCAGCTCACTGCAAGCTCCGCCTCCTGGGTTCACGCCATTCTCCTGCCTCAGCCCCCCGGGGTAACTTGGGACTACAGGCGCCCGCCACCTCGCCCAGCTAGTTTTTTGTATTTTTTAGTAGAGACGGGGTTTCACCAGGTTAGCCAGGATGGTCTCGATCTCCTGACCTCGTGATCCGCCCGTCTCGGCCTCCCAAAGTGCTGGGATTACAGGCTTGAGCCACCGCGCCCGGCCTATGTATTTATTTAGTTACTTATTTTGTAGAGACAGGGACCTATTATGTTGCTCATGCTGGTCTCAAACTCATGCTCAAGCAGTCCTCCCATCTTGGCTTCACAGCCCACAGTCAGCTTTGGTTTATGCTACACCAGTAATTGTCAAACTTGAATGTGCAGGAATCACCTGTAAGAATCTTGTTAAAATATATATTTTGATTTAGAAAGTCTAGGGTGGGACCTGAACTGCATTTTGTGTGTGTGTGTGTTTTTGAGACAGGGTCTCCCTGTGTCACCGAGGCTGGAGCGCAGTAGCATGATCACAGCTCCACTGTAGCCATGACTTTCTGGGCTCAAGTGATCCTCCCACCTCAGCCACCCAAGTAGCTGGGACTACAAGCACATGCCACCATGACCGGCTAACTTTTTGTGTTTTTTTGTAGAGATAGGGTCTCCCTATGTTGCCCAGGCTGGTCTCCAACTCCTGGACTCAAGCAATCTGCCCGCCCTGGGTTCCCAGAATGCTGGGATTACAGGCATGAGCCACCGTGCCGGCCTGAGCTTCATTTCTTATAAATTCACAGATGATGCCATGGCTCCTGGTTCACAGATCACATTTTGAGTAGCATAGGGTTGGAAACAGCTGTTAAAAATCACAGCATTTGTTGGGCATGGTGAGTCACGCTTGTAATCCCAGCATTTTGGGAGGCCAAGGCGAGCAGATCACCTGAGGTCGGGAGTTCAAGACCAGCCTGACAAACATGGAGAAACCCCGTCTCTACTAAAAATGCAAAATTAACTGGGCGTGGTGGCACATGCCTAAAGTCCCAGCCACTCAGGAGGCTGAGGCAGGAGAATCGCTTGAACCCAGGAGGTGGAGGTTGTGGTGAGCCAACATCCTGCCATTGTACTCCAGCCTGGGCAGCAAGAGCAAGTCTCCATCTCAAAAAAACCAACCAAACAAACAAAAAAAACAGCATTTGGCCTAGCATGGTGGCTCACGCCTGTAATCTTAGCAGTTTGGGAGGCTGAGGCGGGTGGATCACTTGAGGTCAGGAGTTTGAGACCAGCCTGGCCAACAGTATGAAACCCCGCCTGTACTAAAAATACAAAAACTAACCAGGTGTGGTGGTTCACGCCTGTAATCCAGCTACTCGGGAGGCTGAGGCAGGAGACTCGCCTGAACCCGGGAGGTGGAGGTTGCAGTGAATTGAGATTGCGCTGCTGCACTCCAGTGTGGGTGACAGAGTGAGACTCCCTCTAAAAAACAAAAAACAAAAAAACACTGCATTGAGTTTTTATTCCTTCTCAGCAGGTTCTGCTATAAGTAAATGGTTCTTATTTTGCAATGTATCAAGATCTTCATTCTCAAAGAAATCAGTAAATAAAATTTCTACTAAAAGCCCCTGTTCGATGATGCAGATGAAATGAAACCTCTTTCAACTCAGGACCTCCCCTCTCCATTGTCTTTTACCTAGGATTGTGTCAGAGTTCCAGGGTGCTCACATGCTTGTGTAGTGCACTCCCATATTGCATCAGGATTGGCCTGTGTAACTAATAGAATACAGGGGACTTGACCATGTTGTGAATGTTTTGGGCGAGGGTAATGAAAATGTTATAAAATTGTGGCAATGGTTGCACAGCTCTGTGAATATACTAAAAACTTTTGAATTATGCACTTTAGATAGGTGAATTATAGCATGTGAGTATATACGAAATATATACATTATAGTACATTATTTGAATTTAATAAAGATGTTATTAAAAAACAAATTCATTTACGGTGTTAAAAATGAGAATAGGGGCTGGGCATGGTGGCTGAATCCTGTAATCCCAGCACTTTGGAAGGGCGAGCCTGGTGGACCATCTAAGGTCAAGAGTTTGAGACCAGGCTGCCCAACATGGTGAAACACCGTCTCTGCTAAAAATACAAAAATTAACCCGGGTGTGGTGGCAGGCACCTGTAATCTCAGCTACTCAGGAGGCCCAGATATGAGAATCGCTGGCACCCAGGAGACGGAGGTTGCAGTGAGCTGAGATCCCACCACGCCACTGTACTCCAGCCTGTGTGGTACGAGTGAGACTCTGACCCCCACCAAAAAAAAAAAAAGAAAAATCAAAATAGGGATTTTTTTCTGGAGTAAGGGGTTATTGGTTCAGAAAGGATATAAGAGAAACTTTGGGGTGCTGGAAATGTTTTATAACTTGATTTTGGTGGCAATTACATAGTTATATAACTATGAGAAAATAATCAGATGTACACTTAAGATTTGTTCACTTTTAGGCCGGGCGCGGTGGCTCACGCCTGTAATCCCAGCACTTTGGGAGGCCGAGGCGGGGGGATCACGAGGTCAGGAGATCGAGACCATCCTGGCTAACATGGTCAAACCCCGTCTCTACTAAAAACGCAAAAAATTAGCCGGGCATGGCAGCAGGCGCCTGTGGTCCCAGCTACTTGGGAGGCTGAGGCAGGAGAATGGTGCAAACCTGGGAGATGGAGCTTGCAGTGAGCCGAGATTGCGCCACTGCACTCCAGCCTGGGTGACTGAGCAAGACTCCATCTCAAAGAAAAAAAAAAAAAGATTTGTTCACTTTTATGTAGGAATACTATGCCTCAATATATATATATATTTTGAGACAGGGTTTCACTCCTGTCTCCCAGGCTGGAGTGCAATGATGCTATCTCGGCTTACTGTAACTTCTGTCCTCCAGGATCAAGCGATTCTCTTGCCTCAGCCTCCCAAGTAGCTGGGATGAAAGGTGCACACCACAGTGCCCGGCTAATTTTTTTTTCTTTTTTTCTTCATGAAGACAGGTTTTTGTCATGTTGTCATGGCTGATCTCAAACTTCTAGGCTCAAGTGATCTGCCCACCTTGGCCTCCCAAAGTGTTTAGATTACAGCCTGGGTGATAGAGTGAGACTCCATCTCAAAAAAAAAAAAAAAAAAAAGGAAGACAAAAATGTTTTCTGGCCAAAACAAACCTGAGAGAATTAGTTGCCAGCAGTCTTGAACCATAAGAAATATTTACAGGAGTTGTCCGGGCTAAAGGACACTGATAGGAAGCATGGAACTACAGAAAGGAATGAAGAGTGTAAGAATGGGTAAGTAATGTGGAGGAAAAGCAACAAATATTAGACTGGGCGTGGTGGCTCACACCTGTAATCCCAGCACTTTGGGAGGCTGAGGCAGGCAGATCACTTGAGGCCAGAAGTTCGAGACCAGCCTTGCCAACATGGTGAAACCCTGTATCCACTAAAAATACAACAATTAGCTGGGCGTGGTGGTGCGCACCTGTAATCCCAGCTACTGGGGAGGCTGAGGCCAGACAATTGCTCGAACCCAGGAGGCAGAGGTTGCAGTGAGCCAACATTGGGCCACTGCACTGCAGCCTGGGTGGCAGAGTGAGATGCCATCTCAAAAAAGAAAAGTATATATATATAAAAAAAAGCTGGGCTCGCGGTGGCTCATGCCTGTATTCCCCAGCACTTTGGGAGGTTAAGGTGGGAAAATTGCTTGAGTCCAGGAGTTTGAGACCAGCCTGGGCAACAAAATGAGACTCCATCTCTACAGAAAATTTAAAAATTGCTGGGTGTGGTGGTGCATGCCTATGGTCCAAGCTATTCCAGAGGCTGAGGCAGGAGTGAGGCAGGAGGCAGGACTCCACTCCAAAGGTGGGGCTTGGACACTGGACCAATTTGAGGACAGTTAAAACAGGGACAGGATGGAAGCGGCTTTCCAAAAGACATGCCCACCAGTGTGCCATGTCAGTTTACTATTGCCGTGGCAACACCTGGACGTTACTGCCCCTTTCCATAGCAATGACCTGATTACCCAAAAGTTACTACCCCTTCCCAAGAAATTTCTGCAGAAACCTCCCCTTAATTTCTATGTAATTGAAAATGGTGTGAATGTGACCACAGAACTCCCCTGAGCTTCTACTCTCAGTACACTGCCTATGGGGTGTGTGCCCTGCTCCGCAGGAGCAGTCATGGAGCTACAACGCTGCCCAAGTTGCAACACTGCTGCTTCAATAAAGCTGTTTTTTTCTACCCTAGCACTGGTTCGCCCCAGAGAAGCCAAGAGCCCTGTGGGCTAAGCCCCACTTTAGGACTTGCTTTTCCTGCATCAGCAGGATTGCTTGAGCCCAGGAGTTTGAGACCAGCCTAGCCAACAGAGTGAGATCTTCCATCTCTACAAAAAAACTTTTTGTTAATTGGCTGGGATTACTTGGCAAAATAAAACCACAATGAGATAACACTTCACAATTACTAGAATGGTTAAAATAAAAAAGGCAATACTAAATGTTGCCAAGGAAGTACAGCTGGAACTCTCACACACTGCTGAAGGATGTTAACAATACCTTTGGAGAACTGTTTATAAAATTAATTGAACATCTACCCTGTGACTCAGCAATTTTGCTCCTAGATATTTATACAAGAGAAATGGAGGCTGGGCGCGGTGGCTCACACCTGTAATCCCAGCATTTTAGGAGGCCGAGGCAGGTGGATCACCTGAGGTCACGAGTTCCAGACCAGCCTGGCCAACATGGTGAAAACCCAACTCTTAAAAATACAAAAATTAGCCAGGCGTGGTGGTGTGCACCTGTAATCTCAGCTACTCAGGAGGCTGAGGCAGGAGAATCACTTGAACCTGGGAGGCAGAGGTTGCAGTGAGCCAAGATTGCACCACTGCACTTTCACCTGGGCAATAGAGCAAGACTTTGTCTCAAAATAAAATAAAAAAAAAGGCCAGGTGCAGTCGCTCACATCTGTAATCCCAGCACTTTGGAAGGGTGAGACAGGCAGATCACGAGGTCAGGAGATCGAGACCATCCTGGCTAACATGGTGAAACCTCGTCTCTACTGAAAATACAAAAAAACTAGCCAGGCGTAGTGGCGGGTGCCTGTAGTCCCAGCTACTCAGGAGGCTGAGGCAGGAGAATGGCTGGAACCCGGGGGGCAGAACTTGCAGTGAGCCGAGATCGCCACTGCGTTTACTCCAGCCTGGGCAACAGAGCGAGACTCCATCTCAAAAAAAAAAAAAAAAAGAGAGAAAGTATATGTCCACATCCACACAATGACTTATACAAAAATGTTTATGGTAACTTTATTTAAAAAGCCCCAAATGGGAAAAGAAAAAGAAAAAGAAAAAAGAAAATAAAATTCAAAACAAGCCCCAAATGGGAAATAACCCAAATGTTCATCAAAAGGAGAATGGGTAAACAAACAAACCATGGTATATGCATACAATGTAATATCATCTAACAATCAAAAAGAATGAGCTATTGATACACTCATCCACATTTTAAAAAGAACCCATTGTGTTAATGAAAGAAGGAGGCCTGATGGGTACTTACTGTGTGGCTCCACTTATATGAAACTCAAGGACAGACAACACTGTTCTATGGTGATGGAAATCAGAAAGTGGAGACAGAAGAGGGAAATTAACCCAGAAAATAAATGATACACTGTTTATATGAGCACATTCTAAATATATACACTGAGAAGTTGAAAATAAAAGTTTAAGAAAAGATACACCATGTAGATACTAACCAAAAGGAAGCCAATGTGGTTATATTAACACAAGCAGCATTGCAAGAGATAAAAGAGGGATGTTTCCTTTAGGAGTGGTGGCTCAAGCCTGTAATCCCAGTACTTTAGGAGGCCGAAGTGGGCAGACCACTTGAGCTCAGGAGTTTGAGACCAGTCAAATGCAGACCTTTTTCAGGCATTTTGCTTCCCAAAATAAAATTGTAGTTCTATTCCTGAAAAGTAGATATTGTAGGAGAATGGGTGTTGTGCAGGCAATTATCATTCACTGTCAGAAAGTTCAGAATGCAAAGAAATAGACACCAGATACTGTAGGCTTCCTGACACAATGCAATAGAAGTCATAGTACCACCTATTAAATAGTCTTTAAAAAATTAAATCTCAATTTAATTAAGACTTCAGATATTTCTTTCATACCACGGAAATATCGGGATAGAGGAACAAGTTAAATGACACCAGGAAACAGCCAGCCAAATCCTCTAGAGAGTAGGACATTTTACCAGACAACAGATCTCATTTCTTCAAAAGTCAATGACAGGATAAAAAAAGAGGAGGCAGGGCTGGGTGTGGTGGTTCATGCCTATAATCCCAGCACTTTGGGATGTCAAGGCAGGCAGATCACTTGAGGTCAGGAGATCAAGACCAGCCTGGCCAACACGGCAAAACCCTGTCTCTACTGATAATACAAAAATTAGCTGGACAGAGTGGAGGCTGAGAGAGAAGAATTGCTTGAAGCCAGGAGATGGAGGCTGTAGTGAGCTGAGATTGTGCCACTGCACTCTGGCCTGAGTGACAGAGTGAGACTGTGTCTCAAAAAAAGAAAAAAAAAAAAAGGAGAAGGCTACACTTTAAATTAAAAGACACTTAAAATATGCTTCAATGGTAGAACAACCTAATATAATAAGACCTATTTAAATCCTGATTTGAACAAACTAACTATAGAAATATACTTTACAATATCTCAGGGACATTAGAATATGGACTAGGTTTTACGAACGACATTAAGGAATTTAATTTTGCTTGACTGCTAAATAATAGTTATTTATCAAATGTTCTTATTTTAAAGATGCAGCCTTAGGTTTTGTGAGGAGGAGTGAAAAGATACACTGTTTGGGATTTATTTTAAAATACTGTAGCCAAGAAAAAGTGGGGGAGAGGCACAGGGAGTGTTAGATGAAACAAGTATAGTGAAATATTGATGGTTGTTTAAGCTGGATGACAGATATTGTTTTCCTAATAAGTTTAAAGAAAAAGAATAAAAGGAGGGTTTGTAACTAAACGTTCTTTTTTGTTTTTTAGAAACAAGATCTCACTATGTTGCCCAGGCTATTCTTGAACTCCTGGGCTCAAGTGATACTCCTGCCTTAGCTTACTGAGTATTGGGACTACAGGCATGTGCCACCATGCCCAGCTAATTAAAAAAAAAGACTTTTTTTTTTGTGGAAACAGGGTCTCACTATGTTATTCAGACTGATCTCAAACTCCTGGCTTCAAGTGATCCTCCTGCCTCAGCCTCCCAAAATGCTGGGATTACAGGCATGAGCCACTGTGCCCAGCCAGTATACAGTCTTTATCTTCTACTCAGGATCACCATTATGTAATAATCAGATGTCACCCCTACTGGAGTCTCAGCTGTCCATTGGTGAGGTCTGCTTTGTGAGTCATCTTACAGACTGAGCTGAGCCTGACACTGTCGCATCTTTTCAGGAGATGTATTCATTTGTGAGGGCTGCCATAACAAAGTCTCACAAACTGAGAGTCTCAGAACAACAGAAATTTATTTGTCTCAAAATTCTGGAGTCTCAAAATTCAAAATCAAGGTGTTGGCAGGGCCATGCTCCCTCTGAAACCGTAGGGAGAGGATCCTTTCTTGCCTCTCCCTGGCTTCAGGTGATTTCCTGGCAATCTTGGGCATTCTTTAGCTTGTGAGTGCTTTGCTCCAATCCCTTCTTCACATTATGGCTGTCTTCCTTCTATGTGTGTCTGCCCCATATCCAAATTTCCATTTCTGTTTTTCTGTTTTGCTTCTGGCACCATGCATTCTGAATTCAGTCGAA
This sequence comes from Chlorocebus sabaeus, assembly GCF_047675955.1. Lineage (NCBI taxonomy): Eukaryota > Metazoa > Chordata > Mammalia > Primates > Cercopithecidae > Chlorocebus > Chlorocebus sabaeus. The sequence goes on from NC_132925.1 coordinate 54,969,446, forward strand.
TTCAGACTGCGTTCATAAGGACCTACATAATAATCTCATTTTAACTTGATTATCTCTGTAAAAACCCTATTACCAAATAAGGTCACACTGCAGGTTCAGACTCTTTAAGGTATCTTTTTTTGGGAAGTTGGGGGAGGACACTATTCAACTGAGAAAAGAAAAACAGCTCAGGCCAGTTTGAGCTATGTGAGGTTTGCAACATTTATCAGGCCCAGAGAGACCTGAATATTGTACTTCAGCCAGGCTCCTCCCCTCCTCTCTTCCTCTCACTAATGCCCGGGGGCAATTGTTTAAAGGCATTTTGTTCTTGAGCAGCTGCCTCACGCATTATCTTCATGTTCCTGAGATTCGAGATACAAAGAACAAGGAATAGCTAAAGGATAATTTATGTTGGCTGGCCCCTGTGGCTCACACCTCTAATCTCAGCACTTTGGAGACTGAGGCAGGAGGATTGCTTGAGGCCAAGAGTTTGAGACCAGCCCAGGCAACATGGTGAAACCATATCTCTACAAAAAATACAAAAAATTAACTGGGTGTGGTGGCACGCACCTGTAGTCCTAGCTACTGAGAAGACTGAGATGGGAGGACTGCTTGAGCCCAGGAAATCAAGGCTGCAGTGAGCCATGATTGCATCACTGCACTCCGACCTTGACAACAGAGCAAGACCCTATCTTAAAAAAAAAAAAAAAAAAAAAAAAAAGTTTGTCATTTTAATGTAAATTATTGGTAAACAATTTAGGAACTGCCCCTCTTCTTTTCCTTTAGATGCCTACTTGTAGGCCCAGCATGGTGGCTGACGCCTGTAACCCCAGCACTTTGGGAGGTCAAGGTGGGCAGATCACTTGAGGTCAGGAGTTTGAGACCAGCCTGGCCAACATGGTGAAACCCCATCTCTAACTGAAAATACAAAAATTAGCTAGGCGTGATGGCACGTTTCTGTAATCCCAGGTACTAGTTGGGGTTACAGGAGGCTGAGGCAGGAGAATCACTTCAACCTGGGAGGCAGAGATTGCAGTGAGCCGAGATGGCACCACTGCACCCCAGCTTAGGCAATAGAGTTGAGACTCCGTCTTAAAACTCAAAAAAAAAAAAAAAAAAAAAACAGAAAAAAAAAGTGCCTACTTGTAACGGTTGCTAATCAGAGTGAATGTTCAGGGCAGCAAGAATCTATGCTTCCAGGTTGCAGCCCTCAAACTGGACCTAAATAACCTTTCTACTTATACTGATTTTTCTTTTTTTCCTTTAGATTGACAGCACAAAGGTTTATCCTCATTGCACTCTGTGGACTGCATCAGATCCCTGCTTTTCCCATTTGACATGTTCACTTTCTCTTATATCCCAAGAGGACTGACAAGGATGGCGTTTAGTTCTCACTTTCCTTTCTCCTTTGGGGCACTGAGCTGTAAGCTCCTTCTATTCTCTGAATGAAATATTATGAAGATGCAACCAAACAAATTTTTCTTTTTTTTGAGACAGAGTCTTGCTGTGTTGCCCAGGCTGGAGGGCAGTGTCATGATCTTGGCTTACTGCAACCTCCACCTCCTGGGTTCATGCAATTCTCATACCGAAGCCTCCAAAGTAGCTAGGACTACAGGCACACACCACCATGCCCGGATAATTTTTTGTATTTTTTGGTAGAGATGGTGTTTCACCATGCTGCCCAGGCTGGTCTCAAACTCCTGGCCTCAAGCGATCTGCCCCCCTTGGCCTCCCAAAATACTGGGATTACAGGCATAAGCCACTGTGCCCAGCCACAAACAAAAATTCTAATAACACAGAGAAAAAAGGAGACAGAAGGGTACATCATTCTTTTGCACCTGCCCTTTATAACTTAGGTTATTTAATGGGGATGGAACTCCTTGAGCCAGCAGTGCTGTGCTCTTCTGGTGGCAGCTTGTGGAGTCTGTCTGCCCCCACGATAAGGAAGCAAATGGCCAAGGAGTCCCCTCTCCTGCTCTGCAGGTTGTTTAAGACTCCCCTGACTCCACAAGCCTGGTCACATGTCTCAGCCAAAGTCCCTGTAGGAAGTGGACAACATGTTTAAATTTGGATGAATGGGCTGGGTGCAGTGGCTCACGTCTGTAATTCCAGCACTTTGAGAGGCCAAGGTGGGTGGATTACAAGGTCAAGAGATCAAGACCGTCCTGGCCAACATGGTAAAACCCCATCTCTATCAAAAATACAAAAATTAGCTGGGGGTGGTGGTGCATGCCTATAGTCCCAGCTACTCTCGAGGCTGAGGCAGGAGAATCACTTGAACCTGGGAGGCAGAGGTTGCCGTGAGCCGAGATTGCACCACTGCACTCCAGCCTAGTGACAGAGTGAGACTCTGTCTCAAAATAATCATAGTAATAATAATTTGAATGAATGGAAGAAAACCTGATAAAGGTACTAGCTACAAAGGTGTGAGTCAGGTGTAGGGAAAACGGAAGTGTGGTGCCTGTGACTAGTGATGGCAGCAGTTGATGCAGCATTTTTTTGGTGCTGCTTTGCCAGCCAGAGATCTCCACAGCCAGCGACAACCCTACCTGGGTGGGAGGCACACTGCCCACTCAGCTTTGCAGGTTGCACTTGGCTTGCACCCCAGCCTGGATCCCGCACTCACTGTGGGATCCATGCTTAGCCTGCAGCTGGGCTAGGCATTCCAAGACCTGCTTCTGCCTTGGGCATCAGTGTTTGGACAAAGGGAACACAGTGGCACCCAAAAGCTTTGGTGATGCCAGCAACTGCAGAACCCCAAAGAGGCGGTTACAGCAGGTTACAGCTCTGGCTTGGGGAAACCCCAAGGTCTGGCACCCCAGAAGGGTCATGGCTCTTCTCTCCTTCCTACCACCTGCAGCCCAGCACATAAGAGTGGGGACAGAGCATGTCTGAGCCCATTTGTGTTACAGCTCGGTCAGTCCCACTGACCCACTCTGGCCTGCAACTCCTGGGTTGACCCAGCACTGCTTCTGCTTCCCATTATGTGAGGTGGCCCCCTGGCATCAGCAGAGGGCAGAGAGCTACAGTGTTACGGCCCTTTCTGTACTTACATTTGATGGGTCCCGGGTTCTTGTCCTGCACCCAAGAAGAATGAGGTTATGCTGACAACTGGAGGGTAAGATGGAGAAGAATTTTATTGAGCAATGACACAGCTTTCAGCAGAGAGGGGACCCAAAGTGGGCAGCCCTTACCCAAAAGTGGGTAGTCCCCCACCAAAGGCAAGTAGTCCTAAAGTGTGGCTGAGTCGGGGGTTTTTATAGGCTCAGAATTGGGGGATGTGTGCTGATTGGTTTGTGAGTATGCAAAAAAGGCTAAAAAAAGGCACCACTCAAAGATGGGCATGACAGTGTAAAAAACCAATTAGGGAAGAGTAAGTATATATAAAATGGGTGAAGGGTGGGGATCAATGAAGGGAAAGTGCACCAAATGGTTCTCAATCCAGTTCATGGATTTATCAGAGACTTGGTTTTCAGGCTTTAAACTCTCTTTGGCTTGAAGGCTGGGTTTCACCAGGGACTTGCCCCTATCTACCTAAGAATTTGTCACTCTCCTGCCACTATCACTGTTACCATCCCCATAGCTAAGGGCATGCAGTGAACAGTTATGTGAGCCATATAGAGAGGGAGCCTTGATGGGTCAAGACCCAGCCAGCTCAAGGTGACCTGGGGAGGAAACTGGGGAGACAGATACCCCCACCTTAATCTCATTCCTCCCTCCACTCCCCTCTCAGTTCTTCCCTTTGACTGAACAGCACTGGAAGGCAGAGGGCATGGAAGTCTTTAATCAGGCCCATGGAGGTCAGTGTCCAAGAATTGCAGAGAGTAGCAGGGGAGAGTGGAGAGTGGATCTGCAGGGGAAGATAGAAGACATTAGGCCCATTTTCTCTCTCCTGGAAAACTGCAGTCCCCTCCCCTGTGTTCTTTTGACTCCAAAGCTGACTCCCTCTTCCCAAACCATCTTTTACTCAGGCACCAGAGTGATCTTTCTGAAAAACAGATCAGATCAAATCAGTCTCTTTAAAAACAGCATTCCACCACCTATTTTTGGATGAAGACTCCTTAGCCTATCATAAGGCTCTTTCCCACACGGGCCCTGCTAACCTTTGGAGAGGCATGTGCTTCCTAGAGGCAGGCGCTGGGCCCGGCAGCAAGGGGTGGATAAAGATCATCCCAAACTAGTCATGGTGGTTCGATTCCCTCAATTATGACTCAGGCATGGGCAGATAACACACTCCTGGTCAACGAAACACAAGGGGAAGTCTGCTGGGGGCTTCTGAGAAAGGTTTCCTTGTTGGTGGAAAAAGATGCTATTTCTTCTTCATTTGGAAGTTATCATGCATGGAATTGAAGGAGGTATCTTACAACCATGAGGACAGCTAAGACATGTGGTGGTGGACAGAGCAAAGACATGGAGAGAACCTGGGTCCTTAACGGTATCTCAGAGTTGCTGACTTAACCAATCTGGACACCATCTACCTCTCCTCATCTTATGAGATCTACTAAACTGTCTTTACTGTTTAATCTAGTTCAGTTGAAAATATCCTAATTTAATCAATATGTCAGGCACTGTCAATTTTTGTGCCTTTGGATAGACTGGTGTCCTTTGCCTAGAATGCCTTTATTGTGCTTAATGCATGAACTATGCATCCAACAGATTCCCCCTCCATTGTCATCTTTCCTGTAAAACCCTCTTTTCTGCCTTCGGGGGTTGAGTTACTGCCTCCTTTGTAACTCCTATGTGTGCCTATGACATAGAAATTGGCTTTGTCTAGTTTTCTTTTTTCCCTTGTTCCTTCTTCAAGGGAGTAACCAAGTCATTGCATTCTGAAGGCTTGGGTTTATCTTGTCCCAAGGACAATTAACTGGCTTTAAAAAAGTTTTTATGAAGGAACTTTTTGAACGTCATATTTAAAAGTAAAGAGAATAAAAAAATGTGCCTGGAATTGGTTCCTTCCAGTGGGTTTTTGGTCTTGCTGACTTCAGGAATGAAGTCGCGGATCCTCACGGTGAGTGTTACAGTTCTTAAAGATGGTGTGTCTGCAGTTTTTTTCCCTTCAGACGTTCAAATGTGTCCAGAGTTTCTTCCTCCCAGTGAGTTCATGGTCTCCCTGACTTCAGGAGTGAAACCGCAGACCTTCGCAATGAGTGTTACAGCTCTTAAAGTTGGTGCATCCGGAGTTGTTCGTTCCTCCTGGTGGGTTCTTGGTCTCGCTGGCTTCAGGAGTGAAGCTGCAGACCTTTGTGGTGAGTGTTACAGCTCATAAAGGTAGCGCAGACCAAAGCAAGCAGTAGCAAGATTTATTGTGAACAGCAAAACATCAAGGTCTCGGAACAGCCAAACAACATAGTATCCACAGGGTGGAAGGGGATCTGAGCAGGTTGCCTGCTGGCTCCGGTGGCCAGCTTTTATTCCCTTATTTGGCCCCGCCCATGTCCTGCTTATTGGTCCACTTTACAGAGCGCTGATTGGTCCATTTTACAGAGTGCCGATTGGTCCGTTTTTACAGAGTGCTGATTGGTGTGTTTACAAACCTTTTGTTACACACAGAGCGCTCATTAGTGTGTTTGCAATCCTTTAGCTAGACAGAAAAGTTCTCCAAGTCCTAACCCCACCCAGAAGCCCAGCCGGTTTCACCTCTCAAGATGACTCATGGATCCATCACCCATCCTTAATAATAATCAATATTTTGTCAGTCTTATTTCCTTTATCCCCACATTTAAAAAAAAAAAAAACAAACTAGGGCACGGTGGCTCAAGCCTGTAATCCCAGCACTTTGGGAGGCCGAGACGGGCGGATCACGAGGTCAGGAGATTGAGACCATCCTGGCTAACATGGTGAAACCCCATCTCTACTAAAAAATACAAAAAACTAGCTGGGCGAGGTGGCGGGTGCCTGTAGTCCCATCTACTCGGGAGGCTGAGGCAGGAGGATGGCGTAAACCTGGGAGGTGGAGCTTGCAGTGAGCTGAGATCCGGCCACTGCACTCCAGCCTGGGCGACAGAGCGAGACTCCGTCTCAAAAAAAAAAAAAAAAAAAAAAAAACCTAGAGTATTTCAAAGCATGTCTTTGGCATCATATAATTTCACCCATTAATATTTCAGAATACATTTTTAAATAGTAAGTTGAAGTTAAAAACAAACCTTGATGATTGGAGCTTTTGCTTTTTAAAGCTTAATGTAATGGTTTATTAACTTATTTAACAAATATTTACAAGCTCCCACTGGGCGCCAGGCCCTTTCTTGGCTCTGCTGGTGTTGTGACAAACAAGGAAGAGAAAACCCCCATTTTCATGGAGCTAGACAAGGAAACACACTATGAACAAGATAATTTAAGAGAGTGATCAACAAAATGAGGAAATAAGACAGGGTCATGTGTCCATGACTGGGACAGGGAGGATATTTGTCTTTCTGTACCTGGCTTATTTCACTTAGCATTATGTCCTCCGGTTACTTGCTGCTTCTGTGCCAAAAAGTACCTGCCTCCAAGGGCCGTGGGAAGGAAGAAATTGGTTAAACAGTTCTGGAGCACTGGTTACAGACCCGGGCACCTAGTTAGAGCACAACACATGTGGGAAGGAAAAAGCAAAACCTTTCTGAGGAGGCAACTTTTGAGCTGAAACCTGAACGAGGAGAAGGAATAGCTCCTTGAAGATCTGCACAGAGTCTTGGAATGTTGAAAAAGCAGGAGAAAAGGCCCTGAGGCAGAGCTGAAGAGACCGGAATGAGAAGAACCAAGCCACAGTTTGTTTTTGTTTTTTTTTTTCCTTTTTTCCACATGTTCTAACAAGTCACAGTTTTTTTTTTTGTTGTTTTTGTTTTTTTTTGACCAAAGGGTCTCATTCAGTTGCCTAAGCTGGAGTACAGTGGCATGATCTCGGCTCAATGCAACCTCTGCCTTCCGGGCTCAAGCAATTCTCCTGCCTTAGTCTCCTGGGTAGCTGGGATTACAGGCACACGCCACCACACCCAGCTAATTTTTTGTAGTTTTAGTAGAGATGGGGTTTCACTATGTTGGCCAGGCTGGTCTTGAACTCCTGGTCTCAAGTGATCTGTTGGCCTCAGTCTCCCAAAGTGCTGGGATTGCAAGAATGAGCCACCACGCCCGGCCCTAGCCACAGTTTTATATGACTGAAAGTCAACACAGTCTTTTTTTTTTTTTTTTTTTTTTGAGACGGAGTCTCGCTCTGTCGCCCGGGCTGGAGTGCAGTGGCCGGATCTCAGCTCACTGCAAGCTCCGCCTCCCGGGTTTACGCCATTCTCCTGGCTCAGCCTCCCGAGTAGCTGGGACTACAGGCGCCCACCACCTCGCCCAGCTATTTTTTTGTATTTTTTTTTAATAGAGACGGGGTTTCACCGTGTTAGCCAGGATGGACTCGATCTCCTGACCTCATGATCCGCCCGTCTCAGCCTCCCAAAGTGCTGGGATTACAGGCTTGAGCCACCGCGCCCGGCCCGTCAACACAGTCTTAAAGGTGACTGAAGTTAATTATTGTGGATTGTCTGTCTCAGTGTTTTGTTCAGAGTTGTGATTTTCAAATATTAAAATGACACATAATTTATAAATAATTGAGTATTCTATTAAATTTATTTTTCTTGCTATCCTGTCAGAAACATTATTATGTTAAGTCAAGTTATTCACCTAATTTGTGTCCTATTGACAGTAATGATTATAAAGTCAAAAATTACATTTAAATTACATAAAATGTGAATCTATTTTCATTAAGTGTAATTAAAGTAAATGTGAAATATTACAATTTAAAAATTGTTTATTTGTGGCCAGGCGCGGTGGCTCAAGCCTGTAATCCCAGCACTTTGGGAGGCCGAGACGGGCGGATCACGAGGTCAGGAGATCAAGACCATCTTGGCTAACACGGTGAAACCCCGTCTCTACTAAAAAATACAAAAAACTAGCCGGGCGAGGTGGCGGGCGTCTGTAGTCCCAGCTACTCCGGAGGCTGAGGCAGGAGAATGGCGTAAACCCGGGAGGCGGAGCTTGCAGTGAGCTGAGATCCGGCCACTGCACTCCAGCCTGGGCGACAAAGCGAGACTCCGTCTCAAAATAAAATAAAATAAAATATAAAATAAAATAAAATAAAAGTTGTTTATTTGTTTTCCCAAAAGTTATTTCTCTTCTAAAATATGCAAAATTGTCTGGGCTACAAAAATAACTTAAAATATGCAAAATTATTAAAATTAAAAGGCAAGTAGAATTATAATAAATGAACGTTAAATTTCAAAATTAAAGTTTTAAAAAATCTGAATTTATTTTTTGAAAGTTTAATTAAATATGATTAGTACTTTTTCTTTTTTCTTTTGAGACAGGGTCTTGCTCTGTCACCCAGGCTGGAGTGCAGTGGTACGAACACAGCTCACTGCAGCCTCAAACTCCTGAGCTCAAGAGATCCTCCTGCCTCAGCCTCCCAAGTAGCTGAGACCACAGGTGCATGCCACCACATTCAGATGATTTTTAAATTTTTTGTAGAGATAGGGTCTCTCTGTGTTGCCCAGGCTGGTCTCAAACTCCTGGTCTCAAGCAATCCTCCTGCCTTGGCCTCTCAAAGAGCTGGGATTACAGGCATGAGTTACTGCACCTGGCTTTCCTTTATCTTTTTTTTAGAGAAGGGAATCTCACTATATTGCTCAGGCTGGAGTGCAGTGGCTATTCATAGGCATAATCATAGCACACTGTTGCCTCTAATTCCTGACTTCAGGGGATCCTCTTGCTTCAGCCTCCTGTGAGTAGCTGGGACTATAGGCATGCACCACTGTACCCAGCTAAATATTTTTAGAAACCTAAAACCATTTGCAGTTCTGCTTGCAATGCCAGTGCCCGTCTAGCTGCCCATGTAAATAACTGGTATCACATTTCACTCACATTATATCTAGACAAACTGATATGCAAAGTTAAGAGTAGTAACATTTTCAATATTGCAAAATATTCCTCAGTTACCATGTGTAATGCTTGTGAGTATAGAACTAATTTGTGAGTACTTCTAGAACCACAAATTGGAATATAGAGAGTAGTGAGAATTGTACATCTGACACAATGGGGGACAATGCTTCGTTGTGCAAGAGTCTACTGGAAGAACAGAAAACCAAATACCACATGTTCTCACTTATAAGTGGGAGCTAACATTGAGCACACATGGTCACAAAGAAGAGAACAATAGGTTGGGCGTGGTGGCTTACACCTGTAATCCCAGCACTCTGGGAGATGGAGGCGGGTGGATCACCTGAGGTCAGGAGTTCAAGACCAGCCTGGCCAACATGGTGAAAACCCTGTCTCTACTAAAAATTCAAAAAAAATTAGCCAGATGTGGTGGCCTGCACCTGTAGTCCCAGCTATTCTCAGGAGGCTGAGGTGGGAGAATTGCTGAAACCCGGGATGTGGAGGTTGCACTCCAGCCTGGGTGACAGAGTGAGACTCTGTCTCAAAAAAAAAAAAAAAAAAAAAAAGGAAAAAGAAAAGAAAAAATAAGAGAACAATAGATATTGGGGCCTATTTAAGGGTGGAGGGTGGGAGGAGGGTGGGGATTGAAAAATTACCTATGGATATTATCATGCTGATTACCTGGGTGACAAAATTACCTGTGACATGCAGTTTACTTGTGTAACAAATGTGCACCTGTACCCCTTGAACCTAAAAATAAAAGTTGGAAAGAAAAAAATCTATTGCAGGTGTTCTTTCTGAAGGGATGGATTTGGTAAATTTTTAATTCATATGTCTTTTCTCTTATCCAAGTGATTCCACCACTCAAATCCTCCCCATACCCTAAAACAGTGTCTGTCTTGAATGTAAGCAGTGGCACAACCAACTGAAAGGCATTTGAATGCAGTCATCTTTTCTTTTTCCTTTTTTCTTTTCTTTTTTTTTTTTTTTGTTTTTTAGAGACAGGGTCTCACTCTGTGGCCCAGTCTGGAGTGCAGTGGCACAATCATGGCTTGCTGGAGCATCAACCTCCTGGACTCAAGCAAGCCCCCCATCTCGGTCCCCCTCGTAGCTGGGACTACATGCGTGCACCAGCACACTTGGTTAGTTTTTGTATTTTCATAGAGATGGGGTTTTGCCATGTTGCCCAGGCTGGTCTCAAACTCCTGGGCTCAAGTCATCTGCCTGCCTCGGCCTCCCAAAGTACCGGGATTACAGGTGTGAGCCACCATGCCCAACCTTGTCTTTAGAGATGTAGATAAGCATTTCCCTGGGGCCTGAATGGGATTGGTCCTGAGAGTGGCTATTTAGGGTTATGGGTTGAATGGTGCCAGTGCTGAGCACCAGATCACAAATGACAGAAGTGGCTCTACATAAATTTCACATATGCGTTTGTGAGATATGGAGCCCTCTAGAGCAGGAGTCAAGAGCAAGGGTCCCTCTCTCCTTGTTCTAAGGAGATACTGCCATCTAGGAGTACCAGGCAAAGGCTGGAAGGAAGGAAGGCAGCCCAGAGTCTAGTGTAGGGAGCAGTGACTAGTCCACAACCTCAGATCTGGGGTACAGGAAGGCCGTATGTAGCAGAAGTCGCTGCTCCTGGGAAACCCTCAAAGACCAGCAGGCGCCACTGAGACATGTTTTCCTCATGAGTTCTAATCCTACCATTGGGAGATTTCAACACACTAAACACACACATTTCTTTTTTTTTTTTTTTTTTTTTTGAGATGGAGTCTCGCTCTGTCGCCCAGGCTGGAGTGCAGTGGTGCGATCTCGGCTCACTGCAAGCTCCGCCTCCCGGGTTCACGCCATTCTCCTGCCTCAGCCTCCCAAGTAGCTGGGACTACAGGCGCCCGCCACCTCACCCGGCTAGTTTTTTGTATTTTTTTTAGTAGAGACGGGGTTTCACCGGTTAGCCAGGATGGTCTCGATCTCCTGACCTCATGATCCGCCCGTCTCGGCCTCCCAAAGTGCTGGGATTACAGGCTTGAGCCACCGCGCCCGGCCAACACACACATTTCAACATGATTTGGGAGCAACTGAATGCTGGCGTTGTCAATGGTTTGTTAATCAATCGACTAGTTAAGCAAGCACATATGCAGTGCCACTATGAGCCTGGCATAGTGCTCATAATGCACTATGTGCACTATGCTGGGCCTGGAAGGGAGCATTGCACAAGGTTAGGGAGTTCCTTGTTCACAGTCTTGCAGGCAAGGCAGACAACAAATTCAGTGGGTAGACTTCCCAGGAAGAGCAGTTTGAGTCATATAGGAATGGATGGTTCTTCTGAAATCTCATCCACAGCAAATGTGGAATAGGAGGCTGAGTTCCCCAGTGGATATCTCTCTCAGGACAGCTTCCTGAATCAGGGAGGGAATTAGCTCTCCAGCCAGACTGATTTATGTTCTCAAGTTAATATTGCTAAATGGCATCCCCAGAGACAGTCTGCCGGAATTTCATTTGTATTGCTAATCAAGGGACTGTCTGGTGTACTACTTAATAACAAGCTCCACTCTGATAATTTCTGATCTCAAGATGGATGTTTTAGGCCCAGTTGATGCCCAGAAAATTACTTTCCTGATCCTCAAGTCTGATCCTTACAAATAACTGGGATGAGGAGAATGGAGGCAGAATGGCTCAAAGAAAACAGCAGGGACTTTAGAGTCAGGCAGACCTGGAAGTGCTGGGCTTCTAGGCTGTGTGACCTTGAGCAAGCCATTTCTATTCTCTGAGCTTCAGTTTCCTCATCTGTAAAATGGGGACATTGGTATCTGTATCAGGCCATTCTTGCATTGCTATAAATACCTGAGACTGGGTAATCTGTAAAGAAAAGAGGTTTACTTGGCTCACAGTTCTGCAGGCTTTATAGGAAGCAAGGTGCTGGTACCTGCTTAGCTTTTAGGGAAGCCTTAGGAAGTTTACCGTCATGGAGAAGGCAAAGGGGGAGCAGGCATGTCACATAGTAAAAGCAGGAGAGAAAGAGAGAGAGAGAGAGTGAGTGTTGGTGGGAGGGGGGTGGCGGTGGGTGCCACACATTTTTAAATGACCAGATCTTTATCTGGTCACTATCATGAAGACAGCATCAACCCACGACACATGTGCCTCCATGATCCAAACACCTCCCACCAGGCCCCCACCTCCAGGATTGAGGATTACAATTCAACATGAGATTTGGGTAGGGACAAATATCCATACTAAATCAGCATCTATTTCACTGGGTCAGTGAAAGGACCAAAGGCAACAATGCATTGTAAAGACCCAACATGAGGCAGGCAAAAACAAATGTTTCAGCCCAGTGCAGTGGCTCACGCTTGTAATCCCAGCACTTTGAGAGGCCGAGGCAGGCAGATCATCTGAGGTTAGGAGTTTGAGACCAGCCTGGCCATCATGGTGAAACCCTATTTCTACTAAAAACACAAAAATTAGCCGGGCATAGTGGCAGGTGCCTGTAATTCCAGCTAGTCAGGAGGCTGAGGCAGGAGAATCGCTTGAACCCAGGAGGCGGAGGTTGCAGTGAGCTGAGATCACGCCACTGCACTCCAGCCTGGGCGACAGAGTAAGACTGTGTCTCAAATAAAATCAAAACAAAACAAAACAAAAAACCCAACCCCCTCCACCAACACACACACAAATGTTTATTTTGTTCTTTCCTTCTAGCACAAAATGACAAAACAGTTAGGCTTTCTAAATAGGTTGGGTTTCTTGCTAGAGGTGATGCCTGGGACGTTAGTTAGTTAGAAAGGCAGGGATTCTTGAGACAGATTTGTTAAAAATAAATGAGTCCTGTTTCATTTTAATTACAAAGGTAATACTGGCTGGGCACAGTGGCTCACTCCTGCAATACCAGTGCTTTGAAAGGTTGAGGTGGGAGGATCGCTTGAGGCCAGAAGTTACAGACCAGCCTGGGCAACATAGCAAGACCTTGTCTCTACAAAATAAATAAACAAAATTAGCAGAGTGTGGTGGGGTGCGCCTGTAGTCCCTATGACTAAGGATGCTGAGATGGGATGATCACTTGAGCCCAGGAGTCGAAGGCTGCAGTGAGTTACAATGGCCCACTGTACTTCAGTCTGGGTGAGACCCTGTCTCTAAGAAAAGAAAAAAAAAAAAATCTAATACTGAATTTCAGTCAGTATGGTGGACTGAATTGGTAACAAAATATCTTTTCTCTAGGTTTGCACTCACAAAAATATTTGGAAATGTTACAAATGTTACCTACAAAGTCATTTCCAACTCCTACCTGTCCTTTCTTTACACTGGGAGGGCTCAGCCCCACTATAGAGATGGGAAAATGCCGGTACTCAACTTTCCCAGCACCTCTTGGGATCCTATCTGGATGGGATGTAGGCAGGTTCCCCAGTTCTGGCCAATAAGACCTAAGGGAAAATTTGCAAAGGGTCTTCTGGGAAAAGTTTCCCTCCCTAATAAAAGAGATACATGGGAAGAAATTTCCCCCTCCTCTTCCCTCAGATTGGCCATATCTGCCACAGCCATCTTGTGACCACAATGAAGAATATTGCAGGTAGACTGCAGAGTGAAAGATGGAAAGTTCTTGGGTCCTTGATATCATGATTGAGTCACAAATTTAACCTGAGAATCCTAAATCTTTGCTATACATGCAGATACAAGGAGAGTCAGAATCTATTACCCCACATTAGGATAAGCATCCCAAGTGAAGACATAATCTTAAAAGAAGTTCTAGAATTGGTGATACCCATCAGGTCCTGATAGATAAAATGAGACATATCTCTGCAGAATATTTCTATAATCCAGGGCACATAGATTCCTATGGGAAGGTGGCTTTGCTGAAGATAATCTTATGGTCAAAAGTATTAAGTACACATGGAAAGGAATCATTATTGGGGACATTCTACAAATGTCACAGATTAGTACTTTTTTATCCCAACAACTAGACATTTAAAATCTGAAAAAGGCTTTATAAATATGTTTAGAATGTTCAAAGAGCTAAAAGAGGTCAGGCGTGGTGACTCACACCCATAATCCCAGCACTTTGGGAGGCTGAGGCAGGTGGATCACTTAAGGTCAGGAGTTTGAGGCCAGCCTAGCCCACATGGTGAAATCCTGTCTCTACTAAAAATATAAATAATTAGCTGGGCGTGGTGGCGGGCGCCTGTAGTCCCAGCTACTCAGGAGGCTGAGGCAGGAAAATCGCTTGAATCTGGGAGGCGGAGGTTACAGTGAGCCAAGATCATGCCACTGCACTCCTGCCTGGGTGACACAGCAAGATTCCATCTCAAAAAAAGAAAAAAAGAATTAAATTAAATAAAGAGCTAAAGAAGGAACAGAAACCACAGGCTAAAACAGAATGACATGAAAGGAAAACAGGTGGTAGAGACAACCAGATACAGTTAACCCATGAACAGTGCAGGGGTTGGGGCACTGACCTAGCAATGCAGTTGAAAATCTGCCTATAACAAGGCCGGGCGCGGTGGCTCAAGCCTGTAATCCCAGCACTTTGGGAGGCCGAGATGGGTGGATCACGAGGTCAGGAGATCGAGACCATCCTGGCTAACACGGTGAAACCCCGTCTCTACTAAAAAATACAAAAAACTAGCCGGGCGAGGTGGCGGGCGCCTGTAGTCCCAGCTACTCGGGAGGCTGAGGCAGGAGAATGGCGTGAACCCGGGAGGCGGAGCTTGCAGTGAGCCGAGATCCGGCCACTGCACTCCAGCCTGGGCGACAGAGCAAGACTCCGTCTCAAAAAAAAAAAAAAAAAAAAGAAAATCTGCCTATAACTTTTTTTTTTTTTTTTTTTTTTTAAGAGACAGGGTCTCACTCTGTCACCCAGGCTGGAGTGTAGTGACATCATCATAGTTCACTGCAGCCTCGAGCTCCTGAACTCAAGAGACCCTCCTGCCCCAGCCTCCTGAGTAGCTAGGACTACAGGTGCACACCACCATGCCTAGCTAATTATTTTTAAAAGTCTTTTGTAGAGATGGGGGTCTCACTATATTGCCCAAGCTGGTCTCAAACTTCTGGCCTCAAGCGAATCTCCCGTCTCAGCTTTCGGAAGCACTGGGATTATAAGCATGAGCCACTGTGCCCAGGCTGTTATGCTTATTATGTACTGTATTCTTACAATAAAGTAAGCTAGAGAAATGTTATTAAGACAATCATAAGGAAGAGAAAGTATATTTACTATTTGTTAAGTGGAAGTGGATCATTGATATGGTTTGGCTGTGTCGCCACCCAAATCTCATCTTGAATTGTAACTCCCATAATTCCCATCTGGTGGGAGGTAATTGAATCATGGGAGTGGTTTCTACCTGTTCTCATGGTAGTGAATAAGTCTCACAAGATTTGATGGTTTTATAGGGGAAATCCCTTTAGCTTGGCTCTCATTCTCTCTTGTCTGTTGCCATGTAAGACATGCCTTTCACCTTCTGCCATGATTGTGAGGCCTCCCCAGCCATGTGGAACTGTGAGTCTATTAAACCTCTTTTTCTTTTCTTTTTTTTTTCTTTTCTTTTTTGAGATAGAGTCTAGCTCTGTTGCCCAGGCTGGAGTGCAGTGGCGTGATCTCAGCTCACTGCAACCTCCACCTCCCAGGTTCATGCCATTCTCCTGCCTCAGCCTCCCGAGTAGTTGAGACTACAGGCACCCGCCACCACGCCCAGCTGATTTTTTGTATTTTTAGTAGAGACTGGGTTTCACCGTGTTAGCCAGGATGGTCTCGATCTCCTGACCTCATGATTCGCCCGCCTTAGCCTCCCAAAGTGCTGAGATTACAGGCATGAGCCACCGCGCCCAGCCTCATCCTTGTTGTTTTTTTATTGAGAAGGCTGAGGAGGAGGAGGAGGAGGAAGAAGAGGGATTGGTCTTGCTGTCTCACGAGTGGCAGAGGCAGAAGAAAATCCACATATAAGTGGACTCACATAGTTCAAATTTGCCTTGTTCAAAGGTCAACTGTAGAAATTCTAGAAGTGAAAAAATGTAATCACTGAAGTAAAAGTTCATTGACCTGGGCATTATGTTGCACACCCGTAGTCCCAGCCACTTGGGAGGCTGATGGAGGAAGATCACTGGAGCCCAGGAGTTTGAGGCAACAGTGTGTTATGATTGTGTCTGTGAACAGCCACTGCACTCTAGCCTGTGCAACATAGTGAGACCCTGTCTTTAAAATAAAATAAATAAATAAAATAATCAACATGGCCGGGCATGGTGGTGCATGCCTGTAATCCCAGCACTTTGGGAGGCTGAGGCGGGTGAATCACCTGAGGTCAGGAGTTTGAGACCAGCCTTGCTGATGTGTTGAAACCCTGTCTCTACTAAAGATACAAAAATTAGTCGGGCATGGTAGCACACGCCTGTAATTCCAGCTACTCGGGGGGCTGAGGCAGAAGAATGCCTTGAATCTGGGAGGGGGAGGTTATAATGAGCTAAGATTTCAACATTGCACTGCAGCCTGGGTGACAGAGCAAAACTCTTGTCTCAAAAAAAAAAAAAAAAAAAGTCAACAGAACAATGAAAACAAAAGTTCATTGAATGAGTTAATATGGACTAAATGTAGCCGAAGAAGGCCAGGCATGGTGGCTCATGATGCCTGTAATCCCAGCACTTTGGGAGGCTGAGGCAGGAGAATCACTTGCGCCCATGATTTTGAGACCAGCCTGGGCCGCAGAGTGAGATCCCATCTCTATTTTTATTTTATTTATTTATTTATTTATTTATTTATTTATTTATTTAAGATAGTGTCTCACTCTGCTGCCCAAGCTGGAGTGCAGTGGCACGATATTGGCTCACTGCAATTTCTGCTTCCCAGGTTCAAGTGATTCTCCTACCTTAGTCTACCAAGTAGCTGGGATTACAGGCATACACCACCACATCTGGCTAATTTTTTTTTTCTTTTCTTTTTATTTTTGAGACGGAATTTCACTCTTGTTGCCCAGGCTGGAGTGCAATCGCATGATATCGGCGCACCGTGACCTCCACCTCCCGAGTTCAACCGATTCTCCTGTCTCAGGCTGCCAAGTAGCTGGGATTATAGGCATGCGCCACCACACCTGGCTAATTTTGTATTTTCAGTAGAGATGGGGTTTCTCCATTTTGGTCAGGCTGGTCTCGAACTCCTGACCTTAGGTGATCCACCTGCCTCAGCCTCCCAAAGTCCTGGGATTACAGGCGTGAGCCACTGTGCCCAGCACTTTTTTTTGTATTTTTAGTAGAGACAGGGTCTCATCATGTTGGCCAGCCTGGTCTTGAACTCCTGACCTCAGGGGATCTGCCTGTCTCGGCCTCCCAAAATGCTGAGATTACTGGCATGAGCCACCTCTCCTGGTGCCATCTCTATATTTAAAAATAAATTTTAGGCTGGGCACGGTGTCTCATGAATGTAATCCCAGCACTTTGGGAGGCTGAGGTGGGCGGATCATGAGGTCAGGAGACTGAGACCATCCTGGCTAACATGGTGAAAACCCGTCTCTACTAAAAATACAAAAACTTAGCCAGGCGTGGTGGCAGGCGCCTGTAGTCACAGCTACTCGGGAGGCTGAGGTAGGAGAATGGTGTGAACTCAGGAGGCGGAGCTTGCAGTGAGCCAAGATCGCACCACTGCACTCCAGCCTGGGCGACAGAGCGAGACTCCGTCTCAAAAAAATAAATAAATAAAATAAAATAAAATAAAATAAATGTTAAGAACTATAGGTAAAGAAAACAATAATGAATTTGAAGATGGGTCTGAACAAATTATGTAGAATGTAGCCTAGAGAAATATAGAACAGAGTTAGCAGTTAGGAGATGTGGAGAACTGAATAAGAAGGTCCATTATGCATATAATAGGAGTCCTAAAAGGAAAGAATAGAAAGAATGAGGGAGGAGAAGAAGCCAAGAGGGTTAACTATTTGAAGGTCCTTGCCGAAAGACATACTTCAAAATTAAGAAAAAAGAAAATTTAAATCCAGGTGATAAAAGTAGAATATGAGAATTTAAAAAATAGTAAATATTTTGGAAATCTAGCCAGGTGTGGTGGCTCATGTCTGTAATACCAGCACTTTGGGAAGCCATGGCAGGAGGATCGCTTGAGCCCAGGAATTTGAGACCAGCTGGCCAACATAACAAGACCCCATCCCTGAAAAAAATACATTTTAACTTCTAGAATTCAGCCCTGGCAACATAGTGAGACCCTGTCGCTACTACTACTACTACTACTACTAATAAAAATTAGCCAGGCAGGCTAATTTAGCCTGGCTAACACAGTGAAACTTCAGGTAGGCGTGGTGGTACATGCCTGTAGTCCAAGCTACTCAGGAGGCTGAGGTGGGAGGATCACTTGGCCCTCGGATGTTGAGGCTTCAGTGAGCTTCAGTGAGCAGACACAAACGCCACATGTTATATGACATAATTTTTTTTTTTTTTTTTTTTGAGATGGAGTCTCGCTCTGTTGCCCAGGCTGGAGTGCAGTGGCGCGATCTCGGCTCACTGCAAGCTCCGCCTCCTGGGTTCCCGCCATTCTCCTGCCTCAGCCTCCGGAGTAGCTGGGACTACAGGCGCTGCCACCACACCCCGCTAATTTTTTTTTTTTTGTATTTTTAGTAGAGACGGGGTTTCACCGTGGTCTCGATCTCCTGACCTTGTGATCTGCCCGCCTCCGCCTCCCAAAGTGCTGGGATTACAGGCGTGAGCCACCACGCCCTGCCTGTATGACATAATTTATAAGAAATATCTAGAATAGGTAAATCCATAGAAACAGAAAGAAAATTTTTAAGTTGCTAATCCCGTGGGAAGAAAGAAATGAGGATTGGCTGTTTAATAGGTATGGGTTTTTTGAGAGGGTGGTGATGAAAATACTTGGGAACTAGATTTAGGTGGTGGTTGCACATTTTGTATGTGATTGAAATTGCCTGTGCAAAGATTATGACAGTGAGAGAAGCCTAGCATGGCTGGCTCCATCTCATGTCTAGCCTCACAGGATTTGTGACTTCCCCAGTTGCTCCTATAGCTAACATCACTATTATAGAACCTAAGATTGATCTTTTGAGATGTTTTTCAGATTTTTATATTCTGTCAACTGACTGACCCCATCCAGACCTGTGACTCATGACTTGACTGGTCCTATGGACCCACCCAGAGGCAGACTTAGCACACAGGGACTGTTTTCCACATCCCTATGATTTTATCCCCAACCAGTCAGCAGCACCCATTCCCTAGCCCCCTGCCTGCCAAATTATCCATACAAATCCTAGCTTCTGAGTTCTCTGGAAGACTGATTTGAGTGATAACTTTAGTCCTTTTGCTCAGCTATCTTGCATTAATTAAACTCTTTACTGCAATACCAGGGTCTCAGTGAATTGGTTTTGTCTGTGCAGCAGGCAGGAAGAAACCACTGGACAATTACATGCTGAATACCACTGAATTGTACACTTTAAATTGTTGATTTTATGTTATGTGAATATCATCTAAATTTTTTTAAAAGATAAAGAACCAAAAAGGGGACACCTCTACACATCCTACAAACATTAAAAGGAAAATAAGGGAATATTACCAAGAAACATATGGCTGTAAATTTGACAACTTAGATAAAGCAGACAAATTCCTTAAAAGACACAAACTGCCAAGCTCATTTAAGAAGAGATAACCTGAATTTTCCAATATCTATAAAAGAAATTGGATTTGTTGTTTTTGAGATGGAGGTCACACCCTGTGTCCCAGGCTGGAGCACAGTGGCTTACTGCAGTCTCAACCTCCCTGGGCTGAGATGATCCTCCCACCTCAGCCTCCTGAGTAGCTGGGATTATAGGCATATGCCACCATGCCTGGCTAATTTTCGTATTTTTTGTAGAGATGGGCTTTCCCCATGTTGCCCAGGCTGATCTTGAATTAGTGGGCTCAGGTGATCCACCCGCCTCAGCCTCCCAAAGTGCTTGTATTACAGGAATAAGTTACTGTGCCCAGCCAGAAATTGGATTTTTAGTTTTAAAAATTCTAACAAAATAAGGCTGGGCACGGTGGCTCACGC
This sequence comes from Chlorocebus sabaeus, assembly GCF_047675955.1. Classification (NCBI taxonomy): domain Eukaryota; kingdom Metazoa; phylum Chordata; class Mammalia; order Primates; family Cercopithecidae; genus Chlorocebus; species Chlorocebus sabaeus. The sequence continues at coordinate 54,989,328 of NC_132925.1, forward strand.
CTGCAATCCCAGCACTTTGGGAGGCCAAGGTGGGCAGATCACAAGGTCAGGAGATCAAGACCATCCTGGCTAACACGGTGAAACTCCATTTCTACTAAAAATACAAAAAATTAGCCGGGCATGGTGGCCGGAGACTGTAGTCCCAGCTACTCGGGAGGCTGAGGCAGGAGAATGGCGTGAAACTGGGAGGCGGAGCTTGCAGTGAGCAGAGATTCCAGCCTGGGGGACAGAGCGAGAAGCCATCTCAAAAAAAAAAAAAAAAAAAAAAAAAAAAAAAAAAAATCTAACAAAATAAACTGCAGAGCTAGATAGCTTCACTGCTAAATTGGTTCAGATATTTATTTATTTCCTTTTACTATTTTTTTTTTTGCACCATAAAAAAGAAAAACCAATAACCAGTCACATACTTCTTTTCTTCACATTCATGTGGGTTTTAGAAAATTATTGCCTTTTCCCCTGCAGAAATAACCCACAGACAAAAAAAAAAAAAAGTAGTACCACATTGCAAAATCCACAAATCCCAGAAATGGGTAGCTTGAAAACAACCCTCAGGGCCCGGGAGGAAAACAAATGTCGTAAGAGACCAAGCATATAGGACAGTAAGCTAAGGAAACCATTGTGTTCAACACCACTGATCCAGAATACACAGCAGGTACCCCCTCCCTCCTGGCACCCACTGCCACCACCTGAAAGGTATAATTTTAGGCTGGGCGCGGTGGCTCAAGCCTGTAATCCCAGCACTTTGGGAGGCCGAGACGGGTGGATCACGAGGCCAAGAGATCGAGACCATCCTGGTTAACACGGTGAAACCCCGTCTCTGCTAAAAGATGCAAAAAACTAGCCGGGCGAGGTGGCGGGCGCCTGTAGTCCCAGCTACTCGGGAGGCTGAGGCAGGAGAATGGCGTGAACCCGGGAGGCGGAGCTTGCAGTGAGCTGAGATCCGGCCACTGCACTCCAGCCTGGGCGACAGAGCTACACTCCGCCTCAAAAAAAAAAAAAGAAAAGAAAAGTATAATTTTTTTGTTTATGATCTGAAAAACACTTTTCTCAAGGAGTTGCTTCATTTGAGAAAAGGTGTAAAGAGAAGAGAAGAGGTGTAATGAAACGTGTTCGAAAATATGAGTAAGAATCATGCCAGGCCAGATGCGGTGGCTCACGCCTGTAATCCCAGCACTTTGGGAGGCTAAGGCGGGCAGATCACCTGAGGTTGGGAGTTCGAAACCAGCCTGACCAACATGGAGAAAGCCCATCTCTACTAAAAATACAAAGTTAGCTGGGCTTGGTGGTGCATGCCTGTAGTCCCAGCTACTCAGGAGGCTGAGGCAGGAGAATCGCTTGAACCCGGGAGGCAGAGGTTGCGATGAGCTGAGATCACGCCATTGCACTCCAGCCTGGGCAACAAGAGCAAAACTCCATCTCAAAAAAACAAAAAACAAAAAACAAAAAAAAAGAATCATGCCAAACTCCAAGGTCAGTGAAGAACCCATGGTGGAAAAGAAACCCAGGAAAGTCAACATCTTGCTACTTTAACCAACTGCCTCCATTGGACCCAAAAAAGAATCTTAAAAACATGTCAGGGTTTAAATCAAAGCATATATCGTGCCCCTACAAACCCTGCAGGGTTGCTTTTCTGGCTACATGGTGATCAGCTTATTCCCTGAAGCAACAGAGACAGACAGTGAGACTGCCAAAGTTCAGAAAAGAAGGTGGAAATTGTGCTTCCTTCCAAATAAATTGGCTTCCTAACTGCCTTTTCTCCTTGTCCAGCAACTTCTTTCTCCTATGCTGCTGCAGGGTATTTATTGCCTTACTCCTGAAATGAAAAGGCGAACTTTGAGGTGCAAGGACTAGGCAGTCCCGAGAGGGCAGGGGGTCTGGATGCACAGTAGTCAGCACATGCTGTGCTCCTATAATGGCTTGGCCCTCCTTTGGTGTTTTGAGAACCTACCCCAAGGTCAGCCTGAAGTTCATTTGCAAGCCTGGTGAGGACTCACTATCTCACTGGGGCAGCGTGACAGAGTGAGGTCTTCAGTATTGCACAGGGATGAAATGTCCACGAGTCTTGGAAACAAAAGTCACAGTTGCTCTTGGGGCCAGGCTGGTTCCTCCATCCCAGTTTTAGCAGGATGTGGCTGTGGCCACAGGGATCCTGCTGAACTGAGACTTTCCAGTGGGTGGGCACCAGTGCCAGCACCAGGGAAGGGAATGTGCGGTAGGCATCCTGCAGGTCTGGGCTCAGTATCTGCAAATGAGCTTTAATGAAGAGGCTGCTGCCTCACTTGGCAAGAGAGAGGCTGGGGGTGGGCATGGAGGGCAGGATCTCAGATTCCTTCTGTAGGAACTGGTCCATGAAGCCAAAATTGGACCAGATCATGCTTCTTCTCTGCTTGATGTAATAGAAGCTCTCCTTCAGGCAGAGCTCTCTCGTCTTCATGGGGTAAGACTTGCAATTAGTGGGTGAACAGGAGATTCCAGCCTCACAGTGGACCAGGACCTTGCCTCCTTTTCCCCTGACATAATGAAGTCTATTGCATACATATATATATAATTTTTTTTTAATGGAGTTTTACTCTTGTTCCCTAGGCTAGAGTGCAGTGCTGCGATTGCGGTTCACTGCAATCTGTCTCCCGGGTTCAAGTGATTCCCGTGCCTCAGCCTCTCCAGTAGCTGGGATTATAGGCGCTCACCACCACAACTGGCTAATTTTTGTATTTTTGTAGAGATGAGGTTTCACCATGTGGCCAGGCTGGTCTCGAACTCTTGACCCCAAGTGATCAGCCCTGCTCAGACTCCCAAAGTGCTTGGATTATAGGCATGAGCCACCGCGCCAGGCCTGTCTGTTCTTGAAAGTGGGAGTTAGTGTCAGCCATATGGCTGTCTTCCACGGGGATCCATTTTTAGTGAAGGTGGGTCCTTTGGGCCTTGAAGGTTGGCCTGGACACCTATGACATGCAGGTTGGGGAGGAACTCTCCCTTGGATTCGTGGTTGACCCTGCCAAAGAAGAGGGAGGGAAAATTTCAACTGAGCCCCCCTGGTCATAAGTTGGCCTGTAGCTGATATGTAGCACTGGTTTTCCAGACTGGCTGATGAGGGTCACTTCTTTCCTTTTGTTTTTGAGACACTGTCTCACTCTGTTGCCCAGGCTGGAGTGCAGTGTCCCGATTATGGCTTCCTGCAGTCTTGAACCCCTGGGCTCAAGTGATGGCCCCATTTCAACCTCCTGAGCAGCGGGGCCCACAGGCGCACTCTACCACGCCTGGCTAAGTTTTCTATTTTTTGTAGAGACAGCGTCTCTCTATGTTGCCCAGGTTGGTTTCAAACTCCTGGGCTCAAGCCATCCTCCCTCCTCAGCCTCCCAAAGTGCTGCAATCACAGGCGTGAGCCAAGGCGCTAGGCCGGCTCTCCCGCTTCCTTTTTTTTTTTTTTTTTTTTTTTTTTTGAGGCGGAGTCTTCACTCTGTCGCCCAGGCTGGAGTGCAGTGGCACCATCTCGGCTCACTGCAAGCTCCGCTCCCGGGTTCGTGCCATTCTCCTGCCTCAGCCTCCCGAGTAGCTGGGACTACAGGCGCCCGCCACCGTGCCCGGCTAATTTTTTTGTATTTTAGTAGAGACGGGGTTTCACCGTGTTAGCCAGGATGGTCTCGATCTCCTGACCTCGTGATCCGCCCGCCTCGGCCTCCCAAAGTGCAGGGATTACAGGCGTGAGCCACCGGCGCCCGGCCTCCCGCTTCCTTTTTTTGAGACTGAGTCTGGCTCACTCGCCCAGGCTGGAGTGCAATGGTGCAATCTCGGCTCACTCCAACCTGCACCTCCCAGGTTCAAGCGATTCTTCTGCCTCAGCCTCCTGAGTAGCTGGGATTACAGGCGCCCTCCACCACGCCCGGCTAATTTTTGTAGTTTTAGTAAAAACGGGGTTTCATCATGTTGGCCAGGCTGGTATCGACCACTTGCTTCAGCCTCTCAAAGTGCTAAGATTACAGGTGTGAGCCACTGTGCCAGGCCGGCTCTCCCACTGTCGATCTTGTGGAATGGTTTTACTTCCACGCAGCACTCGGGATATTCCGAGTAGAAGGTCTCTTGTCCCCCTTTGAGGAAGGAGACCTGTGGGCCATGGGCAGGCTGACTGGCAGGTGAGCACGAGTTGAGTACGGGACTTGCAGCTTTGGAGGGTGGTGACTGCCCTGGCCTAGATCCATCGCGGCCGCCGCCGCCCTCCTGCGGCAGCCCTGCACTTTGCCCCGGGCCCGCCGTGGCGCCACCGAGTCGAAGGTGACGTTAAGCGCGCGGTGCACTCTCAGGCGGTGAAGGGCAGGTCTGGCGGGCAGTGGAGCACGCCGCCGCCTCCTTGCCAGGCATCTAGCCAGCTGGTGCCTGTCTGGCACGTGACCTTCATGCCACCGCCCAGCGCCCCTGCCCCCCCGCCCCAACAGAAGCCCTGATTCACGTATTTAGGGAAGAAATAATCTCAGTCCCACACCAACTCTCCCAGAACATAAAAGAGGAGGGATACTTTCCAACTCATTTTAATTTATATTTGAATTATCCTGATACGAAAGCCAGTCAAAGACATTATAAGGTGGGTGGAGAGAGAACCTGTAGAATATATCCTTTATTAACCAATATCCTTCATATCACAAAGTGAATTTAGCAATATGTAAGAACCATAGGCCCTGCAGTGGCCTAGCCTGTAGTCCCAACACTTTGGGAGGCCAAGGTGGGAGGATTGCTTAAGCCTGGGATTTTGAGACCAGTAATAAAAAGGATAATAATTCTTAGTTTGTTCCTGCTGCTACCACAAAATACCATTGAAACTGAAACTGCCTTTGCAAAATTATGACTGAGACAGTGAAAGAGCTCTAACTTAACTGACTCCATCTTGCTGCTAACCTCCAAGCTGTCCCTGTTCATTCCTGGACTTAGGCTGAACTAACCTTGGGAGGAACTTTTTTTTTTTTTTTTTTTTTTGAGACGGAGTATTGCTCTGTCTCCCAGGATGGAGTGCAGTGGCGCAATCTCAGCTCACTGCAAGCTCCGCCTCCCGGGTTCAGGCCATTCTCCTGCCTCAGCCTCCCGAGTAGCTGGGACTACAGGCGCCCGCCACCATGCCCAGCTAATTTTTTGTATTTTTAGTAGAGATGGGGTTTCACCGTGTTAGCCAGGGTGGTCTCGATCTCCTGACCTGGTGATCAGCACGCCTCGGCCTCCCAAAGTGCTGGGATTACAAGCGTGAGCCACCCACCCTGCCAGGAGAAACTTATTTTATAGTTTGTAGTTTAAACAAAGATGGTAAGAGCCTTTTCCCAAAGCAGACTTCCTTCTTGCCTGCGGACTATATTGCCTTTGTAGGACTAACATTAGCCACAAGATTGGAAATTATGGTTTAAGGGTCATGTAGCTGGAGGCTATAAGATTCTGACCCTCCTTGAACTGCTCCTAAGATCAGTTTTTGAGATATTTTTCAGACCCTGCACTTGATGGATCAGCTGGCCTCACCCAGATCAATGAACTGGCTCATCTGATCTTGTGGCGCCCCCACCCAGTAACTGACTGTGCCTAAGAAGACAGCTTCTATTCCCTATGATTTCATCTCTGACCAATCAGCACTCCTGACTGGCTTCCCCCCTTCCCACCAAGTTACCTTAAAATTTCTGCTCCCTGGATGCTCAAATGCTTGGAGAGACTGATTTGAGTAATAATAAAACTCTGGTCTCCCACACAGCCAGCTCTGAGTGAATTAGTCTTTCTTTATTGCAATTTCCCTGTCTTGATGAATCTGCTCTGTCTAGGCAGCGGGCAAGGTCAGGTCAACCCCCTGGGCGGTTACAAAACCGCCTTTGCAAAAATTATAACTGAGGAAATTATGGCAGTGAAAGAGATCAGACCTAACTGACTCCATCTTGCTTCTGACCTTCAAGCTGTCCTTGTTCATTCCTGGGTGGATGCCAAACTAACTTTGGAAAGGAATTCAGTTCATGATTTGACTCTGAAACAAAATTGGTAATAGCCCTTTCCCAAAAAGAACCCCTTCTTGCCTGGGGATCAGTCTGCTTTTGCAGGACTAACAAATTAGTTACAAGATTAGAAATTAGGGTTTAGGGGTCATGCAGCCTCTGGCTCCAAGAGTTTGAACCTCCCCAAATTGTTCCTGGAAATAACATCACTATTGTAAAAACTAAGATCAGTGTTTGTGATGTTTTGCAGACCCTTGCACTGGATGGATCAACAGGCACCACCCAGACTGGTAATCTGGCTCAACCAGTTCTGCCATCACACCCAGGAACAGAAGACAGCAAGAAAACCTCACTTTGACCCCCTGTGATTCCATCTCCACCCAGATCAAGCCCCTACCTTCCCAAGCCCCTACCCACCAAAATATCTTTAAAAACTCCTATCCCTGAATGCTTCGGGAGACTGATTTGAGTAGTAACAAAACTCCTGTCTCCCACACAGCCGGTTCTTTGTGAAATATTTTTCTCTGTTGCAATTCCCCTGTCTTGATAAAATGGCTCTGTCTAGGCAGCGGGCAAGGTAAACCTATTGGGCAGTTACACCACAGCCTGGATAATTTATGAATAGTATACATTTATTTCTCACACTTCTAGAAGCTGGGAAGTCCAAGACCAAGGTGCTAGCAGTTTTGGAGTCTGGTAAGAGCTCACTCACTGCTCCATAGACGGCACTTTATCACTGTCCTCTCATGGTGGAAGCGACCTAGGAGCTCTTTTCAACTGGTTTTAGAAGGGCACTAATACCACTTGTGAGGGCGGAGTTCTCTTGATTCAATCATTTTTCGAAGTACTTCACCTCTTAATGCTGCCACAATGGGGATTAGGTTTCAACATGAATTTTGGAGGTACACATTCAGACCATACAATATCATGATCATACAAGGAATGCAGAGATGGTTCAAATTTGAAAGCCTTCCAAGCTAGAGTTTGGGATTTTAAAACCATGGAAAGGCAATCAGTGTAATTTATCATATCTAGAATCTAATGAAGAAAACTGAAACTGCCTTTGCAAAAATTATGACACAGAGAAATCTAATATAGCAGGCTCCAACTTGCTTGTAAACTCACAAGCTAACTGCCCTTGCCAATTCCTGGGCAGGAATTCCTGAGAGGAATTTAGTTAATAATTTAATCTTAAAGCAAGGATGATAGCAGCCCCTTCTCAAATTACCTTCTCCTTGTTTGGGGACTGACATTACCTTTGTAAAACTTATGAAAGGCCATAAGATTAGAATTATGGGTGGGTCCTGAATTCTGCAAAGACCTATGCAGAGTTTAATAATAACTATCCATTGTTTTCTAACTTGCTTACTGCTCAGAATTCACATAGCCAGTGGTCACAAGATTTGTAATTTCTCTAATTGTCCCATAGGTAATATCACTATTGTAAAACCTAAGATTGGTATTTGTGATATTTTTCAGGCATTGCATTCTGGTGGAACAACTGATGCCACCCAGACCTGTGACCCCCCCACCTGGGAACTGACAGGCACAGAGACAGTTTTGATACCCCTGTGGTTTCATCCCTGACCAAACCAATCAGTATTTCCCATTCCCTAGCTCCCTGCCTGCCAAACTATCCTTAAAACCCTAGCCTCCACATTCTCTGGGAGGCAGATTTGAGAATTATCTTATCTTCTTGCTTTGCTGGACTTGCCATTATTAAACATGTTCTTTGCTGCAAAACCTGCTGTTCTCAGTGCTTTGGCTTTTCTGGGCAGTGGGCAAGAAGACCTTCTTGGGCTGTTACAAAACCATATGATGATCTCAAAAAATGCACCCACAAGAAAGGCATTTGAAAAGAAAGTCTAGGCCAGGCGCGGTGGCTCACACCTGTAATCCCAGCACTTTGGGAGGCTTAGGTGGGTGGATCACGAGGTCAAGGGATGAGACCATCCTGGCCAACTTGGTGAAACACTGTCTCTACTAAAAATACAAAAAAAAAAAAATTAGCCGGGCATGGTGGCGGGCACCTGTAATTCCAGCTACTCAGGAGGTTGAGGCAGGAGAATCACATGAACCCGGGAGGTGGAGGTTGCAGTGAGCCGAGATCATGCCACTGCACTCCAGCCTGGCGACAGAGCTAGACTCCGTCTAAAAAAAAAAAAAAAAAAGAAAAGAAAGTCTAACATCATTCATGATAAAAAACTGTCAGTAGATTAGGAACAGAAGGGAATATCCTCAACCTGATAATTGACATCAACAAAATACCTACATCTAACATCATATTTAATGGTAAGAGACAGTGCTTTTCCACTGAGAAAGAGAACAAGGTAAGGATATCTGTTCTTGTCGCTCCTATTCAACATTGTAATGGAACATTACAATAAGAATACAAAAAAGCATACAGATTGAAAAGGAAGAAATAAAACTGTACTCACAGACTACATAATCGTCTATACAGAAAATCTCAAAGAATCTTCAAAAATGTCCTGCTATAAGTAATAAGCAACTTAGCAAGATCACAAGATATGTGGTCAATATAAAAATCAATATTAATTCTGTACACTAACAATGAAAATTGGGGCAGGGAGTGATGGCTCACACCTGTAATCCCAGCACTTTGGGAGGCCAAGACTTTGGGATCACGAGGTCAGGAGATGGAGACCATCCTGGCTAACATGGTGAAACCCCGTCTCTACTAAAAATACAAAAAAATTAGCCGGGCATGGTGGTGGGCGCCTGTAATCCCACCTACTAGGGAGGCAGAGGCAGGAGAATGGTGTGAACCCAGAAGGCAGAGCTTGCAGTGAGCCAAGATGGCGCCACTGCACTCCAGCCTGGACAACAGAGCGAGACTCTGTCTCAAAAAAAAAAAAAAGGAAAATTAGAACTTGAAATATTAAAAGCTGGCTAGGTGTGGTGGCTCATGGCTGTAGTCCTAGCACTATTGGGAGGCTGAGGTGGGTGGATCACAAGGTTGGGAGCTCAAGACCAGCCTGGCCAACATGGTGAAACCTCATCTCTACTAAACATACAAAAAAATTAGCTGGATATGGTGGCCTGAGCCTATAGTCCCAGCTACTCGGGAGGCTGAGGCAGGAGAATCACTTGAACCTGGGAGGTGGAGGTCACAGTGAGTGGAGGTCTCAGTGAGCCGAGATCACACCACCGCACTCCAGCCTGGGCAACAGAGCAATACTCTGTCTCAAAAAAAAACAGAAGAAGAAGAAGAAGAAATGTAAAAACCATTGTGGCCAGGTGCGGTGGCTCACGCCTGTAATCCCAGCACTTTGGGAGGCTGAGGCGGGTGGATCACAAGGTCAGGAGTTTGAGACCATCCTGGCTAACATGGTGAAATCCCATCTCTACTAAAAATACAAAAAATTAGCCAGGCATGGTGGCAAGTGCTGGTAGTCCCAGCTATTCAGGAGGCTGAGGGAGGAGAATGGCATGAACCCGGGAGGTGGAGCTTGCAGTGAGCCAAGATGGTGCCACCGCACTCTAATCTGGGCAACAGAGTGATAATGTCTCAAAAAAAAAAAAAAAAAAAACCATTGTAATGTGAAGTACCATTGAAATGTAAAGTACCATTGCCAGTTGCAGTGGCTCATGCCTGTAATCCTGGCACTTTAGGAGGCTGAAGTGGGTGGATTGCTTGACCTAGGAGTTCAAGACCAGCCTGGGCAACATGGGAAAACTCAGTCTCTACAGAAAAAAATACAAAAAATATCTGGGTGTGGTGGTGCATGCCTGTAGTCCTAGCTACTTGGAGGCTTAGCTGAGAGGACCACTTGAGCCCCGGGAGGTTGAGACTGCAGTGAGCTGTAATGGTGCTGTTGCTGGGCTTTTCCTTAGTTCAGCTAAAGATGGGGTCCTTGTCACATGGCCATGAAAATCTAGACTTGCAGACAACTTGAAGAATGAGAAAAATGGGATTTATTGGGTCAAATGGGAAACAGGGACTCTCAGCAGAGTAAAAGTACTGTTAGTAAGCGCTTCCTGCCTCAGAGATTGAATTGCAGGTTCCACCCAGGAAGAGGAGGGGCCAGGCTCCTCCCCACTGCAAACAGCAGGAACTTCTGTGGCTCCATCCCAATGTGCACTCCTCCCAGTGTGCAGGCTGGTTGAAGTTTCTCTGGGGACCCTTTCCCACCTGGCTGTCTCAGTGCCATTGCACTCCAGCCTGGGTGACAGAGTGAAACTTTGTTTAAAAAAAAAAAAGTATCCTTTATGATAACACCAAAAGACATGAAATAGGTATAAATCTAACAAAATGTGTGCAACATATTTACACAGAAAACTACAAAACCCTGATGAAAGAAATCAAAGGAGACTAAAACAAACGACAAGATATATCATGTTCATGGATAAGAAGACTCAATATTATTAAGGTGTCAGTTTTCCTTAAATTGATCTGTACATTCAGTGCAATCCATTTTAAAGTTCTAGCAATATTTCGGTAGAAATCCACAAGTTGATTCTAAGAATTATGTGGAAAAGAAAAGGAACTAGAATGGTCAAAACAATTTTGAAAAAGAAGAACAAGTCTACGTGCTGTGGCTCATGCCTGTAATCTGAGCACTTTGGGAGCCAAGATGCATCACTTGTGGCCAGGAGTTCAAGACCAGCCTGGGTAACATAGAGGCACCCCATCTTCACAAAAACATTTTTCAAATTAGCTGGGGGCTGGGTGTGGTGGCTCATGCCTATAATCCCAGCACTTTGGGAGGCCAACGCAGGCAGATCACAAGGTCAGGAGATCGAGACCATCCTGGCCAACACAGGGAAACTCTGTCTCTACTAAAAATACAAAAAATTAGACGGATGTGGTGGTACACACCTGTAGTAGTCCCAGCTACTCAGGAGGCTGAGGCAGGAGAATTGCTTGAACCTGGGAGGTGGAGGTTGCAATGAGCAAGAAAAAAAAAAATTAGCTGGGTGTGGTAGTGCACACCTGTGGCCCTAGCTACTAGAGAGGCTGAGGTGAGAGAATTGCTTGAGCCCAAGAGTTAGAGACTGAAGTGAGCTAAAAACAAACAAACAACAACAAAAATAAACAAACAAAAACGTTGGAGGACTCATAGTACCTGATTTCAAGTCTTACTACAAAGATAAATAATCAGAGTAAAGTAATATTAGCAAAAGGATGGACACATACATCAATGGAACAAAACAGAGTCCAGAGAATGATCCACACATAAATACCATTAATTTTTTTTTCTTTTGAGACAGAGTCTTGCTCTGTTGCCCAGGCTGGAGTGCAGTGGTGCGATCTCAGCTCACTGCAACCTCTGCCTCCTGAGTTCAAGTGATTCTCCTGCCTCAGCCTCCCGAGTAGCTGGGATTACAGGTGTGCACCACCATACCCGGCTCATTTTTTGTATTTTTAATAGAGATGGCATTTCACCATGTTGGTCAGGCTGGTCTGGAACTCCTGACCTCAGTTGATCCACCTGCCTTGACCTCCCAAAGTATGGAATTACAGGCATGAGCCACCATGTCCGCTCACCAATTTATTTTTGAAAACATTTTTATTGAGATATAATTCACATATTATAAAAATGCATCCATTTAAAGTGTACATTTCAATGCTTTTGTTATGTTCACAGAGTTGTACAACAATTATCAAAATGTAAGTTTAGAACATTTCAATTCCTCAAATAGAAACCTCATATCCATTAGCAGTCTACTCCTTATTCTCCTATTCCTTCAACCCTAGGAAATCACTAATCTACTTTCTGTATATATTTGCCTAATCTTGACATTTCATATGAATGGAAATATGCAATATGTGGTCTTTTGTGACAGGCTGCTTCTGCTTAGCATAATGTTTTCAAGGTTTATCCACTCTGTAGCATGTATCAATATGTAATTCCTTTTTATTATGAAATAATATTTCATTGTATGGCTATACTACATTTTAGGTATCTAGTCAGCAGTTGAGGTGTTGGGGCTCAGGATACCCCACCTCAAAATATGACTGTAGGAGACCAGAATATGCTGCCCCAAAATATACTTCCTTGGCATATTTCAAGCTGGTTATTCTGAGAAGCTGCAGACAGGAGCAGCTCTAAAAAACTGTCCTTTTGTACAAGAAATTTGCATCTATAAAGGAAACCTATACTAGTAAAAGTATCTGTATCAGGAAGAGGGTTGCTCAGAGACAATTTTTATTACCTGAGAGCAGGAAATGCTATCGCGAAACATGATGTTTTGGGATGCTGATCACTTTGAACCGAGGGTACTTGTGGAACAGCAGATTCAGGCAGAGCCTTTCTCTGGATTCCCCCTTATTTGCCTAAAGACAGATCCTCCAAAAGGAACTCAAAAGTCAGGAAGATTAACGCCCTATCAGGAGGAGAGACTAGAGCTCTGTCTTCTCTCTATCCCACCCAGATTATCACCTGTTCTTCTGAGGGCCCATTCATTTTCCCAAAATTCATTTACTACTCCCTAAATTGCCTACATTCTCTTTCACCTCTCCTCTAGGAAGAGGGCATATTAGCTTCTAGATCACCCTGGGTTATCGAGTATTCACTTTTCTTTCATGGAATGCCCTTTTCATGTAATACATTTGTATACCTTTTCTTTTATTAACCTGTTGTATGTCAACTTAATTTGTAGCCCAGCCAAAGAACAGAGCAGGGTAAAGGGAAGCCATTTTCCCGTCTTGTAACCACCCAATGGGTTCACCTTGCCTGCTGCTTAGACAGAGCTGATTTGTCAAGACAAGGCAATTGCAATAGAGGAAGAGTAATTCACATAGGGCTGGCTGTACGGGAGACTGGAGTTTTATATTACTCAAATCAGTCTCCCTGAAAATTTGGAGATCAGAGCTTTAACATCTTTTTAAATTTTTTAATTGTTTCTTTTTTTTTTCTTTTTCTTTTTTTTTTTTTTTTTTGAGACAAGGTCTTGTTTTATTGTCCATGCTGGAGTGCAGTGGTGCAGTCTTGGCTCACTGTAACCTCTGCCTTCTGGGCTTAAACCATCCTCCCACCCTATCACCCTGAGTAGCTGGAACTATGGACATGCACCACCAGCTAATTTTTGTATTTTTGGTAGAGACAGGGTTTCTTCTTGTTGCCCAGGCTGGTTTCAAACTTGTGAGCTCAAGCGATCTACCCACCTCAGCCTCCCGAAGTGCTAGGATTACACGCGTGAGCCACTGCACCCAGCCAGGATCAGAGTTTTTAAGAATAATTTTGTGAATTGGGGGGCAGTAAGCTGGGAGTTCTGATTGGCCAGGTCAGAGATGAAATCACAGAGAGTCAAAACTGTTCTCTTGTGCAGAGTCTGTTCCTGGGTGGGGGCCACAAGACCAGATGAGCCAGTTTATCAATCTGGGTGGTGCCAGCTGATCCATCCAGTGCAGGGTCTGCACAATCTCTCAAGCACTGATCTTAGGTTTTACAATAGTGATGTCATCCCCAGGAGCCATTTGGGGAGGGTCAGAATCTTGCAGCCTCCAGCCACATGACTCCTAAACCATAATTTCTAATCTTATGGCTAATTTGTTAATCAGCTGGAAGCATCGGCAAACTAACATCTTAAAATCTGAATTTGTCAGGTGCCCAACTTCTGTCCCTTTTAAGGGCTCACAACTCTAAGGGGGTCCGTGTGAGAGGGTCGTGATCAATTGAGCAAGCTGGGGGTATGTGACAGGGGCTGCAAGCACCTGTGGTCAGAGTGAAACAGAACAGAAAAGGAGGTTTCACAATGTCCTTCCATACAATGTCTGGAATCTATAGATAACCTCAGTTGCTAGGTCGGGGAATTTTAACTACCAGGCTTAGGTCAGGCAGGTCCAGGCCTGGTTTTGGGTCTGGTTCCTTGGTTTTGGGTCTGGTTCCCAGGCACTGGGCTACCTGCCTTTAGTTTCGCTTTTCTTTTCTTTTCTGAGTATAAAACAATAAAAAACAATATGAGAGGGTCTGTCTCTCTTCTGTCAATGTGGTAACGTTATGTTTAACATTTTTAGAAACTTCCAAACTTCCAAATTTTCCAAATTGTTTTTCTTTCTTTTTCTTTTTCTTTTCTTTTCTTCCTTTTTTTTTTTTTTTTTTTTTTTTGACACAGCATCACATTCTGTCACCCAGGCTAGAGTACAGTGGTGTGATCTTGACTCACTGCAACCTCCACCCCCCCAAGCTCAAGTAATCCTACCTCAACCTCTCAAGCAGCTGGGACTACAGGCATGTGCCACCATGGATGGATAATTTTATTTTATTTTTTATTTTTTTTTTATTTTTTGAGACGGAGTCTCGCTCTGTCGCCCAGGCTGGAGTGCAGTGGCCGGATCTCAGCTCACTGCAAGCTCCGCCTCCCGGGTTCCCGCCATTCTCCTGCCTCAGCCTCCCGAGTAGCTGGGACTACAGGTGCCCACCACCTCGCCCGGCTAGTTTTTTGTATTTTTCGGTAGAGACGGGGTTTCACTGTGTTAGCCAGGATGGTCTTGATCTCCTGACCTCGTGATCCGCCTGTCTCGGCCTCCCAAAGTGCTGGGATTACAGGCGTGAGCCACCGCGCCCGGCCAGATGGATAATTTTTTGTATTTTTTGTAGAGAAGGAGTTTTGCCATGTTGCCCAGGTTGTATTTTTTAGAGAAGGAGTTTTGCCATGTTGTCCAGGCTGGTCTCGAACTCCTGGACTCAAGGAATCTGCCTGCCTCAGCCTTCCAAAGTGCTGGGATTATAGGTGTAAGCCATCATGCCTAGCCCAAATTGTTTTTCAGGGCAGCATCTTCATTTCACATTCTCACCAGCAATACACGAAGGTTCTGATTTCTCCGCATCTTTACTAAGAGTTGGTATTTTCTGTCTTTTTAATGTTATCCACTAGTAATTGTGAAGAGGTATTTCAATGTGATTTTTAACAAAGATGCAAAGACTATTCCATGGAAAATGGATCATTTTTCAACAAACAGTGCTAGAATAATCAGGTAACTATACACATTAGTTGACCCTTGATCTTAACCTTTCATCACAAACAAAAGTTAACTCAAAATAGATAATAGATTTACATGTAAAGGATAAACCTATAAAACTTCTGGAATAAAACATAAAGAAAAAGCTTTGTCATCCAGGTCAAGCAAAAAATTATTGGCTATTATATAAAAAATATAACAAAAGAAAAAATGAACTGGGTGCAGTGGCTCACAACTGTAATCCCAACACTTTGGGTGACTGAGGCGGGCAGATTGCTTGAGCTGAGGAGTTTGACACCAGCCTGGCAAAACCTTGTCTCTAAAAAAAATACAAAAAATACAAAAAATTAGCTGGGCATGGTGGCACACACCAGTCCCAGCTACTTGGGAAGCTGAAGTGGGAGAATCACCTGAGCCCAGGAAGTCAAAGCTGCAGGGAGCTATGATTGAGCCACTGCACTCTAGCCTGGGTGACAGAGTGAGATCCTGTCTCAAAAAAAAAAAAAAAAAAAAAAAAGAGAGAGAAAGAAAGAAAAAATGATAAATTGTACTTTATCAAAATTAAGAACTTTCACTCTTCAAAAGACACTGTTAGAGTGATTTTCACTGGATGCAGTGACTCATACCTGTAATCCCAGCACTTTGGGAGGCTGAGGTGGGCAGATCATGAGGTCAGGAGATCGAGACCATCCTGGCTAACACAGTGAAACTCCGTCTCTACTAAAGATACAAAACACTCGCCGGGCGTGGTGCAGGCACCTGTAGTCCCAGCTACTCAGGAGGCTGAGGCAGGAGAATGGCATGAACTTGGGAGGCGGAGCTTGCAGTGAGCCGAGATTGCACCTCTGCACTCCAGCCTGAGTGAAAGAGCAAGATTCCGTCTCAAAAAAAAAAAAAAAAAAAATTAGAGTGAAAAGATGAGCCACAAATTTGGACAAAATATTTTCAAATCACATATGAGGCAAAGGGAAAACTTCCCCTTTGCTTTCTGAATGTTCACTGAAATCAGCTGACAAAAGACAGATTAATAGGAGAAAAGGTATACAACTTTATTAACATGCATGGGGTGTTAGCAGTGGCAAATCCATATGAGTCAGCAGCAACTTGATTCTTGCCTCCCAGAAGGAAAAAATTCATCTGAGGGACATAGGCAGAGTAAGGGATCAAGGCAAGTTTTAGAACAGGAGTAAAAGTTTATTAAAAAGTTTTAGAGCAGTAACGAAAGGAAGTAAAGTACAAGAGGGCCAAGCAGGCAACAATCTAAGTGCCCTGTTGACCTTTGACTGAGGGTTTTTTTTAGATGGAGTGTTGCTCTGTCACACAGGCTGGAGTGCAGTGGCGCCATCTTGGTTCACTGCAACCTCCACCTCCCAGGTTCAAGCAGTTCTCCTGTCTCTGCCTCCCTAGTAGCTGGGATTACAGGCACCCACCATACCTGGTTAATTTTTGTATTTTTAGTAGAGATGGGATTTCGCCATGTTGGCCAGGCTGGTCTCGAACTCCTGAGCTCAGGTAATCTGCCTGCCTTGGCTGACTTAGGGTTTTAAACGTTGGTGCTTCCAGGGTTTTGCATCTCTCCTCACTTGATTTTTCAAGTGAGGAGAGGTGGGCTGTCTGCTTGCACAGTGGGCACAGAGGGGTGGGCTTTCTGCTTGCACAGTGGCCTGCTAGCACTTGGGAGGGGCCACATGTGCAGTGTGTTTACTGAAGTTGTGCACATACTCATTTGAGGCATTTCTCCCTTACCAGTTGAGTGTTCCTAGAGGAAGATCATATGCCAGTTAAACTTCGCCATTTTTCCTCTTAGTGCATATGCTTGAGCCCACTCTCTCAACTCCTGGAATCTTAATGGGAAACTGCTGATTACCAGCTTCAGGTGTTTTCCTTCTTTCTTTCTTTCTTTCTTCTTTCCTTCCTTCCTTCCTTCCTTCCTTCCTTCCTTCTTTCTTTCCTTCCCCTCCCTCCCTCCCTCCCTCCCTCCCTTCCTTCCTTCCTTCCTTCCTTCCTTCCTTCCTTCCTTCCTTCCTTCCTTCCTTCCTCTCTTTCACAGAGTTGCGCTCTTGATGCCCAGGCTGGAGTGCAATGGCGCAGTCTTGGCTCACTGCAACCTCTGCCTCCTGGGTTCAAGCGATTCTCCTGCCTCAGCCTTCCAAGTAGCCGGGATTACAGGTATGCACACAGTGCCCAGCTAATTTTGTATTTTTGTAGAGATGGGGTTTCACCATGTTGGTCAGGCTGGTCTCAAACTCCTGACCTCAGGTGATCTGCCTGCCTCAGCCTCTCAAAGTGCTGGGATTACCGGCATGAGCCACTGTGCCTGGCCCCAGGTGTTTTTTATCTATTGGGAGACTGCCTTTCCTTGGCACTGGTTGCAACCAACTATTATTTTAGAGAGACAGTTTAACAATCACCTGACCATCACTTGATGGTCACTTGACATGCCTGTAATCCCTGCATTTCAGGAGTCTGTGATGGGAGGATTACTTAAGGACAGGAGTTTGAGACCAGCCTGGTCAACATAGCAAGACCCCATCTTTAAAAAAAAGGATTGGAAAATAAAATATAAAATAAAATAAAATAAAATAAAAAGAAATACATCTCATGCTCATGGATTGGGAGAATCAGTATCATGAAAATGATCATATGGCCCAAAGCAACCTATATGTTCAATGCAATTCCTGTCAAAATACCAACATCACTTTTCACAAAATTGGAAAAAAAAAATCCTAAATTTTATATGGAACTGAAAAAGAGCCCAAATAACCAAAGCAATCCTAAGCAAAAAAAAAAAAAAAAAAAAAAAAAAAGATCTGGAGGCATCACATTACCTGACTTCAACTTATACTACAAGGCTATAGCAACCAAAACAGCATGATATTGACATAAAAGTAGATACATAGGCCGGGCGCGGTGGCTCAAGCCTGTAATCCTAGCACTTTGGGAGGCCGAGACGGGCGGATCACGAGGTCAGGAGATTGAGACCATCCTGGCTAACATGGTGAAACCCCGTCTCTACTGAAAATACAAAAAACTAGCCGGGCGCGGTGGCGGGCGCCTGTAGTCCCAGCTACTCGGGAGGCTGAGGCAGGAGAATGGCGTGAACCCGGGAGGCGGAGCTTGCAGTGAGCTGAGATCCGGCCACTGCACTCCAGCCTGGGCGACAGAGCGAGACTCCGTCTCAAAAAAAAAAAACAAAAACAAAAAAAAAAGTAGATACATAGAACAACAGAACAGAACAGGAACCCAGAAATAAAGCCAAATACTCATAACCAACTGATCTTTGACAAAGCATACAAAAACATAAATTGGGGAAAGGATACATTGCTTAATAAATAGTGCTGAAAAATCTGGATAGATACCTGTAGAAGAATGAAACTAGATCCCTATCTCTCATTATGTACAAAAATCAAGTCGAGATGGATTAAAGACTTAAATCTAAAATGTGAAACCAGAAAAGTTCTAAAAGAAAATGTAGGAAAAATTCTTCTGGACTTTGGCCTAGGCAAAGAACTTATAAATAAGACCCTGAAAGCAAATGCAACAAAAACAAATGTAAATAAATGGGGGCCGGGCACAGTGGCTCATGCCTGTAATCCCAGCACTTTGGAAGGCCAAGGCAGACTGATCAGTTGAGGACGGGGGTTCAAGACCAACCTGGCAAACATGGTGAAACCCTGTCTTTACTAAAAATACAAAAATTAGCTGGGCATGGTGGCACGTACCTGTAGTCCCAGCTACTCGGGGGACTGAGCCAGTATAATCGCTTGAACCCAGGAGGTGGAGGTTACAGTGAGCTGAGATTGCACTATTGCACTCAAACCTGGGCAATAGAGTGAGTGAGACTCCATCTCAAATAAATCAATAAATATATAAATAAATGGGACCTAATTAAACCAGAAACTTCTGCACAGCAAAAGAAATAATCATTAGAGTAAACAGACAACCCATAGAATGGGAGAAAATATTTTCAAACTATACATCCAGCAAAGGACTAATATCCAGAATCTACAAGGAACTTAAGCAAATCAGCAAGAAAAGGACAAATAATCCCATCAAATGTAGTAAATGACTTGAATAGACGTTTCTCAAAAGAAAATATACAAATGGCCAACAAATGTGAAAAAATGCTCAACACCACTAATCATCAGGGAAATGTAAATTAAAACCATCATGAGATACCACTTTATCCCAGCCAGAATGGCCATTACTAAAAAGTCAGAAAACAATAGATATTGGCATGGATGTGGTGAAAAGGAAACATTTATACACTATTGGTGGGAATGTAAATTAGTACAACCTCTGTGGAAAAAAGTATGGAGACTTCCCAGTAATTCTCTCTCTCTCTCTCTTTTTTTTTTTTTTTTTTGAGACAGAGTCTTGCTCTGTGTCCCAGGCTGGAGGGCAGTGGCATGATCTCAGTTCACTGCAACCTCTGCCTCCCGGGTTCAAGCAATTCTCCTGCCTCAGCCTCCCAAGTAGCTGGGACTACACATGCCCACTCCCATGCCCAGCTGATTTTTGTATTTTTTTTTTAGTAGAGATGAGATTTCACCATATTGGCCAGGCGGGTCTCAAACTCCTGACCTCAAGTGATCTGCCTGCCTCAGCCTCCCAAAGTGCTGGGATTACAGGCACAAGCCACCGCACCTGTGGTGCTTAATTCTCACAGAATTAAAAGTAGGTTTGCCATTCAATCTAGCAATCCCAATACTAGGTATCTCCCAAAGGAAAAAAAGTCATTATGTCAAAAAGACACCTGCACACTGGCCAGGTGTTGTGGCTCATGCCTGTAATCCCAGCACTTTGGGAGGCCAAAGCAGGCGAATGACATGAGGCCAGGAGTTCAAGACCAGCCTGGCCAACATGGTGAAACCCTGTCTCTACTAAAAATGCAAAAATTAGCCAGGTGTGGTGGCACATGCCTGTAATCCCAGCTACTGGAGAGGCTGAGGCAGGAGAATTACTTGAACCTCGAGAGATGGAGGTTGCAATGAGCCAAGATCGCACCACAGCCTGGGTGACACAGTGAGACTCTGTCTCAACAAAATAATAAAAATAAAAAGGAAATAATTTATTTTGCAGAAACCTGGATGGAGCTGGAGCCTATTATTCTAAGTGAATTAACTGAAGAATGGAAAACCAAATACCGTATGTTCTCACTTACAAGTGAGAGCTAAACTATGGGTACACAAAAGCATCCAGAGTGGCATAATGGACACTGCATACTCAAAAGGGGGAGGCTGAGAGGGGGATGTGTGATTAAAAATTTGGGTACAATGTACATTACTTAGGTGACAGGTGTGCTAAAATCTCAGACTTCATCACTATATAATTCATTGATGTAACCAAAAACCACTCGTACTCCTAAAGCTATTGAAATTTTTAAAAAGTCATGTTCTCTCACAGTACAAAGTAATCCCTGGTGCCCCCTGAGAAAAGAAAAATAGCTCAGAGTACTTTGAGCTATGTGAGGTATGCAAAATTTATTAGTCCCAGAGAGACATGAGTATGGGACTTCAGCCATGCCCTCTGCACCCATGTAATTATTTACAGTCGTTTTGTTCCTGACTAGATGTCTTACCTATTATCATGTTCCTGGAATTTTTAGTACAATGAACAATGTATAGCAAATCAAGAGCTTTAGTTATTTTTATGTAAAATTTTTTTTTTTTTTTTTTTGAGACAGAGTCTTGCTCTATCTCCCAGACTGGAGTGCAGTGGTAGGATCTCAGCTCACTGCAACCTCCGCCTTCTGGGTGCCAGCAATTCTGCCTCAGCCTCCCAAGTAGCTAGGATTACAGGCACATGCCACCACGCCCAGCTAATTTTTTGTAGTTTTAGTAGAGATGGGTTTCACCATGTTGGCCAGGCTGATCTTGAACTCCTGACCTCAAGTGATCCACCCGCATTGGCCTCCCAAAGTGCTGGGATTACAGGTGTGAGCCACCTGGCCTGGCCTTCGTGTAAATTCCTGATAAATGACTTAGGAAATGCCTCTCCTTTTTCCCTTTAACATCCACTTGTAGGCTGGGCGCGGTGGCTCAAGCCTGTAATCCCAGCACTATGGGAGGCCAAGATGGGCGGATCACGAGGTCAGGAGATCGAGACCATCCTGGCTAACACGGTGAAACCCCGTCTCTACTAAAAAAATACAAAAAAGTAGCCGGGCGAGGTGGCGGGCGCCTGTAGTCCCAGCTACTCGGGAGGCTGAGGCAGGAGAATGGCGTGAACCTGGGAGGTGGAGCTTGCAGTGAGCTGAGATCCGGCCACTGCACTCCAGCCTGGGCGACAGAGCGAGACTCTGTCTCAAAAAAAAAAAAAAAAAAAAAAAAAAAATCCACTTGTAACTGCTGCTGATTGGAGCATAGATTCAGGGTACTTGGAGTTGCAATCCTCAAACTTGCTCCAAATAAACTCTGTACTTATATTAATATTGTATCTGTTTTTTTTTTTTTTTTTTTTTCTGTAGGTCAACACCCAGAAAGCCAAATAGATGAAAGTGAAACCATCCCTATAAACCTTATAAAATTAACCAGGGAAGAAAGGAGAGGGAGAAAGGAAAATAAGCCAAGCTTGTAGCACACTCAGCATTAATCATTAGGTCACTTTGCTCTCTGACCTGCTTCCTGATAGTTGTGTAGTTGAGCTAGAATCATGCCAACCCTAATAGTTCCTCTCAACTGTTCTACAGGTAACAACTTGAACATTATGAAACATTAAGTTTTACCTTTGAGACATTCCTTAAGATCATGCTTATTGATGAAACTACTGACTCAGCTGGTCTGAAAGACCCTACCAACTCAAGCTGATCTGAAGGACCCCATGGATGCCAGCTGGTCTAAAAGACCCCACAAGGACCTCACTTATGAAAGAATGCAGTTTCCACATCCTGGTGATTTCCTCTCCCTTGCCCCAATCAACCAACAACCCCAATTTTCCAACCCTTCACCTTCTATAATCCCCTTAAAAGCCCCAGCCCAGAACTCCTTGGGGAGATGGATTTGAGGTCTCCTCTTACATCCTCACTTGGTGTGCTGTGATTATGAAACTTTCTCTGCTGCAAATCGTGCTGTCTCACAGTAATTGGTATGTTATTGCACAGTGGGGATACAAACACGTTGGTCCTATAACAAATTTTGGCAATCCAGCCAGGAGCCCCTTGTGGGCCTGCAGCTTGGTGACCCCTCATTATTGGCATGGAACCAGAGACAAGCCCAAGTGGCTGTTCAGTTTCACTGAACTAAGGGCTGTTTCCGGTGCCTTGCATGTTCAAAGGGCAGTGTCAACCTGTGGTGCACGAATTTCTTGCAGCAAATAAACGGTTTTTGGTTTTGAAAGATGTCTTTGGTAACTTTTCTCTGTGTAACTGGCGCACTTCTCCCGTCTCCTGATTTGCTGTCCTCCTTGGAGGTCTTGTGACCTCTTAGGAAGTCATGTTGAACCTCCCTAGTAATAGGAAAGGCCTTGTTTGAGGGGATTTCTCCTAAATTGGAAATTGAATAAAAGGCATGGCCAGGAAAAAATACTCTTGATTTCTAAAATTTGAACTTTTATTTTGGAAGGCCTCCTTGTTTGTCTTCGTCCTGTTATATATGTTTATGTTTGTGAAAGGGATCCCCTGAAGGAATTACTAGTGGAAGCTCAGCAGCCCTAACTCAGGAAACTCTCTTTGTCTGGCTAGTCACAATCAGTGAACCCTAAAGGAACTGCTAATGAAATCTCAGCAGGCCTAACTCAGTGTGACTGGCCACTTCTCCACCTTTCCCAGAGATCGACTGCTGCACTTCTGGTTGAAAATTATTCCTCTCCACCTTGAGTAAATCAAAGGCACCAAGGGCCAACAGGGGCAAGTTTGAGCTTTTCCAGGTCAAACTTGGGCAAGGAGCAGAGCAATTAGTGTCTGTATTTTGGTGTATGTGCATCATCTCAGCTGGAGTTGGAAATGTTAATTTGGTTTCCTCAAGCACCCCGGTGGGCTGTATCCTGTAAAATTAAGATGCTTTGTCTATGATTCCATGAGACAAAAAGGAATAATTTTCGTTTATCCTTCTGCCTGGCCCCAACACTTGCTGGATTCAGGAAAATAGTGACCACCAAATGGCTCCCTTAATTATAATACTCTCCTACAGCTAGAGTTGTTCTGAAACAGGAAGTGAAATGAGATGAGATCCCTTATGTGTAATGTTGTATGCAGCTTTGGCAAAACCCACCAATGCAAAAGAAATGCAAAATCATGGTTGAACGAGGGAAAAGGCCCGTTTTGACTGACCCCCAACAAAAAGATGTTGATGTTTTGGTGGTTCCACTAAGTGAGCCTATGGCTCCCCTACTGGAGTTCTCACCCTGAGAAGTAAGGAGTCAGGGGCAACAGGAATGGTCTCTCCTTCTCATATCTGACAGGGAACTCAATTCATTAGGGTGCCATTTGGCTCTGGGAGGGCAATTGCTCTTATGCCAACTACCCAGAGGAAGTGTTAGTGCTGCCACAGGCCAACCTATGGGATTTGCTGGGTCCACTCTCTATTTTCCATCTCTGACTTGTTTTACTGGAAAAATAAGCCCACCTATTAGGAAGATCCAAAGTGGATGGAAAATCTGTTCTCCTCTATGTTAGCTACCCACAACCCCATCTGGGCAGGTGTCCAAAATTTGCTCAGTACTATATTAATTTCAGAGGAGTGGAGAATGATTTTAAATAAAGGCAAGGAGAAAGCTGATCAAATGCATGCAGACTCTTCTGGCAACCCATAAGAGCAGTGCCCCAAGTTGCAGTGCCCACCATTGACCCAGGATGAAATGTAAACACTAGAGATAGACATAAGCTTGAACACTACCAGGACTGCACTTTGACTGGTCTCTGCAGGGGAGTGTCCAAGCAAAGAAGTCTCAATAAGGTCTAGGAAGTTAGACAGAAACCTAATGAGATCCCCTCAGAGTTCTTAGAGTGGATTTTCAAGGCCTTCAGACAGTACATGAACAATAATTCAGAAGCCTCACACAATTTAATGCCTTTGTCTCAATTTGTAGAGACTTTCTTTCTTTTCTTTTTTCTTTCTTTCTTTCTTTCTTTCTCTTTCTTTCTCTCTCTCTCTTTCTTTCTTTCTCTTTCTTTCTTTCTCTTTCTTTCTCTCTCTTTCTTTCTTTCTCTCTCTCTCTTTCTCTCTCTCTCTCTTTCTTTCTTTCTTTCTTTCTTTCTTTCTTTCTTTCTTTCTTTCTTTCTTTCTTTCTTTCTTTCTTTCTTTCTTTCTTTCTTTCCTTCCTTCCTTCCTTCCTTCCTTCCTTCCTTCCTTCCTTCCTTCTTTCTTTCTTTTTTAGACAGAGTCTCGCTCTGTCACCCAGGCTGAAGACATTCCTAAAGGCCTATCTACCTTTTGTAGCTTTTTCCAAATATCTGGAGCACTTTTACTATTCATGTTTACTATTTTGAATGGCAAGACCTGGATACCAAAGTCCAACTACAGTACTGTTGGATAGTGCTCCCTCAAGGTTTCAAATACTCTCCAGGTATCTTTAGAGAAATACTTGCCAAAGACCACCAGGACCTCCAACTAAAAGGCAAGACTTTGTTATAATATATCAGTGGCATATTAGTAACCAGTACCACTATGACAGACTCTGACTGGAACACTATACTGACTTCAAATTTCCTGGCAGAATAGGGATACAGTGTATCCAGGAAACAGGCATAGATCTCACAGCCCTCAGTCAAATAAATATGCTCCTGAACCAGAGGGAAGCTCTTGCCAGGGTGTCTAGACCCACCACACAGCAGAAGCTGCAAGGGTTTTGGGGTTTGGCTGGGTTTTGCTGCATTTGGATTCCTAATTTTGGACTTACAGCCAAACTTCTATATAAAGCTTTAAAATGAATAGACATCAAGCCCCTAAAATGGACAGGGGATTGTCAAAAAGCCTTTCTGACCATTAAAGAAAGATTATTAACAGCTCCAGCCTTGGGACTCCCAGATATAAGGAAGCTATTCAGTTTGTTCCTGCATGGGAGACAAGGGATGGCTCAAGAAGTGCTAACCCAGCACCTGGCAAACATGAGACCTGCAGCCTACTTTTTAAAACAGCTAGACATTGTCACAAGGGGTTGGCCCTTTTGCCTCCAAGCAGATGCTGCCACCTGAGGCCTTCTCCAGGAGGCAGAAAAGTTCACTTTGGGACAACCTACCACAGTGCACACCCCTCACTGTGTGCTCTCTCTATTAGAACAGAAAGGGGGGTACAGATTGACCTCTGGAAGGTTGGGTAGACATCAGGACATCCTCCCAGATTACGCAAATGTAGCTTTGAGAGCAGTCTCCACTCTAAAACCTGCCACCTTGCTTCCTCAAAGTACAGCTGACCCTGTACACGAATGCTTACAAGTTATTGAACAAGTTTACTCTAGCTGACCAGGCTTGGCTAATACCCCCATGGCAGATCCAGACTTAAAAGTGTTCACTGAGGGGAGCAGCTTTATAGATCAAGGACAATGGAAGGCTGGGCCTGCCGTGGTAACACTCCGACAGATTCTGGAAGCAAAGGCACTCCCTTCTGGTACATTGGCACAAAAGGCAGAACTTATAGCCCTATCTGGGACATTCCAACTAGGTAAAGACTCCTGGATAACCATGTATACAGATTCCAGATTTTCCTTTATTTTTGTTCACACTTACAGGGCCATCTGGAGAGAAAGGGGGGCTCTTAACCTCTGGTAATGAACAAATTAAATATTCTAGAGAAATCCTAGTCTTACTATTAATAACATTGGTCTTAGAGCCCAAAGAAATAGTTATAATACATTACCCTGGACACCAGTGGACAGATAACTTGGAGGCAAAAGGTAATTTTTTTTTTCTGAGACAGAATCTCACTCTCTTGTCCAGGCTGGAGTGCAGTGGTGCAGTCATAGCTCGCTGCATCCTCAACTTCCTGGCCCCAAGTGATCCTCCTCTCTCAGCCTCCTGAGTAGCTGGGACCACAGGCATGTGCCACCATGCCCAACTAATTAAAATTTTTTTTGTAGAGATAAGGTCTCGTTATGTTGCCCAGGCTGGTCTCAAACTCCTGAGCTCAAGCGTTCCTCCCATCTTGGCCTCCCACAGTGCTGGGATTATAGGCATGAGCCACCACACTTGGTAAAAGGTAATATTCGAGCAGACCAGGCTGCTAGGGAAATGGCATTAAAAAAAGACCCCAAAAGTTCGGCTAATGCCATTAGTATCTGAAACAGACCTCATCATAGAACCCTTTAAATAGTCAGAAGATTTAAAAATAACACTTAATTGGGGTTTTGACCTCAATCAAAAAACCCAGGACAGATGAATCTGTAATAAATAAGAAAAAAAGTCCTGGCACTTAAACATCTTATGATAGATGTTATCAAACATGTACATGACACCACGCACTATGGCAGAGATGTCACTCTCCAGTGAATCCAAAATTACATCTTTGGGCCTTAAAGAGGACTATCCAAAAGCTAATATATTGCTACTTGGTGATAACGAACACTTTTTTTTTTTTAGACGGAGTCTTGCTCTGTCACCTGTGCCGGAGTGCAATGGTGCAATCTCTGCTCACTGCAACCTCTGCCTCTGGGGTTCAAGCGATTCTCCTGCCTCAGCCTCCCGAGTAGCTGGATTACAGGCATGTGCCACAAGGCCTGGCTAATTTTTTGTATTTTTAGTAGAGATGGGGTTTCACCATGTTGGCCAGGCTGGTCTCAAACTCTTGACCTTGTGATCTGCTTGTCTTGGCCTCCCAAAGTGCTGGGATTACAGGCTTGAGCCACCGCACCCGGACCACAAATTTTTTTAAAAAAGAAAAATGTAATAGAAAAATGCCTTCTCTGCACCAAAAACGATCCTAAGACTGGTCCTCCACGCTGCACTATTAGGGGTTCAAGCAAGAGCTGAAGGGCCAATGGAAGACTAGCAAACTGACTTCACCATGATGCTGAGGTCAGCAAGACATTTTAAATATTTGCTTGTTTTCATAAGTACTTTTTCAGGATGGGCTGAAGCATATTACGGCAAGACCGAACGGACATCTAAAGTTGTTAAGGCTCTGTTAAAGGAAATCATCCTTCAGTTCAGATTGCCTGTCTGCGTTCAGAGTGACAATGGGGCAGCCAAGTTACAAAGAATGTGTCCCAGGCCCTTGACATAACCTGGAATCTCCATATGGCCTGTAGAACACAGTCTATTGGAAAAAATTGAAAAGATAAATACTATAAAAGGAACCATACTTGGCCCAGCACGGTGGCTCACACCTGTAATCCCAGCACTTTGGGAGACCGAGGCAGGTGGATCACAAGGTCAGGAGTTTGAGACCAGCCTGACAAACATGGTGAAACCCTGTCTCTACTAAAAATACAAAAATTAGCCAGGCATGGTGCACACCTATAATCCTAGATACTCAGAAGGTTGAGGCAGGAGAATTGCTTGAACCCAGTAGGCGGAGGTTACAGTGAGCTGAGATCATGCCATTGCACTCCAGCTTGGGCGACAGAGCGAGACTCCGTCTCAAAACAAAACAAAACAAAACAAAACAAAAACAACAACAAAAAACCATACTATAAAAAGAACATTAGCTAAAATTTGTCAGGAAACTAACCTGATGTGGGATAAAGCTTTGCCTATTGCCTTACGCACAGTAAAAGTAGCCTGTAGAAACGGGCTGAAGTCAAGGACTTTTCAAATCTTATATGGGAGACCAGTTCTCTGCCTGCCTTTTAAACTAAAAGATCCCCATTATATTCATATAAAAAAAAGAAAAAGGCTGGACATGGTGGCTCATGCCTGTAATCCCAGCACTTTGGGAGGCCGAGGTGGGTGGATTACAAGGTCAGGAGATTGAGACTATCCTGGCTAACATGGTGAAACTCTGTCTCTACTAAAAGTACAGAAAATTAGCTAGACGTGGTGGTGGGCACCTGTAGTCCCAGCTACTCGGGAGGCTGAGGCAGGAGAATGGTGTGAACCCAGGAGGCGGAGCTTGCAGTGAGCCGAGATCACGGCACTGCACTCCAGCCTGGGTGACAGAGCGAGACTCCGTTTCAAAAAAAAAAAAAAATTAGATATTCTAGTTATTTATTTATCTGAGACAGGGTCTCACTCTGTCACCCAGGCTGGAATGCAGTGGCACGATCATGGCTCACTGTAGCCTTGACCTCCCAGGCTCAAGTGATCCTTCCACCTCAGTCACCCTAGTAGCTGGGACTACAGGTGTGTGCCACCACTCCCAGCCAACTTTTTGCATTTTCTGTAGAGATAGGGGGTCATCCTATGCTGCTAAGGCTGGTCCTGAACTCCTGGACTCAAGCAATCTACCCACCTTGTCCTCCCAAAGTGCTGGCATTACAGGAGTGAGCCACCATGCCTGGCCAAGAATTCGATATTATTAAATATGTACAATCTTTAGGTCTGGCTTTAACTACTATTCATGAGTTTACTTCCAGCAGGTTGTGGTTTCCAACAGACATTCCTTTACATTGCATTTGACTTGGAGATTGTTCCAAACCCAAAAGAATCAGCATCCAAACCCAAAAGAATCAGCATCCTAATGACCAGCTGAAACCCCAATGGAAGGGGCCATATAAAGTACCCTTTTTCTATGACCCTTCTTCTATTAGACTTTTAGGAACAAGGTCTTGGTTTCTCCATAGTCATGTAAAACCAGCCCTACCAGATTCTTAGCCTAGCAAAAAACATCAGGAAGCCATTTCAACTCCAGAGCCTGTCTTGATCCCGCCTGAATGGATGAGTGAGTATTTTAGCAACCTTAAATACCTCTTTAAGAAAAAACTAGATAAGTAACCTGTTTAACAGAATTAAATAAAAATTTGTGTCCTTTTGACCATAATTCATTATTGCTGTTGCTTTATGTAAAAAGGTGGGATATCTTCCTACTCTTTTCTTTTCTTTTGAGACAGAGTCTTGCTCTGTCACCCAGGCTGGAGTGCAGTGGTGTGGTCTCTGCTCACTGCAAACTCTGCCTGCCGGGTTCAATAGATTCTCATGCCTCAGCCTCTTGAGTAGCTGGGATTACAGGCATGGACCACGACATCCGGCTAAGTTTTGTATTTTTAGTAGAGATGGAGTTTCTCCATGTTGGCCAGGATGGTCTCGAATTCCTGACCTCAGGTGTTCTACCTGCCTCAGCCTCCTAAAGTGCTGGGATTACAGGGATGAGCCATAGTGCCCGGTCCCTCCTACTGTTTTCTACCTTATTAAATGCTTAATTCATGTTAAGGAGGAGGAAGAATTACTTGAGCCCAGGGGGTTCACAGTTGCTTTGGTCACTGCTATTGCTGGAATTATATGTATTTTCCTTTTTCTTTCTTTTTTCTTTTTTTGGAGACAGAGTCTTGTTCTGTGCCCAAGCTGGAGTACAGTGGCACGATCTTGGCTCACTGCAACCTCTGCCTCCCAAGTTCAAGCGATTCTCCTGCTTCAGCCTCCCAACTAGCTGGGATTACAGGTGCTTGCCACCACACCAAGCTACATTTTGTATTTTTAGTAGAGATGGGGTTTTGCCATATTGGTCAGGCTAGTCTTGAACTCCTGACCTCAGGTGATCCACCCACCTTGGCCTCCCAAAGTGCTGGGATTACAGGCATGAGCCACTGCGCCTGGCCAGAATTACATGTATTTTCAAAATCTGGTGCCACATTAAAGGAGCTCCTTGCGTCCCTTTTATTTAGACAGCCTGAATTTGCAAAATGCCTTCCCTTACTTTTTAAACTCCAATCATCCTTTTGTTCCTATTTTCATTATTGCAATTTTTAAGATGACACAATACTGTAGTTAAACTGGCTCAGGGTATTGCTAATGGAGGAAACCTATCAGATTGTTGGGCCCCAAGACCGCCCGCTCAAGGTAAACATTTTTCATTAGTGATACCTGTCACTGACTTTTCAGATGTCCCAAATGCTACTACATATCTGGACCAACCACTGTCCATGTTCACCTTCTGGGTCCAGTTGATTGTACACCAGGAAATTCCTACCCCTTTTTACAACTTGTCTCAGCCTATCGTAATTAAAAAATCATTTTACAGCACAGGTCCTCCCAGGTTCATGACTTACTGAGTAGATAAATGTAGCCAATACATGAGAAATAAAGTTAAAAACATGTCCCTGCTAGGCCAGCAAAATCTATAGCTGGGTATTACATAAATGGATTCTGGGGAGCTTGTAAAAAAAAGACCCATGGCTCAATTCCATCTAGTCAATGCTCCCCATGAATAAGTCCGTCAGTGAATGCATCCTTGGGGGCGTCACTTATGTGCACCCAGGGTATATATTTGTTTGTGGCATAGGATCAGACCCTCCGCTGTTGGGATGGGCCCACTGATATCTTGATAGCTTACATATCAAAGGCTCCTATTTGCTAGGACATTTGGTGACTCCCTTTTCAATCCATCCTACCTATGAAAGATTCTGTCCTTTATCCCGTAAGTTAAAGAGAGGCTGGGTGTGGTCGCTAACACTTGTAATCCCAGCACTTTGGGAGGCTGAGGACGAAAGATCACTTGAACCCAGGGAGTTGAGACCAGCCTGGGCAACATAGGAAGACCCCATCTCTAAAAAAAATTTAAAAATTAGCCGGGCATGGTGCCATGAACCTGTAGTCCCAGCTACTTGGGAGGCTGAGATGGAAGGATTGCTTGGCCCCAGGAAGTCGAAGTTGCATGCCACTGCTCTCCAGCCTGGGCAATGGAATGAGACTCTGTCTCAAAAAAACAAAAAACAAAACAAAACAAAAAATTTGCTGGGTAGATATCAGGGCTCCTGATGGCAGTCTTTTGGGTGTCATCGTTTCTAATTATGGAGTCTATGCTAACAGGGATATGATTAAAAACTTATCTGCTACCATAGAGACCATTACAAAAGAGACCACTAAAAACCTTAAAACACAACACAAATCTCGAAGTTCCCTTGCTCAGGTAGTTCTTGATAATTGGGCTATGCTTTATTTCCTTTTGGCCAAACAGGGAAGGGTCTGTGCTTAGAGCTACTTGTTGCAGCTATATGGATACTCTGGGTGAAACAGAGACTTGAATAGAAAAGATCATCCAACAAGCTATCCGGCTACAACATGCTTCTACTACAGACGCTACGTCTGACTGGTTCTCTGAGCTTTTCACATGGATACTTCAAGGTTTTTAGTCTATTTTATAAGGACTTTTGAAATTTGGGCTTGCATTTCTGACAATAGGACTTTTAATTTATCTTATGTCTGGTGTGCCATTAAATGTTATGCCAAGATCGTAGACAGGTGCACTAATGTGTACACGCTGCTCCCTTGAAATTCCTGACCTGGAACTTGTAAATACTTAAGGGTTACTGTCAGGCAGTTTCATTCCTCTAATTCTGACTCTTACCCCAGCTACACCTTTTGCCAACAGGAAGAAGCTGGAGTGATCTTTGACTGATATCGCCATATTAGCTGTCACCTCAGGATTCAGAGTTGATCAAGCCCAGGGGGACTGAAACTGTCCCTATAAGCTTTATAAAATTAATTGGGGAAGAAGAGGGGGGAGGGAAATGAAACTAAACCAGGCTCGCAGCACTCTCAGCATTAATCGTTAGGTCAGCTTGCTCTCTGACCTGCTTCCTCATAGGTGTTTGGTGCCTATTGTCCCAGCATCACATAGACCCTAGATTATGGTTCCCCCTAACTCTTCTATAGATAACAACTTGAACATCATGAAACATTAAGTTTTCCCTTTGAGATATTCCTTCAGGTCCTGCATGCTGATGAAACTACTGACTCAGCTGGTCTGAAGGACCCCACTAATGCCAGCACGTCTGAAGGACCCTATGAGGAGCTGACTCACCAAAGAATTCAGTTTCCACATCCTCATGATTTCATCCTCCTTGTTCTGACCAATCAATGATTCCAATTTTCTAGCCCCTCATCCTCCACAATCCCCTTAAAAATTTCAGCCCTGACCACCTTGGGGAGATGGATTTGAGGATTTCTTTCTATCTCCTTGTTCAATGCCTTATGATCATTAAACTCTTTCTCTGCTGCAGACCCTGCTGTCTCTGTAATTGGTCTGTTACTGCGCAGTGGGCTTAGGAACCTGTTGCCTATAATAAGGGTACCCAATGCAAAAGACAGCAGAGCTTTAGACCTGGGAGGAATCTGCCCATGACTCTTGGGGCTCTGTGAGGAAACAGGGCACCCAAAAAGAGGTCAGTGACACCTTGATTGTATTCCTCAAGGGGTCTTAGAGTTGTTAGAAGTTGCCTCTAGATATCTTTCTGTGGAATCTAAGGTGGTAAAAAGGAAGGTGGAGTAGAAGTGAATAGGAATGGAAGAATAAGTCTTAAAGGATCCAGTTTGGAGATATGTTTAGCTTTCCAAAAGGCTGATGAAATTTTACAATTTTCTCAGCAAAAATCATGCCAAGAAGAAAGGAAGCAAACAGAGAGATAAAACTTATAATTAAAAAGAAGTTTCAGTCAACTGGAAAAAAGTCCCACAAACAAGATCCACAGGAGAAAAAGCGAAAGGTCTTTCCCCACACAAAAATGTGGGCTGAATATCAGCTTTTTTTTTTTTTTTTTTTTTTTTTTGAGATGGACTCTTGTTCCATCACCCAGTCTGGAGTTCAGTGGCACCATGTCGGCTCACTGCAACCTCTGCCTCCCGGGTTCAAGCAATTCTCTGCCTCAGCCTTTCAAGAAACTGGGATTACAGGTGCCTGCCACCATGCCTGGGTAATTTTTTTTTTTTTTTGTATTTTTAGTAGAGAAGGGGTTTCACCATCTTGGCCAGGCTGGTCTTGAACTCCTGACCTCGTGATCCACCCACCTCAGCCTCCCAAAGTGCTGGGATTACAGGTGTGAGCCACCGTGCCCGGCCAAGAATATCAGCTTTTAATTCAGCTGACTTCTGACTGTAGAGTTCTTTAAAAACCCTTTCAAATCTCATATTATCAGATTTCAGCCAGGACAAACAGCTAATATTCCTGGCTTCTGAACTTTTTTCTCAATCCAAAGGTATTTTCCATATGACTCACCAAAACCAATAAGCCTTAACCAAGGTTATGACTTAATCAAGGACACATAAGGCATCTCCTAAGAGGTGCAAAGCAGTCCTCACAAATTCCAGAATCACCTCAAAAAACAGCTCAAGGAAAAGAAAGTTTCACTACCTGCAAATGGGGTACCACCATATTTTTATTTTTAATTTTTCTTTATTTTTTTTTATTTTGAGACAGAGTCTCGCTCTGTCGCCCAGGCTGGAGTGCAGTGCAGTCTCGGCTCACTGCAGGCTCCACCTCCTGGGTTCAGGCCATTCTCCTGCCTCAGCTTCCCGAGCAGCTGGGACTACAGGGGCCCGCCACCATGCCAGGCTAATTTTTTGTATTTTTAGTAGAGACGGGGTTTCACTGTGTTAGCCAGATGGTCTCAATCTCCTGACCTTGTGATCCATCTGCCTCAGCCTCCCAAAGTGCTGGGATTACAGGCCTGAGCCACCGGCTATCACCCATATTTTTATCCAGCCAATTTCCAATGGTCTCAGCTTCTCATCTGACCACGTACACATAAGGACCCAAAAGCCCCATGTGCGGATAGAGAGAAGAAGACAGGAAATCCAAAGCCGTCTATGGAAGGGAAAAGTATCAATAACAAATGAATATCCCCCAAAGTCAAAAGTCACACACATATCAAACCAATTTTTTAATAAATGTTGCTTCTTCTGAGTTAAATAACTTACATTTCCAAAGAATTGTTTTCCTAACCAGGAACTGATTACAGATTGCAGTGGTGAAAGCATAGAATCCTAATCATTAGACTACAGGATGAAGCACTAAAAAAAAAAAAAAAAAAAAAAAAAAAAAAGTCCTGTAGGGGAATCCAAAAGAGTTATTTGAGCATTTAAAAGATTTTAACTTTAATTTTGTCAAGAGAATTTCTAAGGCTAGCTATGACACTATTATGTCTTTTTTTTTTTTTAATAGACCTTTCCATAAGTAAAAATCGGGCAATTGTTTAGAATGAGAGACCCTAAAATCCTTTTCAAATGTAAGAGCCTTTTTAAGTTAAATGACGTGTCTTTTAGATACTGACAATTAAAACTTCCAATACTACACTTGGTCCAATAGCAGCTTGATCCAACAAGCCTCTTCATGGAAAGCCCAGGAGATAACTTTCCAGGTTTAGAATAAGATTTTACCATTTAAGCAAGAGATGTTCCTGGAGAGAGGAGAGAAGAAGCATTCTCCATGACCCCCAAGAAATTTACTCCCGGGAATAGGCTAAGATACCGGAACACTGTTGTTGCCACTGACAGTTAAGAATGGCATTTGAGGCCAGGAGCGGTGGCTCACGCCTGTAATCCCTTCCCACTTTGGGAGACCGAGGCAGGTGTATCATTTGAGGTCAGGAGTTCAAGACTAACCTGGACAACATGGTGAAACCCCATCTCTACTAAAAATACAAAAATTAGCTGGGCGTGGTGGCACATGCCTGGAATCCCAGCTACTTGGGAGGCTGAGGCATGAGAATTGCGTGAACCCAGGAGGCAGAGGCTGCAGGGAGCCGAGATCATGCTGCTGCACTCCAGCCTGGGTAACAGAGCAAGATTCTGTCTCAAAAAAAAAGAAAAAAGAAAAAAAGAAAAAAGAATTTCTTACCCTTCTGTACCCTTCTGCTGGCTTGTTAGGTCCTAGGTTCCCTTGACTATGACTCCCAGAAGAGCAGAGTGGCTTTGGTAACCTGCTCACAGTGCCAAAACTGGGATTCTCCTTAACCCCCTGCACGTTAACAAATGTGTATGTCTTTCCTCCTATTAATCTGTCTTTTGTCAGCTGATCTTCAATGAACCTTCAGAGAATGAAGAGTTTGCCCTTTGCTCCTATGCACATATCTGATAAAGGATGTGTGTCTCTAATATACAAAGAACTCTTAAAACTTCACAATAAGATAACCAAGAAACCAATATGAAATGGGCAAAAAATTTGAACAGACACTTCACCAACGAAGCAAACAAACACATGAAAAGAGGCTCAGCATCATTAGTCATCAGGGAAATGCAAATTAAAACCTCAGGGAGAGACCCATTCAAATGACTCCAGTTTATTTTATTTTTTTTTAAAGACAATACTGAGTCCCAGTGAGGATGTGGAGCAACGGGAACACTTACGCATTGCTGGTGGGAATGCAAAATGGCACAGCCACTCTGGAAAACTATTTGGCAGTTTCTCCTGAAGTTAAATATATGCTTACCACAGGACTCAGCAATCTCATGCCTAGGTATTTACCCCAGAGAAATGACAACTTACATTTTTACAAAAACCTATAGGGGAAGGTTTACAGTAGCTTTATTTATACTTGTCAAAAGCTGGAAACAACCCAAATACCCCCAAGTGTCCCTCAGATGGTGAATGGACAAGAAAACTGTGGTTCATCCATACAATGAATTACTAATCAGCAATTAAAAGAGACCAACTACTGACACCAACAACATGGCAGAATTACAAACGTTATTATGCCAAGTGAAAGAAGCCAGATTCACTAGGGTACATGTTTTACGATTCCACTTATGTGTCATTGTTGAAAAGACAAAACCCACGAGGATAGAAAAGAAGCAAATAGTTGCCCAGGCCTTTAGGTAGGCTGAGTAGCCAACATCAAAGGGACAGCAGGAAATTTGGGAGATGATGGATCTCTTCTCTATCTTAATTTTGGTAGTGGTTAATACTGGCGGTAATACTGAGCCATTTGGTGCCGGGTTAGCTTGTCAATACTGAAAAGGGTGAATTTTTCTGTGCATAAATTATACCTCAATAAACCTGATTTTAAAAAGTTACACTTTGGGGGGCTTTAAATAGAAGATGGAACTAAAAACGCATAGGTAACAATAGCAATGAAAATAGAAGAGTACGATTCTAAGTTAAAATATTCTAAGATCCATTTCTGTGTAGGAGGCGTATAGAGACCTTGATTTACTTTAAGGGTAAAGTAAATAAGGGTAAGGGTAAAAGCCAGGCACAGTGGCTCACACTGTAATCCCAATGCTTTGGGAGGCTGAGGTGGGAGGATCACTTGAGGAATTTAAGATTAGCCTGGGCAACAAAGGCAAGACTTGGTCTCTACAAAGAATTTTTTAAAAAGTAAAATAAGTAAAATGTAAGGCTAACTAATAAGGTGTAGAAATAAAATACAGATATCTCTTGCTTAACATCAGTAATCTGTGTTAGAAATCAAAAGTTTTGTGTGAAAACATACAATGGGCAGAAGCCTAGTTCCCATTATTTTAAATTAGCTGGGTGTGGTGGCAGCACCTGTGGTCCCAGCTGCTTGGAGGCCAAGGCACGAGAATTGCTTGAACCTGGGAGGCGGAGGTTGCAGTGAGCCGAGATTGTACCACTGCACTCCAGCCTGGGTGACAGAGTGAGATTCTATCCAAAATAAAAAAAGGTAGATTCCAGAAATAAACCCTCCCAGATATGGTCAGTTGATTTTCGACAAGAGAACCAAGACCATTCAATAAGGAAATGACAGTCTTTTCATTCATGGTGCTGGGAAACCTGGATATCCATTTGGAAAAGAATGAAGTTGGACACTTACTTTATACTATGTACAAAAATTAACTTATATGGATCACAGATTTAAATGTAAGAGCTAAACGTATAAAACTCTTACAAGAAAAGATAAGGGGAAAAGCATTATAACAACTGGATTTGGCAATGATTTCTTGGATACAACACCAAAAGCAAAAACAACAAAAGAAAAAGCAGATAAATTATACTTCATTGAAAATTAAAAGTATTTGTGTATCAAAGGACACTATTGAGAGAGTGAAGGGAAAAGAATGAGAATAGACATTTCTTAGACTTTTTTTTTTTTGAAATGGAGTCTCCCTCTGTCACCCAGGCTGGGTACAACCTCAGCTCACCGCAACCTCTGTCTCCCAGGTTCTCCCGCCTCAGCCTCCCAATTAGCTGGGATTACAGGCACCTGTCACCATGCCTGGCTAATTTTTGTATTTTTAGTAGAGATAGGGTTTCGCCATGTTGGCCATGCTGGCCTCGAACTCCTGACCTCAAGTGATCCACCCACCTTGGCCTCCCAAAATGTTGGGATTACGGGCGTGAGCCACCGAGTCTGGCTGACAACAGACATTTCTCCAAAGAAGGCATACAAATGGTCAAAAAACACATGAAAAGATGTACATCTCTAGTCATTAGGAAAATCAAAACCACAATGAAATACCACTTCATACCAAATTGATGCCTATTATAAAAAACAAACAAGTAAAAAACTGAAAAATAACAAGTGTTGACAAAGACACAGAGAAACTTGTACGTTGCTGGTAGGAATGTAAAATGCTGCAGCCACTGTGGAAAATAATTTTGCAGTTCCGCAAAAAGTTAAACATAAAATTACCACATAATCCAGCATTTAATTTCTAGGTATATACCTAAAATAATTGAAAGCAGGAACTCAAACAAATATTTGTACACCAGTGTTCATATCAGTGTTATTCACAATAGCTAAAAGGTGGAAACAACACAAATGTCCATCAATGGATGAGGATATGCAAAATGTGGTATATATATACAATAGAATATCATTCCGCCTTAACAAGAATGAAATTCTAATACTTGCTACAATGGATGAACCCTGAAGAAATTATGCTAAGTGAATAAACCAGATACAAAAGGACAAATACTCTATGATTCCACTTACATGAGGTGCTTGGAATAGGCAAATTCATAAAGAGAAAGTAGAATAGAGGTTATCTGGGGCTGAGGGAGAGGGAAATAGGAAGTTATTTTTTAATGAGCACACAGTCTCTGCTTAGGATAAAAACATTTTGGAAATGAAAAGTGGTGATGGTCACGAAACACTGTGAATGTACTTAATGCCAATGAATTGTATATTTAATAATGATTAAAAGGGTAAATTTTATGTTTTTATGTTATCTTTTACCATACACACGCAAATCAAAATCAAAAATCATTGTTTCCCAATCCCAAATGAATAATACAGCTGTTCGCGAACAATTGCTTTATATGCAATAACATGATATTGAGGTGACTCTCTTAGTATCAACAATGACTGAGGTTCATACCCTCTTTGTTGACTTGGGAGAATGCTTTTTAAAAAAATTTTTTGTAGAGACACAGTCTCCCTCTGTCACTCAGGCTGGAGTGCAGTGGCTCAATCATAGCTCATTGCAATCTTGAACTCCTGGACTCAAGTGACTCTCCTGCCTTGGCCTCCCAAAATGCTGGGATTACAGGTATGAGTCACGTTGCCTGGCCAGGGCACCCTTTTCAAAGAATACTTGATTCTGATATTCTACCAATAGTAGTTGGAATGTACCTTAAGATATTTTGGCGTGAGCGGTGGCTCACGCCTGTAATCCCAGCACTTTGGGAGGCCGAGGCGGGCAGATCATGAGGTCAGGAGATCGAGACCATCCTGGCTAACACGGTGAAACCCCGTCTCTACTAAAAATATAAAAAAAAAAAATTAGCCGGGCGTGGTGGCGGGCGCCTGTAGTCCCAGCTACTCAGGAGGCTGAGGCAGGAGAATGGCGTGAACCAGGCAGGCAGAGCTTGCAGTGAGCCACGATCGTGCCACTGCACCCCAGCCCAGGTGACAGAGCAAGACTCCATCTCAAAAAAAAAAAAAAAAAAAAAAGATATTTCATGCACTGAGTTTTGTTTTGTTTAAAACGTTTTACTGAGTTTTTTGGGGACAAAATTATAAAATTTTGTCACACAAATATTGGTCAAAAAACGTTAAGTTGAAAGATAGGCAGTTTGTGTAAAGCTCTAGTCTTGAAAACCAGGAGAAAAATGCTAAATGGGGAAAGTCTCACAAGGTATAAATTACAGATTTCCAAACAAGCAGATGGAAAACCAAGAAAAAAGAAAATTTGAATAATGAAATGAAGGCTGAAAAGGTGGGGAAAATGCATAGAAAAAACATAGTAAATGTAAAACACAAAATTAGATGGTAGAAACAAATTTGAATTGATCAATAATCACAATAAATGTAAACAGATTAATTTCACCTATTATAAGACAGAGACTTTTATATTGGATTTCTCTATTTCATTTTTACAAAAGGCATGTCAAAAACATATGACACAAAAAGGTTAAAGGTAAAGGAATATACACCAGAGAAATACTAGCCAAAAGAATCCTATTTTGAAGCTAACAACTTAGTCTAAATATATGTAGCAAAATTTGACAGACTCACTGGAGAAACTAGAAAATCAGCAATCACAATGGGAGATTTCTTTCCCCAACATTTTAAAATGAAAAATTTCAAACATATCAGAAGTTGAAATAATTTTATAGTGTAAAAGAAAAAGTGAAAAAAATAAAAAGAAAAAGTAAGTTAAATAAGAATCTTACAGTGTACAGCCATATACTCATTGCCTAAATTCTACCAATAACATTTTGCCATGTCTTTATCACATATCTCTTCATCTCTCCATCTTTCTATGTATTTATTAGTTCATTTTATTTTTCATGCATTTCAAAGTAAACTGAAGAATCAGAACTCTTCTCCTTTAGGCTTCACTAACAAAGTTGAATATCTGATTGCAATTTTTTCTTTTGAAATAAATTTTGTAGAAAGTGAAATGTGCAAATATTATATGCATACTTGCTAAGGTTTGACAAATGTATATACCCACACAACCTAAATCCTTGTTAAGATATAGGACATTACCATAACCCCATAAAATTCCTTCATATCAATTCTCTATTGTCCAGTCAATCATAATGGGAGCTCTTAATACATCTTTCTTTGAAATTGATGGATCAAACAGACAAAAAAATTAGTAATGATCTACAAAATGTGAACAACAAATTAACAGGCTTGAGCTAATAGACATATAAAAAACTTTTTTCCATTAACAGAGAATGCACATTATTTTGTTTTATTTTACTTTTATGTATTTATTTATATATTTATTTATTTAGATAGGGTCTCACTCTGTCACCTGGGTTAGAGTGTAATTGGCTCGATCGCAGCTCATTGCAGCCTCGAACTTCTGGGCTCAAGTGATCCCCATGTCTCAGCCTCCCAAGTAGCTGGGACTGCAGGTGAGAGCCACTGTGCCCAAATCATTTTTTTTTCTTTGGTAGAGATGAGGTCTCGCTATGTTGCTCAGGCTGGTCTCAAACTCCTGACCTCAAGTGATGCTCCAGCCTTGGCCTCCCAAAGTGTTAAGATTATAGATGTGAGCCACTGGGCCTGGCTCACATTATTCTGAAGCACACAAAGAACATTTATGAGGATAGACCATATACTAGGCCTCAAAGGGATACTCACAAATTCTGAAATATTAATATCACACAGCCCACATTCTCTGACCACGATGCTGGCAAAGCCCTATTGCCATGGCTTGGGAAGATGTTGCCTGAGCATGCAGAGAACCATGGACAGGAAAGCAGGATCCATGGGAAGGGAATAATTTCACAACCCTGTCACATGAGCAGCTGGATCCTTCAGGAACCTATTCCTGCTGATGTCAGTTTTCATCGGGTCTGTGTCACCTGCACCCCAAGAGTCCCAAATGAGGCAGATACTTACAAGTAAAGACATGGTACAGTTGTGCAGATATCTCGCTAGTGTATGACTAATTCCTGACATTTTCCTTTTTCTTAAAGTATAAAACACTTAACTCGGCATGGTGGTGTGCACCTATGGTCCCAGCTACTCAGGAGGCTGATGTGGGAGGATCACTTAAGCCAAGGAGGCAGAGATTGCAGTGAGCCAAGATTGCACCACTGCACTCCAGCCTGGGCAACAGAACGAGACCTTGTCTCAAAAGGAAAGAAAGAAAAAATAAAGCACCCTGTCTTTACAAAAAATTTTTTTAATTAAAAAAGGTATAAAGCACATTATTTTATTTAATCATCCATAAAATAGTATTTTTTGCAATAGCCTCTTTGCAGATGAAGCAATTGAGATTCAGAAAGTAAGTTTAGGTGATTCATTCAAGATCTCAGCTCCAGTTGGCCCATTCAAATGGTTCTCAAAATCTCGGAGTGACCCTCTGACATTCTAACTATGCTCCATCTGTTCCCTTGTTCTTCTATTATACAGTGTGCTCCTCAAAGGCATGGACTAGGTCTTATTCATCTTTGTGTCCTCAGTGCCTGGCAAAGGGCCTGTTATAGCACTGACATTTGTTGACATAGGCATAAAATTGTGCCTACCTGTATTAGTTTGCTAGGGCTGCCATAACTACAGACCATGTGGCTTTACACAGCAGAACTAATTTTCTTTTCTTTTTTATTTTCTTTTTTTGAGATGGAGTCTGGCTCTGTTACCCAGGCTGGAGTGCAGTGGTGAGATCTCGGTTCACTGCAAGCTCTGCCTCCTGGGTTCATGCCATTCTCCTGCCTCAGCCTCCCGAGTAGCTGGGACTACAGGCACCTGCCACCACGCCTGGCTAATTTTTGTATTTTTAGTAGAGGCAGGGTTTCACCGTGTTGGCCAGGCTGGTCTCGAACTCCTGATCTCAAGTGATCCGCCTGCCTCAGCCTCCCAAAGTGCTGGAATTACAGGCATAAGCCACTGCACCTGGCCAGAAATTAATTTTCTCAACGTTCCGGAGGCTAGAAGTTCAAGTGTTGGCACATTGTGTTTCTTCTGAGGCTTCTCTCCTTGGCTTGTGATTGAAGGAATAAATGACTCGCTCCCTAAGTCAAAGAGCAAGAGATAATGTGTGGGATTGAGAGAGGAAAGAGAAAAATACAGCACTAGCTAGGACTGCCAGGAACATGACCCAGAAAACTAATTCAAACCATTATTTGAAATGGCGGTTTCAAATTAAAAAGAGAGATCTAAGCAAATCATTGAAAGCCAGGTATAATTTTGGAAAGCCAGATACAGTTTTGACCACAGTATCTCAAACAGCATTAAGAATCTCTCCATCAGCTGGGCACAGTGGCTTGCACCTATAGCTCCAACTGCTCAGGAGGCTGAGGTGGGAGGATTGCTTGAGCCCGGGAGTCCAAGACCAGCCTGGGCAACATGGCAAGACCCCTTCTCAAAAATTAAAAAAAAATCTTCCATCTGTCAATCCACCTTCTGAGAATATGTTGACCTTATTTTCTCAGGCTCTGCCACGGAATTGTGGACATGACCATCTGCAACCTAAAGTCAGCATCTTTAAAATTTATGATTCAAGGAATGAAAAACTGAGCCCATCTCTCTCTCTCTCTCTCTCTGTTCTCTCTCTCTGTCTTTCCCCTTCCCCCGGGGAAGATGCTGATTGATTAGGATGGGCTCAGTTGTCCATCCTGAGGCCAAAGCATCAAAGCCAGGTGGGCAGGGCAGTATGATTAGCTGAACTGGAACACACATCTACTGCTATGACCCCAAGAGGGCAGGAGGGGCTATTATCAGAAATAAAGGAGAGAGTACTGGGTAGAAGAAATCCAGCCAGGCGTGGTGACTCATGCCTGTAATTCCAACTCTTTGGGAAGCTGAGGCAGGAAGCCTCTTAGCGAGGCCCAGTCTCTATTTAAAACAATAATAACAATAGACAAATCCTACAGGTTTTCCATTTCAGCATATACTGATGGTTTCATACACACATTTAATTTAAAGGCTAATAACCTTAAGATATGACTATCCTGTTTATCTTCACAAGCACAAATTTATCTATTTTATATATTAATGCTTTGTAGACTTCATAAAGAACCTATAAAGAGCAAATTCTATAGGTAAATATGAATCGTTTAGAATTTTCCATCTCTCCCACATTTTCAGAGGAATAATGATTTTTTAAAGGCAGAATGGTTGAATGTTTTCACATCTGCAAACAGACTTTCTTGTTTCTTTCTTTAGTCTCTCTCAGTTTTCTTCAACTTTAGTACCTATGAAGTACGGGATGGGATAATATACATGAAACCTTAGTTATTGTATTTTATGGGCAATTAAGGAATTTTTCAAGGATAATTTATACCGTACACCTCCCCAACTATATTTGTCTTTAGGACCTAATCTCACACAGAAGATAAAATCCTCTGTGCTAATGTTAACTAGAGCATCTACTGTGTGGCCAGCTCCTTATGTATTTTACCATGTGAGGTTAAGCAGTTGTAGGTTCAATTTTGTAAGTAAGAAAAATGAGGTTCAGATAATTTACGTAAACTCATACAAGAGGAATGATAGACAATGAAGAGTCAGAAGGGTGAGGGGTTGGGAGGAGGAGGATGATGAGAAATTACTTAATGGGTACAATGTACATTATTTGGGTGAGGAGTACCCTAAAAATTCTGACTTTACCACAACACAATCTATGCATGAAACAAAATTGCACTTGTACTCCATACATTTAATATTTTTTTTTTTGAGGCAGAGTCTCGCTGCCTTGCCCAGGCTGGAGTACAGTGGTGTGATCTCAGCTTACCACAACCTCTGCCTCCCAGGTTCAAGCGATTCTTGTGCCTCAGCCTCCCGAGTAGCTAGGACTACAGGTGCACACCACCATGCCTGGGTAATTTTTTTTTTTTTTGAATTTTTTAGTACAGACGGAATTTCACCATGTCAGTCAGGCTGGTCTTGAACTCGTGACCTCAATTGATCCACCTACCTTGGCAACCCAAAGTTCTGGGATTACAGGTGTGAGCCACCATACCTGGCCTGTACTCCATAAATTTATACTTTTATTTTTTTAAAAAAGAAGAACAACAAAACAAGTCAAACTCACACAAACTCTTAGGTATCAGGGTTAGAATACAAATATCTATTTATTTGACTTTACAACTCTGATTCCTATCCTTGGGGGCTCAGGAACTTTGGAAAGTTTGATGTAAGGGATGCATGCATGAGGTGTAGTTGAAAACACACACACAAGTTTCATTCCTGGAACTCCCACTTTCTAGCTGTACAATATTAATGGCAAATAGCTTTTGAATGTTTTCCAAGTACTCAGCACTTTGTGTGCACAATATCTCATTCAATCTTCTTGAAAACTTTTGGAATAAGACACTACTATTGTTATTCCCACTTTAAAGATAAGGAAACTGATACAGTTGATAAGGTACAGAAATGACGCTTGAACTCAGATGGTCTGATACCAGTGCATGTGTTTGTAACCAAACGATATGGATATAAAAAGGAAACGAGCAGTTGTAAAGAACTGAATCATAGGCCGGGCGGGCATGGTGGTTCACGCCTGTAATCCCAACACTTTGGGAGGCTGAGGCAAGTGGATCACTTGGGGCCAGGAATTCGAGACCAGCTTGGCCAACACGGTGAAAACCCCATCTCCACTACAAATACAAAAATTAGTCATGGTAGCATGCACCTGTAATCCCAGCTACTTGGGAGGCTGAGGCAGGAGAAATGCTTGAACCTGGGAGGCAGAGGTTGCAGTGAGCCAAGATCGCGCCATTGCACTCCAGCCTGGGTGACAGAGCAAGACACTGTTTCAAAAAAAAGAAAAAAAAAAAAATTAAATCCACTCTTGAAAATGGTTTGACATGGCAATTAAGAATGTGGGTTTTGGAGCAGATTGCTTGGGGACAAACCCCAGCTCTTCTACTTGCTAGAGGTGTGAATTTGGGTAAATCAAAGAACTTCACTGTCCTCATCTGTAAAATGGGCATACAGTAGTACCTACCTGCATTAGTTTGCTAGGGCTGCC
This sequence comes from Chlorocebus sabaeus, assembly GCF_047675955.1. NCBI lineage: Eukaryota > Metazoa > Chordata > Mammalia > Primates > Cercopithecidae > Chlorocebus > Chlorocebus sabaeus. The sequence continues at coordinate 55,033,843 of NC_132925.1, forward strand.
ATAACAAAATATTACAGACTGTGTGGTTTGAACAACATAAATTAATTTTCTCACAGTTTTGGAGGCTAGAAGTCTAAACATTGGTAAATGTTTCTTCTGAGGCTTCTTTCCTTGGCTTATAAATGGCTGCCTTCTTGCCATGTCCTTGCACAGTTATCCCTTGGTCTCTGTGTTGTCTGTGTCTTAATCTCTTTTTATAAAGATTCCAAGCATTTTGGATTAGGGCCACCAGTATGTCCTCTTCTTATCTTCATTATCTCTTTAAAGGCCCTGTCTCAAAATACAGTCACAATCTAAGGTACTGGGCAATTGGACTTTAACATATGAATTTTGTAGGGGATACAATTCAGCCATAACACTACCTCATAGAGTTATTGTGAAGATTAAATGAGATGATACATGTAAGGCAATGAACAGGGGACCTAGAATGTAGTAAGAGCTACCAGCAAGTTGCAAACCATTCTTCAGCAGGATATTGGCTGTAAGTACCCAGGGCTTCTCTTCTCATCCAAATGCAATCCAGCATCATACTTGCTTAAGATTTACAGTCCCCATTTGAACCACACAAGTCTTCCATTCTGGTTTGGCCCCTCCCTGGGGTCGATAAGATGTTCTTCTCGTAGAGAGCTCTCAGATTTTCTTTCTGTAACTGCTCCAAGTTTAGTCTTTAAAATGAGTACACGTCCTGTCCCAACTCCTTACGGCTCAGCAAGTGCATTTCTAATGCTACTGCTATTTAAACTCTTTGGACAAGTCACTTATTATTAAACTTTAATGATAATCACTTACATTTATAGCCTCTTTCAGTTTACAAAGCTCTTTTCCTATCCATTACCTCCTTTAATCCTTACAACATCTGTGGGAAGCAATTACGTTCTTCTCTATTTGACAGATGAAGAAAACAAGGCTCTGAAGAGTAGCATTGTCATCCCAGGTTACACAATTAACATGTGGCAGAGACGGGCTTCAAATTCTGGTCTTTTACTTTCAATCTATCAGGAGTAGCTCACCCATCCAGGCATTTTTCTTTTTTCTTTTCTTTCCTTCTTTCCTTCTTCTTTCCTTCTTTCTTTCTCTCTCTCTCTTTCTCTCTTTCTTTCTTTCTCAGAGTTTCACTGTTTTTGCCCAGCCTGCAGTGCAATGGTGCAATCTCGGTTCACCGAAACCTCTGCCCCCAGGTTCAACCAATTCTCCTGCCTCAGCCTCCTGAGTACCTGGGATTACAGGCACATGCCACCACGCCCACCTGATTTTTGTATTTTTAGTAGAGATGGGGTTTTGCCATGTTGGCCAGGCTGGTCTTGAACTCCTGACCTCAGGTGATCCACCCGCCTCGGCTTCCCAAAGTGCTAGGATTACAGGTGTGAGCCACCATGCTTGGCCCAGGTACTTTTCTATAAAAGTAGTACACTGGATAAATAATGCCCCTGCTCTCTCTCTTTTGGAGGAATGTAGGTAAGTTGTTGAGGTTAGTTATTTTGATTGGAAGTGATTAAAAACTAACTCAAACTGGCTTAAGCAAAACTTGTATTGGAAGTATATTTTCAGACACAGATGGATCCAGATGCTCAAACTATGTCACCAGAATGTATGTTATTCCTTCCTTCCTTCCTTCCTTCCTTCCTTCCTTCCTTCCTTCCTTCCTTCCTTCCTTCCTTCCTTTCTTTCTTTCTTTCTCTTTCTCTCTCTTTCTTTCTTTCTCTCTCTCTCTCTTTGTCTTTCTTTCTCTCTCTCTCTCCCTTTCTGTCTCTCTTTCTTTCTCTTTTTGCGAGAAGTCTCCTCACTCTGTTGCCCAGGCTGGAGTGCAGAGGCGGGATCTCGGCTCACTGCAACCTCTGCCTCCTGGGTTGAAGTGATTCTCCAACCTCAGCCTCCCAAGTAGCTGGGATTACAGGTGCCTGCTACCATGCCCGGCTAATTTTTGTATTTTTAGTAGAGATGGGATTTTGCCATGTTGGCCAGGCTGGTCTCAAACTCCTGACCTCAAGTGATCTGCCCGCCTTGGTCTCTCGAAATGCTGGGATTACAGGTGTGAGCCACTGTGCCTGGCCTCCCTCTTCATTTCATAGCTTCCCTTTGTGTCGATCTTATTCTTAGACAAGCTCTCTGCTGAAGCTCTGTCTCCACCAGCTTCAGCTCACAATTCCCTCAGCTCAACACACTTAACAGAAAGAGAACACTTCTTTTCTGTAAACTGCAACGCATGAGCTGGATATCATTCTCAACTCTTTGACCTGGGTTATGGGCCCACTTATGAACCAGTCACTGTGTCCAGAACAATGGAGTATTCTCATTGTCCAGGCTTGATCATTTGACCCCTCTGGAGTGGAGTATGGTGTGTGTGTGTGTGGGGGGGGGGGGGGTGTGTGTGTGAGAGAGAGAGAGACAGAGAGAGAGAAAAAGAGAGAGAGAGAGAGAGACCCACTAAGGGATCAAGTGAGGAGAAAGAAGATTCTTCAAATAAAAAGCACTGTTGTCAGGAGTGAGTGGGTGGTAGGCGGATCTCTACAGGGTGTCTTTGCTCTGCAGAGCAACCACAGAGGAACTGGGGGTCCATCTTAGCAAGAACTCTCACTTATTGCCTTGAGGAAGAGTAATAAGTGGACTTTTATGATTTTTTTCCCAGGACTGCTTAACTTGGCTCAGTAGGCTAGACAATAAGGCAATAATTCAAGCAAAGTAAGGAGTAAAGAGTAATGAATAACCTGGTATGTTCAGGACAGGACCCAAACCAGGAGCAGCCCCAGAGGGGACTCTGAGATGCTCTTTGATGGTGGCCATCTCCCTGCTTCCTGCCCCCAGCACCTTCCATCTCCCTGTGAAGCTGTGAACTCTGGCAGGGACCATGTCTGTTTTACTGACCACCTTCTCCCCAGTGCTTAGCCTGGTAACTGTGCCTGGCACAGCACAGGGGCCTCACACATTTATTGGATGATTGAATAAATTAATGAACCAGGTTGATCAGTCTGACTGGCAGGATCTACCTACCTCTCTGGATAAGTCAACCCCCTTCTTTGACCTCTGTTCCCCCTCTGTAAAGTGGGAGAAGATATAGAAAGAAATGCTCTCCACAGACCCTGCAGCTGATGATTCCAGGATCGCAGGGTTCTCAGGAAACAGCCAGGATGCCTCTCAAGAAGCCAAATGGAAGGGGAAGTCAAATTTATTGGGCACCTCATGTTCAGGCGCTTAATGAGACTAATTCACATGGTTCCCAGGTCTCCAAATTGTGGGATTTTATGGATCCATAACTTTAATAAAATTTGGGATTGAAATAGGCTACCTATTTTTTATTTTGGCAAATAAAGACATTTTAAAAACCTCCCATTAACTATCATCACTATTTCTTAAAAGAAGTGTTTTTTTTTTTTTTTTTTTTTTTTTTACACTAAGCAAGTAGGAAATACACAATCTCAAAATAAAAGAGCAGTCCCACTTCCCCACTGGAAAAAAGACAATTGGCAATCTTACATGATTTTTTTTTTTTTTTTTTTTTTTTTTTTGCAGATAAAAATGCATTTCTTATCTCTGTAGCCCAGGCTGGAGTGCAGTGGCATGATCATAGCCCACAGCAGCCTTGAACTCCTGGCCTCAAATGGTCCCCCCACCTTACCCTACCTGGGATGTAAGGGAGGGTAAGTAGCTGGGATGTAAGTAGCTGGGATGACAGGCACAAGACACTGTGCCCAGCTCCAGATATACATTTTGAGATTGACCCATGTATGGAGTCCAGTATTTGAGACCTACTAGCATGGATTACTTTTTGCCACCCCACCCCAGTTACATACCTGTGAAGTGAGACTTAATCCACCCACTTTACAGATGAGGAAACAGATTTAGGGAGAGTGGTATTGCAAGGTCACAGAGACAGTTTTAGACTCAGTTTGTCTGGGTTCAAACCCACATCATCTTGATAAATCCTAAGCCAACGCTATTTTCCAACAGGGAAAGAAATGACCCACACGGGCTCCCTTGGGGTGTCCCTGGGGTGTTCTGTGACCTAACCCTGTGCCTGGTCTTTGATGCTTTTTCCTTAACACATCTTTATGGTGGCCTTTGTTCTTTAACACATCTTTATGGTGTGCCTACTTCACACCAGGCGCTGGGCTGGGGGCAGGGGAGAGTGTAGGAAGGGAAACCAAAAATGTCCCAGCCCCTTTCTCTCCTGTCCCCTAGTACTCACTCTGGGTCCCGTTCCCCAGGCCTCCCTCCCTGCCCTAGCAGCCAACGAATCCCCATCGCAGGCGTGGGCTGCTACCAGTTTAGGGGCTTCCCTCTCCCAGGGGTGTTGGCAGTTTCCTAGGAGACTCTGGGAACCTTCAACGCCTCCAAGACCCAAAGGACTGAAAGCGTAATGGTGCAACTTCAGGCACTGTGATAGGTTCTAGGGGAGGTAATTGGGAGTAAGAGATCCAGTTCAAATCCTATCAAATAATACCCCTCCAGCCCCTCCCCCCATTCCCATAGGCTTTGTGGGGCCTCACAGCCCCTCAGCTCAGGCTGGAAGAAGGGAGTCCCCTACATCAGGGGGCCCTACTGTGGAGGGGTGCTTGCTGCCCCGGCTGGGGGACCCCAGGGATCGTGGCCACCCTTCCCCCCAACTGCCAGAACCAGGAGCACCCTCTCCTGGTTCCGCCCCGCCCCGTCCCGCACGCCCGCGCGGGAGCGCGCCTCCGCCGGGCCGCGCCGGTACACAAGAGCGCGCGCCTCGGCGCGGGAGCGCGCCCCGGGGAGAACCCGAGCAAGATGGAGGCCGCGCAGAGGCCGCCGCCTGGGCCGAGGCAGCCGCTGCTGGGAGCGCCGAGCCGCGGCGCCTAGGCCGTGCCAGTCCCGGATCCGCTGCCCCCGACCGTGCCCAGGTTGGTCTCCCCGCACCCTTTCCCCGCGGCCGCAGCCTCGCGCGCGTCCGGCCTGGGCGCGGGGCAGCCGCCCCCCCAACCCCGGCCCTACTCGGGCCCGGCCGCTCCCCAGCCCCCCGGGAACAGCACCTGCCCACCGCCTGCTCCTCACGGGCCCCGCTGCCCATCAGCCCCGGTCTTTCGTTCCTTTGGCCTGGAAACCCCTCTCCCCAAACCTGGCCCGCCAATCCTAGGCTCCCTCCAGCCTACCTCCAGCCCTGGCTTCTGAGGACAGCCCCCACTCCTCGCCCAGTGTCCAGCAGTCCCAGCCCCCGACCTCCCTCTAGCTGTATCCTAATTCTGCCACTTTGCCCTCTTAGACCCTCATACCAGCCCCCATTCCCCGTCCCAGCCCCCATATCACCTTCCCAACCATTCAGTCCCAGCCTCTTAAATTCCTTCTTCCCCCATCCTAGAAGCGCCTACCACCGCCTCATAGTCCCTTCTTAGATACCCAATACCAGACCTCCTTCTACCCCTTAATACCAGTCCCCAAATTCCCTTCCGAGCTCCCTAAATTCAGCCCCTCTGCTAGTCCTCCAATACCAGTCTCCAGCCTCCATTCCACCTCCCCCTGTCCCCTCCTACTCCCCTAATACCAGCTCCCAAACCCCTTCCCCAACTCCCCAATGGCCACTTTCAAGCACCTCCCCCTACCCCTTCCAGGTCTCATATCCCCATCCCAGGCTCCCCCCAACTTTCTCATGGCCCCTTCTTAGGCCCCCCATTAGGAGACCTTTGCCATTCCCCCTAGACACCGCCTCAACACTCTCATGACCCCTTCCTCTCTCCCCTTATCAGCTCCCAGACGCCCCCAGCTCTGCCCCAGGCCCCGCCCTCGCGGGTTCCTTGACTCAGGGCCGCTTCTCGCGTGCGTCCCCAGCTCCCGCCCGACAGCCCGGCGCTCCGTCCCGGGCCGGCGGCCCCCGCCAGCCGCCGCCGCCGCCGGCCCCGCCTCCGGGCACCATGCTGCCCTCGCAGGAGGCCTCCAAGCTCTACCACGAGCACTACATGCGGAACTCGCGGGCCATCGGCGTGCTGTGGGCCATCTTCACCATCTGCTTCGCCATCATCAACGTGGTGGTCTTCATCCAGCCCTACTGGGTGGGCGACAGCGTGAGCACCCCCAAGCCTGGCTACTTCGGCCTCTTCCACTACTGCGTGGGCAGCGGGCTGGCGGGCCGCGAGCTCACCTGCCGGGGCTCCTTCACCGACTTCAGCACCATCCCGTCCAGCGCCTTCAAGGCGGCCGCCTTCTTCGTGCTGCTCTCCATGGTGCTGATCCTCGGCTGCATCACCTGCTTTGCGCTTTTCTTCTTCTGCAACACAGCTACGGTCTACAAGATCTGCGCCTGGATGCAGCTCTTGGCAGGTAGGGGAGGGGATGGGCGGAACCCCCAGAACAAGCGCCAGGGACGGGTCTCCTTCCTGCCAGGTCCCCTTCCTGAAGAAGTCAGGTAGATTTTGCTTCTCTGTGTTAAGACACTCACCTCCTTGGCTGATGGACCCTCAGTGGGTACTGGGGAGGGGGTGCGCTGGATAAAGACACCTTAGGGCAGGGGACAGAGCCTTGGGACTAGATAGATGGGTCTGTATGCTTGGATATGGGTAGACTGCATTTATTGCTGGGCTAGCATTAAGTTAGTGTCTCCAAGGGTCTCTGTTGGCTGTCTTGGGGGAAATATTTATCTGAATGAGGGGTTACTGTAGGTATGATCGATTTCTGTTATGTTGAAAAAAAGCATAAAGAGATCCAAGAGATCTGGCTTGGACTTTTAACTTGCTGACACTATCAACTTGGGTGTTTCACTTTACTTCTCTGAGGCTCGGTTTCCTCATCTGTGAAACAGTGGAGAAGGTGCCAAAAGGACAAATGAAAGAGTGTTTTGTAACCTTTAAAATGCTGTGATAAGGGCGAGAGGCTGTCTATTGTGCTTGTCCAATGTTTTGAGATGTGAGTGGTCAAAAGCATTGGGTGACATGGGTCTCTGGAGGGCAGGTCTCCATCCCCACCTCCCGCCCCTCCACCATGCAGGAAAGTTCTGGTGCCATGCCCAATGGGAGTGAGTCTCTGGGACCCTCCAAAATGTTTGACCAAGGCAGTCATCTTACCCTAAGAACCAGAGAAGGGCCTTTTGGGAATGAGAAATGCTGAGACAATTTTTCAGGACCCATTAGAGTCCCCCACTTCCACCCACCTTTCGATCAGAGATAGATTTCGAAGACTCAGCAACTTGGGCTTTTGCCTAATTGCTGGCAGGGAAGAGAGTTGGGCTGAGGAAAGTGGGGCCAGGGGATGGGAGGGGTGGGGGAGGAGAGCTGGTGAAGGGAAAAGTTTGGAGTCTTCCAGGGATGAGAAAGAGAAGGGGGAAATGTGATTGTCATGCTGCAGAGATGGTTTTTTAAAATAAGCACCTCAGGACATTCAACAAGTGACTGCCATTCCAAAAGAGACCCCCTGGAGGAGGCATTATATCACTTTCTGATGATTCCATTGCTCAGAGAATTGCAGGGAATTAACTTTGGAGCATGGGGTGTAATCACTTGAATATCATCATTGAGGAGAGACCTCTATCTTTTAAATGAGGACTGTAACTTTTGGAAATGGCTGGAAGTCACTCCAGGTCAAGTATAGAGAATACAATGGTCATCAAATTGATAATTGTCACTTGAAATGACAGTCAAGGTGTGAGGACAAAGTCGTGAGGCTGGTCTGTTTCCACAAGAGGACTTTTACAAATGCAGGGAGGAATTACTGCCTCATTGGAAGAATTGCCCAAACTCCTAAAAGGACTACTTTGAAGAAGGCAGATGTGGACATCCTAATGGGCTTGTTTCAAATTCATCTCACTCAACTCAATTTAGATGTGGATCTTTGAAGAGGATGAGAAAGGTGAACTATAGGATGTGGGGGATATGGCTCCATACTTCTCTGTGGTACCCATGGAGGTGATATTATGTATTTCCGTTCTATTTCTCCTGCAAAGGCAAGCTGGAACCCTCAATTCATCAGCCTTAATTTGGAGTCTGCAGATGAGTTGCTGGCCTCTTGGCATTCAAATTCTCTGTAATCTGTGTGGGTTTAATCTTGGGGACTTGGTGAATTGTCCAACAACCCCCATATAATAATAGAATTTCAGGCACCTTAGAGATCAGCTCCTTCAAATCCCACCTTCCCCTCCCCCTGTTTTAGAGAGAGGAAACTGAGTATAGAGACGGGAAGGGCTTACTTGAGATCACATGGCTGGTAAGGGAGGAAGCTAGTTCTACAGCCAGTGGTTCTTTTTTTTTTTTTTTTTTGAGACGGAGTCTTGTTCTGTAGCCCGGGCTGGAGTGCAGTGGCCGGATCTCAGCTCACTGCAAGCTCCGCTTCCCGGGTTTACGCCATTCTCCTGCCTCAGCCTCCGGAGTAGCTGGGACTACAGGCGCCCGCCACCTCGCCCGGCTAGTTTTTTGTATTTTTAGTAGAGACGGGGTTTCACCGTGTTAGCCAGAATGGTCTCGATCTCCTGACCTCGTGATCCGCCCGTCTCGGCCTCCCAAAGTGCTGGGATTACAGGCTTGAGCCACCACGCCCGGCCTGCCAGTGGTTCTTGACTTCTGGCCCAGGGCACTTTTCCTTGTATTATTGCCCTACCCATGTGGGCTGAGGGGGCAGTTGGCAGAGTTGGGCAGTTTATTCCACTTTGTTCCGAGATTTCTGAGTTCTTTGGGTGAGTGACTGATTCACTTTGCTTAATAAAGTGACACCAGGCCAGCGGCCAGAGCACTGGACTACAAGTCTTGGGGTGGGGGTTCTTGGCTGACTTGGGTCTGTGACTCACCATGCATTGTTAAGTAAGCCTTTTAGTTTAAATCTCAATTTCCCATTTGTACAATAGGGGACTGGGAGCAGGTAGATAAGGTGATTTAAAGTATCTCTTGGCCAGGCATGGTGGCTCACACCTATAATCCCAGCACTTTGGGAGGTTGAGGTGGGAAGATTGCTTGAGGCTAGGAGTTGGAGACTAGCCTGGCCAACATAGCGAGACCCTGTCTCTGCAAAAAATAACATAAAATAAATAAAAAATAAAGTATCTCTTTCAGCCCTGTGGGGATCCTGGGACAACTCTTTCATCAAGCCCATTCCATTCAGAAAGTGATAAATCAGTCATCCTCAGAGGAACTGTGGAGAATCAAAGGGCTCTGTTTGTGTCACATAAGAATTAAAGTGCCTATCATATGATTTTGTACCTGTTAACTTTTTTTTTTTTTTTTAATTTTGAGACGGAGTTTCACTCTTGTTGCCCAGGCTGGAGTGCAATGGCACCATCTCGGCTCACTGCAATCTCCACCTCCCGGGTTCAAGTGATTCTCCTAACTCAGTCTCCCGAGTAGCTGGAATTACAGGCGCCTGCCACAACGCCTGGCTAATATTTTGTATTTTTAGTAGAGATAGGGTTTCACCATGTTGGCCAGGCTGGTCTCAAACTCCTGATCTCAGGTGATCCACCCGCCTCGGCCTCCCAAAGTGCTGGGATTACAGGTGTGAGCCACCGTGCCTGGCCTATTCCTGTTAACTTTTATTCAAGTATTTTAGGGTCTTCTGAGTGCAGAGCATGGGGGCATTGGGAAAATACAAAAAGATATGTATTCTTTTGTTTGTTCTTCACCTGCTCTGTAACCATCCCTGTGCTTAGTCCTGTAATACTGATATGCGTAAGATGTCATCCCTGTCTCCAAGGATCTTAGGTCTATAAAATGCAATTCCTGCTCTCAGGGAGCATACTGTCTGGTTAAGTCACTATATTAGTCAGCAGTCTTTCAGTGGCAAATGACAGAAACCCAACTCGAGCTGGCTTAAATAAATTAGAAAAAAATAAACAAGCTAGAGTTTATCGGCTCACTTAATTTGAAAGTCAGGAGTATCTGGCTTTGGGCATGGACAGATCCAGATGCTCACATCATGCCATGAAGAATCTGTCTCTCTCCATTTCCTGGTTCCTCTGTGTTCACTCATTTTAAATCCATTCCTGTCTTCAAGGTGACAAATAAGGCTACTAGTAGATCTAATTTACATTGTTTCAGCTTAGCGGTGCCTGTGGAAAAAGAATAATTCGAGCAAACGTTCCAGGGCTGAGCCAGATTGGCCCCGCTTGGTCAAGTGTCCACCTCTTAATTAATCATGGTGACTTTGTCTAAGGCCTGAGCGCATACCTATCCTCGGAACCGCACATGGACTGATAGTGGAGAAAGATCAGTTCCCTCAAAGATAAATCAAGTGTGAGCACCGGAAGAGGGGTAGCATGGGCAAGACAAGTGCCAACAGAAGTTTTCCTCTGGGCAGTCTGAGCACTAATATGTGCGGGCTGGAAATGCTGTGGAAACCCAGAGCAGCAGAGGGGGCTGCCAGCTTAGTTGGGAAGTGAGGCTTGAGCTGGGTGGGGTGTTACCAGGTGGGAGGTATGAGTGAGCATCCTGCATGGAGAGGAAGATCGTGGGCAAAGACATAGCAGTGAGAAAGACACATCTGGCTTGAGTGTGGCATCCACATAGGGGAGCAGCATGAGGAGAGGCGAGGAAGGAATTATGGGGGCCATAGTATGCTGGGTCAAAGAATTTCGACTTTAATCAGCAGCAGTTGGATGCTACTATGACTTATTATTATTAAAGAAAAACAGCTAACATTTTACATGCATTATATAATTTGATCCTCACAACAATCTTGTGGAGTAGGTACCATTATTCATATTTTATAGGTGAGAAAGCTGAGCCTCAAAGAGGAAAAAGTCATTTGTCCAAGGTCATACAGTTGGTAAGTGGTGGAGCCTGAATTGTAACTTCATATGTCTGACTCTAAAACCTGAGATCAGCCAGGCTTGGTGGCTCATGTCTGTAATCCCAGAATTTTGAGAGGCTGAGGCAGGCAGATCACTTGAGCTCAGGAGTTCAAGACATGCCTGGGCAACATGGTGAAACCCTGTCTCTACAAAAAATACAAAAATTAGCCAGGCGTTATGGCATGTGCCTGTAGTCCCAGCTACTCAGGAGGCTGAGGCGGGAGGATTGCTTGAGCCTGGGAGGTGGAGGTTGCAGTGAGCCATGATCATACCACTGCACTCCAGCCTGCACAACAGAGCGAGACCCTGTCTCAAAAAAACGAAACAAAACAAAACAAAGAACAAAAATTCCTGAGATCTTGGTTAAAGGAGGATTAATGGTGGGGATAGTGACATGTTTTTGCCAGAAGAGTCAACTGCTAACTAAGTACAGAGGCAGGATATCTCTGCTACGTTTTTTACCTGGTTGTTCCCATTTACTAAGAATATTCAATGTGCCAGCTTCTATGCTAGACATTTTCACACTCATTGTCGTTTAATCCTCATCTGTTAAAATAACTTGCTCCAAGGTCACACATTTAATAAAAGGTGGAACTAAAACTCAACACAAGTCTAATACAGATCTAGAACCTGTTTGTATCACTGAACTGGAACCTAAGAAGTGAATACAAAAATCACAGACCTATAAGCTCCATAGACTAAATGTTACCTGTGGGCCCGGTGTAGTTAGCCAGGGAACACTCCCAACTGGGTTAGAGATTCAAGCTGAAGTATGGTTAAGGGTCAGGGGTGCCAGGATAAGTATGTGCTAGTCGCGTAAGATCACAGGATTATGGCCAGGTACAGTGGCTCTGGCTTATAATCCCAGCATTTTCAAAGGCTGAGGCAGAAGGGTTGCTTGAGGCTAGGAGTTCGAGACCAGCCTGGGCAACATAGTGAGGCCCCATCTCTACAAATAATTTAAAAATTAGCCGGATGTGGTGGCACTCACTTGTGGTCCCAGCTACTCAGGAGGCTGAGGTGGGAGGATTGCTTGAGCTCGAGAGGTTGAGGCTGCAGTGAGCCATGATCACGCCACGGCACTCTAGCCTGGGCAACAGAGCCAGACTGTGTCTCAAAAATAAAACAAAACGAACAAAGAATAAAGGACTTAGAATCCCTGCTCTGCCACTTTCCAACTGTGGGCCTTGGAGAAATGGGTTTGCCTCTCTGAATCTCAGTTTCTTCATCTGTAAAAACAGAGATTATCATTGCACTTGCTTTGGAAATGAAGGGGATAAAAATGCTGAGTGTGGTCCTGGTGTATGAGAAGCATTCAATAAATAGTCGCTGTTACTCTTGTGACATAGTCTGAGGGAAGAGCAGTTTATGAGGGATCCTTGATACTTAGAGTTTGGACTTGCCAGGATGACCAAAGGGCTTAAGAAGGCATAAACTGTCAGCTGGAAAGAGTCTTATCAACCCACTTACCCAGCTCTCTCATTTTAAAGATGTAAGGACTGGGTCTGAGTCTCAGAGAGAAGGGACAAGTTCATGGTGACACAGTGAGACTTGTACCCAGACCTCTCCTCATTCCATGGAAGGGAAGTGATTCTGACCACATTCATTCAATACTAAGTGCTCTGGTGCCTGGACCACAGCAGAGAATAAAATGTGTAGAATGGAATGGAAGCTGGTGGACCCTGGAGGTGGGAGGTGGCAGGAAGTGGGGTTTGGGGGACCTACAAGTGAGTACCTTTCAGCCTTCCAGATGTGTGTTCTTTTTTTTCTTTTTCTTTTTTTTCTTTTTTTTTTTTTTGAGACCGAGTCTCCCTCTGTCACCCAGGCTGGAGTGCAGTGGTGCAATCTCAGCTCACTGCAATCTCTGTCTCCCAGGTTCAAGTGATTCTCCTGCCTCAGCCTACTGAGTAGCTGGGATTACAGGCACATGCCACCACACCTGGCTAATTTTTTGTATTTTCAGTAGAGACGGGGTTTCACCATGTTGGCCACAACATGTTAGGTCTCAAACTCCTGACGTCAAGTGATCCACTGGCCTCGGCCTCCCAAAGTGCTGGGATTACAGGCATGAGCCACTGCACCTGGCCCAGATGTGTGTTCTTAATCATCAGGGTCTCTGGACTAGGAACCTCAACCAGGAACTCCGATCACTGTGGCATAGAATATTCATCTACATTTCTTTCCATTTATTTCTTTCTTTTCTTTTATTTGAAACTGTGCCTGGCTCTGTCACCCAGGCTGGGATGCAGTGGTGCAATCATGGCTCACTGTAACCTTGGGCTCCTGGGCTTAAGCAATCCTCCCACCTCAGCCCCCTCAGTAGCTAGAACTACAGGCACACACCACCATGCCTTGTTAATTATTTTATTTTATTATTTTTGAGACAGAGTCTCGCTCTGTTGTCCAGGCTGGAGTGCAGTGGCATGATCTTGGCTCACTGCAACCTCCACCTCCTGGGTTCAAGCAATTTCTAGCTAATTTTTGTATTTTTTAGTAGAGATGGGGTTTCACCATGTTGGCCAGGCTGGTCTTGAACTCCTGTGATCTTGAACTCCAGAGCACTCAAGTGATCTGCTCGCCTCAGCCTTTATTCTATTTTTTTTTTTTTTAGACGGAGTCTCGCTCTGTCACCCAGGCTGGAGTGCAGTGGCTGGATCTCAGCTCACTGCAAGCTCCGCCTCCCAGATTTACTCCATTATCTTGCCTCAGCCTCCCGAATTGCTGGGACTACAGGCGCCCTTCACCTCGCCTGGCTAGTTTTTTGTATTTTTTAGTAGAGACGGGGTTTTACCATGTTAGCCAGGATGGTCTTGATCTCCTGACCTTGTGATATGCCCATCTCGGCCTCCCAAAGTGCTGGGATTACAGGCTTGAGCCACCGCGCCTGGCCTATTCTATTTTTTGTAGAGACAGGGTCTCACTATGTTTCCCAGACTATTCAACTCCTGGTCTCAAGTGATCCTCCCACCTCAGCCTCCCAAAGTGCTGGAATTACAGCCTGAGCCACTGCTCCCAGCACATTGCCCTGGGCCTTGTTTCAGATTTGATTTGGGATTTTATTCTTCCACTGTCTTTGTTGTATGTGCATGATACTGATAAACACGTTGAGAGAATTTCTTTCCTCTTTCCCTCCTCCTCTCCCTCTTTCCTCTGTTCCTCTCTCATTTCTTTCTTCCTCCCCCAACCCTCCCTTCCTTCCTTCCTCTCTCTTTTTTTTTTTTTTTTTGAGACAGAGTCTTGCTCTGTCTCCCAGGCTGGAGTGCAGTGGCCCAATCTCGGCTCACTACAACCTCCACCTCCCAGGTTCAAGTGATTCTCCTGCCACAGCCTCCCGAGTAGCTGGGACTACAGGCGTCTGCCACCACTCCTGGCTAATTTTTGTATTTTTAGTAGAGACGGGGTTTCACCATATTGGCCAGGCTGGTCTCGAACTCCTGACTTTGTGATCTGCCCGCCTCGGCCTCCCAAAGTGCTGGGATTACAGGCTTGAGCCACCGTGCCCGACCTCTCTCTCTTTTTAATACTTTTGAGTTGCTGTTTTACCTTCTTTCCTCTCTTCTGTTCTCCTTTCCTTTCCTCCCTTTACTTTTGCCTCACTTCCCTCTCCCCGCCCCTCTTCTTTTCTTTCTCACATCAACCTTTACTGACGGTGTTGTGTGTGTGTCAGACACTGTGCTAGCCTCTAGAAATCCTGAGTAAGAATCCTTACTCCCAGGGAGCTCATAGTCTGATGGGAGAGGCAGGAACAAAAACAGATCGTCACAATATGGTACAATACATGAAACGGGAGATTCATGCACAGGGTATTCTGAGGGCAGGGAGGGGACTTCGAACACAGTTAAAGAGAGCCAGGGAAGTCTTCCCAAAAGGGTAACATTTGAGCTGAGTCTTAAAGGATGAGTAGGAAAGAGGAACAGGATGATCAAAGGCATGGAGGTGGGAATAGCTGCTGTGTCTGGGGACTCTAAGCAATTAGGCCAGGAAAGGTAAGAGTTGAGACTGGGGAAGTGGGCCAGAGCTGGACTGTAGAGACCTTCTAAGTCATGGTAAGGAGTTTAGGCTTTATTTGGGTTTTTTTTTTTTTTTTTTTTTTTTTTTTTTGCTTGTTTTGAGACACAGTCTCACTCTATGGCCTGGTCTGGAGTGCAGTGGTGTGATCTCGTCTCACTGCAACCTCTACCTCCCGGGTTCAACCTCTATCTCCTGTTTCAGCCTCCCAAGTAGCTGGGACTATAGATGCCCACCACCATGCCTAGCTAATTTTTGTATTTTTAGTAGAGACAGGGTTTCACCGTGTTGGCCAGGCTGGTCTTGAACTCCTGACCTTGGGTAATCCACCTACCTCGGTCTCCCAAAGTACTGGGATTACAGGCATGAGCCACCATGCCTGAACTTAGACTTTTATTTGTAGACAGCAGTTCATTGTTGAAGGGTTTTAAAAAAATTTTTATTTTAATTATTTCCAGACTTTTGACTTTTTGGAAAAGTAATACAAGTACACAAGACAAAATTAGGAAAGTAAAAAGGGTACACAGGCAGACATAAGTCTCCTTTCCATCCTCACTCCCACTTGTTTCTCTCAGAGACAACCCCCATTACCAGTTTCTTGAGTACCCTTTCCAATAAATTTCTTAAATATACAAGCAAATGCAAATAGTGTTTTTACATAATTAGTGTATTATTTATCTATAGCTGTATAACAAATTACCCCAAGCTGAGCACACGGGCGCTCATCTGTAATCCTGGCACTTTGGGAGGCTAAGGTGGGCTGATCACTTGAGACCAGGAGTTTGAGACCAGCCTGGGCAACATGGTGAAACTCCATCTCTACAAAAACTAGCTAGGCATGACGGCACATGCCTATAATCCCAGCTACTCAGTAGGCTCAGATGGGAGCATCACCTGAGCCCAGAAAGGTCAAGGCTGCATTGAGCTGTGATTGTGCCACTGCACTCCAGCCTGGGTGATAGAGTGAGATGTTCCCTAAAACAAAAAACAAAAAAACCCAAAAACAAAAACAAACAAATCACCCTAAAATGTAGTCGCCTGAATCAACAAGCATTTATGATCTTTGTTTCTATAAAGTCACAGTACTTTGGGAGCAGCTTAGATGGGCAGGTAGCTGTGACTCAGGGTCTCTCATGATGTTGCAACCAAGACCTCAGCTGGGGCTACAGTTATCCTAAGGATAACTGGGCTAGAGGACCCACTTTTAAGTTCATTCATGTGGGTGCTGGCAGGAGACCTGAGAATGAGTGCTCCGAGAGAGAAAAAGGAAGAAGCCACACTGCCCACCCCCTTTTTGTGGTATCAATTGTATTGAGATATAATTCGTATGTCATATAATTCACCCATATCAAGTGAACTGTTACATGGTTTTTAGTACATTCACGGAGTTATGCAACCATGACCACAACCAGTTTTAGGATATTTTTCATTACCTCAAGAAGAAACTTTATATACTTTAGCTATCACCCCTTAACCCCTGACCCCCCATTCTCCTCAGCCCTAAGCAACCAGTAATTTACTTTCTGTCTCTATGTATTAGCCTATTCTAGACACTTCATATAAATGGGATCATATAACATGTGACTTTTTTTTTTTTTTTTTTTGAGATAGGGCCTTGCTCTGTTACCCAGGCTAGAGTACAGTGTTGCACTCATAGCTCACTGCAGCCTCAATCTCTTGGGCTCAAGCAATCCTTCCACCTCAGCCTCTCAAGTAACTGGGACTACTGGCACGTGTCACCATGCCCGGCTAATTTTTTAAATTTTTAGTAGAAACGAGGTCTCTCTGTGTTGCCCAGGCTGATCTTGAACTCTTGAACTCAAGCAATTCTTCTGCCTCGGTCTCCCAAAGCCACCACACTGGGGTACTATATAGTCTTTTGTGACTGACTTTTTTCACTTAGTATAGCACTTTCAAGGTTCATTCATGTTAGAGCACATATCAATATTTTATTTCTTTTTATGGCTGAATAATATCCCCTTGAATGGACATACTATGTTTTGTTTATTCGTTCATCAGCTGATGGACATTTGGGTTGTTCCACTTTTTGGCTATTATGAAGAATGCTATAAACATTTGTATACAAGTTTTTTTTTTTTTTTTTTTCTTTTTGAGACAGAGTATCGCTCTGTTGCCCAGGCTGAAGTGCAGTGGTGTGATCTTAGCTCACTGCAACCTGCACCACCTGAGTTCAAGTGATTCTTGTGCCTTAGCCTCCCAAGTAGCTGGGATTACAGGCACACGCCACCACACTTGGCTAATTTTTGCAGTTTTAGTAGAGATGGGGTTTCACCATGTTGGCCAGGCTGGTCTCGATCTCTCGACCTCAGGTGATCCCCCCACCTTGGCCTCCCAAAGTGCTGGGATTACCGGCATGAGCCACCATGCCTGGCCTTGTGTATAAGTTTCTAGGTAGATACATGCCTTCATTTCTCTTGGGTACATACCTAGAAGTAGAATTGCCTGGACAAATGGGAACTCTGTATTTAAGATTTTGAGAAACTGACAGATTTTCCCAAAGTGGCTTGCCAAATCCAAGATCACAAAGATTTACCCCTATGTTTTCTTCTAAAGGTTTTGTAGTTTTGGCTCTTACATTTAGGTCTTTGATCTACCTTTTTTTTCTTCTTTGAGGCGAAGTTTTGCTCTGTCACCCAGGTTGGAGTGCAGTGGTGCAATCTCAACTCACTGCAACCTCTGCCCTCCACGTTCAAGCGATTCTCTTGCCTCAGCCTCCCTATTAGCTGGGATTACAGGCACATGCCACCACACCTGGCTAATTTCTGTATTATTAATAGAGACAGGTTTTCACCATGTTGGCCAGGCTGGTCTCAAACTCCTGACCTCAGGTGATCCACCTGCCTTGGCCTCCCAAATTGCTGGGATTACAGGCGTGAGCTACACTGCCTGGCCTTTGATCCACTTTGAGTTAATTTTTGTATATGGTGTGAGATACGGGGTCCAACATCATTCTTTTGCATGTGGCTATTCAGTTTCCTAGCACCAAGGTTGTTCTTTTTCTGTTGAATTGTTCTGGTATCCTTGTCAAATGTTAATTGACCATAGATACATAGATTGCTTTCTAGACTCTCAAGTCTATTCAATTGATCTGTATATCTATATATCTATCCTTATGCCAGAACAGACTGTCTTTTAAAAAATTTTATTTTAGTGGGCACGGTCTTGATTACTGTCACTTTCTAGTCAGTTTGAAATCAGAAAGTGTGAGTCCTCCAACTTCGTTCTTCATTTTCAAGGTTGTTCTGGTTATCACACTGCCTTTTATGTCCTGATAGCAGACATCACACACCATCACTTCTGCCACACTCTATTACAATAAATAAGTTCCTAAATCCAGCCCACATTCTAGAGGAGGAGAATTAGGATCCTTCTCTTGAAGGGAGGAATGTCAAAGAATTTGTGGACATATTTTCAAGCCACTGCTAATGGTAATATACTAAACACTTGGTTCTGTGGCTTGCTTTTTTTTTTTCTGTATATAAACTATTTATTAACAGACAAGGCCTACAGACTTATTTCTTCTTGGACACACCCACGGTGCGGCCATGGTGGCCAGTGGTCTTGGTGTGCTGGCCTTGGACACGAAGGCCCCAGAAGTGGCGCAGCCCTCTATGGGCCCGAATCTTCTTCAGTCGCTCCAGGTCTTCACGGAGCTTGCTGTCCAGACCATTGGCTAGGACCTGGCTATATTTTCCATCCTTTACATCCTTCTGTCTGTTCAAGAACCAGTCTGGGATCTTGTACTGGTGTGGATTCTGCATAATGGTGATCACACATTCCACCTCATCCTCAGTGAGTTCTCCCGCCCTCTTGGTGAGGTCAATGTCTGCTTTCCTCAACACCACATGAGCATATCTTCAGCCCACACCCTTAGTGGCAGTGATGGCAAAGGCTATTTTCCACCGCCCATCGATGTTGGTGTTGAGTACTCGCAAAATATGCTGGAACTTTTCAGGGATCACTAGAGACATGGCGGCAGCACAAGCGGCCGCGTGTAGGCCTCCTGTGGAAGCGTGGCTTGCTTTTTTACTCAACAATACATCTTGGAGATAGTTCTATATCAGTGTATAAAGAGCCACCTTTTTCTTAACAACTACATAATAAACTTTTCTATAGATGCATCATAATTTAATTAATATTTATTTACAATATTTTGCTATAATGCTTCAGTGAATAATGTTATATGTAAATAATCTAATACATATGTAAGTATAAGGATAAAGCCCTAGAAGGGGAATTGCTGGATTAAGTGGTATATACATTTACAATTTCACAGACCTATCAACAGTGTCCTTCACAGAGGTTGCACAAAGTCACACTCCCATAAGCAATGTATGATCGTACCTGTTTCTCCATGTCTTTGCCAACTGAGTGTGTTATCAAATATTTCATTTTTTCCACCCTGATAGAAAACACTCTCTTATTGTTGTAATTTGCCTTTCTATTATTATGAATGAGATTGAATACCTCTTTTATATATGTAATTGTTATATATATGTATTTTTTTAACTGTCATTTCTTAAATTTTGAAAATCAATGTAATGGCATTTTTCCACTTTGATTTGTAAGAGCTCTTTATATACTAAGAAAGGTAGCCTTCTGTGTGTGAGATGAGTTACAAATATTGCTTCTCAGTTTATCTTTTGACTTTGTCTATGGATTTTTTCCCCCATGGGGAAATTGTTTTCTTTTTACTATAAGCAAATCATCAATTCCCTCTTTTATGGTTGCTGGGTTTAGTGTTATACCTAGAAAGGCTCTGAAGTGTTTCAAGTCTGAGGGGAACATGATTGGATCTGGTTGCTGGTGAAGAGGATGGATTGGAAGTATCAGGAGGATAAGGGTTGAACTATTCTTTTTTTATTTTTTTCGAGACGAAGTCTCACTCTATTGCCGAGGCTGGAGTGCAGTGGCGCAATCTCGGCTCCCTGCAACCTCCACCTCCTGGGTTCAAACAATTCTGCTTTAGCCTCCCAAGTAGCTGGGACTACAGGTGCCCACCACCACACCCAGCTAATTTTCGTATTTTTTAGTCGAGATGGGGTTTTGCCATGTTGGCCAGGCTGGTCTGGAATTCCTGACCTCAAGTGATCCACCCGCCTCAGCCTCCTAAAGTGCTAGATTACAGGTGTGAGCCACCACGCCCGGCCCCAGAGGAGTTTAATGCATTATGAGTGCCCTGGATCAGTAATCTGTACCTGGCACATAGGTACTTAATTAATGTCTGTTGAATGAATGAATGAATGATGATATCTGATTTAAGTCTCAGCTCTGCCACCCATTCCTTTGGAGGCAGCACAGTTTAGTGGTCAGAAAACCTGAATTTGGGCTGGGTGTGGTGGCTCACATCTATAATCCCAGCACTTTAAGAGGCCGAGGTGGGCAGGTCACCTGAGGTCAGGAGTTCGAGACCAGCCTGGCCAACATGGTGAAATCCTATGTCTACTAAAAATACAAAAATTAGTTGGGCATGGTGGCATATGCCTGTAATCCCAGCTACTCAGGAGGCTGAGGCAGGAAAATCGCTTGAACTGGGAAGGAGGAGGTTGCAGTGAGCCAAGATTGTGCCATTGCACTCCAGCCTGAGTGACAGAGCAAGACTCCATTTAAAAAAAAAAAAAGAAAGAAAACCTGAATTTAAATTCTGACTGTGGTGTTACCAACTAAGTGTTCTCAGGAATATTACCTGATTTCTGAGTCTCAGTTTACTCACCTGTAAAATGGGGACAATAATAATAACTGCCTCATGGCGCTGTTGAAGGATTGATTGTGAATTTGTGTGCGCACCACGGCAGAAACAAAACACTTATTAATTTTAGCGATTATTATTTGTTGTGGTGTGACCAGAATCAAATCACTTTGGCTTCAACTTTCCAATATTCCATGGCCTGTGCTAGAACAAGGGAGAAAGGGTTGAAAAGTGGGAACAGTTGGGAGAGCAGCTTGGAGAAGTAGTTAGAGCTGGCTTATGGAGGGCCTTGACCGTGGCTTTGGAGTTCAGGTCTTATTCCTAGATGATGGACAATCACTTTCAGGCATGGGAATGACCAGGGTCAGATGTGGGTTTAAAAGGATGACTTGGGAGGCTGCTATGGAGAATGGACCAGTTGGAGGCTCGATGGAAGCAGGGAGCCCGGGAAGAAGGCGGTCCAGGTGAGAGATGCCAAGGATGGTGGAGGGAGAGGAGGAGAAAGATTGGAGACCTATTTAGAAGACCAATGGGTGTGTTGGGTTCGAGGACAAGGTGAACTCCAAGTTTCTTATGGATAATTGGGTCTGTGGAGTGACATTCACAAAGGACATAGGATGAAGAACAGACCTGGGGTGGAGGAAGAGAAGGTCTGTTTGGGAAACACTGATTTTGAGGTTCTTATGGGATATGCAAGAGGAAAGGTCCAATGAGTGTTACTGCGGTCTGGGGATGAGGAGAAGGTCTCAGCTGTGGATGGAGATTTGAGGCATCATCGTATGAATCTGAGCATAGACGAAATTGCCCAAGGAGAATGTATGGAGGGAGAAGAGACAGCCTAGGGAACAGCAACCTTAAGGAGCAGGTGGAGGAGGAGGAGTCAGAAAAACCAACTGCGAGACAGGAGTCAGAGCAGGAGGAGGCAAATTAGCAACTGAGGGCCTGAGGAAGATAGGCTCGAGGAAGGCCACATGTCTGCAGGAGAAGGTGGACTTGGAAGGGATGGGGAGAGCAGCGGGAGGGTTTTCACCAAATCCTAGAGGTGTATGTGGCAGAGCCAGCCTAGGACAATAGGGTGACCCCGAGGAGGGACAGATGCCAAGGTTATTAACAGGCTGTGGACTCCGTGCAGGCTGGGCCTAGGGTGGCAGATGAGAGTAAATGCTGTTACCAAATAATTACCGCACAAAGTGATGGGGGTTCCATCTCTCCACAAGTCATCTGTGATGCCAGATGCCATTATTTGTGTTTCCAACAGTGTCCCCCTCCAAAACTGTGAGCCCCTCAAGGTCTGGAACCATGAGTTGAGACTGAATGACTTAGAGGAAGAGTGTCCCAGGGAGAAGGGGTGAATTTGACACGTTTTCAGGGACAGAAAGGATGGCAGTGCGGCCAGGAATGGCACCAGAGGAAATGGAGGGAGGCTGGGGCCTGGAAGCCACTGTCACCTGTTGTCAGGAATTTACTCTGAATGCCATGGAGAGAGAGAGTTAAGTAGGGGAGCTAGTTTCTTTCTTCTTTTTGAGACAGGGTCTTGCTCTGTTGCCCAGGCTGCAGTACAGTGGCACGATCATAGCTCACTGTAACGTCAAATTCCTGGGCTCAAGTGATCCTCGCATCTCAGCCTTCTGAGTAGCTGGGATTACAGGCTCACACTACCACACCTGGCTAACTTTTTTTTTTTTTTTTTGAGGCGGAGTCTGGCTCTGCCGCCCAGGTTGGAATGCAGCGGCGTGATCTCGGCTCACTGCAAGCTCCGCCTCCCAGGTTCACGCCATTCTCCTGCCTCAGCCTCTTGCTAAATTTTATTTTACAGATGGGGTCTCATTATGTTGCCCAGGCTGATCTCAAATTCCTGGCCTCAAGCAATCCTCTCATTTCACTCTTCCAAAGTGCTGGGATTACAGGCATGAGCCACTGTGCCTGGCCATGATACCATTTGTTTTTGAATGTTCATTCTGGATGCTGAATGGGGAACAGGTGACGGTGGGGCAAGGGTAGAAGCAGAGAAACTAGTGTGAAGGTGACTGTGGTGATCAGGGAGGAAGGTCATGGATCTTGGAGCCAGGTGGTAGCTGGCAGTGGAAATGGAGAGAAGGGGTCTGGTGCTGGACGTTTTTTGGAGGTTGAGCCAGTCAGCCTTGCAAATGGATTGGGTGTGGGAGATGAGGGAAAGGGAGGATCTAGGATACCTCCCAGGCTGGCCTCAGCATCTAGGTTGTTGGATGGGACAGGAGTCACCTCATAGGAGCTGATAGGGGCATTAAGATTGGGCCTGGATGGCTCAGATTTTAAAAGGAGAAGCTCGGTCTCCCTTGTAAGATAAGCCCCTGGCCCTGAATGGGCAGGAACAGAGCCGGGTGCTCAGACCTGGTAGGGAAGGCCTGTGGACAGGCATCTCCAACCTACCTCCTGAACTTCCTTCTCCTAGGGGATCTCCCTGTGAGACAATTGTTACCACGGCCCCCTTGTGTCCTGGGGAAGCCATTCCCTTTGAAAGCTGTGGCCCCCCTGGCCAGACCTGGTGGCTCACGCCTGTAATCCCAGCACTTTGGGTGAGGTGGGCGGATCACCTAAAGTCAGGAGTTCAAGACCAGCCTGGGCAACGTGGTGAAACACCCTCTCTAAAAAAATACAAAAATTAGCTGAGTGTGGTGGCGTGTGGCTGTAGTCCCAGCTACTCAGGAAGCTGAGGCAGGAGAATCGCTTGAACCTGGTAGGCAGAGGTTGCAGTGAGCCAAGATCACGCCACTGCGCTCCAGCCTGGGCGATAAGAGTGAGACTCTATCTCAAAAAAATAATAATAAAAAAAATAAAAATAAATGAAAGCAAGCAAGCAAGCAAGTTGTGGCCCCAGTGTGGACAGAAATCATTCACTGGACTCCCCTCAGTCCCACACCCAGCCAGGTCCTTCTGGAAAAACCTGCCTAAATTGAAGGAGAGACTGTCAGAGGACACAAGCAGCTGGCTGTGTATTCTGTGCTACACTGATTCTTTGTATATCTCACCTTCTCTAAGAGTTTCATTGCTTTTAAAAAATTATCATTGTTCTTTGTGGAAAAATTGGAGAATATATTTTGAGCAGAATTACACCCATAGTCTTACTCTCTCAGCAATAGTCATTCTTAACTGCATGGTCTATGCTCGTAACAGTATAGAGTGCTGGTTAGAAGCAGGCTGTCTGGGTCCAAATCCTGCAACTTACCAGTTGTGTGACCCTGGATAACTTGGATAACCTCAAACCTCTTGCACCTCAGTGTCCTCATCTGTAAAAAGAAGATAATAACAGTATCTATGCCATAGAGTTGTAGGGATTAAATGAACTAGCATGTGTAAAGTACTTATAGTGCCTGGCATGGTAAATTCTATATAATTATTTGCTGTCACTGTGTGAACATTTTTCCCAAAAAGAAATTACGTTACGTGTTATTTTAAAAAGTCTTTTGAGACCTAACATCATGAGTATTTCTTATATATGATTAAACCTTCCTCAATATACTTTTAGTAGCTGAGTAACACTCCGTGATATGAAAGAGCTGTATTCCCGTATTGATAATAGTAGGGGTTTTTGTCTTTCCTCCCTTCCTTCATTATTTCTCCTCCCCTTGCTCTTATACCCTTCCTCCTCCTCTTTTTCTTCTTCCCCTCCCTCTTCCTCTTTTATAAACAGCAATGTGATGAACATCCTCACAGTTAAATCTTAGAGGACATCTGTGAACCTTTTCCTATGATAAATTCCTGGAAATTGCCAAGCTCAGTCAAAAGGGGTTTAAAGGTTTCATTTTTCTGTTTTTGAGATTAATCCATGATTTCTATAAGTTACATTTGACCTCTGCATTGCCTATCTTTGCTGCTTTGATGATTTCATTCCAAGTGAACGAAAATCTCTGGCAATAGTCATTTACTAGCAGTCAACCCCCACCCACTTTATGGTTTCTGTCGGTAATTTATTTACCTGGCTTCAAATTCAAAAGGTGCAACAGGTTATCAGAGAAACATCTCCTCCAGCTACCCAATGCCCCTCTTTAGAAGGAGCCAGGGTTATCAGTGTTTTATAAATACGTCTGAAAATATTTTATGTACCTGCAAGAAAATACACCCCCACATACATATGATTTCCCGCCTCTATTGCAATGGGGACGTTGTGCAGTATTTGTTACTGTGAGCCTTGCCTTTCACTCAGCAGGGTATCCGGACATCATTCCACATCAGCACATAAGGAGCTTTCGCATTCTCTTTAATGACTGATTATATTATTGAATGCTACTGCAAAGGGCACTATACCTAATCAGTTACCTATTGGTGGGCATTTAAGTTATTTCCAATGTTTATGTCTTACACATCATGGTTTGCATCCCCCTTTTTTTTTTTTTTTTTTTAAGAAAAGTCTTGCTCTGTCACCCAGGCTGGAGTGCAATGGGACACTCTCAGCTCACTACAACCTCTGCATCTCAGGTTCAAACGATTCTCCTGCCTCTCAAGTAGCTGAGACTACTGCATAGTGGCATGCACCGCCATGCCCAGCTAACTTTTTGGTATTTTTTGTAGAGACAGGGTTTGCCATGTTGCCCAGGTTGGTCTCAAACCCCTGGGCTCAAGTGATCCACCTGCCTCAGCCTCCCAGAGTGCTGGAATTACAGGCGTGAGCCTCTGTGCCCGACCCTATGCAACCTTTTTTTTTTTAAAGTCATACATCTACAGCCCAAAGAAAATCACAAAGTGAACATGACTATGAAAAAAGCACCCAGGCCATAAACCTCATTCCTCCTTCCAGTCACTCCTCCAAAGATAATCCTGACCTTTTTTTTTTTTTTTTGAGACGGAGTCCTGCTCTGTTGCCCAGGCTGGAGTGCAGTGGCACGACGATCTCAGCTCACTACAAGCTCCACCTCCCGGGTTCATGCCATTCTCCTGCCTCAGCCTCCTGAGTAGCTGGGACTACAGGCGCCCACCACCACATCCAGCTAATTTTTTGTATTTTTAGTAGAGACGGGGTTTCACCATGTTAGCCAGGATGGTCTCAATGACCTGGCGATCTGCCCACCTCAGCCTCCCAAAGTGCTGGGATTACAGGCGTGAGCCACCGTGACCGGCCTCACTTTTAATCCTATAGACTGGTTTGCCTGTTTTTGAAATGTATATAAACGGAATCACACTTTTGTTTCACATTATGACTGTAAAATTCATCCAGGTTGTTGCAGGTAGCCACAGTTTGTCCATCTTCACTGCTGTATACTATTTCATTGGATTAAACTGCACAATTTATTTATCCATTACATTGTTAATAGACATTCGTGTTTTTTCCAATTTGGGACTGTGAGTAAAAGCTCCTACGAACCTTCTAGCACATACGTTTTGGTGAACTCATCTACACAGTTCAGCTGGGGACAGCTTGAAAAGAGGGGTCTGGGTCTAGGGGATGGTTCAGTGGGTTCAGCCCCAGCTGATGCTACGGCAAGCAGCTTTTGGAGACTGTAATACCTGGTGCTGGAATATCTTCCAGTGCCTGCCCCCTTTGAACTTGTAGACTTTTTCGTTCTCTTGCTGAGGAGGGTCCTAGCACACAGGGAACACGTGGCGTGGGGTGGGCAAGCGAAGGCTCCTTTGGTAGCTTCTGCAGCCCCGCACTGTTCTCCGGTGCCCCTGCAGCAGCAGAATCTTCTGCCCCCACTGAGGCCTGTTTCTTCCCTCTTACTGAGTTTCCATCTGCAGGGCCTGGGGGACAGGGACCCAGGTGAAAAAGCGGGAGGTGGCAGATCAGAGAGGCCACATCAGGGGAGAAGGGACTGGGGCCTCCGGAGAGTCTATTCAAGGACAGAAGACCCTGAGCACACCCAGCCTGATCCCCTGTAACAGGTGGCAGTTGTGTTGAGTCATGCACAGTGGGGCAACCGAACACAAAAAAAGCCTCCCTCTAGGAGTGCCCAGCTCAGCAGGGGCCTCTTAAGGATGGTGTAACAGTGTTTTAATGAAACTATTAAAAAGCTAAGCATAGGCCAGGTGCGGTGCCTCATGCATGTAACCCCAGCACTTTGGGAGGCCAAGGAGGGAGGCTTGAGGCCAAGAGTTTGAGACAAGCCCAGAAAGAGAGTGAGACTCCATTTCTACAAAAAATTTAAAAATTAGCTGGGTGTGGTGGCTTGTGCCTCTAGTCCCAGCTACTGGGGAGGCTGAGGCAGAAGGATCACTTGAGCCCAGCTGTTTGAGGCTGCAGTGAGCTATGATCACACCACTGTACTCCAGCCTGGGTGAGAGATCAGGACCTTGTCTCTGAAGTATAATAATAATAACAATAACTCAAGGCTGGGCATGACGGCTCATGCCTGTAATCCCAGCACTTTGTGAGGCCGAGGCGGGTGGATCACCTGAGGTCAGGAGTTCAAGACCAGCCTGGCCAACATGGTGAAACCTCGTCTCTACTAAAAATACTTTTAAAATTAGCTGGGCATAGTGGTGCATGCCTGTAATGCCAGCTACTCAGGAGGCTGAGGCACAAGAATTGCTTGAACCTGGGAGGCAGAGGTTGCAGTGAGCCGAGACTGCGCCACTGCACTCCAGCCTGGGTGACAGAGTGAGACTCCATCTCAAAACAACAACTAAAAAAAAATAGCTCAGCATAAAATGCATTATGAAAAGGCTTTACACAAAGGTACATTGGTAGTACAAGCTTTAATGAAAATAAGCACCTGGGTGTAAAGTATATGTTCTCTTATTCTTTACCTCTTCTTAGACTCATCCTAGTTTTTTTTTTTTTTTTTTTTTTTTTTTTTTTTTTTTTTTTTGAGACGGAGTCTTGCTCTGTCACCCAGGCTGGAGTGCAGTGGCCGGATCTCAGCTCACTGCAAGCTTCGCCTCCCGGGTTTACGCCATTCTCCTGCCTCAGCCTCCCGAGTAGCTGGGACCACAGGCACCCGCCACCTCGCCCGGCTAGTTTTTTTTTTGTTTTTTAGTAGAGACGGGGTTTCACCGTGTTAGCCAGGATGGTCTCGATCTCCTGACCTTGTGATCTGCCCGTCTACGGCCTCCCAAAGTGCTGGGATTACAGGCTTGAGCCACCGCGCCCGGCCCGACTCATCCTAGTTTTATTCCCTAAACTCAAGTAATCTTCTTCCTTCGAACTCTAGTTTTTTGTGTTTTTTTTGGTCTTTCTTTTCTCTTCTCTTCTTTTCTTTTTTCTTTTCTTTTCTTTTTTCTTTTCTTTCTCGCTCTGTTATCCAGGCTGGAGTGCAGTGGCCCATCTTGGCTCACTGCAACCTCCCCTTCCCAGGTTCAAACAATTCTCCCGCCTCAGCCTCCCAAGTAGCTGTGATTACAGGTGCGCATCACCATGCCTGCCTAATGTTTGTATTTTTAGTAGAGACGGGGTTTCACCATGTTGGCCAGGCTGGTCTCGAATTGTTATTTCAGATGATCCACCTGCCTCGGTCTCCCAAAATCCTGGGATTACAGGCATGAGCCGCCATGCCCAGCAGAGTTTCTTAGTTCTTAAAAGCTCTCCTTCCCCGCCTCCTTCCCTGTCTCCCCCATGCCACTTTTCAGAGGTAACCGTCATTAAGCTGCTTCTGTATTCTTCAGAAATGCTTATAGATACGCAAGCTTATATGCAGGCATAGCTCGTTTTATTGTGCTTTGCTTTATTATGCTTTACAGATATTGCATTTTTAATAAATTGAAGGTTTGTGGCAACCCTGAGTCGATCAAGTCTGTTGGTGCCCACTTCGTGGCTCTGTGTCACATTTTTGGAATTTTCACAATATCTCAAACTTTTCTATAATGATTATACCTTTTATGGTGATCTGTGATCAGTGATCTTTGATGTTACTATTGTAATTGTTTTGGGGCACCATGAACTGCACCCATATAACACAGCAAACTTCATAAATAAATGTATGTATTTTGATTGCTCCACCTGCTGGCTATTCCCCTGTCTCTCTCCCTCCTTTGGCTTCCCTATTCCCTGAGACACAGCAGTTTTGAAATTAGGTCAATTAGTAACCCTGCAATGGCCTCTAAGTGTTCAAGTGAAAGGAAGAATCATACATCTCTCACGTTAAGTCAAAAGATTAAAATGTGGGCTGGGCACGGTGGCTCACGCCTGTTATCCCAGCACTTTGCAGGAGGCTGAGGCAGGAGGATTTCTTGAGATCAGAAGTTCAAGACCATCCTGGGCAACATAGTAAGACTGTCTCTAAAAACTAAGTAAATAAATAAATATTAAAAAACAAAAGCTGTTAATGATGAAGTAGTGAGGAAGGCATGTCAAAACTGAGATAAGCCAAAAGTGAGCGCTCTTGTGCCAGTTGGCCAAGTTGTTAATGCAAAGGAAAAGTTCTTGAATGAAATAAAGTGCTACTCCAGTGAACACATGAATGATGAGAAAGAAAACAGTGCTATTTCAGATACAGAGAAAGCCTTAGTAGTCTGGAGAGAAGATCAAACAAGTCATAGCATTCCTTTAAGCCAAAGCCTAATCCAGAGCAAGGCCCTAACTCTGTTCCATTCTGTGAAGATTGAGAGAGGTGAAGAAGCTGCAGAAGAAATGTTGGAAGCTAGCAGAGGTTGGTTCATGTGGTTTAATAAAATGAGCCATTTCCATAGCATAAAAGTGCAAGGTGAAGCAGCAGGTGCTGATGTAGAAGCTACAGCAAGTCACTAGAAGATCTGGCTAAGATCACTGATGAAGATGGCTAGACTAAACAACAGATTTTCAGTGTAGATGAAACAGTCTTCTGTTGGAAGAAGATGCCATCTAGGTCTTTCATAGCTAGAGAGGAGAAGTCAGTGCCTGGTTTTAAAGCTTCAAAGGACAGGCTGACTCTCATGTTAGGAACCCATGTAGCTGGTGACTTTAAGTTGAAGCCAGTGCTCATTTACCATTTGAAAATTCTAGGGCCCTTAAGAATTATGCTAAATCTATTCTGCCTGTGCTCTATAAATGGAACAACAAAGCCTGAATGATAGCACATGTATTTACAGCATGGTTTACTAACTATTTTAAGTCCACTGTTGAGACCTATTGCTCAGGATAGAAAAAAAAAGATTCCTTTCAAAATATTAGTGCTCATTTACAATGCACCTGGTCACACAAGCGCTCTCAGGAGGATGTACAAGGAGATGAATGCTGTTTTCATGCCTGCTAACACAATATCCATTCTGTAGTCCATGGGTGAAGGAGTAATTTTGACTTTCAAGTCTTATTATTTAAGAAATACATTTTGAAAGGCGATAGCTGCCATAGATAAGTGGTTCCTCTGTTGGATCTGGGCAAAGCAAATTGAAAGCCTTCTGGAAAGAATTTACCACTCTAGATGTGCCATTAAGAACACTGGTGATTCATGGCCGGGCGCGGTGGCTCACATCTGTAATCCCAGAACTTTGGGAGGCCAAGTGGGCAGATCACAAGATCAGGAGTTCAAGACCAGCCTGGCCAACATGGTGAAACCCCATCTCTACTAAAAATACAAAAATTAACTGGGTGTAGTGGTGCGCACCTGTAGTCCCAGCTACTCGGGAGACTGAGGCAGAAGAATCGCTTGAACCTGGGAGGTGGAGGTTGCAGTGAGCTGAGATCGTGCCACTGCACTCCAGCCTAGGTGAGAGAGTGAGACTCCATCTAAAAAAAAAAAAAATTGGTGATTTTCCTGAACCCGGGAGGTGGAGGTTGCAGTGAGCCAAGATCATGCCATTGCACTCCAGCCTGGGCCACAGAGTGCAACTCCATTTCAAAAAAAAAAAAAAAAGAAAAAAGGTTGGGGGGCCGGGTGCAGTGGCTCATGCCTGTAGTCCCAGCACTTTGGGAGGTCAAGGTGGGCAGATCACCTGAGGTCAGGAGTTCAAGACCAGCCTGGCCAACATGGTGAAACCCCATCTCTACTAAAAATACAAAAATTAGCCAGTGTGGTGGCACATACCTGTAATCCCAGCTACTCGGGAGGTGGAGGCAGGAGAATTGTTTGAACCCAGGAGACGGAGGTTGCAGTGAGCTGAGATTGTGCCACTGCAGTGCAGCCTGGGCAACAGAGCAAGACTCTGTCTCAAAAAATATATTATAATAATAATAATAATAATAATAATAATAATAATAATAAATGGAACATTGGTGCTTCATGAGAGGAGGTCAAAATATCAACATGAACAGGAGTTTGAAAGAGGTTAATTCCAACCCTCATGGATGACTTTGAGGGGCTTAAGACTTCAGGGGAGGAAGTAACTGAAGATGTGGTGAAAATAGCAAGAGAACTAGCATTAGAAGTGGAGCCTGCTGATGGGCCCGAATTGCTGCAATCTCATGATCAGACTTGAATGGATGAGGAGTTGCTTCTTATGGATGAGCAGAGAGTGGTTTCTTGAGATGGAATCTACTCCTGGTGAAGATGCTGTGAGCACTGTTGAAATGCCCACAAAAGATTTAAAATATTACATAAACTTAGTTGATAAAGCAGGAGTAGGGTTTAAGAGGATTGATTCCAATATTGAAAGAAGTTCTGTAGATAAAATGCTATCAAACAGTATCACATGCTACTGAGTAAAGTTTTGTGAAAGAAGAGTCAATCGACGTGGAAAACTTCATTGTTATCTTATTTTCAGAAATTGCTACAGCTACTCAAACCGTCATTACAACTTGCTGAAGGCTGGCTCAGATGATAATTTAGCAATAAAGTATTTTAAAAATAAGGTATATACATTGGGTTTTTTTTAGACATATGCTATTGCACACTATTAGAGTATAGTGTAAACATGACTTTATATGCACTGGGAAAGCAGATAATTTGTGTGACTTGCTTTATTGCAATATTTACTTTATTATGGTGGTCTGGAACCAAACTTGCAATATCCCCAGGGTATGCCCATGCGTGTGTGTGTGTGTGTGTTATTTGAAAAATTAATTTTTACAATTATTGGTTTTCTGGGTTTTTAAAAAAATTATTCCATCACACTAGTCTACCGTATATGGGTTTTGTTTCTGAGACAGCATCTGGCTCTGTTGCCCAGGCTAGAGTGCAGTGGCATGATATTGGCTCACTGCAACTTCTGCCTTCTGATCTCAAGCAATCCTCCCACTTCAGCCTCCCAAGTAGCTGAGACTACAGGCGCTTGGACCATGCCTGACTAATTTTCTGTAGAGATGGGGTTTTACCATGTTGCCCAGGCTGATCTTGACTCCTGGGCTCAAGCAGTCGTCCCACCTCACCACTCCCAATAACTGAGACTACAGGCATGCACCATGACGCTCACTAACTTTTTGTATTATTTTTTTAGTAGAGACAGAGTTTTGCCGTGTTGCCCAGGCTAGTCTCAAACTCCTGAGCTCAAGTGATCCACCTGCTTTGGTCTCCCAAAGTGTTAGGATTACAGGCATGAGCCACGATGCCTGGTTAAAATTATGTTTTTACATTTCACAAGTAGCATATGAATATACACACTCTGCAAAAAGCTGAAATATTACAAAAAGACTAAAGTCCCCATCCGAGCCCCACCCAGAGGCCACCACTCTTATAAACTTCATTTCTATCTTCCCTGATCTTTTTCTGCACATTTACATACATATCCATAAGGAAGCTATATCATGTCATCTTCCGTGTGCCCCTACTTACTTCTTTCGCCCTTCCCTTCCCTTTCCTTCTGTCTCCTTCCCTCCCTCCTTCTCTTCCTTCCTTCCTTTCAGTGAAATACATGTACATGAAATTTACCATTTTAACCTTTTTTTTTCTTTTTTTCTTAAAACAACAAAAATTTATTCTTGTTCTGAGGCTAGAAGTCCAATATCAAGGTGTGGGCAGGGCCTGACGCCCCCTGCAGACTCTGGGAGGGAAACTTCCCTGATCTCATCTCCCTTCTGTTGGCTGTCAGCTCTCCTTGGCATTGTTGACTTAAAGCAACATCACTCCAATCTCTGGTCTTCACGTGTGTGTGTGTGTGTGTGTTTGTGTGTGTGTGTGGGGGGGTGTGTTTCTCTTCTCTTCCTGTAAGGACACCAGTGATTGGACTTAGAGCCCACCCTAATGACCTTATTTTGTCTTGCATCTTAATTATATCTACAGGCACCCTGTTTCCAAATGAGAGCACATTCACAGGTAGCAGGGATTAGGACTTGAACATATCTTTTTGGGGGAATGCAATTAGACTCATTATATTCACTATCATTTTAAGAGATGCTTAAAGGAGGGAGATGATATGAGGGATGTTAGACCACAGCCAACTATAATTGTGAGCAAAATAAAGACAGTTATTCAAACTATTGTCAGATTCTTCTGGGGACATTCTTTTTTCCCCCATTTTCTTATTGTAGTAAAGTACACATGACATAACATTTATCATTTTTACTGTCTTTTGGTGCACATTCTGTAGCATCAAGTACATTCACATTATTGCTCAGTCATTACCACCATCCATCTCCAGAACTCTCTTAATCTTGCAAAACTGAAACTTTGTGCCCATTAAACGCTAGCTCCACATTCCTTCCTCCCCCAAGCCCTGGCAACCACCATTTCACCTTCTGTCTCTATGAATTTGCTTACTCTAGGTAGCTCATATAAATGGAATCATACAGTATTTGTCCTTTCATGACTGGCTTATTTATATACCTTGCGAAGTGTCTTCAGGATTCCTCCAAGTTGTATCCTGTGTCAGAATTTCCTCCCTTTTTAAGGTTCAATATATTTCATTGTATGTACATACCATCCCCTACTTTTCATTTTATTTTATTTTTTTTAATTTTTTAATTTTTTTTTTTTTTGAGACGGAGTCTTGCTCTGTCGCCCAGGCTGGAGTGCAGTGGCCGGATCTCAGCTCACTACAAGCTCCGCCTCCCGGGTTTACGCCATTCTCCTGCCTCAGCCTCCCGAGTAGCTGGGACTACAGGCGCCCGCCACCACACCCGGCTAATTGTTTTTGTATTTTTTAGTAGAGACGGGGTTTCACCGTGTTAGCCAGGATGGTCTTGATCTCCTGACCTCGTGATCTGCCCGTCTCGGCCTCCCAAAGTGCTGGGATTACAGGCTTGAGCCACCGCGCCTGGCCCATCCCCTACTTTTTAAAAACTAGAAGGATCATGCCTATGTATGGTCTTTCTACCTGCTCAATATGTCAGAGAAGAGAAGTAGTTAACAGCATGGACTCAGGCCCCAGGAAGCCTAGGTCAGACTTATCATTTAACCTTTCTGTGCTTGTTTCATAACATATAAAAATGAGGTAACAATGAATTAATACACATAAAGCAGTTAAAACAGTGTCTGGCACATTTTCCATTTTTTCAAACGTGGAAACACATTTGATTTTTTTTTTTAAATTATGATTGCTTTTTTTTCAGATGATGATGTGTCAAAGAAATTTTGCTCTTTCAATCCTTAAAGTGCTACCCATTCTTTCTCATTGTTGCAATGCATTTCATAGTATGCATATCCAATTTTATAAAAAACATAGATGAGTGGACTTCTGGTTTCTGGTCAGGGATGTAAGAAGCTTGGAAGTTGCTACTTTTTCCTAACAGCAAGTAAAAAGCCAAACAAACTGAAAAATCAACACTCTTGCTAGATCCATGAGAGACATAAGGTCACAGGGCAAACTGCTGCCCCCAAAATTGGAGAGACAGACAGGTGGGTGCAGAGCATCACAACTTCCAGGAGCAGAAGGAACCCATGAGCAGAAACTTTTACGGGAACCAATGCCCAGGCAAGGGAAAACTGAACTGTAATTGACAAATTGCTAGAGGCTCAGTGTGGACAAGAACTCCCAGGGGACCCAGTCATTGGGGGGCTCCCACACTTTTGTAAGTTTTACTTCATGAAGCTCTACCAAGTTCTCACGGTGAATATTGGAGGAAAATCCCCTGTGGTTCCGGGAAGAGGAGGGAAAAGGGAACAATTCTGATGTATGCCAGGCTTGTCCTCAGGAGAAACTAGGTAACCAGAGCCTAACCTGCTAGGATTATCAGAGAGAGGCTAATGATCTGGGGGGAAGGAAACTTCATCTGCCTCTAGCCATGTTGTCCCCACTAAGGAGGGCAAGAAAAAACAGCACCAACCGAGAAGCATTTGTGAAATTAACAGTCGAAGGCAAAGGCTCACTAAAAGACGGAGACCTCTTTGTAGGACTATAGAATGCTTCCCTTCTCCCCACATCTTACCACCACATCACTAAAAGCCTACTTATAGCAGTTTCTTTTACTCAGTACATTATTTCCAGCTATCAAGAAAAAAATTACAAGGGATACTAAAAGGCAAAAACACAGTTTGAAGAGACAGAGCAAATATGTGAACCTGGCTCAATTATGGCAGGCATGTTGGAATTATCAGACCAGGAATTTACACATATAACTATAATTAATATGCAAGGGCTCTAACAAATAAATTAGCATGCAAGAACAGATGGGCAGTGTAAGCAGAGAGATGGAAATACTAAGAGAGGACCAAAAATAAATGCTAGAGATCAAAAACACTGTAACAGAAAGGAAGAATGCTTTTGACGGTCTTTTAGTAGACTGGACATGGCTGAGGAAAGAATCTCTGAATTCAAAGATATGTCAATAGAAACCTCTAAAAACAAAAAGCAAAGAGAAAAAGACTAAAACAAACTAACAAACAAACTTG
The DNA here is from genome assembly GCF_047675955.1 of Chlorocebus sabaeus. Taxonomy (NCBI): domain Eukaryota; kingdom Metazoa; phylum Chordata; class Mammalia; order Primates; family Cercopithecidae; genus Chlorocebus; species Chlorocebus sabaeus. The sequence continues at coordinate 55,068,866 of NC_132925.1, forward strand.
AATATCCAAGAACTATATGATGGCTACAAAAGTTGTAACATTTACATATTTAGAACAACAGAGAAAAAAGAAAGGAACAGAAGAAATATCTGAATAATAACTGAAAATTTCCCCAAATTATTGTTAGACACCAAACCATACATCCAGGAAGCTCAGAGAACACCATGCAGAATATGCCCAAAAAAAAAAAAAAAAAAAAAGAAAAAGAAAAAGAAAACAAACAAAAAACCCTACACCTAGACATATACTCAAACTAGAGAAAATCAAACATAATGAAAAAATTCTGAAACAAGCCAGAAGGAAAACAAGAAAAATACCAACTAAAAACAACAAAAAACAAACATCTTACCTGTAGAAAAGCAAAGGTAAGAATTACATCTGACTCAAAAACTGTGCAAGCAAGAAGAGAGTGGAGTGGAATATTTAAAGTGTTGAGAGGGGGAAAAACACTAGCCTAGAATTGTGTACTCTCTGAAATTATCTTTCAAAAGTGAAGGAGAAATAAAGACTTTTTCAGACAAACAACAGTTGAGGGAATTTGTTACCAGTAGACTTGCTTTGCAAGAAGTGTTCAAAGAAGTTCTTTAGAGAAAAAATGGGAAACAGTATAGACCAGAAGCTCAGATGTATATAAGTAAGGGAAGAGTATTGAAGAAGGAATAAGTTAAGGTAAAATAAAACCTTTCTCACTTTGGGAGGCTGAGGTGGGCAGATTACCTGAGGTCAGGAGTTCGAGACCAGCCTGGCCAACATGTTGAAAGCCCGTCTACACTAAAAATATAAAAATTAGCTGGGCGTGGCGGCACACGCCTGTAATCCCAGCTACTAGGGAAGCTGAGGCAGGAGAATTGCTTGAGCCAGGGAGGCAGAGGTTGCAGTGAGCCGACATCACGCCACTGCACTCCAGCCTGGCCCACAGAGTGAGACTCTGTCTCAAAAAAATAAATAAATAAATATAAAAACTTTTCATTTTCATTTTCTTTTTTATTTTTTTTCAAGACGGGTCTTGCTCTGTCGCCCAGGCTAGAGTGCAGTCCCACGATCTTGGCTCACTGCAACCTCCGCCTCCTGGGTTCAAGAGATTCTCCTCCTGCCTTAGCCCCCCGAGTAGCTGGGACTGTAGGCACCCGCCACCATGCCAGGCTAATTTTTTGTATCTTTAGTAGAGGTGGTGTTTCACCATGTTAGCCAGGTGATCTGTTAGCCATGTTAGGTCAGGTTGATCTCCTGACCTTGTGATCCGCCCGCCTCGGCCTGCCAAAGTGAGCCACTGCGCTCGGCCCTCTTTCTTTCTTTTTTTTCTTTTTTTATTTTTGAGACGAAGTCTTGCTCTGTCGCCCAAGCTAGAGTCCAGTGGCGCGATCTCTGCTCACTGCAACCTCCGCCTCTCCGGTTCAAGCGATTCTCCTGCCTCAGCCTCCCAAGTAGCTGGGACTACTGCCATGCACCACCATGCCCGGCTAATTTTTGTATTTTTAGTAGAGACTCCTGACCTTGTGATCCACCTGCCTTGGCCTCCCAACGTGCTGGGATTACAGGCATGAGCCACCATGCCTGGCTCTTTTTCTTTTCTTTCTTTCTTTTTTTTTTTTTTTTGAGACAGTCTTGCTTTGTCGCCCAGGCTGGAGTGCAGTGGCGGGATCTCGGCTCACTGCAAGCTCCGCCTCCCGGGTTCACGCCATTCTCCTGCCTCAGACTCCTGAGTAGCTGGGACTACAGGTGCCCACTACCACACCGGCTAATTTTTTGTATTTTTAGTAGAGACGGGGTTTCACTGTGTTGGCCAGGGTGGTCTCGATCTCCTGACCTCATGATCCGCCCGCCTCGGCCTCCCACAATGCTGGGATTACAGGTGTGAGCCACCACGCCTGGCCTTTTTCTTTTTTTTTTTTTTTTTGAGACAGAGTTCCTCTCTTGTTGCCCAGGTTGGAGTGCAATGGCACTATCTCAGCTCACTGCAGTCTCCACCTCCTGGGTTCAAACTATTGTCCTGCCTCAGTCTCCCGAGCAGCTGGGATTACAGGCACCTGTAAAAATCACCATACCTGGTTGATTTTTGTGTTTTTTGATAGAAACAAGGTTTCATCATGTTGGCCAGGCTGGTCTTGAACTCCTGGTCTTAGGTGATCTGCCCACCTTGGCCTCCCAAAGTGCTGGGATTACAGGCATGAGCCACCATGCCCAGTCAAAAACTTTTGTTTTTGTTATGCATAATTGATCTAACAGATAACAGTTTAATTAGAGCAACAATGTTTTCACTTATACACACACACACACATGCTTATTTATGCTTAAAGTGAATGAATGATAATAGTCATACATAGGATTATTCTCTTATTATAAGGTACGTGTTGGTCGGGCGTGGTGGCTTAAGCCGCTGTCTGTAATCCCAGCACTTTGCGGGGCCAAGGCGGGCAGATCACAAGGTCAAGAGATTGAGACCATCCTGGCCAACATGGTGAAACCCTGTCTCTACTAAAATAATAATAATAATAATAAGGTACTTGTACTGCCTGTGAAGTGGTATAGTGTATTTGAAAATTGACTTACATTAGTTGGAAATGTATATTGCAAACTTTAGGACAATTACTTAAAAAAAATGTTAAGTATAACTGATTTTCTAAGAAAAGAGAGAAAAATGGAATCTTTTTTTTTTTTTTTTTTTGAGACGGAGTCTCGCTCTGTCGCCCAGGCTGGAGTGCAGTGGCGCAATCTCGGCTCACTGCAAGCTCCGCCTCCCGGGTTCACACCATTCTCCTACCTCAGCCTCCCGAGTAGCTGGGACTACAGGCGCCCGCCACTGCGCCCGGCTAATTTTTTTTCTATGTTTTAGTAGAGACGGGGTTTCACCATGGTCTCGATCTCCTGACCTTGTGATCCGCCCGCCTCGGCCTCCCAAAGTGCTGGGATTACAGGCGTGAGCCACCGCGCCCGGCCAAAAAAATGGAATCATTTAAAATGTTCAATTGAAACCACAAAAGACAGGAAAATAGTAGAAAATAAAAAAGAGATAGGGCAACAAATAGAAAATAGTAACAAATATGGTAGATGTTAATCCACCTATATCAATAATCATTTTGAATATAATGGTCTAAATGCACCAATTAAGACAGAGATTATCAGGATGGATTTTTTAAAAGACTCAGTTATATGTTGTCTCTTAAGAAACCCATTTAAATATAAAGATACATATTGATTAAAAGTAAATAAATGGAGAAAGATATACCATATTAATACTAATTAAAAAAAAAAAAGTGGAGGCTGGGCGCGGTGGCTCACGCCTGTAATCCCAGCACTTTGGGAGACAGAGGCGGGTCCTGAGCACACGAGGTCAGGATATCGAGACCATCCTGGCTAACACGGTGAAACCCTGTCTCTACTCAAAAAATACAAAAAAATTAGCCAGGCGTGGTGGTGGGCACCTGTGGTCCCAGCTACTTGGGAGGCTGAGGCCGGAGAATGGCATGAACCTGGGAGGCGGAGCTTGCAGTGAGCCGAGATCATGCCACTGCACTTTAGCCTGGGTGACAGAGCGAGACTCCGTCTTAAAAAAAAAAAAAAAAAAAAGAAGTGGAAAAAAAATTAGCCAAGCATGGTGGTATACACCTGTAGTCCCAGCTACTCAGGAGGCTGAAGTGGGAGGATCACTTGACCCCAGGAAGTCAAGGCTGCAGTGAGCTATGATCGTGCCACTGCACTCCAGCCTGGGCAACAGAGCAAGACTGTCAATAAAAAAAAAAAAGAAGAAGAAGAAGAAGAAGGACAAGGAAGTGAGAATGACTATATTAATTTAAGACAAAGCAAACTTAATGGCAAAGAAAGTTATCAAGGGTAAAGAGAGTCACTACCAAATGATAAGACACAATGATCCTTAACATGCATGTGCCTAACAACAGAGCACCAAAATACTTGAGGCAAACTGATAGAAATGCAAAGAGAAATAGATGCATCCACTCTTGTAGTTGGAGACTTCAAGACCTCTTTATCAGAAATGGAAAAATCCAGGCAGAAAAATCAGTAAGGACATAGTTGAACTTAACAACACCATTAATTAAATGCATATAATGGACATCTGTAAACTACTTCATTTGACAACAGCAGGATACACATTCTTCTCGAGTTCACATGGGACATTCACCAAGACAGATCACATTCTGGACCAAAAAACACACCTTAACAAATGTAAGAACCAGAAATTTTACAATATCTGTTTTCAGAACACATTGGAGTTAAAATATAAATCAATAACAGAAAGATAGCTGGAAAATACCAGAATACTTGGAGATTAAACAACACACTTCTCAATAACACATGGATCAAATAAGAAGTCTCAAGATAGAGACCGGGCATGGTGGCACACCCCTGTAATTTCAGCACTTTGAGAGGCCGAGGCAGGCGGATCAGGAGTTCAAGACAAATCTGGCTAACATGGTGAAACCCCGCCTCTACTAAAAATACAAAAATTAGCTGGGTGTGGTGGCACATGCCTGTAATCCCAGCTACTCGGGAGGCTGAGACAGGAGAATTGCTTGAACTTGGGAAGCAGAGGTTGTAGCGAACCGAGATTGCACCACTGCACTCCAGCCTGGGTGACAGAGCAAGACTTCATCTCAAAACAAACAAAGAAACCAAAAACAAAAGAACAACAACAACAACAAGATAAAGTTTAAAATAATTTATTTATTTATTTATTTATTTATTTAAATTAGTCACGGAGTCACACTAAGTTGCCCAGGCTTGTGTCAAACTCCTAGGCTCAAGTGATCTTTCTGCCTCAGCCTCTCAAAGTGCAGGGGTTACAAGTGTGAGCCAGCTTATACTTAGGCTGAGGCAGAAGGATTCCTTGAGCTGAGGAATTGAGGCCAACCTGGGCACCATAGGGAGACCTCATCTTTAAAGAAAAAAATTAGCCAGGCATGGTCGCCCATGCCTGTGGTCCCAACTGCTCAGAAGGATGAGGTGGAAGGATTGCTTGAGCCCAGGAGTCTGAAGCTGCAGTAAGCCTTGATTGTGCCACTGCACTACAACCTGCTGATGAAGCAAGATTCTATCTCAAAAAAAGAGAGAAAGAACGAGAGAGAAAGAAGAGAAACAAAAGTTAGAGCATCAGTTGAATTGAAAACAAGAAATCAATAAAGAAAATCGACAAAACCAGAAGTTACTTTTTTGAAAAGATCAACAAAAGCAATAGTCCTCTACCCAGGTTAACTATGAGAGAGAGAGAGAAACTCAAATTTGTAATATCAGAAATGAACAAAGAGGCCAGGTACGGTGGCTCATGCCTGTAATTCCAGTACTTTGGGAGGCTGAGGCGAGTGGATCACCTAAGGTCAGGAGTCGGAGATCAGCCTGGCCAATATGGTGAAACCTCATCTCTACTAAAAATATAAAAATTAGGTTGGGCACAGTGGCTCACGCCTGTAATCCCAGCACTTTGGGAGGCTGAGGCGGGTGGATTGCCTGAGGTCAGGAGTTCAAGACCAGCCTGTGCAACATGGAGAAGCCCCATCTCCACTAAAAATACAAAAATTTAGATGGGCAAGGTGGCATGCACCTGTGATCCCAACTACTCAGGAGGCTAAGGCACAAGAATTGCTTGAACCCAAGAGGCAGAGGTTGTAGTGAGCTGACATTGTGCCACTGAACTCTAGCTTGGGCAACAGAGAAAGAGACTCTGTCTATTAATACATAAATAAACAAACAAACAAAAATTAACCAATGTGGTGGTGCATGCCTGTAATCCCAGCTACTTGGGAGGCTGAGATATGAGAATCACTTGAACCCAAGAGGTGGAGGTTGCAGTGAGCCATTGCACTCCAGCCTAGGTGACAGAGTGAGACTCTGTTTCAAAGAAAAAAAAAAAAAAAAGGGAAATGAACAAAGAAACATCACTACAGATCTTGTGGACGTAAAAAGGATAACAAATGTTTTTTTAAACAACTCTTTGAACACAAATTTGAAAACCTAGATGAAATGGACCAATTCCTAGAAAGACAATCTTCTAAAACTCACACAAGAAGAAATAGGCAATATAAATAAACCTATATCTATTGAAGAAATTGAATTAGTAATCAATAACCTTCCAAAAGAGAAAGCACCAGGCCCTAATGGGTTCACTGGTGAATTCCACCAAACATTAAAGGAAGAAATTACAAGAATTCTCTACATTCTCTTTCAGAAAATAGGTACAGAGAGAAAACTTCCTAACTCATTTTATGAGGCCAGCATTTACACTAATACTATAACCAGAGAAAGACATTACAAGGAAAAAAACCTGTAGACCAATATCTAATATTGCTAAAAATATTAGCAAGTCAAATCAATAATCTATAAAAAGAATGGCACACCTAGACCAATTGGTATTTATTCCAAGTATGCCAACCTGGTTTAGCATTAAAAAACAATTAATGTAATCCATCACATAAACAGGCTAAGGAAGCAAAATCACATGATTTTATCAGTAGTCACAGAAAAAAAGCATTTGTTGAAATTTAACACCTATTCACAATAAAAACTCTCAATGAACTAGGAATGGGGGAAACTTTCTCCAGTTGACAAAAAATCCTACAACAGACATTATATTTAATGGTAAGAAACTAGATGTTTTCCCACTAAGATCAGCAGGAAGGCAAGGGTGTCCCCTCACCACTGCTTTTTGAAATCATGCTGGAAGTCCTTAACGCAATAAGACAAGAAAAGGAAATAAAAGGAATACAGATTGGGAAGGAAGACGTAAAACTATCTTTGTTTGTAGATGATATAATCATCTATGTAGAAAATCCCAGAGAATCAACCAAAAGAAACAAAACAAAACAAAACAAAAAAACCCAACCTCTTATAGCAAGATTGCAGAATACAAGGTCAATATAGAAAAGTTAATCATATTCCTGTGTACCAGAAATGAACAAGTGGATTTTTTTTTTTTCTTTTTTGAGACAGAGTCTAGCTCTGTCGCCCAGTCTGGAGTTCAGTGGCTCAATCATAGCTTACTGTGGCCTGGGCTCAACCAATCTTCCCACCTTAGCCTCCTGAGTAGCTGGGAACATGCCACCACACCTGGCTAAATTGTTTCATTTTTTGTACAGTCAGGGTCTCTCTCTGTTTCTCAGACTGGAAAAAGTGGATATGAAATGAAAAACACAATATCATTCTAATTACCACCCCAAAAATGAAATATTTAGGTATAAATCTAATAAAATATGTACAAGATTTATATGAGAAAACTTACCAAACTCTAATGAAAGAAATAGAAGAAGAGCTAAAATAAAGGGAAATACATACCATGTTCATGGGTAGGAAGACTCATTATTTTCAAGATGTTTGTTCTTCCCAACATGATTTTAGATTCAATGCAATCTCAATCACAATCCTGGCAAGTTATCCTGTCCATATTAGCAAACTGATTTTAAAGTTTGTATGGAGAGGCAAGAGACCCAGAATAGCCATACAATATTCAAGGAGAACAAAATCAGAGGACTGATATTACTCCCACTTCAAGACTTACTATAAAGCTACAGTAATTAAGACAGTATGTGGCTGGGTGCAGTGGCTCATGCCTGTAATCCCAGCACTTTGAGAGGCCGAGGTGGGTGGATCGCCTGAGGTCAGGAGTTCGAGACCAGCCTAGCCAACATGGTGAAACCTCTTCTGTACTAAAATTACAAAAATTAGCCAGGCTTGGTGGTGTGTGCCTGTAGTCTCAACTGCTCAGGAGACTGAGGCAGGAGAATTGCTTGAACCTGGGAGGTAGGGGTTGCAGTGAGCCTAGATCGCGCCACCGTACTCTAGTCTGGGCACCACTGTACTGTAGCTTGGGCAACAGAGCAAAACTCCACCATCTCAAGGGAAAAAAAAAAAAGGACAGTGTGGTACTGGTGAAAGAACGGACAAATTGACTGATAGTACAGAATGGAGAGCCCAGAAACAGACCCACATAAATATAGTCAGTTGATCTTTGACAAAGGTTCAAAGGCAACACAATGGAGAAGAGATAGTCTCTTCAACAAATGGTGCTGGAACAACTGAATATCTACATGCAAAATGATAATAATAATAATAATAATAATATGGACATAGACATTACATTCTTCAAAATGTTTCACAGACATAAATGCGAAACCTATGAAACTCATAGAAAATAATATAGGGGGGAAAAAGCTAGATTACCTTGGGTTTGGCAATGACTTTTTAGATACAACCCTGAAGGCCCAATTCATGAAAGAAAATGTTGGTAAGCTGGACTCCGTTAAAGTTAAAAAGTTCTGTTGTCAGAGACACAGTCTAGAGAATGAAAAGACAAGTCACATACTGGGAGAAAATCTTTGCAAAAGACATATCGGCCGGGTGCCGTGGCTCACGCCTATAGTCCTTGCACTTTGGGAGGCTGAAGTGGGTGGATCACTTGAGGCCAGGAGTTTGAAACTAGCCTGGCCAACATGGCAAAACCCCATCTTTACTTTTTTTTTTTGTATCTTTACTAAAGATACAAAACTTAGCCAGGTGTGGTGGCATGTGCCTGTAGTCCCAGTTACATGGGAGGCTGCGGCAGAGAACTGCTTGAACCCAGGAGGTAGAGGTTGCAGTGAGCCGAGATCTCCCCACTGCACTCCAGCCTGGGTGACAGAGGGAGACTCCCTCTTAAAAAAAAAAAAAAAAAAAAAAAGACATATCTGATAAAGGACTGTTATCTAAAATATACAAAGAACTCTTGAGGCTGGGTGCGGTGACTCACACCTGTAATCCCAGCACTTTGGGAGGCCAAAGCAGTCAGATCACCTATGGTCAAGTTCGAGACCAGCCTGGCCAACATGGTGAGACCCCATCTCTACTAAAAATACAGAAATTAGCCAGGTGTGGTGGAGCATGTCTGTAGTCCCAGTTACTTGGGAGGCTTAGGCAGGAGAATTGCTTGAACCCGGAAGGCAGAGGTTGCAGTTAGCTGAGGTCGCACCCATGAACTCCAGCCTGGGCAACAGAGCAAGACTCCATCTCAAAAAAATTTAAAAAGAACTCTTAAAACTCAAAAATGAGAAAAGAAACAACCTGATTAAAAATTGGGCAAAAGACCTTAACAGACACCCCAAGGAAGATATACAGATGGCATGTTAGCATATGAAAGGTTGTTCCACATCATATGCATCTGGGAAATACAATTTGAAACAACAATGAGATAATACTACATACTTATTAGAATGGCCAACATCCATAACACTGACACCAAATGCTGGTAGGATGTGGAGCAACAGAAACTCTCATTCCTTGCTGGTGGGAATGCAAAATGGTATAGTCATTTGGAAGGCAGGTTGGCAGTTTCTTCTAAAAATAAACTTACTCTTACCATATGACCCAGCAATCATACACCTTGGTATTTACCCAAAGGCGTAAAAAACTCATGTCTACACAAAAACCTCCACATAGATATTTACATTAGTTTTATTCGTAATTGCCAAAATTTGGAAGCAACCAAGATATTCTTCAGTAGGTGAATGTATAAATAAACTATGGTACATCCAGAATATAGAATGTTATTGAGCACTAAAAAGAAATGAACTATGAAACCATGAGGAGATACGGAGGAACCTTAAATGCATATTACTAAGTGAAAGAGTCCCAGTCTGAAAAGCCTACATACTGTATGATTACAATTACATGACATTCTGGAAAAAGGCAAAAGTATGGAGGTAGTGAAACAATCAGTGTGGTTGCCCAGGGTTGGGAGGAGGAAGGGATGAATAGGCAGAGCACAGAGGATTTTTTAGGGCAGTGAAAATACCCTGTATGATACACTATAATGGTACGTAAACGTCATTACACATTTGTCAAAACCCATAGAACGTACAACACCAGGAGTAATCCTTAATGTGAACTATGATCTTTGGGTGATAATGTGTCAATGTTGGCTCATCTGTTGTAACAAATATGCCACCCTGGTGGGGGATGTCGATAGTGAGGAAGGCTGTGCATGTGTAGGGTCAGGGACTGGATGGGAAATCTTTGAATATTCTACTCAATTTTGCTGTGAACCTAAAAATACTCTTAAAAAAAGGCTATTTAAAAATTGATGGTATTATACTATATACAGTTTTCTGTACCTTGACTGCCTTTATTTTTTAATCTTTTGTGGAGACAAGAGTCTTGCTATGCTGGTCTTGAACTTCTGGGCTCAAGTGCTTCTTCCACCTCAGCCTCCCAAAGTACTGGGATTACAGCCATGAGCCACCGCTACTGACCTTCTTTTTATTTATTAATATATCTTAGAAGATTTTCCATGACAACATATACAATTGTACCCCATTCAATCAAAGGGATTAATACTATGCCATGGCATAGATACCACCATAAGTTATATAACCAGATGCCTCTTAGTAGACATGTTTTTGGTCCCTTGTTATAGATAGTGGTGCGGTGAACACCCTTGTGTTCATCCTTTGTATACAATCAAGGGTATAGCCATAGGATAAAGTTGAGTCAAGGGGTAAGTACATTTACAAGAGTGCACGTGTTACCCTCACACCCCAAAACCAATGGAGATGTCCTCCCATTACAGTCGATGATGTGACCACTCAGTCTACCTTGTGGCCTTGAGAAGCAGGTATCACCAAGAGGTGACAGCACTTGCCCAATGACACACAGTTAAATGATTTTTCCCAATAAATACACTTGATACAAAATTCAAAAAGAACACAACATTATGCCAGTTAGGACTAGGTTTGACTGCATGTGAAATAAAAAAAACAAAATAATTGCGATTTAATAACCCAAAGCTGGGTGCAGTGATTCACATCTGTAATCCCGGCATTTTGGGAGTCCAAGGTGGAAGGATCATTTGAAGCTGGGAGTTCGAGACCAGCCTGGGCAACATAGCAAGACCCTGTCTCTACCAAAAAAATTTTTAATTAGTTGGGCATGGTGGGAAATGCCTGTGGTCCCAGCTACTTATGGGGCTGAGGTGGGAGGATCACCTGAGCTCAGGAGTTCAAGGGTGCAGTGAGCCATGATCCCACCACTGCACTCCAGCCTTGGTGACAGAGCAAGACCCTGTCCCTAAAATAAAATAAAATAAAATAAAATAAAATAAAATAAAATAAAATAAAATAAAAAATACCCAAGGTTATATCTTACATAAAACAAATGCCCTCGAGTGAGGCATTCCAGAGCTGGTATGGTAGCCCCTGAAGTCATTAGCAACTTTCTGCTTTCTGCTCACCACTCCTGGGGTATGGCCCCTATCTTTATTGTCAGAATGCCTGCTAGATTCCTGATCATCACATCTGCATCCCAGGCAGCTGAATGGAGAGATGGATGAAGAAAAATGGGACAAAGAGTATCCGATAGCATCCTCATAAATCTATTTATATAAAGTTGTTTCCTTAATGCCACAAAACACATCTACATGTATTTTACTTAGTTATATGGTCACATTTAGCTGAAAGGGAGGTTGGAAATTGCAGTGTTTGTTCTCCACAGTCAAGGTCTTAGCTGAAAATTGAGGGTTCTAAATACTAAGGAAGAAGGGATGAATAGAAATTGTAGCAAGCTATTTGTTTCTGTCATGGTTAAATTGCAAAAAAATAAACTTACCTCCTTCCCGAGGCAGCCATTGTTAACATTTTTTGAATATCTAGAAAAAGCCCTTTGTTCAGGACTTTTTTCCCATTCTGCCAAGAGTCACCACGACCTGCTCACACTCCACCCTTACCAAAGTGCCGCGCCACTTCTCATCTCTCATTTGATTCTCACAGAAGCTCTATGAAATGGGTTGGGCAAATGCCATGATCCTCATTCCATAGGGGAGGAAACTGAGGCCCAGAGGGGGAAACTGACTGCCTAAAATCGCCAAGTA